>NC_073337.2:3270000-4687500 GCF_027580225.2 Misgurnus anguillicaudatus
ATGAATGCATGAGTGAGTGAGTGAGTGAGTGAGTGAATGCATAAGTAAGTGAGTGAATGCATGAGTGAGTGAGTGAATGCATGAGTGAGTGAGTGCACGAGTGAATGAGTGCATGAGTGAGTGAGTGAGTGAATGCATGAGTGAGTGAATGCTTGCTTGAGTAAGTGAATGCGAGGGTGAGTGATTGCACGAGTGAGTGAATGCATGAGTGAGTGAGTGTGTGAGTGCACGAGTGAGTGAGTGCATGAGTGAGTGAATGCATGAGTGAGTGAATGCATGAGTGAGTGAGTGAGTGAGTGAGTGAGTGAATGCATGAGTGAGTGAATGCGTTAGTGTGTGAGTGCATGCATGAATGAGTGAGTGTGTGAATGCAAGAGTGAGTGTGTGAGTGAGTGCATGAGTGAGTGTGTGAGTGCATGAGTGAGTGAATGCATGAGTGAGGGAGTGAGCAAATGCATGAGTGAGTGAGGGAGGGAGTGAATGCGTGAGTGTGTGTGTGAGTGAGTGAGTGCATGAGTGAGTGAGTGAGTGAATGCGTGAGTGAGTGCATGAGTGAGTGTGTGATTGCATGAGTGAGTGAGTGAGTGAGTGAGTGAGTGAGTGCATGAGTGAGAGATGATCTGTTTCAAAGACCAAATGCAAAAGAAAGGAAAGAGGTCCTGTGCATTATTTGCATTGCATCAAATGCATGCTCACATAGAAAAAACGAATTAGTTCAAAATTAGTTCAAATCTGTAATGTCATGCAAACCATTTTTATAAAATTTAATTATTTATTAAATAAAGATAAGATACTGGTGAAAAGTTTACAATGCAGCTAGTTTAAGTGAAATAAATAAAGATAAAATTACCCTTTGACTACATCCGGTTTATTCTCTTAGTAGGCTAATGACAATGCATAAAGCTTCAGTTTTAAACGTTCCTCTCTTTAATGATGAAGTGTTAATAATAAGGGACATTATTTTGAAAGCGTGTGTGCGCCCCGGCCCGAAACATTACACATAAGTTGTATTACACCTGGCTGTAATAGTTGTCAAACAATACAGACAGTTTACTTATATCAGAGCAGGGAGCGAATTTATGAGTGTGAATAAGTCAGCTTCTGTCGTGTAGTCTAGCAGGCTCATGAGTATTCCAGCTGCAAACCACTGCAGTTTCTCATCTCAGGGAAATCTGTCCCTCCCTTTTGCATTCGTCCTCTTTACCAGTTCTGAGTCAGCAAGTCTAAGCAGTTTGATTTTGCTGTCAGCCTCCACCAACCCCCTCTTATCTTTGTGTGTGTTTCCCAAATATGTTTCTCTTGCTCTACAGATAGTACTTAACAAACTGTCTCTCTTTACACAATAATATTGTGCATAAGGTGGTAAAATTGTAATACTGGAGATGTCTTGCAAATCTACAAACAAATACGTTATAAGATAATTCACCCTGGTTATCATTTGTATGAAGTTTTAATAAAATATGCAGTCAAAATATTAATAATAATTGCATACTTATTATTAGACCTAAAACAATGCTTAAACAAACTACTATTACAGATTATTTACCTGGACCAGTATACAAAAGTTATTTGGCGCCCTCATGTGGATGAACAAACGGTAGAGAAACAAAGGTACAAGATGAGATACAGTGAATTTGCATCTGCTGAAATTCATGTAGATGTTGAATGGTACTGAATCCTGAATGTTGTAACACAAAAACATTGCGTTTTTGAGTCAATACTCATAATTTATTATGTTCTTTGTACAGTTTTGAACATTTTATACATTACATTTAATTTATGTAAGCACTATTGTTGATAGAAAACCGAAGGTCCTCTCTAATACAGAAGCGTTAATAAATCTGCTGCAGCATTTACAGTATATATACAGTAGGAGATGCTTAATCCTTGACCTGGAGATCTGCCTTACTGCAAAGTAACATTCTTATTTAGTATTAACATGAACTAGCCAATCAGGATACCGTAATCGTGAACACTGCAGGAAGATAAACCTACAGAAAATGAAGTACCAATAATATACGACATCTCCCTGACTATCTACAACTGAGGCCTGGCCCCTTCCTCTTCAGACTCCTCCTCCTCCTGCTGACCCCTCTTCTGTAATTACAGAGCAAAAACATTAGGTGAAATATTTCCAACAAAGAAGAATATCTTTGATATAGCTTTCCCATCTTACCAGCTTAAGAAAATCTATGAGTTTATAGGCATCTTCACCAGTGGACAGGTCCAGAAAGTCTCGTGGGATTCTGTATGACAGACATGGACTGGGCTGCACCGTGACTTCACTAGTGGTGCAACGAAATGCCGGTCTGTCCTAATAAAATGTAATATGAAGAACTATCAGTATGCAAAACGTAGCATGCCAGCACTTACTGTATTGAAAACTGTTTGGAAAATGTATTAGGCATATTCAATACTATATATAGTGTATGTACACTATACAGTATAGAAATTGCAAGAATAGTATGCTTTTACAAACACAGTCACAGCCGGGTCCGAAATAGCTTCCTATATATTGAACTGTTTGAGGGGACAGCCACTATTTAGTGATGTCCGAAATCATAATATACGTTATTGAGTGCACTCATTTATATTGAATTAGTGTACAACAAATCGACGACTAGCTGCTACCCATTTACTGTGGGGCGTGTACAAAATTAACCCCAACGTCTCCATACATAATGATGTTCATTAATTCACACCTTTAAGTTGACTACATAGGGCTATTTCAGACACAGATTAAATATGTTTTAAACATGGCATACCTGCAGTGCAGATTCCCCTTGCGTCTGATTGGCTGCAAGGTTATTTCCAGAGGTTAGCTCCTCCCATGTAAAGAGCAAAGAGTCTGTGATCTCACCGAACGGGTTGAAGTCAATCAGCCAGACACGGCCCTATAAACAAATAATGAGTTTTGCACACATACCGTACTGTGCAAACGTCTTAGGCCACCATTAGATTTGGAACGGTATAGTGATCATATATAATTATTTTTCTTTATTAAAATACAACCAGAAAATACAGGACATTTGTATGTAGTATTAAAAACCATATCAAAGTATAAGCTGAAGTGTCAAGTATTTAGGGCTTTCCAATTGAGCAATAGCAGGCAGCTGCAGGACCTTTAGTCTCCTTAAAAAAAGCTCAATATGTGTTTAGTCCCAAGAGAGGTCACACTAAATACTGACTTATTCCTAATAAAAAAAATTTAGTTCTGAAAATTGTTTAATTTTGTGTACATATTTCCTGTATTAGTTTGTATCTTAATAAAAAGAGTGAAAAATAAATATGGGTGGATATTAAAACTTTGCTAAAACCACAAAGCTGGTGATGGCGGCCTAAGACGTTTGCACCGTACTGTATGTTAATATAAGTAATAAATAAAAAAAACTTACCATGCTGTCTCTGTAAACATCCAGGACAACTAAAAAAAGAAACAAGAGTGTTGTTAGTGTTGTTTCCTTTGAAATGAGTATCTTTTATACTTTCACACTGATACACTTACAGTCCTCATCAGGGAACTTATACTGAATGTGGTCCTTGAAGAACTCCAATATAGAGCTGGAGATGCTCGCCTCCTGTTTGGCGATGTGATGATAATGTTGTGTGTAGTCTCTCTGACATATTGCTGAAAACAAAGCTGATCTCAGTACAAATATATCAGATCTTTAGGGTTCTGTGCCAAGGAAATAAAGAATTAAACCTGAAATGGTCTAAAAAGACATGTTTGTGTTTACGTTAAGTCAATGGTTCTCAAACTTTTTGGTGGGCATCCCCCCAAAAGAATATTCATGAAATAAATTCAAATAATCTCAAACTAAAAAATTGAATAAAAAATATTTCACAAGACTTTTTAAAAATGTTAAAATTAATCTTGTGTGTCGCCAGAGTACATAATGTGAAGTTCTAGCTCAAAATACCATACAGATAATTTATTATTACATGTTAGAATTGCCACTTTGTAGGTGTGAGCAAAAATGTGCCATTTTGGGTGTGTCCTTTTAAATGCAAATGAGCTGATCTGATCTCTGCACTAAATGGCAGTGCAGTGGTTGGATAGTGCAGATTGGGGGTCTCATCCCCTTCTGACATCACAAGGGGAGCCAAATTTCAATTACCTTTTTTTCACATGCTTGCAAAGAATGGTTTACCAAAACTAAGTTACTGGGTTGATCTTTTTCACATTTCATAGTTTGATAAAAGCACTGCCGACCCAATTATAGCACTTAAAGATGGAAAAAGTCAGATTTTCATGATATATCCCCTTTAAAGTTTAATTACACAGAATTTATGATAAATTAATGTATTTTATCAAATGTCATTAAACTGGGGCCCCCAAGCACCATTTTGTGGCACCCAGTTCAAGAACCACTGCTTTAAGTCATTACATTTGAAACAATAAATCACATCTATTAAGCAAATATAGAAAAAGATATGATTTGTATATGCAGATTTTCATACCTGTTAGCTTGTTTTCTTTCACAAAGCAGCGAAACTCACCACCTGGAATGAGTTCACTCCATTTTCTCAAAACCAACTGAACAAAATAAGTGTAAAAGATGTTATATTATGAGATGTTATAATAGGTTATACAACAGGTTTAATTAAGAATAGTTTGTGTATACTGAATGATGCTATGAAGAAAAACTGTTTGCAGAAAGTGAAAGAATATATCTGTGTTTTTACCTCATAGTTAATAGTTGGATCTGGTGAATCATCACTACAATGGAGAAATCTGCCGAATGAGCGATATAATGATTATATCCACAAGTCTGATGTAGAAACTTTGTTAAGAACACAAACCAGTCACACAAAGCGCAACAAAACGGAGATAACAGCATTTTAGAGTGATAATTGTGTTTGATTGTAAATGTTAATAGGTCAGATATAGGGCTAGGGCAGAATATTGAGTTTTATATCGTCTACGGCATATCAGTATGGTCTGATATGATCCTCCTTTGCTACAGAAGCTCTGCCAGAAATGTACATAACTGTCTTTAAATTTTATGCTGCTCTAATGAAGGCTTTGGCTTACATGTAAACATTCATTCCATCATATATCGTTACTAATCCCAAAATTACAGAGATATGAGTTGTGATCAGTATCACCCAGCCCTAGTTAGATGCCTTTAACACTTACGGTTGTGTGAGGTCATGTGTGATGAAATCTGAACTTTTAAAAAGAAGAAAGATGTCACTTAAGCTCTGACACTGTAGGGAACTGTTCAGAGCTATCCAGTTGGCATCCTAAGCGGAAAAAAAGGTTTTGTGAGTAAAATTGTGCAAAAGAAGACACATTTCTTTCTGTCTGCAGTGCCTTATTTATAAGAAAGGTATTGGGGATCTTCTTACACGTGGTGCACTCCAGTTCAGCTTTGGGAAGACACGCCCACCCAGAACATTTATTGCCTCCTGCACCTTTATGCTAAACTCTGGGAACTCTGGTGCCTGCAAAATTTATACAAATATTTACACAAAATATTTACCCTAACCTCACTAACACAAGCATTACAAAGTCACTCTAACGCTGAGCAGTGATTGGCTGAGAAGCATGTGGCTTACTGTAACTGTTGTTGTCGTTTCGTCATCGGTCCACTGAAAAGCAAGACAGGAGAAAAGGTTCATAATTTAGAAATGATAACCCTGTAACAATGTAGGACATGTTTCACACAGCCAAACCTATAGCCTACCTGAATGTCGTCCTCATCTGAATCACTGTGATTGGCCTCTGTGTGCTGAGTGTTGTTCTCACTACAAAGAGAAATGTTTCATTCATAAATTCCATAAACACATTAAAGGTGCAGTGTGTACATTTTAGCGGCATCTAGTGTTGAGGTTGCGAATTGCAACCAATGGCTTAGTCCACTGCTCACCCCTCGCTTTTGAAACACAAAGAGAAGCTACGGTAGCCGCCACCGGACAATCATGTCATTGTCGGAGACATCTTAGTAAAAAAAAATTGTCCGGGCTTCTGTAGAAAAATGGCGGCACAAAATGGCGACTTCCATGTAAGGTCTCGTTCTAAGGTAATAAACACATAACGGTTGATTATGAAAGGTCTTTATACACCCCTGATAATATAGTTTTGTATAATATTTTGCATTTCTGTCAAGAGATCCTTCTAAAAACTACACACTGCACCTTTAAAACCTGAAAGCATTTACTCAATAACAAACTTTTGTACTAATCTCACTGCAAGAAACCACAAGTGTCCCATCATCTAATAAATACTCGATTACATTTTGAGGTATAGGTAGAATCAAGCTGAAAAAGAAAACCATGAACAAATGTACAATTAAATGGTGAAACAGCACACATGCCTATAAGTGTTTTTAATTTTTGTTCCAATTTATTTTGTTAAAAAGATTATAAGGCAATAATTTACTCATATAATTTAAACACATTCATATCTATGGCTTAACCTTAATGTATAACTGATAAATCTCTTATAAAATGCAAGCTTTCAGATGTCGATGTCATGTCTGTTTATTTAGTGTATATTATTATCTCTTGACGTTAGGTGCGCAGTCAAACCCATAGTATCGCGATTATAACATAGTCTAAGTTATTACACCTTATATTTTATTATCTTACCTCTTAATAGTGTGTTTCTTGAACAAAGGATACCAAACAGAAAACTGACAGTTTACAACCTGCTCTTTCTTCATGCTGAAACTCACATTTAATATCTGTGCGACCGCACAAACAGTCCGGCGTAGTGACAGTACCGATAACTACAGTTCCGCTTCATAACCCTGCTTTTTGTTCAAACGAATCTGCATTTTATTAACTTAAATGACTGTTTCTGTTCTTGTTCGAATAGATAAGTTTTTCATCGATATAATTTAGCACATAATGTAGGACGCTATTAAAAGATTATAGTTATAAAATGGGGAATGTTTTAGCCGCGTACATATAGGGTTCGTTCCGTTCATTAAGCGCGAAAGACTACGTGGATAAACGTGATCTCCTTCACTGTGATTAAACAAATTGTGATTCGTAGACGTAACCTCACATCTACCTGGTACGTGAACCACTTTTTGAACTCAGTGTAAAGATCAAGCAAGCACAGATAACTTTGTTTATGTATAAATGAGCTTGAATAGATTGACTGTAGTTATCATGACATCATCATGCGACCTAACTCAATTTATCCCCTGTGCACAGATATCCCCGATCCAGTACACAATACATGCGAGATGAGCTCTCCAAAAGAAACTACTGAACCTCATGTTGTCAAAGAAGAGGTGAGAATCACATTTATGAATTTAACGTGACATGTTTGAAATAACTAGAGAAACTATTAGAGCATTCTAATAGACTCAGTGGTTATAATGGGAATTGTATTGGTTTAATATGGTTCTGTACTGGTAATGTGGTGGGTTCTGTTGTTGGTGGGACATTTCTGCTGAATGGAAACCAGTAGACACAATAAATGCTACTGGAATAATGTTTTAATGGTAAACAGCCTATAGTTGATAATGGTATTTGCAATAGAAACTATTAAAATCAGTGTTATGTCATTCATATGTTGCATGTGTTGAAAGTCTTCAACAGTGAACTTAAATGTGTGTTTTTTTTAGTTAATCACGAGTGGAAAATGGGTGAAGCTTGAAAAGACCACATATGTTGATCCCTGTGGAAGCACAAGGTATTGATTCGTCACTGTACTGTGACTGATGTGTGACCTCTGGACTGTGTATTGTATTGTATTGTCCCTCAATGGAAAAATCTATAATCTTGTAGTTTATTATGTCTTTTCATCAAACAAAGCATTGGGTGATTGATCCAAAGCCTAATCCATGTATTTTAATTTAGTTTACAAAACATCTTGTAGGATGTGTATGTAATGATTTATATTTGGAAAAATACAAATAACTTTTTTGTGCTTTGTACCATCAGAATATGGGAAACAGTGAAGCGGACAACAAGAGTAGCCGACACTGCAGCTGATGGTTTGTGTGTTTGCTTCGAACCCCTCCATACACGCTAATTTTTCATATTACAGAAAATATCATAATTCTGAATTTTATCTGTGTTTAGGTGTGGGTATCATAGCCCTTCTAAAGAGGACCCTTCACAAGGACTGTGTAGTCATGGTGAAGCAATTCAGACCACCGATGGGATGCTGCACGCTGGAATTTCCTGCAGGTCCGAATCTGCCTGATTTATATAAAACACAAAGTGAAGTACACTTAACTACAGCATCTGGAGTCTTTAAAAATTCATTCATGTTTCAGGTCTGATAGATAACAATGAAAGTCCTGAAACTGCTGCTTTGAGAGAGCTAAAGGAGGAAACCGGTTACAAAGGAGAAGTAGTGGGCATCACCCCAGGTGCAGTTACTTGACAATATCTGAATTTTATTATTTTGTATTAGCTATTATTTAATCTTTTTTCTGTATTTTAGTCACATGTTTAGACCCAGGCCTGTCTAACTGCACCACACAGATTGTTATAGTGCATATTAATGGGGATGATATTGAAAATATACACCCCACCCAGCAGCTGGGTAAGTATATACCTGAATATTTGCTGTTTGTTCAATACAGAATCATGTTGAAATACATTAAATGTGTTGTAAATGGTAATAGCTGAACTTTTTGTCTTTGTTTTGTCTCCATGTATAGGTGATGGGGGTAAGTGTTGGTTTTCCTAAAAAAAAATCATCAATAAGCTAATAATGAAATAAGAGAGTTGACTTATTTTGCCTTTCTTTCAGAATTTGTGGAGGTAATTCTTTTGCCTTTGGATGAATTTCAGCAAAAAATTGATGGTAGGTAGTTTGCTGGAAAATAAGTAAATTTATCTTATTGCATATGTTCATAAAATGAACAACTGTCTTCAAACAAAGTTACTTCTTGTTCATGTTAATGGATTATTTGTTTAAGACATTGTGTATAGAGAGCTGCAGGGATGACATATTTTTGTAGGCCAACCCAGATGTTACCTTTACATGGGCTCCCTCGACAAAAGTAAATGGGATTTTTCCCATAGGCTTTTGGATTATCGCAAAAACTCTGGGATTAACAAAAGGTTATGGAAGATTAATCACAGATCTAATTTAAGTAGTTTACATAAAACCTATTCAAAAAACCCATTGACATTGGGACGGAAGAACGGGGAGTGTCTTAAGAAAATATGTCATCCCTGCAGCTCTCTATACAGGTATCTATGTAAAACAATGTATTTTCAAGTAATTGCATGCAATATTAATGTTTCTTTCCTTCCATTTTTTTAAGAATTACGTCAAAAAGAGAATATATTGGTTGACACCAAGGTGTATATGTATGCTATGGGGATGTCCCAGGCATTCTTCAAGCCCAGAGAGTTACCTGTGCTGAAACAGTGAGACTGAAACAACACAAAACATCCCTGGATCTAACTTTATTCATCTGACAGATTATCAAACTTTACACAGTTGTAATCTGAAGGGAGCAATGAAATACTTGACCAAGAACTTAGTGTTGTACTGTGGCTGCCTGACAATTCCTAACAAACTAACAGTATGTAATTAACATTGTTGCATAGTCAGTAGCAAAATATTGTGTTTGTTGAAAACAGACCTGAAATGAGCACGTCATTCTAAATGTTACATGCAGTGCCTAAAGATGCATAATGTATTTGGATAGCTGTTAATTTTTATCTAATAAATCTGACATTTTTGATTTTGCCTTTTGTGTGTGAGTTTGTCTTGTTATTTACATTTGAAGAGTTTGGTTCCAAAACGAGAACTCAAAACATATGTGTTTACGGAAGCCGAGAACGGCCATGGATTTTATTTTTTTTATGGATTTTTTTTTAAGCATTGTTATTTTGTGAAAACGACTTATTAATTCGTTATTTCGATATAACAAAGTTTGTTTTCTCGAGATTACAAATTAATTATTTTGTTATCTCGAGAAAACAAACTTTGTTATATCGAAATAACGAATTAATTATTTTATTATAACAAAATAATTAAGTCTTTATCTCGAGAAAATAATAACGGTGCTTAAAAAATATAAATCTATGGCCTTTCTCGGCTTCCGTTGTGTGTCTGTGTGTGTGTAAATATATATATATATTATGAAGGCTTAAATCAAGACAAACCAACTGCAGTTTGATTGACATTAACTGTAATTTTTAAAAAATTATCTCGTTTTGGAACCAAATTGTTTATATATTAATAAAAAAATCAGTTATATAATATGCTAAGGATCTCAGTAAAATGGAATGTATTTATTAAAAATTTTGCCTAAACTTACGTATATAAAAACATGAGGTCGCATGCATATGCAGATTGCATACGAGCATTGCATTGGCAAAGTCATAAGCATATTACAACAATTTACAATTAATTAAGGATATTAGTCAACTTAATAATTGTTAATAATATGAAATAAGACAGTCTTGATGACGTATGCAGCCTGCAAACGCGACCTCCGGAGGCTGCAGGCTTCGGATTGAGAAACGGCCTAAATGTAAACAAAACCACGTGACCGCTACTTAACGTTGGCAACACAATCTTATGTGTTTATATGCTTATTGTGTTACGTTACGCTTTTATTCACGCAGATGTTTTATTTAAATTTCTTTTTAATCTACTTTCTTTAATCTACGTTCTTCTGTTGTCTCTTTTGGACAGGCATAGTAAACAGGCGCAAAAGTTGCCCGGAAGGGTGACGCAATTTCGGGGTCCTGAATATTAAAAACATTTTCGCGCCAACGTTGAAACAGCGGCAGGCGGCGTTTGGACAAACACAGGGGCATTTAAACGATTCTATTTAAATATAAAACACACCAAAAGGTTGAAATCGAGATGTCGGGTAAATCATATTATTAATCGTTATTATCCTCGCCCCAGTTGAGTCTTGTGTTGATTTAATCATACTGATATTAAACGGGATCTGATCTGAAATGCTCATTCACAGCTTATGCTATTTGTTTACTTATTTATAGAAAATCGATGTTGAGATTTTGCCTTAACGCATTTATTTGTCGACATTAATAATGTTAGTTAATGTGCTGTTGTATACTGGACAGTTGCTCATTCATCAAATTCAACTTTGACGAGTATACTTTGCTGTAAATTATTAGATCTTACGTTTGTATTATATATCTTATGCGTATATGTTTATATAAAACAATATAAAATATTGTTCTATTTAAATGTTTAGCAAATGTATTTACTAAATATTGCATGTAGTTACTATGTTTGATCATATAATGACGTTATATCATACTGTAGAATTAATATGCTCTTGTTTGTGTGACATCAGAGGAGGAGAATCTGGATCTGTTGTTGTCTTTATTTGCGGAGAGTGAGGGCCAGGGGCCGCAGACTGCAACTCCTGAAGAAGATATTGAAAATTTGGATGACCTCTTTGATGGGGAGGATGAAGATGATGGTCATTATGAGGACCCGGAAGAGGAGGAGGAGGAGGAAGAAGTGGCACCTGTAAAGTCCAGTTCACCTGGAGGGAGCAATGACTTAAATAAGTCACAAGAAGATCTGGAGGGTAGGAGACTGGAGTATCAGCTACTGACCTCCTTTATTCTAGCCTTAAATATAAAATACAGTGCAAAAGATTATTAAACAGAGTTCAGAGGGTGATATCTGATTGCATGAAGTATTTCACAATGTTTTATTATAGTTAATAACAAAAGAATGGTGTTTGTTTATATTTATTGTATTCTTCTATAATATTTACATTACCGCTGTCACTTTACTATTGCAATGGTTTTATAATGGCATAGGCATAGAGACAGAGCGCAGCGCGTCATAACCTGAAAACCACGCCCACCGGGGGGGAAAGCAAACCAACCGTCTCCATTGACTTTGTATTGCAAGAAGCCGCCTCCTTGTCATTTCTGGCTTATAACAAAAAACTGAATAATGCCTAAAAGCTGCTGTGTGACAATATGTACAGCTAACAAGCCAAAGAACCCAGAAATAAGTTTTTAGAAGCTGTCGAGCCGTAAAACCAAGCTTTTAAGAAGAATAAAGTGGATCGCCGACTACGTTTCCCCCTATTGGACGCAGTTTTACTAATAGGAGTACTATGAAAAGTTGCCTGTTTCCATTTCTGTGTCTTTAAACGCTCGTTTTTTTGAAGTTGAAAGCTTATAAAAACGTATTTGGTTTTTTTGGCATGTTAGATGTACAACTTGTCACACAGCAGCTTTTAGGTATTATTCTGTTTTTAAGTTTAATCTGTAAATAAGTTTTTATAAGCTGTCGACCCCCAAAAAACGAGCGTTTAAAGACACAAAAATGGATACAGGCAACTTTTCATAGTAATACTATTAGTAAAACTGCGTTCAATAGGGGGAAACGTAGTCGGTGATCCACTTTATTCTCCTTAAAGGCTGGGTTTTACGACTCGACAGCTTATAAAAACTTATTTCTGGGTTCTTTGGCTTGTTAGCTGTACATATTGTCACACAGCAGCTTTTAGGCATTATTCAGTTTTTTGTTATAAGCCAGAAATGACAAGGAGGCGGCTTCTCGCAATACAAAGTCAATGGAGACGGTTGGATCGCTTTCCCCCCCCCCGTGGGCGTGGTTTTCAAATTTGCATAACTGCGCTCTGTCTCTATACCGCCCTTTTTTTGCCAAAAAAAGGCATTCGGAAATCGTAGTGTGCTTGTCATGTGGAGCTGTGTTTGTATAATGCAAGTTATCTATGCTTGTTAAACAGCCTTTGGACATGCATGAGACACATCCACACTTTTGTTTGGTGACGCACTGTGTTTGTGTTCCAGCAAAACTGAAGATGATGCAGCAGAAGATGCAGAAACTTCAGCAGCAGCTGAAGGCCTCACAGAGATCCGCACCGCCTGAAAACAAACCCAAAACAATAACACCACCCCGCAAAGACCGACCAACAGGTCTTTCTAAAATCACCCCACAAACACCCTCCCCACCATCTTCATCATCGTCATCAGATGCCACAGCCAAACTGAAAAGTAAACCTAGGTCGGCACACCAACCCAAACCAGGTATATGTTAGAGAAGAAACTAGCTCTTTTTGTCCCCAAAAGGGGACGAGAGCATGATTTAAGCATGAGTCAGTTTTACATAAGGTATGTGTAACATGTTTCTCCTATCTGCAGCATGTCCAGAAAAGCAGAGTCCTATTGGTCAGAGTATGAGTAGCTCTCAGCCAATGAGAGAAAACACAAAGGTAAATGCTACCCTGAAATCTCCTCCTCCTCTCAAGCGTTCTCCTACTGTCCGTCAGGCCACGCCTCGTCCATCTGTCAGTCAAGAAGTTGCCGTGGAAAAGTTCTCGGGTCTAAGACTCAGGTCAGTACTTTTTAATAGCATACAATTTTTTTAAGTATACCTGAAATGTTCTCACAACAAATGCGTTTTTGTTCTTTTCAGGAAACCACGTCTGTCTTCCATAGACCTCGAGCAAAAAATGGCCAACCGCAAATTGATCAAACTCTCACAGCTGCCTGACCGACTCGCTAGGGAGAATTTAGAGGACAGTGACTGGGTCACTTTTGCAGTAGTGATTAATAAAATCACCCCACAGAGCAAAAACAACGTAAGCATGCAGTTTCCACAATAACCCGTTCCAGTTTGATCTTAATTACGGATCATGCATACTTATTTCCTCTTTAGGGGAAAACATTCAGCATCTGGAAGCTAAATGACCTTCATAACCTGGAAGTGAATGTGTCGCTCTTTCTGTTTGGGAGCGTTCACACAGATCTGTGGAAGACTGACACTGGAACAGTGATTGGCATCCTTAATCCTAATCCAATGAAGAACAAAGATGGTTCTAATGAGGTGTGTATTATATCATTTTTATTTTTTGTTTTTAAAATCTACTGTTTACTTTAAGGCGTTATTGTTGACCATCTCTACTTTTTATTAAACTGTAATAACATGCAAAAATATTGTAGTCACTTCCCATGATTTTTTGCCAAATGGGTGATTCTCACGAAAACTTGGTTTTAAAAATGTCAAGCATGAAAATGTAAAAATTGCTTAAATTAACTTTTTTCCCCACCAGACATTGAAAAACAAAGTCTGGAGTAAATGGGAACATTAATTTAAAAACTTTTACTTATCATTTAAAAACTTTTTGTAACATAATTTAAAAAGTCCTAAAACATCTCATTACCGCAACAGTCAGAAAACATCAACACTGATATATTTTCAAAATGACATGACAAACCTGAAAGAACATAATTTGGAGATTCTGCACATGCATTTAAAATCAAAGTATTATGCTTCTATTAATTAAATTAACATTTAATAAGCATCTGTTGCGGTAATGATAATCAAAATGTCGTGTAAGCATTCTGACAAGACAATATTTCAAATTAACTGTAAAAAATTGATCTTACCTGGTAGCCATCTTGAAGTAACTGGTCCATGTGCTTGGTCACTCAAAATCAAACTTTATTAAAATTCTGTATGTGTGCTTAAACTGTTCTCAAAAAGTGTTGTGGAGGATGAGAACATCAGGCATGGACACATCATTTTTCTAATTTTTCTTCATTATTATTATACATGAATATTCAGTAAATATTTTTTTGTCATTTAAAGTAGTCTAGCAAAACATCCATTTATTTTTTTTCTTAATATTTTTGTGTTCATTTGATTAAATTACAACATAACGGATGTTCAAACACAGCCGGACACATTGCGGTAATGAGAATTTCAGCAGAAAATGAGATAAAATTTCCAATTATAAATTCTTATGTTGAAATCACACATTGTGCAAGGTAGAACACAGTATTGTGTTAATTCTGATGCTTTTTAATGTTACTATATTACACATTTTAAAGCTAAAATCATTAGTGCCGTGGTGTTTCAATGGTTTCGTGAGAATCGCCCAAATAATCTTTGTTTTGTTTAGTAATATGTAACTGTATAAGTGCAATGTGTCTTTGCAAATGCAATTTTAATGCTGTCTTCAGTGATAATTAAATGTATTTTGCTCATATGATCTTATTTCAGTAACAGACCAGTGATCTAGTATGTCTCTTTCTCTCTCAGCTCTGTTTGACAGTAGATCACCCACAGAAGGTCCTTATGATGGGGGAAGCAATGGATTTTGGCACCTGCAAGGCTAAAAAAAAGAACGGAGATTCTTGTACCCAGCTTGTCAACTTGGTGAGTTTCCTTGTTCAGTATTCATACTTAGTTTACAGGGTTCCCACAGGTCCTTGAACTCCTTGAAAGTTTGTAAATCTGGGGGAATAAAATTCAAGGCCCTGGGAAGTTTTTGAAAATATACATACATAGATACAAGTCATTAAAAGTGCTTGAATCTATTTTATGCATCTATCTGTTTTCTGGGAAAAAAATCCATATTATTCCCTGTGTAGTGTAGGATAATATCATACTTTTTTATCACATGCTAAACTGTTTGCTTTAAATGCTTATATCTTCTGTATGTGAATGTTGATTCATACCAAAATGCTTTTTTGCATAGTTGTGTTTGACAAATGAAACGTCTCGGGTTATGTATGTAACTGTTGTTCCCTAAGAAGGGAACGAGACGCTGCGTCTTCCTTGCCATACTTCCTGCGTCCCTATAACACCGTCTTTGGCAATATCACCCTGTCTTTGTCATTAAGCTCTACCATTGGTTGAATTTGATATGCACATTAAGACGCACTTACCCCTGGAGGCGTCCCTAAAGTGTCACCGCAGTGACGCAGCGCGAGTTCCCTCGAAACGGAACTGTAACAATGTATCTTAAAAGGTAACACGATGTAACCTTGCTCTCACTTGAAATATGTCCCCACATTTAGTCCTTGAATTAGAAGGTATTGGACCTGGAAAGTCATTGAAAGTTCCTTGAATTAAAAGTTAAATAAGGTGTGGGAACTGTCTTTGTCTTTTATAAAATCATCTTACATAATGTAAAGAGCATTGTGTGAAAATATAACCTTAGTGTCTGAGTAAGGTCAAGCAAAGATTAAAAACAATGAGTGAATCAATCTTTCATGCTCCAAATCTCATCTTTATCTTATGAGACTTTACCCTGAAAATCACAGACAGGGTCACATTTATTCCTTCTGTTTGCTTTATCAGTATGAATGCCAGTACTGCCAGTACCACGTCAAAGCCCAGTACAAGAAAATGAGCTCAAAGCGGTCCGAGCTTCAGTCCAGCTTCACAGGCCCCGCCCCTGGCAAAGGAAAAGGGCGGGGCAGTTTAAGAGAGCGTCTGTGCCAGTCTGACTTCCACTATGGAGGCATGTCTTCACTCGCCTGTGCACCCTCAACGTAAGTTCATTTTTATGATAACTTCAAATCCACACGCACCCTAAAATTATTGATGGCATTAATCTTTTTTTGACAGCTCTGCCCCACAGCCAAAGAAACAACCCACTATTCAGTCTGTTTTGGCATCTATCCCAACAAAGAAACTTGGTAAACTATGTCTATAGTATGCCTGCCTTATTTTTCATAATGTTTGAGTCTAATGTATATGTCGTCGTCTAATCTGCTGATTCTGCTTTCTGTAGCTCTGAATTCAGGAGAGGTTTCTGGCTGTTCGGATGACTTCAAGGGCCTGATTTCTATGCCGACACCAGGAGCGCTTAATATTAAGAAACATTTAGGACAAGCAAAGAGTACAGGTAACTTAAAGTGATGGTTTACCAGAAAATTGTTATCATACCTTAATAGTCCGAAGGCATGTGACTGACTTTCTTCTGTATGCGACCCTGGACCACAAAGCCAGTCATAAGGGTCAATTTGTTTGAATTCGGATATATAAATCATCTTAAACCTGAATGAATAAGCTTTTCGTTGATGTATGGTTTGTTAGGATAGGACAAGATATAACTATTTCATAAAATCTGGAATTTGAGGGAGCAAAAAAAATCTAAATATTGAGAAAATCGCCTTTAAAGTTGTCCAAATGAAGTCCTTAGAAACACACATTACTACTAATAAATAATTTTTTTATGTATTTACAGTAAGAAATTTACTAAATTTGCATGGAACATGTTCTTTATTTAATGTCCTAATGATTTTTGTCATAAACTTTCATACAATGCATTGTTGGCTTTGGCTACAAATATACATGTGCGAATTATGACCGGTTTTGTGGTGCAGAGTCACATATAACACGAAAGGAGATGTTTTGAACAGGCCTAAACTTAAGTAGTCCTTACTAAAACACATCTCCATTACTTAATGTTTTTGCACATTCAGAGCTGGCCTGTCATTTCAGTTTCAATACCATATACCATCAATTTCTTAAAGGGTTAGTTTATCCAAAAATGAAAATGTGGTCATTAATGACTCACCCTCATGTCGTTCCAAACTCGTAAGATCTCCGTTCATCTTCAGAACACAGTTGTTTGTTATAAAGCAATAAGCCCCAAGAAGGAGTGGGTTACCAGTGCATTTTATAACAGTTAAGGGGCGTTATAAAACCCCTTTAGCTGTTATAAAATGCACTGTAACCCCACTGCTTTGTGGGGCTTATTGCTTTTATAAATGATTACTTCATATGCATAACATTAGCAGGATTTCATAAAATAAAACCCAAATAAGTTGTAATTATATTAGTACAAATATTACTTATCCGCCAAACAAAGTAGTTCCTTAGAATCAAGTGTGGCTGCAACAGACGCAGCAAAGACACAATAAAAATATGATTTAAGACTGTGGTGTTTATTTTTATAAATCAACATTCATCTAAAATATACATTAACATTTATATCGTGCAACTGTTGAAGTGATAATCAAATATGCTTGTAAGCATGCTTAACGTTAACTCTTTCCCCGTCAGCGTTTTTTTTTTTTACAGTAAGTTGCCACCCAGTTTTAGTTGAATGCCTTACAGAAAATCTTCTTTAAATAAACATAAAATATCAAATGAAAGAACAGATGCTCCGCTTTAAAAAAAAGTTTCATCCTACCTTCATTTGTTCTCTTATCACCTCTCAAATTTTCAGCTAAAAGTGAAGAAATTTTGTAAGAGATCAGATTCAGAGCCATGAACAGTACTACACGTAGTTTTCAGTGTTGAGTGAATGTTCAGTGTTTAAGTTGGGTAAGATTGCCATCTAGTGGATAGCCGAAATATAAATTTGAGGTAGAAACTCCTCAGAGAACGTTTTCTCTTTATTGACGAGATGACTGAACAATATTTATTGAAATTTATCTGGATATCGCCATTAATTGTGCAATATGATTAAAGACTGTGGTGTTTATTTTCCTAAATCAGTACGCAGGAACAGTGGCACAGTGATACTTATGTAATGTGGTCTGAACTGTGGGGTTACCGGGGTATTTTATCACGGCTTACAACACGTTTCAATCAATCAGAATGAAGAACCAGAACGGGCCGTTTTATAAAAGCTGTTTAAGATTTAGTCCGAGAGCTTTCTGACCCTCCACTGAAAATGTAGGTAAAGTATATTTTCCATGTCCAGAAAGTTAATAAAAACATCATCAAAGTAGTCCATGTGACATCAGTGGGTCAGTTAGAATGTGTTGAAGCATCGAAAATAAATTTTGTTCCAAAAATTACAACTTTATTTAGCATTGTCTTCTCTTCTGGGTCTGTTGTTAATCTGCGTTCACCACATTGACGCTGCTGCTGTGTTATCTGGTGCGCCCGAGCTACGTTTACAGTCTGAGGGAAACGCACGTTGTATTCAAGCTATTCTACATTGTTTGTATTTTGGTATTGCTATATTTTTGGTGTGTAAGTGTGCGGATGTCCTAATCCCTCAGAGTGTAAACAAAGCTGAGGCGCACCAGATAACATGTCAGCAGCGTGTTAATGGACAGTATATCGTACATGCATTTTCAATTGACCTATGGCTAAGCCACGCCCCCTCCACTCACTCGGACAAACAATCAACATTCGGTGATGGGCGCCATGGCACCTGTCAAAGTAGACATTTCACAGGAGGCAATTGATGATCTTTGGAGACAGAAAGACTATATATCATCTCAAAGTCACCAAAAGGGCCTTAACTATGCATTGGAGGGTTGTATTAATAATTTTATTGTTGAGAAGGTCGATGAAAAGCTTCAGCTCTAGGCAAAAATTACAGATCACAGTGTAAACGCGTTAAAGCACATCTCGTTGCCATCATGATCAAATTAAATATGTACAGGTCTAAGTTGCATACGTTTCCTAGATAAACTTTTTTTACCTATCCGTTAGTTTGGTGCTACAGTATTTACACGAATCATTCAGCACAACATTGCTATTACAAATAACATTTGTTATCTCTGTAATTTACAGATACGTTTATGAAGCTAAGTGACATGATGTACAACGCAGGTAGATGTTAATGTTTTCTAATGTTAGGCTAACGTTATGTTAGAGATGTTAAAGATAACGTTCAAATACGTTGTTGACTTAGCTTAGAACAGATGTAGACATCCTTGTTTAATTTATCCATGTTTAGTTGGTGGTCTACCGCATAACTTAATCCGGAGAAGACACTTAACGTTATCTCGGTTGAAATGTGAAAGGGTAAAAAATATACAACGTTGCCTAGCCTCTTGGGATACCTAGTGTCGGAGTTGCATGTACCCCATGCACACCGTTTGACCATTTTAAACTTAAAATGACAAGAAAAGCATAAAAACGAATGAAAACTGACTAACTGCAATGCATTTCAATGGAAGTGTAAGCAGAGAATGTCTGAGTGTATTGGGTTAGCTATACTCACTGCGATTGGCTTATCGCGTTTGAGGGCGTGGCTTAGCCATAGGTCAATTGAGGACCGGAATGCTCTCAGACTAAATCTTAAACATCTTAAACTGTGTTGCAAAGATAAACAGAGGTCTTACGGGTTTGGAACGACATTAGGATGATGGATTTTTGGATAACCTAACCCTTTAAAGGGATAGTTCACCTTGAAATTAAAATACTGTAATCATTTACTCATCTTCATGTTGTTCTAAACCTGTATGAATTTCTTTTATCTGATGAACACAAAAGAAGACATTTTGAGAAATGATGGTTAACACACAGCAGATAGTGACCATTGACTTCCATAGTAGGAAAAAATATTTTGGAAGTATTTTGATAAATGATGAAGAACATATTTTGATAAATGATGGTAAACACACAGCAGTAAGTGACCATTGACTTCCATAGTAGGAATAAAGAAATATGATGGAATTTAATGGGTAACTGTGTGCTTACCATCATCATATTTCTTTATTCCTACTATGGAAGTCAATGGTCACTTACTGCTGTGTGTTTACCATCATTTATCAAAATATCTTATTTTGTGTTCATCAGAAAAAATAAATTCATACAGGTTTAAAACAACATGAGAAATGATGACAGAATTTTCATTCTAAGGTGAACTATCACTTTAATGAAAAATTAAGTGGTCCTGCAGTTCCACTTTAAGCCGGCAGGTGGCCACCAGACACCAGCCCACAGTTGAGATGACTGGAAATCAATCTGTATTGCCACTTAAATATTTAAGCTTCTATGAAGAATACAAATTTCTGAATTAAATCTCATGTTTGCTACTTTGTTAGCTGCGACAGGGTCTTCAATGCAGTCCATCTCTGCATCTGACCTTCTGAAGCAGCAGAAAGCACAACATCAGGAGAGACTACAGGCTCGTATGAAGAGAGCAGATGAGATACAGAAGAGGTGAGAAGGGTTGATTATCATTAGCCTCTTTCACACAGATATTTCGATAAATTACCATGAATTTACAAGTAAATACGTAAAATGTGATGTTCACGTTCCGTCTTTTACCAGTAAGACATCATTCACACATCAGTATCAAAATACTGTAAACTCTTAGAGAAAGCGGAAGTTACCTGTGCCACACACAAGGTGACCTCAGTGTTTTTTTTGTAAACAATGGCGGGTTACGGTCTGTACTTTTTACATCTGCGGCAAACGCTGACGGTCGCGAAGTTGCTCATGACCAAGCAACATTGCATTTGGCGACGTCATACTAAAAACTGCGTCTTAAAAACCAGTACTGTTTGCACATTAGGCTTCACAGAGGGCGTGCTAAGGACTTCGGCAATTCGGCAAATAGATGGTAAGCTGTTTTAAACAACTTTGGTGAAGAAAAGTGGATGTTAACTTCAGGTGTGCTCAATTTTTAAACAGCGCGTGTGTGTGGAAACGTCCGTAGACAGTGTGGGGGTAAACGCGCCATCTGTATCAAACATTGTGATGGGCCCAAACCTGTCAGCACGGTCTGACGTCATTCGTTCTAAATGCCGCTAATCTATATTTTTGGTTCACACATAGCGCTAACCGGTAAATTACTGGTAATCGTATAACATCTCTTACTGGCAAATTGGCAGCACTGATTTACAAGAAAGGTTCTGTTCACACATGACCTGCTAAGAGCAATTTACCAGTAAATTACCAGTAAAGACGACTGTATGTGTGAAAGGGACTATTGTGTGCTGTACTTCCCATGTTTCCATCTCTATGGGGTGATGTTTGCATTTGTTATGCATTGCATTGTTGGTTTGCAGCTGAAGGCATGGCCTGATAACTGAAGAAAAAGGAGCTTTGAAATCCTCAATGCATAATTTTTACTCCATATATAAAAAAAGCCTGTTTGTGATTACATATTTAAGGGCGTTTTCACATTAGCACTTTTGGTGCGCACCTGGGTTCGATTGACATCAGAGTTCAGTACATTTGGATGATGTGAACGCTGTCTTCCGAACTCTTGTGCGCACCCGCGAAACGTACTCGAGTCCGCTTAAAAAGGGTGGTCTGGGGTCCGGTTCATGTGAACTCCAGATCGGTTCGCTGCTAATGTGAGCGCAATCGTACCAAATCGCGGTATTATATGGAATGTCTCACCAAAACAGACGTGTGTGTTTCTGTGCGTGCACTTACCTTGACATCAAAATGCATAGAATACTTGCTTGACTTTTGTTCTTATTTTTTTAAACCTTTGGTTTTGTTTTCAAAGAAATAATACAGAAACGCACTTGCGTCTGTCTGCCCCAAACATACTAAAGTCGTTTCGATGACAACGGGCTGTCCGCCGACGTCAATTTTTGCGGAGACATTCAGAAATCATCTATCTGCTTGCAGTTCGTCAATCACGCTTGTCGTCTTCTCGTTTACAGCGGTTGCCAAGCAACATGAGAACGCGCCGGCTGCAGCTTGATGATGCAAGCGTACCGCTGTTCGGATGCAAAAATAATATGTGAACACAGTCCATGGTTGGCATGGGGAGGGGGGAGCAATCGAACTCGGGTTCGGACCAGGCAATCGCACCAAATGTGAAACTGCCCTAAATGAGGGCCATATAAGTGAAAATAAAATGTTTGCATTTTTGTATCCCGCTGCCTTTCCACGTGCTTTCAAATAAACTAAGAAGTAACAAAACTATTGTATTATATTTACAGAATGTTGATATGTGTGACCGTTGAAGGCTGGGTCACTTTAAAATGACACATGACAGTAAAATTATAATTTAACATTTTACTGTAATTTACTTGGCTGCTTGTTTACTCTCTTTTTAGAGTGCTCCAAAACAGTAGGGGTCCTGTTGTACCCTCACAGACTGCTGTAGGCAGGGGTCCCCTTCTGTCCCCTAAAGCAGCTTCTGAGGTTCCTAAAAGATCCGCTGACCCCGTGTCTCGACTCTCAGCACCTCCTGTCCCCACGCTGGGGCGTGGCTTCTCAGAGGGCGAGGACATCCTCCTCGATATGTCTCCGCCACCTACAAAAAGCCTATCTGCTGCAAAGGTTCTGACTTGATAGATGCTCATAACATTATTTGTTTAAGTATATTCCCTTTTGCTTTGATGTCCAGCATAAACTGTATTAATGTTCACAGTAGCTTGTCTACATTATTATTTCTTTAGATGGCAGCATTGAGAAAGCTTCAAGCTAAAGGTTCGGTCATCGTTAAAGATGACCCGAATGCTGTTAAGCGCAAACGTGCCAACAGCGACCACATCGCAGAGAGAGTGGCACGAAATGTGTCCTCACCTAAAGGTACAGACACAACTAGACGTTGTTTGTTTGCTTGTCGTGGGCTACGGCACTCATTTCTCTTAAATGTCTATCTATAGATGAAAATTCACCTGGTGAGGAGGAGGAGCCAGCTCAGAAAAAGAGGCGGGAACAGCTGGAATACATCCAATCGGAGGAGTTCCAGCGCATCCTCAACGGCAAGTCCTCAAACTCGTGGATGATGGGAGAGGTGTGTGTTTTGATTGGTGGTTTACTTGCATTTTATGTCATCATAGAAATTTTACTGTTGTGAAAGCAACATTTCTTGCATTGTGTTTCTTTAGATTGAAGAGAAGGCCATGCAAGAGTATTTTGAGCCTCTGGTGCAAAAGGAGAAGATGGAGGAGAAGATGAAAAGTATCAGAGAGATGAAGTGCAGAGCAGTCACGTGCAAAAATGTAAGTTGTTGAGTTTGACACTGATATTGGGTCTCATTCACTAAGAACGCGTATGCACAAATTTGTTCGTAAAATGTGCGTACGAACGTTTTAATTTACAAATCATGATTCAACAAAAACTTTCATACTTAAATTTCTTCTAAATGTTTGCAAAATGTAAGAACAACTTGTGCTGTGTTTACACCAACCGCGTTTGAGGCGTCAAAATCGCGTCTACTGCCTAGTTTGCGGCTTGAACAGTTTGAATTCATTCGCACGTCTAGAGCAAAGTAGACGCGCGAAAAAAAGCAAGCATTTGACGCAAAATGGCTGATGTTGATTGTGCATTTATCAAGAGAGTTACCGGTTTGTATTTGGTCACCTTACTATAGGGGGAAAATAAACGGTGCGGGTTCATAAACGTCACGTGACTCAAAAGTGAAATGTGAGTTTACAACTTACCAGGTTGCCCAATGTCCTCACTGACACTCTTCCAAGCGAGGTCCTTTTTATTCCTGTCTCTATAGAAATAAGAACTTGTGTTGTATAGCTCCGGGTGACTGCTTACGGACAATATCAAGCGTTCATTCATGTTGAACGAGTGACTCTGGGCGGGGCTGACGCCACAGCAGCAAGCATGGTCCTGATTTGTTAAAGCAGCGCTAAAATCCGACAAAGATCACATTTTTCAACTTTACAAAAAGTACCATTCGCGCGTACCGCGCCAGACGCTCAATTCGCGCAAATGAGGCGGAATTGTGTCTAGCGAGACCTCCAGACGCGCGTCAACGCGTCTTCACATAGACTTAACATTGAAATCACTCGCGCTTGATGCCTCTACCGCGGCTGGTGTAAATGCAGCATTAGACTAAATGTGCGCAATAATCATGAACAAGGAAAATAACCCTATTATATATATCTGTAGGGCTGTCACAATGATTAAATAATTGTGTAACCGCAAATTTCAAATCACTGCAATGATTGCACATCTCTCTAAAAAACACAAGGGGGAGCTGCAGCGCCTGTATAAACGAGACCATATCAGATTACTTTTAAATGTGTTATGTGTGTTAATATTTAAAGAGTTTGGTTCCAAAACACGATAAACACCTTTTTTTTTTAAATGAGTTACTGCCAAAATCGGTATTACATCAGGTCAGTATTAAAAAGTAAATTCTTAATTTTACACAAAATCCAATATCCGCCCTGTTATTCTGTCATCTTTTTCCCAAAACGCGATATATGCCACACCTCCTTTTCTACAGAATACAATAAATCCACTTCACAAATTACAGCGCACCATTCCACGCAATGTAAACAAACAATGGCGGCGTGTTGAGGACACGGAATCTTAGTTTTCATCATCTACTTTGTACTTTGTGATCAACAAACAAAACAAAATAATACTTCATTTGCATTGATAAACCTGTGATGGTTTTCTGTGAAGGGAAAGAAACGTAAGCCATCAATATCTAATTATTTACGCGAGAGGCACTCGGGAGACGGTCGCTTGTTCTCCTGACAGCATCAAGCTTTTGTCATGCTAACACATTGACCCCAGGAGATCTTATGAAAAACTTTTTTTTTTGTGGAAAAAATAATTCGTTTTTATAATAAATCTTTGAAAATCAAATTATGGATTTGAATTTTTTATGTTTTTGTAACGTAAAGATGCTATGTGAAAGTTTGGTTTTCATCTTGTCATTTTCTTTGTATAGAAAACACGTTTTTACCCAAATTTGTCAAAATGGATTTATTGCGTTTTGGAACCAAACTCTTCATATACTGCCAAGGAAATCTTGCAAAAGATTTAATTTAAATAACAACAAAAAATCTGTGAAAATTATTTCATAAACAAACAAAAAAATGTATGAGAAATAAATGTCAAAGCAATAAAACGGACACTAATCGTCACAATTTATCAAACAATTAACCGTCAGCCAGATTTTATAATCGTGACAGCCCTATATGTGTGTTTATATATTTTTTCCTTGTTCGTGATTATTGCGTATGTGTAGTCTTATGTTTTTGCATGCATTTGGAATAAGTTTTGGTGTGAAGGTTTTGTTGAATCATGATTTGTAAATTAAAGCGTCAATTTTACGAACAAATTTGTGCGTACGCATGCTTAGTGAATGAGACCCATTGTTTTGCTTTATACTCTGTTGTGTGCTTTGCCATGGACAAAAAAGCATTTAAATGTATTAAATTGCAAGTGCTTTACTTAAGTTGAGAAGCCTTATATAGAAACACTTGCTGTGGCTGTTTAAGAGTGTTTAGTCCTGCATCATTAGTAACGAATTGATGTTTAGTGACAGCAGTGATACTTAAAACCTTGTTGAAAACAGATTTTAACTTTATTTGTGAGCAGTAAAAGTTGTTCAAAAGAAACAGAAGACAAAGAAAACATATTTGAGACGCTAAAACTTGTAAATTGCGAAATCGTATATTTATATCACAAGCTCCTTTCACCCCGCAGTGTAAATACACCCACTTTAAACCAGCGGACCGTTGCGTAGAGGAGAAACACGACTACCACTGGCACGACGCCGTCAAGCGTTTCTTTAAATGCCCATGTGGGCAGAGAAAGATCTGCCTGGCACGAATGCCTCACGGAGCCTGCAGGTAAGAAACATTGCAGTTCCCATGAGGGCCAAATATTTTTGTATAGTGGCCACTAAAATATTTAGGGGACGGCCTGTCAGAAGTCATTATCACAAACGCTTCTATCTGTACTACATCTATGAATCTTACACACAGAGATTACGGTTTACATGTAACTGAAAGTTAAGAGTCAGATATTGTAGATTATTTAAATGGTTATGACATGTTAAAGTAATTTACATATTGTTTCACCTCTTCAATTTTCAGCCACTGCGGTCTCTTTAAGTGGGAGAGGGACAGTATGTTAAAGGTACAGTTTTTGTTTATATAAGTTAATAATAATTTAATGAGTAGACTTTTATAAGTAGTTTTGTCTCATCTTATTTCTACAGGAGAGAAAAGGACCCAAAATCGGAGGGGAGTTACTGTTGACACGTGGAGAGGAACAGCCCAAATTCCTCAACAGTCTAAAGTAGAGGCGGTTTCTCTTCTTGCCGCCTAATCCACACATCTGAGAAGACACTTATGCTGATGTATCCATCAGTGTTGTTGGATTGAAACAAAACCATGAGTCACTTAATGTTTCTTTTACTGATGTGTCTGCTGTCTGTGTGTTTTAATTCTTTTATATGTAAATTATGTATTTTTCCTATTTTAATTATTTTATATCAACTACGCCAATATCAACGGGCACTCCAGTATTAAACAATATTAAATGAAAGCTGTGTTTTATTGTATGCCTTATGCTATTATTTTAAAAATCAGTTGCTCAGTCCTGTTTGTCTTGAAGGAGTATTTTTAAAGCTAGTGTCTGTAAAGATAATGTGTGGCATTAACTCATCCTCCTGTCAATCAAATGATCATAAGATTGGTGTAAAGGCACCAGGGGCTCTGGAAAGGCCATAAATCTTTCTTTCCACTCCTGTATTTATTTCATATATTCCCAAGTTCCAAGTTGGAAATGTTTCTTCTGTTGCCAGCAAATACTTTGTGGGATTCTCCGAGTCTATAGGCGCACAAATTTGTGCTTTTCTGTTACTGTATGTGTAAAGTGTTGGAATAGATGTGAACATCATTTTTTTCCATTTATGTAATTTACTGGCTCTTTTTTTCTCCAACGCTAAAAAAGTGCAATTATCACAAATGTAGAAAATAAGGAGAAATATCTTTATTCATACACACAAATACAGATGACTGTGCACTGTAAAAAAATTGGTTTCATTTTATAAAGTAAGTTACGTGATATTAAAGTAAAGAGTTGTCAACTAGTATTTTGGTGCCATTGAATGCATTGATACAATCTGTTAAGTTGTTCTCTAATATCTACATAGAAGGTTTGTGGCTTTATTAAGTGCAAAAAATATCCAGAAATGGATACATGTTCATTTATAACCTTAGGATTTGCCTTTTGAATGAAATGGTCTATTATTACCTTATTTGAAAGGGTCATGAATAATAATGGTGAGCTTTGCTCTGATTGGCTGTTTCTCAAAGCGGCTTATTTCGGTAGCTCTGTGTGTGTACATAGACCTTATGTTTATCAGGTTTTGAGGAACAATCAATTATTCAGAGATTGAAAATGGTCGTTTCTGAGTAAGTTTGTGTTTTTTTCCAGTATGGACCTTTAAAACGTAACTGTAACATCAATAGTAGAACTTTAGCTTAAATGCTAGTTAGTGCTATATGCTATCTGTGCCATATGGTAAATACAGTTTTACATTGTATGACACCTTTAAGTTGAATTACCTCAAAAACCACGTAACTTACTTTTTAAGTTGAATTAACTCAAAAATCAGGTAACCTACTTTTTAAGTTGAACTAACTTTTTTACAGCGTGAGAAAGGAATATACACTTACTCTTTAAAGAAAGATGATGAAAAGTTTTGACAGGACAATATAAAGTCCAATAGTAAAGTATTACATTTAAGATGATTGATGTGAAATGATAAAACGGTGTCATAACAGCACAAAAATATAATTTCGAACGCACACTCCCTATTATCTGTGTTAAGGTTTTTAAATGCTTAAGTTCTTATATGTTTTGAATAATTATGTTATGTCATGGTCATTAACTTGATCTTGAAGTCATTCCTTCAACCAACTTAACCAGCTGAGGGTCTCTCAGGCGTAGTAGCGATGGTGAGGGTATCGTGGGTACTGCCCATCGTAGTTAAATTCTCTGTATTGCTCGGTCTTCTCTCTGCTTCTCTCGTGCTGCTCTGTTAATACAAAGACAAATCCAAACTGCAAATTTATATTAAGACTTAAAGAGGGTGTCTGATAGATTAAATAACATTTTAAGAAAGCGATCACTGTCGCCAACCTCTCATTAATTAAACAATTCAGTAAATCGCAGGTCTGTGATCTTGATCCAGTTGAGGGAACGTTTAAGATCTTTCTCTTTCTGGTAGCCAAAAATAATCATGAAGACGGATCATTCTCACCATTACGGTCCTCCTCTAAATAGTTCTCATACTCTGTAGTTTGTTCCTCTAAATATTCTCTCCTCCTCTCATTTGTGGACACCTTCACTCGCTGCTCTGCAGAGACACACAACATATTTAAAGATACAGTCAGTGTTCACCTACATTACTTAAAACTGTAAATAAAAGTTGGTTCAACTTAAAAAAGTAAGTTACCTGGTTATCTTAAAGGGGACATTTAACCTTTTTAAGAAAATAAATCTTTGTTGTCCCCAGACTAAATATGTGAAGTTCTAGCTCAAAATACCATCTAGATAAATAATTAAATCGCCACTTTGAGCAAAAATGTGCCGTTTTTGGGTGTGTCCCTTTAAATGCAATGAGTTGATCTATGCACTAAATGGCAGTGCCATGGTTGGATAGTGCAGATTAAGGGGTGGTATTATCCCCTTCTGACATCACAAGGGTATTTTTCACATGCTTGCAAAGAATGGTTTACCAAAACTTAGTTACTGGGTTATTGTGTTTTTACATTTTCAAGCACTGGGGAGCCAATTATAGCACTTAAACATGGAAAAAGCGAGTCTTATTACAACAATACCCCCCCCCCCCAAAACAAATCTGCACTATCCAACCACAACACTGCCATTTAGTGCAGAGAGAGGGAGAAAATAGTCGCCAGCCATTATGGCACTCAGTGTTTGCATTTCATCTGCTCATTTGCATTTAAAAGGACACACCCAGAAACTGCATATTTTTCCTCACAGCTACAAAGTGGCAATTTAAACATGTTATATTAAATTATTTATGTGGTATTTTGAGCTAAAACTTCATATACAAAATTTACTTGACATCTTAAAAAAGTCTTATGAAATGTCCCCTAAAAAAAATGTTGGCACATTTAACAGACCTTTTTTGACTTCACTTATATTTTTATGTTGAATTAACTCAAAACCTTAAGGCAACCAGGTAACTTAAGTTGAACCAACAAATCAGTCTTTTTTACAGTCTCTTGTTTGTGAAATTTTAATGATGTGCTAAGTCATAAGGGCAAAAGTCATTGAGTTAAGCTGATGCTATAGAACCAGATCTGACATGACCATGGTTGTTTACATTTACTCATTTAACACACATCTTGGAGCAACAGCTTGCACATTGAAAATGAGAGGTGTAAAGAAATTGCAACCTAATGGTGCATTCACACCAGCCACGGTAGAGGCGGCAAAAACGCGCGTTTGTGCATAGTTGGACGCATGAACATTTGCGTTTACTCGCTTCATTGGCGCATGACATTTTAGTCATTCGAGACATTCACACGGAAATTCGCGTCCCGGGAGCGGACTGTGACACCGCTTAGACTTCGCTCGCTTCCTGTAATCACGTCACTACTACAGCAAGGTCCTGATTGGTTAACCCGGCGCGGAAATCCGCCGAAGGTCAGATTTTTCCAGAGGCAACGTTCAAATAGCGCCTTCAGCGCCATTCATGCTGCAGGATGCCTAATCGTGTCTTTGCATTGACTTAACATGTAAATCACTCGCGATTGCCGCATCTGGTGTGAACCCTGCATAATGCTGCGTTCACACCAGCCGCGGTAGAGGCATCAAGCGCGAGTGATTTCAATGTTAAGTAAATTTGAAGATGCGTTGACGCGCGTCTGGATGTCTCGCGGCGCGAATAAGGCGTTTAGCGCGGCGTGATAGACATGATTCCACCTCATTCGCGCGTCTAGAGTAGAGGTCTTCACGGGTCCACTTATATCCGAAAACCCGAGGTCTGACCCGAGACCCGATCGGGTTCGGGTCTAAAAGTTTCACATGTGCCTCGGACACAGGTCGGGTACAATAATAGCGGCATCGGGTCTCGGGTAATTTAAAAATGAATGTGTTTTTTCTGAACGGACCCGAGAAGACCCGAACTCTCTCGCCTGTGTGCGTCAATGTCCTTTTCAAACCTCTCATCTGTTTGCCAAGAGCGCTTGCGACATTGTGTGGTTGTCGGAAGGTTCATTTTCGTTGAGACAAACATGTCAGTCAATTATAAATGTACATTTTAGTGGTTACGTTGGTGTCGTCGTCAGATAACAAAGTAAAATGAATGGAGCAGCTCGCGAAATTGGTTGCAAGGCCACCGGAGTTTCTTTCTGTCTGACTGCTGCGCGTGGGTCTGCAGAATGCACACACGTCAGTGCTGTTTACATTCGGTTCCAGTCGGGTTAAAAAAAAATTTTCACTAGTTCGGGTCGGACTCGGGTCTAATTTTCTCGGGTTTGTCTCGGGTCGGGTCTTTCTTTAAATTTTTTTTATTTATGCACGTCGGGTTCGGGTATGAAGTGATTCGGGTCATTTCGGGTCGGGTACATTTCTTTGGACCCGAGAAGATCTCTAGTCTAGAGCACGTGAATGGTGTGAATTGAGCAATGCGACGAGAAACACGCGAGTTGAAAAATTTGAACTTTGGGGAAAATGCGCCGCGTTAACCAATCTGGAACCTGCTCCAGCAGTGACTACTGATTACAGGAAGCGAGCGGAGTCGCAGAAGCCCCTCCCATGATGCAAACCTCCACGTGAATGTTTTGATGACTAGAATTTCACGCGCGAATGAAGCAAGTAAACTCAAAATGTTGAAGCGAAAAACTAGACGCGAATTTGATGCCTCAAACGCAGCTGCCGTGAACCCACAGTTAGAATATCCAAAAAGTGTCTATCAGACTTACCTAGTCTTAACAACTATATCTGTTTGGACTGTTAGATATAGGTATAGAGTTTTTCAAACAGTTTGAGACTTAGTAGTAGAGCAAAGTAGAGAATCCAACGGGTCTCCCAAGCTAAACACGCAGAGCATCAGCTGGCCAAACTGGGAGACCATCCTAAACCAGCAGATCTGTTTTTCCATATGTCACTTTGGATAAATGGTGTGCTAAATGTCTATTTAGTGAAATTACTGCTATAAATAACGGCTTATATAAGGGATACTATATTTCAATTGGTAGACTGTTGCAATATTAGCAGCACAGTAGTGATGGGTTTGATTCCCAAGGAAAACACACATACTGATATAAATGTACATTCTTATATAAAGGTTCAGAAGATGTCACTGGGACGGTACCTTTTAAAAAGGTCCTAATATGTACCATTCTGGTACAGATATACCTTTGAGGTACCAGTACTTTTTGAAAAGGTACCATCCTAGGGAAACTTTTCTACCTTCTTGTGCCTTTATTCTGTACATTGAATGCACTGTTAGTCGCTTTGGATAAAATTCTTTGCCAAATGGAAAAATTGTAATGTTATACCTGTACCACACACACACACACACACACACACACACACACACACAGGCTCAAACACATCTTCCAGGCTCATAAACATATTAAAGTGTAACACATTCACATAAACAGAGAGCTTGTGCTCATAAATATTAGAAGAATTGGGTTTGGTGCCAAACATAATCCACGTTTTGATCTCTCGCTCTCTCTCTCTTACTATATTTTGAGAAAGGTTAGTTGAGTTCTGTGTCTGCACATTCCATTCTGCTTTTCTCCTCCAACCTGCAGTGCACAGTCACACACACATCGCAGACAGCTTAAAATGCACTTTAGTAAACGTTTTCCATGCTTTCAGTCTATGGGACGCCCTGATGCCGTTAGGAGAGAGAGAGAAAAAGAGAAAGAGTTCCACATTGTCCTATTGATCCTTACGGCCTACTAGACCTACACATTGGAGGCTAAATTCATATGTAATACTTCAGCAGTCTTCTGTGATCTCTGACAATAACAACACAATACAGACACACTTATGCAGCCATGAGATCAACAACAGTATAGTCAGTGCTGTTTCATACTCGTTTATATTTTACAATCATTCTACTGTGGACATTTACCATGGTAATACCTACGATTACCACAGAATAAATATGGTATATATTAAAAACCTTGCTTGGTTTAATTTGAAATGTAATTCAACAGCTGATGAAGGTCTTTGAGTTCACTTTAATCACAGGCTGGTGTGTTACAGCTCACAGCAGTTATGATTTAAACAATAAAAGTTTAATTCATTTCTTACACAAACCTCCAAGCTTTAATCAAGAGATTAATATTATTGTGCTTACCATAGTACTCTTCATAATCACTTGGGGATCTGCGACTGCGGCGTTTGAAGAAGTTTGAGGCGTCAGACGCTGGCATGAAAACACTTTTCGATGATTCTGTGAAAGTGATGAGAGTTTGAGGGATGTGAAGTATGCGTGTGTGGGTATACTTTAGGGGTTATACTTTGGGAATACATTTGTCCACAGAACTGGTCCACAGTAAATATCTTCTTTTCCAGCTCTTTTAAGTTCTGGAAAGGTAGTTTATAAAGTAATACATTTTTTTATTCTAAAATTACCTGCATGCGTGTTGAACTTACCCTTAGGTTCGCTTTCTTTTCCATTTCTTACGGCTGCACTCTCAACCCCCGCCAACACTGCAAGAGAGAAAGAGAGAGAAAATGAGGAGTCCATTACCCCCTTTTCCTAAATACAACTTTTTACTTGTCAAACTTCAGCAGTGCATTTTACAATTAAAGCACAGGAAGTTTTAAATTTATTAATAAACATAAAAGAAAATGATATATCTATACTATTTTTTTTTCAATGCTCCTATGTATACAACTCTAATGCTATAATATTATTTCAAGTTGCTTGATGGATATCATATAAATAAAGTTAAAAAAAAATGTATTACAAAATGTATGGTTGCACTTACGCTTTTAAGTTAAATTTACAATTTCAACTTTCTTGACTACTGAGGAATTGCTATAAATTATAAAAATTATTTAAGCTAATTCAACTTTAGTTTCATAATTTATAGCAACTTCTCACTGGTGAAGAAAGTTGAAAGGAATTGTAAATTCAAGTTGATTTAACATAAAAATTGCAACAATTAATTTATAATGCATTACTTAATATTGGATGGGTATAGAGGATTATGCAAAAATTGTAAATAATACTTTCTTACCTCATGTTTACCCTGGTACACACACTGATGGTATACTCACCAATCAAAAGGACTATGGTGGGCAGCAGTGCCAGCAGAAGTGCACGAGTCCAGACCATCTTTAAGATGAACGTGTGTGTGTGAGAGAGTTATATACAGGTATCAGAAGAACAACCAAGAGACCATAGACTATGTGTGTGTGTGCGAGAGAGAAAGAAAGAAATAGAGAGGTAAAGCAAAGCAAAGCAAAGGGACGAGAGGGGTAGACACAGAACCCCAGTACACACCCACTTGCACGCCCACTAATGGGTGATAGGTTTCACGAGACCCTCCATGTGCATATATGAACACTGTCACCACTTACTCTTTTTGTCCAAACCTTGAGATCTGGCAGGGAGAAATGTTTGGCATCAGGTTTCCATTCTTATTAAATAAATGAAAAACAGATTAAGTATGCGTGATAGCAGCAACTCATCAGTATTAAGCCGCTTCCAATAGCACCGTCTTCACCTGTCATCATAAATGCATTCATCTGCATTCCTCTGCTTATTTACTGAAATCAAAGATTCTGTTAATGATGAGCGATTTATGAGATTAAGACTTTCAGTCTAACTTTTATCCGTCCATGCATTCAACCATCTTTCTGTGTCTCTATATAAAATCTATAAAACAATGAAAGTCAATAGAAAGCCTTCATATTGTATATGAATATGTACCATCAAGGAACTATTATGCAACCTTTAGAGGTGTACTTTTTGAAAACTTTTTTCTTACAGTGCAACATGTCTTCAGTCTGCATTTCACAGACAGGGTCACATATTACATTAAAGCAGTTATTAATTTATTGTTAACTGATCCCATAATTCTCATTGGAAAGACACGGTGCAAGAATGTGTCTAAAAGTGAAAGACTGACAGAAAGAGAATAAATGAATACCAGAGTAACACAAATTTGGAGAAAGTCAAAAGGAAATGAAAAACAGACAGACTGTCTGTTTAAAGGAAGAGAAAGTGATTTTGAGTGCTGTAAAGAATTTATACTGTGGCTTCTGTCTCGCTTTATCCACACTTTGAAAGTTAAATTAGGCTACAAAAACAAACTTGCATTGTACCAATGATTTGCCCTTTGTAGTGTGGTTTGGCTGTAGGGTGTACATTTGCTTTTACGAGACATTTTTTTCAGGCTGTGTAAATGGATTCTTTAATGTCTGGATCCTGGCCGACATTCCAGAAAACAGTAGACACCTCTACAGTACCAATCTCCAGGTTTTATTCATCATACACACACATATCACAGAACAAACCACGGCATGTAAAATATCTTTGCTGTCCCAAAGGTTTTCCCATCAAAATCTCTTCGCTCTGGAGAATCACTTATGACCGATGCTAAAGAAGAGACCTATTCACTATATTGCCAAACGTTTTGGGACACCTGCCTTTATATGCACATGAATCGGAATGACATCTCATTCTTAATCCATAGGGTTTCATTTGGAGTTGGCCCATTCTTTGCAGCTATAATTCAATTAAATTTTATTTATATAGCGCTTTTCACAATTGTTAATTGTTTCAAAGCAGCTTTACATTAATAGATGTAGGGGAAAACACAGAAAAATCGATAGATAATATAAGAAGCAGAATACAGCGGCTAATAGTAAACCGTACAAGCGAGCGTAGTAATAATGTAACGTATACAGGAAAGTGCTAAGTTAAGCCAATGTTGGCTGACTTTCCATGGGATGAAATAAACCCCTAGGAGAAAAACCCTGTGGGAAAACTCCTAGAAGAAGAAAAACCATTGCGAGAGATACGATAGGGATATGAAACGGGTAGGCGGATTAAACTAGTTTAGACGGTGATCACTGGTCAGGCATCGGCTGGGCATCACGGTGAAGGACAGCCAGTAGATCAGTGGTGTGATGACCTTAACAGCATCAGGAACTGGGTCTGTTTGTCTCATTGTCCTCGGGGTCAAGGATGTAATGCGTCATACAGTATTTTGGTTTAAAATCCGCTTGGTTCCAGACAGGCTAACTATTGCGGCATAAGTATATTACACATATGAGTTATGTTAATGCTTTGTTTTGGACAAACTAACTATTGCAGGATAGGTACATTTACTTGACATTTTATGTGAATGCTTTGTTAAAGAAGAATCAACTATAACAGCTTCAACTCTTATTGGGAGACTTTCTACAAGGTTTACGGGTGTGTTTATGGGAATTTTTGTCCATTCTTCTAAAACCACATTTGTAAGGACAGACACTGATTTTGGACGAGAAGGCCTCTCGCTAGTAGTCTTCGGTCTAATATTGGGTTGCAGGCCAATCCAGTTCTTCCACACCAAACTCGCTCTTTCATGTCTTTATGGACCTTGCTTTGTGCACTAGTGAACAAACATGTTGGAACAGCAAGGGGCCATCCCCAAACCATGCAATTGTCCAGAATGTCTTGGTATGATGAAGCATTAAGAGTCCTTTCACTGAAACACCATAATCCCCCTCCACCAAACTTGGCACAATGCAGTCAGGCAAGTACCGTTCTCCTGGCAAACGCCAAACCCAGACTCGTCCATCGGATTGCCAGACAGAGAAGCGAGATTCGTCACTCACTCCAGAGACCACGACTTCACTGCTCTAGAGTCCAGTGGTGGCGTGCTTTACACCACTGCATCCGACGCTTTGCATTGACTTTGGTAAGGCTTGGATGCAGCTGCCCGGCCATTGAGACCCATTCCATGAAGCTCTCTACGCACTGTTCTTGAGCTAATCTGAAGGCCACACGAAGTTTGGAGTACTGTAGTTATTGACTCTGCAGAAAGTTGCCGACTTCTGTGCACTGTGTGCCTTAGCATGCGCTGACCCCGCTCTGTGATTTTACATGGCCTACCACTTCATGGCTGAGTTGCTGTTGTTCCCAAATGCTTCCATTTTGTTATAATATTACTAACAGTTGATCGTGGAATATTCAGTAGTGAGGAAATTTCACGAATGGACTTTTTGCACAGGTGGCGACCTACAATTGAATTCACTGAGCTCCTGAGAAAGACCCTTTCACAAATGTTTGTAAAAGCTGTCTGCATGCTTAGGTGATTGGTTTTATACACCTGAGGCCTTGGAAGTGATTGGAACACCTGAATTCAATGATTCGGAGAGGTGACCCAAAACTTTTGACAATATTTTGGCTGCCTCCGAAAACTCTAAATTGCTGCCTTCTGCGGCAGCATTCCAAAGCAGGAAGGCATCAAGGCATGTCCGAATCCAATGTTTGTTTACTTCCTGACTCCTGAGATACCTCCAATTTTCCTGTCCCACAATTCTATGCGGGCGTTCAATGAGAATGTGATTGGTCGAGCCTGGACAAGTTCGGAAAAGTAAAATGGCGGCCAAGAAAGCGGCTGGAGCACAAATTTAGTGTAAATAAATTTATATTTTCACTTTTACATCTTTTAATTGCATTTCTAGCGAGAAATTAGTATTGTAGTTTTCAAATATGTAATAAGTTATCACAAAGGCTCTCTCTGTTAATATTTCAAATACGCTGCCTTTAAAGTGTGTCCGAAAGTGTTTCTCTGAGCTGCCTTCATGCCTCCGAAGTCATTGCCTCATGAGGCAGCGAGGCAACAAGTCAGCTGCCTTAGTGTGCCCTCTTAATAGCACTATGAATATAACAGTCTGATTCAGACCTACAGATGAAGAGTTGGGTTCCATAATGAGATAACTCCGTTTTTAATATGTTTGTCAAACATGTTTATTATTATGTTATCAAGTTTTTAGTGTGCTACTTAGCTGTGTTCAAAACAAACCAACTGCAGTTTCAATAATATTAATTGGAATCAAAAAACAAGATTTATTATGAGAGTTATCTCGTTTTGGAACCAAACTCTTTAGAAGTTGTTTATGCAGTTTTTATTGTTAACGTAGACTATATGTATTTTGCAATAATAACATATATAAGCTTCTTTTTTCCTCATGTCAATACTGCCTGCACAAATATGTATTTACTTTAAAGCTGCTTTACTGCAAATTTGTAAAAGCCTACAGAAATACGTTTAAATAAATCTGAATAAAATGAATAGGTGTGGTGTTGAGAAAAGAATAAGTCTTGGGGAGTTTGTACCCTGAGTAACTTTAAAAATAGTATAAATAGTCATTTGTGTTTAGTGTGCTTGACAATTTCAGCTTGAAGCGATCTGATTTAAATAGAGGCACAGAATGAGCACATATGGTATTTATTATATGTGTGTGTGGGTGTAGCTACAAAAATAAACAAGATTGTGTGCTTAGTCTTAAAAACCCCACTTATTCTGTTTTTAATCAGCATGATCAAAGTTTTGGACCGCACTAAGCTGGTAAATATGTAAATAAGTTGTGAAATATGTTTATTTACCTCATATCTGCTAAATCGAAGCTGGTAACGAAAACCAGAACTGCCTGATATCAGTAAAAAGACAAGTAAGTGACACAAAGACCCACAGGACTATGAGACAAAAAGACGCACAATATTCATTAGCTCATTAAATGTATTTAATGTAGTACATGGAAAAATATATATATATATATCTATTATTTTAAAATTAGTCTGTAAGTCAAGAAAAGAAAAATAGCATTTTAATTACTGTATAATAGTGTCATATTTTATAGGAAAACATTTGCCTCCCATAACTTTACCTTCAATCTGCAAAATGCAGGACCTATGCTACATTAATAAAGTTAATTTTTAACAATATGCAAGACATTTTGCCAGCATTAAAACGATTTTATAATGTCTGGCATTCATTTTTATTTTGATAGTTATGAATTAGGATCCAGGCACTTACAGTGCTTCAACATTTTTTACTAGTAAGGTTAAGTAAGGTTTTAAATTGTACAGCACCACCTGATGGACAGAGTTTGTAATTTGCATAAAATCATGATAGAAAAATCGACTAAATAACAAATTACAGTTAACTATTGCAGCTGTACTCTGATGAGGATTCAAGCAAATCACATCGATACTCTCTCTCCCTGAACCAGACGTCCACGCAAAGCCCAGGTGTCCTGCATATAAAACACACACATGAATGCACAAAACAATTAAGCATCATTCACATCCCAAATTGACTGCAAAGCTTAACCATGCAGGTTGTCCAGCAACCTCAGATAAAGGGTTACGAAGAAGTTAAGAGTGACTTCGACTTGAAACACACCTGGAAGTTGACCGAATCAATACCGTACTTCTTGAATGCAAGGTCCTTAACTTCATTGCTGATGTTCTCCTGAGTTGTTCCCTTCACATCAATGTAATAACAGTCAGCACTGGCGTAGTGGCACGAGATGGCCTGAGAAAAATACACAAATTATAACAAGAATGAAATGTCATTCTCATCTACCTGAAATATACAGTACATTCAGGAGTCAGATATAAATTAACTGTTCCAGCCAACACATTTCCTCAAAATGCAATATTGATCCATGCTCTCTCTTTCTCTTAAAAATAATGATGTTATCATTTTTAGTAATACATTTAAATCATTAATAATATTAACTGGGATAATGTACAATCAATTGGCCTTATCGTTAAAATAAACCTTTTCACGGGGAGACAAAACTTGTGCTTCTGCAACATACGTCTCCAACATGGTGCCCGCGGGCACGAGTCTTTGAGTTGCCCGCCAAAGCACTACCTATTAATAACCTCAATTTTTATATTTATTTATTTATTACATATTTTTTATATAAGCTTGGCTTCTTTTATGCATTTTAAACAATAATAAAACAAATAAAAAAAAGTAGACCATGTCAAAAATAGCCCTCCAGGTTGTTTTATCCGCTGTGGTAGCTCACAAAAAAGGTTGGAGACCCCTGATCTACAACACACACATGCATGCATACAAACCTTCCGGAAGCCCTCTGTCTGGTTCATTCCAGAGCCGTGGATCAGCACGGGATGGAAAAACACAGTATCTCCTTTCTCCATCTCCAAGTGTACTCTGGGATGGTTCGGGTTATAGTTACGCACCCCATGGTACATCTTATTTATCCCACCCTGGCGGAAAATGAAAAAACTACATGTGATTGGCTGATAATTGATGATTTTCTCAATGTAACCACATCCTCCCTCTCACCTCCCACTCGGGGTAGTCATGTTCCTGTAGAGTGCCTTTGTGTGATCCCGGTAGGACGACGAGACAGCCGTTTTGACGGTGCACTTTCTCCATTGCCGTCCATGCGCACACAATGCGGTCAGCGGGACGGAAGGGGAAATAGTGTAAATCCTGATGCATGGGATGGCGAGAGGTCTTCTTACCTAGGAAATGTACACAAGTATGCATTGAACTGTGTGTTGCAAGTATGACGTTTGCGGTAAATTATGGCATGAGTGTTTCTTACCTGTATCAGGTGGCTTGTTGATAAGCATAGTGTGCATGGCCATGATGTTGGGTCCAGTGAAACATTCAACATACTTTAGGATCTGTAAGTAAAGCATTTGAATGATCAGATGGCAACATTTCACAAATTACATAATTATACAAGACTAAAGAGAAAAACATATTGGGGCAGTTTCCTAGACAGGGATTAGATTAAGCCAGGACTAGTCCTTATTTATATAAGTCGTTTTTACAAACATATCTTACAATAAACAATTCTGGTGTGCATTTTAAGACAAAACAATGACACTGATATAATTTAAATCAAGTCAGTGCAACCTGATTTTAGTTAGGACAACTCACAATTTAGTCTTGAACTAGGAATCCGCCACATCGTGTCATTAGTTTGGTTTCCCGTTACAGATTTGAGCTAAACATTTGCAATATTTTCTAAATGTCGACAAAAACTATTCCAGATGGAGTTTTCTTTTAAACAATTGTATGTGACTAAAACATATTCCTCTTGTGGAAAGTAATTTTAAAAATCATGCCGATGACAGATGTTGTTAGGTTTATTATATTGTATGAAGCGTTTCTGGGAGGTTATAGTATGCGATTTTGCATCTTTAAAGAATGATCATGTGACTTTTACGTACATCCACTGTTTCCAATGTAGTTTTGCAATGTATTCTCTTTTTGAATTGCCTACAATATAATCTCTGTATTACGGAGCCCCTAAGGGGACATGAAGAAAAAAATAAAGTTTAGTTTTGCGCGCACGTAAAAACTCTTGACACAACATGCGCACGTGAAACTAAACTTCAGATCTCCCTTACTCCAATGTCACCTTAAGGGCTCGGTACTTTTTGAACTACCTTATGTGAGCGTAAAAAATTCCAATATTGATGTTTTTGCGAAACTGACATTTTCAATTCGCAATTTCAATCTGCACAATTTGAAAGGTAATGGAAATGCAGCTATTGTTGTAGTGAGTTTATTAAATTTTAAGTACTTTGTGTATATGTGGTTACCTGAGGTAACGTGCAATACCGGAAGAGTTCTGGAACTTCTTGGAAGTCCTGAAGTTTGGTCACAGCCTTTTCACCCTCAACAAACTCAGATTTAGCGATCGATACGTCTTTCATTATAACTAAACCAGGGACCTTCACTTCTCTCTTACAAACCTGTTCAAATGCCTTCCTGTCAAACAAATTCAGATATACTGTTAAAGATTGACTCGAACTCTACTCTGTATTTTTTGTGGATTTCAAAGCATGCAAACTTTCAGAATTTGATTTTAAAGCAAAGTACAGCAAAGGTAAACTTGGTAACCCACCCATTGTGTTTCAATTTTTATAAAACAGCACACTTTTTTGAAAGTATAGCAAATGAATAAATGCATCATTGTGTGCTGATCTTGCTTCCTGTATTTCTCAATATCTTCTTCTGACACAAGGTTTCGGATGAGAATGAAACCATTGTCTTCATAAGATTGCCTCTGTTCTGGAGTCAGGATGTCTGTGTCGAAAGTGTATCTGCAGACAAGCCACAATGCAAAAACATCACAGGGAAAACAGTTTGTTTCCATTATCACGTTTTGGTGTTTGTGTCAAATCTAAAGTCTCATTGCTGTATGTAGCTGTGCATAATCATTGCATTACTGTATTCCAGTGTGGATACACGCGTTTGTGTTGTCGTCCTTGTGCACCCAAGAGCAATAAAACAATTGATAACACTAAAGTGTTATGGGTAATAAAGATATTCATCAAATAAACAAGCCCTTATGCAACTGGCATAAGGCAAATAATGGCAAATTGACTTTTTTATCTTTTGAGATATAGTCTTCCATGAATGTACATGAATGAACATGAATGTACTGCATCTTTATTTGACAAATACATAAGAACATGCATGAAAGTCATTCAACTTACCTAAAGGGTTGAGGATGATGAGGATGATGATGATGATATGAAACATTTTGCGCAGAGGTGAAGGACGAACGCTAAGTCATACATGTTAAAGTTCATATGTCGAAGCAATAACACATTAACCAATCTGCTTTATTTATAAGATATACTGAATGATTTTCACTCATAATAATCAGAAACCATTAATCAAATAGGCATTAATGACCACAACAACCAGAGTCGTGGCATCCTGAAACAACAAAGAAAAACTGAATGTTACAATGTCACTGTTGTTTATTATAATGCATTAATGTTGCAGTCTGTAAGCGCTACACTTTAATAAGCATCCAAAGAAAAGGAGCAGCTCGCTGTGCAAATGCAACAGAAACGATCGTTTAAAGGATACAATTTCACTGTGTGATCGATCCAGATGATTTAAAACCACCTTCAGTCTGTCTGCGGCCCGGGACGACATCTTTCAGTGCGGGGAAATTATTCTGGTTTGTGTTAATCGACAACACTGACTGACAAATTGACTTCGCAGCAGCAGCAGGGTCTGACTGACTGTGTGTTTTGCGTAACTGGGTTAAAGTTCATTGCTATTTGCCCTACATGTTATATAACACACAAGCGGACATTTGTATTTCAGTTTCAAAGTCCTTTAAAGAATTAATGTATTTAGAAACACTTATTAAAAATAAATGATGAGAACAAACTTGTTTACAGCGTTTAAAGAAAGGGGCGAGTTTCAAAGTATGTATGTGACGTCATCACACCGCGACCGTGTCGGTTTTTAACAGTAAAATCAAAAATAGTAAAAGGCCGATTCTCAAAACGATTAATCTTAGTTAATCGTAAATTGTTGTAATATACTTATGACTTGCGAATGTTATGCTCAGTTGGCTTAAAAACAGGCTTGATGACGTATGCAGCTGCAGCCTTCCAATTGAGAAGTGTGACGCATTTATTATATTTTATTATAATTTTATTTCGAATTATTTTTACAGATTGAGTATATCTCTTTGTATATCAGATTTTTTATTGTTTTACCATTACTTGTGGGATTTATAAGATCTGGCTAGAGGACCTACAGCCGAGGCCAAATCTCGCGAGATGTTTGGTTTAGGGTTAGGTTTGGGGATGATGAAATTAGCGATCAGCCGGCGAGATTTCACGAGATTTTGGCAGTTGCTGTATCCCTTCCAGCCACAACCCTTATTTCTTTTAGATAAACTCTTTGGGGCGGTTTCCCGGAGAGGGTTTTTATTCGGAAAATTTAAATTTTGCATTTTTAATACAATTTGAATAAAACTAGTTATATTTAGTTCGTATTCATAGAAGAGAGATATTGTAATTTTTTTATTGTAAATCAGTTTATTCAGATTTTAGTATATTCTTTAGACACATCTCTTTCCTTTCCTACTCTTTCCTAAAACGGAAGGGCGGGGTTATGGCTGCGTTCAGTTTAACTTTGTTTTAGTAAAGTTTAATGACCATATATTTATATTCACTTTATTACAAAAATCAACATTTTCAGAACACAATGGCTTTTTTAGGTAAAAGTCGGTATTTAGTTTGACCTCTCTTGGCACTTTTTTTCTGATTGAAAATACTGCATACAAATTTCCTTTATTTTCTGGTTGTCTTCTAATAAGAGAAATAATTATAAATGTTCAATATACCACTGCAAAAACAACAAATGGAACTTTTTAGAGATGAGGAAAGTATGTCATTTATTATAATATATGGACATTACACATGTATGGTTTTGAAATAGTTAAAAAAAATCCCATGGAATATAAATTAAATATATTATATTTGCTATATAATTATATATAATATTTGGGAAATAATTGCACTTTTTATTAAGTGTGGTTTTTAAAAAAAATTACATAGAACCATCACAGTACTGCTTTTTACTGTACTACACATAAACCAACAATCAAACATTTAAGATGTAAAAAAGAAATCATGCTCATGTTGCATCTGTGTACGAAATACAGTATTAGCCTTTATCACTTTCTCGGGTGTGTTGAGATAAGTGTTCAGCAGAGCTTTGTAATGCTTCTCAGGGTGACCGTTCACATTCTCCATTCTCCAGTTGTAGTAGGCATTGGTTGGAGGTATTTTGAGATTATTTGCCAGCCACAGCCAGAGTCTAGCGCAGGGCAGAAGACCAACAGCAAAATATAATGGATCTCCTGCCGTCAATTTTTTGTAAAACGACAGATACTTCTCCATAGCTGGAGTTTGCTGGATGGAGGGTTCGCCCTGCAGAAATGAGAGTCAATTGAATTCCATCTTCAATGCATTTAAAATGAAAACTGAAAGTTTCTCTTACCTTGAAAAAGTACTGCTTGAGCATGTAGTCTGCAAAGCTTTTGTAACTTGAATATCTTTTATTCATGAAGTCCCTGAGTTCAGGCTGGGATACTTTTGCGCTCATTTTCTTTAACATCTTGGTCACTTTGAGAAGATAGTTGATGTCCTGTATGGTGAAGTTGACGTATCGCTCTGCCTGCAGGCTACCATTCTCCATTTGTCTCAGGAAGTCCACATCGAGTGTCTTAATGGCAATGTCTTTATTCTTCTCCCACAGATATTCATACACATCATCCACAGAGCTGATGGCCAGACTGTAACTAGAGGGAAAGCAAAATGTTTATTGTGACACCACTGAATTTTCAAGAAATATTTTTATGATCAACAACATTTTTAATATTGTAGATCAGGACTTACCTGAAACATATGAAACACAGAGCAAAAACTGCAGTAGTCTTCATGTTTCCTGGATCTTTAGATGTTATACTGTAGATGCTGGATTTAATCCATGCACTATAGTTTCTGTATTAAACTAGTCCTTTTATAGTGACAGTTTATTAGCCAATACAAAATTGCACATTAAGCACATGAGCATCAATGACAACATCGGCAATCTAAGTTTCTAAATGTTCAGTAAATTTCCATTCCTGAAACCCAAATTTAGGAAACCGAGGACTCATGATAAATCATGCAACTTACACTGTAAAAAATTATGTGTACATTTTTTACACATTGTTTGTGTCATGCCATTTAAGGCGTTATTTCATGTTAAAATAAGAAAAGGGACAACACAAGTTGTGTTAAAAACAGTGACGGGAGTAAAGGGTTTCAAAGTTGCAGACAGGACATTTCTGATTTAACATCGCAGGACTGTGGTGAGCGGCACAATAAATAATAACACAGAAGGTGTTAGTTAGTATAGTGTAGTATGTAATTCATTACCGCTAAAAGTAGTGGAATTACAGTAATGGAATTACTTTGTAACCCGTTACTCCGTAACTGTTTTTAACACAACTTGTGTTTTCCCTTTAATTTATTTTAACATGAAATATCGCCTTAAATGGCATGACACACACAATGTGTAAAAAATTAACACACCATTTTTTGCAGTGTACTTGTGGTAACACGTGTTGTTCTTGTTTTTTCTTTCAACAGTAATAATATAGAAATCATTTTATTCTATCTGTCCATCCATCTATTTGTTTTTCTCCCTGTTGTAATGGGCATTTCTCTAACAATTACTCAAACTTTATATCTTACCACATCATGTTATTTCCTTCTTAGGATAAATTGCTTCATTGTTGGGTTCATTGAGGTTAAAAACACATCCGCTGTAATATTGAAAAACAGTTTTTATCTTTCATTTTTATTATTACTTCTTCTTCTCTTTTTTGTAGGATTTCCTGTAAGCATCAATGATTATTGAGAACTAGACAGTCATTTACAGTGCCCTCCACAATTGTTGGCGCCCCTGTTTGGTGTGTGGTCGTGGACTTCTAAAAATTCTCCTTTTTATTTAAACAACATAGAACCCAAATGCAAAAAAAGAAAAAAATCCAACCTTTGATTTAAGTACAATACTTTGGTGGTAAAGAATTTTAAAAAAAACTTTAAATCATGCGTTCCACAATTATTGACACCCCTAACAATTCCTATGAAAAATAATTTTAAAAAAGTTTTAAATATATTTTTCTGTAGTTGCTAAAGTTGGTCAGGGTATCTAGGAAGTTATAATTAGTAATTCATGACTTCCTGTTTCCCTGGAGTATAAATATGACGTGACAAAGAGGTCTAATTCTCTTACCCATTTGTCATCATGGCAAAGACAATAGAACACACCATTCAAGTAAGGCAGATGTGTGTCGACCTTCATAAGTCAGGCAATGGCTACAAGAAAATAGCCACCAAAGTCTCCATAACAATTATCAGAACCTCTATGCCAACAAGCTGTTTGGGAGGCATGCACGGAAAAAGCCTTTTCTCACAAACGTAAACATCTGGAGTTTGCTAAGCGGTACTGGAACTTCAACAGGGATCATGTGCTTTGGTCAGATGAGACTAAGATTGAGCTTTTTGGCAACAAACACTCACTAAGTGGGTCTGGCGTAAAACAAAAGATGAGTATGCCGAAAAGCACCTCATGCCCACCGTGAAGTATGGTGGAGGATCTGTGATGCTGTGGGCCTGTTTCTCTTCCAAAGGCCCTCAGAACCTTGTTAGGGTGCATGGCATTATGAATGCTTTGAACTATCAGGACATTTTAAATAAAAACCTGAGGGCCTCTGCCAGAAAGCTGAAGATGGGTCGTCATTGGGGCTTTCAGCAGGATAATGATCCAAAATATGTGGCAAAATCTTCACAAAAATGGTTCAGCAGTAACAAACTCAAGGTCCTCCCATGGCCATCTCAGTCCCCAGACCTCAACCCAATCGAAAACCTCTCTCTGTGTTCTCCAATCTTGTGAAATGTTATAGGAGGAGATTAAGTGCTGTCATGTTGGCAAAAGGGAGTTGTACAAAGTATTAATATCAGGGGCCAATAATTGTGGAACGCATAATTTCAAGTTTTTTTTTTCTAAATGTGTAAATTCTTTACCACCAAAGTAATGTACTTAAATCAAAGGTTGGATTTTTGTCTTTTTTTGCATTTGGGTTCTATGTTGTTTAAATAAAAAGGAGAATTTTTAGAAGTCCTCCACCACATATTAAACAGGGGTGCCAATAATTGTGGAGGGCACTGTACGTTGTGGTCTAACAAATCCTCAATAAAGTGCAAGCCGGGATTCATTAAAAACAAAAATACAAACAATCCAAACAAAATCAGGTTTTTCGAGACCAGACAAAAGCCTATTCTGATTATATACTTAAAATATATATTTTTTGAATATTAAATATTAAGTGCATGCTTTAAAATAATGGAACTTAAAATGGTTATCAGCAGCAGTGATGCTATATTAGAACCATTTTTAGTTCTCCAAAGAGACTTTCAGTCAATATATCTTACAACTTACCTTTTAATAGCATGAACAACATTTCTTACTACAAATATCCTGTTTTGTGCAACAGAAAGTTTCTGTATATGTTAAAGATTCTTTATGCAACCAAAGAACCTTTCATAAACATTTATTTTGAATGAGAAAAATCACTTTGAGGAAAATGTTAATTTGGGTGAGTTATTAGCTTTTACAAATAAGTTTAATTTTTTAACTAGTACTTTTATCTTTTATAATTCTGTACATCAGATCATAAGAATTTTTACTCCACTCATTTTTTAAGTATTGTTGCATTACCATTGCATCAAACACTGTTCCTGTAGCTCAGCTTGTAGGGTAATGGTACAAAGTTGTAGGTTTAATTCCAGGTAACACATACAGTACATACTGATTTAATATATACCCCTTTAAGTTGCTTTGGATAAAAATGGCTGCCAGGGGGCGTATTACAGAAACTTTCTATCTTAGGTCTTAACTTAAGATATGATGTGTTAAGTTAAGATTTTTCACAAATTCATATTACAGAAGCAAATCTTAAATTGATTTAGGATTCTCATCTTATCTCACCAAATCTTATCTCATCTCTAGTTAGAAAATCCCAAATCGCTTAATCATGTTCGGCTATCAACTGTCATGTCTGTTACCAAGCAACCAGCAATGCGTGAGCTGCTGCTACAGTAAACAAAAGAATTGTCCTTTTAATTTCAATGGGCCAGAAAAATACATTTTATTAAATTCATAGTAATCATAGTCTGTGTTTTTTGTATTAGTGTTTTAGCACATCATCTATCAGTTACCATTCAATTTAAACATTTAGCAAATTTGACTTACAAAAATTATTCTTCCTAAGTGCTAGGATACTATTGTACATTTCAACATTTGATAGAGACATGACAAGAAATAGATGCTGAGTCAAGTGTGTACTGTATTCACTATAATCCCATCAAGTGTTCACGGATAAGATAACTGTTTTTTAATAATGAGGGATGACAGAAATTGAAAGATCGCTCTAGTGAGAAACATTGTGATTATGTGAATGTGTAAAGGTAAAAAACATTCAAAGAGTAATCCAAAAACAAACATTGATGTTTTTCATCCTCCACTTTGCTAAAAATGTAATGTCATTCTCCCGCAGCTCTATCATAATGTGATTGTTTCAGCTGGCTCTCATTAAAGTTTTAAGTTAGGACACCTGTGAGGTTACCCTAAAGTTAAGACCGTTTTTAGGATGTTTTGTCAAGTTAGGATGCTTCTGTAATATCACTTTCCTATCTGCAGTTAAGATAAGATAATGCATTTAGGAACATCATTCTGTAATAGCTTTTGTCTTAAATGAGGTCCTAACTGAAATTACCGTGGTTACCAAACAGTTAAGATAAGATTTTAAAGTTAGGACTTTTCTGTAATACGCCCCCAGATGCACAAATGTAAATGTAATTTAACTGACAGTTGTCTTTAACAGAAAATATTTTCTCCTGCTTTATGAGATACACATTTTATTTGCATCATTGCAAAACCTTTCTTACATGCAACTATTGAAATAAAAGAATTTTCCCCATCTTCTCAAATGAGGATATTACAAAATAATTCTTAAAATGACAACAGCAATTTGAAAAGTGCATAGCAATTAGTTTCATTATGATAACTAAGTACTTTACAATACAAAAAAATCCATTATTTCATTATTCATTGTCCAGACGGGTTAAATTAACCCAGAAAATGTTCACAGTTCACCCAACAATGGGTTAGATACAGCATTTTGGGTTAAACAACCCAGCATAGGTTAAATTATAACCCAATGGGTTGTGTTTGCCTCTTTTTGACCCAAGCATTTTTATAGTGTTTGCTTAGTTACAATTAGTAAATGCGCAATATAGTTTTCGACATTTTTTAATCTTTCAGACTTGATGTTTCCCTTCTGTGTGCAATCAGTGTACTTTATTTTGATTGGTTGATCAGCCCGAAAATTAACCGTGGTTTTAATACAGTTAAAACCAAAAAATCCATGGTTACTGTAATAAAACCATGGTAACCACAAAATAACAAAAAAAAAACTTAGTTAAACCATGGTTTTACTAATAGCAATCAATACACCAAAAACATGGTTACTACACTTTTACCACAATAAAACCATGGTTAATTTTTGCAAGGGAGGGACCAATTCAAGTTCAACCCAGTATGGTTTTGCTACGGTTTCTGGGTTGACCAACATGTTTCCTGGAATCGATGTGCAACAGGAGCTGTTTCTCATACTTCCCCTACTGAAAAATCCAGCTAAAACCAGCATAAGCTGGTGAGCTGGTTTTAGCTGGTTTTACTGGTGTAGCAAGCTGGTCTAGCTGTGTTTTGGTCACTATTTAAGCTCGTCTAGCTGGACTTAGATGGTCTGGCTGGAAGACCAGCTGACCCACCAGCTTGACCAGCTGTGCCAGGCTGGGAGGACCATCTTACACCAGCTATTGACACCTCAAATGAGCTAAAACCGGATATCAGCTTATACTGGTCTTAGCTGGAATTTTCAGTAGGGTCCTTCAGAGGCTAGGCGAGGCTCCTCTTTAGCATTCGGAAAACACGTAAATGGAACAGGCTACACAGCAAAATCACCAGTGTTAAATTTTCAGGGATGGTGTTAAATACACAGTGTTGATGCTGTTTTAACACTATCTGGTAATAAAATAACACTGCCATTGCTAGGCCAGTGTTATATCCACGACAGTGTCAGTGTAAAACAAGGGTGTTACCAGATTTCACACTGAGCTGTGTAAATCAAGCCACGCCTCCACTAAACATTTCCTGTCAGGGATTTTACCGCCATTTTCTTTCAAAGGAGGACTGAAGAGAGCAGGTAAATCTCATATAGGGTGACCAGAAGTCCCGAAAAATTCGGGACAGTCCCGAAATCTAAGCTGCTGTCCCGAATCCCGAATCCTGCTCTAATTGTCCCGAAAATTATCCTGAAGCTGGGGCTGGACACACCAAAGCTTTTATGCCTGCAGCCGGCGCATGTTTTCAATTGATTATAATGGAAACTCTGCGTTTTTCAAATAAGCAAGCAGCTAGCGGGGTTTTTCCGCTCTGAAATCCGGCGCTCGGGGTTCAAAAATATTAAACTTTGAGTGAAACGCTCCGTCCGCTCGTCAATGTCAGTTTTCACAGGGCCGTCCAATTACAGTGGAGGAGGGGCGGGACATTACCACAGCAACCAACCGGCTCACAGCTGAAGTATCACAGCCAGCTACCAAAGCGCTCGGTTGAAAAACAGCTGGCATTCGGCGTCCTCAAGGCTTTTTCAGCCGCGTGTAAAAGTTTTGGTGTGTCCAGCCCCTCTTAATCATAAAGACAATAGGACCTTTTTGTCGCCTTTTTGTTTTATAGAGTAGATCGAAAGTTGCAGCAGAGGACAGTTGAAAGTGCTGGCAGTGACAGTCAGTCGCCTGAAGGAGTCAGGTTGGTGGCGAGGCACTCACTGTGTTAAAAAAAAGACTTCTATACGTATTATATAAATGTATGTACTTATATTAATAAAAATATGATTGGTTCAGTAACTTCAGTTTAAAATTCATTATCTTTTATTATTAAGTAAAATAAAGAAAACTATGAAGCATAGGTACTTATAATTAGGGGTCAAGCCCCGAAGGGGCGTAGAACCCTATTGTTATTGTTAGTTTTCTTATTATTAGGGGTCAAGCCCCGAAGGGGCGTAGAACCCTATTGTTATTGTTAGTTTTCTTATTAGGGGTCAAGCCCCGAAGGGGCGTAGAACCCTATTGTATTTGTTAGTTTTCTTTTTATAATAATTATTAGGGGTCAAGCCCCGAAGGGGCGAAGACCCCTATTGTATCCGTTAGTTTTCTTTTTATAATAATAATAATTATTAGGGGTCAAGCCCCGAAGGGGCGAAGACCCCTATTGTATTTGTTAGTTTTCTTTTTAGGGGTCAAGCCCCGAAGGGGCGTAGAACCCTATTGTTATTGTTAGTTTTCTTATTATTATTATTATTATATATTATTCTTCTTCTTGTTCTTCCGCCATTAAAGTCAATGGCAGCCCATAGAACCGTACATAGGAAAGTTATGAAATTTGGCACACATGTAGAGGACGGTCTTAGAAGTTACTATAGCAACATTGGTGTGTCTGACTCAAACCCTCTAGCGCCACCAACAGTCCAAAAATCCACTTATGTTCATGCTCATAACTTCTGACCCGTGAGTCCTAGAAACTAAATTCCTGTTTCTTCTGAATCCTTGGCTCATGATGATTCAATTGCATACGTTGATGTCATTTGTGTCATGCAAATCTTTCCGCCATTTTGATTTTTCCGTAAAACCTACTTTTCCGAACTCCTCCTAGACCGTCCGTCCGATTTGCATGTCCTTTGGTATATAGCATCTAGAGACACCCCAGACAAAAAGTTATCAAAAGCTTTTTGATAGAACAATGCGTTCTCGTATAAATTGACAACATATATGGCGGCGAGCACGCCAAAACGGACGTGAGGCCATATCTTCGCAAAACTTTATTGTATCGACACGAAACTTGGTATATGTCATTACAGTCATGACCTGAGGGTGCCTGCAACGTTTCGTCACAGTGCCACCTAGTGGTCACGAGATTCGAAAAATGCATATTTTCGCTTATAACTACTTCAAACTTGAGTCTAAAATCATGAAGGTGGTCTTGTTAGATTCCTTGAGGCATGCAGAGTCAAACGATACCAAACGGTTTTCGGTCGGCCATTTTGGGTGTCGGCCATTTTGAATTTTCTCATTAAGTTCAGTATTTCACAAACCGAATGGCGTATGGTTACGAAATTTGGCATGGTTCATGGGTGACATGTTCTGAGCGCACCTATAAATCTTTAGGACGGCGCCACCTAGTGGTCAGGATATGTAAATAAATTGTTTAAAATCTTTATATCATTTGATTAAATTGCCACACTGACATAAGACTTCACTCTATTGATTCCTTGGCTCATGCCGAGTCCGACTGTACCAAATATGTCTGAGTCAAACGTACTTCCTGTCGGCCATTTTGAATTATATTGAACACCTACTTTTTCGAACTCCTCCTAGAGCGCTCGTGTGATTGGCTTGATTTTTGGTATGCATCATCTAGAGACACTCTAGACAAAAAGTTATCAAAAGCTTTTTGGTAGACCTATTCGTTGTCGTATCACGCATCAAAGAATGTGAGGGCGAGCACGCCAAAATGTGTTTGAGCCTGTATCTTCGCAAAACTTTTGCGTATTAATATGAGACTTGGTATATGTCATAACAGTGATGACCTGAGGGTGCATGCACCATTTCATCACACTGCCCCCTACTGGTCACGAGATATAAAAAATGTCTATTTTTGCTTATAACTACTGCAAACTTGAATGTAAAATTATGAGAGTGGTCTTGTTAGATTTCGTGAGGCATGCCGAGTCAAACGATACCAAATGGTTTTTGGTCGGCCATTTTGTGTGTCGGCCATTTTGAATTTTTCTTTAAGTTCAAGTATTTCAGAAACGCAATTACGTATTGTTATGAAACTTGGTATGGTTCATCAGCAACATGTTCTGGGAGGACTTGTAAACTTTCCGGTGCCCCCTAGTGGTCAAGAGATTTGAAGCTATATCTCTGCATCTCTTTATCGTATTTACACCAAATTTGGTGGGTGTCATCACAATCAAGACCTGAGTCACAATTTATTTTTTGGTCAGTGCCCCCTAGTGGTCAAGTTATTTAAGGCTATATCTCTGCATCTCTTTATTGTATTTACACCAAATTTGGTGGGTGTCATCACAATCAAGACCTGAGTCACAATTTATTTTTTGGTCAGTGCCCCCTAGTGGTCAAGTCATTTAAGGCTATATCTCTGCATCTCTTTATTGTATTTACACCAAATTTGGTGGGTGTCATCACAATCAAGACCTGAGTCATAATTTATTATTTGGTCAGTGCCCCCTAGTGGTCAAGTCATTTAAGGCTATATCTCCGTATCGCTTTATTGTATTTACACTAAATTTGGTATGTGTCATCACAGTCAAGACCTGAGGCACCATCTATTGTTTCGGCAAAGCGCCACCTAGTGGTCTCAAGATACAAAAAATTGCTATTTTTTCATAAAACTAATGCAAACTTAGATCTTAAATTATGACAGTCATCACGTATGAATCATTTTTTGCCATGTTTGGCTTGACCCCGGTATCGCTTTGTTATTGTTAGTTTTCTTATTATTAGGGGTCAAGCCACGAAGTGGCGTAGACACCTATTGTATCTGTTAGTTTTCTTATTATTATTCTTCTTCCTTCTTCCTCCATTGAAGTCAATGGCAGCCCATAGAACCGTACGTAGGAAAGTTATGTAATTTGGCACACATGTAGAGGACAGTCTAAGAAGTTACTATAGCAACATTGGTTGTCTGACTCAAACCCTCTAGCGCCACCAACAGTCCAAAAATCCACTTATGTTCATGCTTATAACTTCTGGCCCGTGAGTCCTAGAAACTAAATTCTTGTTTCCTCTGAATCCTTGGCTCATGATGATTCAATTGCACACATTGATGTCATTTGTGTCATGCACATCTTTCCGCCATTTTGAATTTTTCGTAAAACCTACTTTTTCGAACTCCTCCTAGACCGTTTGTCCGATTTGCATGTCCTTTGGTATGTAGCATCTAGAGACACCCAAGACAAAAAGTTATCAAAAGCTTTTTGATAGACCAATGCGTTCTCATATAAATTGACAACATATATGGCGGCGAGCACGCCAAAACGGACGTGAGGCCGTATCTTCGCAAAACTTTATTGTATCGACACGAAACTTGGTATATGTCATAACAGTCATGACCTGAGGGTGCCTGCAACGTTTCGTCACAGCGCCACCTAGTGGTCACGAGATTCGAAAAATGCCTATTTTCGCTTATAACTACTTCAAACTTGAGTCTAAAATCATGAAGGAGGTCTTGTTAGATTCCTTGAGGCATGCCGAGTCAAACGATACCAAACCGTTTTCGGTCGGACATTTTGGGTGTCGGCCATTTTGAATTTTCTCATTAAGTTCAGTATTTCACAAACCAAATGGCGTATCGCTACGAAATTTGGCATGGTTCATCGGTGACATGTTCTGAGCGCACCTATAAATCTTTAGGACGGCGCCACCTAGTGGTCAGGATATGTAAATAAATTGTTTAAAATCTTTATATCATTTGATTAAATTGCCACTATGACATAAGACTTCACTCAATTGATTCCTTGGCTCATGCTGAGTCCGACGGTATAAAATATGTCTGAGTCAAACCTACTTCCTGTCGGCCATTTTGAATTATATTGAACACCTACTTTTTCGAACTCCTCCTAGAGCGCTCGTGTGATTGGCTTGATTTTTGGTATGCATCATCTAGAGACACTCTAGACAAAAAGTTATCAAAAGCTTTTCGGTAGACCTATCCGTTGTCGTATAACGCATCAAAGAATGCGAGGGCGAGCACGCCAAAATGTGTTTGAGCCTGTATCTTCGCAAAACTTTTGCGTATTAATATGAGACTTGGTATATGTCATAACAGTGATGACCTGAGGGTGCATGCACCATTTCGTCACACTGCCCCCTACTGGTCACGAGATATAAAAAATGTCTATTTTTGCTTATAACTACTGCAAATTTGAATGTAAAATTATGAGACTGGTCTTGTTAGATTTCGTGAGGCATGCAGAGTCAAACGATACCACATGGTTTTTGGTCGGCCATTTTGTGTGTCGGCCATTTTGAATTTTTCTTTAAGTTCAAGTATTTCAGAAACGCAACTGTGTATTGTTATGAAACTTGGTATGGTTCATTACCTACATGTTCTGGGAGGACTTGTAAACTTTTCGGTGCCCCCTAGTGGTCAAGAGATTTGAAGCTATATCTCTGCATCTCTTTATCGTATTTACACCAAATTTGGTGGGTGTCATCACAATCAAGACCTGAGTCACAATTTATTTTTTGGTCAGTGCCCCCTAGTGGTCAAGTCATTTAAGGCTATATTTCTGCATCTCTTTATTGTATTTACACCAAATTTGGTGGGTGTCATCACAATCAAGACCTGAGTCACAATTTATTGTTTGGTTAGTGGCCCCTAGTGGTCAAGTCATTTAAGGCTATATCTCTGCATCTCTTTATTGTATTTACACCAAATTTGGTGGGTGTCATCACAATCAAGACCTGAGTCACAATTTATTGTTTGGTTAGTGCCCCCTAGTGGTCAAGTCATTTAAGGCTATATCTCTGTATTGCTTTATCGTATTTACACTAAATTTGGTATGTGTCATCACAGTCATGACCTGAGGCACCATCTATTGTTTCTGCACCGTGCCACCTAGTGGTCTCAAGATACAAAAAATTGCTATTTTTTCATAAAACTAATGCAAACTTAGATCTTAAATCATGACAGTCATCACGTATGAATAATTTTTTGCCATGTTTGGCTTGACCCCGGTATCGCTGCTTGCAGCTATATTTATAATAATTATTAGGGGTCAAGCCCAGAATGGGCGAAGACCCCTATTGTATCTGTTAGTTTTCTTATTATAATTATTAGTTATTCTTCTTCCGTTTCTTCTTCCGCCATTGCGGTCTATGGCAGCCCATAGAACCGTACGTAGGAAAGTTATGAAATTTGGCACACTGATAAAGGACAGTCCAATGTGTCTCCACAGCAAATTTGGAGTCTCTATCTCCAACCCTCTAGCGCCACCAACAGTCCAAAGTTGCACTTACGTTTTCACTTATAACTTCTGACTCGTAAGTCCTAGAAACGAATTTCTTGATTCTTCTGATTCCTTGGCTCAAGCCGATTCGACTGGACCCTATGACATCATTTTCCGTCATGAAAATTTTTCCGCCATTTTGAATTATTCGTAAAACCTACTTTTGCGAACTCGTCCTAGAGCTTTTGCCCGATTGCCAAGAAAATCGGTATGTAGCATCTACAGACACTCACGGCAAAAAGTTATCAAAAGAATTTTGATAAACCAATCCATTGTCGTATAGCGCGTCAACGAATTTTAGGTAGAGCGCAAAAAAACAGATTTTAGGCTGTATCTTCGCCAAACTTAGGCCTATTGACACAAAACTTGGTAATTGAGATGCCAGTCAGGAACTGAGTGTGCATGCACCGTTTCGTCGCAGCGCCACCTAGTGGTCAGACTTATGCTTTACATGCCTATAACTTTGGACATGATCGACGTTTTTTCACGGGCCTTGTTTCATTGAAGTCCTGAATAATTGCCGAGTCCAACGATACCAAACATGCCAGATTTCGCCTTACGGTTAACCCTGCGCAGCAAAACAGCACTTAAAAAACACATGCGAATATCTCCGCGAGCGTAATTCCGATCGACTCGAAAACACCATAGGAAGAAACTAACCTTACCTTCTGAACAAAAAGTTCTATTGGTGTTATATTAAAATTTTCATCAGAAATGGCCGAAAAATGCAAAAAACGAAAAATTACCTTTACATTTTGTATTTTTTACACATAAATGGTTATAACTTCGCAACGAAAAGAGATTTTTTCACCATATTTGATACGCTGATGTATGACCACAGTATGAGGCCACACAAAAAAAATTGTATGCTTCCACCACTAGATGGCGTTATAATTGAACAAAACCTGTGATATCAAGCCAATCCTATGGTCATACAACTGTTTCTTCACTAAACTAAAGTGTATAGTCATTAAACTAGCTAGATACAACACAGTTATGATTTGAGGTTGCATGCATAATTTTGTCAGTGTGCCACCTAGTAGTTTTGAGATAGAAAATGGTAATTTTTGCCTAAAACTACTGCAACAACACATCTAAAACCATAAGTCATCATGAATTTTTCATTTCATGGCTTGGATTATAATCACTGGTGGATGTCAATTTACTCTCTAGCAACCAATGAGAATACCTTATCAACCGTTTTTGCAAGAGCTATATCTCTGCATCAGATTATCGTAGAGACATGGGGATGGGCTCTTTTGACTCATTAACACCACTGTAACATTTTGTAAGCTGAGTATTACCACTGCAAGCACCACTCACATTTCCTTCAGTGTTTTAGTTATCAATGCTAGTTGAGAAGAGAGGGGGAGATTTCACTAAATGAGAACACAGCTGTTTTGCTGATAACTGTTATATTGTTTTGTCTGAAATCAAAAGATGTTCCTAGGTTTTTTAAACTGCTCATCCGAACTCAACTTTACTTTCTTCTGTGCCCTTTTTGGCTTGACCCCGGTAATTGCTGCTTGCAGCTATATTTATTATTAGTTATTCTTCTTCCGCCATTGCGGTCTATGGCAGCCCATAGAACCGTACGTAGGAAAGTTATGAAATTTGGCACACTGATAAAGGACAGTCCAATGTGTCCCCACAGCAAATTTGGAGTCTCTATCTCTAACTCGCTAGCGCCACCAACAGTCCAAAGTTGCACTTATGTTTTTGCTTATAACTTCTGATCCGTAAGTCCTAGAAACAAAATTCTTGTTTCATCTGATTCCTTGGCTAAATACGATTCGATTAGACCCTATGACATCATTTTCCGTCATGAAAATTTTTCCGCCATTTTGAATTATTTGTAAAACCTACTTTTGCGAACTCGTCCTAGAGTTTGTACCCGATTGCCACGAAAATTGGTATGTAGCATCTAGAGACCCTCACGGCAAAAAGTTATTAAAAGAATTTTGATAAACCAATCCGTTGTCGTATGGCGCGTCAACAAATTTTACATAGAACGCAAAAAAACAGATTTTAGGCTGTATCTTTGCCAAACTTAGACCTATTGACACAAAACTTGGTACGTGATATGCCAGTCAAGAACTGAGGGTGCATGCACAGTTTCGTTGCAGCGCCACCTAGTGGCCAGACGAATGTATTATACGCCTTTAACTTTGGCTGTGAATGACGTATTTTCACGGGACTTGATTCCTTGGAGTTTTGAATAGTTGCCGAGTCCAACGATACCAAACATGCCAGGATTCGTCTTACGGTTAGCCCTGTGCATCAAAATAGCGCTTAAAAAACATGCGCGAATATCTCCGCGAGCATTATTCCGATCGACTCAAAAACACCATAGGAAGAAACTAACCTAACCTTCTGAACAAAAAGTTCTATTGGCGTTATATTAAAATTTTCATCAGAAATGGCCGAAAATTGCAAAAAACGAAAAATTACCTTCAAATTTTTTGTTTTTTACACATAAATGGTTGTAACTTTGTAACGAAAATATATTTTTTCACCAGATTTGATACGCTGATGCATGAGCACATTCTGAGGCTACACAAAAAAATTGTATGCTTTCACCACTAGATGGCCTTATAATTGAACAAAACCTTTGATAACAAGCCAGTCCTATGGTCATACAACTGTTTCTTAACTAAACTAAAGTGTATAGTCATAAAACTAGCTAGATGTAACACAATCATGACCTAATGTTGCATGCACAATTTTGTAATTGCGCCACCTACTGGTTTTGAGATAGAATATGGTATTTTTGCCTAAAACTACTGCAATAACACATCTAAAACCATGAGTCATCATGGATTATTCCTTTCATGGCTTTGACTATAATCACTGGTGGTTGCCAATTTACTCCCTAGCAACCATTGAAAATACCTTATTAACCGTTTTTGCAAAAGCTATATCTCTGCATCAGAACATCGCAGAGACACGCAGATAGTCTCTTTTGACTAATTAAACTTGTAATAACATGATGTGACCCATGTTTTGCCACTGCAAACACCACTCACGTGTCCTTCAGTGCTCTAATGTTCCATGATTGTCAATAACAGAAGGTAGATTGCAGTAGACAAGAACTTAGATTATTTTTGTGGATAACTTTTTTGTTTTTTCATCTGAAATCATTAGGTTTACCTAGGGTCTTCAATCTGCTTATCCAATCTCAATTTTACATCCTTTTGTGCCCTTTTCGGCTTGACCCCGGCATTGCTGCTTGCAGCTATATTTATTATTAGTTATTCTTCTTCCGCCATTGCGGTCTATGGCAGCCCATAGAACCGTACGTAGGAAAGTTATGAAATTTGGCACACTGATAAAGGACAGTCCAAATATTATCCACAGCAAATTTGGAGTCTCTATCTCAAACCCGCTAGCGCCACCAACAGTCCAAAGTTGAACTTATGTTTTTGCTTATAACTTCTGATCCGTAAATCCTAGAAATGAAATTCTTGTTTCCTCTGATTCCTTGGCTCAAGACGATTCGAATGGACCCTATGACGTCATTTTCCGTCATGAAAATTTTTCCACCATTTTGAATTATTCGTAAAACCTACTTTTGCGAACTCGTCCTAGAGCTTTTGGCCGATTTCCACGAAAATTGGTATGCAGCATCTAGAGACACTCATGGCAAAAAGTTATTAAAATAATTTTGATAAACCAATCCGTTGTCGTATAGCGCATCAACGAATTTTACGTAGAGCGCAAAAAAACAGATTTTAGGCTGTATCTTCACCAAACTTAGGCCTATTGACACAAATCTTGGTACTTGAGATGCCAGTCAGGAACTGAGGGAGCATGCACAGTTTCGTTGCAGCGCCACCTAGTGGCCAGACGAATGTTTTATAGGCCTATAACTTTGGCTATGATCATCATATTTACAAGGGACTTGTTTCCTTGGAGTTTTGAATAGTTGCCGAGTCCAACGATACCAAACATGCCAGGATTCGCCTTACGGTTAACCCTGTGCGGCAAAATAGCGCTTAAAAAACACGCGCAAATATCTCCGCGACCGTAATTCTGATCGACTCAAAAACACCATAAGAAGAAACTAACCTTACCTTCTGAACAAAAAGTTCTATTGGCGTTATATTAAAATTTTCATCAGAAATGGCCGAAAATTGCAAAAAACGAAAAATTACCTTTAAATTTTGTATTTTTTACACATAAATGGTTATAACTTCACAACGAAAAGAGATTTTTTCACCAGATTTGATACGCTGATGTACGACCACAGTTTGAGGCTACACAAAAAAAATTGCTTGCTTGCACCACTAGGTGGCGTTATAATTGAACAAAAACTGTGATATCAAGCCAGCCCTATGGTCATACAACTGTTTCTTCACTAAACTAAAGTGTATAGTCATAAAACTAGCTCAATGTAACGTAATCATGACCTGAAGTTGCATGCACAATTTTGTCACAGCGCCACCTAGTGGTTTTGAGATAGAAAATTGTAATTTTTGCCTAAAACTACTGCAACAAACACATCTAAAACCACAAGTCATCATGGATTATTCATTTCATGGCTTGGATTATAATCACTGGTGGATGTCAATTTACTGTCTAGCAACCAATGAGAATACCTTATCAACTGTTTTTGCAAGAGCTATATCTCTTCATCAGAACAGCGTAGAGACATGGGGGTGGGCTCTTTCGACTCATTAACACCACAGTAACATTTTGTGAGCTGAGTATTACCACTGCAATTTCCTTCAGTGTTCTAGTTGTCAATGCTCCTCAAGACGTGAGGGAGAGATTTCACTGAATTAGAACACAGCTTTTTTGCTGATTACCGTTATATTAATTTGTCTGAAATCAGGAGGTTTTGCTAGGTTTTTTAAACTGCTCATCCGGACTCAAGTTTACCTTCTTCTGTGCCCTTTTTGGCTTGACCCCGGTATCGCTGCTTGCAGCTATATTTAGGGGTCAAGCCCCGAAGGGGCGAAGACCCCTATTGTATCCGTTAGTTTTCTTAATTTTATTATTATTATTATTAGTTATTCTTCTTCCGCCATTGCGGTCTATGGCAGCCCATAGAACCGTACGTAGGAAAGTTATGAAATTTGGCACACTGATAAAGGACAGTCCAATGTGTCCCCACAGCAAATTTGGAGTTTCTATGTCTAACCCACTAGCGCCACCAACAGTCCAAAGTTGCACTTATGTTTTTGCCTATAACTTCTTATCCGTAAGCCCTAGAAACAAAATTCTTGGTTCCTCTGATTCCTTGGCTCAAGACGATTCCATTGGACCCTATGACATCATTTTCCGTCATGAAATTTTTTCGCCATTTTGAATTATTCGTAAAACCTACTTTTGCGAACTCGTCCTAGAGCTTTTCCCCGATTTCCACGAAAATTGGTATGCAGCATCTAGAGACACTCACGGCAAAAAGTTATTAAAAGAATTTCGATAAACCAATCCGTTGTCGTATAGCGCGTCAACAAATTTTACATAGAGCGCAAAAAAACAGATTTTAGGCTGTATCTTCTCCAAACTTAGGCCTATTGACACAAATCTTGGTACTTGAGATGCCAGTCAGGAACTGAGGGAGCATGCACAGTTTCGTTGCAGCGCCACCTAGTGGCCAGACGAATGTTTTATAGGCCTATAACTTTGGCTATGATCATCATATTTACAAGCGACTGGTTTCCTTGGAGTTTTGAATAGTTGCCGAGTCCAACGATACCAAACATGCCAGGATTCGCCTTACGGTTAACCCTGTGCGGCAAAATAGTGCTTAAAAAACACGCGCGAATATCTCCGCGACCGTAATTCTGATCGACTCAAAAACACCATAGGAAGAAACTAACCTTACCTTCTGAACAAAAAGTTCTATTGGCGTTATATTAAAATTTTCATCAGAAATGACCGAAAAATGCAAAAAACGAAAAATTACATTTTAAATTTTGTATTTTTTACACATAAATGGTTATAACTTCGCAACGAAAAGAGATTTTTTCACCAGATTTGATACGCTGATGTACGACCACAGTCTGAGGCTACAAAAAAAAATTGCTTGCTTGCACCACTAGTTGGCGTTATAATTGAACAAAACCTGTGATATCAAGCCAGCCCTATGGTCATACAACTGTTTCTTCACTAAACTAAAGTGTATAGTCATAAAACTAGCTCGATGTAACGTAATCATGACCTGAAGTTGCATGCACAATTTTGTCACAGCGCCACCTAGTGGTTTTGAGATAGAAAATTGAAAATTTTGCCTAAAACTACTGCAACAACACATCTAAAACCACATGTCATCATGGATTATTCATTTCATGGCTTGGATTATAATCACTGGTGGATGTCAATTTACTGTCTAGCAACCAATGAGAATACCTTATCAACTGTTTTTGCAAGAGCTATATCTCTTCATCAGAACAGCGTAGAGACATGGGGGTGGGCTCTTTTGACTCATTAACACCACAGTAACATTTTGTGAGCTGAGTATTACCACTGCAAGCACCACTCACATTTCCTTCAGTGTTCTAGTTGTCAATGCTCCTCAAGACGTGAGGGAGAGATTTCACTGAATAAGAACACAGCTTTTTTGCTGATTACTGTTATATTAATTTGTCTGAAATCAGGAGGTTTTGCTAGGTTTTTTAAACTGCTCATCCGGACTCAAGTTTACCTTCTTCTGTGCCCTTTTTGGCTTGACCCCGGCATTGCTGCTTGCAGCTATATTTAGGGGTCAAGCCCCGAAGGGGCGTAGAACCCTATTGTTATTGTTAGTTTTCTTATTATTATTATTATTCATCCTTGTTCTTCCGCCATTGAAGTCAATGGCAGCCCATAGAACCGTACGTAGGAAAGTTATAAAATTTGGCACACATGTAGAGGACAGTCTTAGAAGTTACTATAGCAACATTGGTGTGTCTGACTCAAACCCTCTAGCGCCACCAACAGTCCAAAAATCCACTTATGTTCATGCTCATAACTTCTGACCCATGAGTCCTAGAAACTAAATTCTTGTTTCCTCTGAATCCTTGGCTCATGATGATTCAAATGCAGACATTGATGTCATTTGTGTCATGCACATCTTTCCGCCATTTTGAATTTTTCGTAAAACCTACTTTTTCGAACTCCTCCGAGACCGTTTGTCCGATTTGCATGTCCTTTGGTATGTAGCATCTAGAGACATCCAAGACAAAAAGTTATCAAAAGCTTTTTGATAGACCAATGCGTTCTCGTATACAGTGACAACATACAAGGCGGCGAGCACGCCAAAACAGACGTGAGGCCGTATCTTTGCAAAACTTTATTGTATCGACACGAAACTTGGTATATGTCATTACAGTCATGACCTGAGGGTGCCTGCAATGTTTCGTCACAGCGCCACCTAGTGGTCACGAAATTCGAAAAATGCATATTTTTGCTTATAACTACTTCAAACTTGAGTCTAAAATCATGAAGGTGGTCTTGTTAGATTCCTTGAGGCATGCCGAGTCAAACGATACCAAACGGTTTTCGGTCGGCCATTTTGGGTGTCGGCCATTTTGAATTTTCTCATTAAGTTCAGTATTTCACAAACAGAATGGCGTATCGCTACGAAATTTGGCATGGTTCATCAGTGACATGTTCTGAGCGCACCCATAAATCTTTAGGACAGCGCCACCTAGTGGTCAGGATATGTAAATAAATTGTTTAAAATCTTTATATCATTTGATTAAATTGCCACTATGACATAAGAATTCATTCTATTGATTCTTTGGCTCGTGCTGAGTCCGACTGTACCAAATATGTCTGAGTCAAACCTACTTCCTGTCGGCCATTTTGAATTATATTGAACACCTACTTTTTCGAACTCCTCCTAGAGCGCTCGTGTGATTGGCTAGATTTTTGGTATGCATCATCTAGAGACACTCTAGACAAAAAGTTATCAAAAGCTTTTCGGTAGACCTATTTGTTGTCTTATAACGCATCAAAGAATGCGAGGGCGAGCACGCCAAAATGTGTTTGAGCCTGTATCTTCGCAAAACTTTTGTGTATTAATATGAGACTTGGTATATGTCATTACAGTGATGACCTGAGGGTGCATGCACCATTTCGTCACACTGCCCCCTACTGGTCACGAGATATAAAAAAATGTCTATTTTTGCTTATAACTACTGCAAACTTGAATGTAAAATTATGAGAGTGGTCTTGTTAGATTTCGTGAGGCATGCCGAGTCAAACGATACCAAATGGTTTTTGGTCGGCCATTTTGTGTGTCGGCCATTTTGAATTTTTCTTTAAGTTCAAGTATTTCAGAAACGCAATTACGTATTGTTATGAAACTTGGTATGGTTCATCAGCAACATGTTCTGGGAGGACTTGTAAACTTTCCGGTGCCCCCTAGTGGTCAAGAGATTTGAAGCTATATCTCTGCATCTCTTTATCGTATTTACACCAAATTTGGTGGGTGTCATCACAATCAAGACCTGAGTCACAATTTATTTTTTGGTCAGTGCCCCCTAGTGGTCAAGTTATTTAAGGCTATATCTCTGCATCTCTTTATTGTATTTACACCAAATTTGGTGGGTGTCATCACAATCAAGACCTAAGTCACAATTTATTTTTTGGTCAGTGCCCCCTAGTGGTCAAGTCATTTAAGGCTATATCTCTGCATCTCTTTATTGTATTTACACCAAATTTGGTGGGTGTCATCACAATCAAGACCTGAGTCATAATTTATTATTTGGTCAGTGCCCCCTAGTGGTCAAGTCATTTAAGGCTATATCTCCGTATCGCTTTATTGTATTTACACCAAATTTGGTGGGTGTCATCACAATCAAGACCTGAGTCACAATTTATTGTTTGGTCAGTGCCCCCTAGTGGTCAAGTCATTTAAGGCTATATCTCCGTATCGCTTTATTGTATTTACACTAAATTTGGTATGTGTCATCACAGTCATGACCTGAGGCACCATCTATTGTTTCGGCAAAGCGCCACCTAGTGGTCTCAAGATACAAAAAAATGCTATTTTTTCATAAAACTAATGCAAACTTAGATCTTAAATTATGACAGTCATCACGTATGAATCATTTTTTGCCATGTTTGGCTTGACCCCGGTATCGCTGCTTGCAGCTATATTTATTATTAGTTATTCTTCTTCTTCTTCCGCCATTGCGGTCTATGGCAGCCCATAGAACCGTACGTAGGAAAGTTATGAAATTTGGCACACTGATAGAGGACAGTCCAATGTGTCCCCACAGCAAATTTGGAGTCTCTATGTCTAACCCACTAGCGCCACCAACAGTCCAAAGTTGCACTTACGTTTTTGCTTATAACTTCTGACCCGTACGTCCTAGAAGTGAAATTCTTGTTTCCTCTGATTCCTTGGCTCAAGACAATTCGATTGGACCACTGATAATATTTTCCATCATAAAAATATTTCCGCCATTTTGAATTATTCATAAAACCTACTTTTTCGAACTCGTCCTAGAGCTTTTGTCCGATTGCCACGAAAATGGGTATGTATCATCTTGAGACACTCATGGCAAAAAGTTATCAAAAGAATGTCGATACAGCAATCCTTTGTCGTATACCGCCTTAACGAATTTTACATAGAGCGCAAAAAAACAGATTTTAGGCGGTATCTTCGTCAAACTTAGGCCTATTGACACGACACTTGGTACTTGTGGTGCCAGTCAGGAACTGAGGGTGCATGCACAGTTTCGTTGCAGCGCCACCTAGTGGCCAGATAAATGTTTTATACACCTATAACTTTGGCTCCGATCAACATATTTTTACGGGACTTGTTTCCTTGAAGTCCTGAATAGTCGCCGAGTCCAACGATACCAAACATGCCAGAATTCGCCTTACGGTTAGCCCTGTGCAGCAAAACAGCACTTAAAAAACATGCGCGAATATCTCCGCGAGCGTTATTCCGATCGAGTCGAAAACACCATAGGAAGAAACTAACCTTACCTACTGAACAAAAAGTTCTATTGGCGTTATATTAAAATTTTCATCAGAAATGGCCGAAAATGGCAAAAAACGAAAAATTACCTTCAAATTTTGTGTTTTTTACACATAAATGGTTGTAACTTCGTAACGAAAAGAGATTTTTTCACCAGATTTTATACGCTGATGTACGACCACAGTCTGAGGCTACACAAAAAAAATTGTTTGCTTTCACCACTAGATGGCCTTATAATTGAACAAAACCTTTGATATCAAGCCAGCTCTATGGTCATACAACTGTTTCTTCACTAAACTAAAGTGTATAGTCATAAAACTAGCTAGATGTAACACAATCATGACCTGATGTTGCATGCACAATTTTGTCATTGCGCCACCTACTGGTTTTGAGATAGAATATGGTATTTTTGCCTAAAACTACTGCAACAACACATCTAAAACCATGAGTCATCATGGATTATTCCTTTTATGGCTTTGACTATAATCACTGGTGGTTGCCAATTCACTCCCTAGCAACCATTGAGAATACCTTATCAACCGTTTTTGCAAGAGCTATATCTCTGCATCAGAACATCGTAGAGACACGGGGATGGTCTCTTTTGACTAATTAAACTTGTTGTAATATGATGTGACCCATGTTTTACAACTGCAAACACCACTCACATGTCCTTCAGTGCTCTAATGTTCCATGATTGTCAATAACAGAAGGACGATTGCAGTAGACAAGAACTGAGATTATTTTTGTTGATAACTTTTTTGTTTTTTCATCTAAAATTATTAGGTTTACCTAGGTTCTTCAAACTGCTTATCCAATCTCAATTTTACATCCTTTTGTGCCCTTTTCGGCTTGACCCCGGCATTGCTGCTTGCAGCTATATTTATTATTAGTTATTCTTCTTCCGCCATTGCGGTCTATGGCAGCCCATAGAACCGTACGTAGGAAAGTTATGAAATTTGGCACACGGATAGAGGACAGTCCAATGTGTCCCCACAGCAAATTTGGAGTCTCTATGTCTAACCCACTAGCGCCACCAACAGTCCAAAGTTGCACTTATGTTTTTGCTTATAACTTCTGATCCGTAAGCCCTAGAAACAAAATTCTTACTTCCTCTGATTCCTTGGCTCAAGACGATTCGATTGGACCATATGTCGTTATTTTCCGTCATAAAAATTGTTCCGCCATTTTGAATTATTCGTAAAACCTACTTTTTCGAACTCGTCCTAGGGCTTTTCTCCGATTGCCACGAAAATTGGTATGTATCATCTTGAAACACTCATGGCAAAAAGTTATTAAAAGAATTTCGATACAGCAATCCGTTGTCGTATACCGCCTTAACAAATTTTACGTAGAGCGCAAAAAAACAGATTTTAGGCTGTATCTTCGTCAAACTTAGGCCTATTGACACGACACTTGGTACTTCTGATGCCAGTCAGGAACCGAGGGTGCATGCACAGTTTCGTTGCAGCGCCACCTAGTGGCCAGAGAAATGTTTTATATACCTATAACTTTGGCTCCGATTGACGTATTTTCACAGGACTTGTTTCTTTGGAGTTCTGAATAGTTGCCGAGTCCAACGATACCAAACATGCCAGATTTCGCCTTACGGTTAACCCTGCGCAGCAAAATAGCGCTTAAAAAACACGCGTGAATATCTCCGCGAGGGTTATTCCGATCGTCTCGAAAACACCATAGGAAGAAACTAACCTTACCTTCTGAACAAAAAGTTCTATTGGCATTATATTAAAATTTTCATCAGAAATGGCCGAAAATTGCAAAAAACGAAAAATTACATTCAAATTTTGTGTTTTTTACACATAAATGGTTGTAACTTCGTAACGAAAATATATTTTTTCACCAGATTTGCTACGCTGATGCATGAGCACATTCTGAGGCAACACAAAAAAAATTGTGTGCTTGCACCACTAGATGGCCTTATAATTGAACAAAACCTTTGATAACAAGCCAGCCTTATGGTCATACAACTGTTTCTTAACTAAACTAAAGTGTATTGTCATAAAACTAGCTAGATGTAACACAATCATGACCTGATGTTGCATGCACAATTTTTTCATTGCGCCACCTACTGGTTTTGAGATAGAATATAGTATTTTTGCCTAAAACTACTGCAACAACACATCTAAAACCATGAGTCATCATGGATTATTCCTTTCATGGCTTTGACTATAATCACTGGTGGTTGCCAATTTACTCCCTAGAAACCATTGAGAATACCTTATCGACCGTTTTTGCAAAAGCTATATCTCAACATCAAAACATCGTAGAGACACGGGGATGGTCTCTTTTGAGTTATTAAACTTGTTGTAACATGATGTGACCCATGTTTTGCCACTGCAAACACCACTCACATGTCCTTCAGTGCTCTAATGTTTCATGACTGTCAATAACAGAAGGACGATTGTAGTAGACAAGAACTTAGATTATTTTTGTTGATAACTTTTTTGTGTTTTCATCTAAAATTATTAGGTTTACTTAGGTTCTTCAATCTGCTTATCCAATCTCAATTTTACATCCTTTTGTGCCCTTTTCGGCTTGACCCCGGCATTGCTGCTTGCAGCTATATTTAGGGGTCAAGCCCCGAAGGGGCGTAGAACCCTATTGTTATTGTTAGTTTTCTTATTATTATTATGTTTCCTCTTCCGCCATTGAAGTCAATGGCAGCCCATAGAACCGTACGTAGGAAAGTTATGAAATTTGGCACACATGTAGAGGACAGTCTCAGAAGTTACTATAGCAACATTGGTGTGTCTGACTCAAACCCTCTAGCGCCACCAACAGTCCAAAAATCCACTTATGTTCATGCTCATAACTTCTGACCCGTGAGTCCTAGAAACTAAATTCTTGTTTCCTCTGAATCCTTTGCTCATGATGATTCAAATGCACACATTGATGCCATTTGTGTCATGCAAATCTTTCCGCCATTTTGAATTTTCCGTAAAACCTACTTTTTCGAACTCCTCCTAGAGCGTTCGTCCGATTTGCATGTCCTTTGGTATATAGCATCTAGAGACACCCCAGACAAAAAGTTATCAAAAGCTTTTTGATAGACCAATGCGTTCTCGTATACAGTGACAACATACAAGGCGGCGAGCACGCAAAAACGGACGTGAGGCCGTATCTTCGCAACACTTTAATGTATCGACACGAAACTTGGTATATGTCATTACAGTCATGACCTGAGGGTGCCTGCAACGTTTCGTCACAGCGCCACCTAGTGGTCACGAGATTTGAAAAATGCCTATTTTTGCTAATAACTACTTCAAACTTGAGTCTAAAATCATGAAGGTGGTCTTGTTAGATTCCTTCAGGCATGCCGAGTCAAACGATACCAAACGGTTTTCGGTCGGCCATTTTGGGTGTCGGCCATTTTGAATTTTCTCATTAAGTTCAGTATTTCACAAACAGAATGGCGTATCGCTACGAAATTTGGCATGGTTCATCAGTGACATGTTCTGAGCGCACCTATAAATCTTTAGGACGGCGCCACCTAGTGGTCAGGATATGTAAATAAATTGTTTAAAATCTTATGTCATAGTGGCAATTTAATCAAATGAAATAAAGACTTCACTCTACTGATTCCTTGGCTCATGCTGAGTCCGACTGTACCAAATATGTCTGAGTCAAACCTACTTCCTGTCGGCCATTTTGAATTATATTGAACACCTACTTTTTCGAACTCCTCCTAGAGAGCTTTTTTGATTGGCTTGAATTTTATTAGGCATCATCTAGAGACACTCTAGACAAAAAGTTATCAAAAGCTTTTCGGTAGACCTATCCGTTGTCGTATCACGCATCAAAGAATGCGAGGGCGAGCACGCCAAAATGTGTTTGAGCCTGTATCTTCGCAAAACTTTTGCGTATTAATATGAGACTTGGTATATGTCATAACAGTGATGACCTGAGGGTGCATGCACCATTTCGTCACACTGCCCCCTACTGGTCACGAGATATAAAAAATGTCTATTTTTGCTTATAACTACTGCAAACTTGAATGTAAAATTATGAGACTGGTCTTGTTAGAGTTCGTGAGGCATGCCGAGTCAAACGATACCAAATGGTTTTTGGTCGGCCATTTTGTGTGTCGGCCATTTTGAATTTTTCTGTAAGTTCAAGTATTTCAGAAACGCAATTGCGTATTGTTATGAAACTTGGTATGGTTCATCAGCAACATGTTCTGGGAGGACTTGTAAACTTTCCGATGCCCCCTAGTGGTCAAGAGATTTGAAGCTATATCTCTTCATCTCTTTATCGTATTTACACCAAATTTGGTGGGTGTCATCACAATCAAGACCTGAGTCACAATTTATTTTTTGGTCGGTGCCCCCTAGTGGTCAAGTCATTTAAGGCTATATCTCTGCATCTCTTTATTGTATTTACACCAAATTTGGTGGGTGTCATCACAATCAAGACCTGAGTCACAATTTATTTTTTGGTCAGTGCCCCCTAGTGGTCAAGTCATTTAAGGCTATATCTCCGTATTGCTTTATTGTATTTACACTAAATTTGGTATGTGTCATCACAGTCATGACCTGAGGCACCATCTATTCTTTCGGCACAGTGCCACCTAGTGGTCTCAAGATACGAAAAAATTGCTTTTTTTCATAAAACTAAAGCAAACTTAGATCTTAAATCATGACAGTCATCACGTATGAATCATTTTTTGCCATGTTTGGCTTGACCCCGGTATCGCTGCTTGCAGCTATATTTATTATTAGTTATTCTTCTTCCGCCATTGCGGTCTATGGCAGCCCATAGAACCGTACGTAGGAAAGTTATGAAATTTGGCACACTGATAAACGACCGTCCAATGTGTCCCCACAGCAAATTTGGAGTCTCTATATCTAACCCACTAGCGCCACCAACAGTCCAAAATTGCACTTATGTTTTTGCCTATAACTTCTGACCCGTACGTCCTAGAAATTAAATTCTTGTTTCCTCTGATTCCTTGGCTCAAGACGATTCGATTGGACCCTATGACGTCATTTTCCGTCATGAAAATTTTCCCGCCATTTTTAAATATTCATAAAACCTACTTTTGCGAACTCGTCCTAGAGCTTTTGCCGGATTGACTTGAAAATCGGTATGCACCATCTAGAGACACTCAAGGCAAAAAGTTATTAAAATAATTTTGATAAACCAATCCGTTGTCGTATAGCGCGTCAACAAATTTTACGTAGAGCTCAAAAAAACGGATTTGAGGCTGTATCTTCGCCAAACTTAAGCCTATTGACACGATACTTTGTATTTGTGATGCCAGTCAGGAACTAAGGGTGCATGCAGAGTTTCGTCACAGCGCCACCTAGTGGTCAGACTTATGTTTTACATGCCTATAACTTTGGCTCCGATTGACATATTTTCACAGGACTTGTTTCCTTTGAGTTCTAAATAGTTGCCGAGTCCAACGATATCAAACATACCCGAATTCGCCTTACGGTTAACCCTGCGCAGCAAAATAGCACTTAAGAAACACGCGTAAATATCTCCGCGAACGTTTTTCCGATCGACTCGAAAACACCATAGGAAGAAACTAACCTTACCTTCTGAACAAAAAGTTCTATTGGCGTTATATTAAAATTTTCATCAGAAATGGCCGAAAATTGCAAAAAACGAAAAATTACCTTCAAATTTTGTGTTTTTTACACATAAATGGTTGTAACTTTGTAACGAAAAGAGATTTTTTCACCAGATTTGATACGATGATGCATGAGCACATTCTGAGGCCACACAAAAAAAATTGTATGCTTGCACCACTAGATGGCCTTATAATTGAACAAAACCTTTGATAACAAGCCAGCCCTATGGTCATACAACTGTTTCTTAACTAAACTAAAGTGTATAGTCATAAAACTAGCTAGATGTAACACAATCATGACCTGATGTTGCATGCACAATTTTTTCATTGCGCCACCTACTGGTTTTGAGATGGAATATGGTATTTTTGCCTAAAACTACTGCAACAACACATCTAAAACCATGAGTCATCATGGATTATTCCTTTCATGGCTTTGACTATAATCACTGGTGGTTGCCAATTTACTCCCTAGCAACCATTGAGAATACCTTATCAACCGTTTTTGCAAAAGCTATATCTCTGCATCAGAACATCGTAGAGACATGGGGATGGTCTCTTTTGACTAATTAAACTTGTTGTAACATGATGTGACCACTGCAAACACCAATCACATGTCCTTCAGTGTTCTAATGTTCCATGATTGTCAATAACAGAAGGACGATTGCAGTAGACAAGAACTTAGATTAATTTTGTTGATAACTTTTTTGTTTTTTCATCTAAAATTATTAGATTTACCTAGGTTCTTCAATCTGCTTATCCAATCTCAATTTTACATCCTTTTGTGCCCTTTTCGGCTTGACCCCGGCATTGCTGCTTGCAGCTATATTTATTATTAGTTATTCTTCTTCCGCCATTGCGGTCTATGGCAGCCCATAGAACCGTACGTAGGAAAGTTATGAAATTTGGCACACTGATAAAGGACAGTACAATGTGTCCCCACAGCAAATTTGGAGTCTCTATGTCTAACCCGCTAGCGCCACCAACAGTCCAAAGTTGCACTTATGTTTTTGCTTATAACTTCTGACCCGTAAGTCCTAGAATCGAAATTCTTGTTTCCTCTGATTCCTTGGCTCAAGACGATTCGAATGGACCCTATGTCGTCATTTTCCGTTCTGAAAAAATTTCCGCCATTTTGAATTATTCGTGAAACCTACTTTTGCGAACTCGTCCTAGAGCTTTTGCCCGATTGCCACGAAAATTGGTATGTATCATCTTGAGACAGTCATGGCAAAAAGTTATCAAAAGAATTTCGATACAGCAATTCGTTGTCGTATACCACCTTAACGAAGTTTACGTAGAGCGCAAAAAAACAGATTTTAGGCTGTATCTTCGTTAAACTTAGGACTATTGACACGATACTTGGTACTTGTGATGCCAGTCAGGAACTGAGGGTGCATGCACAGTTTCGTTGCAGCGCCACCTAGTGGCCAGATGAATGTTTTATACGGCTATAACTTTGGCTGTGAGCAACTTTTTTTCACGGGGCTTATTTTCTTGGAGTTTTGAATAGTTGCCGAGTCCAACGATACCAAACATGCCAGAATCCGCCTTACGGTTAACCCTGCGCAGCAAAATAGCGCTTAAAAAACACGTGTGAATATCTCCGCGAACGTTTTTCCGATCGACTCGAAAACATCATAGGAAGAAACTAACCTTACCTTCTGAACAAAAAGTTCTATTAGCGTTATATTAAAATTTTCATCAGAAATTGCCGAAAATTGCAAAAAACGAAAAAGTAACTTCAAATTTTGTGTTTTTTACACATAAATGGTTGTAACTTCGTAACGAAAATATATTTTTTCACCAGATTTGATACACTAATGCATGAGCACATTCTCAGGCTACACAAAAAAAATTGTATGCTTGCACCACTAGATGGCCTTATAATTGAACAAAACCTTTGATAACAAGACAGCCCTATGGTCATACAACTGTTTCTTTACTAAACTAAAGTGTATAGTCATAAAAATAGCTAGATGTAACACAATCATGACCTGATGTTGCATGCACAATTTTGTCATTGCCCCACCTACTGGTTTTGAGATGGTATTTTTGCCTAAAACTACTGCAACAACACATCTAAAACCATGAGTCATCATGGATTATTCCTTTCATGGCTTTGACTATAATCACTGGTGGTTGCCAATTCACTCTCTAGCAACCATTGAGAATACCTTATTAACCGTTTTGCAAAAGCTATATCTCTGCATCAGAACATCGTAGAGACATGGGGATGGTCTCTTTGACTAATTAAACATGTTGTAACCTGACGTAACCCATGTTTTGCCACTGCAAACACAACTCACATGTCCTTCAGTGCTCTAATGTTCCATGATTGTCAATAACAGAAAGACGATTGCAGTAGACAAGAACTTAGATTATTTTTGTTGATAACTTTTTTGTTTTTTCATCTAAAATTATTAGGTTTACTTAGGTTCTTCAATCTGCTTATCCAATCTCAATTTTACATCCTTTTGTGCCCTTTTCGGCTTGACCCCGGCATTGCTGCTTGCAGCTATATTTAGGGGTCAAGCCCCGAAGGGGCGTAGAACCCTATTGTATTTGTTAGTTTTCTTAATTTTATTATTATTAGGGGTCAAGCCCCGAAGGGGCGAAGACCCCTATTGTATTTGTTAGTTTTCCTATTATAATAATTAGGGGTCAAGCCCCGAAGGGGCGTAGAACCCTATTGTATTTGTTAGTTTTCTTTTTAGGGGTCAAGCCCCGAAGGGGCGAAGACCCCTATTGTATTTGTTAGTTTTCTTTTTACAATTATTATTAGTTATTCTTCTTCCGCCATTGCGGTCTATGGCAGCCCATAGAACCGTACGTAGGAAAGTTATGAAATTTGGCACACTGATAAAGGACACTCCAGTGTGTCCCCACAGCAAATTTGGAGTCTCTATGTCTAACCCGCTAGCGCCACCAACAGTCCAAAGTTGCACTTATGTTTTTGCTTATAACTTCTGGTCCGTATGTCCTAGAAACACAATTTTCATTTCCTCTGATTCCTTGGCTCAAGACGATTCGAAAGGACCCTATGACGTCATTTTCCGTCATGAAATTTTTTCCACTATTTTGAATTATTCGTAAAACCTACTTTTTCGAACTTGTCCTAGAGCTTTTGTCCGATTGCCACGAAAATCGGCACGTAGCATCTAGAGACACTCATGGCAAAAAGTTATCAAAAGAATTTCGATACAGGAATCCGTTGTCGTATACCGCCTTAACAAATTTTACGTAGAGTGCAAAAAAACTGATTTTAGGCTGTATCTTCGTCAAACTTAGGCCTATTGACATGACACTTGGTACTTGTGATGCCAGTCAGGAACTGAGGGTGCATGCACAGTTTCGTCGCAGCGCCACCTAGTGGTCAGATTAATGTATTACACGCCTATAACTTTGGCTGCGGTCAATGTATTGTCAGGGGACTTATTTCCTTGGAGTTTTGAATAGTTGCCGAGTCCAACGATACCAAACTTGCCAGAATTCGCCTTACGGTTAACCCTGCGCAGCAAAATAGCGCTTAAAAAACACGCGCGAATATCTCCGCGAGCGTAATTCTGATCGACTCAAAAACACCATAGGAAGAAACTGACCTTACCTTCTGAACAAAAAGTTCTATTGGCGTTATATTAAAATTTTCATCAGAAATGCCCGAAAAATGCAAAAAACGAAAAATTACCTTTAAATTTTGTATTTTTTACACATAAATGGTTATAACTTCGCAACGAAAAGAGATTTTTTCACCAGATTTGATACGCTGATGTACGACCACAGTCTGAGGCTACACAAAAAAAATTGCTTGCTTGCACCACTAGTTGGCGTTATAATTGAACAAAACCTGTGATATCAAGCCAGCCCTATGGTCATACAACTGTTTCTTCACTAAACTAAAGTGTATAGACATAAAACTAGCTCAATGTAACGTAATCATGACCTGAAGTTGCATGCACAATTTTGTCACAGCGCCACCTAGTGGTTTTGAGATAGAAAATGGTAATTTTTGCCTAAAACTACTGCAACAAACACATCTAAAACCATAAATCATCATGGATTATTCATTTCATGGCTTGGATTATAATCACTGGTGGATGTCAATTTACTGTCTAGCAACCAATGAGAATACCTTATCAACTGTTTTTGCAACAGCTTTTTCTCTGCATCAGAACAGCGTAGAGACATGGGGATGGTCTCTTTTGACTCATTTAACTTGCTGTAACATGTTGTGACCCATGTTTTGCCACTGCAAACATCACATACATGTCTTTCAGTGCTCTAAAGTTCCATGATTGTCAATAACAGAAGGACGATTGCAGTAGACAAGAACATAGATTATTTTTGTTGATTACTTTTGCGTTTTTTTCATCTGAAATCATAAGGTTTCCCTAGGTTCTTTAGTCTGCTTATCCAAACGCAACTTTACATCCTTCTGTGCCCTTTTCGGCTTGACCCCGGCATTGCTGCTTGCAGCTATATTTAGGGGTCAAGCCCCGAAGGGGCGAAGACCCCTATTGTATTTGTTAGTTTTCCTATTATAATAATTATTATTCTGGTTCTTCTTCCGCCATTGCGGTCTATGGCAGCCCATAGAACCGTACATAGGAAAGTTATGAAATTTGGCACACTGATAGAGGAGAGTCCAATGTGTCCCCACAGCAAATTTGGAGTCTCTATCTCTAACCCTCTAGCGCCACCAACAGTCCAAATTTGAGCGTATGTTTTTGCTTATAACTTCTGATCCGTAAGTCCCAGAAACAAAATTCTTGCTTCCTCTGATTCCTTGGCTCAAGACGATTCGATTAGACCCTATGAATTCATTTTCCGTCAAGAAAATTTTTCCGCCATTTTGAATTGTTTAAAAAACCTACTTTTTCGAACTCGTCCTAGAGCTTTTGTCCGATTGCCACGAAAATCGGTATGTATCATCTAGACACACTCATGGCAAAAAGTTATCAAAAAAATGTCGATACAGCAATCCCTTGTTGTATACCGCCTTAACGAATTTTACGTAGAGTGCAAAAAAAAAACAGATTTTAGGCTGTATCTTCGTTAAACTAAGGCCTATTGACACGACACTTGGTACTTGTGATGCCAGTCAGGAACTGAGGGTGCCTGCACAGTTTCGTCGCAGCGCCACCTAGTGGCCAGAGAAATGTTTTATACACCTATAACTTTGGCTCCGATCGACGTATATTTACGGGACTTGTTTCCTTTAAGTCCTGAATAGTCGCCGAGTCCAACGATACCAAACATGCCAGAATTCGCCTTACGGTTAGCCCTGTGCAGCAAAACAGCACTTAAAAAACATGCGCGAATATCTCTGCGAGCGTTATTCCGATCGACTCGAAAACACCATAGGAAGAAACTAACCTTACCTTCTGAACAAAAAGTTCTATTGGCGTTATATTAAAATTTTCATCAGAAATGGCCGAAAATTGCAAAAAACGAAAAATTACCTTCAAATTTTGTGTTTTTTACACATAAATGGTTGTAACTTCGTAAAGCAAAGAGATTTTTTCACCATATTTGATACGCTGATGTACGACCACAGTCTGAGGCTACACAAAAAAAATTGTATGCTTGCACCACTAGTTGGCCTTATAATTGAACAAAATCTTTGAAATCAAGCCACCCTATGGTCATACAACTGTTTCTTCACTAAACTAAAGTGTATAGTCATAAAACTAGCTAGATGTAACACAGTTATGACCTGCGGTTACATGCACAATTTTGTCATTGCGCCACCTAGTGGTTTTGAGATAGAAATATGGTACTTTTGTCTAAAACTACTCCAACAATACATCTAAAATCTTGAGTCATCATGTATTATTCCTTTCATGGCTTGGAGATCATTGGTGCATGCCAATTAACTCCTTAGCAACCAATTAGGATACCTTATCAACCCTTTTTACAAGAGCTATATCTCTGCATCAGAACATCGTAGAGACATGGGGGTGGTCTCTTTTGACTCATTAACACCACTGTAACATTTTGTGAGCTGAGAATTGCCACTGCAAGCACCACTCACATTTTCATCAATGTTCTAGTTGTCAATGCTCCTCGAGAAGAGAGGGACAGATTACACTGAATGAAAACACAGCTTTTTTGCTGATAACTGTTATATTATTTAGTCTGAAATCAAGAGATTTTACTAGGTTCTTTAAACTGCTCATCCGAATTCAACTTTACTTTCTTCTGTGCCCTTTTTGGCTTGACCCCGGCATTGCTGCTTGCAGCTATATTTAGGGGTCAAGCCCCGAAGGGGCGTAGAACCCTATTGTATTTGTTAGTTTTCTTTTTATAATAATTATTTAGGGGTCAAGCCCCGAAGGGGCGTAGAACCCTATTGTTATTGTTAGTTTTCTTATTATTATTATTATTAGGGGTCAAGCCCCGAAGGGGCGTAGAACCCTATTGTATTTGTTAGTTTTCTTTTTATAATAATTATTATTATTAGTTATTCTTCTTCCGCCATTGCGGTCTATGGCAGCCCATAGAACCGTACGTAGGAAAGTTATGAAATTTGGCACACTGATAGAGGACAGTCCAATGTGTCCCCACAGCAAATTTGGAGTCTCTATCTCTAACCCGCTAGCGCCACCAACAGTCCAAAGTTGCACTTATGTTTTTGCTTATAACTTCTGATCCGTAAGTCCTAGAAATAAAATTCTTGTTTCCTCTGATTCCCTGGCTCAAGACGATTCGATTGGACCCTATGACGTCATTTTCCGTCATGAAAATTTTTCCGCCATTTTGAATTATTCGTAAAACCTACTTTTGCGAACTCGTCCTAGAGCTTTTGCCCGATTTCCACGAAAATTGGTATGCAGCATCTAGAGACACTCAAGGCAAAAAGTTATTAAAAGAATTTCGATAAACCAATCCGTTGTCGTATAGCGCGTCAACGAATTTTACATAGAGCGCAAAAAAACAGATTTTAGGCTGTATCTTCGCCAAACTTAGGCCTATTGACACAAATCTTGGTAATTGAGATGCCAGTCAGGAACTGAGGGAGCATGCACAGTTTCGTTGCAGCGCCACCTAGTGGCCAGACGACTGTTTTATAGGCCTATAACTTTGGCTATGATCATCGTATTTACAAGGGACTTGTTTCCTTGGAGTTTTGAATAGTTGCCGAGTCCAACGATACCAAACATGCCAGGATTCGCCTTACGGTTAACCCTGTGTGGCAAAATAACGCTTAAAAAACATGCGCGAATATCTCCGTGAGCGTAATTCTGATCGACTCAAAAACACCATAGGAAGAAACTAACCTTACCTTCTGAACAAAAAGTTCTATTGACGTTATATTAAAATTTTCATCAGAAATGGCCGAAAAATGCAAAAAACGAAAAATTACCTTTAAATTTTGTATTTTTTACACATAAATGGTTATAACTTCGCAACGAAAAGAGATTTTTTCACCAGATTTGATACGCTGATGTATGACCACAGTCTGAGGCTACACAAAAAAAATTGCTTGCTTGCACCATTAGTTGGCGTTATAATTGAACAAAACCTGTGATATCAAGCCAGCCCTATGGTCATACAACTGTTTCTTCACTAAACTAAAGTGTATAGTCATAAAACTAGCTCGATGTAACGTAATCATGACCTGAAGTTGCATGCACAATTTTGTCACAGCGCCACCTAGTGGTTTTGAGATAGAAAATGGTAATTTTTGCCTAAAACTACTGCAACAAACACATCTAAAACCATAAGTCATCATGGATTATTCATTTCATGGCTTGGATTATAATCACTGGTGGATGTCAATTTACTGTCTAGCAACCAATGAGAATACCTTATCAACTGTTTTTGCAAGAGCTATATCTCTTCATCAGAACAGCGTAGAGACATGGGGGTGGGCTCTTTCGACTCATTAACACCACAGTAACATTTTGTGAGCTGAGTATTACCACTGCAAGCACCACTCACATTTCCTTCAGTGTTCTAATTGTCAATGCTCCTCAAGACGTGAGGGAGAGATTTCACTGAATAAGAACACAGCTTTTTTGCTGATTACTGTTATATTAATTTGTCTGAAATTAGGAGGTTTTGCTAGGTTTTTTAAACTGCTCATCCGGACTCAAGTTTACCTTCTTCTGTGCCCTTTTTGGCTTGACCCCGGTATCGCTGCTTGCAGCTATATTTATTATTATTAGTTATTCTTCTTCCGCCATTGCGGTCTATGGCAGCCCATAGAACCGTACGTAGGAAAGTTATGAAATTTGGCACACTGATAAAGGACAGTCCAATGTGTCCCCACAGCAAATTTGGAGTCTCTATCTCTAACCCGCTAGCGCCACCAACAGTCCAAAGTTGCACTTATGTTTTTGCTTATAACTTCTGATCCGTAAGTCCTAGAAACAAAATTCTTGCTTTCGCTTATTCATTGGCTCAAGACGATTTGATTGGACCCTATGGCGTCATTTTCCGTCATGAAAATTTTCCGCCATTTTGAATTATTCGTAAACTCTACTTTTTCGAACTCGTCCTAGGGCTTTTGTCCGATTGCCACAAAAATTGGTATGTATCATCTAGAGACACTCATGGCAAAAAGTTATCAAAAGAATTTCGATACATCAATCCGTTCTTGTATACCGCCTTAACGAATTTTACGTAGAGCACAAAAAAACAGATTTTAGGCTGTATTTTCGTGAAACTTAGGCCTATTGACATGACACTTGGTACTTGTGATGCCAGTCAGGAACTAAGGGTGCATGCAGAGTTTCGTCACAGCGCCACCTAGTGGTCAGACATATGCTTTACATGCCTATAACTTTGGCTCCGATTGACGTATTTTCACGGGACTTGTTTCTTTGGAGTTCTGAATAGTTGCCGAGTCCAACGATACCAAACATGCCAGAATTCGCCTTACGGTTAACCCTGCGCAGCAAAATAGCGCTTAAAAAACACGCGTGAATATCTCCGCGAGCGTTTTTCCGATCGACTCGAAAATACCATAGGAAGAAACTAACCTTACCTTCTGAACAAAAAGTTCTATTGGCGTTATATTAAAATTTTCATCAGAAATGGCCGAAAATTGCAAAAAACGAAAAATTACCTTCAAATTTTGTGTTTTTTAGACATAAATGGTTGTAACTTCGTGACGAAAACATATTTTTTCACCAGATTTGATACGCTGATGCATGAGCCCATTCTGAGGCTACACAAAAAAAATTGTGTGCTTGCACCACTAGATGGCCTTATAATTGAACAAAACCTTTGATAACAAGCCAGCCTTATGGTCATACAACTGTTTCTTAACTAAACTAAAGTGTATTGTCATAAAACTAGCTAGATGTAACACAAATCATGACCTGATGTTGCATGCACAATTTTTTCATTGCGCCACCTACTGGTTTTGACATAGAATATGGTATTTTTGCCTAAAACTACTGCAACAACACATCTAAAACCATGAGTCTTCATGGATTATTCCTTTCAAGGATTGAACTATAATCACTGGTGAATGTCCATTTACTCTCTAGCAACCAATGAGAATACCTTATTAACCATTTTTGCAAAAGCTTTTTCTCTGCATCAGAACATCAGAGAGACATGGCGATGGTCTCTTTTCACTCATTTAAGTTGTTGTAACATGTTGTGACACGTTTTGTCACTGCAAACACCACTCACATGTTTTTCAGTGATCTAATGTTCCATGATTGTCAATAACAGAAGGACGATTGCAGTAGACAAGAACATAGATTATTTTTGTTGATTACTTTTGCGTTTTTTCATCTGAAATCATTAGGTTTACATAGGTTCTTTAGTCTGCTTATCCAAACTCAACTTTACTTCATTCTGTGCCCTTTTTGGCTTGACCCCGGTAATTGCTGCTTGCAGCTATATTTATTAGGGGTCAAGCCCCGAAGGGGCGTAGAACCCTATTGTTATTGTTAGTTTTCTTATTATTATTATTATTATTATTATTCTTCTTCCTCGTTCTTCCACCCAAAAGTCAATGGCAGCCCATAGAACCGTACATAGGAAAGTTATGAAATTTGGCACACATGTAAAGGACAGTCTCAGAAGTTACTATAGCAACATTGGTGTGTCTGACTCAAACCCTCTAGCGCCACCAACAGTCCAAAAATCCACTTATGTTCATGCTCATAACTTCTGACCCGTGAGTCCTAGAAACTAAATTCTTGTTTCCTCTGAATCCTTTGCTCATGATGATTCAATTGCACACATTGATGTCATTTGTGTCATGCACATCTTTCCGCCATTTTGAATTTTCCGTAAAACCTACTTTTTCGAACTCCTCCTAGACCGTTTGTCCGATTTTCATGTCCTTTGGTATGTAGCATCTAGAGGCACCCCAGACAAAAAGTTATCAAAAGCTTTTTGATAGACCAATGCGTTCTCGTACAAATTGCCAACATATATGGCGGCGAGCACGCCAAAACGGACGTGAGGCCGTATCTTCGCAAAACTTTATTGTATCGACACGAAACTTGGTATATGTCATTACAGTCATGACCTGAGGGTGCCTGCAACGTTTCGTCACAGCGCCACCTAGTGGTCACGAGATTCGAAAAATGCCTATTTTCGCCTATAACTACTTCAAAGTTGAGTCTAAAATCATGAAGTTGGTCTTGTTAGATTCCTTGAGGCATGCCGAGTCAAACGATACCAAACGGTTTTCGGTCGGCCATTTTGGGTGTCGGCCATTTTGAATTTTCTCATTAAGTTCAGTATTTCACAAACAGAATGGCGTATCGCTACGAAATTTGGCATGGTTCATCAGTGACATGTTCTGAGCGCACCTATAAATCTTTAGGACGGCGCCACCTAGTGGTCAGGATATGTAAATAAATTGTTTAAAATCTTTATATCATTTGATTAAATTGCCACTATGACATAAGACTTCACTCTATTGATTCCTTGGCTCATGCTGAGTCCGACTGTACCAAATATGTCTGAGTCAAACCTACTTCCTGTCGGCCATTTTGAATTATATTGAACACCTACTTTTTCGAACTCCTCCTAGAGCGCTCGTGTGATTGGCTAGATTTTTGGTATGCATCATCTAGAGACACTCTAGACAAAAAGTTATCAAAAGCTTTTCGGTAGACCTATTTGTTGTCTTATAACGCATCAAAGAATGCGAGGGCGAGCACGCCAAAATGTGTTTGAGCCTGTATCTTCGCAAAACTTTTGCGTATTAATATGAGACTTGGTATATGTCATAACAGTGATGACCTGAGGGTGCATGCACCATTTCGTCACACTGCCCCCTACTGGTCACGAGATATAAAAAATGTCTATTTTTGCTTATAACTACTGCAAACTTGAATGTAAAATTATGATAGTGGTCTTGTTAGATTTCGTGAGGCATGCCGAGTCAAACGATACCAAATGGTTTTTGGTCGGCCATTTTGTGTGTCGGCCATTTTGAATTTTTCTTTAAGTTCAAGTATTTCAGAAACGCAATTACGTATTGTTATGAAACTTGGTATGGTTCATCAGCAACATGTTCTGGGAGGACTTGTAAACTTTCCGGTGCCCCCTAGTGGTCAAGAGATTTGAAGCTATATCTCTGCATCTCTTTATCGTATTTACACCAAATTTGGTGGGTGTCATCACAATCAAGACCTGAGTCACAATTTATTTTTTGGTCAGTGCCCCCTAGTGGTCAAGTTATTTAAGGCTATATCTCTGCATCTCTTTATTGTATTTACACCAAATTTGGTGGGTGTCATCACAATCAAGACCTGAGTCACAATTTATTATTTGGTCAGTGCCCCCTAGTGGTCAAGTCATTTAAGGCTATATCTCCGTATCGCTTTATTGTATTTACACCATATTTGGTGGGTGTCATCACAATCAAGACCCGAGTCACAATTTATTGTTTGGTCAGTGCCCCCTAGTGGTCAAGTCATTTAAGGCTATATCTCCGTATCGCTTTATTGTATTTACACTAAATTTGGTATGTGTCATCACAGTCATGACCTGAGGCACCATCTATTGTTTCGGCAAAGCGCCACCTAGTGGTCTCAAGATACAAAAAATTGCTATTTTTTCATAAAACTAATGCAAACTTAGATCTTGAATTATGACAGTCATCACGTAGGAATCGATTTTGGCCATGTTTGGCTTGACCCCGGTATCGCTGCTTGCAGCTATATTTATTATTATTATTATATATTATTCTTCTTCTTGTTCTTCCGCCATTGAAGTCAATGGCAGCCCATAGAACCGTACGTAGGAAAGTTATGAAATTTGGCACACATGTAGAGGACAGTCTCAGAAGTTACTTTAGCAACATTGGTGTGTCTGACTCAAACCCTCTAGCGCCACCAACAGTCCAAAAATCCACTTATGTTCATGCTCATAACTTCTGACCCGTGAGTCCTAGAAACGAAATTCTTGTTTCCTCTGAATCCTTGGCTCATGATGATTCAATTGCATACGTTGATGTCATTTGTGTCATGCACATCTTTCCGCCATTTTGAATTTTCCGTAAAACCTACTTTTTCGAACTCCTCCTAGAGCGTCCGTCCGATTTGCATGTCCTTTGGTATATAGCATCTAGAGACACCCCAGACAAAAAGTTATCAAAAGCTTTTTGATAGACCAATGCGTTCTTGTATAAATTGACAACATATATGGCGGCGAGCACGCCAAAACGGACGTGAGGCCATATCTTCGCAAATCTTTATTGTATCGACACGAAACTTGGTATATGTCATTACAGTCATGACCTGAGGGTGCCTGCAACGTTTCGTCACAGCGCCACCTAGTGGTCACGAGATTCGAAAAATGCATATTTTCGCTTATAACTACTTCAAACTTGAGTCTAAAATCATGAAGGTGGTCTTGTTAGATTCCTTGAGGCATGCCGAGTCAAACGATACCAAACGGTTTTCGGTCGGCCATTTTGGGTGTCGGCCATTTTGAATTTTCTCATTAAGTTCAGTATTTCACAAACAGAATGGCGTATCGCTACGAAATTTGGCATGGTTCATCAGTGACATGTTCTGAGCGCACCTATAAATCTTTAGGACGGCGCCACCTAGTGGTCAGGATATGTAAATAAATTGTTTAAAATCTTTATAGCATTTGATTAAATTGCCACTATGACATAAGACTTCACTCTATTGATTCCTTGGCTCATGCTGAGTCCGACTGTACCAAATATGTCTGAGTCAAACCTACTTCCTGTCGGCCATTTTGAATTATATTGAACACCTACTTTTTCGAACTCCTCCTAGAGCGCTCGTGTAATTGGCTTGATTTTTGGTATGCATCATCTAGAGACACTCTAGACAAAAAGTTATCAAAAGCTTTTCGGTAGACCTATCCGTTGTCGTATAACGCATCAAAGAATGCGAGGGCGAGCACGCCAAAATGTGTTTGAGCCTGTATCTTCGCAAAACTTTTGTGTATTAATATGAGACTTGGTATATGTCATAACAGTGATGACCTGAGGGTGCATGCACCATTTCGTCACACTGCCCCCTACTGGTCACGAGATATAAAAAATGTCTATTTTTGCTTATAACTACTGCAAACTTGAATGTAAAATTATGAGACTGGTCTTGTTAGATTTCGTGAGGCATGCCGAGTCAAACGATACCAAATGGTTTTTGGTCGGCCATTTTGTGTGTCGGCCATTTTGAATTTTTTCTTTAAGTTCAAGTATTTCAGAAACGCAATTGCGTATTGTTATGAAACTTGGTATGGTTCATCAGCAACATGTTCTGGGAGGACTTGTAAACTTTTCGGCGCCCCCTAGTGGTCAAGAGATTTGAAGCTATATCTCTGCATCTCTTTATCGTATTTACACCAAATTTGGTGGGTGTCATCACAATCAAGACCTGAGTCACAATTTATTTTTTGGTCAGTGCCCCCTAGTGGTCAAGTCATTTAAGGCTATATCTCCGTATCGCTTTATTGTATTTACACTAAATTTGGTATGTGTCATCACAGTTATGACCTGAGGCACCATCTATTCTTTTGGCACAGTGCCACCTAGTGGTCTCAAGATAGGAAAAAAATGCTTTTTTTCATAAAACTAATGCAAACTTAGATCTTAAATCATGACAGTCATCACGTATGAATCATTTTTTGCCATGTTTGGCTTGACCCCGGTATCGCTGCTTGCAGCTATATTTAGGGGTCAAGCCCCGAAGGGGCGTAGAACCCTATTGTTATTGTTAGTTTTCTTATTATTATTATTCATCTTCCTTCTTCCGCCATTGAAGTCAATGGCAGCCCATAGAACCGTACGTAGGAAAGTTATGAAATTTGGCACACATGTAGAGGACAGTCTCAGAAGTTACTATAGCAACATTGGTGTGTCTGACTCAAACCCTCTAGCGCCACCAACAGTCCAAAAATCCACTTATGTTCATGCTCATAACTTCTGACCCGTGAGTCCTAGAAACTAAATTCTTGTTTCCTCTGAATCCTTGGCTCATGATGATTCAATTGCACATACGTTGATGTCATTTGTGTCATGCACATCTTTCCGCCATTTTGAATTTTCCGTAAAACCTACTTTTTCGAACTCCTCCTAGACCGTCCGTCCGGATTTGCATGTCCTTTGGTATGTAGCATCTAGAGACACCCCAGACAAAAAGTTATCAAAAGCTTTTTGATAGACCAATGCGTTCTCGTATAAATTGACAACATATATGGCGGCGAGCACGCCAAAACGGACGTGAGGCCGTATCTTCGCAAAACTTTATTGTATCGACACGAAACTTGGTATATGTCATTACAGTCATGACCTGAGGGTGCCTGCAACGTTTCGTCACAGCGCCACCTAGTGGTCACGAGATTCGAAAAATGCCTATTTTCGCTTATAACTACTTCAAACTTGAGTCTAAAATCATGAAGGTGGTCTTGTTAGATTCCTTGAGGCATGCCGAGTCAAACGATACCAAACGGTTTTCGGTCGGCCATTTTGGGTGTCGGCCATTTTGAATTTTCTCATTAAGTTCAGTATTTCACAAACAGAATGGCGTATCGCTACGAAATTTGGCATGGTTCATCAGTGACATGTTCTGAGCGCACCTATAAATCTTTAGGACGGCGCCACCTAGTGGTCAGGATATGTAAAGAAATTGTTTAAAATCTTTATATCATTTGATTAAATTGCCACTATGACATAAGACTTCACTCTATTGATTCCTTGGCTCATGCTGAGTCCGACTGTACCAAATATGTCTGAGTCAAACCTACTTCCTGTCGGCCATTTTGAATTATATTGAAGACCTACTTTTTCGAACTCCTCCTAGAGCGCTCGTGTGATTGGCTTGATTTTTGGTATGCATCATCTAGAGACACTCTAGACAAAAAGTTATCAAAAGCTTTTCGGTAGACCTATCCGTTGTCGTATAACGCATCAAAGAATGCGAGGGCGAGCACGCCAAAATGTGTTTGAGCCTGTATCTTCGCAAAACTTTTGCGTATTAATATGAGACTTGGTATATGTCATAACAGTGATGACCTGAGGGTGCATGCACCATTTCGTCACACTGCCCCCTACTGGTCACGAGATATAAAAAATGTCTATTTTTGCTTATAACTACTGCAAACTTGAATGTAAAATTATGAGACCGGTCTTGTTAGATTTCGTGAGCCATGCCGAGTCAAACGATACCAAATGGTTTTTGGTCGGCCATTTTGTGTGTCGGCCATTTTGAATTTTTTCTTTAAGTTCAAGTATTTCAGAAACGCAAGTGCGTATTGTTATGAAACTTGGTATGATTCATCAGCAACATGTTCTGGGAGGACATGTAAACTTTTCGGCGCCCCCTAGTGGTCAAGAGATTTGAAGCTATATCTCTGCATCTCTTTATCGTATTTACACCAAATTTGGTGGGTGTCATCACAATCAAGACCTGAGTCACAATTTATTGTTTGGTCAGTGCCCCCTAGTGGTCAAGTCATTTAAGGCTATATCTCCATATCGCTTTATTGTATTTACACTAAATTTGGTATGTGTCATCACAGTCATGACCTGAGGCACCATCTATTGTTTCGGCAAAGCGCCACCTAGTGGTCTCAAGATACAAGAAAATTACTATTTTTTTCATAAAACTAATGCAAACTTAGATCTTAAATCATGACAGTCATCACGTATGAATCATTTTTTGCCATGTTTGGCTTGACCCCGGTATCGCTGCTTGCAGCTATATTTATTATTTATCTTCCTCGTTCTTCCGCCGAAAGTCAATGGCAGCCCATAGAACCGTACGTAGGAAAGTTATGAAATTTGGCACACATGTAGAGGACAGTCTCAGAAGTTACTATAGCAACATTGGTGTGTCTGACTCAAACCCTCTAGCGCCACCAACAGTCCAAAAATCCACTTATGTTCATGCTCATAACTTCTGACCTGTGAGTCCTAGAAACTAAATTCTTGTTTCCTCTGAATCCTTGGCTCATGATGATTCAATTGCACACATTGATGTCATTTGTGTCATGCACATCTTTCCGCCATTTTGAATTTTCCGTAAAACCTACTTTTTCGAACTCCTCCTAGACCGTTTGTCCGATTTGCATGTCCTTTGGTATGTAGCATCTAGAGACACCCCAGACAAAAAGTTATCAAAAGCTTTTTGATAGACCAATGCGTTCTCGTATAAATTGACAACATATATGGCGGCGAGCACGCCAAAACGGACGTGAGGCCGTATCTTCGCAAAACTTTATTGTATCGACACGAAACTTGGTATATGTCATTACAGTCATGACCTGAGGGTGCCTGCAACGTTTCGTCACAGCGCCACCTAGTGGTCACGAGATTCGAAAAATGCCTATTTTCGCTTATAACTACTTCAAACTTGAGTCTAAAATCATGAAGGTGGTCTTGTTAGATTCCTTGAGGCATGCCGAGTCAAACGATACCAAACGGTTTTCGGTCGGCCATTTTGGGTGTCGGCCATTTTGAATTTTCTCATTAAGTTCAGTATTTCACAAACAGAATGGCGTATCGCTACGAAATTTGGCATGGTTCATCAGTGACATGTTCTGAGCGCACCTATAAATCTTTAGGACGGCGCCACCTAGTGGTCAGGATATGTAAATAAATTGTTTAAAATCTTTATATCATTTGATTAAATTGCCACTATGACATAAGACTTCACTCTATTGATTCCTTGGCTCATGCTGAGTCCGACTGTACCAAATATGTCTGAGTCAAACCTACTTCCTGTCGGCCATTTTGAATTATATTGAACACCTACTTTTTCGAACTCCTCCTAGAGCGCTCGTGTGATTGGCTTGATTTTTGGTATGCATCATCTAGAGACACTCCAGACAAAAAGTTATCAAAAGCTTTTCGGTAGACCTATCCGTTGTCGTATAACGCATCAAAGAATGCGAGGGCGAGCACGCCAAAATGTGTTTGAGCCTGTATCTTCGCAAAACTTTTGCGTATTAATATGAGACTTGGTATATGTCATAACAGTGATGACCTGAGGGTGCATGCAACATTTCGTCACACTGCCCCCTACTGGTCACGAGATATAAAAAATGTCTATTTTTGCTTATAACTACTGCAAACTTGAATGTAAAATTATGAGACTGGTCTTGTTAGATTTCGTGAGGCATGCCGAGTCAAACGATACCAAATGGTTTTTGGTCGGCCATTTTGTGTGTCGGCCATTTTGAATTTTTTCTTTAAGTTCAAGTATTTCAGAAACGCAATTGCGTATTGTTATGAAACTTGGTATGGTTCATCAGCAACATGTTCTGGGAGGACTTGTAAACTTTTCGGCGCCCCCTAGTGGTCAAGAGATTTGAAGCTATATCTCTGCATCTCTTTATCGTATTTACAACAAATTTGGTGGGTGTCATCACAATCAAGGCCTGAGTTACAATTTATTGTTTGGTCAGTGCCCCCTAGTGGTCAAGTCATTTAAGGCTATATCTCCGTATCGGTTTATCGTATTTACACTAAATTTGGTATGTGTCATCACAGTCATGACCTGAGGCACCATCTATTGTTTCGGCACAGCGCCACCTAGTGGTCTCAAGATACGAAAAAATTGCTTTTTTTCATAAAACTAATGCAAACTTAGATCTTAAATCATGACAGTCATCACGTATGAATCATTTTTTGCCATGTTTGGCTTGACCCCGGTATCGCTGCTTGCAGCTATATAATTATTATTAGGGGTCAAGCCCCGAAGGGGCGTAGAACCCTATTGTTATTGTTAGTTTTCTTATTATTATTATGTTTCCTCTTCCGCCATTGAAGTCAATGGCAGCCCATAGAACCGTACGTAGGAAAGTTATGAAATTTGGCACACATGTAGAGGACAGTCTCAGAAGTTACTATAGCAACATTGGTGTGTCTGACTCAAACCCTCTAGCGCCACCAACAGTCCAAAAATCCACTTATGTTCATGCTCATAACTTCTGACCCGTGAGTCCTAGAAACTAAATTCTTGTTTCCTCTGAATCCTTTGCTCATGATGATTCAAATGCACACATTGATGCCATTTGTGTCATGCACATCTTTCCGCCATTTTGAATTTTCCGTAAAACCTACTTTTTCGAACTCCTCCTAGAGCGTTCGTCCGATTTGCATGTCCTTTGGTATATAGCATCTAGAGACACCCCAGACAAAAAGTTATCAAAAGCTTTTTGATAGACCAATGCGTTCTCGTATACAGTGACAACATACAAGGCGGCGAGCACGCAAAAACGGACGTGAGGCCGTATCTTCGCAAAACTTTAATGTATCGACACGAAACTTGGTATATGTCATTACAGTCATGACCTGAGGGTGCCTGCAACGTTTCGTCACAGCGCCACCTAGTGGTCACGAGATTCGAAAAATGCCTATTTTTGCTTATAACTACTTCAAACTTGAGTCTAAAATCATAAAGGTGGTCTTGTTAGATTCCTTGAGGCATGCCGAGTCAAACGATACCAAACGGTTTTCGGTCGGCCATTTTGGGTGTCGGCCATTTTGAATTTTCTCATTAAGTTCAGTATCTCACAAACAGAATGGCGTATCGCTACGAAATTTGGCATGGTTCATCAGTGACATGTTCTGAGCGCACCTATAAATCTTTAAGACAGCGCCACCTAGTGGTCAGGATATGTAAATAAATTGTTTAAAATCTTTATTTCATTTCATTAAATTGCCACTATGACATAAGAATTCACCTTATTGATTCCTGGGCTCATGCTGAGTCCGACTGTACCAAATATGTCTGAGTCAAACCTACTTCCTGTCGGCCATTTTGAATTATATTGAACACCTACTTTTTCGAACTCCTCCTAGAGCGCTCGTGTGATTGGCTTGATTTTTGGTATGCATCGTCTAGAGACACTCTAGACAAAAAGTTATCAAAAGCTTTTCGGTAGACCTATCCGTTGTCGTATAACGCATCAAAGAATGCGAGGGCGAGCACGCCAATATGTGTTTGAGCCTGTATCTTCGCAAAACTTTTGTGTATTAATATGAGACTTGGTATATGTCATAACAGTGATGACCTGAGGGTGCATGCACCATTTCGTCACACTGCCCCCTACTGGTCACGAGATATAAAAAATGTCTATTTTTGCTTATAACTACTGCAAACTTGAATGTAAAATTATGAGACTGGTCTTGTTAGATTTCTTGAGGCATGCCGAGTCAAACGATACCAAATGGTTTTTGGTCGGCCATTTTGTGTGTCGGCCATTTTGAATTTTTTCTTTAAGTTCAAGTATTTCAGAAACGCAATTGCTTATTGTTATGAAACTTGGTATGGTTCATCAGCAACATGTTCTGGGAGGACTTGTAAACTTTTCGGTGCCCCCTAGTGGTCAAGAGATTTGAAGCTATATCTCTGCATCTCTTTATCGTATTTACACCAAATTTGGTGGGTGTCATCACAATCAAGACCTGAATCACAATTTATTTTTTGGTCAGTGCCCCCTAGTGGTCAAGTCATTTAAGGCTATATCTCTGCATCTCTTTATTGTATTTACATCAAATTTGGTGGGTGTCATCACAATCAAGACCTGAGTCACAATTTATTGTTTGGTTAGTGCCCCCTAGTGGTCAAGTCATTTAAGGCTATATCTCTGTATTGCTTTATTGTATTTACACTAAATTTGGTATGTGTCATCACAGTCATGACCTGAGGCACCATCTATTGTTTCGGCACAGTGCCACCTAGTGGTCTCAAGATACGAAAAAATTACTATTTTTTTCATAAAACTAATGCAAACTTAGATCTTAAATCATGACAGTCATCACGTATGAATCATTTTTTGCCATGTTTGGCTTGACCCCGGTATCGCTGCTTGCAGCTATATTTAGGGGTCAAGCCCCGAAGGGGCGAAGACCCCTATTGTATTTGTTAGTTTTCTTTTTACAATTATTATTAGTTATTCTTCTTCCGCCATTGCGGTCTATGGCAGCCCATAGAACCGTACGTAGGAAAGTTATGAAATTTGGCACACTGATAAAGGACACTCCAGTGTGTCCCCACAGCAAAATTGGAGTCTCTATGTCTAACCCGCTAGCGCCACCAACAGTCCAAAGTTGCACTTATGTTTTTGCTTATAACTTCTGGTCCGTATGTCCTAGAAACACAATTTTCGTTTCCTCTGATTCCTTGGCTCAAGACGATTCGAAAGGACCCTATGACGTCATTTTCCGTCATGAAAATTTTTCCACTATTTTGAATTATTCGTAAAACCTACTTTTTCGAACTTGTCCTAGAGCTTTTGTCCGATTGCCACGAAAATCGGCACGTAGCATCTAGAGACACTCATGGCAAAAAGTTATCAAAAGAATTTCAATACACCAATCCGTTGTCGTATACCGCCTTAACAAATTTTACGTAGAGTGCAAAAAAACTGATTTTAGGCTGTATCTTCGTCAAACTTAGGCCTATTGACATGACACTTGGTACTTGTGATGCCAGTCAGGAACTGAGGGTGCATGCACAGTTTCGTCGCAGCGCCACCTAGTGGTCAGATTAATGTATTACACGCCTATAACTTTGGCTGCGGTCAATGTATTGTCACGGGACTTGTTTCCTTGGAGTTTTGAATAGTTGCTGAGTCCAACGATACCAAACTTGCCAGAATTCGCCTTACGGTTAACCCTGCGCAGCAAAATAGCGCTTAAAAAACACGCGCGAATATCTCCGCGAGCGTAATTCTGATCGACTCAAAAACACCATAGGAAGAAACTAACCTTACCTTCTGAACAAAAAGTTCTATTGGCGTTATATTAAAATTTTCATCAGAAATGGCCGAAAAATGCAAAAAACGAAAAATTACCTTTAAATTTTTTATTTTTTACACATAAATGGTTATAACTTCGCAACGAAAAGAGATTTTTTCACCAGATTTGATACGCTGATGTACGACCACAGTCTGAGGCTACACAAAAAAAATTGCTTGCTTGCACCACTAGTTGGCGTTATAATTGAACAAAACCTGTGATATCAAGCCAGCCCTATGGTCATACAACTGTTTCTTCACTAAACTAAAGTGTATAGACATAAAACTAGCTCAATGTAACGTAATCATGACCTGAAGTTGCATGCACAATTTTGTCACAGCGCCACCTAGTGGTTTTGAGATAGAAAATGGTAATTTTTGCCTAAAACTACTGCAACAAACACATCTAAAACCATAAATCATCATGGATTATTCATTTCATGGCTTGGATTATAATCACTGGTGGATGTCAATTTACTGTCTAGCAACCAATGAGAATACCTTATCAACTGTTTTTGCAACAGCTTTTTCTCTGCATCAGAACAGCGTAGAGACATGGGGATGGTCTCTTTTGACTCATTTAACTTGCTGTAACATGTTGTGACCCATGTTTTGCCACTGCAAACATCACATACATGTCTTTCAGTGCTCTAATGTTCCATGATTGTCAATAACAGAAGGACGATTGCAGTAGACAAGAACATAGATTATTTTTGTTGATTACTTTTGCGTTTTTTTCATCTGAAATCATAAGGTTTCCCTAGGTTCTTTAGTCTGCTTATCCAAACGCAACTTTACATCCTTCTGTGCCCTTTTCGGCTTGACCCCGGCATTGCTGCTTGCAGCTATATTTATTATTAGTTATTCTTCTTCCGCCATTGCGGTCTATGGCAGCCCATAGAACCGTACGTAGGAAAGTTATGAAATTTGGCACACTGATAAAGGACAGTCCAATGTGTCCCCACAGCAAATTTGGAGTCTCTATGTCTAACCCACTAGCGCCACCAACAGTCCAAAGTTGCACTTATGTTTTTGCTTATAACTTCTGATCCGTAAGCCCTAGAAACAAAATTCTTACTTCCTCTGATTCCTTGGCTCAAGACGATTCGATTGGACCCTATGTCGTTATTTTCCGTCATAAAAATTGTTCCGCCATTTTGAATTATTCGTAAAACCTACTTTTTCGAACTCGTCCTAGGGCTTTTCTCCGATTGCCACGAAAATTGGTATGTATCATCTTGAGACACTCATGGCAAAAAGTTATCAAAAGAATTTCGATACAGCAATCCGTTGTCGTATACCGCCTTAACAAATTTTACGTAGAGCGCAAAAAAACTGATTTTAGGCTGTATCTTCGTCAAACTTAGGCCTATTGACACGACACTTGGTACTTCTGATGCCAGTCAGGAACCGAGGGTGCATGCACAGTTTCGTTGCAGCGCCACCTAGTGGCCAGAGAAATGTTTTATACACCTATAACTTTGGCTCCGATTGACGTATTTTCACAGGACTTGTTTCTTTGGAGTTCTGAATAGTTGCCGAGTCCAACGATACCAAACATGCCAGATTTCGCCTTACGGTTAACCCTGGGCAGCAAAATAGCGCTTAAAAAACACGCGTGAATATCTCCGCGAGCGTTATTCCGATCGTCTCGAAAACACCATAGGAAGAAACTAACCTTACCTTCTGAACAAAAAGTTCTATTGGCGTTATATTAAAATTTTCATCAGAAATTGCCGAAAATTGCAAAAAACGAAAAATTACATTCAAATTTTGTGTTTTTTACACATAAATGGTTGTAACTTCGTAACGAAAATATATTTTTTCACCAGATTTGCTACGCTGATGCATGAGCACATTCTGAGGCAACACAAAAAAAATTGTGTGCTTGCACCACTAGATGGCCTTATAATTGAACAAAACCTTTGATAACAAGCCAGCCTTATGGTCATACAACTGTTTCTTAACTAAACTAAAGTGTATTGTCATAAAACTAGCTAGATGTAACACAATCATGACCTGATGTTGCATGCACAATTTTTTCATTGCGCCACCTACTGGTTTTGAGATAGAATATAGTATTTTTGCCTAAAACTACTGCAACAACACATCTAAAACCATGAGTCATCATGGATTATTCCTTTCATGGCTTTGACTATAATCACTGGTGGTTGCCAAGTTACTCCCTAGCAACCATTGAGAATACCTTATCGACCGTTTTTGCAAAAGCTATATCTCAGCATCAAAACATCGTAGAGACACGGGGATGGTCTCTTTTGAGTTATTAAACTTGTTGTAACATGATGTGACCCATGTTTTGCCACTGCAAACACCACTCACATGTCCTTCAGTGCTCTAATGTTTCATGACTGTCAATAACAGAAGGACGATTGTAGTAGACAAGAACTTAGATTATTTTTGTTGATAACTTTTTTGTGTTTTCATCTAAAATTATTAGGTTTACTTAGGTTCTTCAATCTGCTTATCCAATCTCAATTTTACATCCTTTTGTACCCTTTTCGGCTTGACCCCGGCATTGCTGCTTGCAGCTATATTTAGGGGTCAAGCCCCGAAGGGGCGTAGAACCCTATTGTTATTGTTAGTTTTCTTATTAGGGGTCAAGCCACGAAGTGGCGTAGACACCTATTGTTTCTGTTAGTTTTATTATTATTATTTTTCTTCCTCGTTCTTCCACCCAAAAGTCAATGGCAGCCCATAGAACCGTACGTAGGAAAGTTATGAAATTTGGCACACATGTAGAGGACAGCCTCAGAAGTTACTATAGCAACATTGGTGTGTCTGACTCAAACCCTCTAGCGCCACCAACAGACCAAAAATCCACTTATGTTCATGCTCATAACTTCTGACCCGTGAGTCCTAGAAACTAAATTCTTGTTTCCTCTGAATCCTTGGCTCATGATGATTCAATTGCACACATTGATGTCATTTGTGTCATGCACATCTTTCCGCCATTTTGAATTTTCCGTAAAACCTACTTTTTCGAACTCCTCCTAGACCGTTTGTCCGATTTGCATGTCCTTTGGTATGTAGCATCTAGAGACACCCCAGACAAAAAGTTATCAAAAGCTTTTTGATAGACCAATGCGTTCTCGTATAAACTGACAACATATATGGCGGCGAGCACGCCAAAACGGACGTGAGGCCGTATCTTCGCAAAACTTTATTGTATCGACACGAAACTTGGTATATGTCATTACAGTCATGACCTGAGGGTGCCTGCAACGTTTCGTCACAGCGCCACCTAGTGGTCACGAGATTCGAAAAATGCTTATTTTCGCTTATAACTACTTCAAACTTGAGTCTAAAATCATGAAGGTGGTCTTGTTAGATTCCTTGAGGCATGCCGAGTCAAACGATACCAAACGGTTTTCGGTCGGCCATTTTGGGTGTCGGCCATTTTGAATTTTCTCATTAAGTTCAGTATTTCACAAACAGAATGGCGTATCGCTACGAAATTTGGCATGGTTCATCAGTGACATGTTCTGAGCGCACCTATAAATCTTTAGGACGGCGCCACCTAGTGGTCAGGATATGTAAATAAATTGTTTAAAATCTTTATATCATTTGATTAAATTGCCACTATGACATAAGACTTCACTCTATTGATTCCTTGGCTCATGCTGAGTCCGACTGTACCAAATATGTCTGAGTCAAACCTACTTCCTGTCGGCCATTTTGAATTATATTGAACACCTACTTTTTCGAACTCCTCCTAGAGCGCTCGTGTGATTGGCTTGATTTTTGGTATGCATCATCTAGAGACACTCCAGACAAAAAGTTATCAAAAGCTTTTCGGTAGACCTATCCGTTGTCGTATAACGCATCAAAGAATGCGAGGGCGAGCACGCCAAAATGTGTTTGAGCCTGTATCTTCGCAAAACTTTTGCGTATTAATATGAGACTTGGTATATGTCATAACAGTGATGACCTGAGGGTGCATGCACCGTTTCGTCACACTGCCCCCTACTGGTCACGAGATATAAAAAATGTCTATTTTTGCTTATAACTACTGCAAACTTGAATGTAAAATTATGAGACTGGTCTTGTTAGATTTCTTGAGGCATGCCGAGTCAAACGATACCAAATGGTTTTTGGTCGGCCATTTTGTGTGTCGGCCATTTAGATTTTTTCTTTAAGTTCAAGTATTTCAGAAACGCAATTGCGTATTGTTATGAAACTTGGTATGGTTCATCAGCAACATGTTCTGGGAGGACTTGTAAACTTTTCGGCGCCCCCTAGTGGTCAAGAGATTTGAAGCTATATCTCTGCATCTCTTTATCGTATTTACACCAAATTTGGTGGGTGTCATCACAATCAAGACCTGAGTCACAATTTATTGTTTGGACAGTGCCCCCTAGTGGTCAAGTCATTTAAGGCTATATCTCCGTATCGCTTTATCGTATTTACACTAAATTTGGTATGTGTCATCACAGTCATGACCTGAGGCACCATCTATTGTTTCGGCACAGCGCCACCTAGTGGTCTCAAGATACAAAAAATTGCTATTTTTTCATAAAACTAATGCAAACTTAGATCTTAAATCATGACAGTCATCACGTATGAATTATTTTTGCCATGTTTGGCTTGACCCCGGTATCGCTGCTTGCAGCTATATTTAGGGGTCAAGCCCAGAATGGGCGAAGACCCCTATTGTATCTGTTAGTTTTCTTATTATTATTTATTCTTATTTATTATTCTTCCTGTCACCTTGCGGTCTATGGCAGCCCATAGAACTGTACGTAGGAAAGTTATGAAATTTGGCACACTGATAGTGGACAGTCCAAATAATATCCAGAGCAAATTTCGGAGTCTCTATCTCAAACCCGCTAGCGCCACCAACAGTCCAAAGTTGCACTTACATTTTTGCTTATAACTTCTGACCCGTACGTCCTAGAAATTAAATTCTTGTTTCCTCTGATTCCTTGGCTCAAGACGATTCGATTGGACCCTATGACGTCATTTTCCGTCATGAAAATTTTCCCGCCATTTTTAAATATTCATAAAACCTACTTTTGCGAACTCGTCCTAGAGCTTTTGCCGGATTGCCTTGAAAATCGGTATGCACCATCTAAAGACACTCAAGGCAAAAAGTTATTAAAAGAATTTTGATAAACCAATCCGTTGTCGTATAGCGCGTCAACAAATTTTACGTAGAGCTCAAAAAAACGGATTTGAGGCTGTATCTTCGCCAAACTTAAGCCTATTGACACGATACTTTGTATTTGTGATGCCAGTCAGGAACTAAGGGTGCATGCAGAGTTTCGTCACAGCGCCACCTAGTGGTCAGACTTATGTTTTTACATGCCTATAACTTTGGCTCCGATTGACATATTTTCACAGGACTTGTTTCCTTTGAGTTCTAAATAGTTGCCGAGTCCAACGATACCAAACATACCCGAATTCGCCTTACGGTTAACCCTGCGCAGCAAAATAGCACTTAAGAAACACGCGTAAATATCTCCGCGAACGTTTTTCCGATCGACTCGAAAACACCATAGGAAGAAACTAACCTTACCTTCTGAACAAAAAGTTCTATTGGCGTTATATTAAAATTTTTCATCAGAAATGGCCGAAAATTGCAAAAAACGAAAAATTACCTTCAAATTTTGTGTTTTTTACACATAAATGGTTGTAACTTTGTAACGAAAAGAGATTTTTTCACCAGATTTGATACGATGATGCATGAGCACATTCTGAGGCCACACAAAAAAAATTGTATGCTTGCACCACTAGATGGCCTTATAATTGAACAAAACCTTTGATAACAAGCCAGCCCTATGGTCATACAACTGTTTCCTAACTAAACTAAAGTGTATAGTCATAAAACTAGCTAGATGTAACACAATCATGACCTGATGTTGCATGCACAATTTTTTCATTGCGCCACCTACTGGTTTTGAGATGGAATATGGTATTTTTGCCTAAAACTCCTGCAACAACACATCTAAAACCATGAGTCATCATGGATTATTCCTTTCATGGCTTTGACTATAATCACTGGTGGTTGCCAATTTACTCCCTAGCAACCATTGAGAATACCTTATCAACCGTTTTTGCAAAAGCTATATCTCTGCATCAGAACATCGTAGAGACATGGGGATGGTCTCTTTTGACTAATTAAACTTGTTGTAACATGATGTGACCACTGCAAACACCACTCACATGTTCCTTCAGTGTTCTAATGTTCCATGATTGTCAATAACAGAAGGACGATTGCAGTAGACAAGAACTTAGATTAATTTTGTTGATAACTTTTTTGTTTTTTCATCTAAAATTATTAGATTTACCTAGGTTCTTCAATCTGCTTATCCAATCTCAATTTTACATCCTTTTGTGCCCTTTTCGGCTTGACCCCGGCATTGCTGCTTGCAGCTATATTTATTATTAGTTATTCTTCTTCCGCCATTGCGGTCTATGGCAGCCCATAGAACCGTACGTAGGAAAGTTATGAAATTTGGCACACTGATAAACGACAGTCCAATGTGTCCCCACAGCAAATTTGGAGTCTCTATATCTAACCCACTAGCGCCACCAACAGTCCAAAATTGCACTTATGTTTTTGCCTATAACTTCTGACCCGTACGTCCTAGAAATTAAATTCTTGTTTCCTCTGATTCCTTGGCTCAAGACGATTCGATTGGACCCTATGACGTCATTTTCCGTCATGAAAATTTTCCCGCCATTTTTAAATATTCATAAAACCTACTTTTGCGAACTCGTCCTAGAGCTTTTGCCGGATTGCCTTGAAAATCGGTATGCACCATCTAGAGACACTCAAGGCAAAAAGTTATTAAAAGAATTTTGATAAACCAATCCGTTGTCGTATAGCGCGTCAACAAATTTTACGTAGAGCTCAAAAAAACGGATTTGAGGCTGTATCTTCGCCAAACTTAAGCCTATTGACACGATACTTTGTATTTGTGATGCCAGTCAGGAACTAAGGGTGCATGCAGAGTTTCGTCACAGCGCCACCTAGTGGTCAGACTTATGTTTTACATGCCTATAACTTTGGCTCCGATTGACATATTTTCACAGGACTTGTTTCCTTTGAGTTCTAAATAGTTGCCGAGTCCAACGATACCAAACATACCCGAATTCGCCTTACGGTTAACCCTGCGCAGCAAAATAGCACTTAAGAAACACGCGTAAATATCTCCGCGAACGTTTTTCCGATCGACTCGAAAACACCATAGGAAGAAACTAACCTTACCTTCTGAACAAAAAGTTCTATTGGCGTTATATTAAAATTTTCATCAGAAATGGCCGAAAATTGCAAAAAACGAAAAATTACCTTCAAATTTTGTGTTTTTTACACATAAATGGTTGTAACTTTGTAACGAAAAGAGATTTTTTCACCAGATTTGATACGATGATGCATGAGCACATTCTGAGGCCACACAAAAAAAATTGTATGCTTGCACCACTAGATGGCCTTATAATTGAACAAAACCTTTGATAACAAGCCAGCCCTATGGTCATACAACTGTTTCTTAACTAAACTAAAGTGTATAGTCATAAAACTAGCTAGATGTAACACAATCATGACCTGATGTTGCATGCACAATTTTTTCATTGCGCCACCTACTGGTTTTGAGATGGAATATGGTATTTTTGCCTAAAACTACTGCAACAACACATCTAAAACCATGAGTCATCATGGATTATTCCTTTCATGGCTTTGACTATAATCACTGGTGGTTGCCAATTTACTCCCTAGCAACCATTGAGAATACCTTATCAACCGTTTTTGCAAAAGCTATATCTCTGCATCAGAACATCGTAGAGACATGGGGATGGTCTCTTTTGACTAATTAAACTTGTTGTAACATGATGTGACCACTGCAAACACCACTCACATGTCCTTCAGTGTTCTAATGTTCCATGATTGTCAATAACAGAAGGACGATTGCAGTAGACAAGAACTTAGATTAATTTTGTTGATAACTTTTTTGTTTTTTCATCTAAAATTATTAGATTTACCTAGGTTCTTCAATCTGCTTATCCAATCTCAATTTTACATCCTTTTGTGCCCTTTTCGGCTTGACCCCGGCATTGCTGCTTGCAGCTATATTTAGGGGTCAAGCCCCGAAGGGGCGTAGAACCCTATTGTATTTGTTAGTTTTCTTTTTATAATAATTATTATTATTAGTTATTCTTCTTCCGCCATTGCGGTCTATGGCAGCCCATAGAACCGTACGTAGGAAAGTTATGAAATTTGGCACACTGATAAAGGACAGTCCAATGTGTCCCCACAGCAAATTTGGAGTCTCTATCTCTAACCCGCTAGCGCCACCAACAGTCCAAAGTTGCACTTATGTTTTTGCTTATAACTTCTGATCCGTAAGTCCTAGAAACAAAATTCTTGCTTTCGCTTATTCATTGGCTCAAGACGATTTGATTTGACCCTATGGCGTCATTTTCCGTCATGAAAATTTTCCGCCATTTTGAATTATTCGTAAACTCTACTTTTTCGAACTCGTCCTAGAGCTTTTGTCCGATTGCCACAAAAATTGGTATGTATCATCTAGAGACACTCATGGCAAAAAGTTATCAAAAGAATTTCGATACATCAATCCGTTCTTGTATACCGCCTTAACGAATTTTACGTAGAGCGCAAAAAAACAGATTTTAGGCTGTATTTTCGTGAAACTTAGGCCTATTGACATGACACTTGGTACTTGTGATGCCAGTCAGGAACTAAGGGTGCATGCAGAGTTTCGTCACAGCGCCACCTAGTGGTCAGACATATGCTTTACATGCCTATAACTTTGGCTCCGATTGACGTATTTTCACGGGACTTGTTTCTTTGGAGTTCTGAATAGTTGCCGAGTCCAACGATACCAAACATGCCAGAATTCGCCTTACGGTTAACCCTGCGCAGCAAAATAGCGCTTAAAAAACACGCGTGAATATCTCCGCGAGCGTTTTTCCGATCGACTCGAAAATACCATAGGAAGAAACTAACCTTACCTTCTGAACAAAAAGTTCTATTGGCGTTATATTAAAATTTTCATCAGAAATGGCCGAAAATTGCAAAAAACGAAAAATTACCTTCAAATTTTGTGTTTTTTAGACATAAATGGTTGTAACTTCGTAACGAAAACATATTTTTTCACCAGATTTGATACGCTGATGCATGAGCCCATTCTGAGGCTACACAAAAAAAATTGTGTGCTTGCACCACTAGATGGCCTTATAATTGAACAAAACCTTTGATAACAAGCCAGCCTTATGGTCATACAACTGTTTCTTAACTAAACTAAAGTGTATTGTCATAAAACTAGCTAGATGTAACACAATCATGACCTGATGTTGCATGCACAATTTTTTCATTGCGCCACCTACTGGTTTTGACATAGAATATGGTATTTTTGCCTAAAACTACTGCAACAACACATCTAAAACCATGAGTCTTCATGGATTATTCCTTTCAAGGATTGAACTATAATCACTGGTGAATGTCCATTTACTCTCTAGCAACCAATGAGAATACCTTATTAACTATTTTTGCAAAAGCTTTTTCTCTGCATCAGAACATCAGAGAGACATGGCGATGGTCTCTTTTCACTCATTTAAGTTGTTGTAACATGTTGTGACACGTTTTGTCACTGCAAACACCACTCACATGTTTTTCAGTGATCTAATGTTCCATGATTGTCAATAACAGAAGGACGATTGCAGTAGACAAGAACATAGATTATTTTTGTTGATTACTTTTGCGTTTTTTCATCTGAAATCATTAGGTTTACATAGGTTCTTTAGTCTGCTTATCCAAACTCAACTTTACTTCATTCTGTGCCCTTTTTGGCTTGACCCCGGTAATTGCTGCTTGCAGCTATATTTAGGGGTCAAGCCCCGAAGGGGCGTAGAACCCTATTGTATTTGTTAGTTTTCTTAATTTTATTATTATTATTAGTTATTCTTCTTCCGCCATTGCGGTCTATGGCAGCCCATAGAACCGTACGTAGGAAAGTTATGAAATTTGGCACACTGATAAACGACAGTCCAATGTGTCCCCACAGCAAATTTGGAGTCTCTATATCTAACCCACTAGCGCCACCAACAGTCCAAAATTGCACTTATGTTTTTGCCTATAACTTCTGACCCGTACGTCCTAGAAATTAAATTCTTGTTTCCTCTGATTCCTTGGCTCAAGACGATTCGATTGGACCCTATGACGTCATTTTCCGTCATGAAAATTTTCCCGCCATTTTTAAATATTCATAAAACCTACTTTTGCGAACTCGTCCTAGAGCTTTTGCCGGATTGCCTTGAAAATCGGTATGCACCATCTAGAGACACTCAAGGCAAAAAGTTATTAAAAGAATTTTGATAAACCAATCCGTTGTCGTATAGCGCGTCAACAAATTTTACGTAGAGCTCAAAAAAACGGATTTGAGGCTGTATCTTCGCCAAACTTAAGCCTATTGACACGATACTTTGTATTTGTGATGCCAGTCAGGAACTAAGGGTGCATGCAGAGTTTCGTCACAGCGCCACCTAGTGGTCAGACTTATGTTTTACATGCCTATAACTTTGGCTCCGATTGACATATTTTCACAGGACTTGTTTCCTTTGAGTTCTAAATAGTTGCCGAGTCCAACGATACCAAACATACCCGAATTCGCCTTACGGTTAACCCTGCGCAGCAAAATAGCACTTAAGAAACACGCGTAAATATCTCCGCGAACGTTTTTCCGATCGACTCGAAAACACCATAGGAAGAAACTAACCTTACCTTCTGAACAAAAAGTTCTATTGGCGTTATATTAAAATTTTCATCAGAAATGGCCGAAAATTGCAAAAAACGAAAAATTACCTTCAAATTTTGTGTTTTTTACACATAAATGGTTGTAACTTTGTAACGAAAAGAGATTTTTTCACCAGATTTGATACGATGATGCATGAGCACATTCTGAGGCCACACAAAAAAAATTGTATGCTTGCACCACTAGATGGCCTTATAATTGAACAAAACCTTTGATAACAAGCCAGCCCTATGGTCATACAACTGTTTCTTAACTAAACTAAAGTGTATAGTCATAAAACTAGCTAGATGTAACACAATCATGACCTGATGTTGCATGCACAATTTTTTCATTGCGCCACCTACTGGTTTTGAGATGGAATATGGTATTTTTGCCTAAAACTACTGCAACAACACATCTAAAACCATGAGTCATCATGGATTATTCCTTTCATGGCTTTGACTATAATCACTGGTGGTTGCCAATTTACTCCCTAGCAACCATTGAGAATACCTTATCAACCGTTTTTGCAAAAGCTATATCTCTGCATCAGAACATCGTAGAGACACGGGGATGGTCTCTTTTGACTAATTAAACTTGTTGTAACATGATGTGACCACTGCAAACACCACTCACATGTCCTTCAGTGTTCTAATGTTCCATGATTGTCAATAACAGAAGGACGATTGCAGTAGACAAGAACTTAGATTAATTTTGTTGATAACTTTTTTGTTTTTTCATCTAAAATTATTAGATTTACCTAGGTTCTTCAATCTGCTTATCCAATCTCAATTTTACATCCTTTTGTGCCCTTTTCGGCTTGACCCCGGCATTGCTGCTTGCAGCTATATTTAGGGGTCAAGCCCAGAATGGGCGAAGACCCCTATTGTATCTGTTAGTTTTCTTATTAGGGGTCAAGCCCAGAATGGGCGAAGACCCCTATTGTATCTGTTAGTTTTCTTATTATTATTAGTTATTCTTCTTCTTCCGCCATTGCGGTCTATGGCAGCCCATAGAACCGTACGTAGGAAAGTTATGAAATTTGGCACACTGATAAAGGACAGTCCAATGTGTCCCCATAGCAAATTTGGAGTCTCTATGTCTAACCCGCTAGCGCCACCAACAGTCCAAAGTTGCACTTACGTTTTTGCTTATAACTTCTGACCCGTACGTCCTAGAAATTAAATTCTTGTTTCCTCTGATTCCTTGGCTCAAGACGATTCGACTGGACCCTATGACGTCATTTTCCGTCATAAAAATTTTTCCGCCATTTTGAATTATTCGTAAAACCTACTTTTGCGAACTCGTCCTAGAGCTTTAGCCCGATTTCCACGAAAATGGGTATGTAGCATCTACAGACCCTCACGGCAAAAAGTTATGGAATTCATGTCAATTCGTCGATCTGTTTCTGTAAACCGCGTCAACGAATTTTACGTAGAGCGCAAAAAAACGGATTTGAGGCTGTATCTTCGGCAAACTTAAGCCTATTGACACGATACTTGGTACTTGTGATGCCAGTCAGGAACTACGGGTGCATGCAGAGTTTCGTCACAGCGCCACCTAGTGGTCAGACTTATGCTTTACACGCCTATAACTTTGGCTCCGATTGACGTATTTTCACGGGACTTGTTTCTTTGGAGTTCTGAATAGTTGCTGAGTCCAACGATACCAAACATGCCAGAATTCGCCTTACGGTTAACCCTGCGCAGCAAAATAGCGCTTAAAAAATACGCGTGAATATCTCCGCGAGCGTTTTTCCGATCGACTCGAAAACACCATAGGAAGAAACTAACCTTACCTTCTGAACAAAAAGTTCTATTGGCGTTATATTAAAATTTCCATCAGAAATGGCCGAAAATTGCAAAAAACGAAAAATTACCTTTAAATTTGGTGTTTTTTACACATAAATGGTTATAACTCTGCAACAAAATGAGATTTTTACACCAGATTTGATACGCTGATGCATGAGCACATTCTGAGACCACACAAAAAAAATTGTATGCTTGCACCACTAGATGGCCTTATAATTGAACAAAACCTTTGATAACAAGCCAGCCTTATGGTCATACAACTGTTTCTTAACTAAACTAAAGTGTATAGTCATAAAACTAGCTAGATGTAACACAATCATGACCTGATGTTGCATGCAAAAATTTTTCATTGCGCCACCTACTGGTTTTGAGATAGAATATGGTATTTTTGCCTAAAACTACTGCAACAACACATCTAAAACCATGAGTCATCGTGGGTTATTCCTTTCATGGCTTTGACTATAATCACTGGTGGTTGCCAATTCACTCCCTAGCAACCATTGAGAATACCTTATCAACCGTTTTTGCAAAAGCTATATCTCTGAATCAGAACATCGTAGAGACACGGGGATGGTCTCTTTTGACTAATTAAACTTGTTATAACATGACGTGACCCATGTTTTGCCACTGCAAACACCACTCGCATGTCCTTCAGTGCTCTAATGTTCCCTGATTGTCAATAACAGAAGGACGATTGCAGTAGACAAGAACTTAGATTATTTTTGTTAATAACTTTTTTGTTTTTTCATCTAAAATTATTAGGTTTACCTAGGGTCTTCAATTTGCTTATCCAATCTCAATTTTACATCCTTTTGTGCCCTTTTCGGCTTGACCCCGGCATTGCTGCTTGCAGCTATATTTAGGGGTCAAGCCCCGAAGGGGCGTAGAACCCTATTGTATTTGTTAGTTTTCTTAATTTTTAGGGGTCAAGCCCCGAAGGGGCGTAGAACCCTATTGTATTTGTTAGTTTTCTTAATTTTATTATTATTATTATTAGTTATTCTTCTTCCGCCATTGCGGTCTATGGCAGCCCATAGAACCGTACGTAGGAAAGTTATGAAATTTGGCACACTGATAAACGACAGTCCAATGTGTCCCCACAGCAAATTTGGAGTCTCTATATCTAACCCACTAGCGCCACCAACAGTCCAAAATTGCACTTATGTTTTTGCCTATAACTTCTGACCCGTACGTCCTAGAAATTAAATTCTTGTTTCCTCTGATTCCTTGGCTCAAGACGATTCGATTGGACCCTATGACGTCATTTTCCGTCATGAAAATTTTCCCGCCATTTTTAAATATTCATAAAACCTACTTTTGCGAACTCGTCCTAGAGCTTTTGCCGGATTGCCTTGAAAATCGGTATGCACCATCTAGAGACACTCAAGGCAAAAAGTTATTAAAAGAATTTTGATAAACCAATCCGTTGTCGTATAGCGCGTCAACAAATTTTACGTAGAGCTCAAAAAAACGGATTTGAGGCTGTATCTTCGCCAAACTTAAGCCTATTGACACGATACTTTGTATTTGTGATGCCAGTCAGGAACTAAGGGTGCATGCAGAGTTTCGTCACAGCGCCACCTAGTGGTCAGACTTATGTTTTACATGCCTATAACTTTGGCTCCGATTGACATATTTTCACAGGACTTGTTTCCTTTGAGTTCTAAATAGTTGCCGAGTCCAACGATACCAAACATACCCGAATTCGCCTTACGGTTAACCCTGCGCAGCAAAATAGCACTTAAGAAACACGCGTAAATATCTCCGCGAGCGTTTTTCCGATCGACTCGAAAACACCATAGCAAGAAACTAACCTTACCTTCTGAACAAAAAGTTCTATTGGCGTTATATTAAAATTTTCATCAGAAATGGCCGAAAAATGCAAAAAACGAAAAATTACCTTCAAATTTTGTGTTTTTTACACATAAATGGTTATAACTCTGCAACAAAATAAGATTTTTACACCAGATTTGATACACTGATGTATGAGCACATTCTGAGGCCACACAAAAAAATTGTATGCTTGCACCACTAGATGGCCTTATGATTGAACAAAACCTTTGATAACAAGCCAGCCTTATGGTCATACAACTGTTTCTTAACTAAACTAAAGTGTATAGTCATAAAACTAGCTAGATGTAACATAATCATGACCTGATGTTGCATGCACAATTTTTTCATTGCGCCACCTACTGGTTTTGAGATAGAAAATTTTATTTTTGCCCAAAACTACTGCAACAACACATCTAAAATCATGAGTCATCATGGATTATTCCTTTCATGGCTTTGACTATAATCTCTGGTGGTTGCCAATTCACTCCCTAGCAACCATTGAGAATACCTTATCAACCGTTTTTTCAAGAGCTTTTTCTCTGCATCAGAACATCGTAGAGACACGGGGATGGTCGCTTTTGACTGATTAAACTTGCTGTAACATGATGTGACCTACGTTTTACCACTGCAAACACCACTCACATGTCCTTCAGTGCTCTAATGTTCCATGATTGTCAACAAGAGAAGGACGATTGCAGTTGACAAGAACTTAGATTATTTTTGTTGATAACTTTTTTGTTTTTTCATCTAAAATTATTAGGTTTACCTAAGTTCTTCAATCTGCTTATCCAACCTCAATTTTACATCCTTTTGTGCCCTTTTCGGCTTGACCCCGGCATTGCTGCTTGCAGCTATATTATTATTATTATTATTAGTTATTCTTCTTCCGCCATTGCGGTCTATGGCAGCCCATAGAACCGTACGTAGGAAAGTTATGAAATTTGGCACACTGATAAACGACAGTCCAATGTGTCCCCACAGCAAATTTGGAGTCTCTATATCTAACCCACTAGCGCCACCAACAGTCCAAAATTGCACTTATGTTTTTGCCTATAACTTCTGACCCGTACGTCCTAGAAATTAAATTCTTGTTTCCTCTGATTCCTTGGCTCAAGACGATTCGATTGGACCCTATGACGTCATTTTCAGTCATGAAAATTTTCCCGCCATTTTTAAATATTCATAAAACCTACTTTTGCGAACTCGTCCTAGAGCTTTTGCCGGATTGCCTTGAAAATCGGTATGCACCATCTAGAGACACTCAAGGCAAAAAGTTATTAAAAGAATTTTGATAAACCAATCCGTTGTCGTATAGCGCGTCAACAAATTTTACGTAGAGCTCAAAAAAACGGATTTGAGGCTGTATCTTCGCCAAACTTAAGCCTATTGACACGATACTTTGTATTTGTGATGCCAGTCAGGAACTAAGGGTGCATGCAGAGTTTCGTCACAGCGCCACCTAGTGGTCAGACTTATGTTTTACATGCCTATAACTTTGGCTCCGATTGACATATTATCACAGGACTTGTTTCCTTTGAGTTCTAAATAGTTGCCGAGTCCAACGATACCAAACATACCCGAATTCGCCTTACGGTTAACCCTGCGCAGCAAAATAGCACTTAAGAAACACGCGTAAATATCTCCGCGAACGTTTTTCCGATCGACTCGAAAACACCATAGGAAGAAACTAACCTTACCTTCTGAACAAAAAGTTCTATTGGCGTTATATTAAAATTTTCATCAGAAATGGCCGAAAATTGCAAAAAACGAAAAATTACCTTCAAATTTTGTGTTTTTTACACATAAATGGTTGTAACTTTGTAACGAAAAGAGATTTTTTCACCAGATTTGATACGATGATGCATGAGCACATTCTGAGGCCACACAAAAAAAATTGTATGCTTGCACCACTAGATGGCCTTATAATTGAACAAAACCTTTGATAACAAGCCAGCCCTATGGTCATACAACTGTTTCTTAACTAAACTAAAGTGTATAGTCATAAAACTAGCTAGATGTAACACAATCATGACCTGATGTTGCATGCACAATTTTTTCATTGCGCCACCTACTGGTTTTGAGATGGAATATGGTATTTTTGCCTAAAACTACTGCAACAACACATCTAAAACCATGAGTCATCATGGATTATTCCTTTCATGGCTTTGACTATAATCACTGGTGGTTGCCAATTTACTCCCTAGCAACCATTGAGAATACCTTATCAACCGTTTTTGCAAAAGCTATATCTCTGCATCAGAACATCGTAGAGACATGGGGATGGTCTCTTTTGACTAATTAAACTTGTTGTAACATGATGTGACCACTGCAAACACCACTCACATGTCCTTCAGTGTTCTAATGTTCCATGATTGTCAATAACAGAAGGACGATTGCAGTAGACAAGAACTTAGATTAATTTTGTTGATAACTTTTTTGTTTTTTCATCTAAAATTATTAGATTTACCTAGGTTCTTCAATCTGCTTATCCAATCTCAATTTTACATCCTTTTGTGCCCTTTTCGGCTTGACCCCGGCATTGCTGCTTGCAGCTATATTGGCAATTGTTTCTGTTAGTAAATTTTTCTTCTTCCGCCATTGCGGTCTATGGCAGCCCATAGAACCGTACGTAGGAAAGTTATGAAATTTGGCACACTGATAGAGGACAGTCCAATGTGTCCCCACAGCAAATTTGGAGTCTCTATGTCTAACCCGCTAGCGCCACCAACAGTCCAAAGTTGCACCTATGTTTTTGCTTATAACTTCTGATCCGTAAGTCCTAGAAACACAATTCTTGCTTCCTCTGATTCCTTGGCTCAAGACAATTCGATTTGACCCTATGACGTAATTTTGCATCATGAAAAATTTCCCGCCATTTTGAATTATTCGTAAAACCTACTTTTTCGAACTCGTCCTAGAGCTTTTGTCCAATTCCGAGGAAAATCGGTGTGTGTCATCTAGAGACGCTCACGGCAAAAAGTTATCAAAAGAATTTCGATACATCAATCCGTTGTCGTATACCGCCTTAACGAATTTTACGTAGAGCGCAAAAAAACAGATATTAGGCTGTATCTTTGACAGACTAAGGCCCATTGAAACGAAACTTAGTACTTGTGATGCCAGTCAGGAACTGAGGGTGCATGCACAGTTTCGTTGCAGCGCCACCTAGTGGCCAGACGAATGTTTTATACGCCTATAACTTTGGCTGTGAGCAAAGTTTTTTCACGGGACTTGTTTCCTTGGAGTTTTGAATAGTTGCCGAGTCCAACGATACCAAACATGCCAGAATTCGCTTTACGGTTAACCCCTTGTGGCAAAATAGCGCATAAAAAACACGCGCGAATATCTCCGCGAACGTTTTTCCGATCGACTCGAAAACACCATAGGAAGAAACTAACCTTACCTTCTGAACAAAAAGTTCTATTGGCGTTATATTAAAATTTTCATAAGAAATTGCCGAAAATTGCAAAAAACTAAAAATTAACTTCAAATTTTGTGTTTTTTACACATAAATGGTTGTAACTTCGTAACGAAAAGAGATTTTTTTTCACCAGATTTTATATGCTGATGTATGAGCACATTCTGAGGCTACACAAAAAAATTGTATGCTTGCACCACTAGATGGCCTTATAATTGAACAAAACCTTTGATAACAAGCCAGCCCTATGGTCATACAACTGTTTCTTAACTAAACTAAAGTATATAGACATAAAACTAGCTAGATGTAACACAATCATGACCTGATGTTGCATGCACAATTTTGTCATTGTGCCACCTACTGGTTTTGACATAGAATATGGTATTTTTGCCTAAAAATACTGCAACAACACATCTAAAACCATGAGTCATCGTGGATTATTCCTTTCATGGCTTTGACTATAATCACTGGTGGTTGCCAATTCACTCCCTAGCAACCACTGAGAATACATTATCAACCGTTTTTGCAAAACCTATATCTCTGCATCAGAACATTGTAGAGACACGGGGATGGTCTCTTTTGACTAATTAAAGTTGTTGTAACATGATGTGACCCATGTTTTGCCACTGCAAACACCACTCACATGTCCTTCAGTGTTCTAATGTTCCATGATTGTCAATAACAGAAGGACGGTTGCAGTAGACAAGAACTTAGATTATTTTTGTTGATAACTTTTTTGTTTTTTCATCTAAAATTATTAGGTTTCCCTAGGTTCTTCAATCTGCTTAACCAATCTCAATTTTACATCCTTTTGTGCCCTTTTCGGCTTGACCCCGGTATTGCTGCTTGCAGCTATATTTATAATTATTAGTTATTCTTCTTCCGTTTCTTCTTCCGCCATTGCGGTCTATGGCAGCCCATAGAACCGTACGTAGGAAAGTTATGAAATTTGGCACCCTGATAAAGGACAGTCCAATATGTCTCCACAGCAAATTTGGAGTCTCTATCTCCAACCCTCTAGCGCCACCAACAGTCCAAAGTTGCACTTACGTTTTCACTTATAACTTCTGACCCGTAAGTCCTAGAAACGAAATTCTTGTTTCCTCTGATTCCTTGGCTCAAGCCGATTCGACTGGACCCTATGACATCATTTTCCGTCATGAAAATTTTTCCGCCATTTTGAATTATTCGTAAAACCTACTTTTGCGAACTTGTCCTAGAGCTTTTGCCCGATTGCCAAGAAAATCGGTATGTAGCATCTACAGACACTCACGGCAAAAAGTTATCAAAAGAATTTTGATAAACCAATCCGTTGTTGTATAGCACGTCAACGAATTTTAGGTAGAGCGCAAAAAAACAGATTTTAGGCTGTATCTTCGCCAAACTTAGGCCTATTGACACGAAACTTGGTAATTGAGATGCCAGTCAGGAACTGAGTGTGCATGCACCGTTTCGTCGCAGCGCCACCTAGTGGTCAGACTTATGCTTTACATGCCTATAACTTTGGACATGATCGACGTTTTTTCACGGGACTTGTTTCATTGAAGTCCTGAATAGTTGCCGAGTCCAACGATACCAAACATGCCAGATTTCGCCTTACGGTTAACCCTGCGCAGCAAAACAGCACTTAAAAAACACATGCAAATATCTCCGCGAGCGTAATTCCGATCGACTCGAAAACACCATAGGAAGAAACTAACCTTACCTTCTGAACAAAAAGTTCTATTGGCGTTATATTAAAATTTTCATCAGAAATGGCCGAAAAATGCAAAAAACGAAAAATTACCTTTACATTTTGAATTTTTTACACATAAATGGTTATAACTTCGCAGCGAAAAGAGATTTTTTCACCATATTTGATACGCTGATGTATGACCACAGTATGAGGCCACACAAAAAAAATTGTATGCCTCCACCACTAGATGGCGTTATAATTGAACAAAACCTGTGATATCAAGCCAATCCTATGGTCATACAACTGTTTCTTCACTAAACTAAAGTGTATAGTCATTACACTAGCTAGATACAACACAGTTATGATTTGAGGTTGCATGCATAATTTTGTCAGTGTGCCACCTAGTAGTTTTGAGATAGAAAATGGTAATTTTTGCCTAAAACTACTGCAACAACACATCTAAAACCATGAGTCATTATGGATTATTCCTTTCATGGCTTTGACTATGATCACTGGTGGTTGCCAATTTACTCCCTAGCAACCATTGAGAACACCTTATCAACCGTTTTTGCAAAAGCTATATCTCTGCATCAGAACATTGTAAAGACACGGGGATACTCTTTTGAGTTATTAAACTTGTTATAACATGTGACCCATGTTTTGCCACTGCAAACACCACTCACATGTCCATCAGTGCTCTAATGTTTCATGATTGTCAATAACAGAAGGACGATTGCAGTAGACAAGAACTTAGATTATTTTTGTTGATAACTTTTTTGTGTTTTCATCTAAAATTATTAGGTTTACCTAGGTTCTTCAATCTGCTTATCCAATCTCAATTTTACATCCTTTTGTGCCCTTTTCGGCTTGACCCCGGCATTGCTGCTTGCAGCTATATTTAGGGGTCAAGCCCCGAAGGGGCGTAGAACCCTATTGTATTTGTTAGTTTTCTTTTTATAATAATTATTAGGGGTCAAGCCCCGAAGGGGCGTAGAACCCTATTGTATTTGTTAGTTTTCTTTTTAGGGGTCAAGCCCCGAAGGGGCGTAGAACCCTATTGTATTTGTTAGTTTTCTTTTTATAATAATTATTATTATTAGTTATTCTTCTTCCGCCATTGCGGTCTATGGCAGCCCATAGAACCGTACGTAGGAAAGTTATGAAATTTGGCACACTGATAAAGGACAGTCCAATGTGTCCCCACAGCAAATTTGGAGTCTCTATCTCTAACCCGCTAGCGCCACCAACAGTCCAAAGTTGCACTTATGTTTTTGCTTATAACTTCTGATCCGTAAGTCCTAGAAACAAAATTCTTGCTTTCGCTTATTCATTGGCTCAAGACGATTTGATTGGACCCTATGGCGTCATTTTCCGTCATGAAAATTTTCCGCCATTTTGAATTATTCGTAAACTCTACTTTTTCGAACTCGTCCTAGGGCTTTTGTCCGATTGCCACAAAAATTGGTATGTATCATCTAGAGACACTCATGGCAAAAAGTTATTAAAAGAATTTCGATAAACCAATCCGTTGTCGTATAGCGCATCAACGAATTTTACGTAGAGTGCAAAAAAACAAATTTTTGGCTGTATCTCAGCCAAACTTAAGCCTATTGACACGACACTTGGTACGTGTGATTCCAGTCAGGAACTCAGGGTGCATGCACAGTTTCGTCACAGCGCCACCTAGTGGCCAGACGAATGTTTTATATGCCTATAACTTTGGCTGTGATTGACATATTTTCATGGGACTTGTTTCTTTGGAGTTCAGTATAGTTGCCGAGTCCAACGATACCAAACATGCCAGAATTCGCCTTACGGTTAACCCTGCGCAGCAAAATAGTGCTTAAAAAACACGCGTGAATATCTCCGCGAGCGTTTTTCTGATCGACTCGAAAACACCATAGGAAGAAACTAACCTTACCTTCTGAACAAAAAGTTCTATTGGCGTTATATTAAAATTTTCATCAGAAATGGCCGAAAAATGCAAAAAACGAAAAATTACCTTTACATTTGGTGTTTTTTACACATAAATGACTGCAACTTCGTAACGAAAAGAGATTTTTTCACCAGATTTGATACGCTGATGCATGAGCACATTCTGAGGCTACACAAAAAAAATTGTATGCTTGCACCACTAGATGGCCTTATAATTGAACAAAACCTTTGATAACAAGCCAGCCTTATGGTCATACAACTGTTTCTTAACTAAACTAAAGTGTATAGTCATGAAACTAGCTAGATGTAACAGTCATGACTTAAGGTTGCATGCACAGTTTTGTCATAGCGCCACCTAGTGGTTTTGAGATAGAAAATGGCTATTTTTGCCTATAACTACTGCAACAACACATCTAAAACCATGAGTCTTCATGGATTATTCCTTGATTATTCCTCCATGGCTTGGATTATAATCATTGGTAGTTGCCAATTCAAACCCTAGCAACCAATGAGAATACCTTATCAACCGTTTTTTGCAAGAGCTATATCTCTGCATCAGAACATCGTAGAGACACGGGGGCTCTTTTGACTCATTTAACTTGCTGTAACATGATGTGACCTACGTTTTAGCACTGCAAACACCATTCACATGTCCTTCAGGGCTCTAATAATCCATGATTGTCAATAACAGAAGGACGATCACAGTAGACAAGAACATAGATTATTTTTGTTGGTTACATTGGCGTTTTTTTATCCGTTATCATTAAGTTTACCTAGGTTCTTCAATCTCCTTATCCAATCTCAATTTTACATCCTTTTGTGCCTTTTTCGGCTTGACCCCGGTATTGCTGCTTGCAGCTATATTTAGGGGTCAAGCCCCGAAGGGGCGTAGAACCCTATTGTTATTGTTAGTTTTCTTATTATTATTATTCTTCTTCCTTCTTCCTCCATTGAAGTCAATGGCAGCCCATAGAACCGTACGTAGGAAAGTTATGAAATTTGGCACACATGTAGAGGACAGTCTCAGAAGTTACTATAGCAACATTGGTGTGTCTGACTCAAACCCTCTAGCGCCACCAACAGTCCAAAAATCCACTTATGTTCATGCTCATAACTTCTGACCCGTGAGTCCTAGAAACTAAATTCTTGTTTCCTCTGAATCCTTGGCTCATGATGATTCAATTGCACACATTGATGTCATTTGTGTCATGCACATCTTTCCGCCATTTTGAATTTTCCGTAAAACCTACTTTTTCGAACTCCTCCTAGACCGTTTGTCCGATTTTCATGTCCTTTGGTATGTAGCATCTAGAGGCACCCCAGACAAAAAGTTATCAAAAGCTTTTTGATAGACCAATGCGTTCTCGTACAAATTGCCAACATATATGGCGGCGAGCACGCCAAAACGGACGTGAGGCCGTATCTTCGCAAAACTTTATTGTATCGACACGAAACTTGGTATATGTCATTAGAGTCATGACCTGAGGGTGCCTGCAACGTTTCGTCACAGCGCCACCTAGTGGTCACGAGATTCGAAAAATGCCTATTTTCGCCTATAACTACTTCAAACTTGAGTCTAAAATCATGAAGTTGGTCTTGTTAGATTCCTTGAGGCATGCCGAGTCAAACGATACCAAACGGTTTTCGGTCGGCCATTTTGGGTGTCGGCCATTTTGAATTTTCTCATTAAGTTCAGTATTTCACAAACAGAATGGCGTATCGCTACAAAATTTGGCATGGTTCATCAGTGACATGTTCTGAGCGCACCTATAAATCTTTAGGACGGCGCCACCTAGTGGTCAGGATATGTAAATAAATTGTTTAAAATCTTTATATCATTTGATTAAATTGCCACTATGACATAAGACTTCACTCTATTGATTCCTTGGCTCATGCTGAGTCCGACTGTACCAAATATGTCTGAGTCAAACCTACTTCCTGTCGGCCATTTTGAATTATATTGAACACCTACTTTTTCGAACTCCTCCTAGAGCGCTCGTGTGATTGGCTAGATTTTTGGTATGCATCATCTAGAGACACTCTAGACAAAAAGTTATCAAAAGCTTTTCGGTAGACCTATTTGTTGTCTTATAACGCATCAAAGAATGCGAGGGCGAGCACGCCAAAATGTGTTTGAGCCTGTATCTTCGCAAAACTTTTGTGTATTAATATGAGACTTGGTATATGTCATAACAGTGATGACCTGAGGGTGCATGCACCATTTCGTCACACTGCCCCCTACTGGTCACGAGATATAAAAAATGTCTATTTTTGCTTATAACTACTGCAAACTTGAATGTAAAATTATGATAGTGGTCTTGTTAGATTTCGTGAGGCATGCCGAGTCAAACGATACCAAATGGTTTTTGGTCGGCCATTTTGTGTGTAGGCCATTTTGAATTTTTCTTTAAGTTCAAGTATTTCAGAAACGCAATTACGTATTGTTATGAAACTTGGTATGGTTCATCAGCAACATGTTCTGGGAGGACTTGTAAACTTTCCGGTGCCCCCTAGTGGTCAAGAGATTTGAAGCTATATCTCTGCATCTCTTTATCGTATTTACACCAAATTTGGTGGGTGTCATCACAATCAAGACCTGAGTCACAATTTATTTTTTGGTCAGTGCCCCCTAGTGGTAAAGTATTTTAAGGCTATATCTCTGCATCTCTTTATTGTATTTACACCAAATTTGGTGGGTGTCATCACAATCAAGACCTAAGTCACAATTTATTTTTTGGTCAGTGCCCCCTAGTGGTCAAGTCATTTAAGGCTATATCTCTGCATCTCTTTATTGTATTTACACCAAATTTGGTGGGTGTCATCACAATCAAGACCTGAGTCACAATTTATTATTTGGTCAGTGCCCCCTAGTGGTCAAGTCATTTAAGGCTATATCTCCGTATCGCTTTATTGTATTTACACCATATTTGGTGGGTGTCATCACAATCAAGACCCGAGTCACAATTTATTGTTTGGTCAGTGCCCCCTAGTGGTCAAGTCATTTAAGGCTATATCTCCGTATCGCTTTATTGTATTTACACTAAATTTGGTATGTGTCATCACAGTCATGACCTGAGGCACCATCTATTGTTTCGGCAAAGCGCCACCTAGTGGTCTCAAGATACAAAAAATTGCTATTTTTTCATAAAACTGATGCAAACTTAGATCTTAAATTATGACAGTCATCACGTATGAATCGATTTTGGCCATGTTTGGCTTGACCCCGGTATCGCTGCTTGCAGCTATATTTATTATTAGTTATTCTTCTTCCGCCATTGCGGTCTATGGCAGCCCATAGAACCGTACGTAGGAAAGTTATGAAATTTGGCACACTGATAAACGACAGTCCAATGTGTCCCCACAGCAAATTTGGAGTCTCTATATCTAACCCACTAGCGCCACCAACAGTCCAAAATTGCACTTATGTTTTTGCCTATAACTTCTGACCCGTACGTCCTAGAAATTAAATTCTTGTTTCCTCTGATTCCTTGGCTCAAGACGATTCGATTGGACCCTATGACGTCATTTTCCGTCATGAAAATTTTCCCGCCATTTTTAAATATTCATAAAACCTACTTTTGCGAACTCGTCCTAGAGCTTTTGCCGGATTGCCTTGAAAATCGGTATGCACCATCTAGAGACACTCAAGGCAAAAAGTTATTAAAAGAATTTTGATAAACCAATCCGTTGTCGTATAGCGCGTCAACAAATTTTACGTAGAGCTCAAAAAAACGGATTTGAGGCTGTATCTTCGCCAAACTTAAGCCTATTGACACGATACTTTGTATTTGTGATGCCAGTCAGGAACTAAGGGTGCATGCAGAGTTTCGTCACAGCGCCACCTAGTGGTCAGACTTATGTTTTACATGCCTATAACTTTGGCTCCGATTGACATATTTTCACAGGACTTGTTTCCTTTGAGTTCTAAATAGTTGCCGAGTCCAACGATACCAAACATACCCGAATTCGCCTTACGGTTAACCCTGCGCAGCAAAATAGCACTTAAGAAACACGCGTAAATATCTCCGCGAACGTTTTTCCGATCGACTCGAAAACACCATAGGAAGAAACTAACCTTACCTTCTGAACAAAAAGTTCTATTGGCGTTATATTAAAATTTTCATCAGAAATGGCCGAAAATTGCAAAAAACGAAAAATTACCTTCAAATTTTGTGTTTTTTACACATAAATGGTTGTAACTTTGTAACGAAAAGAGATTTTTTCACCAGATTTGATACGATGATGCATGAGCACATTCTGAGGCCACACAAAAAAAATTGTATGCTTGCACCACTAGATGGCCTTATAATTGAACAAAACCTTTGATAACAAGCCAGCCCTATGGTCATACAACTGTTTCTTAACTAAACTAAAGTGTATAGTCATAAAACTAGCTAGATGTAACACAATCATGACCTGATGTTGCATGCACAATTTTTTCATTGCGCCACCTACTGGTTTTGAGATGGAATATGGTATTTTTGCCTAAAACTACTGCAACAACACATCTAAAACCATGAGTCATCATGGATTATTCCTTTCATGGCTTTGACTATAATCACTGGTGGTTGCCAATTTACTCCCTAGCAACCATTGAGAATACCTTATCAACCGTTTTTGCAAAAGCTATATCTCTGCATCAGAACATCGTAGAGACATGGGGATGGTCTCTTTTGACTAATTAAACTTGTTGTAACATGATGTGACCACTGCAAACACCACTCACATGTCCTTCAGTGTTCTAATGTTCCATGATTGTCAATAACAGAAGGACGATTGCAGTAGACAAGAACTTAGATTAATTTTGTTGATAACTTTTTTGTTTTTTCATCTAAAATTATTAGATTTACCTAGGTTCTTCAATCTGCTTATCCAATCTCAATTTTACATCCTTTTGTGCCCTTTTCGGCTTGACCCCGGCATTGCTGCTTGCAGCTATATTTAGGGGTCAAGCCCCGAAGGGGCGTAGAACCCTATTGTTATTGTTAGTTTTCTTATTAGGGGTCAAGCCCCGAAGGGGCGTAGAACCCTATTGTTATTGTTAGTTTTCTTATTATTATTATTATTAGGGGTCAAGCCCCGAAGGGGCGTAGAACCCTATTGTTATTGTTAGTTTTCTTATTATTATTATTATTATTATTATTATTATTATTATGTTTCCTCTTCCGCCATTGAAGTCAATGGCAGCCCATAGAACCGTACGTAGGAAAGTTATGAAATTTGGGACACATGTAGAGGACAGTCTCAGAAGTTACTATAGCAACATTGGTGTGTCTGACTCAAACCCTCTAGCGCCACCAACAGTCCAAAAATCCACTTATGTTCATGCTCACAACTTCTGACCCGTGAGTCCTAGAAAATAAATTCTTGTTTCCTCTGAATCCTTGGCTCATGATGATTCAATTGCACACATTGATGTCATTTGTGTCATGCACATCTTTCCGCCATTTTGAATTTTCCGTAAAACCTACTTTTTCGAACTCCTCCTAGACCGTCCGTCCGATTTGCATGTCCTTTGGTATGTAGCATCTAGAGACACCACAGACAAAAAGTTATCAAAAGCTTTTTGATAGACCAATGCGTTCTCGTATAAATTGACAACATATATGGCGGCGAGCACGCCAAAACGGACGTGAGGCCGTATCTTCGCAAAACTTTATTGTATCGACACGAAACTTGGTATATGTCATTACAGTCATGACCTGAGGGTGCATGCACCATTTCGTCACACTGCCCCCTACTGGTCACGAGATATAAAAAATGTCTATTTTTGCTTATAACTACTGCAAATTTGAATGTAAAATTATGAGACTGGTCTTGTTAGATTTCGTGAGGCATGGCGAGTCAAACGATACCAAATGGTTTTTGGTCGGCCATTTTGTGTGTCGGCCATTTTGAATTTTTCTTTAAGTTCAAGTATTTCAGAAACGCAACTGTGTATTGTTATGAAACTTGGTATGGTTCATTACCTACATGTTCTGGGAGGACTTGTAAACTTTTCGGCGCCCCCTAGTGGTCAAGAGATTTGAAGCTATATCTCTGCATCTCTTTATCGTATTTACACCAAATTTGGTGGGTGTCATCACAATCAAGACCTGAGTCACACTTTATTTTTTGGTCAGTGCCCCCTAGTGGTCAAGTCATTTAAGGCTATATCTCTGCATCTCTTTGTTGTATTTACACCAAATTTGGTGGGTGTCATCACAATCAAGACCTGAGTCACAATTTATTGTTTGGTTAGTGCCCCCTAGTGGTCAAGTCATTTAAGGCTATATCTCTGCATCTCTTTATTGTATTTACACCAAATTTGGTGGGTGTCATCACAATCAAGACCTGAGTCACAATTTATTGTTTGGTTAGTGCCCCCTAGTGGTCAAGTCATTTAAGGCTATATCTCTGTATTGCTTTATCGTATTTACACTAAATTTGGTATGTGTCATCACAGTCATGACCTGAGGCACCATCTATTGTTTCTGCACCGCGCCACCTAGTGGTCTCAAGATACAAAAAATTGCTATTTTATTCATAAAACTAATGCAAACTTAGATCTTAAATCATGACAGTCATCACGTATGAATCATTTTTTGCCATGTTTGGCTTGACCCCGGTATCGCTGCTTGCAGCTATATTTAGGGGTCAAGCCACGAAGTGGCGTAGACACCTATTGTTTCTGTTAGTTTTCTTATTATTATTATTCAGTTTCTTGTTCTTCCGCCATTGAAGTCAATGGCAGCCCATAGAACCGTACGTAGGAAAGTTATGAAATTTGGCACACACGTAGAGGACAGTCTCCGAAGTTACTATAGCAACAATGGTGTGTCTGACTCAAACCCTCTAGCGCCACCAACAGTCCAAAAATCCACTTATGTTCATGCTCATAACTTCTGACCCGTGAGTCCTAGAAACTAAATTCTTGTTTCCTCTGAATCCTTGGCTCATGATGATTCAATGGCACACATTGATATCATTTGTGTCATGCACATCTTTCCGCCATTTTGAATTTTCCGTAAAACCTACTTTTGCGAACTCCTCCTAGACCGTTTGTCCGATTTGCATGTCCTTTGGTATGTAGCATCTAGAGACACCCCAGACAAAAAGTTATCAAAAGCTTTTTGATAGACCAATGCGTTCTCATATAAACTGACAAAATATATGGCGGCGAGCACGCCAAAATGGACGTGAGGCTGTATCTTCGCAAAACTTTGGTGTATCGACACGAAACTTGATATATGTCATTACAGTCATGGCCTGAGGGTGCCTGCAACGTTTCGTCACAGTGCCACCTAGTGGTCACGAGATTCGAAAAATGCTTATTTTCACTTATAACTACTTCAAACTTGAGTCTAAAATCATGAAGGTGGTCTTGTTAGATTCCTTGAGGCATGCCGAGTCAAACGATACCAAACGGTTTTCGGTCTGCCATTTTGGGTGTCGGCCATTTTGAATTTTCTCATTAAGTTCAGTATTTCACAAACAGAATGGCGTATCGCTACGAAATTTGGCATGGTTCATCAGTGACATGTTCTGAGCGCACCTATAAATCTTTAGAACGGCGCCACCTAGTGGTCAGGATATGTAAATAAATTGTTTAAAATCTTTATATCATTTGATTAAATTGCCACTATGACATAAGACTTCACTCTATTGATTCCTTGGCTCATGCTGAGTCCGACTGTACCAAATATGTCTGAGTCAAACCTACTTCCTGTCGGCCATTTTGAATTATATTGAACACCTACTTTTTCGAACTCCTCCTAGAGCGCTCGTGTGATTGGCTTGATTTTCGGAATGCATCATCTAGGGACACTCTAGACAAAAAGTTATCAAAAGCTTTTCGGTAGACCTATCCGTTGTCGTATAACGCATCAAAGAATGCGAGGGCGAGCACGCCAAAATGTGTTTGAGCCTGTATCTTCGCAAAACTTTTGCGTATTAATATGAGACTTGGTATATGTCATAACAGTGATGTCCTGAGGGTGCATGCACCATTTCGTCACACTGCCCCCTACTGGTCACGAGATATAAAAAATGTATATTTTTGCTTATAACTACTGCAAACTTGAATGTAAAATTATGAGAGCGGTCTTGTTAGATTTCATGAGGCATGCCGAGTCAAACGATACCAAATGGTTTTTGGTCGGCCATTTTGTGTGTCGGCCATTTTGAATTTTTTCTTTAAGTTGAAGTTTTTCAGAAACGCAATTGTGTATTGTTATGAAACTTGGTATGGTTCATCAACATGTTCTGGGAGGACTTGTAAACTTTTCTGCGCCCCCTAGTGGTCAAGAGATTTGAAGCTATATCTCTGCATCTCTTTATCGTATTTGCACCAAATTTGGTGGGTGTCATCACAATCAAGACCTGAGTCACAATTTATTGTTTGGTCAGTGCCCCCTAGTGGTCAAGTCATTTAAGGCTATATCGCTGCATCTCTTTATTGTATTTACACCAAATTTGGTGGGTGTCATCACAATCATGACCTGAGTCACAATACATTTTTTGGTCAGTGCCCCCTAGTGGTCAAGTCATTTAAGGCTATATCTCCGTATCGCTTTATTGTATTTACACTAAATTTGGTATGTGTCATCACAGTCATGACCTGAGGCACCATCTATTCTTTCGGCACCGTGCCACCTAGTGGTCTCAAGATATGAAAAAAATGCTTTTTTTCATAAAACTAATGCAAACTTAGATCTTAAATCATGACAGTCATCATGTATGAATCATTTTTTGCCATGTTTGGCTTGACCCCGGTATCGCTGCTTGCAGCTATATTTAGGGGTCAAGCCCCGAAGGGGCGTAGAACCCTATTGTTATTGTTAGTTTTCTTATTATTATTATTATTATTCTTGTTCCGCGTTCTTCCACCCAAAAGTCAATGGCAGCCCATAGAACCGTACGTAGGAAAGTTATGAAATTTGGCACTTATGTAGAGGACAGTCTCAGAAGTTACTATAGCAACATTGGTGTGTCTGACTCAAACCCTCTAGCGCCACCAACAGTCCAAAAATCCACTTATGTTCATGCTCATAACTTCTGACCCGTGAGTCCTAGAAACTAAATTCTTGTTTCCTCTGAATCCTTTGCTCATGATGATTCAATTGCACACATTGATGTCATTTGTGTCATGCACATCTTTCCGCCATTTTGAATTTTCCGTAAAACCTACTTTTTCGAACTCCTCCTAGACCGTTCGTCCGATTTGCATGTCCTTTGGTATGTAGCATCTAGAGACACCCCAGACAAAAAGTTATCAAAAGCTTTTTGATAGACTAATGCGTTCTCGTATACAGTGACAACATATATGGCGGCGAGCACGCCAAAACGGACGTGAGGCCGTATCTTCGCAAAACTTTATTGTATCGACACGAAACTTGGTATATGTCATTACAGTCATGACCTGAGGGTGCCTGCAACGTTTCGTCACAGCGCCACCTAGTGGTCACGAGATTCGAAAAATGCCTATTTTCGCTTATAACTACTTCAAACTTGAGTCTAAAATCATGAAGGTGGTCTTGTTAGATTCCTTGAGGCATGCCGAGTCAAACGATAACAAACGGTTTTCGGTCGGCCATTTTGGGTGTCGGCCATTTTGAATTTTCTCATTAAGTTCAGTATTTCACAAACAGAATGACGTATCGCTACGAAATTTGGCATGGTTCATCAGTGACATGTTCTGAGCGCACCTATAAATCTTTAGGACAGCGCCACCTAGTGGTCAGGATATATAAATAAATTGTTTAAAATCTTTATAGCATTTGATTCATTTGCCACACTGAAATGAGACTTCACTCTATTGATTCCTTGGCTCGTGCTGAGTCCGACTGTACCAAATATGTCAGAGTCAAACCTACTTCCTGTCGGCCATTTTGAATTATATTGAACACCTACTTTTTCGAACTCCTCCTAGAGCGCTTGTGTGATTGGCTTGATTTTTGGTATGCATCATCTAGAGACACTCTAGACAAAAAGTTATCAAAAGATTTTCGGTAGACCTATCCGTTGTCGTATAACGCATCAAAGAATGCGAGGGCGAGCACGCCAAAATGTGTTTGAGCCTGTATCTTCGCAAAACTTTTGCGTATTAATATGAGACTTGGTAAATGTCATAACAGTGATGACCTGAGGGTGCATGCACCATTTTGTCACACTGCCCCCTACTGGTCACGAGATATAAAAAATGTCTATTTTTGCTTATAACTACTGCAAATTTGAATGTAAAATTATAAGACTGGTCTTGTTAGATTTCGTGAGGCATGCCGAGTCAAACGAAAACAAATGGTTTTTGGTCGGCCATTTTGTGTGTCGGCCATTTTGAATTTTTTCTTTAAATTCAAGTATTTCAGAAACGCAATTGCGTATAGTTATGAAACTTGGTACGGTTCATCAGCAACATGTTCTGGAAGAACTTGTAAACTTTTCGGCACCCCCTAGTGGTCAAGACATTTGAAGCTATATCTCTGCATGTCTTTATCGTATTTACACCAAATTTGGTGGGTGTCATCACAATCAAGACCTGAGTCATAATTTATGGTTTGGTCAGTGCCCCCTAGTGGTCAAGTCATTTAAGGCTATATCTCCGTATCGCTTTATCGTATTTACACCAAATTTGGTGGGTGTCATCACAATCAAGACCTGAGTCATAATTTATGGTTTGGTCAGTGCCCCCTAGTGGTCAAGTCATTTAAGGCTATATCTCCGTATCGCTTTATCGTATTTACACCAAATTTGGTATGTGTCATCACAGTCATGACCTAAGGAACCATCTATTGTTTCGGCACAGCGCCACCTAGTGGTCTCAAGATACGAAAAATTGCTATTTTTTTCATAAAACTAATGCAAACTTAGATCTTAAATCATGACAGTCATCACGTATGAATCATTATTTGCCATGTTTGGCTTGACCCCGGTATCGCTGCTTGCAGCTATATTTATATATTATTCTTCTTCTTGTTCTTCCGCCATTGAAGTCAATGGCAGCCCATAGAACCGTACATGGGAAAGTTATGAAATTTGGCACACATGTAGAGGACGGTCTTAGAAGTTACTATAGCAACATTGGTGTGTCTGACTCAAACCCTCTAGCGCCACCAACAGTCCAAAAATCCACTTATGTTCATGCTCATAAATTCTGACCCGTGATTCCTAGAAACTAAATTCTTGTTTCCTCTGAATCCTTGGCTCGTGATGATTCAAATGCACACATTGATGTCACTTGTGTCATGCACATCTTTCCGCCATTTTGAATTTTTCGTAAAACCTACTTTTTCGAACTCCTCCTAGACCGTTTGTCCAATTTGCATGTCCTTTGGTATGTAGCATCTAGAGACACCCAAGACAAAAAGTTATCAAAAGCTTTTTGATAGATCAATGCGTTCTTGTATAAATTAACAACATATATGGCGGCGAGCACGCCAAAACGGACGTGAGGCCTTATCTTCGCAAAACTTTATTGTATCGACACGAAACTTGGTATATGTCATTACAGTCATGACCTGAGGGTGCCTGCAACGTTTCGTCACAGCGGCACCTAGTGGTCACGAGATTCGAAAAATGTCTATTTTCGCTTATAACTACTTCAAACTTGAGTCTAAAATCATGAAGTTGGTCTTGTTAGATTCCTTGAGGCATGCCGAGTCAAACAATACCAAACAGTTTTCGGTCGGCCATTTTGGGTGTCGGCCATTTTGAATTTTCTCATTAAGTTCAGTATTTCACAAACAGAATGGCGTATCGCTACGAAATTTGGCTTGGTTCATCAGTGACATGTTCTGAGCGCACTTATAAATCATTAGGACGGCGCCACCTAGTGGTCAGGATATGTAAAACATTTTTTTAAATCTTTATATCATTTGATTAAATTGCCACTATGACATAAGACTTCACTCTATTGATTCCTTGGCTCATGCTGAGTCCGACTGTACCAAATATGTCTGAGTCAAACCTACTTCCTGTCGGCCATTTTGAATTATATTGAACACATACTTTTTCAAACTCCTCCTAGAGCGCTCGTGTGATTGGCTTGATTTTTGGTATGCATCATCTAGAGACACTCTAGACAAAAAGTTATCAAAAGATTTTCGGTAGACCTATCCGTTGTCGTATAACGTATCAAAGAGTGCGAGGGCGAGCACGCCAAAATGTGTTTGAGCCTGTATCTTTGCAAAACTTTTGCGTATTAATATGAGACTTGGGATATGTCATAACAGTGATGACCTGAAGGCGCATGCACCATTTCGTCACACTGCCCCCTACTGGTCACGAGATATAAAAAATGTCTATTTTTGCTTATAACTACTGCAAATTTGAATGTAAAATTATGAGACTGGTCTTATTAGATTTCGTGAGGCATGCCGAGTCAAACGATACTAAATGGTTTTTGGTCGGCCATTTTGTGTGTCGGCCATTTTGAATTTTTCTTTAAGTTCAAGTATTTCAGAAACGCAATTGCGTATTGTTATGAAACTTGGTATGGTTCATCAGCAACATGTTCTGGGAGGACTTGTAAACGTTTTGGTGCCCCCTAGTGGTCAAGAGATTTGAAGCTATATCTCTGCATCTCATTATCGTATTTACACCAAATTTGGTGGGTGTCATCACAATCAAGACCTAAGTCACCTTCTATTGTTTTGGTCAGTGCCCCCTAGTGGTCAAGTCATTTAAGGCTATATCTCCGTATCGCTTTATCGTATTTACATTAAATTTGGTATGTGTCATCACAGTCATGACCTGAGGCACCATCTATTGTTTCGGCACAGCGCCACCTAGTGGTCTCAATATACGAAAAAATTGCTTTTTTTCATAAAACTAATGCAAACTTAGATCTTAAATCATGACAGTCATCACGTATGAATCATTTTTTGCCATGTTTGGCTTGACCCCGGTATCGCTGCTTGCAGCTATATTTAGGGGTCAAGCCCCGAAGGGGCGTAGAACCCTATTGTTATTGTTAGTTTTCTTATTATTATTATTAGGGGTCAAGCCCCGAAGGGGCGTAGAACCCTATTGTTATTGTTAGTTTTCTTATTAGGGGTCAAGCCCCGAAGGGGCGTAGAACCCTATTGTTATTGTTAGTTTTCTTATTATTATTATTATTATTTATCTTCCTCGTTCTTCCGCCGAAAGTCAATGGCAGCCCATAGAACCGTACATAGGAAAGTTATGAAATTTGGCACACATGTAGAGGACAGTCTCAGAAGTTACTATAGCAACATTGGTGTGTCTGACTCAAACCCTGTAGCGCCACCAACAGTCCAAAAATCCACTTATGTTCATGCTCATAACTTCTGACCCATGAGTCCTAGAAACTAAATTCTTGTTTCCTCTGAATCCTTGGCCCATGATGATTCAAATGAACACATTGATGTCATTTGTGTCATGCACATCTTTCCGCCATTTTGAATTTGTCGTAAAACCTACTTTTTCGAACTCCTCCTAGACCGTTTGTCCGATTTTCATGTCCTTTGGTATGTAGCATCTAGAGGCAACCCAGACAAAAAGTTATCAAAAGCTTTTTGATAGACCAATGCGTTCTCGTACAAATTGCCAACATATATGGCGGCGAGCACGCCAAAACGGACGTGAGGCCGTATCTTCGCAAAACTTTATTGTATCGACACGAAACTTGGTATATGTCATTACAGTCATGACCTGAGGGTGCCTGCAACGTTTCGTCAGAGCGCCACCTAGTGGTCACGAGATTCGAAAAATGCCTATTTTCGCTGATAACTACTTCAAAGTTGAGTCTAAAATCATGAAGTTGGTCTTGTTAGATTCCTTGAGACATGCCGAGTCAAACGATACCAAACGGTTTTCGGTCGGCCATTTTGGGTGTCGGCCATTTTGAATTTTCTCATTAAGTTCAGTATTTCACAAACAGAATGGCGTATCGCTACGAAATTTGGCATGGTTCATCAGTGACATGTTCTGAGCGCACCTATAAATCTTTAGGACGGCGCCACCTAGTGGTCAGGATATGTAAATAAATTGTTTAAAATCTTTATATCATTTGATTAAATTGCCACTATGACATAAGACTTCACTCTATTGATTCCTTGGCTCATGCTGAGTCCGACTGTACCAAATATGTCTGAGTCAAACCTACTTCCTGTCGGCCATTTTGAATTATATTGAACACCTACTTTTTCGAACTCCTCCTAGAGCGCTCGTGTGATTGGCTTGATTTTTGGTATGCATCATCTAGAGACACTCCAGACAAAAAGTTATCAAAAGCTTTTCGGTAGACCTATCCGTTGTCGTATAACGCATCAAAGAATGCGAGGGCGAGCACGCCAAAATGTGTTTGAGCCTGTATCTTCGCAAAACTTTTGCGTATTAATATGAGACTTGGTATATGTCATAACAGTGATGACCTGAGGGTGCATGCACCATTTCGTCACACTGCCCCCTACTGGTCACGAGATATAAAAAATGTCTATTTTTGCTTATAACTACTGCAAATTTGAATGTAAAATTATGAGACTGGTCTTGTTAGATTTCGTGAGGCATGGCGAGTCAAATGATACCAAATGGTTTTTGGTCGGCCATTTTGTGTGTCGGCCATTTTGAATTTTTCTTTAAGCTCAAGTATTTCAGAAACGCAGCTGTGTATTGTTATGAAACTTGGTATGGTTCATTACCTACATGTTCTGGGAGGACTTGTAAACTTTTGGGTGCCCCCTAGTGGTCAAGAGATTTGAAGCTATATCTCTGCATCTCTTTATCGTATTTACACCAAATTTGGTGGGTGTCATCACAATCAAGACCTGAGTCACAATTTATTTTTTGGTCAGTGCCCCCTAGTGGTCAAGTCATTTAAGGCTATATCTCTGCATCTCTTTATTGTATTTACACCAAATTTGGTGGGTGTCATCACAATCAAGACCTGAGTCACAATTTATTGTTTGGTTAGTGCCCCCTAGTGGTCAAGTCATTTAAGGCTATATCTCTGTATTGCTTTATCATATTTACACTAAATTTGGTATGTGTCATCACAGTCATGACCTGAGGCACCATCTATTGTTTCTGCACCGCGCCACCTAGTGGTCTCAAGATACAAAAAATTGCTATTTTTTTCATAAAACTAATGCAAACTTAGATCTTAAATCATGACAGTCATCACGTATGAATCATTTTTTGCCATGTTTGGCTTGACCCCGGTATCGCTGCTTGCAGCTATATTTATTATTATTATTATTATTATTATTAGGGGTCAAGCCCCGAAGGGGCGTAGAACCCTATTGTTATTGTTAGTTTTCTTATTATTATTAGGGGTCAAGCCCCGAAGGGGCGTAGAACCCTATTGTTATTGTTAGTTTTCTTATTATTATTCTTGTTCCTCGTTCTTCCACCCAAAAGTCAATGGCAGCCCATAGAACCGTACGTAGGAAAGTTATGAAATTTGGCACACATGTAGAGGACAGTCTCAGAAGTTACTATAGCAACATTGGTGTGTCTGACTCAAACCCTCTAGCGCCACCAACAGTCCAAATATCCACTTATGTTCATGCTCATAACTTCTGACCCGTGAGTCCTAGAAACTAAATTCTTGTTTCCCCTGAATCCTTGGCTCATGATGATTCAATTGCACACATTGATGTCATTTGTGTCATGCAAATCTTTCCGCCATTTTGAATTTTCCGTAAAACCTACTTTTTCGAACTCCTCCTAGAGCGTTTGTCCGATTTGCATGTCCTTTGGTATGTAGCATCTAGAGACACCCCAGACAAAAAGTTATCAAAAGCTTTTTGATAGACCAATGCGTTCTCGTATAAATTGACAACATATATGGCGGCGAGCACGCCAAAACGGACGTGAGGCCGTATCTTCGCAAAACTGTATTGTATCGACACGAAACTTGGTATATGTCATAACAGTCATGACCTGAGGGTGCCTGCAATGTTTCGTCACAGCGCCACCTAGTGGTCACAAGATTCGAAAAATGCCTATTTTCGCTTATAACTACTTCAAACTTGAGTCTAAAATCATGAAGGTGGTCTTGTTAGATTCCTTGAGGTATGCAGAGTCAAACGATATCAAACGGTTTTCGGTCGGCCATTTTGGGTGTCGGCCATTTTGAATTTTCTCATTAAGTTCAGTATTTCACAAACAGAATGGCGTATTGCTACGAAATTTGGCATGGTTCATCAGTGACATGTTCTGAGCGCACCTATAAATCTTTAGGACAGCGCCACCTAGTGGTCAGGATATGTAAATAAATTGTTTAAAATCTTTATATCATTTGATTAAATTGCCACTATGACATAAGACTTCACTCTTTTGATTCCTTGGCTCATGCTGAGTCAGACTGTACCAAATATGTCTGAGTCAAACCTACTTCCTGTCGGCCATTTTGAATTATATTGAACACCTACTTTTTCGAACTCCTCCTAGAGTGCTCGTGTGATTGGCTTGATTTTTGGTATGCATCATCTAGAGACACTCCAGACAAAAAGTTATCAAAAGCTTTTTGGTAGACCTATATGTTGTCGTATAACGCATCAAAGAATGCGAGGGCGAGCACGCCAAAATGTGTTTGAGCCTGTATCTTCGCAAAACTTTTGCGTATTGATTTGAGACTTGGTATATGTCATAACAGTGATGACGTAAGGGTGCATGCACCGTTTCGTCACAGTGCCCCCTAGTGGTCACGAGATATGAAAATCGTCAATTTTTGCTTATAACTTCTGCAAGCATGTGTGTAAAATTATGAGAGTGCTTTTGTTAGATTTCCTGAAGCATGTCAAGTCAAACGATACAAAATGGTTTTTGGTCGGCCATTTTGGGTGTCGGCCATTTTGATTTTTTCTCTAAGTTCAAGTATTTCAGAAACGCAATTGCGTATTGTTATGAAACTTGGTATGGTTCATCAGCAACATGTTCTGAAAGCACTTGTAAACTTTTTGGTGCCCCCTAGTGGTCAAAAAGATTTGAGGCTATATCTCTGAATCTCTTCATCGTATTTACACCAAATTTGGTGGGTGTTATTACAGTATTGTTCCGAGTCACCATCTATTGTTTTAGCCAGTGCCCCCTAGTGGTCAAGACATTTGAGGCTATATCTCTGTATTCCTTTATTGTATTTACACCAAATTTGGTGGGTGTCATCAGTTCATGGCAGTCATCACGTATGATTCATTTTTTGCCATGTTTGGCTTGACCCCGGTATCGCTGCTTGCAGCTATATTTATTATTATTATTCTTCCTCTTCCGCCATTGAAGTCAATGGCAGCCCATAGAACCGTACATAGGAAAGTTATGAAATTTGGCACACATGTACAGGACAGTCTCAGAAGTTACTATAGCAAATTTGGTGTGTCTAACTCAAACTCTCTAGCGCCACCAACAGTCCAAAAGTCCACTTATGTTCATGCTAATAACTTATGACCCGTGAGTCCTAGAAACTAAATTCTTGTTTCCTCTGAATCCTTTGCTCATGATGGTTCAATTGCACACATTGATGTCATTTGTGTCATGCACATCTTTCCGCCATTTTGAATTTTCCGTAAAACCTACTTTTTCGAACTCCTCCTAGACCGTTTGTCCGATTTTCATGTCCTTTGGTATGTAGCATCTAGAGGCACCCCAGACAAAAAGTTATCAAAAGCTTTTTGATAGACCAATGCGTTCTCGTACAAATTGCCAACATATATGGCGGCGAGCACGCCAAAACGGACGTGAGGCCGTATCTTCGCAAAACTTTATTGTATCGACACGAAACTTGGTATATGTCATTACAGTCATGACCTGAGGGTGCCTGCAACGTTTCGTCACAGCGCCACCTAGTGGTCACGAGATTCGAAAAATGCCTATTTTCGCTTATAACTACTTCAAACTTGAGTCTAAAATCATGAAGGTGGTCTTGTAAGATTCCTTGAGGCATGCCGAGTCAAACGATAACAAACGGTTTTCGGTCGGCCATTTTGGGTGTCGGCCATTTTGAATTTTCTCATTAAGTTCAGTATTTCACAAACAGAATGACGTATCGCTACGAAATTTGGCATGGTTCATCAGTGACATGTTCTGAGCGCACCTATAAATCTTTAGGACAGCGCCACCTAGTGGTCAGGATATATAAATAAATTGTTTAAAATCTTTATAGCATTTGATTCATTTGCCACACTGAAATGAGACTTCACTCTATTGATTCCTTGGCTCGTGCTGAGTCCGACTGTACCAAATATGATAGAGTCAAACCTACTTCCTGTCGGCCATTTTGAATTATATTGAACACCTACTTTTTCGAACTCCTCCTAGAGCGCTCGTGTGATTGGCTTGATTTTTGGTATGCATCATCTAGAGACACTCTAGACAAAATGTTATCAAAAGATTTTCGGTAGACCTATCCGTTGTCGTATAACGCATCAAAGAATGCGAGGGCGAGCACGCCAAAATGTGTTTGAGCCTGTATCTTCGCAAAACTTTTGCGTATTAATATGAGACTTGGTAAATGTCATAACAGTGATGACCTGAGGGTGCATGCACCATTTTGTCACACTGCCCCCTACTGGTCACGAGATATAAAAAATGTCTATTTTTGCTTATAACTACTGCAAATTTGAATGTAAAATTATGAGACTGGTCTTGTTAGATTTCGTGAGGCATGCCGAGTCAAACGATAACAAATGGTTTTTGGTCGGGCATTTTGTGTGTCGGCCATTTTGAATTTTTTCTTTAAATTCAAGTATTTCAGAAACGCAATTGCGTATAGTTATGAAACTTGGTACGGTTCATCAGCAACATGTTCTGGCAGAACTTGTAAACCTTTTGGCACCCCCTAGTGGTCAAGAGATTTGAAGCTATATCTCTGCATGTCTTTATCGTATTTACACCAAATTTGGTGGGTGTCATCACAATCAAGACCTGAGTCATAATTTATGGTTTGGTCAGTGCCCCCTAGTGGTCAAGTCATTTAAGGCTATATCTCCGTATCGCTTTATCGTATTTACACCAAATTTGGTGGGTGTCATCACAATCAAGACCTGAGTCATAATTTATGGTTTGGTCAGTGTCCCCTAGTGGTCAAGTCATTTAAGGCTATATCTCCATATCGCTTTATCGTATTTACACTAAATTTGGTATGTGTCATCACAGTCATGACCTGAGGCACCATCTATTGTTTCGGCACAGCGCCACCTAGTGGTTTCAAGATACAAACAAATTGCTATTTTTTCATAAAAATATTGCAAACTTAGATGTGAAATCATGACAGTCATCACGTATGAATCATTTTTTGCCATGTTTGGCTTGACCCCGGTATCGCTGCTTGCAGCTATATTTATTATTGTTATTCTTGTTCCTCGTTCTTCCACCCAAAAGTCAATGGCAGCCCATAGAACCGTACATAGGAAAGTTATGAAATTTGGCACACATGTAGAGGACAGTCACAGAAGTTACTATAGCAACATTGGTGTGTCTGACTCAAACCCTCTAGCGCCACCAACAGTCCAAAAATCCACTTATGTTCATGCTCACAACTTGTGACCCATGAGTCCTAGAAAATAAATTCTTGTTTCCTCTGAATCCTTGGCTCATGATGATTCAGTTGCACATGTTGATGTCATTTGTGTCATGCACATCTTTCCCCCATTTTGAATTTTCCGAAAAACCTACTTTTTCGAACTCCTCCTAGACCGTCCGTCCGATTTGCATGTCCTTTGGTATGTAGCATCTAGAGACACCCCAGACAAAAAGTTATCAAAAGCTTTTTGATAGACCAATGCGTTCTCGTATAAATTCACAACATATATGGCGGCGAGCACGCCAAAACGGACCTGTGGCCGTATCTTCGCAAAACTTTATTGTATCGACACGAAACTTGGTATATGTCATTACAGTCATGACCTGAGGGTGCCTGCAACGTTTCGTCACAGCGCCACCTAGTGGTCACGAAATTCGAAAAATGCTTATTTTCGCTTATAACTACTTCAAACTTGAGTCTAAAATCATGAAGGTGGTCTTGTAAGATTCCTTGAGGCATGCCGAGTCAAACGATACCAAACGGTTTTCGGTCGGCCATTTTGGGTGTCGGCCATTTTGAATTTTCTCATTAAGTTCAGTATTTCACAAACAGAATGGCGTATCGCTACGAAATTTGGCATGGTTCATCAGTGACATGTTCTGAGCTCACCTATAAATCTTTAGGACAGCGCCACCTAGTGGTCAGGATATGTAAATAAATTGTTTAAAATCTTTATATCATTTGATTAAATTGCCACTATGACATAAGACTTCACTCTATTGATTCCTTGGCTCATGCTGAGTCCAACTGTACCAAATATATCTGAGTCAAACCTACTTCCTGTCGGCCATTTTGAATTATATTGAACACCTACTTTTTCGAACTCCTCCTGGAGCGCTCGTCTGATTGGCTTGATTTTTGGTATGCATCTTCTAGAGACACTCTAGACAAAAAGTTATCAAAAGCTTTTCGGTAGACCTATCCGTTGTCGTATAACGCATCAAAGAATGCGAGGGCGAGCACGCCAAAATGTGTTTGAGCCTGTATCTTCGCAAAACTTTTGCCTATTAATATGAGACTTGGTATATGTCATAACAGTGATGACCTGAGGGTGCATGCACCATTTTGTCACACTGCCCCCTACTGGTCATGAGATATTAAACATTTCTAATTTTGCTTATAACTACTGCAAACTTGAATGTAAAATTATGAGACTGGTCTTGTTAGATTTCGTGAGGCATGACGAGTCAAACGATACCAAATGGTTTTTGGTCGGCCATTTTGTGTGTCGGCCATTTTGAATTTTTTCTTTAAGTTCAAGTATTTCAGAAACGCAATTGCGTATTGTTATGAAACTTGGTATGGTTCATCAGCAACATGTTCCAGGAGGACTTGTAAACTTTTCGGCGCCCCCTAGTGGTCAAGAGATTTGAAGCTATATCTCTGCATCTCTTTATCGTATTTACACCAAATTTGGTGGGTGTCATCACAATCAAGACCTGAGTCACAATTTATTGTTTGGTCAGTGCCCCCTAGTGGTCAAGCCATCTAAGGCTATATCTCTGTATCGCTTTATTGTATTTACACTAAATTTGGTATGTGTCATCACAGTCATTCCCTGAGGCACCATCTATTGTTTTGGCACAGCGCCCCCTAGTGGTCTCAAGATATGAAAAAATTGCTATTTTTCATAAAACTAATGCAAACTTAGATCTTAAATCATGACAGTCATCACGTATGAATCATTTTTTGCCATGTTTGGCTTGACCCCGGTATCGCTGCTTGCAGCTATATTTAGGGGTCAAGCCCCGAAGGGGCGTAGAACCCTATTGTTATTGTTAGTTTTCTTATTATTATTCTGCATCTTGTTCTTCCGCCATTGAAGTCAATGGCAGCCCATAGAACCGTACGTAGGAAAGTTATGAAATTTGGCACACATGTAGAGGACAGTCTCAGAAGTTACTATAGCAACATTGGTGTGTCTGACTCAAACCCTCTAGCGCCACCAACAGTCCAAAAATCCACTTATGTTCATGCTCACAACTTCTGACCCGTGAGACCTAGAAACTAAATTCTTGTTTCCTCTGAATCCTTTGCTCATGATGAGTCAAATGCACACATTGATGTCATTTGTGTCATGCACATCTTTCCGCCATTTTGAATTTTTCGTAAAACCTACTTTTTTGAACTCCTACTAGACCGTTTGTCCGATTTGCATGTCCTTTGGTATGTAGCATCTAGAGACACCCAAGACAAAAAGTTATCAAAAGCTTTTTGATAGACCAATGCGTTCTCATATAAATTGACAACATATATGGCGGCGAGCACGCCAAAACGGACGTGAGGCCGTATCTTGGCAAAACTTTTGTTTATCGACACGAAACTTGGTATATGTCATAACAGTCATGACCTGAGGGTGCCTGCAACGTTTCGTCACAGCGCCACCTAGTGGTCACGAGATTCGAAAAATGCCTATTTTCGCTTATAACTACTTCAAACTTGAGTCTAAAATCATGAAGGAGGTCTTGTTAAATTCCTTGAGGCATGCCGAGTCAAACGATACCAAACCGTTTTCGGTCGGCCATTTTGGGTGTCGGCCATTTTGAATTTTCTCATTAATTTCAGTATTTCACAAACCGAATGGCGTATCGCTACGAAATTTGGCATGGTTCATCGGTGACATGTTCTGAGCGCACCTATAAATCTTTAGGACGGCGCCACCTAGTGGTCAGGATATGTAAATAAATTGTTTTAAATCTTTATATCATTTGATTAAATTGCCACTATGACATAAGACTTCACTCAATTGATTCCTTGGCTCATGCTGAGTCCGACGGTATCAAATATGTCTGAGTCAAACCTACTTCCTGTCGGCCATTTTGAATTATATTGAACACCTACTTTTTTGAACTCCTCCTAGAGCGCTCGTGTGATTGGCTTGATTTTTGGTATGCATCATCTAGAGACACTCTAGACAAAAAGTTATCAAAAGATTTTCGGTAGACCTATCCGTTGTCGTATAACGCATCAAAGAATGCGAGGGCGAGCACGCCAAAATGTGTTTGAGCCTGTATCTTCGCAAAACTTTTGCGTATTAATATGAGACTTGGTATATGTCATAACAGTGATGACCTGAGGGTGCATGCACCATTTCGTCACACTGCCCCCTACTGGTCACGAGATATAAAAAATGTCTATTTTTGCTTATAACTACTGCAAATTTGAATGTAAAATTATGAGACTGGTCTTGTTAGATTTCGTGAGGCATGGCGAGTCAAACGATACCAAATGGTTTTTGGTCGGCCATTTTATTTTTTGGTCAGTGCCCCCTAGTGGTCAAGTCATTTAAGGCTATATCTCTGCATCTCTTTATTGTATTTACACCAAATTTGGTGGGTGTCATCACAATCAAGACCTGAGTCACAATTTATTGTTTGGTTAGTGCCCCCTAGTGGTCAAGTCATTTAAGGCTATATCTCTGTATTGCTTTATCGAATTTACACTAAATTTGGTATGTGTCATCACAGTCATGACCTGAGGCACCATCTATTGTTTCTGCACCGCGCCACCTAGTGGTCTCAAGATACAAAAATTGCTATTTTTTCATAAAACTAATGCAAACTTAGATCTTAAATCATGACAGTCATCACGTATGAATCATTTTTTGCCATGTTTGGCTTGACCCCGGTATCGCTGCTTGCAGCTATATTTATTATTATTTTTCTTCCTCGTTCTTCCGCCGAAAGTCAATGGCAGCCCATAGAACCGTACATAGGAAAGTTATGAAATTTGGCACACATGTAGAGGACAGTCTCAGAAGTTACTATAGCAACTTTGGTGTGTCTGACTCAAACCCTCTAGCGCCACCAACAGTCCAAAAATCCACTTATTTTCATGGTCATAACTTCTGACCCATCAGTCCTAGAAACTAAATTCTTGTTTCCTCTGAATCCTTGGCTCATGATGATTCAAATGCACACATTGATGTCATTTGTGTCATGCACATCTTTCCGCCATTTTGAATTTTCCGTAAAACCTACTTTTTCGAACTCCTCCTAGAGCGTTTGTCCGATTTGCATGTCCTTTGGTATCTAGCATCCAGAGACACCCCTGACAAAAAGTTATCAAAAGCTTTTTGATAGACCAATGCGTTCTCGTATACCATGACAACATATACGGCGGCGAGCACGCCAAAACAGACGTGAGGCCGTATCTTCGCAACACTTTGGTGTATCGACACGAAACTTGGTATATGTCATTACAGTCTTGACCTGAGGGTGCCTGCAACGTTTCGTCACAGCGCCACCTAGTGGTCACGAGATTCAAAAAATGCTTATTTTCGCTTATAACTACTTCAAACTTGAGTCTAAAATCACGAAGGTGGTCTTGTTAGATTCCTTGAGGCATGTCGAGTCAAACGATACCAAACGGTTTTCGGTCGGCCATTTTGGGTGTCGGCCATTTTGAATTTTCTCATTTAGTTCAGTATTTCACAAACAGAATGGCGTATCGCTACGAAATTTGCCATGGTTCATCAGTGACATGTTCTGAGCGCACCTATAAATCTTTAGGACGGCGCCACCTAGTGGTCAGGATATGTAAAGAAATTGTTTAAAATCTTTATATCATTTGATTTATTTGCCACACTGACATGAGACTTCACTCTATTGATTTCTTGGCTCGTGCCGAGTCCGACTGTACCAAATATGTTAGAGTCAAACCTACTTCCTGTCGGCCATTTTGAATTATATTGAACACTTACTTTTTCGAACTCCTCCTAGAGCACTTGTTTGACTGGCTTGATTTTTGGTACGCATCATCTAGAGACACTCCAGACAAAAAGTTATCAAAAGCTTTTCGGTAGACCTATCCGTTGTCGTATAACGCATCAAAGAATGCGAGGGCGAGCACGCCAAAATGTGTTTGAGCCTGTATCTTCGCAAAACTTTTGCGTATTGATATGAGACTTGGTATATGTCATAACAGTGATGACCTGAGGGTGCATGCACCATTTCGTCACACTGCCCTCTACTGGTCACGAGATATAAAAAATGTCTATTTTTGCTTATAACTACTGCAAATTTGAATGTAAAATTATGAGACTGGTCTTGTTAGATTTCGTGAGGCATGGCGAGTCAAACGATACCAAATGGTTTTTGGTCGGCCATTTTGTGTGTCGGCCATTTTGAGTTTTTCTTTAAGTTCAAGTATTTCGAAAACGCAGTTGCGTATTGTTATGAAACTTGGTATGGTTCATCAGCAACATGTTCTGAGAGGGCTTGTAAACTTTTCGGCACCCCCTAGTGGTCAAGAGATTTGAAGCTATATCTCTGCATCTCTTTATCGTATTTACACCAAATTTGGTGGGTGTCATCACAATCAAGGCCTGAGTTACAATTTATTGTTTGGTCAGTGCCCCCTAGTGGTCAAGTCATTTAAGGCTATATCTCCGTATCGGTTTATCGTATTTACACTAAATTTGGTATGTGTCATCACAGTCATGACCTTCTCTGTATTGCTTTATCGAATTTACACTAAATTTGGTATGTGTCATCACAGTCATGACCTGAGGCACCATCTATTGTTTCTGCACCGCGCCACCTAGTGGTCTCAAGATACAAAAATTGCTATTTTTTCATAAAACTAATGCAAACTTAGATCTTAAATCATGACAGTCATCACGTATGAATCATTTTTTGCCATGTTTGGCTTGACCCCGGTATCGCTGCTTGCAGCTATATTTATTATTATTTTTCTTCCTCGTTCTTCCGCCGAAAGTCAATGGCAGCCCATAGAACCGTACATAGGAAAGTTATGAAATTTGGCACACATGTAGAGGACAGTCTCAGAAGTTACTATAGCAACATAGGTGTGTCTGACTCAAACCCTCTAGCGCCACCAACAGTCCAAAAATCCACTTATTTTCATGGTCATAACTTCTGACCCATCAGTCCTAGAAACTAAATTGTTGTTTCCTCTGAATCCTTGGCTCATGATGATTCAAATGCACACATTGATGTCATTTGTGTCATGCACATCTTTCCGCCATTTTGAATTTTCCGTAAAACCTACTTTTTCGAACTCCTCCTAGAGCGTTTGTCCGATTTGCATGTCCTTTGGTATCTAGCATCCAGAGACACCCCTGACAAAAAGTTATCAAAAGCTTTTTGATAGACCAATGCGTTCTCGTATACCGTGACAACATATACGGCGGCGAGCACGCCAAAACAGACGTGAGGCCGTATCTTCGCAACACTTTGGTGTATCGACACGAAACTTGGTATATGTCATTACAGTCTTGACCTGAGGGTGCCTGCAACGTTTCGTCACAGCGCCACCTAGTGGTCACGAGATTCAAAAAATGCTTATTTTCGCTTATAACTACTTCAAACTTGAGTCTAAAATCACGAAGGTGGTCTTGTTAGATTCCTTGAGGCATGTCGAGTCAAACGATACCAAACGGTTTTCGGTCGGCCATTTTGGGTGTCGGCCATTTTGAATTTTCTCATTTAGTTCAGTATTTCACAAACAGAATGGCGTATCGCTACGAAATTTGCCATGGTTCATCAGTGACATGTTCTGAGCGCACCTATAAATCTTTAGGACGGCGCCACCTAGTGGTCAGGATATGTAAAGAAATTGTTTAAAATCTTTATATCATTTGATTTATTTGCCACACTGACATGAGACTTCACTCTATTGATTTCTTGGCTCGTGCCGAGTCCGACTGTACCAAATATGTTAGAGTCAAACCTACTTCCTGTCGGCCATTTTGAATTATATTGAACACTTACTTTTTCGAACTCCTCCTAGAGCACTTGTTTGACTGGCTTGATTTTTGGTACGCATCATCTAGAGACACTCCAGACAAAAAGTTATCAAAAGCTTTTCGGTAGACCTATCCGTTGTCGTATAACGCATCAAAGAATGCGAGGGCGAGCACGCCAAAATGTGTTTGAGCCTGTATCTTCGCAAAACTTTTGCGTATTGATATGAGACTTGGTATATGTCATAACAGTGATGACCTGAGGGTGCATGCACCATTTCGTCACACTGCCCCCTACTGGTCACGAGATATAAAAAATGTCTATTTTTGCTTATAACTACTGCAAATTTGAATGTAAAATTATGAGACTGGTCTTGTTAGATTTCGTGAGGCATGGCGAGTCAAACGATACCAAATGGTTTTTGGTCGGCCATTTTGTGTGTCGGCCATTTTGAGTTTTTCTTTAAGTTCAAGTATTTCGAAAACGCAGTTGCGTATTGTTATGAAACTTGGTATGGTTCATCAGCAACATGTTCTGAGAGGGCTTGTAAACTTTTCGGCACCCCCTAGTGGTCAAGAGATTTGAAGCTATATCTCTGCATCTCTTTATCGTATTTACACCAAATTTGGTGGGTGTCATCACAATCAAGGCCTGAGTTACAATTTATTGTTTGGTCAGTGCCCCCTAGTGGTCAAGTCGTTTAAGGCTATATCTCCGTATCGGTTTATCGTATTTACACTAAATTTGGTATGTGTCATCACAGTCATGACCTGAGGCACCATCTATTGTTTCGGCACAGCGCCACCTAGTGGTCTCAAGATACGAAAAAATTGCTTTTTTTTCATAAAACTAATGCAAACTTAGATCTTAAATCATGACAATCATCACGTATGAATCATTTTTTGCCATGTTTGGCTTGACCCCGGTATCGCTGCTTGCAGCTATATTTATTATTATTATTATTATTATTATTATTGTTATTCTTGTTCCTCGTTCTTCCACCCAAAAGTCAATGGCAGCCCATAGAACCGTACATAGGAAAGTTATGAAATTTGGCACACATGTAGAGGACAGTCACAGAAGTTACTATAGCAACATTGGTGTGTCTGACTCAAACCCTCTAGCGCCACCAACAGTCCAAAAATCCACTTATGTTCATGCTCACAACTTCTGACCCGTGAGTCCTAGAAACTAAATTCTTGTTTCCTCTGCATCCTTGGCTCATGATGATTCAAATGCACACATTGATGTCATTTGTGTCATGCAAATCTTTCCGCCATTTTGAATTTTTCGTAAAACCTACTTTTTCGAACTCCTCCTAGACCGTTTGTCCGATTTGCATGTCCTTTGGTATGTAGCATCTAGAGACACCCAAGACAAAAAGTTATCAAAAGCTTTTTGATAGACCAATGCGTTCTCATATAAATTGACAAAATATATGGCGGCGAGCACGCCAAAACGGACGTGAGGCCGTATCTTCGCAACACTTTGGTGTATCGACACGAAACTTGGTATATGTCATTACAGTCATGACTTGAGGGTGCCTGCAACGTTTCGTCACAGCGCCACCTAGTGGTCACGAGATTCAAAAAATGCCTATTTTTGCTTATAACTACTTCAAACTTGAGTCTAAAATCACGAAGGTGGTCTTGTTAGATTCCTTGAGGCATGCCGAGTCAAACGATACCAAACGGTTTTCGGTCAGCCATTTTGGGTGTCGGCCATTTTGAATTTTCTCATTAAGTTCAGTATTTCACAAACAGAATGGCGTATCGCTACGAAATTTGGCATGGTTCATCAGTGACATGTTCTGAGCGCACCTATAAATCTTTAGGACAGCGCCACCTAGTGGTCAGGATATGTAAATAAATTGTTTAAAATGTTTATATCATTTGATTAAATTGCCACTATGACATAAGACTTCACTCTATTGATTCCTTGGCTCATGCTGAGTCCGACTGTACCAAATATGTCTGAGTCAAACCTACTTCCTGTCGGCCATTTTGAATTATATTGAACACCTACTTTTTCGAACTCCTCCTAGAGCGCTCGTGTGATTGGCTTGATTTTTGGTATGCATCATCTAGAGACACTCTAGACAAAAAGTTATCATAAGCTTTTCGGTAGACCTATTTGTTGTCGTATAACGCATCAAAGAATGCGAGGGCGAGCACGCCAAAATGTGTTTGAGCCTGTATCTTCGCAAAACTTTTGTGTATTAATATGAGACTTGGTACATGTCATAACAGTGATGACCTGAGGGTGCATGCACCATTTCGTAACACTGCCCCCTACTGGTCACGAGATATAGAAAATGTCTATTTTTGCTTATAACTACTGCAAACTTGAATGTAAAATTATGAGAGTGGTCTTGTTAGATTTCGTGAGGCATGCCGAGTCAAACGATACCAAATGGTTTTTGGTCGGCCATTTTGTGTGTCGGACATTTTGAATTTTTCTTTAAGTTCAAGTATTTCAGAAACGCAATTGCGTATTGTTATGAAACTTGGTATGGTTCATCAGCAACATGTTCTGGGAGGACTTGTAAACTTTCCGGTGCCCCCTAGTGGTCAAAAGATTTGAAGCTATATCTCTGCATCTCTTTATCGTATTTACACCAAATTTGGTGGGTGTCATCACAATCAAGACCTGAGTCACAATTTATTTTTTGGTCAGTGCCCCCTAGTGGTCAAATTATTTAAGGCTATATCTCTGCATCTCTTTATTGTATTTACACCAAATTCGGTGGGTGTCATCACAATCAAGACCTGAGTCACAATTTATTTTTTGGTCAATGCCCCCTAGTGGTCAAGTCATTTAAGGCTATATCTCTGCATCTCTTTATTGTATTTACACCAAATTTGGTGGGTGTCATCACAATCAAGACCTGAGTCACAATTAATTTTTTGGTCAGTGCCCCCTAGTGGTCAAGATATTTAAGGCTATATCTCTGCATCTCTTTATTGTATTTACACCAAATTTGGTGGGTGTCATCACAATCAAGACCTGAGTCACAATTTATTTTTTGGTCAGTGCCCCCTAGTGGTCAAGTCATTTAAGGCTATATCTCCGTATCGCCTTATTGTATTTACACTAAATTTGGTATGTGTCATCACAGTTATGACCTGAGGCACCATCTATTCTTTTGGCACAGTGCCACCTAGTGGTCTCAAGATAGGAAAAAAATGTTTTTTTTTCATAAAACTAATGCAAACTTAGATGTTAAATCATGGCAGTCATCACGTATGAATCATTTTTTGCCATGTTCGGCTTGACCCCGGTATCGCTGCTTGCAGCTATATTGGCAATTGTTTCTGTTAGTAAATTTTTCTTCTTCCGCCATTGCGGTCTATGGCAGCCCATAGAACCGTACGTAGGAAAGTTATGAAATTTGGCACACTGATAGAGGACAGTCCAATGTGTCCCCACAGCAAATTTGGAGTCTCTATCTCTAACCCTCTAGCGCCACCAACAGTCCAAAGTTGCACTTATGTTTTTGCTTATAACTTCTGATCCATAAGTCCTAGAAATATAATTCTTGTTTCCTCTGATTCCATGGCTCAAGACGATTCGACTGTACCCAATGACGTCATTTTCCGTTATGAAAATTTTTCCGCTATTTTGAATTATTCGTAAAACCTACTTTTTCGAACTCGTCCTAGAGCTTTTGTCCGATTGCCACGAAAATTGGTATGTATCATCTAGAGACACTCTTGGCAAAAAGTTATCAAAAGAATTTCGATACAGCAATCCGTTGTCGTATACCGCCTTAACGAATTTTACGTATAGCGCATAAAAACTGATTTTAGGCTGTATCTTCGTCAAACTTATGCCTATTGACACGACACTTGGTACTTGTGATGCCAGTCAGGAACTGAGGGTGCATGCACAGTTTCGTCGCAGCACCACCTAGTGGCCAGACAAATGATTTATACACCTATAACTTTGGCTGCGATCAACGTATTTTTATGCGACTTGATTTTTAGGAGTCCTGAGTAGTCGCCGAGTCCAACGATACCAAACATGCCAGATTTCACCTTACGGTTAGCCCTGCGCAGCAAAACAGCACTTAAAAAACACATGCGAATATCACCGCGAGCGTTATTCCGGTCGACTCGAAAACACCATAGGAAGAACTTTACTTTACCTTCTGAACAAAAAGTTCTATTGGCGTTATATTAAAATTTTCATCAGAAATGGCCGAAAATTGCAAAAAACGAAAAATTACCTTCAAATTTTGTGTTTTTTACACATAAATGGTAATAACTCCGCAACGAAATGGAATTCTTTCACCAGATTTGATACGCTGATGTATGAGCAGAGTCTGAGGCCACACAATAAAATTGGTATGCCTGCACCACTAGGTGGCCCTATATTTGAACAAAATCTTTCATATCAAGCAAGCCCTATGGTCATACAACTATTTCTTAACTAAACTAAAGTGTATAGTCATAAAACTAGCTAGATGTTACACCATCATGACCTGATGTTGCATGCACAATTTTGTCATTGCGCCACCTACTGGTTTTGAGATAGAATATGGTATTTTTTCCTAAAACTACTGCAACAACACATCTAAAACCATGAGTCATCATGAATTATTCCTTTCATGGCTTTGACTATAATCACTGGTGGTTGCCAATTTACTCTCTAGCAACCAATGAAAATACCATATCAACTTTTTTGCAAGAGCTTTTTCTCTGCATCAGAACATCGTAAAGACATGGGGATGGTCTCTTTTGACTCATTTAACTTGTTGTAACATGTTGTGAACCATGTTTTGTCACTGCAAACATCACTCACGTGTCTTTCAGTGCTCTAATGTTCCATGATTGTCAATAACAGAAGGACAATTGCAGTAGACAATAACTTAGATTATTTTTGTTGCTTACTTTTGCGTTCTTCATCTGAAATCATTAGGTTTACCTAGGTTCTTAAGTCTGCTTATCCAAACTCACCTTTACATCCTTCTGTGCCCTTTTCGGCTTGACCCCGGTAATTGCTGCTTGCAGCTATATTTAGGGGTCAAGCCACGAAGTGGCGTAGACACCTATTGTTATTGTCAGTTTTCTTATTATTATTATTCATCCTTGTTCTTCCGCCATTGAAGTCAATGGCAGCCCATAGAACCGTACGTAGGAAAGTTATGAAATTTGGTACACATGTAGAGGACAGCCTCAGAAGTTACTGTAGCAACATTGGTGTGTCTGACTTAAACCCTCTAGCGCCACCAACAGTCCAAAAATCCACTTATGTTCATGCTCATATCTTCTGACCTGTGAGTCCTAGAAACTAAATTCTTGTTTCATCTGAATCCTTGGCTCATGATGATTCAATTGCACACATTGATGTCATTTGTGTCATCCACATCTTTCCGCCATTTTGAATTTTCCGTAAAACCTACTTTTTCGAACTCCTCCTAGACCGTTTGTCCGATTTGCATGTCCTTTGGAATGTAGCATCGAGAGACACCCCAGACAAAAAGTTATCAAAAGCTTTGTGTATAGTCATAAAACTAGCTAGATGTAACACAATCATGACCTGATGTTGCATGCACAATTTTTTCATTGCGCCACCTACTGGTTTTGAGATGGAATATGGTATTTTTGCCTAAAACTACTGCAACAACACATCTAAAACCATGAGTCATCATGGATTATTCCTTTCATGGCTTTGACTATAATCACTGGTGGTTGCCAATTTACTCCCTAGCAACCATTGAGAATACCTTATCAACCGTTTTTGCAAAAGCTATATCTCTGCATCAGAACATCGTAGAGACATGGGGATGGTCTCTTTTGACTAATTAAACTTGTTGTAACATGATGTGACCACTGCAAACACCACTCACATGTCCTTCAGTGTTCTAATGTTCCATGATTGTCAATAACAGAAGGACGATTGCAGTAGACAAGAACTTAGATTAATTTTGTTGATAACTTTTTTGTTTTTTCATCTAAAATTATTAGATTTACCTAGGTTCTTCAATCTGCTAATCCAATCTCAATTTTACATCCTTTTGTGCCCTTTTCGGCTTGACCCCGGCATTGCTGCTTGCAGCTATATTGGCAATTGTTTCTGTTAGTAAATTTTTCTTCTTCCGCCATTGCGGTCTATGGCAGCCCATAGAACCGTACGTAGGAAAGTTATGAAATTTGGCACACTGATAGAGGACAGTCCAAATAATATCCATAGCAATTTTGGAGTCTCTATCTCAAACCCGCTAGCGCCACCAACAGTCCAAAGTTGCACTTACGTTTTTGCTTATAACTTCTGATCCGTAAGTCCTAGAAACGAAATTCTTGTTTCTTCTGATTCCTTGGCTCAAGACGATTCGATTAGATTATATGACGTCATTTTCCGTCATGGAAATTTTTCCGCCATTTTGAATTATTCGTAAAACCTACTTTTGCGAACTCGTCCTAGAGTTTTTACCCGATTGCCACGAAAATCGGTATGCAGCATCTAGAGACACTCCTGGCAAAAAGTTATCAAAAGAATTTCGATAAACCATTGCGTTGTTGTATAGCGCGTCAACAAACTTCACGTGGAGTGCAAAAAACAGGTTTTAGGCTGTATCTTCGCCAAACTTAGACCTATTGTCACGAATCTTGGTACCTGAGATGTCAGTCAGGAACTGAGGGAGCATGCACAGTTTCGTTGCAGCGCCACCTAGTGGCCAGACTAATGTTTTATAGGCCTATAACTTTGGCTCCGATTGACGTATTTTCACGGGACTTGTTTCTTTGGTGTTCTGAATAGTTGCCGAGTCCAACGATACCAAACATGCCAGATTTTGCTTCACGGTTAACCCTGGGCAGCAAAATAGCGCTTAAAAAACACGTGTGAATATCTTCGCGAGCGTTTTTCCGATCGACTCGAAAACACCATAGGAAGAAACTAACCTTACCTTCTGAACAAAAAGTTCTATAGGCATTATATTATAATTTCCATCAGAAATGGCTGAAAATTGCAAAAAACGAAAAATTACCTTTAAATTTTGTGTTTTTTACACATAAATGTTTATAACTTCGCAACGAAACAATATTTTTTCACCAGATTTGATACACTGATGTATGAGCACATTCTGAGGCCACACAAAAAAAATTGTATGCCTGCACCACTAGGTGGCCCTATAATTAAACAAAATCTTTCATATCAAGCAAGCCCTATGGTCATACAACTATTTTATAGCTAATCTAAAGTGTATAGTCATGAAACTAGCTAGATGTAACGCAGTCATGACTTAAGGTTGCATGCACAGTTTTGTCATAGCGCCACCTAGTGGTTTTGAGATAGAAAATGGCTATTTTTGCCTAAAACTACTGCAACAACACATCTAAAACCATGAGTCTTCATGGATTTTTCCTTGATTATTCCTCCATGGCTTGGAGTATAATCATTGGTGGTTGCCAATTCATTCCCTAGCAACCAATGACAATACCTTATCAACCGTTTTTTGCAAGAGCTTTTTCTCTGCATCAAAACATTGTAAAGACATGGGGATGGTCTCTTTTGACTCATTTAACTTGTTGTAACATGTTGTGAACCATGTTTTGCCACTGCAAACACCACTCACATGTCTTTCAGTGCTCTAATGTTCCATGATTGTCAATAACAGAAGGACAATTGCAGTAGACAAGAACATAGATTATTTTTGTTGCTTACTTTTGCGTTCTTCATCTGAAATTTTTAGGTTTACCTAGGTTCTTATGTCTGCTTATCCAAACTCACCTTTACATCCTTCTGTGCCCTTTTCGGCTTGACCCCGGTATTGCTGCTTGCAGCTATATTTATTATTATTATTCTTCCTCTTCCGCCATTGAAGTCAATGGCAGCCCATAGAACCGTACATAGGAAAGTTATGAAATTTGGCACACTTGTACAGGACAGTCTTAGAAGTTACTATAGCAAATTTGGTGTGTCTAACTCAAACTCTCTAGCGCCACCAACAGTCCAAAAGTCCACTTATGTTCATGCTCATAACTTCTGACCCGTGAGTCCTAGAAACTAAATTCTTGTTTCCTCTGAATCCTTGGCTCATGTTGATTCAATTGCACACATTGATGTCATTTGTGTCATGCACATCTTTCCGCCATTTTGAATTTTCCGTAAAACCTACTTTTTCGAACTCCTCCTAGAGCGTTTGTCCGATTTGCATGTCCTTTGTTATATAGCATCTAGAGACACCTCTGACAAAAAGTTATCAAAAGCTTTTTTATAGACCAATGCGTTCTCGTATAAATTAACAACATATATGGCGGCGAGCACGCCAAAACAGACGTGTGGCTGTATCTTTGCAACACTTTGGTGTATCGACACGAAACTTGGTATATGTCATTACAGTCATGAACTGAGGGTGCCTGCAACGTTTCGTCACAGCGGCACCTAGTGGTCACGAGATTCGAAAAATGTCTATTTTCGCTTATAACTACTTCAAACTTGAGTCTAAAATCATGAAGTTGGTCTTGTTAGATTCCTTGAGGCATGCCGAGTCAAACAATACCAAACGGTTTTCGGTCGGCCATTTTGGGTGTCGGCCATTTTGAATTTTCTCATTAAGTTCAGTATTTCACAAACAGAATGGCGTATCGCTACGAAATTTGGCATGGTTCATCAGTGACATGTTCTGAGCGCACCTATAAATCTTTAGGACGGCGCCACCTAGTGGTCAGGATATGTAAATAAATTGTTTAAAATCTTTATATCATTTGAATAAATTGCCACTATGACATAAGACTTCACTCTATTGATTCCTTGACTCATGCTGAGTCCGACTGTACCAAATATGTCTGAGTCAAACCTACTTCCTGTCGGCCATTTTGAATTATATTGAACACCTACTTTTTCGAACTCCTCCTAGAGCGCTCGTGTGATTGGCTTGATTTTTGGTATGCATCATCTAGAGACACTCTAGACAAAAAGTTATCAAAAGCTTTTCGGTAGACCTATTTGTTGTCGTATAACGCATCAAAGAATGCGAGGGCGAGCACGCCAAAATGTGTTTGAGCCTGTATCTTCGCAAAACTTTTGTGTATTAATATGAGACTTGGTATATGTCATAACAGTGATGACCTGAGGGTGCATGCACCATTTCGTCACACTGCCCCCTACTGGTCACGAGATATAAAAAATGTCTATTTTTGCTTATAACTACTGCAAACTTGAATGTAAAATTATAAGAGTGGTCTTGTTAGATTTCGTGAGGCATGCCGAGTCAAACGATACTAAATGGTTTTTGGTCGGCCATTTTGTGTGTCGGCCATTTTTAATTTTTCTTTAAGTTCAAGTATTTCAGAAACGCAATTACGTATTGTTATGAAACTTGGTATGGTTCATCAGCAACATGTTCTGGGAGGACTTGTAAACTTTCCGGTGCCCCCTAGTGGTCAAGAGATTTGAAGCTATATCTCTGCATCTCTTTATCGTATTTACACCAAATTTGGTGGGTGTCATCACAATCAAGACCTGAGTCACAATTTATTTTTTGGTCAGTGCCCCCTAGTGGTCAAGTTATTTAAGGCTATATCTCTGCATCTCTTTATTGTATTTACACCAAATTTGGTGGGTGTCATCACAATCAAGACCTGAGTCACAATTTATTATTTGGTCAGTGCCCCCTAGTGGTCAAGTCATTTAAGGCTATATCTCCGTATCACTTTATTGTATTTACACCAAATTTGGTGGGTGTCATCACAATCAAGACCTGAGTCACAATTTATTGTTTGGTCAGTGCCCCCTAGTGGTCAAGTCATTTAAGGCTATATCTCCGTATCGCTTTATTGTATTTACACTAAATTTGGTATGTGTCATCACAGTCATGACCTGAGGCACCATCTATTGTTTCGGCAAAGCGCCACCTAGTGGTCTCAAGATACAAAAAATGCTATTTTTTCATAAAACTAATGCAAACTTAGATCTTAAACCATGACAGTTATCACGTATGAATCATTTATTGCCATGTTTGGCTTGACCCCGGTATCGCTGCTTGCAGCTATATTTATTATTTATCTTCCTCGTTCTTCCGCCGAAAGTCAATGGCAGCCCATAGAACCGTACATAGGAAAGTTATGAAATTTGGCACACATGTAGAGGACAGTCTCAGAAGTTACTATAGCAACATTGGTGTGTCTGACTCAAACCCTCTAGCGCCACCAACAGTCCAAAAATCCACTTATGTTCATGCTCATAACTTCTGACCCATGAGTCCTAGAAACTAAATTCTTGTTTCCTCTGAATCCTTGGCTCATGATGATTCAAATGCACACATTGATGTCATTTGTGTCATGCACATCTTTCCGCCATTTTGAATTTTTCGTAAAACCTACTTTTTCGAACTCCTCCTAGACCGTTTGTCCGATTTGCATGTCCTTTGGTATGTAGCATCTAGAGACATCCAAGACAAAAAGTTATCAAAAGCTTTTTGATAGACCAATGCGTTCTCGTATACAGTGACAACATACAAGGCGGCGAGCACGCCAAAACAGACGTGAGGCCGTATCTTCGCAAAACTTTATTGTATCGACATGAAACTTGGTATATGTCATTACAGTCATGACCTGAGGGTGCCTGCAACGTTTCGTCACAGCGCCACCTAGTGGTCACGAGATTCGAAAAATGCCTATTTTCGCTTATAACTACTTAAAACTTAAGTCTAAAATCATGAAGGTGGTCTTGTTAGATTCCTTGAGGCATGCCGAGTCAAACGATACCAAACGGTTTTCGGTCGGCCATTTTGGGTGTCGGCCATTTTGAATTTTCTCATTAAGTTCAGTATTTCACAAACAGATTGGCGTATCGCTACGAAATTTGGCATGGTTCATCAGTGACATGTTCTGAGCGCACCTATAAATCTTTAGGACGGCGCCACCTAGTGGTCAGGATATGTAAATAAATTGTTTAAAATCTTTATATCATTTGATTAAATTGCCAAACTGACATAAGTCTTCACTCTATTGATTCCTTGGCTCATGTTGAGTCTGACTGTACCAATTATGTCCGAGTCAAACCTACTTCCTGTCGGCCATTTTGAATTATATTGAACACCTTCTTTTTCGAACTCCTCCTAGAGCGCTCATGTGATTGGCTTGATTTTTGGTATGCATCATCTAGAGACACTCTAGACAAAAAGTTATCAAAAGCTTTTCGGTAGACCAATCCGTTGTCGTATAACGCATCAAAGAATGCGAGGGCGAGCACGCCAAAATGTGTTTGAGCCTGTATCTTCGCAAAACGTTTCCGTATTAATATGAGATTTGGTATATGTCATAACAGTGATGACCTGAGGGTGCATGCACCATTTCGTCACACTGCCCCCTACTGGTCACGAGATATAAAAAATGTCTATTTTTGCTTATAACTACTGCAAACTTGAATGTAAAATTATGAGCCTGATCTTGTTAGATTTCGTGAGGCATGCCGAGTCAAACGATACCAAATGGTTTTTGGTCGGCCATTTTGTGTGTCGGCCATTTTGAATTTTTTCTTTAAGTTCAAGTATTTCATAAACGCAATTGCGTATTGTTATGAAACTAGGTATGGTTCATCAGCAACATGTTCTGAGAGGGCTTGTAAACTTTTCGGCGCCCCCTAGTGGTCAAGAAATTTGAAGCTATATCTCTGCATCTCTTTATCGTATACACACCAAATTTGGTGGGTGTCATCACAATCAAGACCTGAGTCACAATTTATTGTTTGGTCAGTGCCTCCTAGTGGTCAAGTCATTTAAGGCTATATCTCTGTATCGCTTTATCGTATTTACACTAAATTTGGTATGTGTCATCACAGTCATGACCTGAAGCACCATCTATTGTTTCGGCACAGCGCCACCTAGTGGTCTCAAGATACGAAAAAATTGCTATTTTTTTCATAAAACTAATGCAAACTTAGATCTTAAATCATGACAGTCATCATGTATGAATCATTTTTTGCCATGTTTGGCTTGACCCCGGTATCGCTGCTTGCAGCTATATTTAGGGGTCAAGCCCCGAAGGGGCGAAGACCCCTATTGTATCCGTTAGTTTTCTTTTTATAATAATAATAATTATTATTATTAGTTATTCTTCTTCCGCCATTGCGGTCTATGGCAGCCCATAGAACCGTACGTAGGAAAGTTATGAAATTTGGCATACTGATAAAGGACACTCCAATGTGTCCACACAGCCAATTTGGAGTCTCTATGTCTAACCCACTAGCGCCACCAACAGTCCAAAGTTGGACTTATGTTTTTGCTTATAACTTCTGATCTGTAAGCCCTAGAAACAAAATTCTTACTTCCTCTGATTCCTTGGCTCAAGACGATTCGATTGGACCCTATGACATCATTTTCCGTCATGAAATTTTTTCGCCATTTTGAATTATTCGTAAAACCTACTTTTGCGAACTCGTCCTAGAGCTTTTCCCCGATTTCCACGAAAATTGGTATGCAGCATCTAGAGACACTCAAGGCAAAAAGTTATTAAAAGAATTTCGATAAACCAATCCGTTGTCGTATAGCGCGTCAACAAATTTTACATAGAGCGCAAAAAAACAGATTTTAGGCTGTATCTTCTCCAAACTTAGGCCTATTGACACAAATCTTGGTACTTGAGATGCCAGTCAGGAACTGAGGGAGCATGCACAGTTTCGTTGCAGCGCCACCTAGTGGCCAGACGAATGTTTTATAGGCCTATAACTTTGGCTATGATCATCATATTTACAAGGGACTGGTTTCCTTGGAGTTTTGAATAGTTGCCGAGTCCAACGATACCAAACATGCCAGGATTCGCCTTACGGTTAACCCTGTGCGGCAAAATAGTGCTTAAAAAACACGCGCGAATATCTCCGCGACCGTAATTCTGATCGACTCAAAAATACCATAGGAAGAAACTAACCTTACCTTCTGAACAAAAAGTTCTATTGGCGTTATATTAAAATTTTCATCAGAAATGACCGAAAAATGCAAAAAACGAAAAATTACCTTTTAAATTTTGTATTTTTTACACATAAATGGTTATAACTTCGCAACGAAAAGAGATTTTTTCACCAGATTTGATACGCTGATGTACGACCACAGTCTGAGGCTACACAAAAAAAATTGCTTGCTTGCACCACTAGTTGGCGTTATAATTGAACAAAACCTGTGATATCAAGCCAGCCCTATGGTCATACAACTGTTTCTTCACTAAACTAAAGTGTATAGTCATAAAACTAGCTCGATGTAACGTAATCATGACCTGAAGTTGCATGCACAATTTTGTCACAGCGCCACCTAGTGGTTTTGAGATAGAAAATTGAAAATTTTGCCTAAAACTACTGCAACAACACATCTAAAACCACAAGTCATCATGGATTATTCATTTCATGGCTTGGATTATAATCACTGGTGGATGTCAATTTACTGTCTAGCAACCAATGAGAATACCTTATCAACTGTTTTTGCAAGAGCTATATCTCTTCATCAGAACAGCGTAGAGACATGGGGGTGGGCTCTTTTGACTCATTAACACCACAGTAACATTTTGTGAGCTGAGTATTACCACTGCAAGCACCACTCACATTTCCTTCAGTGTTCTAGTTGTCAATGCTCCTCAAGACGTGAGGGAGAGATTTCACTGAATAAGAACACAGCTTTTTTGCTGATTACTGTTATATTAATTTGTCTGAAATCAGGAGGTTTTGCTAGGTTTTTTAAACTGCTCATCCGGACTCAAGTTTACCTTCTTCTGTGCCCTTTTTGGCTTGACCCCGGCATTGCTGCTTGCAGCTATATTTAGGGGTCAAGCCCCGAAGGGGCGTAGAACCCTATTGTATTTGTTAGTTTTCTTTTTATAATAATTATTATTATTATTAGTTATTCTTCTTCCGCCATTGCGGTCTATGGCAGCCCATAGAACCGTACGTAGGAAAGTTATGAAATTTGGCACACTGATAAAGGACAGTCCAATGTGTCCCCACAGCAAATTTGGAGTCTCTATGTCTAACCCACTAGCGCCACCAACAGTCCAAAGTTGCACTTATGTTTTTGCTTATAACTTCTGATCCGTAAGCCCTAGAAACAAAATTCTTACTTCCTCTGATTCCTTGGCTCAAGACGATTCGATTGGACCCTATGTCGTTATTTTCCGTCATAAAAATTGTTCCGCCATTTTGAATTATTCGTAAAACCTACTTTTTCGAACTCGTCCTAGGGCTTTTCTCCGATTGCCACGAAAATTGGTATGTATCATCTTGAGACACTCATGGCAAAAAGTTATTAAAAGAATTTCGATACAGCAATCCGTTGTCGTATACCGCCTTAACAAATTTTACGTAGAGCGCAAAAAAACTGATTTTAGGCTGTATCTTCGTCAAACTTAGGCCTATTGACACGACACTTGGTACTTCTGATGCCAGTCAGGAACCGAGGGTGCATGCACAGTTTCGTTGCAGCGCCACCTAGTGGCCAGAGAAATGTTTTATACACCTATAACTTTGGCTCCGATTGACGTATTTTCACAGGACTTGTTTCTTTGGAGTTCTGAATAGTTGCCGAGTCCAACGATACCAAACATGCCAGATTTCGCCTTACGGTTAACCCTGGGCAGCAAAATAGCGCTTAAAAAACACGCGTGAATATCTCTGCGAGCGTTATTCCGATCGTCTCGAAAACACCATTGGAAGAAACTAACCTTACCTTCTGAACAAAAAGTTCTATTGGCGTTATATTAAAATTTTCATCAGAAATTGCCGAAAATTGCAAAAAACGAAAAATTACATTCAAATTTTGTGTTTTTTACACATAAATGGTTGTAACTTCGTAACGAAAATATATTTTTTCACCAGATTTGCTACGCTGATGCATGAGCACATTCTGAGGCAACACAAAAAAAAATTGTGTGCTTGCACCACTAGATGGCCTTATAATTGAACAAAACCTTTGATAACAAGCCAGCCTTATGGTCATACAACTGTTTCTTAACTAAACTAAAGTGTATTGTCATAAAACTAGCTAGATGTAACACAATCATGACGTGATGTTGCATGCACAATTTTTTCATTGCGCCACCTACTGGTTTTGAGATAGAATATAGTATTTTTGCCTAAAACTACTGCAACAACACATCTAAAACCATGAGTCATCATGGATTATTCCTTTCATGGCTTTGACTATAATCACTGGTGGTTGCCAAGTTACTCCCTAGCAACCATTGAGAATACCTTATCGACCGCTTTTGCAAAAGCTATATCTCAGCATCAAAACATCGTAGAGACACGGGGATGGTCTCTTTTGAGTTATTAAACTTGTTGTAACATGATGTGACCCATGTTTTGCCACTGCAAACACCACTCACATGTCCTTCAGTGCTCTAATGTTTCATGACTGTCAATAACAGAAGGACGATTGTAGTAGACAAGAACTTAGATTATTTTTGTTGATAACTTTTTTGTGTTTTCATCTAAAATTATTAGGTTTACTTAGGTTCTTCAATCTGCTTATCCAATCTCAATTTTACATCCTTTTGTACCCTTTTCGGCTTGACCCCGGCATTGCTGCTTGCAGCTATATTTAGGGGTCAAGCCCCGAAGGGGCGTAGAACCCTATTGTATTTGTTAGTTTTCTTAATTTTATTATTATTAGGGGTCAAGCCCCGAAGGGGCGAAGACCCCTATTGTATTTGTTAGTTTTCTTTTTACAATTATTATTAGTTATTCTTCTTCCGCCATTGCGGTCTATGGCAGCCCATAGAACCGTACGTAGGAAAGTTATGAAATTTGGCACACTGATAAAGGACACTCCAGTGTGTCCCCACAGCAAATTTGGAGTCTCGATGTCTAACCCGCTAGCGCCACCAACAGTCCAAAGTTGCACTTATGTTTTTGCTTATAACTTCTGGTCCGTATGTCCTAGAAACACAATTTTCGTTTCCTCTGATTCCTTGGCTCAAGACGATTCGAAAGGACCCTATGACGTCATTTTCCGTCATGAAAATTTTTCCACTATTTTGAATTATTCGTAAAACCTACTTTTTCGAACTTGTCCTAGAGCTTTTGTCCGATTGCCACGAAAATCGGCACGTAGCATCTAGAGACACTCATGGCAAAAAGTTATCAAAAGAATTTCAATACACCAATCCGTTGTCGTATACCGCCTTAACAAATTTTACGTAGAGTGCAAAAAAACTGATTTTAGGCTGTATCTTCGTCAAACTTAGGCCTATTGACACGACACTTGGTACTTGTGATGCCAGTCAGGAACTGAGGGTGCATGCACAGTTTCGTTGCAGCGCCACCTAGTGGTCAGATTAATGTATTACACGCCTATAACTTTGGCTGCGGTCAATGTATTGTCACGGGACTTGTTTCCTTGGAGTTTTGAATAGTTGCCGAGTCCAACGATACCAAACTTGCCAGAATTCGCCTTACGGTTAACCCTGCGCAGCAAAATAGCGCTTAAAAAACACGCGCGAATATCTCCGCGAGCGTAATTCTGATCGACTCAAAAACACCATAGGAAGAAACTAACCTTACCTTCTGAACAAAAAGTTCTATTGGCGTTATATTAAAATTTTCATCAGAAATGGCCGAAAAATGCAAAAAACGAAAAATTACCTTTAAATTTTGTATTTTTTACACATAAATGGTTATAACTTCGCAACGAAAAGAGATTTTTTCACCAGATTTGATACGCTGATGTACGTCCACAGTCTGAGGCTACACAAAAAAAATTGCTTGCTTGCACCACTAGTTGGCGTTATAATTGAACAAAACCTGTGATATCAAGCCAGCCCTATGGTCATACAACTGTTTCTTCACTAAACTAAAGTGTATAGACATAAAACTAGCTCAATGTAACGTAATCATGACCTGAAGTTGCATGCACAATTTTGTCACAGCGCCACCTAGTGGTTTTGAGATAGAAAATGGTAATTTTTGCCTAAAACTACTGCAACAAACACATCTAAAACCATAAATCATCATGGATTATTCATTTCATGGCTTGGATTATAATCACTGGTGGATGTCAATTTACTGTCTAGCAACCAATGAGAATACCTTATCAACTGTTTTTGCAACAGCTTTTTCTCTGCATCAGAACAGCGTAGAGACATGGGGATGGTCTCTTTTGACTCATTTAACTTGCTGTAACATGTTGTGACCCATGTTTTGCCACTGCAAACATCACATACATGTCTTTCAGTGTTCTAATGTTCCATGATTGTCAATAACAGAAGGACGATTGCAGTAGACAAGAACATAGATTATTTTTGTTGATTACTTTTGCGTTTTTTTCATCTGAAATCATAAGGTTTCCCTAGGTTCTTTAGTCTGCTTATCCAAACGCAACTTTACATCCTTCTGTGCCCTTTTCGGCTTGACCCCGGCATTGCTGCTTGCAGCTATATTTATTAGTTATTCTTCTTCCGCCATTGCGGTCTATGGCAGCCCATAGAACCGTACGTAGGAAAGTTATGAAATTTGGCATACTGATAAAGGACACTCCAATGTGTCCACACAGCCAATTTGGAGTCTCTATGTCTAACCCACTAGCGCCACCAACAGTCCAAAGTTGGACTTATGTTTTTGCTTATAACTTCTGATCTGTAAGCCCTAGAAACAAAATTCTTGCTTCTTCTGATTCCTTGGCTCAAGACGATTCGATTGGACCCTATGACATCATTTTCCGTCATGAAATTTTTTCGCCATTTTGAATTATTCGTAAAACCTACTTTTGCGAACTCGTCCTAGAGCTTTTCCCCGATTTCCACGAAAATTGGTATGCAGCATCTAGAGACACTCAAGGCAAAAAGTTATTAAAAGAATTTCGATAAACCAATCCGTTGTCGTATAGCGCGTCAACAAATTTTACATAGAGCACAAAAAAACAGATTTTAGGCTGTATCTTCTCCAAACTTAGGCCTATTGACACAAATCTTGGTACTTGAGATGCCAGTCAGGAACTGAGGGAGCATGCACAGTTTCGTTGCAGCGCCACCTAGTGGCCAGACGAATGTTTTATAGGCCTATAACTTTGGCTATGATCATCATATTTACAAGGGACTGGTTTCCTTGGAGTTTTGAATAGTTGCCGAGTCCAACGATACCAAACATGCCAGGATTCGCCTTACGGTTAACCCTGTGCGGCAAAATAGTGCTTAAAAAACACGCGCGAATATCTCCGCGACCGTAATTCTGATCGACTCAAAAACACCATAGGAAGAAACTAACCTTACCTTATGAACAAAAAGTTCTATTGGCGTTATATTAAAATTTTCATCAGAAATGACCGAAAAATGCAAAAAACAAAAAATTACCTTTTAAATTTTGTATTTTTTACACATAAATGGTTATAACTTCGCAACGAAAAGAGATTTTTTCACCAGATTTGATACGCTGATGTACGACCACAGTCTGAGGCTACACAAAAAAAATTGCTTGCTTGCACCACTAGTTGGCGTTATAATTGAACAAAACCTGTGATATCAAGCCAGCCCTTTGGTCATACAACTGTTTCTTCACTAAACTAAAGTGTATAGTCATAAAACTAGCTCGATGTAACGTAATCATGACCTGAAGTTGCATGCACAATTTTGTCACAGCGCCACCTAGTGGTTTTGAGATAGAAAATTGAAAATTTTGCCTAAAACTACTGCAACAACACATCTAAAACCACAAGTCATCATGGATTATTCATTTCATGGCTTGGATTATAATCACTGGTGGATGTCAATTTACTGTCTAGCAACCAATGAGAATACCTTATCAACTGTTTTTGCAAGAGCTATATCTCTTCATCAGAACAGCGTAGAGACATGGGGGTGGGCTCTTTTGACTCATTAACACCACAGTAACATTTTGTGAGCTGAGTATTACCACTGCAAGCACCACTCACATTTCCTTCAGTGTTCTAGTTGTCAATGCTCCTCAAGACGTGAGGGAGAGATTTCACTGAATAAGAACACAGCTTTTTTGCTGATTACTGTTATATTAATTTGTCTGAAATCAGGAGGTTTTGCTAGGTTTTTTAAACTGCTCATCCGGACTCAAGTTTACCTTCTTCTGTGCCCTTTTTGGCTTGACCCCGGCATTGCTGCTTGCAGCTATATTTAGGGGTCAAGCCCCGAAGGGGCGTAGAACCCTATTGTTATTGTTAGTTTTCTTATTATTATTATTATTATATATTATTCTTCTTCTTGTTCTTCCGCCATTAAAGTCAATGGCAGCCCATAGAACCGTACATAGGAAAGTTATGAAATTTGGCACACATGTAGAGGACGGTCTTAGAAGTTACTTTAGCAACATTGGTGTGTCTGACTCAAACCCTCTAGCGCCACCAACAGTCCAAAAATCCACTTATGTTCATGCTCATAACTTCTGACCCGTGAGTCCTAGAAACTAAATTCCTGTTTCTTCTGAATCCTTGGCTCATGATGATTCAATTGCATACGTTGATGTCATTTGTGTCATGCAAATCTTTCCGCCATTTTGATTTTTCCGTAAAACCTACTTTTTCGAACTCCTCCTAGACCGTCCGTCAGATTTGCATGTCCTTTGGTATATAGCATCTAGAGACACCCCAGACAAAAAGTTATCAAAAGCTTTTTGATAGACCAATGCGTTCTCGTATAAATTGACAACATATATGGCGGCGAGCACGCCAAAACGGACGTGAGGCCATATCTTCGCAAAACTTTATTGTATCGACACGAAACTTGGTATATGTCATTACAGTCATGACCTGAGGGTGCCTGCAACGTTTTGTCACAGCGCCACCTAGTGGTCACGAGATTCGAAAAATGCATATTTTCGCTTATAACTACTTCAAACTTGAGTCTAAAATCATGAAGGTGGTCTTGTTAGATTCCTTGAGGCATGCCGAGTCAAACGATACCTAACGGTTTTCGGTCGGCCATTTTGGGTGTCGGCCATTTTGAATTTTCTCATTAAGTTCAGTATTTCACAAACCGAATGGCGTATGGTTACGAAATTTGGCATGGTTCATGGGTGACATGTTCTGAGCGCACCTATAAATCTTTAGGACAGCGCCACCTAGTGGTCAGGATATGTAAATAAATTGTTTAAAATCTTTATATCATTTGATTAAATTGCCACACTGACATAAGACTTCACTTTATTGATTCCTTGGCTCATGCCGAGTCCGACTGTACCAAATATGTCTGAGTCAAACGTACTTCCTGTCGGCCATTTTGAATTATATTGAACACCTACTTTTTCGAACTCCTCCTAGAGCGCTCGTGTGATTGGCTTGATTTTTGGTATGCATCATCTAGAGACACTCTAGACAAAAAGTTATCAAAAGCTTTTCGGTAGACCTATTCGTTGTCGTATAACGCATCAAAGAATGTGAGGGCGAGCACGCCAAAATGTGTTTGAGCCTGTATCTTCGCAAAACTTTTGCGTATTAATATGAGACTTGGTATATGTCATAACAGTGATGACCTGAGGGTGCATGCACCATTTCGTCACACTGCCCCCTACTGGTCACGAGATATAAAATATGTCTATTTTTGCTTATAACTACTGCAAACCTGAATGTAAAATTATGAGACTAGTTTTGTTAGATTTCGTGAGGCATGCCGAGTCAAACGATACCAAATGGTTTTGGTCAGCCATTTTGTGTGTCGGACATTTTGAATTTTTTCTTTAAATTCAAGTATTTCAGAAACGCAATTGCGTATTGTTATGAAACTTGGTATGGTTCATCAGCAACATGTTCTGAGAGGACTTGTAAACTTTTCGGCGCCCCCTAGTGGTCAAGAGATTTGAAGCTATATCTCTTCATCTCTTTATCGTATTTACACCAAATTTGGTGGGTGTCATCACAATCAAGACCTGAGTCACAATTTATTGTTTGGTCAGTGCCCCCTAGTGGTCAAGTCATTTAAGGCTATATTTCCGTATCGCTTTATTGTATTTACACTAAATTTGGTATGTGTCATCACAGTCATGACCTGAGGCACCATCTATTGTTTCGGCACAGCGCCACCTAGTGGTCTCAAGATACGAAAAAATTGCTATTTTTTTCCTACAACTAATGCAAACTTAGATCTTAAATCATGACAGTCATCACGTATGAATCATTTTTTGCCATGTTTGGCTTGACCCCGGTATCGCTGCTTGCAGCTATATTTATTATTAGTTATTCTTCTTCCGCCATTGCGGTCTATGGCAGCCCATAGAACCGTACGTAGGAAAGTTATGAAATTTGGCACACTGATAAAGGACAGTCCAATGTGTCCCCACAGCAAATTTGGAGTCTCTATGTCTAACCCACTAGCGCCACCAACAGTCCAAAGTTGCACTTATGTTTTTGCCTATAACTTCTTATCCGTAAGCCCTAGAAACAAAATTCTTGGTTCCTCTGATTCCTTGGCTCAAGACGATTCCATTGGACCCTATGTCGTTATTTTCCGTCATGAAAATTTGTCCGCCATTTTGAATTATTCGTAAAACCTACTTTTTCGAACTCGTCCTAGAGCTTTTGTCCGATTGCCACCAAAATTGGTATGTATCATCTTGAGACACTCATGGCAAAAAGTTATCAAAAGAATTTCGATACAGCAATCCGTTGTCGAATACCGCCTTAACGAATTTTACGTAGAGCGCAAAAAAACAGATTTTAGGCTGTATCTTCGTCAAACTTAGGCCTATTGACACGACACTTGGTACTTGTGATGCCAGTCAGGAACTGAGGGTGCATGCACAGTTTCGTCGCAGCGCCACCTAGTGGCCAGAAAAATGATTTATACACCTATAACTTTGGCTCCGATTGATGTATTTTCACAGGACTTGTTTGTTTGGAGTTCTGAATAGTTGCAGAGTCCAACGATACCAAACATGCCAGAATTCGCCTTACGGTTAACCCTGCGCAGCAAAATAGCGCTTAAAAAACACGTGTGAATATCTCCACGAGCGTTTTTCCGATTGACTCGAAAACACCATAGGAAGAAACTAACCTTACCTTCTGAACAAAAAGTTCTACTGGCGTTATATTAAATTTTTCATCAGAAATGGCCGAAAGTTGCAAAAAACGAAAAATTACCTTCAAATTTTGTGTTTTTTACACATAAATGGTTGTAACTTTGTAACGAACATATATTTTTCCACCAGATTTGATACGCTGATGCATGAGCACATTCTGAGCCTACACAAAAAAAATTGTATGCTTGCACCACTAGATGGCCTTATAATTGAACAAATCCTTTGATAACAAGCCAGCCCTATGGTCATACAACTGTTTCTTCACTAAACTAAAGTGTATAGACATAAAACTAGCTAGATATAACACAATCATGACCTGTTGTTGCATGCACAATTTTGTCATTGCGCCACCTACTGGTTTTGAGATAGAATATGGCATTTTTACCTAAAACTACTGCAACAACACATCTAAAACCATGAGTCATTATGGATTATTCCTTTCATGGCTTTGACTATAATCACTGGTGGTTGCCAATTCACTCCCTAGCAACCATTGAGAATACCTTATCAACCGTTTTTGCAAAAGCTATATCTCTGCATCAGAACATCGTAGAGACACAGGGATGGTCTCTTTTGACTAATTAAACTTGTTGTGACATGATGTGACCCATAATTTGCCACTGGAAACACCACTCACATGTCCTTCAGTGCTCTAATGTTCCATGCTTGTCAATAACAGAAAGACGATTGCATTAGACAAGAACATAGATCATGTTTGTTGATAACTTTTTGTTTTTTCATCTAAAATTATTAGGTTTACCTAGGTTCTTCAATCTGCTTATCCAATCTCAATTTTGCATCCTTTTGTGCCCTTTTCGGCTTGACCCCGGCATTGCTGCTTGCAGCTATATTAATATGATTGGTTCTGTTTGAAATTCATTATCTTTTATTATTAAATAAAATAAATTAATTAAACTATTATTGGATGAACCCCCCCCCCCCCCGCCCCCGTAACGTAAGACCCCCGTCCCGAATTTCAGCCAATCTCATCTGGTCACCCTAATCTCATAATATTCACATGGTTTAGCTAAATTAAACTGTTATTTCTCTGTCTGACTCTACGCAGCCATTTGCCAAAAAACCTAAATAAGATATTTTTCCCATTTTATTTCCCCTTTGTTCGTTATTTGGTTCAGTTTAATCAGAGCTACCTTGTGTTACGTTGTTCCCTTGTTAGTTTGGTATAAAGTTAAACTGCTAGCTAAAAGTTTTAACCAAGAAGGATAATATTAACAGGAGACATGAATGAATGTAAGAATTGAACCATGATAAAACGCGACATGCACTACAAATTGAAGGTATGAAATTAAGTTAAAGAGTAACTAAACCCTAAACCAACTTTTTCTAGTTAATGATCTGTCAGAATGATGCTTTATTAGTGCTGTTCATTGATTTTAGTAAGTTTTTTGACATTTGGATAAAAAGTGTTTCAATACTGCAGTATATGGTGTAAAAACGTCTAAGTGCTGCCCTCTTCAGGTTGAACGGTGGCTACTGCAGTTGAATTTTCTTATTGGATGTTGAGTCCAAAAAATGACTCGTGACGTAAGCAGATTCAAGCTTACCACGCCCTTGTTACGATCTCATCACACATTTGGTACAAGCTTAGTTCGTCCCCTCTATCTCTGTTGGGATCATAGACAGTAAAAGAAAAATGGACACAGCGACCCCATTGAATTCAACGGAGACAAGTGAAGCCAATTAGAAGCACCCACTTCCTGGGGGTCGAGCGTACTGCGCAGACTCAAACTGAGCTTGATGACGTAGATATCACGTGAGCAACCTGTCTGACAATTGTAAGTCTTCTAATAGCCGTGCCAAGAGAAATCTGAACACCCACCGAATCTAGCAGAAAGGCAGAGCGTGAACAGGAGCAATTTTGGTAAGTATTCTGATTAATTATTTTGTCATTTTGCATAGTATTTATTTATTTTTAAATGTAACGCCAGTACGGCATATTAAGTAAATGCATAATATTAAGAAGTTATGATATTCAATAACTTGTGATATTATGATTAATTATTTTTGTAATTTTGCATAGTATTTATTTATTTAAAAATGTAATGCCAGTACGCCATATTAAGTTAATGCATAATATTAAAAAGTTATGTAAAATGATATTCAACTTGTGATATGATATTATAAGTTACCCAATAGGTACATGTAAGGAGATAACCAGATAACATAGGCACAAGCTAATTATTGCCAACTAAATGTTAGTTAACATTAGTAATTAATTTTAAAATGCTATGTAGGATGTAATTTAAATGATTCATATTTATGGGAGCGCATATATTAAATATGATTTAAGCACGATAAAATTAGGCATTGGTATAGATAACGTGCTTGCTGGGCACATGTTAATTGATGCACATGGTGTTTTATAACGTTAATGGTCGCCGAATATAACCAAAAAATGGCGTTAACTGTTATCTACAACGCAAGAGAAATGGACGAATCAGTCATATAAAAAAGTAATATAGTAAATCGCTTTGAACAAAAACGCCTGCTTTGGCCTGTTAATGTAGGCTAGATAATACATGGACAATAACAAATGTCACCAATAACATCTATAACTAATGTTTGCCCTTTTTATGTTTCTTTCCTCAACTTCAAGAACTTCAACTGCAGTAGCCTACTTTAAGCAAGCACCATGGATAACAACAAAGGTAAGCCATCTAGCTATAGTATAATTTAGAAATATAGTATATAACATGGAAAGCAACACATTGACCATAAGAGAGAAAAAAAAAAATAAATGAACCTTGTGTAATACCTATATTGTCATATTATTATTTCAATGAACATATAAAATCAATTAATTTGTGTTTTATTGTATGCATAGGCTTTTTCTGTTTTGTTCGGATAGAAAGAAATCAATTACCCGAGACAAGTCACTTGTGTGTGTTAAAATATGTATACTGATCCTGTTTTGATTGCGATTGCTGTATGCAGTGATTTGGATCATGGGCAGCAGCTACATTCGTCGTGGGGAAGAGAGAGCCAGAGAGACCATAGGGGCCAATCTTGGCCTAGCAGCCAAGGTTCACTGGTTTGGCTGGGGTGGACTTCGATGGCACGGGCTCCCTTCCTTTTTTCTACCGGTCCCTTAGAGAAAGAGCAGTCGCGGATCTCCTGCTGATTCACTGTGGCGGGAACGACTTGGGATGCAGGAAGAGCATCTATCTCGTTGCGGCAATGAAGCAGGATCTGCAATATCTCTATCAGCGTTTCCCTCAGATGGTCATCTTGCTGTCTGACATCACTCAGAGACGTCGGTGAAGATCGGGACGTCCGGGGAAAATTGACAAGGCCCGTAAATGGGTGAACAGTGTCATGGCTACGTTTGTCTTGGGAATGCAGGGGGGTATCGTGCATGACCCTCAAATTGTATTTAACAAGCCTCAACTGTTTCTTAGGGACAACGTTCATTTATCCACTATGGGTAATGATATTTTTTAAAATAATTTAGCTGAAGCCTTGAGAGTCTTAATCCAGTAGGGGTGATGCTGGATTAAACCTCTCAACATGTTTTAAACAAGAAACAGTTGAAAAATTTGTTAAATTGTTTTGGGGTTGTGTTTGTGCCTTTTGTCTTTAGTTTAACACATTATCACATTGGTAGACATAACACTGTTCAATAGTCTCTGCTCTTTCTCCCCCAGGCTTTCTCCCCTCCGTGCTATTAATGTATCACCCTAGCCATCCACCCCATGTCCTCTCTCTTTTCTTCCCCACGACAAATGAAGCTAGAGGGGATAGGATTTTTTTTACTTTTTAAATTGTTTTTAAAGATTTTCAAAAATTGTGTTTGTAGTTTATATATAATAAAGAAATATTTATTAACCAAATGATTCAATATTTATTATCGAAAAACACAGTAGACACTTCAAGTAGACATACTTTGACAGAAATGTGATGTGGTTTTATTACTTATGGTTTAGAACTTCATAATGATACAAATTCAAAGTCAGTGGCCTGCCGAATATTGATAAGGGAGGTGATACCTCAAGACACCTTTAGATTAGATTTATCTTTATTGTTGTTAGATCAGGTCTCCACACCACAGACAAAATAAAAAACGATCCAGCCCCGGACGCCAGATCACGTCAGAAAATATAAGTTTACTTGTTTAACAGGCCTCTGTTAGTTAAAAGGTTGATCAATCGCTGCTAGAGGAGAGCATAAACAGGACGTGAGACAAAGGTTTAGATGATAAAATAAAACCGAGTTTTATTGATGGACAGCTTAGTTTCAGTTGCATATGTCTCAATGTTCAAACCTTGTCTACCCCCATGAATACAGCATTCACTGTTATATCAAAATTGCTCAGCTGCAACATCCCTCTTAGACCTTGGGCTTCCATAAACATTCTCTTTATCTATCTTTGTTTACAAACAGACAGAACAGCTCTTGAAACTTCACAAATGTGAGACTGAACCACCATGAAATTATTAATAAGAGACATATATAATATAGAAATACAATGAATAAACAATAATGTAATAATAAAAATGATAATAATGAAATTGATAATGATAAAATAATATTAAACAATCAAATACATAATTGAATGGATAACTAATGATTATAAAATGATTGTGATGATTATGTAAATAAATGATTAAACATTAAAAAAACACAATATTAAAAACATTCGGCAGGTGAAGATCTAAGGTAGGATCCATCACTGTCAATGTGTAGAGTACAAGTACAGAGACAATTCAATGCAGTTAGTGTCTAACCAGAAGTGCAAAAAAGTACAGTATAGACAGGTAGTGTAGTATAAACAGTAAATGTCATAGTGCAGTGTAGACAGTAGTAAACCGTTAACCTAGTGGAATGGTTTACAGTAAGGATATGTGCAGTGTATTAAAGGGATACTTCACCGATTTAGCATTCAGCTTTGTATCTGTAGAAACCCGGCAGTATTACTGAATGACCATGTTTCCCTCCCTCATTTCCCCCTGAGAGGAGAGATATCTGCATTTTGGTTCTGCAAAAAAGTCCTCCGATGATGTAATATGACGATTTTTGCATCATCGGAGGACTTTTTTGCAGAACCAAAATGCAGATATCTCTCCTCTCAGGGGGAAATGATGGAGGGAAACATGGTCATTCAGTAATACTGCCGGGTTTCTACAGATACAAAGCTGAATGCTAAATCGGTGAAGTATCCCTTTAACAGTAGCATTATAAGAGCATAACACATGGGTATGCAGTATGAAAAATAAAGACAGATACACTGTAAAGGTTAGACCTTACCAGGTAAAATACTGGAAACACTTTAGTATTTACTAACATTTATAATGCATTGATAAGGTGAGCAAAGTATTACTGTGAACTTATTACATTTGAGACAAAAAAGTATTGTACATAAAAAGATTTTCACTGTCCACAACTGTGACAGTGCAGTCACTGCCTGTTAAATAAAGCAACACACAGTGCATCATCAAGAGGCATAGCAGTTGCCATGTCATACTGTGACACAATTGGTGAGAATGCTCTAGATCAGTGCCCGCCAAAGCACATTCTATTTATAGTCTCAATTGTAATATTTATTGCATTAACAAGTAAAACAAAAACGTTTTGAGCAGATAAATACCAAAAAGTACCCCTCCAGATTGTTTTATCCATTGTGGTAGCCCTTGCTCACAAAAAGGTTGGAGACTCCTGCTCTAGATGCTGCAGCGGTAGAAGTTCACCAGGATCTATTACACCTGTAATAGCAATAACATAATAATAAAATAGCTGAGAAAATAATTATATTACTTTGGTCTGATTTTTCTATAAACATGTTGGCTAAAAGCATATAATACAGGAAACTACAGATGTTGTCTGAGTTATTTAACTTAACATAACAGCCAAGTGACTACGTATAACTAAACTTTGTATGTGTGCTTTGTATGTGTGCTGCTGCTTACTGTCCTCAGTCTGAGTAAAATGTTCTATTATACTTACCAGTGTTCGTTACTGGAAAAACTTGGAATCAGCAACCACCAGCATGTCTGAAAAAGAGAAAGAATGAGCAGGATCTTGGCTTTAACTATCAACATCTAGCCTGGCTTAGTTTAAAGCCCACTCACCACGTCAAGGTGCAGGCTCAGAGTGGGTAGACAGGACAAGACAAACGTAACAAACAGACGCCACAAACAGACAACATAATGAAACATATGAACATTTGATTGTAACATTTGAACAGAATGAACTGTATAATCACAAAAAAATTAAAGTTTAAGCTTAGAACTTCATGTAACTTCATGTAACTTAATGTAACAGCGAACAGAAATGTGTTACTGTCCCATGTGCGTGTAAAGACGTGGTTTTCTCAAAGCAAGTAAGAAGCGTGACAGCTGAACATATGTAAAGTCAGGGCTCTAAGCAAAGCAGGTGTGAGCGATGTATGAACGTGTGTAAAGTCAGGTTTAATCAACAAATACTTATGCCCCGTTGATGCGGGCTCTAAGCAAAGCAAGTGTGAGTGATACACAGAAAGTGCTGTAAACATTATTCAAACAAGAAGATGTGCACTAAAACACCATACTATTGGTGATTGAAAAGTATTAATTTGTTCATCTTTCTTCTCACAGGAGCCCCTGTTACTTTCTCAGTTTCTCTCCTTGCCAAATGATGAAGGCGTATCTTGCAGTACATGGAGGCTGCCATCTTAATCAAGGTGTGAACATGATTGTCCTCAACACTGGTCTCAAACATGTGGTTGTACAACTCTGAAAAAATATTTTTGTCAGCACAATCACTCAGAACCTGAATTATAATGGCAGCTGTCAATCCTTTTCCTTGAGGAAGCTTCCCTCCACTGGTGTTTAGAAGTCTCTGGAAGCACCTTTCAGAGGCTTTACACACCTCCACAATGTTATTTGATGGATTCTGTAAGCCTCCTCTGTTCTTCAGTGCAATAAAAGCATGCACGCTGGAATCAGAACTCAGTGCAAGAGAACAGGGCATGCACAAGATTTTCTCCTTCATCTTTTTTACCACAAATCCAGCAATGTAATGGATAGCGGCGTCTTTGAACTCAGATATTGAATCGACACAAGGTAAGATACTGTAGTCGTGGTCAGAATCCAGAGGGAGTGCTGGTGTGACATCAATTTTTTCTTGCAAAAACCCAATCTACTTTGAACAAATGCCACCTTCCTCTTAAGAGGACTGGGGAAGGTTTTCAGAATGTATGCATGATGATCTGCAGAATGGCTATGGCTGCAGCTGGCTACACTCATCTCGACCGTCTGTGGTTTACTGTGAGTGCAACTGATGTAATCATGGTCATGACTGACGTTCCTGCGTTTACCAGCTAGCGTGTCAGAGTCAGTCTTACTTACCGTTGTGTTCTTACTGACTTTGGTGTGCCTTACCTTGACCTTCGCCTGGGAATGGGGGTAGAAGATGGTTGGCACCGCGTCTGGTTTAAGGGTGTTTCCTCCATGGAAAGGGATGAAACAGTCCTGTGTGAAGTGAAGGGAGCAGAGGCGAGAACGGTTGGTTGGTGTCCAGCCCTTTCTCTTGACATTGTGTATCCACTGCTGCAACCTGCCTTTATCATTGAAGGGGAACCTAGAAAAGAAAAAAAGCATATCACATTGTTCAAGAAAATGAATTAAATGGAAATAAATGTAATTTACCTTAAAGAATGTCATGTCATTTATTTCATCTAATGAATTTAATGGAAATTAAACCAAAAGTGATGGATTTTTTTCTCTCTCAAAGAATCTGCATCCCATGCTACCCTAAAATGATCTATTTGCCCCCACCCCAGTTGAGAATCAATTGCAGTGACAATGCATAAGCTGATCTGTCACCCACATCCAACCAAAACAATTAAATGTGGCTGTGGTGGTATATAAAATTTGTAGAAAGCATTAAACTGGGCACCAGCTATTGTATGACATATAAATGTGCGTACAGATACAAATGCACACGTGTGCATGCACAAACACACACATTATGCACATACACTCCCTATATTTACAAATATTTTATTGTTGCAGCCATTCATTTAAAATAAACATGTTGTTGTGGCATATCACTTGGAATACCCTTAGTTTTTGTGCTTGTTTTCTGAATCTCTGGTGTTTAATTTTGGAGATGAGGTCATGACTGCAGGTGCTGATGAGGCTAAAACCAGCACATGCAGTGCAAGTAGACTTTGACTAGTTAATTTTAATTAACATTATTTTATATATCTTCTATATTGACAAGGCCTTTTTGAAGGATGTTGGTTTAGCCCTTTTCTGTTTTGAGCTTAACTGAGAGTTTGTAGGCGTTTAAGGCAGCGTGTGCTTTATTTGATTTTAGAATTTCTCACAAATCAATTGTTCATTTCACATGCATGTCTTAAGTCATCTACATGTCTCAGCTGTTGAGAACGACCTGCATCTTTTTTAGACACATTCAGTACGAGTAAAATACTTAAATATTGTTGAAATAAAAAAAGTTAAGACTTTTACTCAAGTTGTATTGGAAATGGTGACTTAATTTCTAATGGATTGCTTTTTTACTGTAAGGTATCTTTATTTTTACTCAAGTGTTGATTTTCAGGTAAGTTAACGTCACTCTTTACACTTGCACTGCAAAGGCCTATAATGGCGATTCGAATAATCACAATATTTCATTATATTAATGGAGATAGTGGACTTACCTGAAAAAGCTTAACTCGGAAGAAGAGTCTTGTCTCTTAGAACACATGTATGCTACACAGCAAGGCATTTTCGCACGATGGACAAATGCTAGCAACAAGTCAATTAATGTAAATAGAGGAAGATGAAATAACGAAAAACATGCAACAAACAGTTAACACACTGAATTAATAAAATACCACCTATAACACAATACTTATCTTGAATGATGATCCGAAGTTTCCAAGGTCGAATATCACGTCTCTTCAAAAATAAGGGCTTTTACTTTTTTTTTTTTTTTTAAGGGCTGACCTCAAACGGCCAATGACGCATCAGAATAAACTCACATTGAACATTAATGTGTGTGTGTTTTAGAAATCAAATCGTAGATTAATAACATAATATAATGTATATTAATATTACAATAATATTAATATAACATCTTACGCTATACAATTACAATATTACACATTAAAACATTATAGGCCTGACAAAAGAAGTGGCTAAAATAGACATTAAAATACTTTTGGATTGTAATCGTTTAAGTAGCCTGTTCTTAGTAATTTTAGTTAGTTAAAATTATAATAAAACACACATTTAAAATGAAAAAATAACAGATAAATAAGTACCTACATGTCGAGCACAATTAAATCTTCCAAAATGATTAAAAGTTATTTAAATAGGCACAGACGCACAAATATGCATAAACGCACTTTTACAAAAATTTGCCATCTGTCTTTTTCGTTTCCATCTACATAAAACCTTAATATGTTAGATTAATATTATTTGTAATGATAATAATAATAATAATAAATAAATAAATAAATAAATAAATATATATATATATATATATATATATATATATATATATATATATATATATATATATATATATATATATATATATATATATATATATATATATATATATATGATGTTATTACTATACGATTTGATTTCCAAAACTCACCCATTCAAAACAGACTTAATGTATAAGCCAAGGAACCATACTGTTATACAATATCCTCTCGAGTCATTTTCGTATACATTCAATATATTCATTTTAAATATAGTCCCTTAAAATTGCTCATTGATCTACATTATTTAATCTCTTTACGTAAACCATTTGGCCATATAATATTCCAATGTATAAAGAATTGTGAGCAAGGTGTTATGTAGTTTTGGCTAATAAATCATGGACAAAAACACTTGATCAGAAACGGATTTTTTTATTTTACATTAGGTTATGTAGGATAGGACATTTTGTAAGTTAGATTGCTTCTGACCAGGATGAAATGGATTACATTCATCTTCAAGCGTATCCTTTATCTGTAAATAAATAAATAAATAAAGTAATAACGTTAAAAGCGATTGACATTGATATGGGTTTTTGTTTCTTCCATTGCATGTATAATTTCATGATAATTGCCTTAACCCCCGTTAAATTAGATACCCCGTTACCCATACTTCATTATTTAATTAAGTAGAGAAATTATTTAAAGTTCGTGGATAAATGTTACTTCATATGTAGTGAATACTTCATACTTGCCACATACCGAATTATTTCCAATTCCTCAAAACGTTATTGAACAATTTTGTCCGTTGCTTTTATGGACTCTTTATAGGCTTCTCCCTTGACTTTATGCTTCCATGTTCCCCTGATTGCCTTATATACAGTAAAAGATTGCTTGCGAGCTTCTCCTTCTGTCTATACGGTAATTTCTCTACTGTGCGACAGAGAGTCGCAGGCTTATGACGCAATCGTTAGCCTATTTTTACAAAAACTGCTTCTACTGGGACATTACGTAAGATACAAGGTAATGGAGCCTTTTATGCATTTTCGTGTTTCTTTAGAAGTAATAAAAGGACAGATTGAGTCTTTAAACGCATCAGATGTAAAGTTATTCGCTGTCAAAGTGAAGCCAAAATGAATGGGAGTCAATGGGATGCTAACAGCAGGTGGGGGTTCGCTAAGCAATGGCGGCACCCGGGGAGGCTTCAATAAAATTTGAAACCCTGCCCCCCTGGTTGGGATCTGCCCACTTTTCTTGCATTTTTCAAATATTGCCAGTGGGCGGAGTCAGGCTCTGACCAGGGGTTTAGTTACGCTTTAAATGAAAGCTCGTTTATTCACCACATGATGCTCGTTATGAGGTAATCATATAGGCTAGATACCGTGAGTTAACGAGGTCGTTTACATGCACGTGAGTGCACGGATATCGGTTAATTATTCAGATTACTGAAAAACACGGAGAAAACCGCAACCGCATCGTCATGTGTTTAAAAAAAAAAAAATGTTTTGATGTATGCAAACAGGGAAAATATCGCCAAACCAACAATTAATTTTACCTCAGAATATGCACAGATTGGATGCATTGTGTGTTGTAAGCTTTTCGTGGCGCTAGATGTCAGACAGATGCAAATAGCAAATACATACGAAAGTGTAAAACGTGTATGGCGAACATTTGTTTTTCTGTCATTATAGATGCTAGTTTGGTGAAAGTACACACTGAGTGCTTAAAATCATTCAGAAGAGATGCTGTTTTTAGGGCAGTTTATTAAAGAAGACCTGACATGGATGACTTCCAATGAGAAACGACTGCTAATACTTATATAAATTCATTACAGAAGGTAAGTTTATATATTTATACATATAAATCATTTTATTTGACATAACTGAACAGTTAACCAATCTTTTTAGTATATGTAGTTTTGTACATATTATGGTTATTAATCAGGCAAGAAAGTGACATGACCTGCTGCCAACTTTAATAAAAATATATTATCTTCTCATACATCGTTTTGCTATTGATATCATATTAAATAGCAATCAAATTGATTACTATTTTGAAAATGTATAATTGAAGATTCATATTGTCTTGAGTGCTGTTTTTAATATAAAAAGAATGTTGAGTTTTCAGAGTCTTTATTGTCATTTTTTTGTGATAGGACCCTACCAGACTATATTTGAATACGGCATACCCGTGAATTCTGGAACTGTTATTCCTTAACCCAGTTTGGAGGATAAGAGCTTACCAACTATGTGAGTACACACAGTACTTTAGTACACTGTCTCTAACATGATTATACTGAGATGATTTTGATTCAAATAACGGTTAAAACTGCATCCTTTTTGGTATTTTCTTGACCCTTTTTGTCTTTGAAAATCTGCAGAAATATGCTGAGGTGATGTATTGCAAAATAGCCAACATACAACAATTAAAGGATAATTGCAGCCTATATCCTGATGAAGATATGGATGACCCTCTGTCTGGTAAACAATAGTTTAAATATGGTAAGTGTACATGGGTTTGCTGCTTTTACGGTTTTAAAGTTTAACTGTATACTCATGGTGTTTAAATTCTGTTTTGCTAGGATGGGACAGTGATGTGGCAGCTCTTCCCTGACTCATTCACCTCTTGCCTTCATTTGTGAAAGGAAGAAAGACTGGAGAGGGTCAATGTGCAACTGAAGCTACTGATTGTGCTGTGTAAGTTTTTTGGTATTTTGTTCTAGTTATTTATTCAGCAGTTAGTTTGCTTGCATTGTTCACTCTACGTAAATGCATACAAGTTCATAAATACACATCAAATACACTCTTTTAAAACACTTAGGTGATGAGCATCAATCCATGCTTTGAGGTGGATGGATCAGCACAGCCCTGCCTGCTCTGCGTTGGGAACAGAAGTTGCATCCAGAGTTTTTGCATCATTCTGGACCAAAAAGCAATTCCCTGCATGATGAAGACCACTGATGCAGCCTTCCACTACTGTACAGTAAAACAACTACAGAACTAAATACCAGGTTGGAACGTGTTTAAGAAAAATGAAACGTCTTTTTAATTGAAATGTCTGTTTTGTTATGGAAAAATCTTTAGTATTGTGAAGGATAAGCATTTCTGCTTGCCGATAAGGTAATTGCATGTATTTTAATGTTCAAGTTTTTGAGTAGGGTGGCTAATTTTTTTAACTCTTATTTTATTTATTAAAGACCTTTATAATAAGTGGTTTTATGTCACTGCGCTGTGGTATAAGATAACTTTCATTATTCCATACTGTATTCTGTTTCTAATTGTAGCTGAGGTATTTAAATAAGCAGTGTTAAATGCAAAGTGTTGTGTGTATCAATGTAAATATTAAATGTGATTTACTTTAATAAAAAGAGGTTTTGCAATATTTCTTGTCATTTTTCTTTTATAGAAACAACCCATTAGCAACAAAAGTGGCTATTACTCAGTATTTTAACACTTAACATTGTTGAATTCACATTACACTGGTGTTGACCTTAAATTAGGAGTGTTAATTTTTAACACTGTATTTGTGTGCCAACACCAGTGTAGTGTGGAAACAACAATGAATAGTGTTGAACAAAGTGTAAAATGTAACAATATTGAGTGTTGAATTAACATATAATGGGTGTTGTTAAATTAACACTACACTTTTGACTAAATTAACACAGTGTAGTGTGGACACATATACACACTTTACCGGTGTTAAATTTGACACCGTGGGTGTTATTTTAACACCAGTGATTTTGCTGTGTAGCAAGTGCACTTCCTTACGTCAGTGAAAAGGTGTGCTTTTGTGGGTGATTTCAGGGCGTGAAGTCAAGAGCGCCGCAAAGGCTACACATATGCATCCTTTCCTGTATATGGGATATTTCTCGAACGAAGGACTCAATCCTTGGCTGAATTCCGAGGATCCTCGACATTGGAACAGTCCTTTGACGGATGTTGATGACGTAACATCCTTCCTTGACATTGAGAAACACCTAGGGTTTGAGATACATTGGCTGTGTCCAGCTGACTTGTTGCCTTGCTGCCTCATGAGGCAATGACTTCGTAGGCATGAAGGCAGCTCTGGGAAACACATTCGGACAGCCTTCATAGTTAGTGTAACAGAATTCTGTTTGAAATATAAACATAGAGCACCTTTATGATAGATTCCATATTTAAAGACTACAATACTAATGTATTATTAAATGCAATGCAATTAAAAGGTGTAAAAATATTTACACTAAATTTGTGCTCCAGACTCTTCTTGGCCGCCATTTTATTTTTTGACCTGGACTAGGCTCGACCCATCACATTTCCCGTGCACGCTCACGCATATTGTGGGACAGGACAAATGAAGGTATCTCAGGAGAATGTGAATTTGCGCAAAGCTTGGCGAACAGTGGAAACATTTTTTATGAATAATAAAATAAAGACATTTCTTTTAAAATAATGCATATGATATACCTGGTTAAACATGTGTTGGAAAGGTTTAAATTGAATATTGATTGCTCATGTTGTTTTTGTCAAGGTGAAAAGGAAACGATTTTTTATTTATTTTTCCATTGTATACATACAAAGATGTTTTGGGTTGAACTGGAACAATTTATTATGAAAAAAACTGAACATTGTTTTACAGCTAACTGGATCGGACACATAAATATATTTTGATGATCAAACACTTGATAAAGAAAAGCAATATCTTATTCAAATGTTGATTTTGCTGGGGAAATTTCATATTCATAAAGACAAATTTCTCTCATTTCAAAAAATGAGCTTAAGAATTATTGACCTATAACAGTCAAAAATCAGATAGAGCTTATTAGATTACATTGCTAGTTAAATTGCACACTATTCTCCTTTTTCTTTCTTTCTTGTTAGTTTTTATTTATTTATTATTAAAGGGATAGTTCACTTTAAAATGAAAATTCTGTCATCATTTACTCGTCCTCATGTTGTTGTAAACCTGTATGAATTTATTTTTTCTGATGAACACAAAAGAAGATATTTTGAGAAATGATGGTAGATACACAGCAGATAGCGACCATTGACTTCCATAGTAGGAAAAAAATATTTTGGAAGTATTGTGATAAATGATGAAGAAAATATTTTGATAAATGATGTAAGCACACAGTTGACGGTACCCATTAAATTCCATCATATTTTTTTATTCCTACTATGGAAGTCAAATGGTCACTTACTGCTGTGTGTTAGCCATCATTTCTCAAAATATCTTCTTTTGTGTCAGAAAAAAAATCATACATTTTAAAGTGAACTATCCCTTTAACTCTGGCTTGTTGATTGTGTAATAATTGTATACTTTTTTAAATTACAATTTTTCTCATTGTACTGTTGTATTATGGCAAATAAAAAATAAATTCCTAAAATAAAAAGGTACCTCAGGGGACAGGAAGTAAACCAAACATTTGATTCGTACATGCCTTGATGCCTTCATACATTGGAATGCAAAATTAACCATGGTTTTATTGTGGTAAAAATCTGTTAAATGCTTTTAAAGTATGTTACCCAAAACTATCAAAATTAAAATCTGTAACATACATTAAAAAGAAATTAATATCTAAGATTGCTTTTGTATTATTAAAAGTGTATTCCACTCACTACAACACTAGAGAAACTTGAAGAGAAGCATCTCTTCTCAAAGGACATCATAATATCTATCAGACCCATAGCATTATGGGTATCTCATCAAAGCAAACAAACACCATACAGACACAACTATGATGACTCATAGCCTCCGTGCTACGGCAGGTGGCGCTATATATCAATTGAAAGATCAGTGTTAAAACGCAAATAATCGGGCGAGCTTTTTCCTCTTCCTCCGATGTCACCCCTAGGCGGAGGCGTCAGTAGACGGGTAGAGGCAGTACCCCTCCCGGTCTGAACCACCGTCACTGTACGCTCAAGGGAAACGATCGCCATAGTAAACTTAAACCCGAAGATCCTTCGGCGTTTCGATCCCTTCCGGAAAGGATATCTGCGTACGTTTAATCGAGACAGGACGGTCGCGAGCGTGTTGTTTTCGTCGGAAAGACGACTCGTGTTTGTGTGTTGGTGGAGTGTGTTGAAAAGACGGCATCCGGCCTCCGAGAAGCAGGCGAGTGCAGGGACTTGGGTCCGAACAACGTTTATCGTCTCTGGTGAGTGTGAATATCGATTTATTCGCCTACGCGGAATATAGAAGTGACGATACGTTGAAACGATACATTGAAACGTCGTTACGTTGTAATAGCAATTGACGTTCCAAAAATACACAGTACCAAAGGCGCACATTACCGAAGTTACACAGTTGTACATGCCGGGGATTTAACGTGTAGTTCCGTAAACAACATTGGGGTTTTATGTAACGCTTGCTAGATGTTACGATGTTATGTTATTTACTTTATAACTCAAAGGAAAAAATAGCGTTTTTTGGTCGAATAATGTAATATAAATGTCGTTTAATCGACTGTTGTGTTGTCAGCATCATATGTATATAGGTTTATGTGGTGTTTAAATGCTGTGTTGTGTGTTTATCTATAAAAGGAAAGCAAAACCGTTGTTTTGAAGTGTTGTTTATTTAAGGTTAGACTCGCAGTGAATTCCACCACTTTGTTAAATAACAACATGACAGGCTTTGCCGATTTTGTTTTGTATCGTCTCGCGTAAGTGCACGTATGATTTCCCAAACAGAATTAAGGTTTTTCAACATTTTAAGTGTGGTGTTGAAAAAACTAGTGAAAAGAGCAAACCTAACAGTTTGTATTCATATCGGTGGTTTAAAAACATTGCTTAAGTCTTAATACCTTCAAATAGTCTTTCATTGCAAGTGTATTATGGACTATCAGCAGTTTACCTTTAAAACCATTACAACATGTACTGCGTGTGTTTTGGGTTTCATTCCTGGGATTTAATAGTATTTGGTTCCCATCCACCAGATAACATCCCACTGACAGAACCCAACACATTACCAGTAACGACACATACTATTATAGTTTTCCTTTAAAACCAGTACAATTCCCATTTATGTGATGGTTTCTGTTGTTTTTCAACAGCTATTTTCCATTCAATATATTTTGTGAACTGCCAGCACAGATTTTGTAGTTAAATAAGAACACTTTGCATGAAGCGGGACATTTCACAAGACTTTCTTGGGATATTAACTAAATCTTTGGTGTCCCTGGAGTGCTTTTGTGAAATTTTAGCTCAAAATACCCCACAGATAATTTATTATAACATGTTAAATTTGCCACTTTGTAGGTGTGAGCATAAGTGTGCTGTTTTTGGGTGTGTCCTTTAAAATGCAAATGAGCTGCACTAAATGGCAGTGCCGTCGTTTTATAGTGCGGAATTATCCCCTTCTGACATCACAAGGGGAGCCACATTCCAATTACCTATTTTTTTACATGTTGCAGAGAATGATTTACCAAAACTAAGTTATTGGGTTGTTCTTTTTCACATTTTCTAGGTTGATACAAGCACACTGCATCCAATTATAGCACTTAAATGATGGAAAAAGTCAGATTTTCATGATATGTCCCTTTTAAACAACGGGTGACACTGAAAAGTGTTGATGTGTTAAATAAATCATTCAGATGGACAAATGTATTGCTGCCCTCCCGCAGAACCTTGTGCCAAACTCATCTGCCCTCCTTTTTTCTCATTGCTTGGCTATTTTTGTGTGTTGAGCTGCATATGCAGCGGGTGAAAATGGGCATTCATTAAATACCACATATGAGCATGCCTGTATGCATATAAATGTGTGTTTGTGTGTGTGTGTGGTGCACTCCCTCGTGGGATGAGTTTTTGGGACGATGGCCAACATAGAGTTTGCCAGGGTTGATGCCCATCTCTTCATCAGTGACTCTTCAAATGGAAATGAGGGTGCGTTCCACAGCCTGGCGTGCAGCTGTTGTATAGATGACCCAAATTGGGAACTGTCTGTTCTGTCACTATATATGTAATGTGGCCTACATGGTGATGGTTAATAATTTGGTATATAAGTGCAGGCATGGCAAAGTTCTGTGATGTTTTGTGTGCTTTTATACCCTATTGTGTTTAATGATGCAGCATAATGCAACATCGTGATAATGTGTCCCAGCCTCACCCAGATACTGCATACAGTGTCATGTTGTATGCGTGCTGCTGTGACAGGAGCAGGGTTACATGGCCTTTGTGGCTTCTTGGTCTTTTGTGCTGGACCATCTTTATTGTGGGAGATCAAGCCGATTGTGCATGACCCATAAAACGGCAATACAAAAAGCGTTTTTGCTCTGTTCCTTACCCACATACTTAACACTTACCTTTGTCATCTTATAAACTGTTAAAAGACAAATATAATTCTTAAACTACTGCGTTAGCACTATATGGTGATTGGGTGTAATTTGATATTTCATGTTTTTGTCTTGTTTATAGGTGCTTGGGGTTATTGAAACCTGATGATGATTGGAAAATAAAAGAGATTAACATAAAAAAATAGACTTATTGAAAATGCACTTAACCCCTGGATGCCGAGGTGTTTGGGGGCGATGCCTTAAGGTTTGTTTATACTCGCGCTTTGCTCCGCACCACGAGCCTCCGCTGATCGCACACGCGTCTCAAAAAAACAACAATCTTTTAAAGGGACACTCCACTTTTTTGAAAATATGCTCATTTTCCAGCTCCCCTAACATTTGATTTTTACCGTTTTTTCCATTCAGCCGATCTCCGGGTCTGTCGGTACCACTTTTAGCATAGTTTAGCATAATCCATTGAATCTGATTAGACCATTAGCATTGCGCAAAAAAATAAACAAAGAGTTTAAATATTTTGCCTAGTTAACTTGACTCTTCTGTAGTTACATCGTGTACTAAGGCCAACTGTGATTTTCTAGGCAGATATGGGTAGGACTATACTCTCATTCTGGCATAATAATCAAGGACTTTGCTGCCGTACCATGGCAGCAGCAGGCGCACTGATATTACACAGCACCTGAAAATAGTCCCCTGCTATTGAAGGTAACAAAGAGGACTATTTTCGGGAAGTGCTTAATATCACTACACCTGCTGTGGCCAATCATTTCATCAACATTTTACTAAACAAACAAAACAGAAATCTCAAGGTTCGTATTTTATTCCTTATCCTGTGGTACATTCAATACAAATAGGTCTGTCATGGTTATGAAATTTGGCTGGCGGTTAATTGTCTAAGAAATTGTGGCGATTATGACGATTAATTGCCTGTTTTAGGACTTTGATGATTATGGTGATTAATTGTCTGTTTTATTACTTTGACATTTAATTCTCATAAAATTTTTTTTCTTAATTTTCACACATTGTTGTGATTATTTAAATTAAATATTTTGCAAGGTTTACACATAACACACAACACAAATTTAAAAGTATTCTGATACTGTCTCATTTATACAGGTGCTGCAGCTCCCCCTTGTGTTTTTACAGAGATGTGCAATCATTGCGGTGATCTGAAATCATTGCAATGAGGTCAAACAATCACCATGAGACGATTATTTAATCATTGTGACAGCCCTATAAATATAAGCCAATAATTCTGAATCCTACGTAAAATAATTCGTGTTTTACATGGCAAAATTTCCATACTTACATTTACATTTTTTTTATTTAGCTGACACTTTTATTCAAAGCGACGTACAATTGCTATATATGCTAGAGGTCGCACGCCTCTAGAGCAACTAGGGGTTAAGTGTCTTGCTCAGGGACAAAATGGTGTGTCACACTGGATTCGAACCCAAGTCTCTCACACCAAAGGCATGTGTCTTATCCACTGCGCCATCACCACTTTACTTTAAAGGCTCTCTAAGCGAATCTGCGAGATGTTAGTTATTGTTGATGTTTGAAACTGTTTTCAAACAGACGGAGCGTAGCTAACTCCTCCCCCTCCCTTCCGTGCTTTCATGAACGCGCCCAACCCCCACCCCCAAATCCTTTTTGTCGTTTATTGGCTGGAATACTTTGTTTTGTTTTGTGATGCTAGGTTTGGCCACTTGTTGATATTGCCGTTTGTGAAGCCTGGGCTGTCTACAGAGATTGCGTTTTTTTACAGTTTGATCAGCGGACAGGCAGCAAGCAGATAGTGAGGAGATGTTTCCGGTATGTAACAAAAAATGTTTTATGGTCTTAAACGCTTCAATTCGCTTAGAGCGCCTTTAAGTGTCAGATAAATAGTATATGGCTTGTTTTGTATGTAACAACGAGAGATACGTCACAGGCTTGCCTGCTCGACCAGAATCGCCTCAAGGTTGGTCATTTTCGGATGCGGCGGGGGCACGGTTACAAAAACCGCCCACTCTGTGTTGACGTCATTTTTGCTGCGTGCAGCAACGCACTCATGTGGACGCGTGGAGTATAAACAGTACTTCATGGGTGGTTGTTTTTGGTTGGGTTATATGGTGTTGCCAGGTGTTTGTTTTACGGCCCATGCGGAAAGATTTTCCTATTCAAGTCTATTTTTTCCACCAGGTAAAAGTCTAATTTAAATGCAGGTCTATTTTATTAAGCTGCATGATTTTAACTTTTTCTCCATTATGGGTGTTTAAAAGACCTGTATGAGCAACAGTACTATTTTCTTTGGCAACCCACACAGAGAGAGCTTTATTAAGGAACTTCAAGCTTAAATTGTTCTAGTTTCTATACTTTAGACACAAAATCGTTGTTTTCTGAATGACTGTACGTATCTCGATTGTTCTACAGTAACAGCCAGAAAGCAGAAGCATGAGAATGCACTTTTTTTGACTTAACGTTGCAGATTATGCTGTTCCTAGCATAACAGATTATAAGTATGATGTAATCATTCTCAGTGATACTTAATCCCCCTCATTCAAACAAGCACTGAGAGGATTTATGGAAGGGAGACACAGTGATGAAAGAGATGTTATGCATCCATCTTGCCCCTTTGTGAGTTTGTTTCGTTTGATCGTAGGTCTTGTGGTTGAGGTGAGCGAGAACGTGAAAACACAGGCGCAAGCATTAATGTAACTTGACCTGCGCAGAACGAAGCTTGGGCTGGCAGTTGGGTTCTGTTATTTGAGAACCGCTGTCTCTTGTTCTCCTGCATTAGGGTTCTTGTTTAATCAGTAGGTCATGAGCGCACTGGGATGCAGTTAATTCAGTTAGGGAACAGCTGATGGTCTATATTGCATGGGTGCATGTTGCCCATCCACCACACATGTTTTCCACCACCACACGCTGGTTTCTCGGCCGCCTATAAATGCATACTATTTTCAAACGTGCCTGGTCACACAAAGTATGTGCAAGAGTCATCGCTGTTTTGTGTGCTAGTCTTTAGCATGCTATAAGTATATATGACGTTGCAAATAGATTCCAGCATACATGCATTAAAACCCTGTGCAAGCATTATAATCATTTATGTTGATATTTTCTCATGCTTATGACGTGCTTAGCGGTGGTTTTTGGCCATGCAGCTTACTGTGAACACCATTAACCAGCACACACATCTATATTAAGAGTGTTTTTGCTAAAGCAAACATCACAGTTATTTTTGCTGATAGTCACGGTCGACTTGTTTTTTGATTTGTAAAGATGTTAACTTTGAAAATGAGAATTTGAGGTGTGACAGGATGCATATCTGTTCTTGTGCATAAAATGAAGGCTAATTTAGATTGTTGTTGAGGTATTTTATGGACCCTGCCATTGCAGCCATGTTTTCTGGAAAGGGCAGGTTGCTATTGGCAACTCTCTCACTGTCTCTCTCTCTCTCTCGCATGTGACCCAACCTGAGACCTGTCACGTTTCTTTGTTGTTGAATTTGTCGTAACTGGTCTTTGCCTAGTTTGTACTTTACCTCACGCATTGTTCAGAATCTGTATTCCTCCATCCTCCTAAAAGAGGAAGTGGGTAAGCCTTACAGGAAGTGACCTAATTAGAGAGTTCATGTGCACTTTGTTGCACTGTAATGACATCATAATGCTGTCACATTATTCGGCTAATTCTTGTTTCCAGGCTTTTATAAATTTCCGGTTTTGCAAAGTCATGTGGAAATATGATTACCCACGCCATTCTGCAGTTACAAAATCGCCGTCGGCTATTTGAACAATTTTTAAGCTTTACACAGAACAACCACATTAGTGTGAAGTATCAAACGCAGGAAGATAGATATGTTAGACACAGACAACTTCTGTGGTGTGACTTTTGTCCAAACCCCGCATCCCCAGACTCTGCACCCCAGCACAATAGAAACTATGTCAACCATGCGAGGAATGTACAAGTGTGTGTTTGTTTGTTTGTGTGTTTGTGTTATCAGTTCAAGCCAGTTGGTTTTAAGTATGTAATGACTTCATTGATCTTTCGTGTGTTGCTATATCTTGTATGTTGTATCTTTAGTGTTTTAGCTTGTTCTTGTTTCAGCTCTCTCTCTCTCTTCGCCCTCTCTCTCTGAGCATACTGAAAGGTTTCATTGTATACTATTGCAAAGAACCAGACCGCTTCAACGTCCCACAAACACACACACTCACAAAATTCCTACAGTACCATCCAGTGCTCTACAGTGCTGCGATTGCTCTCTCTCTCTCGTCCTCTCTCTCTCTCTCGCTTTCTGCTGTATAGTGGCCCACTTTCCTTTGTGATCATTGCTTTGACACCAATAGGTCTATAGATTTGGTCTGTATGTGTTCTTTGCTTCGATTGGCTGATCTCAGTGGAACAACGTCTGCTGTCACCCTAATTCAAATCCTCATTGTTTTGTGCCAGATGATCTGATTCTGTAGCCTGTCGTGGAACGTCATGTGGATGGCGTCCCAAAAACTTTGTCTGTGTGATTCCGTCAGAGTGAGATCTTTCAACCTTCTGCCTCTAAAATATTCATGGCAAGGCACATGGATAGGGAATAGACACTGTGGTGTCACTCACCGTGCAAGGAGTGTGCGTCTGGTCTGCGCTCAGACTGTGTTGTTTACATACCCTTCCTATCTCTAAGCAACATTGGAGCGTCACAGAGCTTTGCGCTGGTCTTTATTCATGTCGTTCTGCAGTGAAGCACATTGTGTACTTGTGGGTTCAGGTTGATACAAGTTAGATGAACTTTGTGACTTTTGTGGGCGAGAGACACCAGCTTGTATTTGAAAATGTGACTGGCACGATTACAACTTGTATGATATTGTCAGTGCATGCTTAAATAAAATGTGACCCTTCCTATAAAGCCCAACTAAAGTATTTTTTTGTAATTTACAGTTTTCTACATAAGTCATTACACAAATATACTTTCTTTGAATACTGATAGAGAAGGAAATCAATGTGAAATTAAATTTTGATGCTCCTGATCTCATTGTTAGATTATGAGACCAGATAGATAGACCAGATACAATAGATCAGATAGACCAGATGTGATAGATCAGATATGATAGTTAGACCAGATAGATTAGATACGATAGATAGGCCAGACAGATGGATAGACCAGATGCGATAGATCAGGTCGACCAGATGCGATAGATAGACTAGATACGATAGTTAGACCAGATATATTAGATACGTTAGATAGGCCAGACAGGTGGATAGACCAGACAGATGGATAGACCAGATGCGATAGATCAGGTGGACCAGATGCGATAGACCAGATATATAGTTAGACCAGATAGATTAGATATAATAGATAGACCAGACAGATGGATAAATAGACCAGATAGATCAGATAGATAGACCAGATAGATCAGAAAGATAGACCAGATACGACAGATCAGATAGACCAGATAGATCAGAAAGATAGATCAGATAGACCAGATAGATCAGATAGACCAGATAGATCAGATAGACCAGATAGATCAGAAAGATAGATCAAATAGATAGATCAGATAGACCTGATAGATCAGATAGACCAGAATAGATCAGAAAGATAGACCAGATACGATAGATCAGATCGATAGACCAGATAGATAGCCCGACGATATAGATAGCCCGACCAGATAGATGGACAGACCATATAGATAGATCAGATAGACCAGATAGATAGCTCGACCATATAGATAGCCCGACCATATAGATAGATCAGATAGACCAGATAGATGGCCCGACCAGATAGATGGACAGACCAGATAGATAGATCAGATAGACCAGATAGATGGACAGACCAGAAAGATGGCCCGACCAGATAGATAGCCCGACCATATAGATAGATCAGATAGACCAGATAGATAGCCCGACCATATAGATAGCCCTACCATATACATAGATCAGATAGACCAGATAGATGGCCCGACCAGATAGATGGACAGACCAGATAGATAGATCAGATCGATAGACCAGATAGATAGCCCGACCATATAGATAGATCAGATAGACCAGATAGATAGCCCGACCATATAGATAGCCCAACCATATAGATAGATCAGATAGACCAGATAGATGGCCCGACCAGATAGATGGACAGACCAGATAGATAGATCAGATAGACCAGATAGATAGCCCGACCATATAGATAGATCAGATAGACCAGATAGATAGCCCGACCATATAGATAGCCCGACCATATAGATAGACCAGATAGATAGCCCGACCATATAGATAGCCCAACCATATAGAAAGATCAGATAGACCAGATAGATAGCCCGACCATATAGATAGCCCAACCATATAGATCAGATAGACCAGATAGATGGCCCGACCAGATAGATGGACAGACCAGATAGATAGATCAGATAGATACCCCGACCATATAGATAGATCAGATAGACCATATAGATAGATTGTTTCAAACAATAGAGAGAAATCATAAAATTCTCTGTAAAAAATATCCTACCTATAAAAAATACAAGGCAGAAGTTAAATCCTCTAAAACAAAGCTTTTCATGTCATTTGGTGAAGTCATCCAGTATTTCTCACGTCACAATTTACATCGCAGAAACAAAACATTGCAATATCACCCCCTCCCCAATATCGTGCAAGCCTAATTGGGGCATATTTTGACATTGAAAAGAATGCCCCTTCCAATTTATGTGAATTATTGTAAACAATGTTTGCGCAAACGGTGAAATTAGTCATTATTTCATAAACATTATTTTTGGTGGTAATCAAGCACATGTCACAAATATTGCCAGTAGTATCAAGCCCTCAATAATCCCAAAACATTTTATGCCCATGATTCACTTTTCCATAAGAGCTCACACAGGATTTACTTTCTAAATGAAAACAATTTATCCTAGTCTGTCATTTTCTCACTCGTTCAATATGATCAATGACAGTATTTCATATTGTGTGTGTTTTTAGTAATTTAGCCAAGCGTCCTAAAGGCCAATGTCTTGAAGTATCCATCCACACTCATGGCCCTTGTGATCTGTCATAGGACATGCAGTGCTGTGGTACTACTGGTTAGCATCAAGACTTAAGTGGTTTAAGGTTCAGTAAGCATGACAGTTTGTAAAATGGGCTTAAGAGTGGACAACTAAATCTGCACTCCCCCTTACAGCTGTGTCTGTATGTGTGCTTTTTTAAAGTCCTTATTAATGAATGGAATTGTGTTTTCCTGTGATGTATTTCTACAAGGCTGGATCATATTGAAGTCCAATAGCTTTTAGTTCATGTCACAGATCAACAAAACCAGGATTTGCTGGAAGGTGTTATTCAAGGAGTGTTATTCGATTTTTTAGCTAGGTGTTATTGTCAGATTTTATTGTTGCAAATAGATTAAGCAGACAAGCACTGCCCTTTTGATTTCATGGGGTCATTAAGATTTATGAAACAGACAATATCAGAGACTTTTTTATATTTGGTCTTACCAATTTCTCTGGCAGTTTTTATTAAAGAGGATAAAAGCATCTCACTGAATATCAGCCACTGAGATCTGCACCTGGAATGCAAATTAATGAAAACTGTCAAGGGTACATTTTTTTACTTTGTAAACATTTTTAAAGAGGAATCTAATAAGCCATTTCAGGGTTATGGATGTGACATTTTCAGTCAAAAATTTAAATTCTCAGAAAATTCATGTTGTTACCAAAATGTTGAACCATCTGTTTATTTTTTCTAAAACCTATAATGATAATCTCCAGACACTTGAGAAAAATATAAGTTTACTCATGTTTTCTTAAAGGGAAATGTGTTATGGATGTGACAAAAAGAAAAGTTTTTGGGAGACAGTATAGCTGCGTTTCTATTACCTTTTAAATTGCGCAAATTGACATTGCAAATAAAAAATATGCCCAATGGAAACACATCAATTTCACAAAAACTCTCATATATCGCAAAAAAGTTTTTACGCTTACATGATTTATTTTAGGCAACTCAGAAAAGTTGTACTTCGCAAAACTGCAATGGAAACAGTTTATTTGCATTTTAAGGTCACCTGATCCAAATAATAGGGCTTTCACAATTATTAAATTTGGCTGCTGGTTAATTGCCTAAAAAGTTGTTGTGATGATGACGATTAATTGCCTGTTTTATTGATTTGACATTTAATTCTCTTACATTTTGTTTGTTTGTTCATGAAATAATTTTCACACACAAAAAAACGATACCTTACAGATCGTTAAGAATAGCATTGTTCACTTCCCTAAATTTGGAATTGCTGTTTTGGAAATGTTTTATCTGGCAGTTCATACTGCTTATCAAAGTTTGGCAGCATTTCTTTACATGCTGTTTTTTCCACTGTATTGAACAGCTTTGCAATGTATCGTGTTACACTTAGAAGCGCCATCTGATATGGTCTCATTTATACATGCACTGCAGCTCCCCCTTGGGTTTTTTAAAGAGATGTGCAATCATTGCGGTGATCTGAAATCGGGTGATAAGAAACAGGTGATCTGAAATCAGGTGATAAGAAACACCTATACATTGCCGTTCCTAAGTGTAAAAGGCTTTCCTTGGCATTAATGTTTGAATACGCTTACGTCTCCTTCGGTTAAAAATAATGCTTAGTTCGGTGGATGTGAAATAAGTAAACCTACCAATATCAGTTAGGGGTGTAACGGTACGTGTATTCGAACCGGACCGTTTCGGTTCAGGGCTTTCGGCACGGTGCACACGTGCACCGAAAGGCCGAATGCATTTTGTGTGCGCCTGTGCGGAACATAATACGTGCGTTTCCGCACGAACATATTAAGTGGCGGAAGTCTCCGCGTTCAGCGCAAGTCTTCTGTCAAACATATAACATAATTCGGCTCGCAGAAAGATTTTTATTTACTTAGTTGTATATCCGTTTGATTATTGATGTAAACGTTTACGTGTCGTATCTAAAAGCGCAGGTTAAACGCGTGTCAACGCGCTGCTTTGTTCTTTCAAAAGTCCGTGAGAGGATGCGCGTCTTTCTTTGCTACGCATTCATGAGACGCGCTTTCTGTGACAGCGAGAATAAGGAATGCGTGATCAGATTTTTCATCTGCATATCACGTCAATCATATCATTGTCACAATGCGATCAGCTGGTCGGGACAGGGAAGAGCTGTAACCCGGGCTTACTCAGCTTTTACTCAGCTGCGGAGGGGTTCGTAAGTAAAGTCACAGCTTACATTGATGACACAAGCAAAGATTAGGAGAAACGTGCAAAAGATCAAAGATGGCTATGTATGCAGCTCACTAATCTCAAAATGAGTGTATAATAAGAATATCATCATGTTGCTTGCTATGCAGTTAGACATAGAGCAGTAATATTATTTTTATACAGAGATGGTACATAGCCAATTCGAGTTAAACAATCCAAAATAAATCAAAACAGAAAATTTTTGGTGGCAAAAATGTTGGCTAATAGTTCATAAATGTATTCAGGAATTGAATTTGTTAGTTCAAGGTTTTAGTAGAAAAAGTTTATGAGAAGGTTAAGAAAAGAGTTACCTTCTGTTATAAAATAATGTAAAAAAGAACTTAGTAGTAGTATTTTATTTATTATTTTTTCATTTTATATATATTTTATGTTATATTTTAATAAAAAGTGTTTAAAAAAGTGTAAACAAATTGTAAAAAAGGTTTATAGTAATAAACAACCTGCAGTTTAATGTTTGCATTTCTCCCTTACTGTACCGAAAATGAACCGAACCGTGGCTACAAAACCGGGGTTCGCACCGAACCGTGATTTTTGCGTACCGTTACACCCCTAATATCAGTTGATGTGATGTTTGGAATGACTTATTGCGAGAACTACGTTTAAGTCGCATATGATCGATTAATGGAAATGCCGTAATTTTGCAATAGTCTTTTGTCCACATTTAGAAAGGAATGCTAAAGTTTTGCGCAAATCTGCAATGATAAAGCAGCTATTTTACTTTGTAGGAATTTTGTGAATTTAAATGATCTACCTTTCAAATCAGAAGCAATAATACCCAACAAATGGAGAAAAGACAGCTTTTCAAAGAACAAATAATATTTATTTACATTTAAATTTTCATATGCACATTTATGAGGAAGAAACAGCGTTATGGTTATTTCTCAGTTATGAATGTGACCATTTTGAAAGATGCACTTGCCAAACTCTGAATAATACGTTGAAAAAAGTCCTTGCAGCTGTATTTGAAGGTGGAATGTGTGTGTTTAAAATTGCGCATTGCAACCAAACTTAATTTTGAAATGCAATGAGCTACAGCTGATGCCACCGGACAAACATGTCATCATCTGAGACAACGTGAACATGAAACTCTCTCTGTAGAGCTGTTTGTCCATTTAGGGCTACTGTAGAAACTTCCATGTCGACTCATGGTGTATGTAGATAAAAACTGCTCGTTCTAATATAATAAAATCAATACAGTTCATTATGTAAAGTCTTTATACACCACTGATCATATAGTTATGTATATTGTATTGCATTTCTGTCAAGAAATCCTTCTAAAAGTTAAGCCTTTAAGCCACCAAATATTGACATCTGAGATATTAAAAACTTTATTTTTTATGGTAAGGTAAGGTTGACATTTACATGGAATAGCTATAATGGCAAGTCTTTGCTTACTAAACCTACTTGATATTGAGCATTAAAGCACAAGTACACAAGCGGTCATGTGTTTATCTGCTAGAGAGCAGGAGTAAGTTGGGAATGATTAACTTTTGGAGGTAAACGGGCATTAAACTTGGTTAGATTGTCATTGAGACAAAAACACTAAAATAAGATCACAGCTGTATTTTTCATTCTGCATAAACCAACTTATTTTTCCCCCACATGTACTTTTCCCTATTACTAATATATTTAGAGCAGGAAACCAGTATGTGCGGTTTTTTATTTCACTTTTAAGTTTTAAATGAGTCACATATTGTTTAAATCTCCAGTCCAGTCATTAGCTGAACGGGTTTTTAGGGGAAATCATTACCCGGAGCGGAGGTTCAGACATTCTTAAAACATACTTTTGTTGCCCCTATTGTGATACTTGTTTGTGCCTCTTGCCCGGAATGCCACTCACCTGCTGCGGGAACAATGACGGGAAGTTGGCAGTCGTCGTGGTTACGAGGCATTACGGAGGATGATGGGATTAAACAAAAAACTCCTGCAGGTGTCCATGCATGAGGTGTTGGCCACAGTGTCAGTTTCAGTTCTTCAAGTGCACAACCACTTCCATGCTTTACTGATGGGATGTCAGTTTTGATCTCTGGGTCAAGGTTAGGTGAAGGATTATTTTTGTGGTTGACACATCTGGGTGTTAGAGGGAAAGCTGGCTAAAAATGGAGCGTATGTAGAGTATTGGAGCATCTCTCAGGTGGAGAGTGAGAATGTGGGACATTGCGAAGGCCTCTGGGACATAGAGAGGGACTTGCATTCGCATTGGGTGACCTCTTATAGTACTGACCCCTTTAAAACTATTTCCTCTACATACTGGATGTCCCCAAAACTATCAGAAAAGTACAAAGGTATTTAAGTTATGGCTGACAACGTCATGATGCAGTGATCCTGTAGCCTAGATAGTAGAGCATTGCATTATCAGTGCAAAAGTTCGATCCTAGGGAAACATGCAATGATTAAATGTATAGCTTGAATGCATTGTAAGTGGATTTGGATGAAAGCATCATACCATGATAGTTTGATGATATTCTTTAAATGACAGATTCTTAACTAGCTTTTACATAATATAAAATCCCTGTTGACCACTGCTTAAAGTACTTTGTGTTTATTATTCAGTGCTGTGGTATTAAAATCTGTACCATGAGGTTTTTTTAAAAGGTTTTCCCCTTCGTGCACGTTTTCTACTTTAGTCTCTTTTGATCCAGTAGGTCATGTGGATGCTGAGTGTAATGTCAGTGTGATCCTGCGTTGGCGTATGTGTGTGTCAGAGAACAGGCAGTTCCCTACTGGAGTCAGTGCTTCTCATGGCTTAATCTGCTATGTGGGATTGTGTGCGATCATCCTCTTATCTCCTGTAGACACAAACACATGTTGGCATATGTGGTTTACAGGGACAATTTCATAGATGCAATTTTATACTGTATAAACTGTATATTCACTTAACTTACACCAGTCTCTAACCCCAACCGTCACAAAAACCTCTTGGAAGTCTTTAATCTATGAAAAAGTACTAGTGCTGTGACGGATCGCAGACCCACGGTTGGGTTTGCATGCAATTCGCAGATTAATATGCAAATTTAAATAGGGAAAGTTTATCATTTGCACGTGTTTCTAAGGCTTGCAAATGTTAACATTTCAAGTGATTTAAAACAATGTAACAGCAAAAAAGTGCTAAAGTGAGCAGATTTCTGTCTGTACATAAATGTGTCCGGTCCAGCTTCAGTCAGACGTAATTCCCATTAAAGATCTGAACTCTTGATGTGTAAACTATAGAGAGAGTTGCGCTACTGTGTCTCATTCTGTAGTCCATTAACATACATTTGCTGAATAGCGCAATGAAAAACAACGTAAAGTTTTTATGTGAAGCGACTGTTTATGCTGCATCTTCTTTTTGAACTCCTCCGCCTGTGTGTGTGCACACATTTAAGTGCACACACACATTTGTTTATGTCTTAAGTGAATTATAGAGTATGAAACCAGTCTGTGCTTATTAGTTCTTAAAGAGACAGTAACCTCAATAAACCTACTTAAGTCTGTGTCATTAATGTTAATCAAACAATCCAAGACAAAGAGAAAATCACTTCTGTGGCTCTAAAAAAGTAATTTGTACAATAAAGACAGTGTTTTTATTTATTTAATTCGATTTCTGTACCTAATGCTAATTTAAGTCCTTACTTAAGGGCTAATCACACCAAACGCGTTTTAAACGCTTGGAAACGCAAGGCGCTGTGCACTGCTTTTTTTTTTTAAAGAGCAGTGCGACGCGGCTTTTTATATTGCTAGGCAACCGCCGAGTCAGCTGTCTTGTCAATCAAATAATGAAGCGTGAGCGCTCTTTTGCTGTTAACCTGATAAGGAACACTGTGCCGTACACGGTACACCCCCTCTCTTGCACGTGAGGCTGCATTATGTCATTGTAACTTTGAAGCATTAAATCTTCAAAATATACGGTCATGCGGCACATCGTTGGAAAGCTAAGACTTTCGGGTTTCCATTAAGCGCACACACAAAGAATAATATGATTTTAACAGTCATAAAACTGTAATCTAGTTGTTAGTTACCTGAACCAGGCGGCAAAGATTTATGATATTTACTTACCTTCAAAATCTTCCTTTTATCTGCTTCGGTGAAATTGTCCAAAACAAATTGGTCATAAATCCCCAAAAGTCCAAGGAAATGGAATATCCAAGCCTTTTAATCAAAATGATTTGTCCATCTCACAATCTTGACGTTTCTGACCGAATGACGATATAAATAGTGTATACAATTAGATCACTAATTCGACATTCGTTCGAATCTCACTTTTCATTCACGATTTATAATGAATATATTTGGATGTCACGTTTATTGTGCAATGTCTGAGGAACAAATACGCCCCCTTGTGCAATTTCAGCTGTTCCATAAGAGGCTACCTGTCATATTAGAAGAAATTTAAAAAGAGGACGCTTGGTCTTTTGGACAATGGAAAGACGCGAATGACGTCGGGCGCTTTTCCACTCTCAGCGCTCCTTCAAAGGCTGGCGGCAAAAAACGTGCATACGCTCCCTCGCCATCCGCGCCTCAAAAAATGTAATGTGATCCGAACCGTGAGTTTTGTGATCCGTCACAGCCCTAAAAAGTACCATTTAGTTTTTTTTTTTTTTTTTGAAGGGTCACTTCATGGAATCTGCCCCACAGTGTTTTATTTGGTACTTCTGTTGCTCTTTGATGGATCATTGCATTAGCAGCGCAAAAGGCTGTGGGTTCGATTCCAGAGGAACACATACTGATGAATGCTTTGCGATGGGAAAATGAATGAATGAAAAATTTGTTTTTACTATTTCTGTAGAAAATGGACTGGATGTTTGTTCAGCACTTGTCATAATGCAATCTTTATGGTAATGATAAGATGTTCTGAGTCATTTAAGTGTGTTGCCTGGTTGTTATTTACATACTTATCTGTATGTAGGCTGAATTCGATAGACATTTCCCATAAAATCCTACTTGCCAGGTCAAATTTCAAATCATTATCATAAGCTTATCATTGCCAATCTTGGATCTCATTTTTGACTTAATAAAGTTACAAATTACCTTTTTAAAAATGAATCGCACATCTGAATGTTTTGAGGTTATCATAAATGGTAAGGGAAGTGCAGTGAAACTCAATAACAATCAATTTATGTGTTGCTCACGCTGCATTCTTTGATTCACCCGGCTTTCCCCGAGTCTTGAATCTCTCTGTGTGGTGTTTTTAACTCCAAGTATTTGCAGACAAAAGGGAAATATCACTTGTTTGTCATTATATCCCTCACCTGGGTCTCCTCTTGTTCTGTCATACAGTGCGGATGTTTTGAATTTTAATGTTTGTATGTGTTTGTTGACGTTAAGGCTGCAGACTGCATTATCTGTCTGCTGCTACATTCCTATCTCAAGGATTTCTGTTTGTGTGTGAGGAAGATTAAAAGAGGTCACTTCACATTGTGGTGCTATTATGACTTCTAATAGTTGCCTAATCGTCATGTTTAACCTCATCCATCCTAAAAACATTTAATTTGTGCTTAGTTTGTCTTATCGTACATATACAAATTGAAAAGATCTGTGCATAGATTTAAAGAAGGCTTTGCCAAAGCCACCTGCGTCAGGACCACGTCTCCATAGCAAACTAATCTAAGCAGCAGCAGTCGCACAGCTTGTTGTGAATCAGGCCGGATAGACGGCTTGCTCGGAGATTTCCAGCTGAATATTTCAGTGTTTGTGAGGTTATGTAAGATTCATGCGGATGATGCTGTAAGCTGAGTAATGCACCTGGCTGTTTAGAAAGCATATTGATACGTGTGTTAATTTTTAGGTATTTGTAACTATATTATGAGTGTGAAAAGATCTTACATAATGAACTGTATTATTTTTATTACCTTAGAATGAGCTGTTTTTATCTACTTGCATCGCGGGTCGCCATTTTGTGCCACCATGGACAAATGAACAAATCACGTTTTTGATCACTATGTTGCATTAGACGACGACATGTTTGTCCAGTGGCGGCTACCATATCTTTTTTTATCTGTTTTGAAAGGGAGGGGTGAGCAGTGGACTGAGCCATTTTTTATTGCTGCCTCACGATTAGGGTTAGGGTTAGGTTTAGGTTAGGGTTAGGTGTATGGTGTGGGGGATGTTTTCTTGGTGTACTTTAGGCCCCTTAGTGCCAATTGGGCATTGTTTAAATGCCACGGCCTACCTAACTATTGTTTCTGACCATGTCCATCCCTTTATGACCACCATGTACCCATCCTCTGATGGCTACTTCCAGCAGGATGATGCACCATTTCACAAAGCTCGAATCATTTCAAATTGGTTTCTTGAACATGACAATGAGTTCACTGTACTAAAATGGCCCCCACAGTCACCAGATCTCAACCCAATAGAGCATCTTTGGGATGTGCTGGAACGGGAGCTTCGTGCCCTGAATGTGCATACCACAAATCTCCATCAACTGCAAGATGCTATCCTATCAGAATGGGCCAACATTTCTAAAGAATGCTTTCAGCACCTTGTTGAATCAATGCCAAGTAGAATTAAGGTAGTTCTGAAGGCGAAAGGACGTCAAACACAGTATTAGTATGGTGTTCCTAATAATCCTTTAGGTGAGTGTACATGTGTGTATGTAAGGACAAAGGACCTCGAGTCGGGATTCGAACTTGGGTTGCCAAAAGTGCCTCTGCATGTCAGAACCCTGCCCGTACACCATTGGCTCAGACCGGGATGTGTCGTTTTTATTCAGTCATTTAAATATCTTCACTATTTAGTCCTCAGCAGCATGTGAGCATCTGATATTTATGCTTGGCCACCATTTATTTCTCACGCACACTGATGCAAACCCAAAGCATGAGGACATCTTTTGCCTGTCCTTTATTGTGTTTGGTTGTCCTGTGACCTTAAGGCAGGCCGCTGAATTAATGGCTTTAGTTCTCTCCATCAGTCATCGCATTGTAAGCGGGGGTGAATTTACATGTGTTTTTCAGCTCAGAGCTGGAATGATTTTGAAGAGCGTGCTAATGACTCGCTAAAGTGCTTTAAGCTTCGTCGAGTGGACCACGAGATTAAAGGACATTAGGATCTCTTTTTTTTCTCTGTCTCTCTTCTATGACTCTAATTACATTATGCCATCTAAACAACAGGACCTTTGATGTCCCGTGTAGGACGAAGGGCAGATGTGCTAATGCGTCCTAAAGCTCCACACGTACACTTGCAAAGACGTCAACGGGCTTGACTTCTCCTTGGGTATCCTTTTGATGTCCTTATAACCTTGCTTTCCATAACCTTCTGTTGTACAGTCTGGATTTAAATTATTCAGATTTGAATCTAGACCAAGACGGAAACAAAGCGATCATGATTTGGCTGGTTGGCATTGGCCCGGTTAGTGCATGCATAACTATGTCAACTTCCAAAGTTGCTTTGCGATGTTACAGGAAAGAAATGTACGCTGTACATATTTAGTTGTATTAAACAGGATGTTTTGCCAGTGACTTTTGTCATAAGCAATTAAGGCAGATTTCAAATTTAAAAAAACTTTCGGCGAGCTGCGAGTGCCACCTAAATAACCGCAGTTGAGATGAATAGAAATGCATCCGCATGGCTTTCTCCAGGTAGACCTGTTTGATATAAATGGATGATTATAAACGAATTTTACAGTCAATTGAACGGTCACGCGTGTAATACGGCTAATTTCACCCCCGTTTAACTCGCTAGCCGTCTTTCTTTATCTCCCGTGTCTATCTCGCCCTTATTTTCTCTTGTTTTGTCATTTTGTCTCAGTTTGCTGCAGACGAGCAGAGTTGCCGTGGAGATCTTATGCTTTGTAGTCAGACACAAAGACATCATTCTGTTTCTTCTGTGTCTTATACTCGTTCACTCTATTCTGTTTTGTGCTTGCTCACCCACTCAGTCTTTCTCTCTCTCTCTCTCTCTCTCTCTCTTTCTCTGGGTGTATAGAGGGGTAGATTACAGATTCTGAGCTGTGAGAAAGAAGATGCTGAGAAGTCCCAGGAAAGACGTGTTGCCATGGTGACGGGAAGGGACTTTTATTTGTGTGCATGTGGGAACAGATAGAAAGAGAATTTAAAATACGAGTCCAACTCGAGATTCCTCCATTATTTATTTGAAGGTGTACTTAAGACTTCTCTTTTAAAGTGAAAGTGTAATAAAGAAGTTTTACTTTATTACGAAAGAATGGGTTATAGCCGCATGATTCTGTTTAAAATGAGAATCATGATTCTTTTGCTTAAAATAAAGATCACGATTCTCTCACGATTCTCAAGATCTTTGTTAAATTTTTAAAAGGATCTCTTGACAGAAATGCAAAATAATATACAAAACTATACTATCAGGGGTGTATAAAGACCTTTTTATAATGAACCATTATGTTTTTATAACCTTAGAATAAGATGTTTTTATCTACATACACAGAGGGTCCTCTTACGTGGAAGTCGCCATTTTGTTCTGCCATGTTTTCTACAGAAGCCCTTAACGGACTCTTTTTTTATTAAATTGTCTCAGACGATGGCATTTTTCTGGTGGCAGCTATCGTAGCTTCTCTATGCGTTTCAAAAGCGATGGGTAAGCAGTGGACTGAGCCGTTGGTTGCAATTCGCAACCTCACCACTAGATGCCGCTAAAATTTGACACACTGCATTTTTAAAGACGTGCAACCCATGAACATTAGTTTTAACATTAGTTTTTACAGGTGCAAAGAATTATGCTTCTGAAAGTTTCAGTTAATGTTAATTGTAGAGTGATTATTTGAAGAGTTTCGTTGCAAAACGAGATAAATAAATTTTTTAACATTTTTGTCAAAACATGTTTATTATTATGTTATTATTAGTTTTATGGTGCTAATTAGCTGTATTTTTTAAGTTATGAAGGTTTAAATCAAAAGAAACCAACTGCAGTTGAATTGATGTTAATTGGAATGCACAATCAAAAATCCAATCGGAAGGCGGAAACGTTCGGCGGCAACCAATCGGAAGGCGGAAACGTTCGGCGGCAACCAATCGGAGGGCGGAAACGTTCGGCGGCAACCAATCGGAAGGCGGAAACGTCGTTCGGCGGCAACCAATCGGAAGGTGGAAACGTTCGGCGGCAACCAATCGGAAGGCGGAATATATTATTATAGTAATGGAGTATATTCGTCTTTTTATATTTTTAATAATATGCTTTTATTATTTAACTGTGTTTAGTCTGACAGCTCCACAGGTAGAAAATGAGCAAAGGTCACGACTTCAAGCCCAGGGAACTCTTATAAAAAGAAATGTATTAAATGCACTGTAATTCTCTTTGGATTAATGCATACATTTAAATTTAACAACATCCATATTATCAATATTTTTTGACATTTTAAACCGTATACATAAAGTGTTTTCAATAACAATACCATAAACTGTTTTGAATCTATTCGTGCAATAGCTATAAAGTTGGAAGCCCTTGGCAACGTGTGTCTCTGGTTTTCTTCAGCAGGTCTGTGTGTTTGCGCATGTTTGGCGTACTAACCCAGTTTCTGTTTCTCCAGGCTGCGGTTAATGAGACTGCTGTTTCAGGCCTCTGCCTGGTGACTTGTTTGATGTCTGGCCTTTTTGCCGTAATTGCTTTTGGTCTGGGATGCCACCCGGCCGCAGGCTCATCCTATAGTTCAGCTGGAGCAGGGCGATGCAGGATTCATTGTGCCTGTGTGTTTGATGGTGCTGGTGTTTTGTGTACATCTATGAGGGAAGCCATTGGTTAATGGCTTTATTTTTTGCAAGCTCTGCAAGATTGTGTTTGCACTCGTGAATTCAGGATGTATTATCATCAACTGCGCCTCTCCCAGCGAAGGCACACGAGGGTTTTGTTATGGTTTGGGTTATACGCCCCCTCTGACACACAAAAGACCCCTTATCTCTCAAGAGGAGTGCATACGGGGCGGCAGGCTAATCCTGGCCCGAGGGGTGTGTGAAAAGTGTAAACAGATTCTCTCCTGGTGTTTGATCCTAATGCTGTCTTATGATTGGAGAACAGAAACAACACAGATAGAGAATGACAGAGTTGAACAGGGACTTACAGTACATGCAATCTGTACATTATATGTGTGTTCCGTGGGATTTAATCCTTGACTTTGTTGTTTTCCACCTATTGACCCACAGACACTGATTGTCTACTGAATAATAAAAAAACCCGACCAAAATCCATAAATAAACAACAAAATCCCCGCCTACTTCTACATGCATATCACATATAAGCATCTTTACATATTTTAAAGTATAATTTTCCCCCACTGGCCTGTTCGCCCCTACCAGACAGCAGCCCACTTTCCTACCAGTCTGATCCCTGTGGGGAGGCGATGCTTTGGGACTGATATTGTAACCATCAGGGGGGTTAATGAAGTGAGGGGGCAGGGTGACAATAGACAGCACTGTGCCCATTCTGTTTGCTCATTGGCCAAGAATGCAGTTTGTGACTACATCAACAGCGGGCACTGTCCCAGACCAAATAGCTCTCTGAAGGCTACGGAATAGATGGAGATGTGGCAAAGCTGAGAGGAATGTTGTGTCAATTGAAAAGGAAACAAAAAACAGAAACAGTAGGAAGTTTGCTGTCTTTCGAGCCTCTGCGCCCACATTTATGATGTGTTTGTAGTTTGTTTTAATGAGGCTGATTCCAGCAGAGTAGAAAAGACTTGACGTCAAGTCCCTGTAGGAAAACATCAAAGGGATAAATGATTAGTGGAAATGCGTGTGTATCTGCATTGCTCGTCTCACGCTGCGCTCGAGCGTAAGGATAGGGTGGTGCATTTATGATGTCGACTGTTGAGCGAGCAGTCATGCATTCAGTCAAGGCTAGATGGAAAAGACCGGATCAGGTAGCACAAATGTCAAATTAAGTCAAACTTTTTTTTTTAAAGCTGCAAACTGTAGGTTTTGCCTTTATCACCTTCGCCTCTATCAGCATCTCTGTTTGAAACATGAACTTGCAGGTTTCTTTATGTGGGTTGAAGTCAAATGATGTTGAACTGACCTTTTCGGTGTAATTGCACCTGACAAGTCATATCATAAATCATTAGTATAAGCTTACCGTTGTGAATCCAGAGTTTTTTTCCCAGTTAAAGGTGGTTTACAGAATATATTATGATATTGACTGATTTTTTTTAGCCTTACACCTTTTCATTTAGAACATTTTACAGTGGATATTTTTGCATGCACTTAGGGGGTTTTGCTGCAAAAGACAAAAGTAAAATTTGTTAAATACCAATGAAATGACCAAAGTTACATTTGTGTAAATAAGGCATTTCAATTACTGACTAATAATAACCTTTTCATTGCCATTAAAGTGAAATCAAAAGAGTCATTTACAAGAAAACATGTCAGATGCACTTTTATTTGAACTCTTTAACTACTTTTTGTTTATTTTTAACCACAAAAAAGTTATGCAGCTTTAACTTGATGCAGCTTTTAATCTTCAAAATTATGGATTTTTGGCCTTTTTAAAATTAATTAATTAATTAAATGCTAAAATAAAAATCAAATTGCAAAATATGTCCCAAATTTGAAAGTTAAATGCTAAAATAAAAATGAATACTTTTTTTAAATTATTTCATTTTTCGATGTGATGAAGCGTCATTCCTGCCAAATTGAAAAATAAAATGCAATTGATAATTTGACATTTCATTTTCAATAAATCTCGAGGTAAGACTACCAATATTAAAATTTAAAGGCAAATGTGAAAAAAATAAAAGCATACATTTAAAAAAGGCATTTTATTAGTGCTCATGCAATAATATTGACAAAAATAAAATTAAAATGTAAAGTTCAATTTAAATTTTATGTTCACTTTTATTTATTGGTTTTCATTTACATTTTCGTCCCCATTTCGTCATCATCTTTCAGACGAACACATTTGGAGTTATTTAAGTAAGTGTCCTTGCTTTTCCAAGCTTTATAATTTTAGAGAACTGGGATTTTAAACCCCAAAAAGTGAGCACATGGCTCAATGGGTTAAAGGTGCCATAGAATAAAAAACGGTGTTTACCTACTGTACACATAGATGAATCATAAGATCTCTGTACATGGTAATAAGATATTGTGAGTCTCAAATGTGTTTGTTTTTTTTCTTATTTTTATGTAAACCTCGTGCACGCAAAAGACTGCTGGAAAACAGGCCAATCTCAACATAACACCAACTGTGATGTCACAGTCGAGATGTACACCCCCAAAATTAAATTACACATTAAATTAATTACAAAGTTGTTTAAATGCTAAAAAGCAAAGTTGTGACTTCTGAATTAGCGCTTTATGCTAGTATATGCTAGCGTTTAGGCTGAATTTTAACTTGACATTACAGTTACGTTTTACCGATCCATACTAAAAAAACAAACTTACTACTCAGAAACGTCCATGAACAATCTTCAAACAATAGTTGTTACTCAAAATCTGTATTTTCGTCTGATACAGACTCAAACATATAAGATCTGTTTACTAATGTGAGCTACTGACATGAGCCTCAGAGCAGAGCCAATGAGAGCAGAGCTCAACATTATTACCCCTGAAACTTTCAATTAAGGCAAAAATAGATCATTTCATTCAAATGAGAAATTCTAGGGTTGTAAATGGACATGTAAAACATTTCTGGATCATTTTTGCACTTAATAAAGTTACATACCTTCTATGTAAGTAACAAAGAACAATTTTATATATTATTTCAATGCATTCTTTGGCACCTTTAATAAAGATCTTCTGCAAGTAATCTATGTGATTTTGTAAGAGAAATATCCATATTTTAAACTTGATAACCTATAATAACTAGCTTCTGGTATCGATGGCAACTTGGACCGACACGATAGACATGTGTATCTCGGATGGCTTGAGGCTGAGTAAATCATGGGGGGATTTTTGATATTTGGCTATAGTTTTGCTTTAAAAAATAAATACTTTATTGCAAGATTTTCTATTGTAGACACAAGACTACTTAAGATGTAAGCAAGGCTAAAAGGTTGACCAGGATAAAAATGCTTACTCCTGAGGCATTAAAGTGTATATGTACGTCAGGCTGGTTTTCCCCATCTAAGCAAGGATGACACAAGAATGCCAACTGTTCAAACACACAGATCCACAAAAACATGTTCACTTGTGGCCACAGGGTGTGTCTGGGTCCTGTTGTCTTTTCTAGCAGAATGAGATACCAGCTGTTCGTGTCGAGTGCTCTGTCAGCATGCACATTTAACCTCTTCTGTATATGTGTGTGTGTGTATGGTTGAAAGTGAGCTGTCTGTCTTTGCTATATCGACTAATCCCTCATACGGGGCTGGCTCAACCCCCTCTCCATGTGTACGTCGGATAGACAGATGGCGTGGACTGTCTGTTTGCATATGTGATTGTATTGGAGAGGAACCTATCACAGACGCCATGACCGAGCACTTCCTGGTGCAGGTCTCTACTCTGTGAACGGGCGCACACTTGCATATTTTCTCTGAAAACAGACTCGACCTGAGAAAAAAAGCCACCTATGTGTAACCTGATAAGTGCTTTTGTGTGTGATTTACAGTGTACTGGCTTTTCATACAGGAACGAAATGTTATCAGTATGTGCTGTACTTTTCACAGGCTCTGGAGAGCATATTTAGTTTGTGAACAGCATGAACTTGCGGTCCTGTGTGTTTGGGTGTGTGTCGTCTGAGAGTGTTAATACAATGGACAAAATGGGTACCGCTGCCTTCCATAGCAAAGGTGTTTCCTGCTTAAAATTGCGAAGTCAGCACGGACCTATTGAGAGACGAATTAAAGCATGCACATGCACAGTAGTGATATTACAATTAAATAATTAGCCAAGATAGGTTGTGATTACATTACAGTAATTATACCACACAGGTATGTATTGTTCTCAGACAGGACGTGACGTCTGTGATGTAATTACTGTAATGAATGTTCTCGAGTGGTTTGTTTATTGCTATATAATACAGCAACAACAGTGAAAAATGTGGTATAATTCACATTATTACATTAAACCTTTTCTGCCTAGTAATTTATTTGATAAGCCTGACTGTAGTAGCTTGACAGTTGATGTTATTTTTTCTTCATAAACAATCACAGGTGTGCATAAATCGCAATTTTACAATGGCTTTAAATATTGCTATTGTTTTTTTTTCTCGTACCCTTTGTTTAAAGATCTTGTGTGTGTGTTTTTATCTATTTTGCGTCAAGAAAATGCATTTGTGTTGGGTAAATTATAACATGTGGGAATGTGTGTTTTAATAATTCACAACCACATTTGAGTGCCTATTAAAACAAAATACTGCGTCATGAATATTTGATTAAAAGCCTTTTGATTATTAATGAGTTTTTTTTATACTTGTCGCATGCACGAGTCTTAAAGATCTGCTGTGTGGTATTAAAAACAATCCCTCACAGACACGCAATCATTTATCAAAGTCTTTGGAATTAAATGCTAGTATAATACATAGGTTCGCTATATACTATATATTATTACCTGCTATGTGGCTCTCCATTATACAGTGAAAAACCTCAAAGTGCTGTGACATCCAGTTATCATCTATTTTATGTGAGGAATAATTGACGACAGGTCGTTGAATTATTTAAAAATAATGCACACCCAATGTGGTAATGCGTGAAGCGCATTATTTGACAATAATATTAAGGACTGGATTATTCTGCTTATATAACGGTTATCACAGACCTTGCTCTGGTGGTTATTTTAAGGCATTGGATAGGGCAGGTGTGCGTTTATTGAAAAATAATGCATACCGGGGGAACATTTTTCAGCCAATCAGAATAAAGCATTGCCTCGTGGTATAATTGATTATAAAATGGTGTTTCCATAGCACAACTGGAAGACAATTTAAGTAGGGGTTAAGTACGATGCAATACGTTGCATGTTGCGATACATTGCAATGCTTTTTCTTTTATCAAAAATGTAAAAAAAAGAGCTGATTTTTTTACTATTCATATTTTTACTCCCGATAACTTTTGGGATATTGGCCGTGTATGACAGACAACTGGACAGCAACAACTACAGCAGCGGTGCAGGAGGTCATTTGACGCACACAGAGGGATTATTCATTGTTTAAAATATCGATAGTAGAGATTGAAACATTGATACACTATCGTGGAAAAAAAGTATCACGATAGTTAGCTGTATCAATATTTTTGCACAGCCATAAATTTAAGCAGCGCATATGTTGTGGGTTCGATTTCCAAGAAGGGTCTGCCAAATGTTTAAATAATGATTTCTAAACAACATTTATTTTACTTTGTTGAAACTTATTTTTTATTGCTTTATTTTATAAGTAGTAATTTATTGTCTGTGAAATATTTTTTTTCTTTTTAAATGTGTCATTTAAAGGGATAGTTCACCCAAAAAGGAAAGTTCTGTTATCATTTACTCACCATCTAGTTGTTTCAGATCTGTATACATTTCTTTGTTCTGCTGAACGCAAAGGAAGATATTTTGAACAATGTTTGTAATCAAACAATTTTGGAACACCATAAACTGCCATGGTAGAAAAAGACTATGGAAGTCAATGGTGCCCCAGATCTGTTTGGTTTTAACAACTTGAGGATGAGCAATTGATGACAGATTTTATTTTATTTTGGGGTGAACTATCCCTTTAAGCAACTTTGCCCATACAGTTAGTATTGCACACACACACACCAAGAAGCGATTTTCTCTTTTGAATAGAAATATAATACAGTTTTTTGCAGGAATTGCATCATCTGCACATATTCAGAGACTGATGAACATTAACCCGGTGTGTTTTCCCACAGGCCCCCCTGCCTCACAGGCATATGGAGAAGATGAAGAGGTTTAAGAGACGCCTGTCGCTCAGCCTGCGTGGTAGTCAGACGATCGATGAATCGCTATCTGAACTGGCCGAACAGATGACAATCGAGGAAAACAGCAGCAAAGACAGCGGTGAGTGTTTATCGTATGACCGATAGCATTTGCTTTGCCTGTGTTGTGTTTGCTGGGTCGCCATTAGTGTTAAGCTGTCCAGATAAGAGCCTGATTTATGAATACTTTGATTGGTTTGTGGAGTTAGAGGTCTGGAAAACTGGAAAAGTTCCATAGGAGTGGAAAAAGACCTCCTGCGTGTCGGATCGGAAGAATTTTTGGTAAACGGATTATCAGTTCTCATAAACTATTTTTAGGAAAGTTTATTGGAGAGACCACCTACAGTAGAGATCCTCGCAAATTACTCAAGCCTGGAGTAAACACTTTGCTTTCGTTTCGAGAGCTTAACATTTGCTAAACACAAGGTGTTAAATTCACACTGTTTGTGCCAAGCGAATGCAAAATGGTTAATGAGGCGAATCATCATTTAATTGAAGCATTAAACACGGCGGGAGTATTTCCTGTGTGTGCAGTATATTACAAATATTTGAATGCCATAAATATTTCACATTCTTGCAGTAAGTGTGAAGACCGCTTCTTGTTTACTTTGGCCTGCAAGATGTTTAGACTGATAGTGACCGGAGTTAATAGGTTTACAACTTTCTTTGTTTTGTAAAATCTAAGCCTAAAGACCGTTTCAGCATACAACATAACAACATAAACAAACGGCTGTCGTGGTCCGCACGTAACTTCTGGTAAACTCTGCAAAGAAAAAATAAGAACAAAGTTCTTTAAACGTAGTTTATTTATATAACAAGCAAAAAAACAACACATAGATTACATAGGAAACCAAAACATTAGTTATTTTCGATGAGGCATTTGTTCAAGAGATCAGTTTAGCAACTAGTCAGACCATTAAAAAACGAAACTGGAAGTAAAGTTTGGATCCAGACTTGTATCGCGTCAGCGCACGTGCGTCTAATGAAACCATCTATACTATTTTGCAGTTTCATAACCACTGCATTCTTTTGTCTGTGCACAGTTTTAAATAATACCAAATAGTCAAATTGTATTTACCGTAATGCACAGTAGTTTAAAGGGCAAGATGTGTTTAAAAGCAATTATTTATTCTTGAGTGAAAATGTGTGTTATTTCAACTGTAAAGTTCAGGATAAATCATCTAGACGAACAAAATACATTTCTGGTTAATAATATAATTCCTGTGGATGAATTTCTCTCCATGTAAACTCTTCTTTTCTGCCATCATATCATGTTAAGTTACAAGGCCTGGATGGTCATCATGGTCAAATTTGCTTCACAAACAATTCTATAACACTAATTTTATTTTAAAGGGCACATATTTTGCAAAATCCACGTTTGGATATAATGTCTGTTGGCATACCCAACCACCCTACAATGAAAAAACTCTCTCCTTTTTAAATCCCTATTTATACAAAACAGTCTAGTTAGACATGCTGTTTTGATTCTCTTGTTAATGTGATATCACACTGATAAAGCCCCGCCCCCTGCCCACGCTATAACAAACCATCTGTGGGATATTTTGAGCTGAAACTTCATAGACACATTCTTGGCACACCTGAGATTTATATTACATCTTGGGATATGTGGCCTTTAACACAATCTTTACACTTTTGGTTAAAGCTTAAACTGTATTATAAGTTTTTAACAATGGTTGTCCAGCGCCAGAGCCTATAGACTTGCAAATGTGCATTACTGTACATGTACTGTACTGTTTTCATTAATGGTTATATAGGGTATACCACAGATGCTCTGTGACCTACAGTGCATTACAAGAATATATATATATATATATATAAATTTGCGTTCAAAGCCATGACCTTTTGTGCTTGCAATGTTCTACCACTGAGCTATACACAGGGTTCCCACAGGTCCTTGAAATGCTTGAAAGTTTGTGAATCTGGAAAAAATTCAAGGCCCTGGGAAGTTTTTTAAAAATATACATACATAGATACAGGTCATAGAAAGTGCTTGAATCAATTTATGCAATAAGTTTTCTGGAAAAAATCCATATTATTTCCTGTGTAGTGTAGGATAATATCTTTTTAAGCACACGTGCTAAACTCTTTGCTTTAAATGCTTATATCTTCTGTATGCGAATGTTGATTCATACCAAAATGCTTTTTTGCATAGTTGTGTTTGACACATGAAATGTCTCGGGTTACGTATGTAACTGTTGTTCTCTGAGAAGGGAACGAGACGCTGCGTCTCTCTTGCCATACTTCCTGCGTCCCTGTAACGCCGTCTTTGGCAATATTTCAGATAGCGATATACTTCCTGACTCCCGCGTCACCCTGTCTTTGTCGTTAAGCCTCACCATTGGTTGAATTTGATATACACATTCAGACGCACTTACCCCTGGAGGCGTCCCCAAAGTGTCACCGCAGTGACGCAGCGCGAGTTCCCTCAAAAGGGAACTGTAACAATGTATCTTAAAAGGTAACACGATGTAACCTTGCTCTCACTTGAAATGTGTCCCCACATTTAGTACTTGAATTTGAGAATATTGGACCTGAAAAGTCCTTGAAAGGTCATTGAATTTGAAGTTAACTAAGGTGTGGGAACCTTGTATACAGGAACACACAGCATTTAAATCCAGCATGTTTTTATTTCTGGGTCACCTGTATGAACCGCAGTAGCACGCGTTAGTCACCCTGACACAAACATTTCATGCTGCATCTAAAACCCGCCATTCAAGTATGCCATTACAGACATCTGTGCCATTTCTGTGGTCGTAAAAAACAAAGTTACGCCAGGACGGACTGCAAAATCCTTCTGTCACGCTTTCTGACAGCCTGAAGCGATGTACTGTAATTTAAGTTGCATGGAAAGGAATTGGAGCAAAACTCACTTTTTCCCTTCCTCCATCCCCTCGGAGAACTTTTTTCCTTCTTTCCAATATTTCCAACTAGCTTGTAATTACATAACGGCGATGACACCTCTGTAAGGAGTTGAGGAGCATGTGACGGCTTGTGAGAGACGAGGTAAATTAGCTGGGTTGCCTTCAGGGCCGGTCTGATGGATGTACTAAACTGTACAGACTTTGTAAAGCAGAAGCCAAAGTGGTTTTAGTTTTATTGCACTTTTGCTTACCTTGACTCACCAGCTGGCCCTGGCGCACCTGCGGGGCGTTGCGTGCTTGACTGAGGTGAAACAGTAACCACAGTTATCGAAAGCCTATTTTAACTGCCAAAGGAAAGTTTTGGCCAGGATGGTACAGTAGGTTCGTATTGGAAAGGTTTAAATGTTAAATATCCAGTTTGATATGAATGTAGGGTAACTGTGTTCGGAAATGGTTTGGGAGAGCTTCCAAATGTCCTGCCTCAAACTTCCTTTCCGATGGAGTATAATCACCCCTCGATTGGCAGTTAGCATACGTTGAGCTGGAGGATACAGTCGGTCTTTATGTAAACCAGAAAGTGTTTACATTACATGGTGGTTTATATTCGAGGAACTCTATGTTAGAATACATAACTGACTGTATAAGGCTGTTACTAACAGACACATTTTAAGAAAGATTCTTCATGAATAAGGCAATATACTCAGTCATACTTAAACACACGGTTGTGGCTGTTTTAAAGCCTGTGTGTTAAATGCGTGTCATGCCAGCTAGGTTTAATGGTGGTCTGATGAATGTTTTATAAAGACCCCAATATATTACGTAAGGATCTCATGCAGTTCTCTTCTCTTTCCATTAATCCACCTTTCTACCTTTTCCATCTGAGCTCAGCTGCATCCTGGTTACAGTGATCCTTTATCGCCATGGTAACAGGTCAACTCATTCACGTTGAAGTAGTGATGAAAGGCTGTTATATAGATTTGATTTGATTTAATTGCTAAATATCTATTATGTGTTAATCATTCTTTTATAGTATATTTTAACTTGTGTTCAAACAAAGTACTACTAACTGCACTGTAACAATACTTTGCTGCCTTAAATTTTTTTGTTAAATCAACTCAGATTTACAAGTCATGTCAACTTACTATTATTTATCTTGACAAGAGATGAGTTGCTACAACTTATAAAATGATGTTTTTTCAACTATTTTCTAAGTTATAACAACTCACCTGTAGTTATAACAAGTCATCTCTAGTCAAGATAAATAATAAAGTAAAATATAAAGTAAAGTAAGTTGAAATTACTTTTTAACAGTGTGTTAGAGCACCTGTCTATAAACGGTTTCAGCGGTAACAACATAAACAAGCGGCTTTCGTGGTCATCACGTAACTTCTGGTAAACTCCGCGAAGAATAAATAAAAAAGTCCTTTTAAAGTAGTTTATTTATATAACAAGCAAAATAAACAACACATAGATTACATAGGAACGCAAAACATTTGTTTTTTTCATCGAGGTACTTGTTTAAGAGTTCAGTTTTAGCAGCCAGTCAGACTATCAAACAAACAGAAACCGGAAGTAAAGTTTGGACCAGACGCTTATCGCGTCATCGCATGTGCGCCCGATAAAACGGTCTAGATGAATATACACAAACTACTGATGTGTTACAACATTTACAACAATGTAATATTGGTTGACACTAAAGACATTATTATGAAGTGTTAAAGGAATATTCCATTTTCTTAAAAGAAAAATCTAGATAATTTACTCACCACCATGTCATCCAAAATGTTGATGTCTTTCTTTGTTCAGTCCAGAAGAAATTATGTTTTTTGAGGAAAACATTGCAGGATTTTTCTCATTTAAATGGACCTTAATAGACACCAACAATTAACACTTAACTCAACGGAGTTTCAAAGAACTATAAACAATCCCAAACGAGGCATAAGTGTCTTATCTAGCAAAACGATTGTCATTTTTGACAAGAAAAATAAAAAATATACACTTTTAAAGCACAACTTCTCGTCTACCTTCTACCAGGTCCTCCTACCTTCATTTGTTCTCTTATCAGTTATCACCTCTCAAATTTCAGCTAAAAGCGAAGATAATTCCATTTTTGTGAAGAACTTTTGTAAAAGATCAGATTCAGAGCCATCAAAACGTACACGTCACCCTAAATCCACCACAACGCTGTTGTGTTGAGTGAATGCGTCAGTGTTTAAGTTGGGTAAGATTTCCATCTTCTGGATAATAGGGGAAATATCAATTTAAGACAAAAACAACTCGGAGAACGTTTTCCTTTATTGACGGAATGACTCAACAATATTTATTGACATTTATCTGGATATCGCCATAATTGTGCAAATGTAGAAAAATTAAAAAATAATTAAAGACTGTGGTGTTTATTTTCATATATTAGTATGTAGCAACATTGACACAGTGATACTTCTGTAAAGCGGTCTGAACCGTGGGGTTACCAGGGTATTTTGTCACAGCTTAGAACGCGTTTCAACCAATCAAAATTAAGAACCAGAACGAGCCGTTTTATAAAGTAAAATTTGTGTCTAATAATGTCATCATTATCACCACATAGGTGTTAAAGAGACACTCCACTTTTTTTGAAAATATGCTTATTTTCCAGCTCCCCTAGAGTTAAACATTTGATTTTTACCGTTTTGGAATCCATTCAGCTGATCTCCGGGTCTGCCGCTAGCACTTTTAGCATAGCTTAGCACAATCCATTGAATCTGATTAGACCATTAGCATCGCACCCAAAAAAAAATTACCAAAGAGTTTCGATATTTTTCCTATTTAAAACTTGACTCTTTTGTAGTTACATTGTGTACTCAGTCCGACAGAAAATTTAAAGTTGTCATTTTCTAAGCCAATATGACTAGGAACTATACTCACATTCTGGCGTAATAATCAAGGACTTTGCTGCTGTAACATGACTGCAGGAGGTGCAATGATGTACGATTGTACTTGTATGATCCCTGGCGAAGTGCATTCAGCACAGAATACTCTGTAACACGTACAACTGCTTTTTGACACTTTGTCTATGTTTAGCATGAGGAAACCAACTCTTAAACAGTGTTAATAAGTCAGAATGCATAAAATACCATTGAACCACCCGTTTAATGTATTTAAATGGTGGTACAGTGGTACAGTTAAAAGCATGAAACTAAAACAGGAAGTATTAAATGGCTATTTTTTGCTTGGGTACATGTGAGAGCCTATACTTTATGTTTACTTAAGTAAAAGTGTAGTCAGTATTTGAACTTTTACGAGTATTTTAAACACGAGTATCTGTACTTCTACTTGAGTGAAGGATGCATATACTTTTCCCATCTCTGTGTTTGTACATACTGTAAAGAGGCCGATATTTTTGTGCTTAGCCGAAAAAGGAAGTCATTTACATCTGGGGTGGCATGAGGTTGAGCAAATGATGAAAGATGTTTCATTTTGTGTGAATCACTGCTTCCTTAAATTTAAACAGTTTTTAGGTTAGCGTGGTCTGTTGGTGCTGACACAGGACTGTCATGTGTGTTGCACAACACTTAACTTAGTTGTTTGGTTGTATGTTCACTTACAGTCAAATACAGTCGTAGGAGTTTGTGCATCAGTTTTGGAGACCCCTAAGATTTCCTCACCGGAGACTGTCGGCACGGTAACCGTGAATGCGGCATCGCATTGGGCCCTGAGAGCTTTTGCTGACATGAAGTATTTTTCTCAGGAGCACTGTTGCTTAGCAACAAGGTGTAGTAGACAAGATATGCACAGAGTTTATATATATATACTCATGCATTGAAAATCAATCCCAGTGTTTTCTCTCGGAAAAAATGTGACGTACGTATAAAAGGAAATGTCCGAGCTTACCCCATGGTCTTTTTTAATCTATTTTCTTTGGAAATCCACACTCACTGATGCGGTCTGCCCTTTGACATTGACATATTGGTGCAGCTCTACCTGTTGTTGACCGGGGAATATTCTGGAATTTCCATGATGCTAAGGACTGCTGGCCATGAATGAAACCTTTACCACATCTGGCTAAAACTGCAACTAGCCCTACGCTATTGTATGGTGTGTATGTGTCTGATGATTCATTGTTTTGTCTTTAGTAAGCAGGTTAGAGTCATGTTGTAATGTATGACACAGCTATGGGAAGATATGACTAAGTATGCAACCACAGCAAAAATGACAACAGGAAAAGGTCAAAAGATGGTCCTTAGCTGTCACTGGGACACGGTACCCTTTCTAAAAGTACACCTTTGCAGAGGTTATATGCTGGTATCGAAGAGTACATATTAGTCCCTTCAAGGTACATATACCAAATGCTGTAGCTAAATGGTACATATTATGACTAGGGGTGGCACGGTTCACAAACCCCACGATTCGGTTCCTATCGCGGTTTTAGGGTCACGGTTTTCAGTTCTGTACGGTTCTTGTTGTTGTTCTTCATTTTAATCGTTAACACTCCAGACATTTATTTCAGCAAATGATATATAACTTAAGTATCCACAATTTATGATACAGTATTAACAAAATTGATATATATTGTTACATTATTGGGACCATCTCTTAGGAAAGCTAGGTGAGATTTTGATACAGCAAGAGAGAAGACATTGATGACATGCTTTAATTTACTTGGGAAAAAAAAGGAGAATGTGTATTGCTATCGCTACAGGAACTCATGTGCCTTTTAGCACACAAAGATTATACTGAAGAATTAACTTGCATTTATCAAACTGCTTACTTCAGTGTAGCTACACTCGACGCATCCACATGAGCACGAGGGTGCGCGCGGCAAAACCGACGTCAATGTGGAGTCGGCGGTAGTGCGCGTTGAGTGCGCGAGACCCCATATTGCTTGGCGGTGTGCACATCAAATTTTGTAACTTTGCGTTTGGCTCCGCAACCTGCATTTATCAAACTGCCAACTTCAGTGTAGCTATAAGCATCCACACGAGCGCGAGGCTAATGACGTCAACACAGAGTGGGCGGTAGTGCGCGTTGAGTGCTCGAGACCCCAGGTGTGTCTCAATTTCAAGGAAGGATCCTCGGAAGCCAGAATTTCGAGGATGCTATGTCATCAACATCCGTCGAAGGACTATTCCAATGTCGAGGATGCTCGGAATTTCAACCAAGGAGGGAGTCCTTCGTTCGAAAATATCCTCTATACAGGAAAGATGCATATGTGTGCCTTCGCGCTCTGAAATCACGCACAATCCTATGCGCGCAATGACGTGCACTTGCTAGCCTGTTCCACTCATGTGTTCTCCAAATGCTAAAGAAGACCCCTCGCCTAGCCTCTGAAAGAAGTGACTTGGAAGGACCAATCCTGCCAAGGAAGTATCCTTGACATTGAGAAACACCTCCCATTTCACCTGGCAGTGTGCATGTCAAATTTTGTAACTTTGTGCTTTGCTCCGCAACCCAAGAATAGGTAATATACGGGCACAAGGTTACATTGCGCATGCGTCGAACCGTGCGACACACAGGCCCTGTCCTAAATGGCGCACTCTATGTGGACTTACGGTCTTGTGGCCTTAAATTGCGCGTGCTCGCTTAGTCTACAAGTCCGAAGGGTGTCCCATTTGGCATTTACGCTTTGAAGTTTGCTCATCAGCGCCTCCTTTGCCCCCTTGATGCGGTCTTCGGCGAAGCCCGCACTTCAGCAGGCTTTGCGCACTTTACCAAACCAGAAGTCCTTGCGAAAGAGCAATCAGACGACTGAAGGGAAGCGTTCACACTGACGGGCAACTTCTCTACCTATTTCCGGCGTGATGCCCGAGTCTGTCCCAAAATACGACTTCGGTGCACCCATGTGAACTCCCATCAAGGGTTCCTAAAGTCTGCACTAGTTGATGTCATCAAAGTGTGGACTCTGAGGAGGACCACAAGTCCGGAGTTTGCCATTTGGGACAGGGCCATACACGCTCCGAACCAATACAAGCGAACTGAACGGTTCTGATGTCTCCGTGCCATCCCTAATTATGACCTTTTCAAAGGGTACTACTCCAATGACAGCTTGGGACTTTTTTGGGGACAGAATACAGCATCAAAATTTGTGAAGAAATGAAAAGTTAAAAATCACACAAGAGCTATATTTACATTCCTAATACACTTTTGTCTTATTGTGAGTAATGGTTCAGTGCTTATCAAAGACAAAATATTTGTGGGATGGACGGCCTTTCAGATTACTGTACAACACACAGCAGAGCAAACTTTTATCTTCTTATGTAATGTAACACCACTTTGATGCTTTAAGGTGTGTGTGTGTGTGTGTGTGTGTGTGTGTGTGTGTGTTTGCAAGCTTAAGGAAAGGTTGGGACAGGTGCTGTATAAAGTAACAGGTGGGACAGACAGGTGGGGTTCAGTGATCTCATACAAACACACAGTGTGATGGACGGTCATATAACCTCTATAATCCTTGATTGTAGTTAATAAATGCAATGTGTTTATTATTAAAAGGACACTTGTGTGGTTCTCAGTTGTTACATCCTCTGCTGTCTGCAACTTTTTGTTTTTGCTGTATTTTGCCTTGTGCTTTTAGGTGCAAGCTTTATTTTTCTATTGGCTGAAATATTGCCGTAGCAACATCCATGCAATAGTTGTCTCATCTTAAATTAATCATTTGTGTTGGTATCCAAGTGCTGCTGATTGGCTCAAACTATTTCAATATTAACAGCTGTAGTTCAAATGGTTGAAATGTTTCCATAGCAACAGCTTTGGCATAGCAGCTATTGTCTTAGTCTGACTGGGTGGTTTCTAGAAAGTTCTCCTTCCTTCAATTCACTTGGAAGTACATTGCATCAGCATCACAAAAGTCATGGGTTCGATCCCAAGGAAAGTACATGCTGATAAAAATGTATAGATTGAATGTACTGTCTTCTACTTTGTATGAAATAGTTTGCCAAATGCATCAATGCAAATGTACTGTATTTCCCCTGACCTCTGACTGACCTCATCTAATAAAGTTGTAGTTTTAATGAAGTATTGACTGCACATATAGGGTCCCATTTGTGCAAAGATAAATCTATGCATGCAATTACACACATGCACAAGTATTGACTGAAGTCTTGTTGTTATTTCAGAGCCCATCGTAAGGAATGGACGCCCACCTTCCTCTCATAGCATGCACTCATTTTTGCACCAGTACACGGGTTCCTTTAAGAAGCCACCTCTACGCCGGCCGCACAGCGTCATCGGGGGCAGCCTAGGGTCGTTCATGGCCATGCCCCGAAACGGCAGCCGTCTTGGTAAGTAAACTTTTAAAAATAAAATGCAAATGGAGTGCATCTCCTTTATATCAATAATGCATGTTTATGTTCAATCTGAATCAACTTTTATAACATTTGCATGCATTTAGATACCAAATCTTGTTTGAGAAGAAATTACAGGGAAGGAATAGTTTTGGACACACAGTTGCTCTTATATGTTTATGTACTTTATTTCAAATGCACACATTATTATTTTTTTTGTAACATTTTACATTTTCTGAAGCAACTTTATTTTTTTATGTATGTTTCCAAGCACTTTTTAACAGTGCTGTTAACAACAGATTGATAAAATTATCTATGTGCCGATCAGATATGTAATAATAATAATAATAATAATAATAATAATAATCTTTATTTTCTATAGCCCTTTAAATGTAGATCTCAAAGCGCTAAACAACAACAAATAATATACTGTATAAAATAATACAACAATCAAAAATATGAAATGCAAATCAAAACAACAACAAATAAAACAATAAACAATAAAATAATAATAACAATAATAATAATAATACAAATGTTTAATTAAACGCTACCCTAAAAAAATTGTTTTAAAGCGAGATTTAAAAATGCTAAGAGTTTTTGCTTGCCCTATCTCAATGGTAATCGGTCCGATACTGGACAGATCACTGGATCGGATATTACTAATAAAATCTGATACAAACTCAACCTAAACTCTGATGTACCCTGTAGATGGTGAAAGTTGAATCTTTAGTTGGTATGACTTTGTCAAAATTGTATGTACTTTTTTGTAAAAAAAAAACTTTTATTTTTAAGACCTAAAATTAAGCTTTTTTACGGAGCCTGGCAGGTCACCGCTTGGAGAAAAGAAAACAAGACCCGCATTTCCGTCATCACGGTTTTGTAATTCGTTCTCTCAGTTTATAAACCGTACTCACAGATTATTAAACTGTTCCCCCAGTTTTACAAATCGTGTGTAAACTTCTAGCCCCTTTCACATTTTAGAAATCGTTTTATTGCTTTTATTCATGCTTTCCTCTTCCTGTTCCTGTTGGATATTTGCAGGAATTTATTGAAACTTAAAAGGAATTATTAGTATAAGTTTTTACTGTTTTAAGCTTGTTGTATGTACTTTCCTAGCTGGAAACGTGCTTGTACGTAATATTTTAATCAGATGCTACTTTCATTCATGCATTTAAATGTATCATGCAATTTTAAATAGTTATGCTTTTTATAAAATTATTTAAAGACTTATTTGGTTTATATAAGAATCTGTGCATTATACGTATTGTATTGTTTTTTTACTTTCTCCTCTCGAAAAGTTAACGCCATTCTTAACGCAACTCTCTATCTTTTTTTTGTAATTGAGGAATTCTCCATTTAAAAAAATAAAGTTTAAACACATTGTGCTCTTTACTATGGAGCTTTTGTCGTGCTTGTGGGCTACAGTTTTTTTTAAATGAGGGAGGGGCTACAAATCCGTGAGTACAGTTTGCAAAGCGTGCACACGGTTTATGAATCTGTGGGTACGGATTGCAAAAACTGAGGGTTTGGTTTACAAATTTGAGAGCTTGGATTTATATCTTGTGCATGCGGTTTATTAATAAGGAACAGTTTAATAATCCATTTATAAACTGAGGGGACGAATGACAAAACCGTGAAGACGGATTTTTTCTCCAAGGGGGAACTTGCCGGGCTCCGTACATTTTAAACTAAAAGTTTTGTTTCAAGTGAAAAAATGTACGTTGAAAAAAAGGGTTTTTTAAGGTTTTTTCGAATTGAAGTAATTTTTAAAGTTTATTCAACTTTCACATTTTACAGTGTAACAGTGTTGAACAACATAAAATCATACATAAAGTGTTAGCTATCCCTAGAATTTTTTTTGGCTTTTTATTGTTGTCTTGAATATCATCTGGCAAATCACATTACAGTATAAAATTTTTCTATTACAAAAACATGAGAATTATCAAACAATGTGTCTGTTGTTGTAACTGTAAAATATATTATGTTAGATATTGTTGTGCAACCTTTGTAAAAAATATGCTACTTTAAAAAATGAATTCTAGAAAATCATATTAGTAAAACACATTTTATTACTTAAATATTCGTGTGATGTTGACTTGTGTTAAACCTTTTAAGATGTGTGAAATCACGGATAACAACTAGTGTTTTAATGCTGGTATTGTTGTAACATGGCACATAAGACACTTTTGAATGACTCATGTCATACACACCTTTAACCAATCCCAGTCACAAATCTGCCAAGACCACACCCACTTCCATCGACTGCCAGAAAGCCTGTTCTCACAACTAATATTCCAATCGCTGACATGTTGTATAACAACTCTGTCATGTTAAGAAACAAATATCAGTATGTGGTGCATATGGTACTTATAGCCCCTGTAGGTAGAGATTGTGGGTTTGATCCCAGGGAGCAGACATACTGATAAAATGTATACCTTGAAGGCACAGTAAGTCGCTTTGGGTAAATGCATAAATGTGAATTTTGTACTACTAGCGGAGCGGTCATGCCTGATGTGTGTATGCGTGTGATTGTGTGTGTATGTAGGTGTACATACGGCGAGAGCGTGCTCACACTGGCAGGATATGAGTCAGAATAAAGACCAGTGGGAGGTGACCGAGCAAGAAGTGTGTGTCACAGTTGAACACTTCCCTTCTGCTGTCGAACGCGTGTTTGTTCATGCTTGGTGGTTCCCATACTTGAGTATAGTATGAACCGCAGACAAAGGCGCAGGTCTAGACCTGTCCTCTCGTCATTTTGATCGGTTAACATTGATGTCAGAGAGCAACTGTTTGTTTATTTGGCATGGGTTTTGGAATCTGTACAGTGGTAAAATGTGCATCGGTTCCACACTGCAAAGTTTGGAGCAATGTCAAGTTTATGAAACACTGTCAGTCTGGAGTTTATTAAAAGTTTGACCCACTTTTGTTCTTGCAAGATTTTTCCACGCCAAACTTTTCGGAAAAGTAGAATGCTGCCGATTCTGATTCGCAGCGTCTCGTGTGAAAGAAGGAGAGCAGGGCGGAAGAAGAGCAGAAGAGGTAGACAGATCACAGACCTCAAAATTAGAAGAGAGGGAGTGAGGTCGTCTCGGGCGTGACGGGAATGAAAAAGAGCAGTTGCTGTGATGATAAAAGAGCGAGAGGAAGACGGGAAAGATAAAAGGTTGTAGGAATGAAGGGAAATGTGGGGTGATCTGACAGAAGGACTTGTTAACTTTCAGTATGTCGAAAAGCAGGGCGCATCACCTACGGCTGCACACACTTTCACACAGAGCGATGTTTCACAGACTTCAGCGATGTGACAGGGTGCAGAAATGTGGCCGCAGCGGTTGCCAGTTCAATTGCTGAGGAAACTTGATCTCTTCTATTGTTTCTCAAAAAGTCTTCAGAAGCAGAGGAAAAAAATTTGCAAGAATAATATAAAGGACAATTATTGTTTTGCATTATTAGTTATATATACATTTATTTATATATTTATATTTATATATGTGTGTGCGTGTGCGTGTATATGTATATATGTATGTGTATGGGTGATTCTCACGAAAACTTGGTTTTAAAGATGTCAAGCATGAAAATGTAAAAATTGCTAAAAATTTACTTTTTTTCCCACCAGACATTGAAAAACAAAGTCTGGAGTAAATGGGAACATTAATTTAAAAACTTTTACTTATCATTTAACACTTTTTGTAACATCATTTAAAAAATTAGTCCTAAAAAATCTCATTACCGCAACAGTCAGAAAACATCAACACTGACATATTTTCCAAATGACATGACAAACCTGCAAGAACATAACTTGGAGATTCTGCACATGCATTTAAAATCAAAGTATTATGCTTCTATTAATTAAATTAACATTTAATAAGCATCTGTTGCGGTAATGATAATCAAAATGTCGTGTAAGCATTCTGACAAGACAATATTTCAAATTAACTGTAAAAAAATGATCTTACCTGGTAGCCATCTTGAAGTAACTGGTCCATGTGCTTGGTCACTCAAAATCAAACTTTATTAAAATTCTGTATGTGTGCTTAAACTGTTCTCAAAAAGTGTTGAGGAGGATCTGAACATCAGGCATGGACACATCATTTTCCTAATTTTTCTTCATTATTATTATACATGAATATTCAGTAAATACTTTTTCTGTCATCTAAAGTAGTCTAGCAAAACATCCATTTATTTTTTTTCCTAATATTTTTGTGTTAATTTGATTAAATTACAACATAACGCATGTTCAAACACAGCCGGACACATTGCGGTAATGAGAATTTCAGCAGAAAATGAGATAAAATTTCCAATTATAAATTCTTATGTTGAAATCACACATTGTGCAAGGTAGAACACAGTATTGTGTTAATTCTGATGCTTTTTAATGTTACTATATTACACATTTTAAAGCTAAAATCATGAGTGCCGTGGTGTTTCAATGGTTTCGTGAGAATCACCCGTATATATCACACACATAACTCACATTTTTTTAAGGTAAGTGGTTGCAATCAATTTATTCAAGCTACATTTAAACAAAAAAGATTAGTAAAGTAAAATAAAAGAAAAAACTTTTGTTTAAATGTAGCTTAAATAAATAGATTGCAGCCACTTACCTTAAAAAAATTGAGTAAATTGAATGAATATTTTTTCCAGTGTATATATGATTTCAGTTTATATAAAAAATATTTTATTTATATAAACTGAAATCATATATACAGTGGATTTTTATTTACTTTCATGCAATTTTGTATTGCTGTTGTACTATTTTGTCTGGACACATTCATAGTTTTTCCATTATAGTAAATAACAGGCTTAATTTTCTTATTTATGTTGGTCTGAAATATGACCCGGCTGCGTTTCTGCTTTGATTTCGTGGCAATTCTCCTTGTCCACCTCATCTAAGAGTAACGGAGAGAAATGCACATCTGTGTTGTAATGGATGGCCCTCAGGTTATTGCACTTTACTGCCTCAGCTACATAAAAACACGGGGCCAATATGTCACCCTGGAGAGGGAGGAGGGGTCTGTACTGCACCACTACAAACAGCCCACTATAAAACTAAAGTCATGACCACACCTTTAAAGCCGGATTCTCCTTTGAAAGGGAATAGCCCTCGGTTTCATCCGGAACAGATTATGTATCCCGTCCATTGTACTTAATACAAAATGAACACACAAATGTACTAAGAAAATGAAGCGTGAGTGATTTATTTATATACCCTCTCCACACTAAACCCGTATTATATCATAATATTGCCCACTGCCAGCAGGATCATACTTTTATGTAATAGACACAATTGAACACACACTACCTATCGCTTATAAATGAATATTCATTAAGACTCTGCTTTATTGTGTATAAGTCTATTAGTTTCATAGAAAGTCGTCATGCGGATGAATTTGTTTGCGCATGTGTCATGTTCAAAGGTTTTTGGTGATAAATGTGGCTGTTGAATATGAACTGCAGGAGAATTATTAACCGAGGTGAAGCTTCATACAGACGCACTGTATGTACACAGGTGTGTTAAAGCAGATGAATATAGTATTTTATCGACACGTGCTGCCTTTAATGCACATGCACACAGACTGAATCCTAGTTCACATACGGATAATGCATGTTGCGTATATTTGACGTGAAATTACGATCAAACATCATGCTGCATATTGAAAACACTGAACATGAGGTTCCTAGAGGAGTTTCAGTTTTATTACTTGTTTCATTTTATCAACAGCATCATTTAATAATGATTTCAGTTCAGTGTGTTTTGGGCTTATTACTGTAAATCATCTTACAGTTACATTTGTGTTCGCTTGCTGACTGCCTTTGTGCGTCAAAGGGACGTAGCTTTATAATTAAATTAAAGGTTAATTGGTATTTTTCTCGTGATCAACTGTCCGATTATATATTTTTAACTCGATTTGCAAATAGATTAGCAATGGGTAAATGCTTGCACAATTGTTGAATTGCATTTGTTTTGCTTTTTTTGTAGTTGCATAACTTTTGAGCATGAAATAAGTCTTTTTTTTATGGGTATTGTTCAAAATGTAATGCTTTTAATAATGCATGAATTGCTTATTGATTCTTTTGTGTTTTTAGTATTTTTATTTATTTTAACTGCTCATGCATTTACATAAACAGTATGAAGATATGTCTGTGTACTATTATGTAAAATAATATAATATATAAAAAAACAAAATTTTATGTAAAAAAGTAAAATATAGATACTGGCTTAAAGGAATAGTCTACACTTTTGCCATATTAAACTATGTTATTACCTCAACCTAGACGAATTAATACATAGCTATCTTTTTTCAATGCGTGCACTGTACAGGGCGTTGTGAATGTGTTAGCATTTAGCCTAGCCCCATTCATTCCTATGATATCAAAAAAAGTTTTATTTTGTGGCACCATACTTACTCGTCTAACTCCTCATGTAACAGTCTTTAAATAGGGAAAACACGGAAGTGTTTGGTGGCTTCCCTGTTTGGTACCATAGGAATGAATCAGTGCACGCATTGAAAAAAGATAGATATGTATTAATTCGTATAAGTTGAGGTAATAACATAGTTTAATATGGCAAAAGGGTATACTATTCCTTTAATAACTAGTAACTACTAATTTATTTATTTGTTTATTTATTATTTAAGGAGATGCAACATCTCTTTTTCAAGGAGGTCCTAATATTTAAAGGCGGGGTGCAGGATTTTTTAAAAACACTGGAAGAGGGAGTCAGGCCGACTACCAAAAAATGTGTAGCCAATCAGCAGTAAGGGGCGTGTCTACTAAACGACATCTAAAAGAAGGTCCAGGTTCTATTTTGTAGGGGTGTGTTTGTTTGGGTGGTTTCAAATGTCAACATTGGCTTTCAGAGATCATGCACCCCGCCTTTAAGTGATGTGAAGTTCATGCTTTTCGTGCATAGTCAAATCATTGAGGCCTTTAATAACCTCAAATGTCGGAGCATGCTGACCTACACATAAGCTGTTGAATTGTGGGGACCCCTGGGTTCTAGGGCCAATAATCCAGTTCCTCTCAATTTCACTGTTTGCATCCACTGTCCTGAATGTAAAAAAAGCTTAAAAAAAGATTTTTAAACCCCTCCTTTACCTTGACAGATATTGTTCATGAGAATCTGAAGATGGGTTCTGACGGAGAGAGCGATCAAGCCTCAGGGACGTCCTCGGATGAAGTCCAGTCGCCCAACGGCGTGTGTCTCCGCACTCGCTCACATCGCCGCATATCTATGGAGGTAAGACGTGTGTGTATTTGTACATTAATCACAAACACAAACTTGCCATATGCTCAGTTATTCATAGAAAGAAGCACGTGTGTGTGTGTGAGGCACCCTGAAAGCTTTATTTGAGTAGATTTATTTTTAGCCTAGGGTTTTCCTCTTCTTTATTCTTTAATTTCTTCTCTTTTTCTTACATATCCTGTTAGACAGCTGCACTGATTCTTTAAAGATGCAAACTGTGGTAAACTTCTACATGTGAGAACTTTGAATTGTGTGCATGAGATCTTATCTCTCTCTACATTTTAACCGCTAAGCGATTAAAGCGATCAGTAGCCCCGCCCACAGTAAGATGTCATTGGTTCAGGATCGTGTTTGTTTTGGGTCTATATCAAATTGTGTCAGGTCGCACAACATTTCTCTTTAAGTGCAAACAGAGAATTACGTGTTTTCTGAAACTTGTCACGTCTTCAGGTCACAGCGCTGTATTAGACAGATGTATTATTAGAGGAGTGAGCTAAAGCTGTCTGCTGTGGTTTGTCTTACCTCACACAGATTTTTAAGAATCAATAACTAAAGGACTCTTCTCTGCTCTTTTAATGTTATCTACAGTAAATGTAAATGGATTGTATGAATGCCTCATAGGGAGGATGTTGGTGGAAAAATCTTACCAGTTTCATTCAGATTTAACTGAAGTGCATCATTAAGACTTTCACGTCACACTTAGCAGTCTCGCCTACATGATGCATGTAAAGCCTCTTATTCTGGTGTTTAATTGCAAACCTCAGTTAAGTCCAAACTAGTTATTTGACCATTTGTTTCTTTCTTCCTTTCTGTCTTTGGAGTTCTTTTGCCCCCTGCTGTAAGATTTGGGTTACTGCAAATTATAATAAATATAACGCTGTCAATGTTTTTAATACCACACTGCAAAAAATGACTTTCAAGAAAAATCTTCTTAGTATTTTTGTCTTATTTTCAGTTAAAAAATATCTAAAAATTCTTAAATTAAGATGCTTTTTATTGATTAGCAAAACAACCCAAGAAAATAAGTCTAGTTTTTAGACCAAAAATATCAAATTTAAGTAATTTTGTGCATAAAATAAGCAAAACAATCTACCAATGGGGTAAGCAAAAAATCTGGAACATTTTTCTTGAACACTAAATTCAAGAAAAATTTGCTTAGACCATTGGCAGATTTTTTTGATTTGTCTAAAATCTAGACTTATTTTTTGGGTCGTTTTGCTTATCAAGAAAATACATCTTAATTTAAGAATTTTTTGATATTTTTACTGAAAACAAGATAAAAATACTAAGTTAAATTTTTCTTGAAAGTCATTTTTGCAGTGCATATACTGTATATTCATGCATGCATTTTGATCACCCTAAAATCAGAAGAAAATTAATTATTGTATCAGTATTTAATTATAATTAAACATATTGTCTCAACATAATAACATATATTGCAAAAAATGACTTTCTACTTGCGGTAGAAATATCTAAAAAGTCTTAAATCAAGATATATTTTCTTGATGAGCAAAATGACCTGAGAAAATAAGTCCAGTTTTAGGGAAAAAAAAAATATATATATATATATATATATATATATATTAATTTTAAGTGAATGTGTGCTTAAATATTTCTTGAATTTTTTTTTCTCACCCCATTCGCAGATATTTTTGCTTGTTTTTAGGCACAAATTTACTTAAATTGTATATTTTATTGGTCTAAAAACTGTACTTAGGTAATTTTGCTCATCAAAAAAGCATCTGAATTTAAGAATTTTTACATATTTCTACTGAAAACATAACAAAAATATGGAGTAAGAAAGTAATTTTTTTGCAGTGTTAGTAGACGTTTGACATTTGGGATTGTTTGTACTTCTCATTATTCTAAAGGATGATTTGCATAAAATTTTCATTTGACATTTTTTCACAGTTTACATAATCTTAATAGTCCACACTTGGAGGCGGTTTCCCAGACTGGTTTTATGTTAATCCAGGACTAGGGCTTAGCTATTTTAGGACATTTAAAGGCGGAGTCCACGATGTTTGAAAAACGATTTGGGAAAGGAGACGGGCCGACTACCAAAACACACTTATAGCCAATCAGCAGTAAGGAGCGTGTCTACTAACCGGCATCCTTGCCGGGTTGCTTATGTGTGGGGCGGGTCTATCAAAAAAAGGTCCAGATTCTATTGGGGTAGGGGCGTGTTTGTTTAGGCGATTTCAGATATCAACATTGGCTTTCAAACATCGTGGACTCCGCCTTTAAGTAGTTTTTACAAACAAACCTTACAAAAAACAATACGCACTGAAAAAAATGATTCATTGAATTTAATCAATGTTTTTAAGGTAAGTGGTTGCAATCAATTTATTTAAGCTACATTTAAACAAAAGTTTTATATTTTATTTTACGTTACTAATCTTTTTTGTTTAAATGTAGCTTAAATAAATTGATTGCAACCACTTACCTTAAAAAAATTGATTAAATTCAATGAATCATTTTTTTCAGTGTGGTGTGCGTTTTCAGACAAGATGTGACAATTTAAATTGAGGAAGCTCAAACATGCATTTAAATCTAGGACTAGCATATGACCTGTCTGGGAAACTGCCCCTTAATTATTTATTAATGAATATTTAAAATAAATTATAAAAAATTAATTTTGAATATAAATAAAAAATTCTGTCCAAAATATATTAGTGGTCCTCTGTAATCAGGGGTTACAAGATTCAATTGATATTTTTTGTCTGATTTTGGAGTTTTAGTTGTGGCACATTCTCTGTAAGATTCACCCGTATGCATACTGCAACCACAAGAATACTGCATGCTTTAAAGTTTTATGAATATACACGAGATACAGAGAGAGAGAGAGAGAGATGTAAGTGGAGGAGATGCATAGCATGTTGAAGGGTTATTTATGGAAGATGCTAATGCATGAGTTGAGAAGGGCTTTATGCAGCCCGCTATCTTATTTAAAACACACACACGCATCTTTTAGACCTTAGACACATACTCAATGGAAACATCAATTCACAAAACATCAATTATTAATATGATTTTGGCTTTCCGAGCTAATTTCGTCTCATGTGAGTGACTTGTTTGCATATGTGTGTGTGTTTATTTTTTCAGGACCTAAATAAACGCTTGTCTTTGCCTGCTGATATCCGGATTCCTGACGGTTACCTGGAAAAGCTGCAGCTGAGCAGCCCACCATTCGACCAACCCCTAAGCCGACGGTCACGTAGAGCATCTCTGGTGAGAGACTGTGTGATAGATCAAAGTGGATGTGTGCTTGTTTACTTGCATAAAGTCCTTCAAGGATTTCTTTGTGAAGGTGGTTTCAAACGTAACGCGTCTCAGGTGACGCTCGGCGTTCTCTGCTTCAAACGGTCTCAAGTACTTGCAGTCACTCCCACGTCTTTATTCACATCAACTTGATGCCTTTTCTTCTCTCTTCATTGTAATAATTTAATCACCATTGCAGAGTAATGGCCGTATCTTATATCTTTTGGAGTGTCTTTGTACGGAATAGTGCATGATGGGACATCTTCTTAGCAACCGCGCTGCATAGCAACACTGCTCATGGTTCACGTTGTTCTGTCTGTCATATCACTGACATGAATAGTCGTGAGATTGTTTTATTTAAGATGAATAAATCCCAGCTTGGGGTTGAATAAATGAGGTTTCAGTGTAGCAGGGTTAAAACTGTGACACGGTTGTCATACAGCAAACCATTGTCAGACGATATATCATATAGCAATGGGCACACTGGGAGAAGTTGGGTTGAGCTATAAATTAAAGTAATGTGCAGACCATGTGCTTTGGAGAGTTCACCACTAAATGTCTATCCAAAATGTAATTTGCTCATGCATGTTCAAACTTGGTACACCAAAGCCATAAAATCAATAAAAATCGATTACGTTGGTGTCGCTGATGTTGACACCAAGATTAAATGTGCACTTCAAATTGTTGTTATTTATGTATATATTTTGATCAGCTTTAGTTGATGTTAATGCACAATACAAGCAAGCTTTAGTTTACAGAAACATCATGGAGGCGAGAACACTGGTGGTGTCAGTACGAACATTGTGTCGTTCTCTCATCGGAGCACAAAGACACATACAATGTTCTTTGTCTGTAGGTTGTATGCACGGGGGGTTGTGTGTGAAAAGCCCTCTGCTTTAAGGATCGGCCTTTCTTGGCATCCATTGTTTTTCATTGCCATTTGTCTTTGTCGTACTTCTTCCAGCCCTCATTTGTGTGTCTGTGTGTGTGTGTGTATACATACCTATACAAATTTGTCACCAGAAGTGAGTTATGTCGTACTACATTTTGTATACATATAAGACAATCTAACCCCCCATTTTTCTACATCAATCTTCCCTTTTGATTTTGCCCTTATGTTGACAAGCATGTTGAGATGGAGTTGTTTTACATTTAACTAAATTTATTTTTGCATTGTAAGCACTTTTATATTAAATTATTAGTGGAACATTGTATGCATTTTTATTTGACCTTGAAGCATATGGGATCCCAGGTTGGGAACCAGTGGTCTATTAAATAACCTTTTTTTTGGATTGCTAAGTAAATGTGTGTAAAACATGAGTGTCTGAATATGTTAACGTTCTTGCGCCCCCTGGTGTTCATGCGAGTCTTTATTGTGTGAGTGCATGTTTTGATGTGTGTGCATGATTAATGGTTTTGTCTGGGAAATGATTTTGGCTGCAGATATCAGAGACAGTGAGCTACACTTTAAACACGTGTTTCTCACTGATAAGGTCTGTTGAACACATTCATACAGCGTTAACCACATCTCATTAATGAAGCAATTTCGCTATCTCTCTCTCTCTCTCTCTCTCTCTCTCTCTCTCTCTCTCTCTCTCTCTCTCTCTCCAGTCTGAAATCGGGTTTGGGAAACTGGAGACCTACATCAAACTGGACAAACTGGGAGAGGTAAAATGAATCTATATGTTATGCATGAACACTAACACATTGTGATGTTAAAAATGCACTACGTATTTTTTTAAGTTTGGGCTTAATGCGGACGTCTGCGTGGATGCTGCGTCATGGCGAAGGAAACGTTTTCAGTTACTGATCCAATTGTTAAAAAAACTTTGCAGCCATCTGCATCACTTATGAATGAATACCTTTTAAAGGTTATTAATATGATTCATGTGATAATGTTTTAATCAGATTTGTAAAAACCTTATCTTCATGTTATGGTGCAAGACATTTTTATAACCTGATGCACTGTTAAACCACATAAATCTGTGTGATAATAGTGCATACACTGCAAAAAATGACATTCTTATTTAGTATTTTTGACTTGTTTTCAGAACAAAAATCTAAAAATTCTTAAATCTATCAAGATGCATTTTCTTGATGAGCAAAATGATCTAAGAAATTAAGTCTAGTTTTTTTTTTTTGACAAGCACAAATTTACTTAAATTGAATATTTTTTTAAAACAAACAAAAAATCTGCCAATGGGGTGAGAAATTTTTTTTATTTAAAAAAATCTAGAAGAAAATCAGAAGAAAAAATAAATTTTTGTATCAGTATTTAATTATAATTAAACATATTGTCCTTGTCAAATCTCAACATAATAACACATACTGCAAGAAAATGACTTTCTACTTTCAGTAGAAATACCAAAAAAATCTTAAATCAAGATGTATTTTCTTGATGTGCAAAATGACCTGAGAAAATAAGTCCAGTTTTTAGGCAAAAAATATACATTTTAAGTGAAAGTGTGCTTAAAACAAGCAAAAATAATCAGCCAATGTAGTGAGAAAATATTTCTTGAATTAAGTGTTTTTTTCTGCTCCATACACAGATATTTTTGATTGTTTTTAAGCACAAATTTACTTAAATTGTATATTTATTGTCTAAAAACTGGACTTATTTTCTCAGGTCATTTTGCTCATCAAGAAAAAGCATCTTGATTTAAGAATTTTTAAATATTTACCGAAAACATAACAAAAACACTAAGTAAGGAAGTCATTTTTGCAGTGTAAGTAGACGTTTGGCATTTGGGATTGTTTGTAATTCTACTTAATCTAAGGATGGTTTGCATTAAATTAAATTTTATTTGACATTTTTTCACAGTTTACATAATCTTAATAGTCAACACTTAGAGGCGTTTTTTCAGACAGGGTTTATGTTAATTACAAACAAACCTTACAAAAAACATTATTGGTGTGCATCTTGAGACAAGATGTGTCCGTTTAAGATGTTTTAAATTGAAAGCTCAAATATGCATTTAAGTCTAGGACTAACATATGATCTGTCTGGGAAACTGTCCCTTAATTATTTATTAATTAATATTAGTAAAATTATTAAAAATTAATTTAAATCGTATTTAAATATTTAAAAATTGTTTAAGAAAAAAATCCATTTTTTCTTTAAAAAAAATTCTTACCCCATTGCTAAATTGTTTTGCTTGTTTTAAGCACAAATTCACTTAACTTTTATGTTTTTTTTTTTATCAATAACAGCACTTATTTTCCTAGGTCATTTTGTTCATCAAAAATTTTATTTAATTTAAGAATTTTTCTTAGATGTTTTACTGAAAAAGTCATTTTTTTGCAATGTAAACCCACTTATTGTCATACATCAGAGTCTAATTTTTGCTATAATTGTATTACAGGGGACGTACGCCACTGTGTTCAAGGGGCGGAGCAAACTGACAGACAACTTGGTGGCTCTGAAAGAAATCCGATTGGAGCACGAGGAAGGCGCTCCATGCACGGCTATCAGAGAGGGTGAGGAATTTATCTTCAGTTTTCAATTCCATGATGTTAATGTTGATGTTGGACCAGTCAGCTAGCCTTTAGTTTGCAGTTGCACATGAGTAATATTCTTGGTTTCTCTCACTTAGTCTCATTACTGAAGGATTTAAAGCACGCCAACATCGTCACGCTTCACGACATCGTCCACACGGACAAATCCCTTACCCTCGTCTTCGAGTACCTGGTGAGTGAACCTTCCCATGATCCTCTTCTTGCTACCAGTGAGTTAACAGCTCTGTGTAATCTTTGCTTTGCTTTTATTTTGACTTTTCCATGACTTCCTGCAGGATAAAGATCTGAAGCAGTACATGGACGATTGCGGGAACATCATGAGCATGCACAACGTTAAGGTACATGCAGTATCTTGTTGTTTTGTTGGGTCAAATATACACATTTTCTGGGTTAATTTAACCCAACGGCTGGGCTCGTTCCTTTTGTTCAGAGTTTTTATTGCAAAGTTGCATTTTCATATTTTAACATTCATCTTAGGGCTCATCCCTTTTTGACTCAACGCTGGGTTGAAAATAACAATGTACAATACAGTACTTTGTTTTAGTTTATTTCACACAAAACAGGTGTAACATTGCATAAACTGTTGCTTTGTCGGTGTGTTGCAAGCACATGGTTTTCTAACCTGTAGATCATGTCTGGTTCCAGATTTTCCTGTTCCAGATCTTGCGAGGCCTGGCGTACTGCCACAGACGCAAGGTTTTGCATAGAGACTTGAAACCACAGAACCTGCTCATCAATGAGAGGGGAGAACTCAAACTGGCTGATTTTGGTATGTTTAGCACAATATTATTATTTAAAGGGGTCATATTATAAGATTTTTTTAAAAGTTGTAAAATAAATCTTTGGTGTCCCCAGAGTGTGTATGTGAAGTTTTAACTTAAAATACCCCACAGATAATTCATTATAGCATGTTTAAATTGCCACTTTGTAGGTCTGAAAAAAGTGTGCCCTTTTTGGGTGTGTCCTTTAAAATGCAAATGACCTGATGAAGTGCAAACACTGATCACAATGATGTTGGTTTGTTGTAAATGAAACTCAATTATGCTGTCAAGTATTTTTTCTTCCTCTCTTTCTCTTGGCACTAAATGGCAATGCTGTGGTTGGATAGTGCAGATAAAGGGGGCGGTATTATTGTAAATTGCCTTGCTGCCTACCTCACAAAACAGGCGAAATCTGAACGACCTAATTTTGCACATGCTTGCAGAAAATGGCTTACCCAAACAAAGTTACTGGGTTGATCTTTTTCATATTTTCTAGGTTGATAGGAGCACTGGGGACCCAATTATAGCACTTAAACATAAAAAAGTCTGATTTTCACGCTATGACCCCTTTAAGAAAGTTTGCTTTATATTTAAAACCTTATCTGTAGTTGGGTCAGTGACAAAAATGGTTTGGCAAGATGAGAAAAAAAAAACTCGTTTTAAAAGCATGCATCAGGTTTATTTCAATGCACATACTGTATTTATGTTAATTTTATACAATAAAAAATTACATTTGCACCATTTTTATGAAAGTCAAGACTTAATGTCCTGAAAATGTCAAATGATGTAACCGCCAGTTGCGCCAAAGAATGAGAAATATTCAATATTTTATCCACCTTGATGGCATGTAAGCGTAATAATAAAAAAATAATTTTAAAATAGAATTTTATTAGTTATTTCTAAATGTAAATTTTAATGCGTTTTTGTAATATTTGTCCTTACATATGCTGAAAACAGCTCTGTTTTCTAAATAATCTTTGACAAATGATGTACAAATGTTCAAGTATATTTTGGGAAACCCTACTCTGAGTACCTTTTATACTGAGCCATTTATAATACTTTTTATATTATAATAGTTTTCCTGTAATGTTTACTATTTAAGTCAAGTCAAATATAGCGCTTTTTTACATTTTTGCATTGTATGAAAGCAGCTTTACATGAAAGACGAAGAAAATAAACCACAGAAAATATGACATATGGTGTATATAAAGTAGAATGTATGGAAAATTGCTAATTTTATTGTCCTCATAAATAGATATTAAGGGTTGTAAAACCTAATGCTAAAACCTGACTCGGGTTAGCTTTTTTGAGGTCATTAACTCAAGGGTTCACATATTTTTTTCCCACAAGCACTATGAGGTTTTTTGGTTGTTCTTAATAAATACATGAAAGATCAGAATATTTTGTGTAGTTATTTTTAGACGCATTATGTTTGTCAATACCCTTGACTTAGAATGAAGATCAGATCACATTTTATGACAAATTTATTCAGAAAAATTTATACAGTTTCTTGCCACTGTATAGACGGTTTCAGCAGTAACAACATAAACGTGTGGCTTTCGTGGTCTTCACGTAACTTCCGGTAAACCCTGCGAAGAATAAATAACAACAAAGTTTTTTTAAAGTAGTTTATTTATATAAACAAGCAAAATAAACAACACGTAGATTACATAGGAACGCAAAACATTTGTTATTTTAAACAAGATATTTTTTCAAAAATTCAGTTTCAGCAACTAATCAGACCATTAAACAAACAGAAACCGGAAGTAAAGTTCGGACCAGACGCTTAACGCGTCACCGCACGTGCGCCCGATGAAACGGTCTATATGTATATAATATGCATTTATGCATATCATTAGTTGGGTAAATAAATATTGTTTGTGTGATGTAAATTGTCATCTAATTGTGTGCATGTCTGTGTTTGTAGGTCTGGCACGAGCCAAGTCTGTCCCTACAAAGACGTACTCTAATGAGGTGGTAACCTTATGGTACAGACCTCCCGATGTACTCCTGGGGTCTTCAGAGTACTCAACCCAAATCGATATGTGGTGAGTAATGTGTGTGTCCATGTGTAGCTATGCAGCAGTGCTCATTAAGATTTATGATTGACTTTTAACATTCATTTAGATTCATCTTATAGATTTAACCCTGTCCTGTTCCTCCACAGATAATATGTCTTATTTATCCTCCCTCTCTCTTTCTCTTTCTCCCAGGGGTGTTGGATGTATATTTTATGAAATGGCTGCAGGTCGGCCGCTGTTCCCAGGATCTACGGTTGAAGACGAGCTGCATCTTATCTTCAGATTACTGGGTAAGCGTACACACACATACTCATGCTCACATCCGCTATTTGTAGCTTTAGGATTCAATTCAGAGACTGTGACACCTCAACTCCAGACATTACAACACCCATAACACTTACACGTTTTTTTTCTCATACTGGACGTCTCGCACTGTTCGGAGTCTGATGTGGTTATTATCACCTGCTTTAAATATCAACAGCAGCCATCACAGGCAGAGGTTTTTGCATGGAAACTGCAAGATCACTTGGTTAGGTTACCACAGGTCATCTGAATCACCTGATTGTTTCACTGCTCTTCCTGGATTTAGGAAATGTTGATGACATTATTTATGTACACCTAATTTAAAGTGCGACCGAAATGTCTTTATAAAGAAACGTCTGTATGAAAAAAACTTTTAAATATATTGCTGTGATTTTGCACAGCCTTGAAAGAGCTTACAAGTATAATAACATAAGTGGTTCTCAATATTTTTGGCCTGCACCCCTCCTTGTGTAAGGTGCATCTCTTTGCATTATTCATGACATAAAACAATGACTACATGAACACCAATAATGCAATTATTTTTAATAATCAGAGTAAGAACTAATGTTTATATGTTTATGTTTACATGACTGGAGCTATTAACCTTTTCACTCCTGTTTACATGCAGTTTTTTATTATTATTATTATTCACACATAGCCCAACGCAGAGCACAAATGAAAAACTCACAGATACTGTCCACTGTTTTAATTTACTTACGTTACATGACAAACACATTCTTATGGACGTATTTCAATATTGGGTGCCGTAATGAAGACAGAAATATTATGATTTTATTCGCTGCTGTTGTGTTTTTTGAGCTGTTTCTGGATAAAGACAGACCGCTGACAGCAATCAAGAAAAACGTCCTAATGTCTAGTTTAAAATGAAATTGCGCTTAAGGTGCTTGATTAAAACACATGCACACTTTAGTGAGTGCGGTATAGATGCGTTTAAAGTGTTTACATACTCTGATTAAAAAGCCACCTCTTTTAAAGGGACAATCCACTTTTTATTTTTGTACTCTTCTGTAGTTACAGTGTGTACTAAGGCCGACAGAAAATTACAAGTTGCAATTTTCTAGGCAGATATGGTTAGGAATAGAGCCCGACCGATATGCGTTTTTTGGGGCCGATGCCGATACAGATATTAGGGAGTAAAAAGAGACCGATAACGATATATCGGCCGATATTCTTTATGTGTATCTTATAGTTCAGTATATACTACAGTATATTATACTAAAGTACTGTACATAGAATACACTATATACTTTAACATAATATACTGTATATGAATAAATACAATGCAATGCAATGATCACTCACAAATGTGGTGATCCAACACTTATATTGATGTGACAAAGATATGTACTATAGGCAAGAAGTTAACAATAAACTTTATTATCCAAAATTAGTTGGATATCAGTGCACTAAACAGTAAACTTGACTTCTTATAAATAACTTTAAAACACAAAGAGAACAAAATACATAAAACTTGCATCATTTGCAGTTTTGACGAGAATAACGTTATAAAGAGAAACTTATGAAGTCATTGATTATTAGCTTTACAGTAAGTTGTGTACTTCACAAATTAGTTAGCCACTCACAGTTACGAAGACAATGCTTGACGGAGCACATACTAATGTACACTATGTTTAATGTTATGCACAACGTTTTTATAACACAAACCCAGGGTTCCGTGCAAACTTTAGACTTTAATAAAACTAATGCGTCTTCGCTCCGCCTCTTTTATTTAGCAAGGGTGTAGAGTTGCGCGAGCTTATTGAATCAATTGCTCTGAAATGAGCATGTTACCTAACAACACAAGCAGCAGTAATCTCATATAGTGTTATATAAGTGCACGGCTGCGCGTAGTTTAAACGTGTCATTTCTCCGTCTCGCGTCATTTCTCCCGCTTGCGTTTTAACTCGCAAGTCGACAAAGAGACGGATTAAAAACACCAAATGTAAACGGGAATGCGTCTCTCTTGTCCATTTACAATCCAATCGACCAAAGTGCGTCTTAATACCAGGTGTAACAATGTTGTTTAGAAGACACTGCGTGACTGCAGCCACCTGAACTGAGAGACTGACTGAAGTGAAGGGGGTGGGGGATTGGCTGGTGTCACTACAGTGAGTGATCTGGGTCGCCATTAGCAACCAGTATGGCGCACTCTGCTGGACAAACAAGTACTTACATCTTTCACATGCATTTAATGTGTTCTGTAACAAACGTTCATATTGGAGCATATCTGCTGCTTATACGCCGATACAGATATATCTGCGACATGCTCATATCGGCCGATAAAATCGGCAAAACGATAAATCGGTCGGGCTCTAGTTAGGAACTATACTCTCATTCTGGCGTAATAATCAAGGACTTTGCTGCCGTAACATGACTGCAGGAGGCGCAATGATATTACGCACTGCCCGAAAATAGTCCCTTGGTAACTTTCAATTTTGGAGCACTGCGTAATATTCAGTCCTTCCAGAAAAACTTTTTTTTGTGATTGTTGCGGGCAAAAATCCTTGATCTTGCGGCACGTTTTCTTAAAAAAATGCAATGGAATATGCAGGAAATTTATGCAATGAAATTGCGGGAACTTGCAAAAACTGTTTGCAGCTTTTCAGTGATGTTCACGGCACATAATCACATTACTTTATAACGTTCCCGTGGCAATAGGGGACATGGCTCCACTTGTGTGAAGTAAACGCAACATTTTCAACTTTCTTCCAAGATATATGTGATTTTTGCTTCAAAATGTGGGGATTATGAAATTATGCAATTTATGCTGCGTTAATTCCGCATATTTTGTGCATGGAAATCTGCAATTTATGCTGCGAAAGTGCGGCGTATTTGAAAAAATGCGTCCCCCGCATAAATATGCAGACTTTGGCTGATTATGTGTTGAATCATGCGATCACATAATCAAGTTTTTCTGGAGGGACTGAATATCATTGCGCCTGCTGCAGCCATGTTACGGTTTTTAACTCTAGGAAGCTGGAAAATTAGCTTATTTTCAAAAAAGTGGAGTGTTCCTTTAATACGATTATACGCAATTATGAGCTTAATCACATTGTTTTTATTGCAGTACTGTGTTTACATGAGGTAAAGTAAAATCGCAATATTGCCAAAATCTCCTTATGATCACATTATGAGGGTGCATGTAAACACGGTCAATGTCAAACTTAATTAAGTAAAACATATTTAATGATACAATGTAGTGCTGCTTGTCAGTAGCCTAATATGTTTAATTACACAGAATTTATGATAAATTAAAGTATTTTATGTCATAAAACTATTCCCCCAGCACCATCTCGTGCCCCCCAGTTTTAGAACCACTAACATACAATGGATTTGTATGAATAATGCAAAATCTATGTTTTTTATGTAATTTAAAACAACATGATGTGCTCATTTCTTTACCAAACTGTACTATTGCTGTAAAAAGGGATAGTGATGTATTGTATGGTAATACTATGCATTGGTACTAAATCATTTATATCAGGGTACTGATGGTATTATACTCCAGGGTAGGTGCTGATGAATGAACTTCATGTTTCTGACAATTTAACGAACATAAAAATATTGATGAATTGTTTAAACGTCACATAAGCAATCTAGATAAAAGGTGTGGGAAATGACTTGCTCTCTTTTGGGAACAGTTACGGAGTCCAGCATTATTGGTTTTCATAAACGTTATAGATCGTTCAAAAAGTCTTACAGCTTTGCTAAAATGAAAGCGTCTAAAGGGAAATTAAAAAGTATTTTGATGAATGTTTTGGTTTTGTCTGGAACAGGTACACCAACAGAGGATAACTGGCCCGGCATCTCATCCATCGAAGAATTCAAATCCTACAACTTTCCCAAATACAAGCCTCAACCCTTCATTAATCACGCACCCAGGTACCTGCAGTGTGTTTGTGAGCGATACGCGGCTCTTTTATATGGCATACATGTATGTGACCCTGTCGGTTAAATCCAGGATTATTAGTGCTAAATCTTATAATCTTATTTGGAGATTAGGAGCATCAAAGTTTAAATATTTCAGTCTTTGACATGGCCTCAGTCAATATTAAAGATATATTTTTGAGTTATATTTTGACAAAATGTTATTTACATTAGGTAGGATGTTTTTATATAAAATAAAGTAAGAAAATTACTTGGCTTTAAAAAATGATGGCTTTCACAGACTGAGTAATTGATTTGTAATATGTTTGTGTGCTTGGTGAGTTTGTTTTTACCTCTGTGTGTTTGTCTTGTTACACACAGCAAATGACCATGACCTCATAGTCGTGTCTGTGTGTATATGTGGAAAATTTGTGTAACGTTGTGGTGTATGTTAGAAACTCTTAGCGTGCCAGTATGGCAGGATATCCTGTGGAATATCTGAGGCAGTTTTCTTCCGTTCCTGCGAATGCCAGTCAAATTTGTCAACCTGCTGATGGTCACATCTCTCTTTTTCTTTATAAAGATTGGATACTGAAGGAATAGAGTTGTTGCTGTCCTTTCTAAGGGTAAGAATCCGTTCTAACTTTTACATTAAATGCACAATGTTGACATTCATTCCTGTAGCTCAGTTGGTAAAGCATCATGGGTTCAATCCCAAATGCACATCCATAATGAAGAAATGCACACATTGAATGCACTTTAAGTTGCTTTGGATGAAAGTGTCTGCCAAATACACAAATGTAGATGTAGCTTGTTGGCTCATTTGGATCTGACGGATTTAATTTGAATTTTTTTCCCCTAGTATGAGTCCAAGAAGAGAATCTCTGCTGATGAATCAATGAAACACTCCTACTTTAAGAGTCTGGGCATGCGTGTGCACACATTGCAAGAGAGTAAGTCCTCCACCATACACATACATACAAAATCCTGCATGCTCATACTGTATGAAGCCTTATTCTTACGTTGTGCTGTGATTTGGGCAGATATATCCATATTTACACTGAAGGAGGTGCAGCTTCAGAGGGACCCCGGTTACAGGAACTCCTCGTACCCAGAGACAGGTTGGTTTGTGATTTTGTAAAAGTTTAATTATTATTTATGGTTCTGCAAAAGGTCTGCATATGTATTTAGATACTTATTTAGCAACCAATAGGGATGCTCCGATCAGGATTTTTGCAGCTGATACCACCTATGGGCTGATGCCGATCCTTTAAGCTTTGTTTAAAGGTGCAGTGTGTAAATTTTAGGAGGATCTATTGACAGAAATGAAATATAAGATAACTAATTATGTTTTCAGTGGTGTATAAAGACCTTACATAATGAATGTTATGTTTATATCACCATACAATGAGATGTTTTTATACATACACCGCGGGTCCCCCTACATGGAAGTGCCATTTTGGAAAACCATGTTTCTACAGAAGCCATGAAAGGGGCAAACTGCTCTACAGAGCGTGTTTCTTCACTCCGTTGTCTCACACGACTATGTTTGTCCTGTGATGAGCTGTGGACGGAGCCATTGTTTGCAATCTGCAGCCTCACCACTAGATGCTGCTTAAATCCACACACTGCACCTTTAACTGATATAAGCTCTCTCTGTGGACTGAGATGTTGGTTGCAATTTGTAGCCTCATCACTAGATGCCACTAAAATCTACACACTGCACCTTTAACTGATATACGCTCTCTCTGTGGACTGAGCCGTTGGTTGCAATTCGTAACCTCACCACTAGATGTTGCTAAAATCTACACACTGCACCTTTAACTGATATAAGCTCTCTCTGTGGACTGAGCTGTTGGTTGCAATTTGTAGCCTCACCACTAGATGCCGCTAAAATCTACACACTGCACCTTTAACTGATATAAGCTCTCTCTGTGGACTGAGCTGTTGGTTGCAATTTGTAGCCTCACCACTAGATGCCGCTAAAATCTACACACTGCACCTTTAACTGATGTACGCTCTCTCTGTGGACTGAGCCGTTGGCTGCAATTTGTAGCCTCACCACTAGATGCCGCTAAAATCTACACACTGCACCTTTAACTGATATAAGCTCTCTCTGTGGACTGAGCTGTTGGTTGCAATTTGTAGCCTCACCACTAGATGCCGCTAAAATCTACACACTGCACCTTTAACTGATATAAGCTCTCTCTGTGGACTGAGCTGTTGGTTGCAATTTGTAGCCTCACCACTAGATGCCGCTAAAATCTACACACTGCACCTTTAACTGATATAAGCTCTCTCTGTGGACTGAGCTGTTGGTTGCAATTTGCAACCTTACCACTAGATGCCGCTTAAATCCACACACTGCACCTTTAACTGATATAAGCTCTCTCTGTGGACTGAGCTGTTGGTTGCAATTTGTAGCCTCACCACTAGATGCCGCTAAAATCTACACACTGCACCTTTAACTGATATAAGCTCTCTCTGTGGACTGAGCTGTTGGTTGCAATTTGTAGCCTCACCACTAGATGCCACTAAAATCTACACACTGCACCTTTAACTGATATAAGCTCTCTCTGTGGACTGAGCTGTTGGTTGCAATTTGTAGCCTCACCACTAGATGCCGCTAAAATCTACACACTGCACCTTTAACTGATGTACGCTCTCTCTGTGGACTGAGCCGTTGGTTGCAATTTGTAGCCTCATCACTAGATGCCGCTGAAATCGACACACTGCACCTTTAACTGATATACGCTCTCTCTGTGGACTGAGCCGTTGGTTGCAATTTCTAGCCTCATCACTAGATGCCGCTGAAATCGACACACTGCACCTTTAACTGATATACGCTCTCTCTGTGGACTGAGCCGTTGGTTGCAATTTCTAGCCTCATCACTAGATGCCGCTAAAATCCACACACTGCACCTTTAACTGATATAAGCTCTCTCTGTGGACTGAGCCGTTGGCTGCAATTCGTAGCCTCACCACTAGATGCCGCTAAAATCTACACACTGCACCTTTAACTGATATAAGCTCTCTCTGTGGACTGAGATGTTGGTTGCAATTTGTAGCCTCATCACTAGATGCCACTAAAATCTACACACTGCACCTTTAACTGATATACGCTCTCTCTGTGGACTGAGCCGTTGGTTGCAATTCGTAACCTCACCACTAGATGTTGCTAAAATCTACACACTGCCCCTTTAACTGATATAAGCTCTCTCTGTGGACTGAGCTGTTGGTTGCAATTTGTAGCCTCACCACTAGATGCCGCTAAAATCTACACACTGCACCTTTAACTGATATACGCTCTCTCTGTGGACTGAGCCGTTGGTTGCAATTCGTAACCTCACCACTAGATGTTGCTAAAATCTACACACTGCACCTTTAACTGATATAAGCTCTCTCTGTGGACTGAGCTGTTGGTTGCAATTTGTAGCCTCACCACTAGATGCCGCTAAAATCCACACACTGCACCTTTAACTGATATAAGCTCTCTCTGTGGACTGAGCCGTTGGTTGCAATTTGTAGCCTCACCACTAGATGCCTCTAAAATCTACACACTGCACCTTTAACTGATTTAAGCTCTCTCTGTGGACTGAGCTGTTGGTTGCAATTTGTAGCCTCACCACTAGATGCCGCTAAAATCTACACACTGCACCTTTAACTGATATAAGCTCTCTCTGTGGACTGAGCTGTTGGTTGCAATTTGTAGCCTCATCACTAGATGCCGCTAAAATCGACACACTGCACCTTTAACTGATATACGCTCTCTCTGTGGACTGAGCCGTTGGTTGCAATTTGTAGCCTCACCACTAGATGCCGCTAAAATCCACACACTGCACCTTTAACTGATATAAGCTCTCTCTGTGGACTGAGCCGTTGGTTGCAATTTGTAGCCTCATCACTAGATGCCGCTAAAATCCACACACTGCACCTTTAACTGATATAAGCTCTCTCTGTGGACTGAGCCGTTGGCTGCAATCTGTAGCCTCACCACTAGATGCCACTAAAATCTACACACTGCACCTTTACAAATATAAGCTCTCTCTGTGGACTGAGCCGTTGGCTGCAATTCGTAGCCTCACCACTAGATGCCGCTAAAATCTACACACTGCACCTTTACAAATATAAGCTCTCTCTGTGGACTGAGCCGTTGGCTGCAATTCGTAGCCTCACCACTAGATGCCGCTAAAATCTACACACTGCACCTTTAACTGATATACGCTCTCTCTGTGGACTGAGCCGTTGGTTGCAATTCGTAACCTCACCACTAGATGTTGCTAAAATCTACACACTGCACCTTTAACTGATATAAGCTCTCTCTGTGGACTGAGCTGTTGGTTGCAATTTGTAGCCTCATCACTAGATGTCGCTAAAATCTACACACTGCACCTTTAACTGATATACGCTCTCTCTGTGGACTGAGCCGTTGGTTGCAATTCGTAGCCTCACCACTAGATGTTGCTAAAATCTACACACTGCACCTTTAACTGATATAAGCTCTTTCTGTGGACTGAGCCGTTGGCTGCAATTTGTAGCCTCACCACTAGATGCCGCTAAAATCCACACACTGCATCTTTAACTGATATAAGCTCTCTCTGTGGACTGAGCCGTTGGCTGCAATTTGTAGCCTCACCACTAGATGCCACTAAAATCTACACACTGCATCTTTAACTGATATAAGCTCTCTCTGTGGACTAAGCCGTTGGTTGCAATTTGTAGCCTCACCACTAGATGCCACTAAAATCTACACACTGCATCTTTAACTGATATAAGCTCTCTCTGTGGACTGAGCCGTTGGCTGCAATTTGTAGCCTCACCACTAGATGCCGCCAAAATCCACACACTGCACCTTTAACTAATATAAGCTCTCTCTGTGGACTGAGCCGTTGGCTGCAATTTGTAGCCTCACCACTAGATGCCGCTAAAATCCACACACTGCACCTTTAACTAATATAAGCTCTCTCTGTGGACTGAGCCGTTGGCTGCAATTTGTAGCCTCACCACTAGATGCCGCTAAAATCCACACACTGCACCTTTAACTGATATAAGCTCTCTCTGTGGACTGAGCTGTTGGTTGCAATTCGTAGCCTCACCACTAGATGCCTCTAAAATCTACACACTGCACCTTTAACTGATTTAAGCTCTCTCTGTGGACTGAGCTGTTGGTTGCAATTTGTAGCCTCATCACTAGATGCCGCTAAAATCTACACACTGCACCTTTAACTGATATAAGCTCTCTCTGTGGACTGAGCTGTTGGTTGCAATTTGTAGCCTCATCACTAGATGCCGCTAAAATCTACACACTGCACCTTTAACTGATATAAGCTCTCTCTGTGGACTGAGCTGTTGGTTGCAATTTGTAGCCTCATCACTAGATGCCGCTAAAATCTACACACTGCACCTTTAACTGATATAAGCTCTCTCTGTGGACTGAGCTGTTGGTTGCAATTTGTAGCCTCATCACTAGATGCCGCTAAAATCTACACACTGCACCTTTAACTGATATAAGCTCTCTCTGTGGACTGAGCTGTTGGTTGCAATTTGTAGCCTCACCACTAGATGCCACTAAAATCTACACACTGCACCTTTAACTGATATAAGCTCTCTCTGTGGACTGAGCCGTTGGCTGCAATTTGTAGCCTCACCACTAGATGCCGTTAAAATCCACACACTGCATCTTTAACTGATATAAGCTCTCTCTGTGGACTGAGCCGTTGGTTGCAATTTGTAGCCTCATCACTAGATGCCGCTAAAATCCACACACTGCACCTTTAACTGATATAAGCTCTCTCTGTGGACTGAGCCGTTGGCTGCAATTTGTAGCCTCACCACTAGATGCCACTAAAATCTACACACTGCACCTTTACAAATATAAGCTCTCTCTGTGGACTGAGCCGTTGGTTGCAATTTGTAGCCTCACCACTAGATGCCACTAAAATCTACACACTGCATCTTTAACTGATATAAGCTCTCTCTGTGGACTGAGCCGTTGGCTGCAATTTGTAGCCTCACCACTAGATGCCGCTAAAATCCACACACTGCACCTTTAACTGATATAAGCTCTCTCTGTGGACTGAGCTGTTGGTTGCAATTCGTAGCCTCACCACTAGATGCCGCTAAAATCTACACACTGCACCTTTAACTGATTTAAGCTCTCTCTGTGGACTGAGCTGTTGGTTGCAATTTGTAGCCTCATCACTAGATGCCGCTAAAATCTACACACTGCACCTTTAACTGATATAAGCTCTCTCTGTGGACTGAGCCGTTGGCTGCAATTCGTAGCCTCACCACTAGATGCCGCTAAAATCTACACACTGCACCTTTAACTGATATAACCTCTCTCTGTGGACTGAGCTGTTGGTTGCAATTTGTAGCCTCACCACTAGATGCCGCTAAAATCCAGACACTGCACCTTTAACTGATATAAGCTCTCTCTGTGGACTGAGCCGTTGGCTGCAATTCGTAGCCTCACCACTAGATGCCGCTAAAATCTACACACTGCACCTTTAACTGATATAAGCTCTCTCTGTGGACTGAGCTGTTGGTCGCAATTTACAGCCTCACCACTAGATGGCGCTAAAATCCACACACTGCACCTTTAACTGATATAAGCTCTCTCTGTGGACTGAGCCGTTGACTGCAATTCGTAGCCTCACCACTAGATGCCGCTAAAATCGACACACTGCACCTTTAACTGATATAAGCTCTCTCTGTGGACTGAGCTGTTGGTTGCAATTTGTAGCCTCATCACTAGATGCCGCTGAAATCGACACACTGCACCTTTAACTGATATAAGCTCTCTCTGTGGACTGAGCTGTTGGTTGCAATTTGCAACCTTACCACTAGATGCCGCTTAAATCCACACACTGCACCTTTAACTGATATAAGCTCTCTCTGTGGACTGAGCCGTTGGCTGCAATTCGTAGCCTCACCACTAGATGCCTCTAAAATCTACACACTGCACCTTTAACTGATTTAAGCTCTCTCTGTGGACTGAGCTGTTGGTTGCAATTTGTAGCCTCACCACTAGATGCCGCTAAAATCTACACACTGCACCTTTAACTGATATAGCTCTCTCTGTGGACTGAGCTGTTGGTTGCAATTTGTAGCCTCACCACTAGATGCCGCTTAAATCCACTCACTGCACCTTTAACTGATATAAGCTCCCCTTACATGCAAGGCGCCATTTTTGGTCACCATGTTTGTACAGTAGCCATAAAAGGGGGAAATTTGCCATTTGGTAGGAATTTGTGTTGTCTAATAGTGCAGATGAAGAATTATGTCTGTCTTTTTGAAGAAATGTCATGTTTGTAAACTTAAAACTTTGTTTTGTATTTCTGCTTACCGTCTCTTTTCTTTCTTCTTTCTCTTTGTGTCTTCTCACAGGAAACAGCAAAAACAGAAGACAGAGCATGCTGTTTTAAACTGCGTTCCCTCACACCCTTTCCCCCTTATGAACACACCTCACTCAAGCACACACATATACACACACTTGACGGATTAGGCTGATGGCTCTTATTCTGTGACTGTGTTGTACAGACTAACTGACTAGCCTCCCTCGCTGTCTGACAGAGGGTGTTTGGTGTTCGCATGCATGCGTGCGTGGTGAAAGGAGATCGGTCGAACCCACTGTCTGTCTCCCCCGGTGTCCCACCTCCAGCATGCAGCCTTGAGCCAGAACGCCCCTCAACCCTCTTCTGTCGGGTGACGGTCAGGGTGTGCGAATGTGTGCGAGCGTGTATATATTTATTGACGGGGGAGTTGATTTGCTGCTAATTGACTACTGTCTCTACGTAACTTCCTCACTCTTGGGCGACCCCGAATCTGGTTGCCACGGACACGTCAATCTGATGTCGATACGGTTTTTATTTTTAAAGAGATGATTATAATTCCTTGAAATGTTGATATCGCAGCTGTCTGTCTGTCTGTTTGTCGGTGTGTTCATTTTACAGAGATGAAATGACTAGACGAGTGTGTTTTCAATTTGTTTTTGTTTTCCCTGGCACGGTGAGGAGCGAGTGACAAGAGACTCAACACTCGTACGCAAAACACGCCGCTCCTGAATATTCATTCCAGATATCTTTTAAAAATGAAAACCAGTCTTCCTCCGTTGCCTCGCTCCAATGTGGGAGGTTTCTTCAAATGTGGGCATGCTCATCCAGCGATCCATCCAAAGCTCCGGAGACTACTGTTAGCATGATAAGTACTGAATTTGGGATCTCCACAACTCATCCAGTCGGTGCGATGGAGCAAAGCAACAAGAAGAGGGATGACATGAAACACTGGACCAGCGGGAACCACGTGACCTCACCGATCCGCCAGAAAACCGGACCACCTCCCTCTTTTTGTTTTTGAATCTTAAAGTGATAACTTTCTGTGTGAAGTGAAGTTCTCGTATGCCAGATCTTTGTTTTTTTTTAGGCATCATCACAACCCATTACACAAATGACTTTTAATGTCCTATTAATGGAGCTCCTCTGTAGCTTTTGAGCGTATGTGTATGTAATGCTTGTATAAGAGAGAGAGTGTATGTGTGTGAATATATGGAGATCATTAACTGTACAGAGCCACATTGCTTCGTGCTAGTGCTGGCTGTGAAGATGAGCTAGTTTCATTAACAGTATTAAGAGAATTTTCTATTGTTACATATTGACCCTTCTGTGAATAATGGTCTCTATATGTGGCATGTTGGAGTCTGACTGTCCCACATTTGTGCTTGATTTTATCCAGAAGAGAAAATGCATTGTGTGGATTGAAAAAACGGAAAAGCAACAAAAAATGAACATTTTTGGACCAATGTTTCTTTTTGCCAGCATTTGTAAACATGAAGAACGCAGAAGATGAACAGGTTTTAGATTCAGACTGTTGTTTTTTTGCTTTATGAACTGACAGATGTTTATTAATATTGTAATATTGGAGTTGATTGTTTCTGGAGATACATGCGCGAGTGTGTGTGCGCGTGCGTGCACGCGTGTTTGTACGTGACGCATGGATTGCGTGGTGTCTGTAAGCTCCGCCTCCGTGAAACACTGACGCTCTCGATCACGGCTGTCAGCTGAATTGACCGTTTAACTCTTTGTACTGCAGATATTTATTTCTCTTATTCAGTGAAGTAAACATGGTCTGTTTCATACAGAGAATATAGTATGTCGTTTGTGTATTATATTTCTTGGCTTGTTGGAATGCTTGATTCTGATTGGCCAGTCGCAACATTTGCAGGTAGCCTGATGATCCAAATCATTTTGACAGGTACAATTTAATATTACGCAAACATTATATATAATTATGTCTTTTAATAACACAACTTATATCACATTACATTTACAAATGATTGAACCAAATAAAGAGTATGCATTGACGTCACATTCCCACGTGACCACGCCGGAACTCGCCCTGTTGAGTGGCAAACGTTCAACAAAATGGCTGGTTTTCATAGCGGGTGCTGCGAAAATGGCGGTAAAACTGACTATTATCAGCTTATATTGAATTGAGTTGGACTTGATAGCAGAGGTGGACAATACTTAGTTACATTAGTTACATTTTCCAAGCATCTGTGCTTTATTAGGATGTTTGTATTGGGAAAAACATTACTTCACTACATTCTAAAGCATATAATCATACTGTGTATTCTTTAATATTACATATTAAAATTTATTTAATACCTAATTACATTAAAATTGTGTACTTTTACTTGAGTAAAAGTGCGTTTATGTAGGCTACTTAAATATTAAATGTAAAACAAAAACGTGTTATTTATTAAATGTAATAGAGTAAAAATTATGATAATATGCTTTGGAATGTATGTTTTCCAAAGAAAAACACGGATAAAATACAAATACTTGAAAAAATACTTTTAAATAGAAATGAAACCTCTGCTTGATAGTGACTCTAGCAACTTATTAACCCACCTGTGGTCTGTGGACGTTGGAATGAACGATCAATTTACTTCTCCTTTCTGTGTTTTTTTTTTATCGTTTTGTCTGTAATAGTCTTGTTAATCTGTTAGTACAGTCTATCGCATAACAGCTTTTTCCCATTTCGACGCATTGTCGCCGATGTCACGCTGTCTTTTGCCACTCAATGGGCGTAACTGCAGTGCCTCTCGCCGACGGGGACGTCATGTGCATACCCTCTATCGTGTGTTCTTGACATTTTAACGTCTTGTCTTATCTTAAAACCGAAAGTAAACAGGTTTTTTATTGTGGAAGGTCTGTATTTGTTTAAAAATCAGCTCATAAAATATTTCAAATTAGTATTTAATGTCCTTTACCTTAATACAGGCTTCACATTCGTACTGTCAACAGGAGGCCTATACATTAAAGGGGACATTTCACAAGACTTTTTTTAAGATGTAAAATAAATCTTTGCTGTCCCCAGAGTTTGTATGTGAAGTTTTAGCTCACAATACCATATAGATAATTTATTATATCATGTTAAAATTGTAGGTGTGAGCAAAAATGTGCCATTTTTTGTGTGTTTTCCTTAAAATGCAAATAAGCTCATCTGCACTAAACGGCAGGGCCGTGGTTGGATAGTTTAGATTAAGGGGCGGTATTATCTCCTTCAGGGTTCCCACAGGTCCTTAAAATCCTTGAAAGTTTGTGAATCTGGGGGAAAATTCAAGGCCCTGGAAATATACATACATAGATACAGGTCATTAAAAGTGCTTGAATCTATTTTATGCAAGAAGTTTTCTAAAAAAAAATAAAATCCATATTCCCTGTGTAGTGTAGGATAATATCATAAAATTCTAGACTTTTAAGCACACGTGTTAAACTGTTCGCTTTAAATGCTTATATCTTCTGTGAATCTTGATTCATACCAAAATGCTTTTTATTTTGCATAGTTGTGTTTGACACATGAAAACGTCTCAGTTACGTATGTAACTGTTGTTTCCTGAGAAGGGAACGAGACGCTGCGTCTCTCTTGTCATACTTCATGCGTCCCTGTAACGCCGTCTTTGGCAATATTTCAGATAGCGATATACTTCCTGGCTCCCGTGTCACCTTGTCTTTGTCGTTAAGCCTCATCATTGGTTGAATTTGATATACACATTCAGAAGCACTTACCCCTGGAGGCGTCCCCAAAGTGTCACCGCAGTGACGCAGCGCAAGTTCCCTCGAAAGGAAACTGTTACAATGTATCTTAAAAGGTAACACAATGTAACCTTGCTCTCACTTGAAATGTGCCCACATATTTAGTCCTTGAATTTGAGGGTATTGGACCTGGAAAGTCCTTGAATTTGAAGTTAACTAAGGTGTGGGAACCCTGCTCCTTCTGACATCACAAGGGGAACCAAATTTCAATGACTTATTTTTTCACATGCTTCCAGAGAATGATTTACCAAAACTAAGTTACTGGGTTCATTTTTGTGTTGATATGTCCCCTTTACCTTCTCTCTTGGGTGTTTGTGTTTATACCAGAATTTGTTTGTGTTTTAATTACGAGGTAAAACTGCATCGCATTCAATGCTTTATTTAAAAACACAAGGCACATTTTCTTTACTCTTAGAAAGCAAAAATAATATAAAATTAATAGGAGAATACATTTTTTAAAAATCAAATCCTTATTGAAAAAATAACAAGCTATTACAAAGCTTTTCTTTCCGATATGAAATGGAATTTCGTCTATTACAAAACATTTTAAAGCAGGAAAATAATACAAATACACAATCCTTACACAAAAAAGGCACAGCCGGCAATACATCTGAAGCACAGTGCATACAATGCAACATTATACAATACAATACCAGACAAACAAACAAACAGAAACCCAGTTCACAGCCTCAGAAAGATAAAAAACAATGTAATGCTAATGTGTTGAACTTCTGCGTATGGAAACATCAAGTGTGTATTATATGAGCACCTAAAATGTTAGATATTAAAAACGTTTGGGGTGCACAGAAGAGAAGCTTTGCTTGAATGTGCTAGTTTGTCCAGCCTGTCCATGTTTGAGACATTCAAAAGTACATTTCCTGAAAGCAAGGCTTTAATGTGTACAATAAAATGAGGCTGTAGATCCTAAGGCTGCATTTCCAATGACTCACCGTCTCCTAAAAGGATACTTCATGTTCTTTGGCATGTTGTCATAACAATCTCTATTTAAGAAAGTTTGGATCGCAGAGTTAAAAAACAAAAAGTTTGCTGGTCCATCAACAGTTTCTAAATCAAACTCGAAGGGTGCTGTAGTTGTAGATGACCACAAGGGGGCGAAGTGCAGTCTGGCTCAAAATAAATCAGGGTCCATAATTCCCTTTTCAATATTTTAGTGTAAGAGTATAACTAGGGATACAAAACTGTCCATGAATCAGGATTTCTGAGTGCTTGAGGACAGGAGAAGAGATGATGGCGGTGAAGATCTGTCCAGATTTGGAAGAGGAACCGGAAGGGGTCCGTTCAACAGGGAGGGGAACTGAAAGAGTCAGAAAGCAAACAAACCATTGAGGTATTGCGGCAAGTACTCAATTACGACAGTTTTCAAACACGCTGGTAACTGCTTAGCAAGCGCTTTATGTTTATAAATAAACGGTAAGCAAATATTTATCAGGAATGATCTAATGGTGACTGGTTGGTAATGCTGAGCAAAATACAGTAGAAGAGCATTTGACCTTATGAATATATGACCATAAAAATAGTCAATATTAAAACTTTCAAGGTTGTATTTTCACAGAATGCTCTTTATATTATGCAGGATGAGTTTATGTAAAAAAATGAATTAACAAGCAAAAGTCACATTTGACTATTTTGTGCTTTTGTGAGATTCCCCCCTAATATGTTTCATTGGGAGCGCCCGTCCCCATAAAAACTGTGTCTTTGTGTTTCATACGTTCACTAAACAAACACACAGTACCCGGGCATCATGGTAGCGCTAGGAGAGGAACTTCCTGTTATGCGAGAGGTGACTACACAGACACACACACAGAGTCTTTTTTCATTTATCACCCCTCCCTTTTTTAACAGGAAGCTGTTTTCCCCCATATCCAATGCGGAGAGGAAACATCTGTAGCTTATTTCCAAACTCTTAATACGCACACACTCATACACGAGTAAATCTATTGCCTAAAACCTTGACACGCATGCATTGCAAAATAACTGGATGTAATGTTTTTCACTGTCTATAAAAGAATAGGAGAAGAATAGCTCTTCGAAAGGGAAAAAACTAGACAAGCCACAAGATTTTTCCACCGCAGCCAATACCGGCAGGATCGACGGTCATGTGACCGACCAGAAAACTCCCACTACGCCCGCCGAGGGAGGAAGTGAGAGTGGGGGAGTGCGTGTACGTCTGTGCGCAGAAAAAGTGCACATCACGATCTGTCACTGTTCCTGTAAGGGCGGAGCCAAACAGTCGCTGTGGTTACCTTAATTGTTTCCTGATGGGGAGCGATGTTTACACCGACCCCTCCCCTTGAGAAGCGAGATGGGCATAAATATACAGTTTGCTTTTCTGTCTGTTTTCTTTGCTTGGTCTCTCTTACACACACACACATACACACACAAACCCTACTCTCCCCCGGGCCAGAACAGGAAGTATCCACAGGATTTCCCCTCTCGCTCACAAGAAGACTGAAATGCGACACCAAACACAAACACGCTCGCCGAGAACAGACGAGCTCGCAAAACAAATGAACAAAATCCCTTTTTAAAACAATCGCTAACACACTAAATAATTGAAGTGGGATGTAGTACACACATTCCACAAACTGGTTTTGTTCCCGGTGCCCAAGTATTCCTGATCAACTGGTAAAGCATTGTGTTGTTAACAATGCAAAGATAATGGGTTCAATCCCCAGTAAACACACACATATCTGTCAAAGAAAGTATAGATTGAATGCACTATAAGTCACTTTGGATGAAAGAGTCAGCTAAAAATGTAAATGTGAAAAAGGGATTAACAGGCCCCGGTGAAATCCAAAGTTTTCTTATTTTATTAAGAGAAACAGAAATTTTGTTCAATGCATGTTTGCACGCTATAACATAAGCATAATAAATGTGTCCACAAATGCTTTGCATAAAACTGCCGGATGACAAAACACAAACCTTAACCATCTACTATCTCATAGGTGTGAAAGCAGGTTTAGTGCATTCTGCGAGAGTTTGGTGCATACCTGAAAGAGTGAGCTGTGGCCCTGGAGTCTTGCGGGACTCAGAGGTGCTACAGGACTCAGACTGCTCCAGAAATGAATGGAGGACAGGAGAGGACTGGGAGTCAACAGCAGACCCGAAGGAGTCTAAAGGGAGAGAGAGGTATTGTGAAACACGTGAACATAAGCAAGAACGGTAAATGTTATTTGTATTAGTCACTGAAGTCATGGATTCTCAATGTCTCTTCGAAACGTTTGAAAGATTAATATGTGTCTGCATGTTCAGGCACATCCGAGTTTGTCTTTGCTTCGGTTAGCAGGCAATAACTTGTGAACCCTGTGATCCCGAAATAGAGTCGAAGGAACACTAAAACACCAAACATATATATATATATATATATACAGCTGCATGAAAAATTAAAAGACCATTTAAACGATCACTTTCATTTTTTTTAGATTAACTATTTATAGGTAGGCTATGTGTTTAAGTAAAATGATAATTTTTGTTTCATTCTGTCAACTACCGACAACACTTCTGCCAAATTCTTCATAAAAATTTGGTTTTTATTTGCATGATGTTTTTTTGCCGAAAATTCAAATAGGGGAAACATGGTCAAAATAACAAAAAAATAGATGTAGTGTTTTAATATATTCAATACTGCAGAGAAAACAAGTTTCAATTAATTTCTAAACAACAAAATACTTATGTATTTTAGGAATTTTTTTTGAAAACGCAGATTTTTAGTCTTTAACATTGCTGTTGGGTGATTTTATGTCACTCCTGACATTTGCTTTGTTGAAATTCAACAGACACTGGTCTGAAATGATCACAATACATCTAGAAATACACATTTTGTTTGTTAATTCAACTTAAAAAAACAAACATATTTTTTGAGTCAACTCAAAATATTTTTACTAGAGCTGTCAAAAGATTAATCGCATCCAAAATAAAAGTTTGTGTTTACATAACATATGTGTGTGTACTGTGTGTAAATGAAGAGTTTGGTTCCAAAACGCGATAAATGCCATTTTTGAAAAAAATGAGTTACTGCCAAAATCAGTTTTATATCAGGTCAGTAGTTAAAAGTAAATTCTTAATTGTACGCAAAATCCAATATCCGCCGTGTTATTCTGTCATCTTTTCTCCCTTTTTCCCAAAATGCGATAAACGCCACTCCTCCTTTTTTACAGAACGCAAAATATCCTTTCCTGAAATTACAGCCCACCAGTCACGCAATGCAAACAAACAATGTCAGCGCGCTGAGTACACAGAGTCCTAGTTTTCCTCATCTACTTTGTCCTTCGTGATCAACAAACAAAACAACATTATACTTTAATTGCATTGATAAAACTGTGATGTTTTCTGTGACGGGAAAGAAACGTAAGCCATCAACATCTAATAATTTCCGCCAGAGGCACTTGGGTGCTTGTTCTCCCGACAGCATCAAGCTTCTCATGCTAACACATTGACCCCAGAGGATCTTATGAAAAACTTTACATTATTTTACTCAAAGTCAACGAAAATCGAGCAGGACCAAAACATTATATTTTTAATAAATATAAATGGTAAACATGAATGCACATTTATACATTGATTTAATAGATTTATAGCATTTTGAAATAAAAACTGTCATGGATTTATTGCATTTTGTGGAAAAATAATTCGTTTTTATAATAAATCTTTGAAAATCAAGTTATGGATTTGAACTTTTTATGTTTTTATAACCTAAAGATGCTATGTGAAAGTTTGTAACAGAAAATAGTGGTTTTCATCTTGTCACTTTCTTGGTATAGAAAACACGTTTTTACCGAAATTTGTCAAAATTTATTTATTGCGTTTTGGAAGCAAACTCTTCAAATATAATGTATATATAAATACACACACATACATGTATATATTTAAGAAATATTTGCATTTATATACTGTATATACATTTATATAATTTATATTATATAGAAATATAAATATTTTATATATAAATTAAAAAAAAAATCTTAAATATATACATGATTGTGTGTGTTTTTATATATAGACAGTTTCATCGGACGCACGTGCGCTGACGCGATACACGCCTATATCTGAACTTTACTTCCGGTTTTGTTTTTTAATGGTCTGACTAGTTGCTAAACTGATCTCTTGAACAAATTCCTCGTCGAAAATAACAAATGTTTTGGTTTCCTAGGTAATCTATGTCTTGTTTTTTTGCTTGTTACAAATATAAACTAAGTTTAAAGGACTTTGCTGTTATTTATTCTTAGCGGATTATACCGGAAGTTATGTGCGGACCACAACAGCCGCTTGTTTATGTTGTTACCTCTGAAAACGTCTGTAAATAATAATTATAGATAGTACACACACATGTCATGGAAACACAAACATTTATTATGGATGCGATTAATCGCGATCCATCTTTAGACAACCATAATTTTGAACTGTATTTTTGTTTTAAAATAAATCAAGAATGTAGCACAAAATAAATGCTGTCAAGCAGTAGCACAACTAACCAGAAGACATTTGTCACTTGATAATTATTAATGTATTTTTTGCATTTATTTTTTTGCATTTTGCTCAATCTTGAGGGTTATGAAATAAGGGACTGTTCTCTCTGTTTTAGGTGCAAGTCAACATGATATCACAATTGCATTGATGACAAAAATGTTATCAAAATGTGAAAATTTGCTTTACCTCTAAAACCAAATCCTCTAGTAACCCCCCATCCATCTGCACCCTCATTTTTATCATCCTATCATTTTTTCATATTTTCCTCATTTAATATTCTGCTTAACTCCAAAATCACGCAAGGGACGTAATGTGGTTTGCGAGCGCCGTTTTGTGTCGACTTTAAAAGAAAAATAAAGGTTTACGTGTGTGTTGCATCTTACGGGGTCATAAACTTTGGATGCAGGTTGTGGCTGTAGGGAAGCATGCGAAATCAATTTCTCTCTCGCTTTCCCTTTCTCTCTGTCCTGTGTCACTGCTGTATTGCGAGAGATTACAGACATATGGCTTTACTTACAAGGTCTCTCGTCGTTCCCATACCTTCCTGTCTGTCTTTTTCTTCTCTTTGTCTCACTCTTTTCAAAAACCTGTCTGTCTGCACATCCAGTAAAGACTAAAATGACTTGCTGTTTAGCTGTAATGCAGTATAGGTGTGTTTCCTGCATATTTCTTACCTGTTACACATGTTTAACAGTGTTTTATGTTCAAGCTATGTTGTAGCTCTGATTTAAAACTTTGCAAGCTTCCTTGTTGTTTAATGCCTACATAGACAATTGCATTCTAAGACAGCAACATAGCTGACATAAAGTATCGGTAAACACTTTCTATGGGCAGCAACTATAGTGCTATACATAAAGAATTACATTTTTATAATTAGTTAAAATCTGTTTATTATTGACATTCGATTTGCAGTGCATTCTGGGATTGCTCTCTCATTGGCCTTCGCTTTGGGAGTGCACATATGATACCTTAAAATGCATTCATGCATGTGTGTTAGGCTTTGTGAGCTTAGTACCTGTGCAGTGAAAAATGCTGGTGTAAGTGACCCTGAGGGTAGTGCTGGGCTATTGAGGGCGATGGAGCCCAAGTCACTTCCTGAAAGCAGTATGGAAGGGGCGGAGATTTCCAGCCCTTTGGGTTTCCGGCCTTTGGGAGGAAATCCATTGCTACTGGTCCTCCTCTCGGGGGGCGCGGCCTGATTCTGAGCTCGCTCCCTGTGGCTGGACGATAAGTTCAGAGGCTGAACGCTCTGCTCCGATTCGTCTATATGAGCTTCTGGGCTCCGCCCCGGCCGCAGCGTGTAGACGGGACTATGAGAGGGGGAGGGGCTACGGGAAGAGCAGGGAGAGGATTTGGATGTGAAGAAGACATCAGAGGAAACGGGTGGAGGTGACGAGTCGTGGGGAACGATCTTGTCCGTTCGATTGACGAACCGAATCACTGTCGGTCCCTCCTCTGCTCTCTGTTTCTCCACTTTGATTGGACGCAGCAGCGGAGGCGGGCTTTGGAGGGAGCTGACGGTGAACGATGAGTAGAGACCCGAGTGAAGATACTCGTTCCTACAGGCGGGGCTTCTCAGTGACGACAAGGATAGTTTCGGAGACTCCTCCCCCTCACCGCAATCGGACTCCACCTCCTGCAACATAACATGAGCACCTTCCCGACCGAGCTCAACAGCCTGAGGGTCCATTTTCAGAATGTCAGGGAACGAAACAAACTTATAAACAAACTTCTGGCCGATCACCTTCTTGATGATATTCTGCAAAAGGAAGAGAAAACACGCTTGTAGATTATGATCGGTCATCCTGCAGAGTGTTATCTATTAATAATGTCTGAATGTGTGTAACCTTGTCGTAGTAGTAGCGTAGTGCTCTGCTAAGTTTGTCGTAATTCATGTTAGTCTTGTTCTTGCGCAGGCCCCAGAGTTTGGCCACTTCTTCGGACTTGAGCAGTTTGAACTCGCCATCATTGGACGTCCAGCAAATCAGGTGCTTATGGCTTTGGTCTAGCAGTAGCTGCAGCAGGAACTGCCACAGTGTGATGGCACTCTCCATATCTGTCACAAAAAATAATACATTAGCTTCTTTATTTGAAATAAAATATAAGATGATGTGTTTTTGACCTTTCTGTCCACAGTATGGATCAAAAGTTTGGAAACATGTTAAAAAACCGTTTAATCGGAAGGTTTAAATGACTAGACAACAACATGTATGACTTAGAAAGCCCAGAATAGATGGAAACTCCTTCAATATTGTCTAAAATGCATTTCGGGGTGAAATCTCAAAAATCTTAATAAAATGTGATTTGAGTATAATGAGTACGATTTCGCAAATTCTAAGCAAATGGTGACTACACTGCAGATGATACGAGAGACAGATATATATAACAGAGTTTTGGGATTGCATTCTCTATTAAAGATGCATGCAATGCTTTTTTCAAGCTTGTCACAAAGCATTTTGGAATTGCATTCTCCAATAAGGATGCATGCTTGCATACTCCAATAAGGGTGCATGCAATGCTTTTTTTCAAGCTTGTCGCAAAGCATTTTGGGATTGCATTCTCCAATAAGGACACATGCTTGCATTCTCCAATAAGGATGCATGTTTGGATTCTCCAATACGGATGCATGTTTGCATTCTCCAATAAGGATGCATGCAATGCTTTATTCAAGCTTGTCGCAAAGCATTTTGGGATTGCATTCTCCAATAAGGATGCATGCTTGCATTCTCCAATAAGGATGCATGCAATGCTTTATTCTAGCTTGTCGCAAAGCATTTTGGATTGCATTCTCCAATAAGTATGCATCCTTGCATTCTCCAATAAGGGTGCATGCAATGCTTTTTTTCAAGCTTGTCGCAAAGCATCTTGGGATTGCATTCTCCAATTAGGATGCATGTTTGCATTCTCCAATAAGGATGCATGTTTGCATTTTCCAATAAGGATGCATGCTTGCATTCTCCAATAAGGATGCATGAAATGCTTTATTCAAGCTTGTGGCAAAGCATTTTGGGATTGCATTTTCCAATAAGGATGCATGCTTGCATTCTCCAATAAGGATGCATGCAATGCTTTATTCTAGCTTGTCGCAAAGCATTTTGGATTGCATTCTCCAATAAGTATGCATGCTTGCATTCTCCAATAAGGGTGCATGCAATGCTTTTTTTCAAGCTTGTCGGAAAGCATCTTGGGATTGCATTCTCCAATAAGGATGCATGCTTGCATTCTCCAATAAGGATGCATGCTTGCATTTTCCAATAAGGATGCATGCTTGCATTCTCCAATAAGGATGCATGCAATGCTTTATTCAAGCTTGTCGCAAAGCATTTTGGATTGCATTCTCCAATAAGTATGCATCCTTGCATTCTCCAATAAGTATGCATCCTTGCATTCTCCAATAAGGATGCATGCTTGCATTCTCCAATAAGGGTGCATGCAATGCTTTTTTTCCAAGCTTGTCGCAAAGCATTTTGGGATTGCATTCTCCAATAAGGATGCATGCTTGCATTTTCCAATAAGGATGCATGCTTGCATTCTCCAATAAGGATGCATGCAATGCTTTATTCAAGCTTGTCGCAAAGCATTTTGGGATTGCATCCTCCAATAAGGATGCATGCTTGCATTCTCCAATAAGGATGCATGCTTGCATTCTCCAATAAGGATGCATGCAATGCTTTATTCAAGCTTGGTGCAAAGCATTTTGGATTGCATTCTCCAATAAGGATGCATGCTTGCATTCTCCAATAAGGATGCATGCTTGTATTCTCCAATAAGGATGCATGCTTACATTTTCCAATAAGGGTGCATACAATGCTTTTTTCAAGCTTGTCTCAAGGCATTTTGGGATTGCATTCTCCAATAAGGATGCATGCAATTCTATTTTCCGGCTTGTCGGAAAGCATTTTGGGATTGTGTTATCCAATAAGGATGCATGCAATGCATTTTGGGATTGCATTCTCCATTAAGTATGCATACAATGCTTTTTTTCAAGCTTGTCGCAAAGCATTTTGGGATTGCATTCTCCAATAAGGATGCATGCTTGCATTCTCCAATAAAGATGCATGCAATGCATTTTGGGATCGAATTTTTCATTAATCATGCATGCAATGCTGTTTTCAAGCTTGCTGCAAAGCATCTTGGGATTGCATTCTCTATTAAGAAAGCATGCTTCTTTTAGGAAGTACATGCAGAGGTTAAATCGCCGTCTAGGTATGTTATTAATGTTATATTAAATTATGGTATATATTGGTGTAAATGAGGCAGTGAGTGTGATGTAATTTTATAAGATTTTCTGTCAATTCAATTAAGCCAAGATTAGACTCTGTCTGTGTTAGTTGTATGTTTACTGGACAGGTAAAGGTGCATTGAAGTCACAAGTCATATGACCCTAACAAGGTTTAACATCTGCAGGAAAACCCTAAGGCAAAGTAAAGCCCAGTTTATTAGTATGTGGGTGTGCAGACTGTCGCCTTGATTTATTTAATCTGACATTCAAATCCCTTCAGTAGAGATTTTGCATCATTGGTCTAGCTTACATTTTGATGCATTTAAACCACCGGCATCTGTGCAGGTTTATAACAGCAAGAGAGCTGTCAGAGCATCAGTCCACATTATAATCGTGCCCCTGATCTGACCTGAATCGTCATCCTGTGATGAACAAAATCCATCATCTCACTTTAATTTCCCTTTTCTCTCTTCATCTTCCTCTCTCTCTTCATTCCTGGGTGCCCTCCTACAAACTCAGCAAGCATTTCCTGTTCTGTTGCAGATTAACACAAGGCCTCGTAAACAACAAAGGGCCGTCAGCCAGGAACCAAACACTGACACGGGAACAGCTTCACCTCTCGCAAACGAGCCACATATTTCAGCATCGACCTGACCTGAGGTCAGTTCACAGCACGCACAGACTGTTAGAAAAGCGGTCCAGGAGGTTGTTTTTTATCTGAGATGTCCGTTCGAAGGTAGAGCAAATACATGTGGACAGAGTTTGCCATCAAGGTAAATATGGAGTTTGTTCGGTTGTAACAAGACCCTGTTTGTGAACATGTAGTAAAGAGATGTCGAGATAACACTCAGAGAGTCAGAAAACATTAATAGATATGAAGGTATTATGTTTGAGATGTTTCAAAAACGTGACATATTATATCAGATCTGTGCTTTACAGGTGCTTCATACTGTATAAAATACCTGCTGAACCAGAATAACACAAGTCAAACACTTCCTCTTTTTGGTGTTGAATCCATAAGCACTAACACTAACAAAGGTAGTCAAACTAATCCAGATGCATGTAAGCACTTACTTTATTCACTGGATGACAGCTTATCTGTGAGATAAGGTGAATGAGTTAAGTAACTGCTGTAAACAGCTTTATATACTCATGGCACAGAGAGAAAAGCACAACACAGGATGTCCACAAAGATATGTGTTCACATTCCAATAAACCTCGAAATCCTTAGCCATAACCAAAACCATTCTGAATCTGTGACCTGTGACTCCTGACAACAAAATGTGAGCGATGTTAGATTTTCCTGGACTTAATCCCTTGAAAATCCCTTACATTTTTCCAGCACACGCAGAATTAGACAAAGTCGCCATTGTGATGAGTAATGTTCAATAACAGTATTGTCATAGCCGTCAATATGAAAGTGCATCCATTAAAGTAGAAGATAAATGTTTTGTAGTTGAACAGGAATAAGTTTCTTTATGCATGGAGTCTGGGATCGGTTCCAACAGGAAGGTGCAATGGTTCAATGTTAAAAGCTCTGCTGTACAGGTTTCACATGCCCTTGAGTCAGGCACTTAACCTTAATGTCCTCCATGACCTCTTTGTCCCTGGTTAAAATAAGTCTTATCATAAAATTAAACGTAAAACCTAAATGCTTTGAAAGAAATATGCAGTGACACATAAGAATATGTGACTCAAAAATGAGAGTTTAAATCTAAAATAAGTCTTGCTGAGACTCTTGAGTGCTTTATTAGGTGTTAAAGTGACTCATAATGTATTGGCATTTTATTAAACCCCCCAACAAACCATTCATTAAAGGAATACCCAACATTGAAAATTAGTCCATATTTTACTCATCCTCAAGCCATACTTAGATGTATATGACTTTTTTTAGCCGAACACAATCAGAGTTATATTAAATAATATAATGACTTTTCCTAGCTTTGTATTGGCATTGAATAGTGGTAGTTTTTTGAAGCCAACACATCATTGGATAATGGAATCCGGTGTGTTATGTTTATTGAAGTAAAACGATACATTTGTGAAAAAATTGGTATTTTAGCAGATTTAGCGATCAATACATTACGTTTAAATGTAATCACATAACTGTTGACAGTATCATAGTAGGAAAATAAATACTATGGAAGTCAATGGTTAATGTCAACTGTGTGCTACCATCATTTATCAAAATATCTTCTTTTGTGTATATATATACAGAAAATCATACAGGTTTAGATCAACATGAGCGTAACACCATGATGACAGAATTTTCATTTTTGAAACTATCCCTTTAAATAACCAGTTTTTGCACTGTAAAAAGTGAATGTTGGATCTACTCAAAAAATGACTTCAATTGGTAACACCTAAAAAATGTAAGTTTCATCCACTTAAATGTTTGAGAAGTAATTTGAAGTCATTTTTGAATAAATCAAGCTTTCACTTTTTACAGTGTGTGCTTCGGTGACAAGGCTGTCACGATTATGAAATTTGGCTGATGGTTAATTGCCTAATAAATTGTGACGATTAATTGCCTGTTTTGCAGCTTTGACATTTAATTCTCATACATTTTGTTTGTTCATGAAATAATTTTCACCCATGGTTGTGAATATTTAAATTAAATATTTTGCAAGGTTTACCTAGCAGTGAATATTATACACATAACACATATTTAAAAGTAATTATTTAATTATAATAGTTCGTACTGCTTATCAAAGTTTTGCAGCATTTCTTCAAATGCTGTTTTTTTCCACTGTATTGAATGGCTTTGCAATGTATCGCATTACACTGTCAGTTTAGGAACGCCATCTAATGCCATCTCATTTATACAGGCGCTACAGCTACCCCTTGTGTTTTTTAGAGAGATGTGCAATCATTGTGGTGATCTGAAATCATTGCAATAAGGTCAAACAATCGCAATGAGATGATTATTTAGCTACATAAGGGCCAGGGTGGCATTGGCCCACCCATATTGACGGCTGGCTCACCCAGTCAGAATGGACACAAAATATTTTTGTGGAAAAGCAGAAGAAATCGGGCATAAATTATAATAATATGCATCATTCAGAAATAAATAAATATTTACATGGAAAGTTTAACATTTGCATGTGTTTTATTTCTAAACCTTGCAAATGTTAAAGGAGTAGTCTACTCATTTTCAATATTAAACTATGTTATTACCTTAACTAAGAATTGTTGATACATCCCTCTATCATCTGTGTGCGTGCACGTAAGCGCTGGAGCGCACTGCGACACTTCGATAGCATTTAGCTTAGCCCCATTCATTCAATGGTACCATTTAGAGATAAAGTTAGAAGTGACCAAACACATCAACGTTTTTCCTATTTAAGACGAGTAGTTATACGAGCAAGTTTGGTGGTACAAAATAAAACGTAGCGCTTTTCTGGGCGGATTTGGAGGAGGAGCTATATTTTGTGGCGTGGTGGCACTTTTGTGAGTACTTCGACTCGGCGCAGTAACACCCTCCCTCTCCCATTATGAGAGTGAGAAGGGGAGCGGACTTTTCAGGCGAGTTGAAGTACTCCCAAAAGTGCTATTACGCCATAAAATATAGTTCCTCTTTTAAATCCGCTTAGAAAAGCGCTACGTTTTATTTTGTACCACCAAACTTGCTCGTATAACTACTCGTCTTAAATAGGAAAAACGTTGATGTGTTTGGTCACTTCTGGCTTTGTCTCTGATTGGTGCCATTGAATGAGTGGGGCTAAGCTAAATGCTATCGAAGCGTCGCGGCGCGCTCCGGCGCTTACGTGCACGCACACAGATGATAGAGGGATGTATCAACAATTCTTAGTTAAGGAAATAACATATTTTAATATTGAAAATGAGTAGACTATTCCTTTAACATTCAACCCATTTTAAACAATTTGATCGGAATAAAAAGTTAAAGTGAGCACAGACGCAAACGCATACTCAATTGGACAAACACTTGTAAGCGCACACGCGGAGACACACTGTAAAAAATACTTTGCTGCCTTAAAATTTTTTGTTTAATCAACGCAGATTTAAAAGTCATGTCAACAAAGATGAGTTGTCACAACTTATAAAATATAGTTAAGAAAAGTCAACTTAATTTTATAAGTTATAACAACTCACCTGTAGTTATAACAACTCATCTCTAGTCAAGATAAATAATAGTAAGTTGAAATCCGAGTTGATTCAGCAAAAACTTTTAAGGCAGCAAAGTATTTTTTACAGTGCACGCGTTTTTAAAAGCACGCAAACACAGAATCTCTCTGCGCTTGACAGGACACATACACATAAAAATATCTCAAGTCCTTGCAGTCTTGGCAAATATTCTCATAAAAACAGTCAGTTATGTCTTAAAGTGAACGCAAACATTTCAGAAAGAAATCAGATGTGTGTCAATATATGGATCTGTGCTTATCCGACCTTAAAGTGGCAGTATACCCTCAAAAAATCTGCTTATGTTTGTGTCATTATGTTAATCAAATAACATAACAGAAGACAAAAGGAAAATCACTTCTGTAGCTTTAAAAAGATGAATTATATTTCATTTAAAAAACAAAGACAGTGTTAAATTTAGATTTTATTTGTGCTCCTAAATATTACTGCTATACTTTATTTCTAACTTTCATTTAATTGAATATTCTATTTTCATATGCTTGATTTCTTCTTGATTTGTTCTTATTTATTTTCCTTATTTTCATTTTTTTTTGCTGATCCAAAACATATTCAATCCTCAAATGACTCAAAAACCATAATGTAATTATTATTTAATGTAATTAATATACACTTTATTGTAAATGATGTAATTTGAGAGAAAGCATTGAGGTCCACCCTATTTATCGAGGTCCACTTAGTTTAAAATGTCTGGCTTCGCCTCGCCTCTCCTCAATAGGAGAAAGTTACGCATTTGCAAAGACATTAGGGAGTATGCACGAAATTTTTATTTCTGGGTGAACTGTTCCTTTAACACACACTATCTATACAAATTGTAGTGTTGATGTTTGTTTGTCTTCCTTGTGTGTGGATATCCGGTGTGCAAGACAGATGGGGTGTGGTGGCATTGGGAGGAGCGAGCAGGAGGACCTGGGTGAGGACAGACAGGACTTTGGATCAGAGTTCTAACAGACTTTCAGTAGACGTGACCGAAATTTACAGCTGTCAAATGTGTGTGTGTGTTTAAACACGCTCTTCGGTTTTAACTAGCATTACATCATACCCTTTGGTGACTGTAAGTCAGTCAAATAGGGCGGGTCGGCGTTTACAGCGGCCTTCCTGCCGTCTGAGCCAAGGCTCTCGCGGGACAGAGAGATGGACGGAGGGAAAGACCAGTAGATGCTGGCAGACGGACTAGATGCTGACAGAGAACGTAATTTATCGGTCAATAGACAATCCTGGATTGTAGTCTTGCTTATTTTGGGAAAGTCTGTCATATTTCTGACATAAACGCACATGTTCAACATCAGCACACTTTTGCACATCAAATTGACGCTTTTGACTGTCTTTGAAAGATTGATAGAAGTACTGCTGATCTAAAAGATCATATAAGGAATGATTTTAGTCCACCAGGAGCGTTTACAATCGAAACCCTTTCATTCCCATGGTGTGATTTTGAGAATGAAACATGGAAAATAAAGGGTAAGACTTAAGTGATATATCATTTACTTACCTCACGTTTTCCAAACTTGTATCCATGTCTCTGTCCCACTGAAGATATTTTGAAAAATAACCAAACAACATTTACTTCCACAGTATTATTTTCTCCTATGGAAGTCAATGGTGCCCCAGATCATTTTTCAAAATATCTTCTTTTGTATTCAGTAGGACAAAGAAATTTATACAAGTTTGAAACAACTTTAAAGAGAGTAAATGATGACATCATTTTAATTTTTCAATGAACTATTCCTGTATGAACTGTTTCAGATTTCGGAAAGAATATAAAGGCAACATTTCTACTTTTGGAATGACCTGCACAGATCAAAAGCCAGCTGAATTTTATTGTCATTAAAATTAGATAATTTTAAGTGCAAAAGTTTATAAAAATTATTTTTTAAGTGTCTGACCAACATCAACAGAAGATACAGATGGGCCATGTGTGTGGTGACAAAGAGGATGTGCAAAAAAGGATGTGCTTCCAATACACTGCCAATACAGAATACAGATATTTTTAAAGAAGTACTGTGCAGACAAATATTTCACTATAGTAATAAGGACATCTAACTTTCACTGTTTGTATACTAAACTTGGTCGACTTACGAGGCATTTTCATCCATTTTTTTCACAACCGATATCAAATTTGTGAGGATATTTTGTATTACACACATACATACACACATACTATTTAATCGACCTATTAAGAGTTATATGTACCCATGTAGGTGAGAGCAGAAAATAAAAACTTATCCTACCTCAAACATATCCACACACACACCTATACATACGCTGCCCCCCTGTTATTTTTTTCAAACCCCCAAAGAAGCGAAATAAAACCATTTCCTGCTCCAGCATCCTCTGAGCGGAGCATCTGCGTTAAACGACCGTAAAACTGTCTATATCAGGACTTCCTACAATTCTCCTTTGAAGGGCGTCTTCCTGGGAATGCCGATCCCGAACTGAAAGGTAGGAATTCCTGCGACACGGGAACGCGAGGACCACACGGACGTTTCGCACAAATGGGAAGTTTCCTTTACTCTTTTTCACCCTCCCCGACAAAAGTGCTCTCGTCCATATGGACATCTGAAAACAGATTTATTTATTTTTTAATACCTTAAAGAGAGGTCAGGTATGACTCATTGATTCCTTAATTTATCATCCTAATCACAGAGAGTAAACACGGGATCAGAGGATAACCCCATCGTTTCCAGATCCCTCGGCTGTTTGGAGAGGTGCCTGCACAGAACGTGGCTGTAAAACTCATTGTTACGTTATCGCAAGAGGGAAAATTATTTCCTTTTAAGCACACCGTTGCTACATATAAATGTGATTCACATTTTTAACCAAACATTTGCAAGTGCTGTCTATGAAACAGCTCATCCACTAAGCTTTTACTTATTATGTCTGTTTTAAGGTGAGCAATGCCATCATAATAGTGTAATGGAAAAAACTGCATTTAGAATAACACTAAAACTCAATTTGAAACACAAATAAATAGCTTTTAGTGTGTGCGAAACAAAATACTCAAGTCATAGCACTGTCTGCTGCTTTGAATCAGACTTATGGTCACTGATTTTCTCAGAGTTTGCCTAACTTTAATGGTTTTTAATGATTAATAATGCAATTTAGTCTGTACTGACCTTTATTTAAATCTAATGTGATAGTTGATAATGTAAATCTATAAAGCTTTCCCTTATTTTGCAAGCAATAACACGTTTCACTACAGAACAGAAAATGTCATTATAAAATAAGCATGTTTGATAAAAAAAATCTGTTTTTAAAATGTGACCCTTATCAATACCAATAGCTAAAATATAATACCAAGCTGATAGTAGGGCTGTCACGATTATGACATTTTGCTGACGGTTAATTGTTTAATAAATTGTGATGTTTATGACAATTAATTGCTTGTTTTACTGCTTTGACATTTAATTCTTATACATTTTTTGTTTAAAAAATAAATTGTTGTGATTATTTAAATTAAATCTTTTGCAAGGTTTATCTGGCAGGAAATATTAATACACATAACACATATATACAGGCTCTGCAGCTCCCCCTTGTGTTTTTAGAGAGATGTGCAATCATCGCGGTGATCTGAAATCATCACGATGAGGTCAGACAATTGCGATGAGACGATTATTTAATCCTTGTGACAGCCCTAGCTGATAGAAAAGCAACTTTGACTGAAATAACCACACGTTACAACCGAGGTATGCAGCAAAGCATTTGTGAAGCCACAACACGCACAACCTTGAGGCGGATGCGCTGCCTACAACAGCAGAAGACCCCACCGGGTACCACTCATCTCCACTACAAATAGGAAAAAGAGGCTACAATTTGCACAAGCTCACCAAAATTGGACAGTTGAAGACTGGAAAAATGTTGCCTGTTCTAATGAATCTCGATTTCTGTTGAGACATTCAGATGGTAGAATTTGGCATAAACAGAACAAGAACATGGATCCATCATGCCTTGTTACCACTGTGGAGGCTGGTGGTGGTGTTGTAATGGTGTGGGAGATGTTTTCTTGGCACACTTTAGGCCCCTTAGTGCCAATTGGGCATCGTTTAAATGCCACGGCCTACCTGAGCATTGTTTCTGACCATGTCCATCAATGCCACATAGAGTTAAGGAGAAAGGGGGTCAAACACAGTATTAGTGTGGTGTTCCTAATAATCCTTTAGGTGAGTGTATTTGTCTCATAATAAAATAATACAAAAAAATTTAAGGCCTTAATGCTGTAGTAGATTTCCCCCCATGGGACCGAAAATGGTATCGAATACTGATATTTTCCAGGCATAGCGAAGTTTGAAATTCCAGTATCGTGACAACACTACACAAAATAATTTTGTTTTTTACCAACATAATAGGTGCTCTTTAATGTTTAGATGTCAATAGCAAGCTTTGTATTTCCTCTCTATATACAACCACAGCTCAGACAGAAATAGAGCAGGATGTATTTTTATTGATTCCCCTTTGTCTGGAAACTCCACCAAGCTATGAGCTACTTATAAAAGTCTCATTAGCACAAAATTTCACCGCAGTAAAGATCAGAAAGCCGTGTATTAGACTTTTTTGATGTTAGTGGAAAACACCAAAAGTTGTACCTGCAAATCTACGCAGCTGATCTAAGCATTCAGGAAGTAGACAGGAGGAACAAGAACTGTATGCATTGAGACACTGACTGTGTCCTAAACACAAAACACCTGCCAAATCACTTAATAACCAAACAGACCTACATTTTTGTATGATAGTATCATACAAGCAAACCAGCTTCGGATCATCTTTCAATGCACCTTGATGCAACAACTTGTTTCGTGCTAGGATAAGAGAGTTGTTCATATTTTAGACCCAGACAATATTTCTGTGTGTGTTTATGACAGAAAAAAGAGCAGAACCTCTCAGGTGAGACGGTAGAAAGCTCTCGTTCTCAGTGACGCACTCCCACCGTTCTAGAGACATGCAGCTGACACACGGGGACAGTCTGAAAACCAAAACCCAGAGCACAATGTTTTGAATGGCCCCTGGACCTGCCGCACAAACCCCTCCACTGTAGCGCCAGCGGAAACTCGTAATGAGATTAGTTGGTCTGCACAGACATTACTTCGCCATGACTAAATGTGCGCTCTTCCTGCACACAGACTGCAGTGGAAAATTCGGGGAGCTCCTGCTTAAGAAAGGGAGAAGGAGACCATGAAGAACTTCTCTCCCCGCGACCACATTTCTCCAGAGATCTGCAGCTCATGAATTACACAGACAGACCTGAGAATGTCTGAGCATGTGTCTATGTTCGTACAGTGCCCACCCCCCTCCAAAAAAAAAACATTTGGACACCTTAAAGTGTATAAATGTCATTGCATTCGATAAAAAATATCAAAGTGGAACTTTATTTTTAAAAAGGGGGAGGGGGACATTTTGCACAAGAATAGCATCTGGACCGTTTCTTGTTGATGTAGTTAATGTGATGAACTATAGCTGTGGCTACTCTGCTGGGACACTTGAGGTGAACTGACCTCACATCATGTAAAACCTAGTACCATTGTAAAAATGTGTGAGAAAGTTGTTAGTTAAGAAAACAGCTTTAATATCATTTGTTTGCAAATGCCACCTAATATTTGTCTATTCAACAGGTCATATATTTTATAGGTGGGGTTGAAGATTACTGTAGATGGCCCACTGTGTCATTGATTATCTCCAATTATAAAAATAACCCCTGACGCATCCAGATGCAGGGGTAACATCAGCATTAAAACTGAACTGAAGTTTCTTTGTGCGCCCCATGACTCATTTTCAAGATGCTGTCTACTGCCAGTTTCAATCCGGAAGCGCATGGCAATTAGTCTGCTGCTGTTTCCAGACAAACCAGAAACTCTACTAGTGCGTTTAAAGAGCCTGGAGCCACATTTCAGCCTTGCTTTTCAAACAGCCTTTCATATGAAAGTACAATCAGTATTTATTCATAAAAGATATACCACGAGATCACAAGTTCAACAGGTACAAACTTTCAAAACCGTGCGTAAATAGTGCGTAATTGCGCGTGAGTAACGGGAACGAAGGGTGCGCTTTATGTCACCATAATCGATAATAACACATCTATTCATGTTAAATGTAAAATCGTGTACATTTAAGACCTAGACATCTGTACTGAAAATTTCAAACAGTTCCTTGGTTTGGACGGGTTCACTACATTGACCGACTTGGGATATCAAGTTTCACTCCTGTACTTTGGAAGCTCCTCTTTTAGTACTGTTAGTCTAATTATATGTTTGTAAATATGTAATAATACTTATACAACGTCGAGATAGCGCAAATGGTTTATCCACATACCTGTGCGTAACGGTGAGGCTTTCTGGGTCCTTATTCACTTTTTTTTACCACGAATTCCGTATAATGCGCTGTTTTTCCATGCTGTCGGCCGTCTCGTCAGCTCTCAGTCGGACTGTAATGGGATCCTGACTGTTTTCTCTCTCTCTCTCTCTCTCTCTCTCTCTCTCTCTCTCTCTCTCTCTCTCTCTCTCTCTCTCTCTCTCTCTCTGAGCAGGAAGTTGGTGCATGCAGACAGCGAGCCGGCTCACTTCCTCTCGCCGTGCGCTATTCCCCAGGCTTTCGGCCCGTCTGTGTAAACACGCTCTTCCTCCTCGAGCCACCATCCGCGGATGCGCGACATTCAGGAACACGCGAGCGCACGCGGATACGGACGCGCGCACCCGTGTTGATATACTGTAACCCGAATCTGCAGCGAGCGGAGCGCACTGACGTCATTCTTTTCCTGTCCGGGACCGGCGGGAGGAGCCCGTGTTCCTTCCTTTACGCACACTTATTTTGTTTATGTGTGTGTGTTTCTGACTTTTGGTGACAAAATTGTTGAAAATGCTCTCAGGCAAAATTTGTTTTTATCGAAAAATGGTTCAGTAATTAAAAAAATGCAAGTAGCTTGGTGGGTTATCAACGCAAGGTTGGAGGTTCGATCCCAGTGAAAACTCACTGATGAAAAATGAATAGATTGAATGCACTGTTAGGATCTGCATAGTAAAACCTTACTTATTAATAACTATAATTCGTACTTTCAAGATGTGTATATGTAATATAAAATCTGTAAGATTTAATACAAAATTTGTGAATACATCAAATACGAGCGTTTCCTTTGATAAATATGGAATAATTAAATCTCTGCACTATTTTTAGGTCATCACTTATTAAAAAAGCACAGATCATGTTCAAAGTCAGCTTTTCTTGCTTGCCATTACCACATGCTGTTTGCAACGTTGTCAGATCATATTTTTTATTTTTTTTAATTGTATTATTTGTAACATGTTTATAATTATTTATAGGCCTAATGCATCTACAATCACCTAAATGTTAGGTGCAAAAATGCAAAATAGAATGCTTTCCCTGGATGTCTTAGACTTTTAGACACTACTTATAATGTGTATGTGTGTGCAAAATAATGCAATTAATAATCTGAATTGCAATTATTACGTTTTTTTTTTGCAGGATACAGTAAATCTTATGAAGCTGAATTGCTCCGAAGGTAAATCAGTTGGGGGATGTACTAAAAAGGCATCTATCAGGGGTTTCATCCCAGTAAATCAAAACATGACTGGAGCTTGGTCATGACCTCTGTTCTCTCTAAAATATTAGTTTATGAGTGGCATGAGGTTCCATAGGGGTGTGGGACCATCTTCCGATTTCCTGGAGGGATATCCAGTGACAGGAAGCTGATTCTTCAAAACACACACACATACACACACTGGAAGTCACTTCTGTAATTTTTAATAATTCTCTGTTCAACACAAATCGGTGCTTCTTCTTTCTAGTTTAAATCAGTACTAGTCAAACAGTCCTAAAATGCACTTACTACTTCTGTAAAATTTGAGGGAACATATGTAAACAATTAAAATCTCACCAATTATCCCAAACTTCATTTCTGCTCATTCTATGCCCTCTAGTGGAGAAAGTCGACATTACAACAAGTGCCACTAAAAATCAATCATTTTTACAAAACATTTAGTATTAAATCTGTTTGTTGAGTTTGCTTCTGATTTACATTTACTATTATTAACTCCAGAGAAAAAGCTTTGAAATCATTCCGTATTATAAAATAATTTTCATGTGAATTTAATTTTTTTGTTAGTTTTTTCTCTGTACCCCCACTTGCTCCTGTTGTTCTTATCTTATGTTTGTATCTATTATTTAAATATTTATTTACTTACATGTATTTCGCTTATATTAATTATTTGTTTATGTTATACACACATTTATTTATGTATCTGCGGTCTTCGAAGAGTTTCGTTGCAAAACGAGATAACTCCGTTTTTTTTTCAGAAATGTCGTTTTTTGGTTGTGCATAATTAATATCAATTCAACTGCAGTTGGTTTGTTTTGATTTAAATCTCCATAACTTAATTATAATAAATACAGCTAAGTAGCACCATAAAACAAAATAAGAACATGATAACATAGTAATAAACATGTTTTGCAACGAAACTCTCCAAGTATAGGTAATACAACATGACAATAAAACATTAAGTTAAAAGCAAATAAAAATAAAAAACAAGATAAAGACAATTTTGTAATTTATTTATTTATTTATTTATTTTATTGACGAAAATTATGAAGTATTTAAACACACGCCGTCGCTAGAGGGCAGCAATTCCCAATTTCCGCGAAGGCGGATTTTAAAACCACAACTCCCACAATGCAACGCATTCGCCGGTGTCACGTGACTCCGCCCCGGTTAAAATTCAGCCTCAGCGCGAGCCGACCGTTCTCTATATCGACCATGGCTCCTGTTTCGGACCCGAGCTCCTTCTCTTCTCTGTCTAAGTGCGCTACCAAGCACTTAAATCTCACCTATCACGTTGATTTTGACAGGCACGTGCTGAAAGGAAAGGTCGCCCTGACAGTGGAGGTTCTGGAGGATAAATTCACTTCTCTGGTACAGTTTTGATGTAAATTATTAAATCTGTCATTGTGCACGCTCCTCTTCTGCACTTCAGGTCAGATACAGATACCTTCATGTATAAGATTTAGTTGTCAGATGATCAGATTCATGCTTTGATTTGGATTAAATTGAAAATAAGAGAGTTACACAGTAACTAGCAGTTTAACAGCAGGGTTGTGTTACATTGACCTGAACTTGATACAGTAGCAGATCACTGGTTTATATATATGTGTGTGTGTCATTTACACCTTGTTGTTTATAAATTGATACATTAGTATATTCACACTGACATTGATTGACATGTTTAATAGTTAATGTCTCTGCTGATAGATAAACCATCAGATAAATGGGATGTATGGGTTATAATGGGAATTGTATTGGTTTTAATGGAAGCTATACTGACCTGTATGGGTCTCTACTGATAATACATTGGGTTCTACTGGTTATCTTACAGTCAAACCCCATTAAACCTAATGGACTAAGACTCAAAACACACTACATACAGATATTTTGTTATGATTTCGATGGTAACGTGCTGTTGGTTCAAAAAAGTGTTTGTATTGAAAACCATTATAATTTTATATTCTATTTCAGCATTTATTATGGCTTATTAATGATGACACGTATTAGTCATGGACTGTGTACCTGTTTACATCATCTGAACTTTGATATCAGGAGTCGATAGATGACATTAATGGACTTCACCTGTGTACAGGTGTACTGAAACTAGTCAGCTTAGATAACTAAAAGGTGTACCTGCCAGTTCCAGTTTTCTTTATAGGTTTGGCTTTTTTGTGGTGCGCTGTGCAAAACAGACACAGCAGAAATATGTTAATAATTTGACTGTCATCGCATTGGATTTTATTTTGAGAGCTCCCGCCCTTTCAAGTTGTATTATGTACTGTCAAATGAAGGCTATTACAGTTTTTCTCAGTCGCTTTGGTACGTTTCTCGAATCATCCTCAACATTTGCAAAACAATAAGTGCATTTCTCAAAACAATTCGTACAAATAGAAAAACACCGTGGATAACCTGCAAAAGTTTGTTGTGTCATTGTGTACGGATAAGACAGTCAAATTGTTTAGTCATGTTGTCAATACAACAGTTTACTCTGGAGGGATGTTCTGATGTAAACTATGCCTTAAGTTTTTATGATAATTATTGTATTGTAAATTATACACCTAACTGTAAGTTATGTGGGAGTTTGATTGCAAGTGACTACATTTACGCTTTTACTGTTTGTGCTGTAATTTGTTGACAGACCATCTTATTGCAAATACATAAAATGAAAAGACAGCACTGCATAGCACAAAGAAAAAAAAAGTAGAAATGTGAACATAGGACAATCTCCTTCCTTACATGCATAGCTTTGGGCTGCCAGTTACCTCACTAAATACAGTAATGTGTAACTTCTGTATTTTTCAAATAGCTGTGCAATAGTATACAGTGCTGTCTTGAGCATTTTTTTGCATTGGAAACATTTATAAAGTAAACTGTCATAATGAAAACATGGTTAAGCCATTTGACTATCTTGTTCATAAACAATGCTGTCAGGACTTTTCATTTTGATGAAACTGACACTTACATTGACATAAATACTTGCTTTTGATGAATGACCCATCCATTTTGAGCAAGTGACACACTTTTGCAGATTATCAACTAGGTTTTGCAGTCTGTACTAATTGTTTTGAGAACTGCATTAACTGTTGTGCAAATGTAAATAGTGATTTGAGAAGTGCACCAAAGTGACTGAGAAAAACTGTAGTAAAAAACGTCTAATGAAAATGTATGGAAACATGTTTGACCATACCTTGTATTTTGACAACTTGTTCAACCATTTGCATGTAAAGACTTATACTATAAACTAATGCCTAAATGTTGTGGGGGGTGAGACTACATAATCATTTGCATGATGTACCAAAGCATTTGCAACTTCTTCAAAGAAATAAGAAAACAGCTTTTTTGATGTGCACAAGTGACACGATGTGAAGATTAAACAAGCAGTTTTGAGACTTTCAATTCTGATCTGAGAAATGTACCAAAGCGACTGAGAAAAACTTTAATGTGAAAGTGTAGTTTAAAAACTAGGGCTGGGAAAAGATGAACTGCGATTAATCACATACAAAATAAAAGTTATTTTTTTGCGTAATATATGTGTATGTGTACTGTGTGTAATTATTGTGTATATTTAACCACACACACACATACTATATTCATGTCAGATTTGTTTTATTTATATATCTATTTTTTCAATTTATATATAATATAGAATGTATAAAAATATAAATAAATAATATATATATATATACACATGTAAATGTTTCTTAAATACATGAATGTGTGTGTATTTATATCTACATAATAATTACACACAGCACACACACATATATTATGCCAAAAATCACTTTTATTTTCTATGCGATTAATCTTTTCCCAGCCCTAAAAACATTTTCTGTTTATTTATTGTATAAGTAAGTATGTAAAAGTTTACATTTGTTTGTTTAGTAAATGTTTTCCTTAAACTGATTTTCATATGAGGTACAACACAGTAAGCTATAAGTGCTGTAAGTTAAGCAGAAAGATGGAATGGATATCAATAGCAGAAGTGGGTTATTCACATGTTTGTTCACTTTTTTTTTTGTAGACGCTTGACTCAAAGGACCTGAAGATCTTTAAGGTTTCTGCAAATGGCCAGGCAGCAACTTTTGCTTTGGGGGCTCAGCATAAATTTAAGGGTTCTCCTCTAGAGATCACCCTGCCATTCGAGCTGTCACGGTACTGACAAAACTTTATTTATTGTGTGAATGACACTAAACTGTTAGTTCAGAAATAAATGTACTGACATGAATGCTCATTAAACACACTAGCAAATCATTTTATAAACGATGAATCAGAAATTTCTGATGATTATATTTATTCGCAAAACATGTGTGTATTTGAGAGAAAGACGGTGTTAAAAAGAGAGAAACGTTTAAGTGAGTATGTTAAATACCCTTAACCTTATAACAAAACCGCAACTTATTTAACCCTCAAATGGTCCTTGAGGTCTATATGACCCCAAACGACATGTCATTGGTTAAAAATAAAGGTTCCTTGCATCTCAGAGATATAAAACTTTGTGACTTTTTCTAAATAATCTATCTTTACATACACAAAAAATTGTGCTTGATTCGGTTGTTCAAAAGGTATGTAAATTTTGTTTTTATGAATCTGTCACTTGGTGTCAATATGACCCCAATTGAAAGTGAATGGGAAATGCAAAAAAAATTAATATTTTTGAATTTGTCAAAAAAGAAATATCAATAAATCCAGCTTAAATCTGCATTTTGTAAAAACAGACATTTCAAAATGCATCAAAAACTATAAAAAATTGACTATTTGAAATAATATTTATTTTTAATGTCCTTTCTAATGTTTATATAAACATAAAATCACAAAATGTATCACTAAAGTAGTGATTTGAGCAGTTGTCCATATCCAGTAAAATGAATGGGTCATTTTATTTTATTTTATTTTCTAAAAACCGATGACTGAATTTACACCTAACACCTAGATCAATATCTAAATACAATTTCAATCAAATTTAGATAATTTAGATAATTTATGTGAAGTTTCATAAAAATGTGATATTTTTCATGCAAGCCTATAGTGTAGTTGAGGAATTTAGTGGTAAACGGGTACAAAAGTACTTAAAATCTCTCAAAACACAGCTTTTTTGTATAGATGAGAAGTAAACAAACAAAAAAAGATATATTATTTGTATTTTTCTTACAATTATGCTTTCAATTTTGGGGTCATATAGACCCCAAGGGCCAGAAGTGTAAACAGAAAACAAGGAGCGTTTAAGGGTTAAAGCAATTTAATAATTAAAAATGGATTCTGCCAACAAAGCTGTATTTCTGAATGCCCTGAGGCCAGGATTAAGCGGATTTGAAGCACAAATATAAATGCAGGGTGTTCTTTATTTTTTTGAGGATGTGTTGTAATTGTCTTGTTTTTTGTAGTGGGCAGCATGTGATTATCGAGATTGACTTCGAGACGTCTCCTAGTGCCACAGCTCTGCAATGGCTGACCCCCGAACAGACTGCTGGGAAAAAACATCCCTATCTGTTCAGCCAGTGCCAGGCTATCTCCTCCCCATCTCATGCAGCAAGATGATGTGCAGTTTCTTTAAAACACTTATCAACAATTAACCACAGCATTATTTTTTTAGTTTGTTGGTTTACTCAGGAAAGATATGTCTAGACTGTTTTATTTCACAACTTATGGTTGATCATAACACCACTTCTGCGAAATCTTTCCCACATTGAGTGTGTAAAGTGTGCTGATAATAATCAGTTTGCTGTTTTACCGTAAAAGGAGAAAATATAAGATGTTTTTTTATGCTCTTGCATGCAGGCTATTCATTGCAGGACTATGGTGCCCTGCCAAGACACTCCTTCTGTTAAGCACACTTACTATGCACAGGTAAAAGAACAAACTACTAAATACTAAAAAATGTGGACACAAATGAAAACCAAAAGCAAATAAATGTAAAAAAAAAATGCTAATTAAAATGCTGAAACTGAAACGTTTTTGACAACCTAATGGAGACCAGCGAACCAAAAGAGAAAGATGGAACGGCATGATAAAAATGTAAAAATGCATAAATTTGCGTGTGTGTTAGGTGTCTGTACCCAAAGAGCTGGTGGCCTTGATGAGCGCATTGCATGATGGGCAGGAAGCAGATCCAAATGACAGCAGCCGAATCATTTATCGTTTTAGACAGCCTGTAAGTTTCTCTCTCCCTTAACAAAAGACACTTTATCATTTCATTAAATAACTGTTTGACACATTTGTTTTAATAGGTTCCCATGCCCTCTTATCTCATTGCCATTGTAGTTGGCGCATTGGAAAGCAGGTAGGTTTTTTCCTCCGCGGTATTTCTTTTTTATCTCGGCTAATTTTCAGGTTTTCTTCACATACTGTCCGTCTGGCATTGCTGTTTATCTCAATGATATTTGCTTTGCGGTTTGATTTTGTCTATCTTGGCTCAAATGCGTTCATTTTTAAAGTCAGGTTTACTCTTTTCCCACCACACTCTTAGAACGAATGTGTTAAAAACAATACATTAGTGTTGATTCTGGGACAACACACTACAATTGTTTGCGGATGCGTAACTTGGTTCGTATCCTGCCGACTACGCCAAACCTGTTCATATTGGGGGTGCCGAATTGGTTTTTGACAAGTTTTGCATCCACAAACAACTTTTGCATATGTGACATTTTTCAGTTGCTGGTTTTGGATGTGTTGATTAATCTGAATTCAGATTTGCAATTCAGAGATTGAAATGTAACATGGCAGTTATAGATCATGGAGGCTCACAGTTGTTTAAAGAGGTAGCAAACCAAACCCATTTGAAAGATTTTGATTTAACATCAGTCATCAATATATTAAATGATGACTGATACAACTGTTATTATTGAAACAACACATTTTGTGTTACTTTTAACACAAAATTACATGTAATAAAATAAAAACGAAAATACCAAACTCCTTTTGGTATTTAAATAATGTAGGCTTGTTTCCCGCTATTTGCATACAGTATAAACAGCAATTAAAATATTCGATATAAAATGTTTCCGGTTGCAACTTTTTATTTAAACGTTTGTTTTTATATAATTCACTTCATTCGCGATTAAAAAAAGGAAACACGGCACACACGTCACTTGACGGCTCCGTCTTCAGCTCCTCCCTCGGCTGCAAGCAAGCGGCAAACCTTGCCGATCGGTCAAGTCAGAGTACACAAATAATAATAATAAAATGTATAGCTTTAATGCATCGTAAGATGCTTCAGATAAATGCGTAAATGTAAAGTGAAAGCTACATTTCAACTGCCCTCGCCACAAATAGTTGTTTGTCAGTTTTTAAACAAGTTGGCAGGAGCACAAAATTCTGTGGCCAAAACTCAGTGGCGGGTCGTGACTTCTTTTCCGAGGAGGCACGGATGTGAAACTCGTCAAAAAATCGTTTTGTGTGTGTGTGTTGAGCGTTAGTGTCTGCTACATACGCTAATCTTAATCTTACGTGTAATCTGTGTTTAGTGTTAAATTAGTTTCTTGCGAGATGTGAGAGTCTCACTTATCACGAACCCTTTCGATGCTTATGCAGCAGACACCTTTTTTTGACATGACACATGATGCATAGGTTCCCATGACGCATCAAACACATTTTTTGTTTTTTTTGCCAACTGCTGAAACCACCAATACTTGCATTGTAATTTCTCATGCATCTTCTTGTTTTTAGTATTGCTCTACATTTACATTTCAGTAAATGTGAATGTCGTTCTTATTTTTAGGGATATTGGACCCCGCTCCAAAGTTTGGTCTGAGAAGGAGTTTGTTGACCTGGCAGCATTTGAGTTCTCAGAGGTGAGATGGTGATACTGATGCTGTGATGTGCTAGATATGTGTAGAGATGTGTTATCCACTATTGGTTAACCACCCAGATGAATGAGGATAATCCCTGTGTGTCTTTTATCAGACTGAGATCATGCTGAAGACGGCTGAGAGCCTTGCAGGGCCGTACGTTTGGGGACGTTATGATGTCCTGGTTCTGCCTCCATCTTTTCCTTACGGTGGCATGGAGAACCCCTGCCTTACGTTTGTCACCCCAACTGTACTGGTTAGTGTAATCGCTTCTGTTTATACATCAGTGGCACCATAGGCATCTGGTATTAACATCTGTCTGGGTGATCCGGTTGCAAACTGACATTGCAAAATGATGGGTGTTGATGGGCTCTCAAAATTTTTGTGATTTAGAAGCCAAGTGAGCATTGTACTTTTTAAAAGTTAATCCCAATGTTTGTTTTTAATAACTTTAACAGCTTAATCGCTTTATTAGCGTGCTGTAAACCACTGCTTTATGAATTTAGATATCACCTCTAAATCTAATCTCAGTGGTCACAGGAGACTCATTTGTGACATAAATATGAGTTATAAACAAAAACTAGTTTTGAACGTCATATAGATCAGTTCAATTCAGTTTGTAAAATGTCTTTGAACAGTTAATATCCTAGTCCAAAACTAAAATAATTTTGACAAACTATACGTTATTGGAAAGCTCTAGGTGTCTAGTTTTCAAATTTCATTGCCGTTTTGCGAAAAGTATAACAAAGTGAGAGTAATTTCTAAAATGTCACAGGCACATGTGTGGACCCAATATGTTTTTATATATTTATAACATCTCCAGTTTCACAGACAAGGCTTAAAGGATTGTTACACTTTCTTAAAAAAAAATCCTGAGAAGAAATTTCAGGTTTTTTCTCCATATAGTGGACTTTTTTTTCTTCATTTTAGTGGACTTGGCCGTTCTTTCGACGTGATCACGTAGTATGTAAGGTCGTGCTGGCACATCACACGGCTAGTGCAGGACGAGAATTTGTGGTTTAAAAGTACATATTTTTATTTTTGAATAAAATGAAATCGTTTTGCTAGATAAGACCCTTATGCCTCGTTTGGGATCGTTCAGAGTCTTTTGAAGCTGCATTAAAACTGCAATTCTAAACCAGATTGAAACTTTTGGGGTTCAATAAAGTTGAAATTGAGAAATTGAGAAAAATCCTGGAATGTTTTTCTTAAAAAAAAAACTTATTTTTTCTCGCCTGAACAAAGAAAGACATCAACATTTTGGATGACGTGGGTTAGTAAATTATCTGGATTTTTTTTTTAAGAAAGTGGAGTAATCATTTAAGGGTAGTCCTGGACTAAAACTTAAGTTTGAGCTGTTTCAACTAAAAATAACTTGCACTGACAGATCTTAAAATATAGCAATGCCAATGATTTGTCTTAAGATACACACCAGTAAGGTCTTTTTCTAAAGCATGTTTATAAAAGAGTTAAATTAAGACGTTTAAGCATAAGTCATAGTTCTGGCTTCAGCTAAGCCTTGTCTGCAAAACCAGGCCTTAATATCCCATTTTAAACATTAAATAATATTGACAAATTATATATCGATGGAAAGCTCTAACAATGTAGTTTTCATATTTCTTAACCATCTTGAGTAAGTAATAGGACAGTGAGAGCAATTTTCTAAAATGTCAGGGGCCCTCTGATGGGCACACTGGGTATTACATGTTTATAACACTACTATACTATTATAATTCTTCACAAACATATATATATATATACAGGGGTTAAATTGGGATTTGTTATGTGGGGGGCTCTACGGGGAGGGGTACTTCAAGGGGTAACATGTTTAATACTGATGATAGCAAAGCCACTGGTGTGTTTCAATGACATTCTGGACCTCTGATAGGATTTGTGCCAGAGGTTGACCCCAAATATTTTATAAAGAGCGTCTGAATTTTTAATGATGCAAATCTATGAGTTTGACACCCTATATCCATTTGTTGCACATGTCATTATGCACAACTGATCAAACTTTAAAGGAAGTTAAAAGAATCAACCTCCTTGAATAATTCTAGGCATAAGATAGTCTTTTTAGCCTCAAATAAAAAGAAAAGGTACAACACACAGTACTGTATCATCAAAATGTCTTATAAATTAGCCATAGAGATTCCCTATGCTGGTCAGCAGCTAAAACAATCATATAGTTAGGTTTGATTTGTGTAATCAAAATACATTATTTTATTAAACTATAATAGTTATATCCAGTGTCATCCTTAACATAATGTAATTAGATGAGTGACATACATACTTTAATCCTTTACACGTTTCTAGTCTTATGAAGTTTTCTCGACGTGGGCACCATTCTTACCTCTCTCTCTCTCTGTCTCTCTTTCTCTCTCTCTCTCTCTCTCTCTCTCTCTCTGTTTCTCTCTCTCTCTCTCTCGTCAAATGATCCTGTGTGAGAGCGCGTTCTTGAAGTTCTGAGTTTTTTCGCTTAAGTTGCATAACTTGCGCGAAGACGCATTTAAAGGGAAAAGCGCGTGTTTTCGCGGCAATTGCGGCGCCCAATTCGCGTCATTGTCATCGCCCCATGCGAGGACGCGCCTGGTTTGCATTGACTTTGTATGTAATCTGCTCGCGCAAATCGTTGAACTTGCGTTGGTGAGTATGCCCCATAATGAATGAAAACGCATTATTCCCTTCGCGTCAGTGCACACGCACCAGCGCAGCGAGTACACACGCACAAGCGCAGCGGGTACACTGGCAAGAGCAGAGCGCGACCTTCAGCCTATGTGCCGGGGCTTAGCTCCGGACGGCCCCGGCCCAATTTAAACCCTGTTATATATATATTATTGGAAAGCTCGAAGAATTTAGTTTTTATATTTTACGCCTTTTTGCAGTGATAATAATGCAGTTATAATAAATAGTAGGCAGCAAACCACGGACCCCTAATGCAACCACAAAGTGTCACAAAAACCTTTTTTTTGTAATTTTTTATTTTGATCAGTCCTAGCTTTACGTTTATAGCATTTTGGGCATGAAACATTTTTATTTTTATTGTTTTTAAATGAACAATAAATAAAAAATAAACTAAATATACTTTTATTGCATTATATTTATTTATTAAAAATAAATCGCTAAACTATTTTTTATTTAAAAAAAATCTGTCTTCTTTAAAAACCATGCTTAGGCTTCTAGATCAAAGAATGCCAGAGCTAAATAAATTTGAAGGAGCACTTTAAAAACTGAAAAAATAGGGGGGGGGGGGGGTCATATGATAGATGACGGGTATCAATTTAAACCAGACATGCCTTATATCTTACGTGAAAAAGAAGATCATGCTTAGACCAGTGTTAATACCTGATGTAACTGGTGCTGATCTTATTAATAGCCATTATTGTTGAATAATACTGATGAAATATACATACTGTGTTTGTTTTGTTTTTTTAATCTGTGATGGTGATACTCCTGTGGTCTTTCAGGCTGGAGATCGGTCCCTTGCTGGCGTAAGTCACCTGACTGCATTTACAAGAAAATATCATTTCTAATCATTTTTAAATATTAAAACTCTATCAAATTTCTATTATTTGCTTTTGTGTTTCTTTTCTTATTTTGCAGGTCATCGCTCATGAGATTTCTCATAGCTGGACAGGGAACCTGGTGACCAATAGGACCTGGGAGCATTTCTGGTGGGTTCACACACTGGGCTTCCTCTAAATACACACATTTCAATGCACAACATATAAAGGTGGTTGAATATTATTGTGTTGTTTAGGGTTTATACATGGTGTGGGTGGAATGTGGAGGAAGTTTTTTGTTGTGCATCAAACTTCATTATTTCAAAAGAACAGTTTTCAAAGTTAAATCTCTCTCTTTCTCTCTTCTTGCAGGTTGAATGAGGGTCACACAGTGTATTTAGAGCGAATGATTGCCAGGTCTATGGAGAGTGAACAGATCAGGCAGTTTAAAGGCATTGGAGGATGGAAGGAGCTGCAGGAGGCTGTGACACCCAGTGTTTCCCACAGGATTTTGAGAGACTGTGGTGGTGATGACATCACACGCCAATTAGCATATATGTGACGTCATCGTGTCGTGTTTGCGTTTGATCTAGTGTTGGCACCTGAAATATGTTTCACTTTTACTCTTTGATCTGTATCTGTATTTGATCTGTATTATATATCATATTATATTTTAAGCCGAATTAAGCTGTTTTAAATAGTGAAATAAAAATGTAAACGTGAATCATGAAAATTCTATTTGTGGGGGCCAGTGTTGATTCTGTGGTGGGCCACCACAAATAAATCAATGTATGGGAAGCACTGGACACCATTATCTAAATATCCACACATCCAAATAGACTCAAATTTATATGGTGTAGTTTATACAGTTTAAACCTCTACACTGCTAACAAAATTGTCAAAATATGTACCTCAGCTGTCACCGGGGCAGTACCCTTTTAAAAGTACTACCTAATATGTACTATTAAGTACAGTTATGTATACATTTAGTACCAATACCTTTGAGATAATAGTTTGCTGCTTCGAGGTACTAATAAGCTCCATTTTGGTACCAGTATGGGGTACTAATGTGAACTCTTTAGGTGCAAAGCTATACTTTATGAAAAGGTACTGCCGCAGTGACACCTAAGGTACATATTTGGACATTTTTTTCTGACAGTGTACCAACAGGCTGTCGTTAATCACGTAAAAACTAATCGAAAAGATATCAGTTACAAATTTTTTGTGCATTAACAAGCCAAATGTATTTATACAACGTTTTTTTAATGTTGCATTGTTTCAAAGCAGATAAACGTGAAAGAAGAGAAAAAAGAAATATTAAATTTTATTGTCTTTATAAATAGATTGTAATCTAATAAAATTGTATATACTATGTGCACTTTAACAAAACTAAAACGTTGTTGATATGAAATAGTATTGCCAATGCTAACTAATAGGTAACTAAATCAAGCTGAAGTAAGTTTAGTGTGGTGGTGTGTTTTGTAGGTGAAACAATTTGGAGCAAACAATGTCCTTACAAATCTGGTTCCAAATCTGCATGAGGTGGACACGGATGAGGCCTTCTCCTCCGTGCCTTATGAGAAAGGATTTGCTTTGCTTTATCATCTGGAGGAACTACTGGGAGGTCCAGGTACACACACACACACACACACACACACATACACACACACACACACACACATAACTCATTTACACCATTCATTTACATGTGTGATATGTGTAAAATATATCATTATGAACTATGGATAATTGTTAACCTAAGGGATCAGTTTATATCTACAAAAATGAATGATTTGAAAGAAAAACCCAGCAGTCTGTTTCTTTTTCTTGCCCAAACTTGTAGAAGTCTTCATGGGCTTTGTGAAGTCCTACATTCAGCTTTTCGCCTATGGCAGCGTAACCACAGAGGAATGGAAAGACTATCTGTTCACTTATTTCAAAGACAAGGTAAGAAATAATAAAAAATCCTATCACAATTTGAAAATAATTTGTTGAACAGTTTTTTTTAGAAATATTAATAATAATAATTCTGAACACAGAAGAGCTCCGATTACTGTATAACTGACCTCTCTTCCTCTTCTCCGTTAGGTGGACGTCCTGAATAAAGTGGACTGGAATGGATGGATGCACACACCAGGAATTCCCCCAGTTAAACCACAGTGATAACTTAAATTCATTTTGTGTTTCTGTGTGTCCCTAAAGCATTTCACTTTTGTTTGGAGACTAATTTGAACCCAGAACTGAGCCATAAAGCTTTTCATACTTGTAAAATTGCCTGGGATTTTGTTGGGGTTAGGGTGTAGAGTACAGTAGGGCTGTGCAATTAATCATTTTTAATTTTCAAATATTTTATTCAAACAATTACAAAAAGTTAATCGAGGTCAAACAATTATTGTGTGATTAAAATATAAATTGCATGCTGCTGTACCGATGTGTTTGTGTAAGGCACTTTGAAGGCATCACTGCTTTAACACATGCAGCCTATTGCAACACTTAATTAAAAGGTTATATAAATGCATGTTTTCAAAGTCACAGAGTTATCATGTTAAATAATCATGATTATGATTGTGCCCATAATCGAGCAGCCCAATAAGTGCTAGAGGGATGACGTGTTTTTGTAGGCAAAACCCGGAAGTGAGTTAACATTTGAGCACTTCCGGTTCCATCTTCCCAATTACCTTTTATAATTACCTGTTATTGGACCTTTGTTGTACAATTTTCTTTAAAGGTGCAGTGTGTAGATTTTAGCGGCATCTAGCAGCGAGATTGTGAATTGCAACCATCAGCTCAGTCAACCGTTCCCCTAAATGCAAAGAGAAGCTACGGTAGCTGCCACAGGACAAACATGTGTTGTTTAAGACTAGTGCTGTGATGGATCGCAGTTGATCCGTATGGATCACGACCTGCAGCTCGGCTCGCATGCGATTCGCGGATTAATATGCAAATTTAAATAGGGAAAGTGTATCATTTGCACGTGTTTCTAAGGCAAATGATAACATTCAAGTGATTTAGAACAATTTAACCGCAAAAAACGCTTAAGTGAGCAGATTTCTGTACGCACATACGGTTAAATGTGTCCGGTCCAGCTCCAGTCAGACGTAATTCCCTTCAAAGATCAGAACTCTTGATGTGTAAACTATAGAGTTGCGCTACTGTGTCTCATACTGTAGTCCATTAACATACATTTGCTGAATATAGCAATGAAAAACAACGTAACATTTTTATGTGAAGCGACTGTTTAAGCTGCATCTTTTTCCTGAAGCGCCATTTGGAATTCGCCCTCCGCCTGTGTGTGTGTGTGTGTGCATGCGTTTAAGAGCTCTCAGTAGTGCATATACGGAGAGACGCGTTTCAAAAAGTAAGCCAACATAAATCTTTCTTTTCTTGATAGGGCACATACACACAAAATGATCTCCACCGTATTATTTTTCTAATAAAAACATTTGTTTAAGTCTAAAGTGTGTGTATAGATTAGAAGCAGAAACCAGTTTGTGCTTCTCTTAAAGAGACATTAACCTCAATTAACCTATTAAGTCTGTGTCATTAATGTTAATCAAACAACCCAAGACAAAGAGAAAATCACTTCTGTAGCTCTAAAAATAAATAATAATATTTAATTAGTACAATAAAGACAGTGTTATTATTCATTTAATTCGATTTCTGTACCTAATGATAATTTTAGACCTAACTTAATTTGCATCTTTGTTTTTTTTTTAATAAATGTAATTTCTTTATTTGTTATTAGATTTTTAGACCCCTTTTTTTACTGATCCGAAAAATTATCCGATCCGTAATGTGATCCGAACCGTGAGTTTTGTGATCTGTCACAGCCCTATTTAAGACAAAATACAGTAGTGCCAAAACGCAGTTTTTTAATTCAGGGCTAGCGTAAAAACATGGCGGCACAAAATGGTGACTTCCATTTAAGGGGACCCGCGGTGTATGTAGATTAAAATGTCTCATTCTTTTTTCTGAGTTTTCTGATATATTGTAGTGTCATTCAGATTAAACAAATAAAAAATCTTTTATGTATGTATTTATTTATTTACATTTCATGATTTAATTGCAAGTAATAATTAATTAATTAGTTAATTATTTTTCATCAACTTAGATACCCAATACAATTCTCTCCCCAGTTTGGGAAACCCTGTAGTAGATTATGGTATAGTACTGTACAATCCATTTCAGTATAGTACAGTCTATTTCAACACAGAACAGTATAGTATAAAAACAATATAACACATTTAAATGCCCCTATTTAAAATGTAAACGTGTGTGATCTGTATCCCTTTCTTCGTTGACAGGTATGACACCACTATGGCCGATGCCTGCACTTCTCTGTGTGAGAGATGGGTGAAGGTGAGATTTAGTCGCACACAAGAGCCTCTTATAATCCGATTTTCTCTTGACTGTCAGACCATCATTTTTCTTTTTTTGTGAATTTGTCGTAAGGCGAAAGAAGAAGACCTTGCGAGCTTTACTGAGGCAGATGTGAAGAAACTAAACTCTTATCAGCTCATTGAGTTCGTGGCTTTGCTACTGCAAGAGGTACTTAATGACATTTACCAAAATTAATTCTTCTCATTCAGAAGCATTTTTCTAAAAAATGTTTTTATAATATAAAACTATTAAGCTTAAACAGTGATATTTATCTACATGTCTATTTAAATATATTAGAAAATATGTGAGATCGGCAGTGGGTGAATTGGGCAGTTTAATCTAATTCACTGAAATGCATCAAATTTACTGATTCTATTTTAGATGTTGCTTAATTTTATATTTGTGAATATATTTGGCTATTTGATATATAGTCCACTCATTCTTTATATGAAGTAAGCTGTTGTTTTCTTTTTTTAGGAGCCCCTGCCTCTGACCCATGTGAAGAGAATGCAGGACGTCTACCAGCTCAACAGTGTGAAAAATGCAGAGGTCCGCGTCAGGTAAACAGCATCAGTAACCATAATTTCTAGTTCATTTATCTTCAAAAGTGTCACCAGTGTTAAATGAACAGTTACTGATGGCAAATATCACTGCCTGTTATTTGTAATATGTGTTTCATGCAGATGGTTGCGTGTGTGCGTCAAAGCGAAATGGGAGGAAGCCGTTCCCCTTGCACTGAAGATGGCCACTGACCAGGGCAGGATGAAGTTCACCCGTCCCCTCTTTAAGTAAACAAATTATTTTGTTCTAAAAATTCACGATTCAAGACAAAAACAACTACTTCATGAAAATAAACACAAGCCCTACTCAGATAGTAATTGTTTTTGATGGGTTTGTAAGGTATTTTCAACACTTACAGGGGCTAGCCAGTGATGTTAGTGCTGTTCTTTGACCACCCGCGTAATAATTCCCAGCGAATGTTTGGCTCATAATAAACCAGTCTAACGTACAATCTTCACCAGGCATAGTTTTGACATGACATGGTGCCACCCAGCATACCCAGTTGATAAGTCACCGCTCGCCACCAGTTCACTAGTTCGTCTGCACCTTAAAGAATTAGTCCATTTTCTTAAAAAAAATCCAGATACTTTACTCACCACCATGTCATCCAAAATGTTGATGTATTTCTTTGCCCAGTCCAGCAGAAATTATGTTTTTTTTTTTTTGGGGAGAACATTCCAGGGTTTTTCTCATTTTGATGGACGCCAACACGTAACAGTTTTATTGCAGTTTAAAATTGCAGTTTCAAAGGACTCTAAATGGTCTCAAACGAGGCATAAGGGTCTTATCTAGCGAAACGATTGTCATTTTTGACTAGAAAAATAAAAAATATGCACTTTTAAACCACAACTTCTCGTCTTCCTCCGGCTCTCTTACGCACCAGCGCGACCTCACGTAATTGTGAAATGACGTGGAAAGGTCACGTGTTACGTAAGGAATAATTGACGACGGGCCATTGAAAATAATGCACACCAAGTTGGTAATTCGCGGAGTGCTGTTACACCGCAGGTGTGCATTATTTTCAAATAATTCAAAGGAGCAGAGTAAATTATTCCTCTTATACCACGGTTACCACAAACATTGCTCTGGTGCTTATTTTTAAGACATTTGACAAGTTAGGTGTGCGGTTTACAGAAAAATAATCAACACCCATAGAACATTTCTCAGCCAATCAGAATGCAGCATTCAACAGACCCGTGGTATAAATATATAAAACACACATTTGTGGATCATTTTAAACAATAAACTGACACAAAGACATTAATTAGTATCATTCCACATACGACAACATCGGACCGGTCCTCTTTCTCCACACTTGTAAACACTGGCGTGTAGTTTCGATACATCATCCGTGACCTCTTGACGTGATGACGTATTAGGTGAGGTCACGCTGGCACGTCACACAACCGAAGATAGACGAGAAGTTGTGGTTTAAAACTGCATATTTTTTATTTTTCTTTCCAAAAATGACAATCGTTTTGCTAGATAAGACCCTTATGCCTCATTTGAGATCATTTAGAGTCCTTTGAAACTGCAATTTTAAACTGTTAAGTGTTGGGGTCCATTAAAGTTCATTAAAATGAGAAAAATTCTGGAATATTTTCCTCAAAAAAAAAAACATAATTTCTGCTCGACTGAACAAAGAAAGACATTAACATTTTGGATGACATGGTGGTGAGTAAATATCTGGATTTTTTTAAAGAAAATGGACTAATCCTTTAACTCTTTCCCCGGTAGCATTTTTTATGATTTTCTCATAGAAGTTTTATGCCTTCCAGAAAATGTTCTTCTTTTAATATATAAACATACAATGAAGGAACAGACCCTCTGCTTAAAAAAAAACACTTTGTCCTATTTTTATTTGTTCTCTTTTTATCACCTCTCAAATATGAGTAGGTTTTTTCAAAAATAACATATTTTGAGCAAAAAGCTGAGATAATCAAAATAATGATCAAAACACACACTGCGTTTTAACTGTTTTTGGATCAGTGAATGCTTTCAAGGCATCACGAGAATGAATTGAAAACGGTACTTATGGATCGCTCTTGTTGTATTTTAAAGTCATAATCCAATTGGTCTGCACACTACTGCGCAAGTTTGAAAAACAGTTTCACGGCCAGTAAAACATTTTTATGGCTGGAAAATTAAAAAAATTGGCAAAAGTCACCGGTTTGAAATGAATCTTTAATAGCTACTGCCATACTCTCTGCAGACCCTGCTTTGTTTTTTTAGGGTCATGTTGTTGTGTTTTGTGCTTTTTTGATTTTCAAGAGTCACGCATACCTATCAAAGTCCCTGCTAACCTCATTTTCTCTCTCCGTCTGATAGGGAAGTATACAATTTCTCCAAGTACAGCGAGGAGGCAGTGAAGGTTTTTAAAGAGCACCGTGGAGCGCTGCACCCTGTCACTGCAATGCTGGTGGCCAAGGATCTGAAAGTGGATGGAAGTTAGGACCCTGGAGCTTCTCACAAGCGCGCTGCTCTTTGCATTATTCTTAACTCGAACCCTCAGCAAATTAGTTCATGTGAAGAACGATTTTATTTTGCTTGGCCAAAGTGCTCAACTGTTTTCACAGTATCTTGATGGATGTTTCTCTCAGGGCTTATAAAGCAAGCACCCTTTCAGTATCATGCAGTATATGTCACTCTCATATAGTTCAGTGTTAATAAAAATCTCTATAGACATCAACCTTTTATACAATCTCAATCTCAAATGAAGGTTTCTGTAATAAACTCCATCGTCTGTACCCCATGAGTTTGTCTTCTTTATGTTTAGCAATAACAACACATTAAAACAGCCTAGTCACATTAAACTCATGTTGTGTAAGAAGCACAGGAGTCATGTGAAGCTTTATCCTTTCAGCCGGGATGTTTTCTGTATCACTGAGACAGCAGCACTTAAGATTTGCTTTAGTTTTGTCTAAAATAAAGTACATTCAATCTGCTGGCTCTGTATTTCTATAAAACCCCAACATTTAAAACACAAATGCAGGAATTTGGGGAATTGTCTCGTACGGGCTTAACCTTTTTTCTACATAAAGACATGAGTCCCCAAAATAAAGTATTGCAGGTCTAACAGGTCAGGTCTTATATATTTCACAGATAAAATAAAATATAAAATTACCAGGAGAAGTGTTTGTGGCATGGATGATCCAGTGGCTCAGTGGTATAAGCATGTGAGCTGGATCATGCTTACATCCTCCAGCCTATATGTGCAGGTCAGCCACCCTAGGTTTGAACCATGGACCACCTGGTCCAGTGTCAGTGCTCTTACCTCTAAGCCACTGTGTCCTGCACGTTTGTGCTCTTTCTCTTAGTAATTTTATATTTTTCTACAAATCTAGAAATAAAACGCATAAGAGCACTTAAAGAGAGAGAATCAGGGCCCGTATGAATAAAGCCGCTCAGAGAAAAATTTTAGTCTTAAGTGTGTCAAAATTCTAAGAATGACGTCGTTTTACTCTTATTCCTAGACTTAAGAATAAGCTTGATTTATAAAGCATCCAAAGTGTTAAGACTAGGTCTCAGCTCCTAAATTAAGAGAGCTGGAGAGGTCTCTTAACCTAGTTAAGAGTTACAAGAGGGCAGCAGAGAGGTGTGGAGATCATGCACTTTACAACAAATAATGTGTTAGAATTACTTTAATTCAAATGTTTTTCTATAGCACTTTTGAAAAAAATTAGTGTTGCATTGTTGCAGAGCAGAAAATGTACAATAAATACATGTTAGTAGTATATAGACAGTAGATAGGAATTAATATAACATGAAATATAAAGAGTATAGGGTTTTTTATACAATGTTTATTATATTACACAATATAATATACAGTATAAGATGTATATTAGTGAAACAAGTTTTTGCACAGTACCAAGAATTTTTATGGGATTATCAAGACAGCAATGGTATATACTTAAATGTATATAAATGTGAATAATATACACTGTAAAAAGTTAAAGTTGGATCAAATTATTGATAATGCTTAAAAATGTAATGTTTTTTCAACTTAAATTTCTCAGTTTAAGTGAAATAATTAAAGTTAAAAAAATTTAAATATTAGGTGTTACCAATGAAGTAAGTTTTTTAGGTAGAGCTGCTTTTACATTGTACAGTTTATGATGGGTAAATAAAATACCATAAAATGTAAATAAAATCTACAATAAAAAATGTGAAGTATCTACAAGATTGCAGCGACACCATTACATGTAAAGTGATATTAATAAAGTATACAACCCTGACCCAAAACATGATGTCAGCAATGTTAGCAGTGAGCAAGATAAAGGTGAAAGTGACAAAGATGGCATAAATTACAATGGTGTTTAACTGGAGAAATCCAACTTAACTTGATAATCTTGTTCAGGCTTGATCATCAAAGCATTTTTTATCTAAGTGTTTGCAAACTTTAGTCTTTTCTTTATAAACAGCTTGTGAGTAAATATGATTTATCATCTTAATTTTTTAAACAGCATTACGTTGCTAATCAAAATGGTGCAAAATCGTGTAAAATAAATGCATGTACTTATTTGTAATATTGTTAAACATTTTGTGAAGCAAATTTAAATTAAAATATTTAAATACTAATATAATTTTAATGTCTTCATGATTCATAAATGTATGGTGTCACATGCTGATATGACTGTATAACATTGCCGGCTTTCTATTGGCTGATTCAGAGGTTAAGGGCGGCCATTTTAGGTTGAAATCATTGTAGTCCTCAGTTTTAAGTCAGCACTTAAGAATGAGTCTTACACTTTACTGAAAGTTGCTTTCAGCCTCTTTATAAACATCTCCTTATCTCAGACTGGTCCTACTCCTTACTAAGAATGTTTTGACACTTAAGTCATAGCTTAAGACTATTCTTAAGTGCATTTCTGAGATGTTTTATACATACGGGCCCTGGGCTTGAACCCTGGACCAGTGTCCAGTGGCAGTGCTCTTACATCTGACCCACTGGGTCCTGCATAAACTTAGTTCTTCTGATAATTGTGTCATTTATTTTCACATCTAAACAGCATAATATATATTACAATGAATCTACCCTTGAACCACGTGTTGTAAATACCACAAAGCCTGGGTGTGTGCGTATTGTTTTATTTTTTTTTATGTGGGATGCGTTAATCCTACACCTGGCATTAACAACCTGGGGTTGAACCCTGACCCACCTGTTTTGTTGTCAGCGCTAAGCCACTGACTTTGTATGGCAACCTTTGTTGTTTCTCAGGGAGGTTTTTTCTTTTTGTTTCAAACTATTAAAGAACCTTAAACCCTAAGGCAAGGCAAGTTTATTTGTAGAGCACATTTCATGCACAGAGGTAATTCAAAGTTCTTAAATAGAAATTAGAAAAAAATCTAAGAGAAAAAAATAAGAGACACACAATATAATCACAATAAAAACAAAGATACATGAGAATTTCAAATGACAATAAATGTGATTTCAATTATTTTAAAATATTATTATTATTATTATTATTTTTAAATAGCAAAAGTCAAGTATACAGTAGTACGAGACATTAGTGAGAGGTATATATTGTATCATTTGACTTTTTCAAGGTAAAGAACAAAAGAGTACAGTACAGTATGATATCAATGGGGTTTACAACACCTTCACCAGCTGTTTTATTTTACAGTTTGGTACAACTGGATGACTTCTGTGTTCAACTATTTATTTTCATCTCTTCCATACATATACTCCTTTTTGTTTTTTAAGTCTTATTGTAAATGTGAGAGATTTCATCTTGTATGTGTTCAATACAATCCCTCTCCAGTCTTCCATAGTAGGTGGAACAGTTTGAAGCCATCTGTGTGTAATAGCCTTCTTTGCTGCTATCAATAGTAGGCTATTCTCCATCACGTCATATTAAACCATTACAAATAATAACACTTTCTTAACCTTTCAGGACTTTATAAGCAAATTTGTATTGATCAATTGATGTTTGTATAGACATTTTCAAATAGGGCATATTTTAAACGCATCAATTAATACAGAAGGGGACTGGGCTCAAAATGATATAGTAAAGATAATTCTGTCTACCTATAAAGCCACAGCAATTAGTACATGTATTTTCAAATACATACCAATCTTCAAAACCAACAAATATACTCGATACTTTCTATATAAGAAGGAAAATTTCAATGGGAAACGACATACTCCGATGGAGGCTCTTTCTATAGAAGAATATCATGAGTATAGCAGTATTGACATGCAAAATGGCGTACAAATATAGCGGCTACAAAACACAGTCACATGGTCTGGATGAATACTGTACATTGTGCATGTAAATGCACTAAAAATGCAAAACATAATATTGAAATGTCAAAAATATTACATTGAGAGACAATACTTAAACTTTACTTGGGTGTTAAACTCATTCACGCGTTAAAGTTTGTGTCCATTACATTTTTGGGCCCTACTGTAGCGTTTAGATGTTTTGCATTGATGAATTTTCTCATGTTGTCTTAAAAGGAAAATGCTTGGATCTGTAATCATCATATGCTTGCCTTTCAACCTCTGGAAAATCAAGGAGACACTTTCACATAATTTCTCCCCACTTTTAGTCTGGGAATAAGGCTGTCACGATTATAAAATCTGGCTGACGATTAATTGTTTGATAATTTGTGACGATTATGAATATTAATTTAATTCTCATACATTTTTGTTTGTTTATGAAATAATTTTCAAAGATTTTTTTTTTTGATTATTTAAATTAAATCTTTTGCAAGATTTACTTGGCAGTAAATATTAATACACATAACACATATTTAAAAGCAATCTGATACTGTCTCTTTTATACAGGCGCTGCAGCTCCCCCTTGTGTTTTTTAGAGAGATGTGCAATCATTGCGGTAATTTGAAATCATCACGATGAGGTCAAACAATCACGATTTTTTAATACATCTTTTTAACCTTTTTTAAATTATTAGCCTAATCTGTTAATGTTAATGCTACAATGTCAATGAAGAATAAAGTACATTTTTAACAGCCTGGCGGATAAAGCTGTTTTTCAGTTTAGTGGAAGAAATGTAAAGAAACAGTGATAGGAGTGGGTGGGTGGGTGGGGTCACCCACTATGCTGAGTGCTTTCTGGCTTTCTACGGTGCTAAGCCCTCCTTTGACTGTTTTTATGCACTACATTGTTGGGCCCTTCTGTGGTGGTTTGTGTGCATTGCTACATTGCTACGTCCTGTGGTGAATTTAATGTTTTGTATTGTTGGGCCCTCCAGAGGCGGTTTGTGTGCATTGCAATGCCATGCCATGACCTCCTGTATCTGTTTGTGTGCATTGGTGACCCTTCCTGTGGTGATTTGTACGAATTGTATTGTTGGGCCCTCTAGTGGCAGATTGTGTGCATTGCATTGGGTCCTGCTGTTGCTTTTTGTGTGCAATGCACTGTTGGACCCTCTTGTGACTGTTTGTGTGCATGGGTGACCCTTCCTGTGGTGATTTGTATGTATTGTATGGTTGTGCCTGTATGTGGTGGTTTGTGTGCATTGCATTGTTGGCTCCCCCTGTTGCTTTTTTGTGTGCATTGCATTGTTGGGCCCTTCAGTGCATTGGTGTCCTGTGGTGATTTGTGTGTTTTGTATTGCTTGGACCTCCAAATGGTGGTTTGTGTGCATTCATTGCATTGTTTGGGCTTCCTAGTGTCTGTGTGCATTGCTGAGCCTTCCTGTGGTTGAATTGTGTTTTGTGTTGTTGGGCCCTTTGTGTGCATTGAACCTTCTTGTGGTGATTTGTATAAGGCCTAAGTGGTTTCTTTTGCAGCGTGCAAGTAAACTCTAGAGAAACTCCACTGAACATGAGTTGCAATTTATTTCTATGGCTGTAATCTGAGTCAAGGGGATTACCTTATGTTAGTTCCAATAAGAAATGATTTACCATGATCTTTTCTAGTTATGTTCATATGCTAGTTGACATTTGGCACATGGTTTTGACATACATACATTGTGTGTCGCTGGCACTATGCTACATCAGTTGATAATGTGACATAACATTATAATGTGAAACTAATAACGTGAATGTGAATCATGTGAAAAATTATATTTTGTCAATTAATTCCAGAGGATATCTATTTCTCTAAATCTCCACATACCAAAAAAAGACAAAACGACAAAAGTAAACAATGTCACTTTACTGTCTCTACACATGCAGTCGAACAGCACAATAATTTCATAATGATCACATCTGAATATGTTGCAAAGGTGACAAAATCCTCTGGATTGCCGGAGTACTTTCCCGTGCTGTACGTTTACCTCAGCCTGCCACCGACCTTCCCCTTTCCACGGCCTTTGGCACTGCAAGAAAACAATAACAAAATGCAATCTATTTAAATCTGACTTATGTAACATCAAATAGTTTCACAATTTAGGTGATGATTATTTATAAACACAAAAATAGCACTTTTAAACTAGTTTACCTTGTTCATGTATTGTTTTTTATTTAAGTGAAATTATAACAAACGACTGTTAGCAAAATAGCAGATGTCACATGCAGGTTACACATGCAAACATACACGACTTGTCAAATGATCTAAAGGTTTTTGCCTAAACGCTTGACACATGTTCTGCATACAAATATATTTATACAAATTTCCCCCTGATAGCAATTACAAATACATTTAAAGGGGACATTTCACAAGACTTTTAAGATGTAAAATAAGTCGGGGTGTCCCCAGAGTACATATGTGAAGTTAAAGCTCAAAATACCATATAGATAATTTATTATAACATGTTAGAATTGCCACTTTGTAGTTGTGAGCAATAATGTGCCATTTTTGGGTGTGTCCTTTTAAATGCAAATGAGCTGATGATATGCAAACACTGATCACCATAATGGTGGTTTGTTGAAATTGAAACTCAATTGTGCTGTCAATTATTTTCTTTTTCTCTCTGCACTAAATCTCAGTGCCGTGGTTGGATAGTGCAGATTAAGGGATGGTATTATTATAATAAGATCCCCTTCTGACATCACAAGGGGAGCCAAATTTCAATTTTTTTACATGCTTGCAGAGAATGGTTTACCAAAACTAAGTTACTGGGTTGATCTTTTTCACATTTTCTCATTGACAGAAGCACTGGGGACCCAAGTATAACACTTAAAGGATAATTCCGGTATTTAACACCCCGAGTCTCATTTCTGGTCCGTTCCGGATGAACCACAGTGATGGACACAGAAACCCCGACAATGGGTCGTGTCTCGAGTCTTCGACTCGTTTAGAAGCGTCCCCTGACTGCTTCAGAATGGAAGTCAATGGCCATGCACAAACATGTCATTAAAACAACACTTAACGTTCATTTTCAAAACTGTGCTACTCACCGAGTGGTTCGTGGTGTTCGTTGATAATTAAAAACAAGTTGTGTAGCGAAATACAGTTTCTGTCGTGTTTTATTTGGCATTTTGTAAAATTCCATTGACTTCTCTTGGAAGACTGTTTGCTCGCTGATATATCACTCCGCCGCCGGGAAACAGAAAAGGGACTGTTTACATGTGGTTGTTGTTTTTTCACTCGGTTTCTCTCAGAAGAAATTTTTCCCATATTTGTAGGGCTGGACCAGAATATTTGAATATTCGTTCCGTGGGTTGACATTCGATTTTCAGTTTTGAGATTCGAATATATATATAAATATTTTACAGCGTTAATGCAGAGCTTTTGCCAAGCAGGAAGTGCGCTTCACGCTCCCGCTCTATAGGTGGCGCAGAGAGACCAACATCCATAGCCAACAGCCACCAAACTGCACCAGTGTGGAAGAGATCGCCTCGAATGGAAAATACGCTTCCTGCTTTGGTATTCACGCTAATAATGTTGTAAATAACGTTCAGTTTCTTGCAAAAACTGATTGATTTGCTTCACAAGACGTTAATATGTCACACAGAGTTATGGGGGATTACTGTTGTATTGGATATATATGCTTTAGCTCTTAAAGTGTGCGGATCTGTTGACTTGCATGACGGAGCACCGGGGTTTCTGCAAAATATCTTCTTTATTGTTCTGCCGATGAAAAAAAACATATTGGATGTGTGGAATTTGATGTTTATGGTGTAAGTGTTATAAATAAACTTGATTTTGAAAGTATGCTACTGTTTTATTACAGTTTGTTGGACTACGTTCATTCATGCTTTAGACTCAAATACAGAGCGGAAGTATACACGCGGTTGTGAGGTATCTGAAAAAATAGTTCCACTATAGCAAATAACACGGATTGAAATCATACATTGCGCCAATATATTTGTTTTTAATCATCAACGAACACCACGAACCACTCGGTGAGTAGTACAGTTTTGAAAATGAATGTTAAGTGTTGTTTTAATGACATTTTGTGCATGGCCATTGACTTCCATTCTGAAGCAGTCAAGAGACGCTTCTAAATGAGTCGAAAAGTCAAGACACGACCCATTGTCAAAATTTCTGTGTCCATCACTGTAGTTCATCCAAAACAAACCAGAAATGAGACTCAAAGTGTTAAATACCGGAATTATCCTTTAAACATGGAAAAGGTCAGATTTTCATTATATGTCCACTTTAATATATTTTAAATATATTTATCTTATCAGATAAAATCAAGCAAAGTAGCCAACAAGTGCCCCCCCTATAGAGAAAGTCCTTTAATTTAGTTTTAAAAGCATCCCAGCGTGCACATTATTAACTTTTGTTTGATTATTTTGATGAGCCTTTACTATTTTCTGCATAAGTGTAATAATATAAACTATTAAGTAAATGTTTCCCAACCTTTTGACAAGTCGCGTACATACAAACACAACAGTTTAAGATGCTGAATGGTTTTCATGCAACTGTGATCTTCTGTTTTGTCCTAATGTAGTTCATTGGCCCTACAGATTCCATCTCCAGAGGCACAATATATATTTTTAAACTTACCGATTCATTGTAGTCTTTCTCATATGCAATCAATATAATTGTATGTGTAAATATATCAACCTGATCTCACGAACTTCCGTGGGACAGTCACTGAATTTTTTGCTAACTTTTCCGTGGCATTCTCACGGATTAGCCACTCAACTGTTCTGTCCCACTTTCTTACCATTGTCACTTCAGTTTAGGGTTAGATTTACATAAAATGACATCCTTACCCAAACCCAACTCTAACCACAATGCCAGGCGACAATTGTTTAAAAATTGGAAAATATAAAAGAATAAATCAGAAAAAAAATGTATAAACCAATACTAAAAAGGACATACTAACGCAAACACCAAATCTAACCCTAAAAAAAAGCGACTATACCGCGGAACTTTGTGAGATCATGTTGAAATATATTTGTAGTACATTTATCATCAAGTGTTTAGGGATGCATGGACCTCAGCATGTTGGCGAGGTCTAATATGATTATCAGTACGGTAGAAACTGAAGGAGCCACTTAAACTGGCCCTATTAGGATTAATGGTAAAGATCCCAATCCTAAAATTTTCCCCCTTTGTCTCTAGGATTGAGCCGGATTACATGCTGAGCTCTCTCCTGTCAAGACCTCACAGTTTCATCAGGCTTAGGTTTTTGTTTACTAAAATAATGGTTAATCTTGGTCTGCCAATCAAACTTTTCTCTGCTTCTTTCATCTTAACCTAAAGACCTTTGAAACCAGGGGAAAGTGACCAGTGTGGCTCAGTTTACTTACCTCTGGTGATCTTGGACTCTAGCGAGTAGCTGAGTGATCTGTAAGGGAGAAACACGGAAGCCTTGCTAAGCACAGAAGACAACACATAACACAACACGATGGAAACCTGAGGATGTGCAGAAGTCCCAGTGCCTGTTTAGACCTATGAGCACCCACGCTGGCAATCGATCAGACCCGAGACTCATCTGACCGACAACACACTTACTGATAGCAGGCTACACAACAGTGAGGTTTCACAACCAACCAGTTACTTACAACTTCTGCTGTTCAGTGATTCGTGCCTGGAGAACATTCATCTGGAAGCAAGCCACAGTTTTAGACAGGCATGCAATGGACGCCTGTGTTAACAGCTCCAAAAGTGGGAACTAATTTACTGCTACTACTCGAACTCTTACTGGCAAACTCCATTCTACTTATATATATGGTATGATCTGTGACTTGTGGTTGAAGGCGAAAGATTGATAAAGAGGACTTGGTGACAATAGCCACAAGCCAAAAGTCGTTTTAGAGGCAGAGCAAATACTTACAATAAATATTTTTTAAATAATGAGTTCCTGTAAAGTAAAATGAATTGTGATAAATGTTACAAAGATAAAATGTATTTGTTGCAACATGAACTACACTGCAAAATCCTGGGAGTTAAATTAACACTGCTCAGTGTTTATATAGATCCACTCTCCAGAGTGTTAAAAAAGTAACACCGGAGAGAGTTAAAAGCTACAATCTGTGACTTTATCCTCTCTATCACCATCTCTGTTTGAAACCTAAAATTGCATTTTACATCTTACTTTTACATCCTACTTGGGTTATTTTCTTAACTTAGGTTTAGATGTTGGCTGTTTCATTTAAAGTCACCATTTTTGTGATCAGTGGTTGTTTTAGTAGGACTTGACTCTTGACTATTAGCATGTTAGTTTTTTCTAACTGCTATATCTTAGTGTGTTTAAAACACATTGTTATAGCAAAGAAAAGGTTATTGTGTGATTGAATATTGATGATTAAAACAAAATGTCAAACATAATCATTTAATGAACAGATTTATTAATATAGTTTTCCCCCTCATCAGAAGCATAATTTTCTATCAATAATAAACTACTACAATTCAAGGTCCAGAACTCTCATAGCAGTTTGGCATTCTAAAATACTTTGATAGTATGCACAAAAACATTAACCGCTGAACAATCTAGACACAAAGACATCAAGAATCGGAGTATGAATCTCAACAATGGTGACAAAGAATATGGTAAATAAGTTCTTTATTTATTCATGCCGCAGTGCATTCTGGGAGTTCTGGATGAGGTTTGTAATTTGTTAATACCCAGCATGCATTGCAGCATGAAGCTTTTCATTTTACTGTCACCATCATTGTGATTTATACTCTGATTCTTGATGTTTAAGTGTCTATGTTATATTGCAGTTAATCTGTAAGTGTCAGTGCTTAAAAATGGTTCAGAATGAAAAACTGCTATGAGAGAGCTGTATATCATACTATAGTATCATATTATTGACAGAAATAAACACTTCTAGTAAGAAGTCACTAAATTAATTATTTTTAAGAGTGTTATTTGAAAGTATATCCTAACAACCATTATAATCATAGAAATGCACTAGTGTATCCTCTTTGGCCACAAAAAAAAAACATGTTTTAAACACATGAAAATTATAACAGCCAAAAAAGCTAAGACTAAGACTCAAGAGTCCAATTAAAACAACCACTAATCACAATAATGGTGACTTTAAATGAAACAGCCAACATCTAATCCTAAGTTAAGAAAATAACTCTACAAGTAAGATCTAAAATGCAATTTCAGTTTTCAAACAGAGATGGTGATAGAGAGAATAAAGTCACAGATTGTAGCTTTTAACTCTCTCCGGTGTTACTTTTTTAACACTCTGGAGAGTGGACCTATATAAACACTGAGCAGTGTTAATTTAACTCCCAGGATTTTGCAGTGTAGAGTGTTCATTTATATGATTTTATATTAAAGGTGCAGTGTGTAATTTTTAGAAGAATTTCTTGACAGAAATGCAATATAATATACAAAACTACATTGTCATGGGTGTAATAAGACCTTTTTTTTATAATGAATTGTTATGCTTTTATTACCTTAGAATGAGACGTTTTTATCTACATGCACGAGGGTGGAAGTCACCATTTTGTGCCACCACGTTTCTACAGAAGCCCTTAACGGACAAACATTTTTGTCTCCGACAATGACATGTTTTTCCGGTGGCAGCTACTGTAGCTTCTCTATGAGTTTCAAAAGTGAGGTGCGAGCAGTGGGATGAGCCGTTGGTTGCAATTTGCAACCTCACCACTAGATGCCGCTAAAATTTACACACTGCACCTTTAACTAGTCAACCAACCTGAGGGGAAAGCACAGGATTTATTGGGGAGGGTGATGAATGTGTCTATTTCATAATCAGGCACTTAAATGATTGTGTTAAAAACGTCAAATGCTTACGTCATATTTCTGTCTCTTGAGTTTCTCGCCGAGGTCGAACTTCTCAGCCTCCAGCTGCATCATCCATTGCCAGAGCTCATTGGCCTTTTCTCTGCGGGAACCAATCAGAAGGTTTATCAGTCGCCATTTTAGAAATGATGGAATCAAATTTTGTGCAAATGAAAGCATCCAGTTTACTTCAATTTATCTTCAGGCAGATGATCAACGTTGAGTGGCTTCCTCCTCTCCGCCAAGATCTTCCTCTTCTTCTCTCTCTCCGTCTGTTTCTTTGCCCCTTTGCGACCCTCTCCCTGTAAGATGATTGATGGGGTTTGATACAGGGGTGTTGTAAGCAAGTTATGGCTCTTGATATTCACATGCTATTAATTGATGATTTTGAGGTAGTTTGATATAGTTCGTCTGGTTAAGATAACTCAATAAATGCCTTTAGGACCAAATGTTTCATTGTACAATCCGTTCATTCAGACCTTTTGCTGTATTCCTCCATACTGGTGCGTCATGTTGGTAAGAGCTTTCTTCTTCTTGGCATCTTCATCCAGTTTTTTTCTCTGTTCCTCTTGTTCTCTCCTCTCTTTCTCCTCCTGTAGAGATGCATTAGTGTTAGCTCCTCATTATGTTTTATTCTACAACTTCTCATGGCATTGTCGAAGTCTCCTATTGGCTAAAAGAAGTGTCACTCACGGCCAGACGAGCTTGTCTCTCCTTCTCTTTATCCGCACGGATTCTCTGCTGCTCTGCCCTCTCTGTACGACGCTTCTCCTGCAAGTCCCAAATGAAAACCATTAAAGATGATGCTTAAAAGGCTGATTTTTTTGCAAATCAATGCCCCAATGTTTAATATATACTGACAGATCTTTATATCCATAATGTTTGGAGTGTCTCTCAGAGCAAACATGTGTGAAGATGAACGTTTGAGGGACTCACGATTCGGTTGACCAGAGCAATCAGTTCCTCTTCATCTTTTTTCCTCTGGATGAAATGAGCTTCGATCAGAGACTGCAGCTCAGTTAAATCCTTCTCCTGACGCTTTCTGTGGATGTCCTATTACATACAAACACAAACAATTATCACCATAAAAACACACAGATTATGTTCAGAATAAAACAAAACACATTATCTGTATGCACAGAATGTCTGTATGCACTACTACATTTTCCAAGATGTGCCACAATGCAATGCACAACCTTGCACTTTTTCAGTGTCAGGCAAAGGCAAAACAAGCTCCTAAAAACGTATTTAAAAAAAGAATGCAACGCATATTGTTTTGTTTATTAAACAACATTTCTGTCCATTTTAATGACCTTTTCCAAAATATTTTTGATATGAAAAAAATGTCAGGTGGTACAACCAATCATTGCCTATTTGCCAGATAAGTTTTAATACGCGTCCTGTGTCTTAAAGATTGTTTGTTTATTTTATAGTGGCATTTAAATGTATAATCCTGAAAACAGTTTAAAGTTGAAAAAAATACTTAAAACTAACATTTGAGAACTACACTGTAAAAAGTGAAAGCTGCTCTACTTAAAGGTGCAGTGTGTAATTTTTGAAAGGATCTCTTGACAGAAATGCAAAATAATAACTATATTATCAGGGTTGTATAAAGACCTTTTTATAATGAAACATTATGTGTTTATTACCTTAGAATGAGACGTTTTTATCTACATACACCGAGGGTCCCCTTACGTGGAAGTCACCATTTTGTGCCGCCATGTACAGAAGCCCTTAAAGGCCCTTAAAAGTTGTCTCCGTTGATAACATGTTTTTCAGTGGACTGAGCCGTTGGTTGCAATTCCCAACCTCACCACTAGATGCTATTTTTTCTCAAATCAACACATTTTTAGGTTACTTTATGTTATGTCAACTTTTTAAAGCTAAAACTTAACATTGTAAGTTGAATTGACTTGCAAAACCAAGTTGTTTAGTGTACTTTTTGTAACACAATTGGTAACACTTAAAAATGGAAGTTTAAAAGTTCTCACCTAAAATATTTAAGCATTTTTAAACTTAAGTTTTAGGTGTTACCAATTGAAGTAATATTTTAAGTTGATCCTATTTTACTTTATACAGTGTTTAAATGTAAGAACAATAATTCTTACAAAATTATAACAACAATTATAGACAACCTTAGCTTGCATTTATTAAAACTAAAATTATTAGTTAAATTATTAGCTCATTAAAATTACTTAATCATAATGTTTTTATTTTTTAGGGGGATTCGGTTGCACCCTCTGACTTTCTGGTTGCACCACCTGACCTCTGCAATAAATTGACTTCTATTTGGATGCCAGTATAAGCTTTGCCTCTGATATCAAATTCATAAATATACTTTTTAACAACGTGTTTGATAAAATAGTATTTTTTTACATTGGTTGAGTGTACCAGCCTACCCATTACATTAAAGTGGCTATTTTTCAGTATTTGAGAGACTTTTCATTCAGCGATAAAGACCACTGGATCATGTGATATTATGTTTACTATTTACTTGTTAACTTCTTAATAAAAGGGCCATAATTGTGATTGTACTACCTTGACATTTGAGAACAAAACATTTTCAATTATCTGAATAACTGCGGATATTTGTGAAATTTGTTTATAGGAAAGGTTTAGAACATAAAATAATGCCAAAGTATCTTTTTTTTTAATTTATAATATTTTTTTGAATTTATAATAATTTTAATAAAAAAATGTTATTAACAAAAAATAGTGAAAATGTATTTTAACTAAATAGGTTTTATAGAATAAAGCGACGTTGGTGATTTTATAATTCAAAATATAAAGCTCAGTTTACTTACATCAAAGTCCACCTTGTCTCCTTCAGGAATCTTTGGAGCACTAATGTTGGGCATAAACCTGTAACAATTGTTAATCTTATATCAATACACTGCCTTGTGTTGAATACATGGACTTTAACAAAACAAAAGCAGTGAATAAGTGAACGTACTTTGGCTTTGGTTTCAACTCATCTAGGAAGAAAAATGTAGAAAGTCATCATCACAAACATACTGAGAACAGCACACATCAAATTTGTCTTTCACAATCAATGATATTGTTTGTCTACTGTATATCATTACCTGCGGTCTCCTCTTCAGCAGGGGCTTCTGTCATAGTGGATGCAGGAATGGAAAATGGCAAAATTACATCTTTAGTATATCAACATTTATTTAATCAAATCATTTCGGTAAGCTGGAAAAATTGGGATCACGCAATCCTGTTTTGGCTTTTTTACTGTTTGCATGGTAACAGTCCCAAAATATTCAATGCACAGTGGATTGTGACGACCCAATGTTCTGACAGACCTTATCCTCACACATGCAATACAAATAAGCACATTTATTGAAGTCGAGCATGCAAACTTTAAATATGATGTCACGTCTCTTCCATCGTGAAGAGACATCATGCCGTTTTAAACAAACATTTACTTTTAACCGCCATCAAATGATGAGAAATAATGAAAATGAGCTATTTATCATGAAGATGTAATTCATGTGTCATATCTACTGAATTAGTTTGGCAGGAGGTTAACGCAATGAATGAAATTGATGGTGATGGCCACCCAGTTTCACTAAAACAACACATGCTATTATACAGCATGAAACAACCGGATGCAAAGCTTTGCCTTGCCCTGCACATCTTACCACAAATCAGCTGCAAAGTGCCAAAAATGAGTTAAACAATAAAACAATACTAAAGGAATAATAACTCAAAGGTAGTACATGTAAAGCTATGAAAAGCTTTACCTTCAGTTTCAGGTTCTGGCTCCTCTGTATAGATGAGATAGTTATTAGTTGTTATAGTATTTACATACTTTAACAAAATCTTTCATAACAAACAAGCTGACTAATATATCCATAAAGTAGGAATTTGGAGAAATAACATAAAAAACATTTTAACAAAATTAATTTGGGTAATGTTACCTTCCACCTCAGGGGCTGGTTCTAACGTGAAAATAAAATAAAGCAATAAAAATATTAACTATTGAATGAAAAATTATGTTTAGGAGATAATAAAAAAAAACATAGGTAGGCTAAATAATTGCTAAAGATTGATAATTTACCTTCTTCTGGTGGAGGCTGCACTATTGAAAAGAATCAAAAGTGTGAGGAAAATGTTTCATGCAATACCTACTTTAGTCAAATATGATAAATGTGATAAAAAAACTCCCTTATTCAATTAGTTAAATTAGCTAAAGTGTAAAATCACTGAAACAATAAAAATAAATGCACGGGTGCACACTTTTAGAACGGATGTGTTTAAAACAACACATTAGTGCAGAATCCACCCATCTCTGTGTAATTATTGAAACACAACTTGTGTTTTATTTGAACACAAAATGACACGTAATGTGTTAAAAGCTTAAAACAAAAAGATGTGCAAAAATTAACACATCCTTTCTAAGAGTGCATAAATTAATACAAGTTAATATATAATAATAAATCTTAAAGATTTACCTTCAACTTCTGAAGGAGAGGAAATTGAACGAATATAAAAGAATTAAGGGAAAAAGTAAATAACTTACAGGAATAATTAAATGAATAAACTCTTAACTACATGCATTTCAAATGTTTTGATCACTAATCTACAGTCTAAAGGGAGAAACTGGGCGTTACAATCAACCATTCATTCATTTAATCGATTATTATTTTAATTAATTATTTACTAAATCTAAATCGTGTAACTAAATCAAATTTTTAATTCATTATGTAACCAAGTTAATTTAAAATTATAAAGGCATGCAGGTAAAGGTGAAATAAATTTGGTTTTACCTTCTTCTTCGACTTCCTCCTCTATGGTGTGAACATAGCAATGATTAGTAGCAAATATTACAAAGTACTTTGCCTTTGCATGATCAAGATGCTGAATCAAGTTATGACAATTCATTCATTGTGCACATAATCATTTTTGTCAGAACATTGAGCTCAACCCAACATCTTAAAATGGGAAAAATGTAAGACGCACAACTGATAGTTAGCTCTATTACTTAAAAACGTATGTTGCTTAGCAACCGCAAACAGAGTGAAGTTATAATAATAAATAATTTATGTGAAAAAATTCTGCATTTTATTTTTGTACTAAAGATAAATTAGAAATACATGTATACTAATATGAAATAAAACAAACATAATAATAATAAACTGTATGTATATATATATATTTATTTTATAGTGTTTTTATCACATCATTGCCAATTTCATGTTTATTCAAATGGCTAAAATTATATAAAAATATGTCTTTCATATACGTATGTAGATAATGTAAATGAATCTATAGAAACAAAAATATATTTTATATATTAAAGGGATAGTTCACCCACAAATGAAAATTCTGTCATAATTTTTATAAATGTCTTTGTTTTGATGAACACGAAGGAAGATATTTTGAGGAATGTTTGTAAGAAATGAATAGGGCTCACAAACTATTTAATTAAGAAAATTCTTATAAATGTACAGGTTTGTAACAACATGATAGTGAGTAAATGATGACATACTTTTTATTTTTGGGCAAACTATTCCTTTAATAGACTATGTTGGCGAGCACACAAGGGGTGGGGGTGACATTTGAGACAATAGGAAATGGATCTGAGTCTTACTCCACGTAACAATATATTTAATTCAATTCCACAGTCATTCTGGACATGCACAGAGCATACCCAACTCCTGTGCCTAAAGTAAAGCAATCTTAATCTAAAATAGTGCATGCGCTCTTCACACGCTCCTTGCTTTATGAAAGCATATTAAGATTAGTGCATGAATATGACTGCTGGTGATGCTTTAATAATCTCACATTGGCTTACCTTCCCTACATAAGCACAAGATGAGGAGAAAAAATAAAGAAGAAAAACAAAGATGAACAAATGACTTTGGGTTGATTATAAGATTAATGAAGGGCATTTGATTAGATATGGAAGTCTAGGTTTGGAATAGCATACTAAAACTATGTGTACTGTGCATAGTAAGCACACTGTCTGCAATGCCTAAAATATATATCAAACAGAAACACATACAACAAAGTATGCAACCAAAACAGGGCGTCCAACAATGCAATGCACATAAATCGACCTCACGTATCCAGTGTCTGAACTGATTAATTTACACAAAAATAATTGAAATTGAAAAATCACTATGAATTGCCAAGTTAACAACAATATTCATGTGCAACCTGAGCACAACATTTTGTTGAACATAGCAGACAGTGTACAGTTTACCCTGCACAGTATTTAGTAAGTAGTATGCTTGTATTCTGAACACAGCCCTTAAAAGATTACAATTAGTCAAAGGTCATGAGGTCATACGTACTGCACTTCTTCCTCTCCGATGTCCTCTGTGTCAGACATGACTATCTGATACCTGGTAAATAAATCAATCCTGCTTATGAGTGCAGATTTTTTCCAAGTTGCTGAACAATAAGCATTTACTACACTGTAAAAAATACTTTGCCGCCCCAAATGTTTTGTTGAATCATTTCAACTTACTATTATTTATCTTGACTACAGGTGAGTTGTTATAACTTATAAAATTAAGTTGACTTTTCTCAACTATATTTTATAAGTTGGGCCAACTCATCTCTGTTGACACGACTTGTAAATCTGAGTTGATTTAACACATTTTTTTTACAAAAGTATTTTTTACAGTGTAATGTAAAAACAAGAGAGGTTGATCTGGTCTATGTGACCCAGTCTTTGGAAACTCAGCTCAAGTCACTTTTTTATTTATTATTTTCTACACAAAACCATCTTACATAATGTAAAGAACATTCTGTGAAAATATAACCTTGATATTTTTAATATTAACTGAGAAAGATCATGTCAAAGATTGAAATCAATGATTGAAATTCAACTATGATTTGTCAAATCTTATAAAGAGACTTAAGCCTGTATTACACAAACATTTCAAAATCTGTTCTTGCTTATTCTGTTTCTGTATGTTGAACATTAGCCAGTGAACACTTGACATTTTTTACACACGGTAAAAAATTATATTAAATCTTACTTTATTTCAACTTGTTTTTGTAAGTAACGTCAACTTGCGACAAGTCAAAACTTAAAATATTAGGTTAATTTTTTTTTACAGTGAATAAATAAAAAGTAAAGATGTTCTCAAGGCTAAACACGTCCAGCAGGATACAAACTGTCACACTTGAAACATGTAATGAATGAGTGGAGGTGGCTATTGTTGCCAATAATAAAGATTGGTTGGGAACAGGTGTTGCATGCTTTTCCAAACAATGAACTTGGCTGATCTCACCCAGCCCCGCCACTCATTCAGCGTTTAAATCAAGACCACATGTGTCCTTGTCATCTATTTTTGAAACTCACATTGTTTGTGCTGGTTATTGTTCCATGCACAGCACCTATTACAATTTTGCCATTTAATTATCTTGAAATGCCTTTGTACACCTAATGTATTTTATCAAGCAAAACATTTAACAAAAACATCCCAATGGTTACGCTGCAAGGACACCTGCGTGAAGTGACTCCATCGGGTTCAATTGGTTAAAGTTGTTGCAAACATGCAGTGAACCTGACTTTAATAGCTGTTTGTTTTGATATTTGTTTCTGATGTCATGAAATTATTTTATCCAATTGTAAAAATATAGCATATATACAGTAGTAAGCCCTATGGCTTTTGAGGTCTTTACCCAATTTTGTGCAAAGGTACTCGAACTAATGGCTCATTAACAAGAGATCAACTTGGATAAAGTTTCATTTGAACTCCAATCCTTGTGATAATGAGCACATGGAGGCAACAGCAAGATATTTGAGGACCCAGGCTCTCCAAATGCACCAAGTCTTTGCAGCAGATTAACCGTCTCAATATTGTTTTTTTAGGTTAATAACCAAGAGCCACTTTTACTCCAACTAAAAGGTTGAGTGTGGCAGGAATGTTGCTGTTGATGCTCTCTGTATTAAGCCGCATTAAGTGAAAAAGCCAAAGCACGCAAACCGGCAGTCTCTCTGGCGAAGAAGATGAGCGTTACGTTGCCAATGATATGAATCAGATCCGAGATTCTTCACATTATATAGAAATTATACTGAAGTCCAATGGGCATGCAATCATTTCTGTAGATATTAGTAACTTTTGTACGCATTAACAAAATGGTTACAGGGTTCATCAGCGTGCGTCTCTTACCTGAGATGTCACCAAGAAGAGAGAACGAGAAATGGGATCTTATCTCGAGGGTCCAGACAGTTTCAAACCAACCCCAAAGCTCACCTAATACAGTCCTGCCAGATCACGTGAGATCAGAGCTTAGCTCCGATTGGCTGGTGGAACTGAGACTATTGTTAGGTACGGCATAGCATGAAACCTTAACTTCATCACAGTGTTTTCATGGATCTCTTTATTGTGGTTGCTGAGACATGATATATGGTTCACACATTTGTTTCGTAAGAAACTGTTGGCTACAATAAGTCGTAGATTTAACAAGGTTACTGGAATTAAAGGTGGTGCGACTTGCATAGTGTTATTCAGAAACAATACATAAGATGATTGTCAAAAATACAAGCAGAATACAGAATCGTCGAACATGAACGTCAACTTGAGTCGTCAGAAATGTATAATCTTTATCTGACGGAAGTGTCAGAAGTGATACATGTAAAACGTTTAAATGAGGACAACAAATAACAAATGCTATATAAGTGGTCAACATCGCAATTTTAGATTTCAAAAAATGAATCATTCACACAACGTGAATTGGGCTTAATTTTGACCTTTCTCTGTTGAAAAGACCAAAGCTGCTGGTCACAAACATGTCATGTTTTGGTCAACCAGCTATGCTTCACCAAAGATAAGCGGGTACACCAGCAAGCACTAACCAAGCAAAAACAACATGTCAGATCATGCTGGGTCTTTTCAGCAGGGTTTGCATTAGTGACCAAAAGTCTTAGTTGACTGTGCATCATATGCAAATATGTCATATCAAATATATGATTTAGGCCAAAAAGTGCACGTTCCCTTTGTTCAGATTTCTAAAAAAAAAAAAACAGTTGCTAACTGCCTTTGTGAATACAGACACATAGTTATTAACACTTTTAGAAAGATGGTCACAAAGAAACTTTAGACCAGTGTATCCAAGAGTAAAAAAAGCTAATAATTGATAATGATAAGACTATAATGGTCTTCTGCTGAATCGATATAAAATAATATTGAGCGCAATATTGTATCAAGCAGTACAATATATAGTTAATTACAAAAACGTACACTATGTGCTAACATATATTATTAAGAGCATTTAAAAAAAAGTGTCGCTACGACAAAAAAGTACAAAATACAGCTACTCTACTGGTGCTCATATTCAAAACAGGCGAATATGAAATGCGATGTGAAGCTTTGCTTTAGTTATAAATTAACAGGTGAAAGGTGTGACTAACTGAGATTTGACAAAAGAAATGGTTTTGGAATGTTGTTACTCCTTGTACATAAGGAATCTTGGAATGTTCAGAGATGGCTGCTTTTTATAATATTGTCATCTAAACAATAGAGTCAAATCTTTACAGCCTAAATTTCATATCAAAGGACGTCGCGCGCAAAGGCACGACATTAAAGTGGGTGCAAGACGTAGGACTGTGAAAACAGTGATAAAATATATACTTTTCTTTCTCTTTTATACTGTATCTACTCACATAGACATTCCTGGGCAGTATAAAATGCTTGTATTTTTTGGTATTATTAAGTTTTAAAAAGAAGTGTTGTGCATTGTCTTGGTCCCTGCCTCTCTGGCATCGTTGAAGGGTTAATGGCCCATTCCTGTAAAGAAAAAGAAAATGACAAAATTACAAAAAAATGCATACTAAAAATGTGAACATCATAGTCTATGGCAGGGGGGTCACAAAGTTTTCATTTCGCGACCCACTTAAATATGTATAATCGAAATGTGATGAAACGAACAATTTATAGGTTTATTTATTTCCCTTGTCATTTTATTAATGAAATGTAAGTTTATAATACTTTATGTAAGTGATAATGTATAAACAGCAGGTTGTTTATGCAGGAATAAGCTCTGACAGTGTGATCAGTGTGATCGTAAACAACTGTGAAAAGCGCTATATAAATCAAATTTAATTTAAAATTGTATCTTGTATCACAGTAAAAGAGCTTATTTCGTGATGAAAACCTGCTGCCTATACATTTTCCCGCTTATTACATGGATATTACCTCTTAAATAGAGTAAGGAACATTAAATATTGATTTGAAATATTTTATTTGCTCACGCAGACCTTCCGCGAGAAAAACCCATTTAGGTTCAGTTTTAAGTTAAGACAAGACATTTAAATGTCACAAACATACTATTTGGTTTAATCACTTGTAGATTTTATGTCAAGTAGGTTACTAAAAAACATTTTTATTACATTTTTGTGTAATATTAAACTGTACTTGTCAAAATGATCTGCAGCCGTGTGTTATTGGTTTCAGGCGGTTGTTATCTGGGAATAACATAACTTGAAATGTCGCGACTGTCAAGCATTTAAGAGTGCTGTGTAATAAATATATGTATAATACCATATGGAGTATCATATAAAAATAATTGTCGTTGGTTGAACTAAACAGTTTTTTGTAATTCCCGACCTACAGTTAAAAAAAACGGCTCTATGGTATTGCTATTAAAGGATTAGTCCATTTAACAAAAAAACGAATCCAGATAATTTACTCACCACCATGTCATCCAAAATGTTGATGCCTTTCTTTGTTCAGTCGAGAAGAAATTATGTTTTTTGAGGAAAACATTCCAGGATTTTTCTCATTTTAATGGACTTTAATGGACCCCAACACTTAACAGTTTAAAATTGCAGCTTCAAAAGACTCTAAACGATCTCAAACGAGGCATAAGGGTCTTATCTAGCGAAACGATTGTCATTTTTGATAAGAAAAATAAAAAAATATGCACTTTTAAGCCACAACTTCTCCTCTATCTCCGATCCTGTGATGCGCCAGCGCGACCTCACGTAATTGCGTAATGCCGTGGAAAGTTCACGTGTTACATATATGAAACGCACATTTGCGGACCATTTAAAACAAAAAAACTGACACAAAAGACATTAATTATTATCATTCACATACAACAACGTCAGAACGGTCCTCTTTCTCCACACATGTAAACACTGGGGCGTAGTTTCGCATACGTCATCCGTGACCTTTCGGCGTGATGACGTATTACGTGAGGTCGCGCTGGGGCGTCGCACGACCGGAGTTAGATGAGAAGTTGTAGTTTAAAAGTTGTTATTGTGTAAAAAGAAAATGTAGATTTTTTTCTAGTCAAAAATGACAGTCGTTTCGCTAGATAAGACCCTTGTGCCTAGTTTGGGATCGTTTGGAGTCCTTTGAAACTGCAATTTTAAACGGTTACGTGTTGGTGTCCATTAAAGTCCATTAAAATGAGAAAAATCCTGGAATGTTTTCCTCGGGAAGCATAGTTTCTTCTCGGCTGAGCGGGGAGAGACATCGGCATTTTGGATGACATGGTGGTGAGTGGGTTATCGGGGTTTTTTTTAGTAAATTGACTAATCCTTTAAAGCAATTTTTAAAATATAGTATTTATAATATATTATATTGTTTTTAACAAAAATGTCAAATCATTTTGACAGACTAACCTTCTTATGAAATGAAAACTTTCGAAATAATTGTTTGTGAATAACTAAAGCCAAAGGAATACTAAGCATTTTCGTCACAGGTCAAATATGAGACCACGCAGACAGTATGCGTACAACAGCGCATGCGCGTGAAAATATTGAGACAGGACACTCCACTACAAACAATAGACAGTGTTTCACACACCATCGTCTTTATTTCATTTTCAATTGTTCCAAGAACAGAAAGCTTTGGAGCATTTTCGTCACCATAATATTTGATTCATGTTATTAGGGGCCAAGCACCTATGGTGCTGTGGCACCTATTGTTTCTGTTAGTATTATTATTCTTCTTAATCTTAATCTTAATCTTCCCCAATGGGAGTCTATGGCAGCCCTATGAACCGTATATAGGAAAATGATGAAATTTGGCACAGTTGTAGTGGTGGTCATAAATAGTCATTTGGCCAAAAATGGGGTCTCTAGCAGTAACTCTATAGCGCCACCATCATCTCAAAAATTCAATGTTCAAATGGTTATAACTCGTGATCCATTTGCTCTATGAAAATTCTACTTAGTACACATGATTGCTCTCCTCATGCTTATTGTTTTTAATACCTTACAGTAAGACTCCACCCATTACAGTAGCGGCCATTTTGAAATGTACAGTATTTCGTTTTTTTCGCTACTCCTCCTTCAAATTTGGTTCAATTCTTATGAGATTTGGCACATGTGATCTTTGGAGTGAGCCGCATAGAAATGACTGAACAGAATTTTGATATTTTTCTTTATTCAAAAGTAATTAATGCGCGAACTTAACGAGATTGACGCAAAATTGGTTCTGAGGCTGTATCTCGGTCATTCTTTGATCAATCGAGATGAAATTTGGTACGCTTCATGTCGACCATGAAATGGGGGTCCATGCCAAATTTGGTGACAGCGCCACCTATGGGTCATGAGATAGGAAAAAAGGCTATTTTTGCGCATAACTTCTGAATCGTTTGTCAGAAAATTATGATCTTGGTGTCTACGGATTCCTTGGCTCATGCCGCATCTGCCGATATGTATTATGCCGGGATTGACCGAACCGCCTGTCCGCCATTTTGAAATCTGTGATAAATTGCTATAACTTTTGAAGTATCGGATATATCGGCGCAAAAATCGGTAGGGAGCTTCCGCATGACGTCCTGAGGAAATCAGAGAACAGCGCCACCTAGGGGTATAAACTATAACAGTTCTTATAGAACTGCTTATAACTTCTGAATTCTTTGTATGGCATGTAAGCTCTTTTCTGCTGCTAGCTGTGTCTACTGAGTGGCGCATCTGTTAAGTCGTTGCATAGAGATCCTGAGTTCATGGGTTCGAATCCCACCTGAGCCAGGTGTTAATTTCTTCTATTATAGTTTTGTTCTTTCTCACCTATTCTTTTTGACCTGTCTGTAGTTCACATATGTTCTATTTTTGCCATGTTTTCTGTTGCTGCTCTGCACTGCGGTGGTTCTGCTCTGTCATTGCTACGCTTTGGGTTCTTTGCGGTGCCTTGTGTTCTTGATGCACCTTGGGTGCTCAATGCGCCCTGAGTGATTGATAAGTTGTATCTTTCTGGCTGTGCTTTGGGTGCTCATTGCGCTGATTGTGCTTGGCCCCGTATCGCTGCTTGCAGCTATATTTTGTTTTCTTGTTGTTTATGCTAAACATTGTTTGCAATGGTGGGTCGGCTACTTTTCTTCATCTATCATAAATTTTTTAATGCACTGTAAATGTCAGTTCTGCCCTGACGGCCTTGTAGAGTAATAAATTAAATAAAAAATAATTTTTATTGGGTACGCGGCGAACACGGCCATCCGCGCAATGAGTATATTCTTTAAAAGCTGCGCGGAAAAAAGTATACACGGCTCTTTATCCGGCAACACTTTAAAATAAGCTTGCATTTGTTAATTTTAGTTAATGGCAATTGTTTATGTTAGTTCATTGTGCATTAACTCATGTTAAGAATTAAAAATGTCTTCGTAATGCTGTAATTAACATGATCTAAGATTATTAATTGCTTTAGAAGTCATGTTTATTGTTAGTTCATGGTCAACCTTATTAAATAAAGTGTTACCCTTTGATCTATTTTATCATGGTTTACATTGTTATTGTTTTGCGGTGTTCTACTTTGTTCTGTATGTCGAAATGGTTGCTTCATTTAAGCCAATTATAAACAAATGGTGTAAATGGCCTTGACTGAGAATCTGAGAGCATTAAAATGTTTGTGCGCTTACTGGCGTGTATTCATAGCACGCTTTGTATGAATCAGCGTGTGTTGTAACCCAAAGCTAAACTTAAGCGTAACAATTTCCTAATCTAAAGTTCACACACATTTATGACCATTTTAGAGCGACACGCAGTTCTCCATATTACACGCGAAACGTGCTAATCTTACGCCCCACGCCGTAATGTGACAGACAAGCTGCTTTAATTGTGCTGGCGCTCACAATGCAGATCAGTGTGTGCATGGGGGGCCATTCAAGGCAAACTAAAAAAACGACCCGTTGCTCGTTGCCCAAAAAACGCTAGCTATGTTTGAAGGCCACGGCGTTCCCTTCCAAAGGAACAAATGGGCTGTTATTAAAATAGAACACAATGCCAAAGAGGCATTTAAAAACACCACAGCCGGTAGATGAAGAGCATGCAGCGACCCTTTTGTATTGGCTGAGGCACAGGCATTGAACTGTGTTGTGTGTTGTGAAAGCGTGTGCTTATATATTAGGCATTGACGCAAAAGATGGCTAGACCTGTCCTTCACAGAAGGATCTTTATTTTGACCTCACTTTCGCAATAAATCTTACACTGTGCCATGGCGAGATGCATTAGCAAGATCAGACTTCTTCTCCAAACCTGGCTTTTATCTCTGCACCTGTTTTTCATTTTGTTGATAGGCTGTGACTGTGTCAAGTAGCACAACGGTTTCGAATTCATGTTTGTGCCTGGATAACACTGTAAGATCTGCGTTTGCGCAATTCAAGCATTAACTAAACTTACCGTTGGTGACGGATTTCGTCTCTCCTCTGCTCGTCTACAAAAAGAAAGAGAAGAATATACGCATAAGCAAAAGCTTCTCTGGCCCATGTCTGATATTCCACTTATGCATTCATATGACACCTCACATTTGCTTTTTTAACAATCATTCTCGTATTTTGTGCAAAATCATCAGCAAAGATTTTTGTGGCCGACATGCCGTGTGCACAGTAACGGTAATATGCGTAGCGTGGTTTCATATAACACTCCAAGTGGACCCCTTCATTCTTTCCAGCCCTGACCAAATAGCACTGCTGGTTTTGGTAACATCGACGCGGTTACGACCACAGATTTCCCTTCATTAGGCTTCATACGTCACCATCCACCAGCCTACAAAGGCTACGGGCCAGAACTTCAGTCTGAGGTTAACCACGGCCTTGGCCTGGTTTTGACACTTCATTGAGCATCCAGAAGTAGATACAACAGTACCCTTCACCCCCACTACAGCCACATACACCAGCATTGTTGTGTGTTTGATCTGTTGAACGTCACCCCCGTATAAAATGCGGCTTCATACGAGATGGGAATCATGATAGGTTTCTATTCGTGAAGTGCCGGTGCCACCGCCATGTTTGGTCAACCAAAGCCGTGTGCAACATCCATGCCAGTGTTAAAATAGACGCTTTCACAATAGGTCCTTTGTAAAGGAGTGATTGGTGAGAAGGTGAAATTAACCCTTTGCTAAGCTTTCATTAGGTTATTGACCTACAGTATCATAGGGGCAATATGCGCTTTTACTTATGCAAGTAGATATAGACTTTCTCTAAAGCATCCGAGTCATTAATAACTAAGGGGCGGAGCTTAGCAAAGACTCAATTTGTGCAGAAGGAGTAACTTAGGACTTGCATCTAAAATAGGCAACTTTCATACTACAGTATATAATAGGTAAAAACCAGTGTTCGTAATGAATGGCATGTATGCAAAACACAGTATGTGAGCTTCAGCTGAGATTTCTCACTATGCTTCGAATAAACAATTCAACATCATCCCATGATGCCAGGGGAGCTGAGGAGCCACCAAATTGAAAAATTATTCCAATTAAAGTGGTATATATATACATTCACCTAAAGGATTATTAGGAACACCATTCTAATACTGTGTTTGACCCCCTTTCGCCTTCAGAACTGCCTTAATTCTACCTGGCATTGATTCAACAAGGTGCTGAAAGCATTCTTTAGAAATGTTGGCCTATATTGATAGGATAGCATCTTGTATTTGATGGAGAACGAAGCTCCCGTTCCACCACATCCCAAAGATGCTCTATTGGGTTGAGATCTGGTGACTGTGGGGGCCATTTTAGTACAGTGAACTCATTGTCATGTTCAAGAAACCAATTTGAAATGATTCGAGCTTTGTGCCAGGTGCATTATCCTGCTGGAAGTAGCCATCAGAGGATGTGTACATGGTGGTCATAAAGGGATGGACGTGGTCAGAAACAATGCTCAGGTAGGCTGTGGCATTTAAACGATGCCCAATTGGCACTAAGGGGCCTAAAGTGTGCCAAGAAAACATCCCCCACACCATTGCATTAATGAGAAATTGAACAGGTGTTCCTAATAATCCTTTAGGTGAGTGTAAGTCAAAATTGTATTCCTTGTGGTTACATACAGTACTTGTTTAATAACACCTGGGTAAAGTATTTTAGCGGTTGTTGTTAGTACCTCATGGCAGTGAGCAAGAGTGATAGAAAAGCTCAAAAAGCCCAAAAAGCATCAAATGATAGTTCCTAAACTGCCTTGTGATAAATGCATGAAGCGTGGTACATCAAACACAGGCATTCCTTTGTGATGAAATAACATTTACCTCCTCAACGTGGTCAGATCTGTAGACAATTAACAAGGAAAGGTCTTAAAACAAAAACACACAGGCAACGTTATGGCAATGTTACCATCCGGCTGTCCGGAAATAACATAAAATATTATGCTATAATGGTCCCAAGGTGTCCATAGAGAGCAGGATCCTTTTAAAAAGTACTAATATGTGACATTTCAGGAACAGATATGTAAACATTTGTGCCTTTACAGTACTAATATGAACTCTTCATGTGTACTTTCTAAAAGGGTACCACCCGAGGACAGTTTTTATGACCATTTTTAGGACAGTGTAGTTGGTTCTCATCACATGTCCAAAAAGGGTTTTTTTATACCCAAAGCCTGTTGTTTGGACAAATAAGTGCTTCATGAATTCATTCTCCAGGGGGACGTGAAGATGCTACGGATATAAATAGCTAAGAGAGGGCCGGCTGATTGGAAACTATTCGTGTCTGGTTACCTTGGTAGCAGATGAACCTTTGTTTTCCCATAGACTGCGTTTGCTGGTCACGTCACCGGGCTTCAGGTCCTGCAGGAGGGAGAAGAGGGTGAAATATCACTCACCGAACGGCCCTGAACTACTGAACTCGCATAACACAAACACACACACGTCAATCCATGAGACACATCTGTCCTCAGGGCACAGTGAGGAGAGAGATGTGTGGATATCATACCTGATCTTCAGCGGAAAGAGAAAGAACAGAAGAAAGGGAGATGAAGGAAGCCCGGGGGAAAGAAGATGGGAGTACCGAGAGGCAAAGGGAAATCTAACTGCGTAGAAGAAAGACAAAAGGAGAAAGATAAAGACACAGGAAAACTGTAAAGGCCATGGTGAGGTGCATCACTCATATCATACTACAGTAGCCTATACAAAATATGACTTCATATACACTATTTTTAAACATATAGTAATAACAATTTATAATATATGTGTTTTTAAAGAGACAAAGTTACCATAAAGATTATTCATTTAATAAATAAAATAAAATAAAAGGACCATTTTTTTAGAAAAAACCACTCACAAGGATCATTTTTATTAATACACTATACATAATTATTCATGTTGATTATACCATGGACCTACTGAATGCTGTATTCTGATTGGCTGAGAAATTTTCCATGGGTGTTGATTATTTTTCAATAACCGCACGCCTAACCTTTAAAATGTCTTAAAAAACTCTGCTACGCATAGTGCCGCATTACCAACTTGGGTGTGCATTATTTTCTTATAATTCAACCGCCCGTCGTCAATTATTCCTTACATAAGTAAGATTTCCATTGATTTATAGTTTGTTAGGATAGTTCAATATTGGCCGAGATACAAATAATTGAAAATCTGGAATCTGAGGGTGCAAAAATAATAATCCAAATATTGAGAAAATCGCCTTTGAAGTTGTCCAAATGAAATCCTTAGAACAGTGGTTCTCAAATTGGGGTCCGGGGCCCCCAGGAGGGCCACGAGATGGTGCCAGGGGGGCCCCAATTTTATGACATTTTATGAAATACATTAATTTATCATGAATTCTGTGTAATTAAACCTAAAAAAATAAGGCTAATAACCAACAGAACTACTTTGTATAACTTAATATGTTTTGTTTAATTAAAATGTTACATTTAAGAACACTTTTTTGTCATACATTTTCTTTGGGGGGGCCGCGAAAGGAATGCACCGTACACAAGGGGGGCCGCACGCGGAAAAAGTTTGAGAACCACTGCCTTAGAAACACATATTACTTATGATGAATAAATCTTAGATATATTCAAGATAGGAAACCTACAAAATATCTTTATGGAGCATGATATCCTAATGATTTTTGGCATTTTAAAAAAATCTATAATTTTGATTCATACAATGTATTGTTGGCTATTGCTACAAATATACCTGTGTGACTTTCTGACTGGTTTTGTGGTCCAGGGTCACAAATGTGTATAAGCAATTCTGTTTTGTATTTTTGTGATTCCCTAATAGTGTTTTTACTGTTCATGGGACTGCACCTACAGGTTAGTTTGGGTTTCAGATCAGGTCAAAGTCAGTGTTATTATATTGAACGGCAGGCAAATGTTAATTAGGTGTGAACGCACCCTGTAACCAAAATCTGCTTTCTAACAAGCAAAACTGTAACAAAACAGTCCCAAGATGAGTCAAATTATCCATGAATGAATTCTTCACTGTGGGTTAAAGGTGCAGTATGTAATTTTTAATAGGATCTCTTGATAGAAATGCAAAATAATATACAAAACTATATTATCAGGGGTGTATAAAGACCTTTTTATAATGACCCGTTATGTGTTTTTTACCTTAGAATGAGACGGTTTTATCTACATACACAGAGGGTCCCCTTACAAACTTTTTTTGCTAAGTTGTCTCCGTCAATGACATGTTTTCCCGATGGCAGCTACTGTAGCTTCTCTATGCGCTTCAAAAGCGAGGGGTGAGCAGTAAACTGAGCTGTTGGTTGCAATTCGCAACCTCACCACTAGATGCCGCTAAAATTTACGCACTGCACCTTTAAATTTTAACTCAAAATGATGTTTGTTTCATTTGAAACTTATGACTAAGTAAACCATTTTAAAATTAAATGTAAATGCATAGGCTATGCTTTAAGTAGTATAGGTGACACTATATATAAGACTACTTATAGTTTATAATTACATTGAAACATTATTTCATTTAATATAGGCATGGGTGATTTAGCAGACGGTTTTGGGTGCTTACTGTATTTATATTCAACTAAATGAGCTTATAGTCATCAAACTTCATTTGAGTTTGTCTACACAAAATTATGACATCATCTGAAAAAACAGCAACTTCCCACAAATTAAACCTAAGTTGTTTCCATTGCAACGATCAAATATTCAACCAATACACTGGGTTGAACTGTGAGCTGGACTGCTTAGATCAATGAATGTATAAAAACATATTAAATGTTTCAATTAAGTTTTAGCATGCATGCATATCTCTTTACCATTATATATAGAAGCTATAGTTTTATAATAACATTTACATTACATCATGCATTTGGCAGATGCTTACATCCGACGTGACTTGCAACGCATTCAAGTTAAACATTTTAGCGGTTTGTGTTTTACTTGTGATCGAACCCACAACCTTATGTGCTGCTATGCAATGCTTTACCAATTGAGCTACAAATAAACAGCCAATCAGGCATAAAGGATTTCCGGGAGGCCAGAAAATAAGCAGAGAGGGAAATCTTAAATGTTTTCGTTCAACTAAAACCTCAATGTGATTACATGTCAAACATCAAATGTAAATTTTAGCTGTGACCTCAATGCTGTGTCTTTGGGTTGATGTGACATTGACACTAGGTGGCGCCAGACAACATGCTATATGATTGAACCCTGCCCAACAAACTCTGATGATAATCACTATTTAAACATCCCAGTCTGACAAACTAATCAAAATTTTTGATTACTAGTAAATTGTACTTTCAAGCTAAACTCGGGCCACAGTTGAGAACCTCTGTTATAAGCTGACATGCTGTCTTTCTCATACAGGACACAGATCCAAGGGCTTACCGCTGGTCTTCCTGACGCCTTCCCCGTCTCTGGAGTTTTAGTCAGCCAATCGTTGATGCGGCCGGCCACGCCCACCTTTATCCCAGCTGCATCCTGTACGGGGTGGAAGAGCACACACCCTTTAAGGTCAAAGTTCAGCATTTGAGGTTAGACAGGAAAGAGATCCGAGAGAATGAATGGTTCAAACCTTGTTGGTGGATGCCGGGCTCCCACCGGAGCCGAAGACATTCCCCTTCTCCCACATGCTCTTAATGTTACGAATACCATCCGTCACCATAGGAAGATCTATAGCAGCGGATTTGGGAGATCTGACCTCCTTGTTGCTCTGATCACAGAGACGAAGTAAAGGAAAGAAGAGATAGGGTATGATAGTTAGTTAATGAAGAGTAGCGTAAAAGTAAACTACATAAACTAAGTGACTAAATTTTGTGTTATACTCTAAAAATGAATAAAAATAAATAAATAAATAATAGGGGAACAACTTTTAAATCTTATATAGCACCTATACGCCTTATTCAACCTGCAGTCATGTTGATTCCGGAACGAGGCTGTGATGGATGGACGTCCACCGGGCTGCTGGTCTTTCAGCCATCAAAACATAGAAAACACATCATTTTACAAATTTCCACGGGACAAAGAACCTTAGAAATCATGGATTGTTAAAACCCCTTCAAATTCCAGTGTACAGTGAGAGGCATTATTTGACAGAAAACTTCATCAAATACAACAACTCAAAAATAAAAAGCTAAACATGTCACATATCTTTGGAAAGCTAAAATCCTTATGATTGGAATGATGTTTTAAGATACACTCAACACAGCAGGTACAATTTGTGTCCTTTTTAGGCATTTTTAGGAATGCTAAGGGGTTAAAATGAGAAGGGACATGTGACCTAATTTGAGATAAGAGCAGCGCATTTTGTTGCATAAAATTTTGTTGGCTAATCAATAATCATTAATCATTTCTAATGTTGTAAGCATGCATACTTTTCTTTAAAACACTTATATAGTCCTACAGGGTTCCCACACCTTAGTTAACTTCAAATTCAAGGACCTTTCAAAGACTTTGAAAGTCCAATACCCTTAAATTCAAGGACTAAATGTGGGGACACATTTCAAGTAAGAGCAAGGTTACATCGTGTTACCTTTTAAGATACATAGTTACATTTCCCTTTTGAGGGAAATCGTGCTGCGTCACTGCGGTGACACTTTGGGGACTCCTGCAGGGGTAAGTGCGTCTGAATGTGTACATCAAATTCAACCAATGGTGAGGCTTAATGACAAAGACAGGGTGACGCGGGAGTCAGGAAGTATATCACTATCTGAAATATTGCCAAAGATGGTGTTACAGGGACGCAGGAAGTATTGGAAGGGAGACGCAGCGTCTCGTTCCCTTCTCAGGGAGCAACAGTTACATACGTAACCCGAGACGTTTTCATGTGTCAAACACAACTATGCAAAAAATCATTTTGGTATGAATCAACATTCGCATACAGAAGATACAAGCATTTAAAGTGAACAGTTTAGCATGTGTGCTTATGATATTTTCCTACACTACACAGGAAATAATATGGATTTTTTCCCAGAAAACTTCTTGCATAAAATAGATTCAAGCAATGACCTGTAACTATGTATGTGTATTTTCAAAAACTTCCCAGGGCCTTGAATCCCCCCGCCCATATACAAAAACTTTCAAGGATTTCAAGGACCCGTGGGAACCCTGGTCCTATAACTAGGTACCTATGGTACTAGGTAACTATGTCTCCAATTCGAAAAGATTATAAAAACGCAAGGCATGAATACGTTAAAAACTTGTCTTCGGTAATTTTTTTAAGCACATTGACCGGATTCATTTCTAACTAAATAACATTTGTAAACAATGTTGCCCTTTTGAAAATTAACCATGGTTAAAAAAAACATGGTTAGTGTAGTAAAACCATGGTTTTGCTAATAGTAATCAATACACGAAAACCATGGTTAATACAATTTTACCACACAAAAAAAGATTGGGGGTTCATATGGAGATTTACCTCACATTTAATTTAATACTTGCACAACATCATGTAAATAGCTTGTTATCAAGTCAATCACACTATTAAGTTAATGTTCCTGTCTTGCAAATAACAGAGAAAATCCATGTGACATACTCTTATGATCTACACAAACTGGAGATACTTAACTGTGTCATAAAATATTGGATTGTTACACTACATTAGTATTGTAAAGAAAAGTAAACATGCTTACAACATGAAAAATTAGCTAAAATATCTTAAACAGATATTATGTACACAATACGCTATTCTCATCTCGATTTATGTCCCTTCAAATTTTAACAATCCACGTTCTCTAAGGTTCTTTGTCCTGTGGAAATTTGTTAAACGATGTATTTTCTGTGTTTTGATGGCTGAATGATCAGCATCCTGATACGAAACAAAAGATTTAAAGTGCACCCGCTGGACGTCCATACATAACAGCCTCGTTTTGGAATCAACATGGCGGTAGACTGAATAGGGTGCATGTAGGAGCATGACTATAGCATACATGTGGTTCCCCTATAAAATCCTTTATTGTGTACTTTATTACTGATTTATCTTTTGCTTAAAGGAACAGTATGTAAGAAATGCATATCAATTAATCATAAAATGTCCCTGATATGTCACTAGACATTAAGAAATCTTTTTTATTTCAAATACTTATATTACTGACAACAGTGGTCTGGCCAGGATATTGTTGCAGCCCTCAACTGATGTTTATGTTGTCATTTTGTGTAGTGGCCACCAGCTGTGTGATTGCAGTACCAGCTTTAGCCACAAGTTTTGTGATTGCAATACCAGTTTTGGCCACAATCCTACATACTGTTCCTTTAAATTTAAGGGATGTTTGGAGATGATTTTACCTGCACTGCAGTGGTGTACTGCTCTAATCTGTTATCAATCTTAGACACCACAGGAGAATGAGACGACTTCACCGAGCTGACAGAAACAAACACAAAGAGACAAGTCAATACATGCTGGTATTTAAAAAAACATACAAATAAGTTTTAAAATAAAGTATACATTTGAAATGTTATAATAAATTAACATTACGACATTAACGTCCATCAATATTTGTGTATTGTATAAATTCTCTATATGAAATTGAAAATATTTTGACCCCAGAAAAAACATTGTAATTTTAAACCAAATGGCATCTATAAACAAATGATGCAAAACCAACTTTTCTTAACTTCTATAGTTAATAATCCTTTAACAAAATAGTCTCAAGGTTATTTCTACAAAGGTCTTCAAACATGTGTAGTTCATCATATAATAACTATTGACGGTTTCGACAAGAGCAACGCTTTTGTGCACTAAACACGTCTTCCGGTAGACCTCCACATAAAATCAATAACAACAGAGTAATAATTATTTCTGATAACAAAGGAAATGAATGACCTTCATTCATATATTATATGTAACGTGTATTAAATATTACACGTTACTGAATGAATACAATGTTAGCTACAGATAATTGAGGTAATTCGACAAGGTGTTTCGTTAACACTTTAGTATGAGGAACACTTGAAGAGTTTGGTTCCAAAACGCAATAAATCCATTTTGACAAATTTTGGTAAAAACGTGTTTTCTATACCAAGAAAGTGACAAGATGAAAACAACTATTTTCTGTTACAAACTTTCACACAGCATCTTTAGGTTATAAAAACATAAAAAATTCAAATCTATAATTTGATTTTCAAAGATTTATTATAAAAACTAATTATTTTTTCCACAAAATGCAATAAATCCATGACAAGTTTTTATTCAAAATGCTATAAATCTATTGAATCAATAGCCTATATAAATGTGCATTCATCTTTGCCATGTTATATTCATTTAGTTGACTAGTTGTACACACTAATTAAAAATATAAGCATTAATGTTATTAATCAAAACACTTACTTTGTCATATTAAGATCACTGTCATTGCGGTTACTTGACGTCTTCGCTTAACGTCTTTCACAGCGATCAGCTGTAAAATGTTTTGGTCCTGCTCGATTTTCGTTGACTTTGAGTAAAATTATGGTAAGTTTTTCATAAGATCCTCTGGGGTCAATGTGTTAGCATGAGAAGCTTGATGCTGTCGGGAGAACAAGCACCCGTCTCCCGAGTGCCTCTCAGGGAAATTATTAGATGTTGATGGCTTACGTTTCTTTCCCGTCACAGAAAACCATCACAGGTTTAGCGATGCAATTAAAGTATTATTTTGTTTTGTTTGTTGATCACAAAGTACAAAGTAGATGAGGAAAACTAGGACTCCATGTACTCAGCGCGCCGCCATGTTTGTTTACATTGCGTGAATGGTGCGCTGTGGGATTTATTGCGTTCTGTAAAAAAAGGGGGGAGTGGCGTTTATCGCATTTTGGGAAAAAAGGGAGAAAAGATGACAGAATAACACGGCGGATATTGGATTTTGCGTAAAATTAAGAATTTACTTTTAACTACTGACCTGATATAATACTGATTTTGGCAGTAACTCATTTTTTTTCAAAAATGTCGTTTATCGCGTTTTGGAACCAAACTCTTCACTTATTGATTATTAACTATGACTTTTGCCTCAGTAAACTCCCAATTTAGTGCTAATTAATAGCTAATAAGGTAGTTGTTGTAGCGGTTAGGTTTGGGTATTGAATTGGGTTAAGGGATGTACAATATGGTCACGCAGAACAAGGCATTAATATGTCTTTTATAAGCACTAATAAATAGGCAATATGTAACCTAATAAGAAACTAGTTAAAAGTGAGAATTGGTCCATATACTAAAGTGTTACCGGTATTTCTTTCAGAGATCAGTTTAGCCACTACCACTACCGATAAATAAATACAGACAGGAAGTTCAGGCGCCTAACCAAGACAACTCGTGTGTGTCCGATGAAACCATCTATAGCAGGGGTCTCTAACTTTTTTGTGAGGAAGGGCTACCAAAACAGATAAATCTGGAGGGCTACTTTTTGATATAGTCTACTCAAAACTTTTGTTTTGCTTGTTGATTTCATTTTATTTAACTTGTTGATATGATTTATCGTTGTTTAAAATGTTAACATACATAAACCAAACCAAGCTATTATAAAAATATGTAATAAATAAATATTACAATTGAGACTAATAATAGAATGTGCTTTGACATAATACAAATAACTTTACCACTAACTCCTAACTATGAAAAGTATATACTGTACAACATCTAACAAACTAAACCAAATGTATGTTGTGCTTTCTATGTTTACTCTTTCTTTAAAATCTGGTTTGATATTTTATTATGGAACGCACTTACAGTAAATTCACACATTTGTCAAAACTACTAAGATGCTTAAAACTGTGCATTTCACTTTAAACGTTGTGTCGCTTTGGACACAAAATATGTAAAATGAATAAACTCTGTAAGATGTACAGGGAATAAAAGAACAAGCGTTCACCTCTTCTGTGCAGATCTGTTGAGGAACTCGGCTCTTTCACCGATCTGAGAAGAGACATCATACAATGGACAGATTTAGGAAAGGTCAATGCACATACAAAGACACAGATGCAAGTTCAGTATCGGGGATGTCTATTCGGCACAAGACTAGCCTGTTTCTTTCAGTACGAAACTGTCATAGGGCCAGGAAAAGCAAAGGCCCTTGTCCCCCCCGCCTCTATGGGAACTGTGGTCTGTGTTTATGATATATGATGTGGGACTGGGGGAAGGGCTGTTCCTGTGAAGCAACAAGCAAAATCATGCAGACAAACACACATACACGCCCCAAAGCTATCTCCGAAAAAACCCACTTCCCCCCTCGACCGAATATGGGAGTTCCTAAAACAGTCCTAGGCAGGAAATTCCCCATTCTCAGACGCGTTTGAAACGGCCGTGTTAAAATGCGGTTACAGTAATCCTATTAGTCTAATGGCCTTCCTGCGTCCCCCCAGAGTTCATGTCTTGAAGAGAGAAGCTGGGCTTTATCTCGCAAAAACACCATCACGCCATTTTGTGTTTTTGAAAGAGATGGATTCCAAAGAAAAAGAGCTGTCTGCAAAACCATTGACAGCGGGAAACTGGTATTCAAAGCATGCTAAGAAACTAAATTGTAGAGGAAATAATAAAAACTAAAACAAAAACACCACACGATACATGCAATACATACAGTGTACAAGATGACAAAGCACATCTGTGTATGAATCATCTGTATATGATACAGAAGAGGGAAGGTGTAGTATAAGTTTAGTTGTATACAAAACCTCACCATGGTTTCTGTCGAAAAACAGCCTTGACATCTACGTCACTATTGTAAAATCCTAAAATTATGTAAGATCTGTCAGAGCAATGGTTTGTTGGTTACCGCATGTGCTATGATACATTAAACCAGGGTGTAAAATCTGCCTTGACTCTTTCCTTTATCTCAATCCCTCATAATATCATTGCACTGTTTCTTTAAACAAAAGGCCTAAATAATGATGCTAGAAATGTTGTCTAAATACATTTAGTCTTATACAAACTGTATTACTATACTAAATATAACTTTACTAAACTTTATATATAATACTGGATATACTCAAATGCATTTTTGAGCTGTCTTCATTTAAATACATCTTGCACTAACATATCTTAAAGGTGCAGTGTGTAAATCTCAGCGGCGTCTAGTGGTGAGGTTGCAAATTGCAACCAACAACTCAGTTTACAGCTCACCCTTCGCTTTTGAAATGCATAGAGAACAAACATATCACCGTTGAAGATAACTTAGTAAAAAAGTTCGTCCGTTAAGGGCTTCTGTAGAAACATGGCGGTGCAAAAAGGCAACTTCCACGTAAGGAAACCCTCTGTGTATGTAGATATAAACGTCTCATTCTAAGGTAATAAAAATATAACGGTTCATTATAAAAAGGTCTTTATACACCCCTGATAATATAGTTTTGTATATTATTTTGCATTTTTGTCAAGAGATCCTCCAAAAACTACACACTGCACCTTTAACATATATCAGTGCCATTGTTTTATCGCACAGTATTGTTTATTTGTAAGGTTTGTTTGTAAAAACTACTTTAATTCATGACTGGGCCTTAGTTATAATAGGAGATTAATCTAAACCCTGTCTGGGAAACTACCTCTTAAAGGTGTGGTGCATGATCTCTGAAAGCCAATGTTGATATTTGAAATCACTTAAACAAACACGCCCCTTACTGCTGATTGGCTACAAGTGCGTTTCGGTACTCGGCCCGACTCCCTTTTCCAAAGTGTTTTTCAAAAATCATGCACCCCGCCTTTAATGTATAACTATGTCAATGACACAAATGTTACAAATATTTTCTTACAATATAAATTATTTGATACATTTCTTTTCCTGATACCACAGTTTTGTTGTACTAAGAAAGGATGTATTAATTTTTTGTGTTATGCTTTTAACACACTATGAAGTGGTTTCCCATACAGGGATTATCTTAAGACAGGACTAGGTCTTAATTTAATTAGTAAATATAACTAGTTTTAACAGACATTCCTTAATAAAAACATTACTTTTGTGCATTTTGTGGCAAAACAAAGGGCACTGATGTATTTTAAGATATGGCTGTGCAAGTTGTTTTCTACGGAGCCCCTAAGGGGACATGGAGAAAAAATTAAATAACGCTTAGTTTCGCATGTGTACGTGAAACTATCACGTGCACACGTGAAACTATCGCATTTAATTTTTGCGTGCGGACGTGAAACTATCTCTACTAGTGAAAACTTTACTCTAGGACTAGTCTAATCCCTGTCCGGATGTCATTTTAACACGTGTAATTTTGTGTTAATTTGTGTTAAAATAAAACACACGTTCCAATATCAACACAGAGATGTTCGGATTCTGAACACTGATTGTGTTGTTTTTAACAACAGTGTAACATTACCCATGGTTATGATGGTAGTTTATGTAAACTCTGGTTATTCAGGTAAAACTTAACGAAAAGGGTTATTTGTTTAAAACTTCACAAATGCAAAATCATGACATTGTTTTCCTTACTAAGTTCATTATATATTTCAGATAACTGCTTTATCCCGAGGACTCAGTGTTCCCACGAGTCAGCTGATAGTGAGAGAGAGAGCGAGCGGGCGAGCGAGTCTTACCTTCAGTGATGATCCTCTGGGGCTGACGCATTTAAAAGGCTTTCTGGCCTCTCCATCCACCGAATCATCCACCTTCTGCCTCCTTTCGGCCGCCTCGGCTCTCCGCTTCTCGATCTCCTCCTTCATCCTCCTTTTCTCTTCCTGTGGGATAACATAAACAGTCATCATTGCACTTGCTTCCTCTAAACAGAGCCATCAACCAAACCACGAGCGTATAAGGCACACACACACACAGCCGACAGATCTGGGATCTACATGTCTCAGACAATATCAGAAAATGTCCTGAATTGACAATAATAAATAGCAAAATCTGTATCCATCATGTCTCTCTATAGAAGCATAACATTAGTGAACTGGCAGCCGCCCGCATTCCTCAGCATCTGGGGATTCATAAAGGACCCTTTTTATTTACTGCACAGTTTTTGGCAAGGCCCGCCAGCACAACCTTTTAATCTCTAATTAGTCCCTTTTTCATTACTGCCTCTTTTCATTAGCAACAAGAAACACATTTGCATTACAATGCTGAGCGCAGACCTCCACGAGGACAGACACTCGTGTTTCTCGCGCTGGGTTCGAGACTCGTGTGGTCTGTAAATTAACTTTATGTGATATGCGGTTGATTTATGACAGAGTTCAGTGTTTACAGAGAACATACAGCAGTTTTGTGGTAGATAACTGACACCAACGTCACAGGTTTTCTTGAGGGAGGGAACCAATATCGCTTTTCTGAACACCATTAGAAACCTGCATGCTTTAAATAAACACAAATGAAGCTTTAAAAAGCCAATGCTACCAGAAATCACATTACTGTGGTTTTAGACATTGTAATAGATTGGATTCAACTTAATTTTCAATGTTCAGAGTACAAATACAGAGTCAATAAAATAGAAAAATACTCTAAGCCAAATGTCAAATTCCCGGACTTTAACCTGACTATTAATGATTAAAAAGCTTCATTTTCTGAAATGCCGTAAGCCTGATAATGTAGTAATTCATGTAATGAATAAACAATGGCAATAAACGGCTGTTTAGATTGTAGTCTCACTTGAAATCATTGGAGGCTTGCAACCGAAAATGGCATTACTTACAACAAGCGGATTACATTTTGATAAATGCACACTAAAATTAAAGGCGACCAACAAAATCCCTGATATTCCATGACGTGAACAAAAATATATAAAATTCCTTGAATTTCAATGTCTGGAATAGACCCTTTAGTACTCCATGATATTCCAGACATTCCATGACTCGTGGGAACCCTGAAAATATTGAAGAGCACTCAAATGCACACAAACTGAGCTTCTTGTCATAGATTAAACCCACTGAGAACATAGTAGTGGAATCACACAATGGTACATGAATGATTCAATACCACAGTATTACTTGTGTGATGTTACTGTACCATCCATGGTGCCACCACAGCACTGGTTCGGTTTACGCTTTATTTTCCATAAGAAGTGGCACAAGATTTCCTTTAACCTCCTAAGACCCAAGCTTTGGTTTGTCTTTTTTTTCAGATTTCTACCAGCTATTTGGGGGTTAGGAAGAACCAATAAATATAATAACCAAATATTTTTCTAAGAACATGAAGCAGTGTATTAGTCCATGTTTGTGTACCACAGGTTCCAGCTACACAGACTTAAGTACAGGGTTCCCACACCTTAGTTAACTTCAAATTCAAGGACCTTACAAGGACTTTCCAGATCCAATAACCTCAAATTCAAGGACTAAATGTGGGGACACATTTCAAGTGAGAGCAAGGTTACATCATGTTACCTTTAAAGATACATTGTTACAGTTCCCTTTCGAGGGAACTCGCGCTGCGTCACTGCGGTGACACTTTGGGGACACCTCCAGTGGTAAGTGCATCTGAATGTGCATATCAAATTCAACCAATGGTGAGGCTTAACAACAAAGACAGGGTGACGCGGGAGTCAAGTATATCGCTATCTGAAATATTGCCAAAGACGGCATTACAGGGACGCAGGAAGTATGACAAGCAAGACGCAGCGTCTCGTTCCCTTCTCAGGGAACAACAGTTACATACGTAACCCGAGATGTTTTCATGTCTCAAACACAACTGTGCAAAAAAGCATTTTGGTATAAATCAACATTCACATACAGAAGATATAAGCATTTAAAGTGAACAGTTTAGCACGTGTACTTAAAAAGTCTAGAATTTTTATGATATTACTACACAGTAATATGGATTTTTCCAGAAAACTTCTTGCATAAAATAGATTCAAGCACTTTCAATGACCTGTATCTATGTATGTATATTTTCAAAAACTTCCCCCCCAGATTCACAAACTTTCAAGGATTTCAAGGACCCGTAGGAACCCTGTAAGTATTATGGTGCAAACATCAAAATATGTGGACATCCAGGTCTTAGGAGGTTAAACCAGCGAAACATTTACCCGACCAGGAAATGGGTTAATCTGACGCACCTCCTCCCTGGCTTTCCTCTCCTCCTCCTCCTGCATCCTCCTCCGCTCCTCCTCTTCCAGAACCTTCCTCCTCTCCTCCCTCTTCTTCTTAAGCTCCTCCAGCTCGGCTTCGGCCTCCTGCGATTTCTGCCTCATCTTCTCGAACTCCTCGCTCTCAATTTCATCTCGTCTCCTTTTCAGTTCCTCCAGCTTTCTCTCGGCCTCCAGACGAGCATCCTCACCGTCGGCATCATCCGCTTCGGGCACCTCGGGAGAACGCAGGCTGCCACGGCTGTCAAACAAATAAATGCTTTAGTTAAGAAGAGGTTAAAAGGTTGTATCTACGCGTCATGTGCGTGTAAAGAAACAACCTATCACACAGCAACTTGTGAATCAGCACACTGAAGTCTAAGGTATCACTGTCTCTGGTTACAGCTGAGTAAAGCCCGTAGGACTCGGGGATCAGGTGACTACAGTCAAATAATTTCCAAAACTCTGCTTGTTAATAGATTAAATTACTACAGCTTAAAACCAAACAGGTCTTGCATTTTTATCTGCCATTAGTTAGTTAGTTTTCAAAACAGCAACATGTATACTGTGAAATGAACATGCTGGGTTATTTTCAACCAGGTGAATAACACCACATACTGTATTGAATTCATTATACTATATCTGACTTGAGTTCAGTCATAAATCATTTACATTTCTCAAACGTGTTGAAACAGACAAACACAGGTGTGTGGAATGTGATTTTGTTCGGTCCCGCATTCTGCATCTTGTTCTTGGGACGCGTCAAACTTCCTGAACATTCTCATGCCATGATTTACAGATTTACCCCCAGATATGGAAATCTGCTAACTCCAAAGGGTTTGGAAAAAGAAAGCCTAGACAATCAATTATTAAGTGTTTACATCAGCACTGACCTGAAGCTCCTCTCTGCTATCTTGTGTTTGGGAGTGCTCTCCTCACACACTGCTCCATTTGGCTGTTTGTTCTTCCTCATCACATCTTCATCTTCCATCTACACAAGCACAAACACAACTGAGTAATGTGCTCATGTGATCTGCACATGTTTGTGTGCAAGAGAGAAAGAGCGAGAGAGAGAGAGAGAAAAGACGTGCACAACAAAAACGATTTTGGAAGAACATAATGTTCAATACAGGAACTGCTGGGTGCATTTGGCCCAATCCGTGGATAAATAATGAAAAGAAAGCGTATGAGGAGTATTCATGGGTCATTCAAAGGAAACGGTGTGTGAGAACATTTCTTTCCTTTCCTTTAAGTTTTATTTGATTCAATCACTGCTGACAAAATCATATTTTTCTGCCCACAGAACCAGGGCCGTACCAAAGAGGTGGACCGGGTTTCCTGAGAATGACCTTCCCAAATTACCATTAACACCTCACAGTCATGCAGCAGGCAGTGAACTCGCAATGTGTAACCACTAAATCCTGCTTTAATGTGAAAGTTGTGTGGATGAAAAACACTTGTGAAACCACAGCACACTGTGCACAAACTAGTGCCTGGACACATTTAAGATTTTGGGGAGAAATCCTGAAAAATTGGCAATAAGCAATTTAAATAGTAAAAGTAAACGGTATCCAAAAGGGATAGTTTACTCCAGAATTACATTTTTGTCATTCAACACAAATAAAAACATTTTTGATGAAATTTAAGAGCTTTTTGAACTTCTGATGGACACCAACCCAACTACCACCACATCAAAGGCCCAGAAAGGCAGCAAATACACCAATAAAACAGTCCATGTGCCTGTAGTGGTTCAACAAGAATACTTCATGTGCGCAAAAAAAATTCCAGATTTCCCTCTCTTCCGTGTCTGTCTCAGATCATGCGCACATAGACATAATTATACCACAGGTCTGTTGAATCCTGTATTCTGATTGGTTGAGAAATGTTCCACGGGTATGCATTATTTTTCGATAACCGCACACCTAACTTGTCAAATGTCTTAAAAATAGGCATCAGAGGAAGGTTTGTGGTAACCGTGGTATAAGAGGAATACCGTGACACGGAAGAGAGAAAAAATTTGGAATAAAGTCGTTCTTTTGGGGTTTTTGCGCACAGAAAGTATTCACGTTGCTTCATGCTATGATCTTATTGAAGTCTTCACTGACCCTCTGAGCCCTGAACATGGGAGCGTTGCATTGCTGTCAATCAGGAGGTCAAGGAGCTCTTGGATTTGATCAAAAATATCTTATTTTGTGAACTGAGCATTCCAGCATCTATGGCTATATTCATTGTGAGAACTGGTTAAATTTATACACAAGTTGATCACACAAGTTAATCCATCTACAAGTTAATCCCAAGCGTGCCGCACAAGCCCTGAAAAGTAAAGCCAAAACGTCTTGATCGCCCCCCAGTGACTGGTCCCAGATTAAGTCATAAACCCCGCCTCCCCATGTTATTCAATGGGACTTGAGACAAACTAAACAATTTAATTACACTTCAAATTATCTTTTTTCTGAAGCTGGTTTCGGTCATTTACTGTAGTTTATGTCACGCTGATGTAAATTCAAGTGTTTGTTTTTTCAAATAAGTTTGTTTTTAGTTAGTTATTTAATGCTATAAAAACGGTGCTGTCACGTCATGATTGACAGCTGTGATATGCGCATTCTGCGAGAGCGAGGGCGGGCCTTGCTTGCGCGGCTTTACTTCCTGCTCACTACTGCGGAGGAATGGTACCGAAATCGCTACTGCACAGACTCAAGACCCAAGATGTCAGCGCCGTATCGGGACCGGGTATGCCTCATAAGCCTTGAAAAGTGAAGCCTCTGGCTCTTTGATCGCCCCCCGGTGGCTGGCTGCAGTACAAGTCATAAACTCCATTGAAATGAACTGGCCTCTGCTCTAAATAAAAAAATGATTTACACTTCCAATAAAAGTTTCCGAAAGATGGTTTTGGTCCTTTCAAGTAGTTGTTAACACGCTGATATATGTTCAAGTGTTCATTATTGTGGTAAGTTTCATTTTAGCTAGTAATTTAATGCTATAGAAATGGGGTGTGTCGTTATGTTTGGCGTGGTTGAATTGGTCGCGCGAGCGTTTGGGCGGAAGTTTGATACCGCGGCTCCGCCTCTGGCTCCACGGACGATTCCTTCTGCGCATGCCTTGGCTCCAAACTGACGTTTTTACGTAACATGGTGGTGACCGTGGTCGGACAGTTTTGGCTTCAATTCATTACAATGGTGGGAGGCGACGTTGCGTCGTCCATCCTTTTTTACAGTCTATGATCGGGACACTGACGGCTTTACTTTTCACCAATGGAAGAGAGCGAAGGGGCGTCGTCCATCTTTTTTACGGTCTACGGTTAATCCATAAACAGGTTGGGGGAGGGGTAATTTGGTATCTCCAATTCACCTAACTTGCATTTTTTTGGCCTGTGTGAGGAAACCCACGCGGACACAGGAAGAACATGGGTTCTGGTTAGAGGAAATACAGCTACGGACAAAACTCGCGAGATGTTGGGTTTAGGGTTAGGATTATGATGAAAAACAGTGGTTCTGGCTAGACAAGATACAGCTATAGCCTAAATCCTATGAAATGTTGGGTTTAGGGTTAGGTTCGAGGGTAGGATTAGGATGAAAACAGCACACATCTGGTGAGTTTTTACAAAATGTTGGCTGTAGCTGTATCCCTTCTAGCCACAACCAAGAACATGCAAACTCCACACAGAAAGGCCACCAGTGGCGCCTGGTGACTCTTCCAAAAGGGGCGGAAATTTAAAATTTGTGTTCAGTGTGTCATGTGAAACTATGGGCATCATGGTCATGTCAAAATACGTGCCTGCTGCACACGCGTCGAAAGAGTTCATGATAAAAAAGACGCTTATGTTCACAAAATACTCGCAAGACACTAAGGCCCAATCCCATTTCTCTGTCTTACCCCTACCCCTTAGTTTTGCACATTGAGAGTAAGGATATTCCAATTGGGCCTTACTCTCACATGACGCAGCTAACACATATTTTATCATGACCACCCACACACATGACAGGTTCAATACATGTTTTGACATGTTTCACCCTTAAAAAAGTCACTGTTCATTACTGAAGGCCACCTGACCTATCAAGGGATTGAACCAGAGACCTTTTTGCTGTGAGGCAACAGTGCTACCCATTGAACCACTGTGCTGGCCAATGATTAATTGATGACAAAATTATTCATTCTGGAGTAAATTCTCTTTTAAGACGCTTTGAAATTTCTGATAGGAGCAATGCATTTTCCCATGTTGACTAAATTCCTAATAAAGCTTTGTTCTGACTTGTATAGAAAAAAGCCAATAGACTTTAAAACACACTTAACACACCACTTAACTATGATGTGCTACAGTAGTTGGTATTGCTCATGAGCAACTACATATAAAATAGAAGCCACAAAAGTGCATCTTCACCCAAAATCCAAAACATCCATCCTTACATCCAGTGTACAGTTTTAGCCTCTTACCAAAACCTCATTTTCTGAAAGCTCTTCTTTTTCAAAGCTCTCTGCCTCTCTTATTTTATTCAATCCATTCTCTGTCAACCCATCTCTCTCAACCCCTCTCTTTTCCTCCTGTAAATCCCCAGTGAGCTCTGCTGTGCTGTTTTCCACCTCCGTCTCCAAAACAACCGCAGAATCATCTGCGCCTTCATTTAAAATCACCTCATTTTCTTTGGAGGAAGGAGGCTCACTATTGCCCTATAAATGGAATGGCAGACACATGCTTTTTTGTAACAAACACCTACTTTCAATAAACCACCCATCTCCGTACTGTACCTGATCAGGTATTTTAGATGTTTCCTCTATGGATTTCTACGTGAGAACAAAGTTAAATGCCATCAACACAAATCTTCAGCACCAAATAGCATTTACTCTGTTAACCTCAACAAAGAACACACCTGTTCTCTCAGGTAAGACCTCCTTGGCTTTTCCACCACCACCTCTTCCTCTCTTTCCTCACTGGGAGTGTCTTCCTCCTCCTGTTTCTCCTCCTGTTTGCTGTTCATCTCCTCCTCTGCCTCGTAGCTCCGGCCGCGTCGCAGACCGACGTCGCTCTCCTCCAGGCCGTAGTGGGAGCTCTGGCTGGTCTCCACCTCTCTCTGTCTGTCCAGCGCTTCCTTCATTCTCTTCTGCCTGCGTTCCTCTCTCTTAGCCAGACGATCCAGCAGGGCCTCTTCCTCATCATCATCATTCCCAGGTCTGCTGGAGGACACCATTGAAGAAGACACGGTTTCTGTCATCGTCACGCTGGGAGAGGAAAGAAAGAAGACAACACATATACATATTAGTGATCTGATTATACGGTGTAGGTTTTTCAGTGGCCAATGCTGGTGAAGATATCATACACTAGTCATTTGTAAAAAAAAAATCACTATATTAAAAAAATACGCTTTTAATTTCATTTTGACTTTAAGATAAGAAAACATATCTGCTAATATCTGGGTCAATGACGTGACGTTAATTATTTTGTGTCCGTAAGGTTCAATTAAATGTAAAAGGGTTAAAATTTCAAAATAAATTTGCAGATTACTTGCTTACATTCTCTTTTTTGAGGACAGTTCTAAAATTTCTGGTTTTATTTCATTTTTAAAGAATATTTGGGGGATAATTGCAAAAATGTCAATGTGGTGTAACCGGTCTGTGTCAATTGGTGTAACTAGTATTTTTTTAAATGAAAATATTATATTAATAAAAATGTGGAATAAAATATAATCATCTAGTTTATTGTCTTATGATTTTTTTACATGCATTTTTATATCATTTGTCAAAGATTATTTAAAAAACAGAGCTGTTTTCAGCATATGTCAGGGCAAATATTACAAAAACGCATAAAAATGTACATTTAAAATTAAAAATTTTGAGATTTTTTTTATCATTACGCTTACATGCCATCAAGGTGTATAAAATATTTAATTTCTCATTCTTTAGCACAATTAGCGGTTACACCATTTGACATTTGCAGGTCCATACAGTCATAACTTTAATAAAAATGGTGCAATTAAATTTTTTATTGCATAAAGTTAACATAAATACACTATATGTGCATTGAAATAAACCTGATGCATGCTTTTAAGTTAAAAAAAAATATTTTTTTAATTTCCCATCTTGCTAAACCGTTTTTGTCACAGACCCACCTGCAGAAACTTGAAATGAGTACTTATTTTTTTAAATGTATTTTTCTTACCATATTAAAAATACTTTTAAAAACATACTCACTTAATTGCAGTATATTTTTTTAAACACTGTATTTATTAACTTTTTGTTGTAAATTACAATTTAAACAGTTACAGAACACAATTTCCCACCCCGTCCGACAAAAATAAATAAATAGACAAAAAAATAAATAAATAAAATGAAATTGAATAAAAAATAGATAAATATATAAATACAATAACACAAACAAAAACTAAATTTCAGTATCTTTTTCAGAAAATTATATTAATGTCTTAGGCCATTTTGCTTCTCAAGTAAATGTATCTTGAATTTTAAGATACAGTATTTGTACAAGAAAACAAGACAAAAAACCCTATGCAAGAAATCCCCTTTGCAATGTAATCGTTTCATCCCCACTGTTTTTAACCCACTGTAGGGTCACCAGATCAGATTTTGACCACTAAACCATATGACCCCACAAAAATACAAGTAATGGGAAAAACATCTAAATCCACAAAAAACTAAAACATATCTTTCCTTCAAAATTCGCAATGTGAGGCCACCAAGCAGATCCAGACTGGTAACCAGTTGGTTGTTGGTTCAAGTTCCACAAGAGACAATTCATATTCAGTTACGTAGGGCCGTTTATATGGTGGGCACTAGGACGTAGGGTGCCGTGTGTCTGACACTGTAGGTTAATGTAGTCTGACCGCTCTGCTTGGCAAACGTTTACTCTACATCAGCTCAATTGACAATAGATGGAGCTGTGTCTGCTCACACATCAGGAACAATTCTGCTCTTGTTCGACCATCTCCAGTGTTCATTCACAGCACAAAGACTCAGTGTCAGACGAGCTCACTGTATCCGCTATAATGACCTGATACAGGAAGTTATTCATCAGTGACGCCCACTGAGAAAGATGCAAGACGATGGTTTAAGTAACTGATGCGAGAGCGTGCGTGATAACGAGGAAGGTTTCATGCATTATTAAGGGTGTTATGAAAAATTTAGAGTGTCAACCGGGTTTACTGAGTCTCATAAACATGTTAGCACTCCTCATGCAAAAACAGCACTCCATTCTGGAAAAAACAGCTAAGACCAGCATATGCTTGGTTTTAGCTGGTGGAGCAAGCTGGTCTAGCTGTGTTTTGGTCACCTTTTAAGCTGGTCTAGCTGAACTTAGCTGGTCAGGCTGGAAGACCAGCTGACCCGCCAGCTTGACCAGCCTTACCAGGCTGGGAGGACCAGCTACTGATACCTTAAACCAGCTAAAACCAGCTGCCAGCTTATGCTGGTCTTAGCTGGATTTTTCAAACAAAAAACAACCACTGTACTACAGTACTTTAATACTTTAGTGTCATGGCTTGTGGACATGATATTACTGTAGTACTGTGTAAATGCTTACATAAATATAGCAATAAAGAAAACACTACTTAATCTACACTGTTTCTAGGTCAGTAAGTAAATTCGTGACATTGACCATGTCAACTCAAACAAGGTCAGATGTCTGTGTTTCCTTTGAAAGACACAATATGTTTTTAAAAAATGATCTTGCTGTGATAAACATTGATCTCCATGTTTTTCACAAACTGTGCATGACTATGCAAGTGTAAAAGAGGCACATATTATAGGGATAGTTCACTTTAAAATGAAAATTCTGTCATCATTTACTCATCCTCGTGTTGTTTTTAAACCTGTATGAATTTCTTTTTTCTGATGAACACAAAAGAAGATATTTTAATAAATGAAGGTTAACACACAGCAGTAAGTGACCATTGACTTCCATAGTAGGAAAAAAAATATGATGGAATTTAATGGGTACCATCAACTGTATGGGAGAGGGGGGCACAAAGTAATGATTTTTGACTTTGGCTCTATCATTCAAAAAATATTTGAGTTAGATGAATATTTTTACACAATCAAGGCACACATCTCTGCTACAAATAAACACTTAAAGTTTGTTTGTGGGACCTACTGTTACAATCACACTGAAAGTGACAAAAGTGCGGAAACGTGACAACTTACCCCATAGGTGGTAGAATAGTATTGCATTGTTTTCATTTCATTATCATTGAAGTCTTACTTGGCCCCTAAGCTCTGGAATGATTTACCAAATAATGTTCGAGTATCAGACACAGTCGATCAATTTAAATCTAAACTTAAGACATTCTTCTTTAACAAAGCATTCACATAAAATGTCCAGTAAATGTACTTTTCCCGCAGTAGTTATAGAACAAAGTACTCACATACGTGCTTGCAAGAAAAGTTCTCAAAGTGATCATGGCTGAAAGATGCTCAGGAATTTTTCTCATTAGAACCATACTGTAACGCAACATTCAACTGCTTTATAATAGCTTTTACACAGTAAGGGGCCAATCACACCAAAAGCGTTTATGGCAGTTGCAGGCGCCTTTTTTGAATGATATTCTATGGGCAGGGAGCGTTTGCGCGCTGTTTATGCGCACTGAGCACCTTGTCGTTTTTGCCGCCGGCCGCAGCACGCGCCTTTGAAGGAACGCTGAGAGCGGAGAAGCGCCCAACTTCATTCGCGTCTTTCCATTGTCCAATCGAATGAGGGGAGAGGCAGGCCTAATGTTGTGGTGAGGGAAGTTTACAATTGCTTTTAAGAACCGCACTCGCTCACTCTCTCCTGCGTGTTTGTGCACGCGCCGTAACTTCGACTCTGCGCAGTAACACAGGGGAGCGGATTTTTCAGGCGAGTCGAAGTACTCACAAAAGTGCTATTCCGCCATACAATATAGTTACCCTTTTAAATCCGCTTAGAAAAGCACTACATTTTATTTCTTGCCACCATACTTGCTCGTATAACTACTCGTCTTAAATAGGAAAAACGTTGATGTGTTTGGTCACTTCTAACTTTATCTCTAAATGGTACCATTGAATGAATGGGGCTAAGCTAAATGCTATCAAAGTGTCTGCACGCGTCGCAGCGCTTACGTGCAAGCACTATGATGATAGAGGTATGTATCAACTCTTCTTAGTTAAGGTAATAAAGGATAGACTATTCCTTTAACCTCGCATTAGTTAGTGCCCCTTTCACCCCTACCTTTATTTTAAAGAATGTAACAGAGGTTTATGAACCCAACTGCAAATCAAAGTATCATGGTATTACCCATCATCTCAAAGCCTACTGATTGGTTGTGTTTATGTGTGTGTGTGTGTGTGTCACGCTATGGCTGTTGTTGAGCTCTGTGCTCTCCGGTTGGTACGGCACATCCTCGCTCTCTTTACCGCGGAGTCTCTCCTGTCGTGCTCTTCGTCTGCGCTCACGGGCGGCCTCCTCCTCATCCTCTTCGGTTCTACGAGAGGCCATCCTAAACACACACGCAGGCACATACAGTACAGACAGGTTACATTTTTTATGGGAACTTTTAATATATTTGTACAAACTGTATCTATCCCCTAACCCAACCCCTAAACCTAACCCTCACAGAAAACCTTCTGCTACTTTAGATTTTTAAAAAACATCATTCTGTATGATTTATAAGCTTGTTTCCTCATGTGGACCAAAAAAGTCCCATCAGGGACAAAAATACCATAGGGATTACTAGGTACCCACACACAGTAAGTGAGACTCAGGACTCGTGTCACTTTGGCAGGCGGGATGTTTTTTATTGTCACATCTGCTACTGCTGTTGTTTCACTGCTTGTCAGCTGTGTGTGATTGTGTCTGTCTGTTTATGTGTGTGTGATTGTGTCTGTCTGTTAGTGTGTGTGTGTGTGTGTGAGGGAGGTTTGGCAGATGATGAAGAGCCTTGACGTTCAGCCTACTTGACAGCCAGGGGACTTTGTCTAACTAAGGGTTTCCGGATCTTTCAGACAGATTTTCTGAACCTCTTTCAGTGTCTCCTAGTAAAGCTCTGTCCCCATTTAATGCCCTGGTGACCCTTTATGAACGTATGACCTCACTATATACCCATAATGCAACAATCCTCATCGTAATGTAGCTGCCTCTCCCCACCTCCCACTACTCATGCAAATCACTTCCATTTGTTGCAATGCCTTTGACCAGAGATGATATTAATAAAAACACATTGTGTGTGTACTGCATGATTCTCATTAGTGCATTACAGTAATGGAAACCAATTGAGATCCATTGCTGAGAAGGACAACTGCAAACTCATCAGTAACATCAGATGCATTACAGTAGGAGAGAAAATGTGTTTAACTGCTAATCCCGGTCTTTTGAAATAGTATAAAAACACATAAAAGAAGACGTGCGGTTTTAAGTATGATCAGAGAAGGAAACAGACATAGCTGTATGTACTGTACTGTGATCAGGAATGTGTTTAACACCCATTGAAATCCTTAGGGAGAGTGATATCATATAGCGATCTGATGTTTTCCCTTTACTGTACATACTCTGTCCAGAAAAGCCAATACAACTCTTTATTTTTACTTAAACATTAGTCAAGCTCTAATAAAGTCCCACAATTCAGTTTTTAGTGACCCTTATAATAATAATAATACATAATACTTATATAGCATTTTTCAAAAAACGCAAAGACGCTTTACAAATGAAACAAACAAAAATGATAGTGCTAATATGGGTTGTAGGCTAGTTGAAACAGGTGAGTCCGAGTTTCTGATGTGGATAGGGAGTGAGTTCCAAAGGCTGGGGCAGCAATGGCGAAGGCTCGGTCCCCCAAAGTTTGGTGTTTTGATTTGGTTATAGGTTTGAGAAGTTTAAGTCGGCAGGGCGGAGACTTCGGAAAGGGCGTTGATGCTGTAAGAGGTCTTTGAGGTTTGGAGGGGCCAAGTTTTTGAGGGCTTTGTAGGTGATGAGTAGAACTTTAGTGAATGCGCTTTTGAACAGGGAGCCAGTGAAGCTGTTGGAGGACAGGGGTGATATGATCTCTGGAGCGGGTGTGGGTGAGGAGCCGGGCAGCAGAGTTTTGAACATATTGCAGTTTTTGTAAATCAGAAGAAGTGAGACCATATAGGAGGCTATTGCAATATTCAATAATAAATGCATGGATGAGAGTTTAAGCAGCAGATGTGGAGAGAGTGGGGGTAGACAAGCAATATTACGTTTAAGGAAGTTGGCATTCATCCAGGATTTTATTTCAGAAAGGCAGTTTGTGATGGTTAATACTGTGGCAGGAGTGATGGATCTGGTGCTCAGGTATAGTTGTGTGCATCTGCGTAACTGTGGAACTTTAGTCCATGATTATGAATGATAAGTCCAAGGGGAAGCATATACAGGATAAACAAAAGGGGACCAAGCACAGAGCCATGAGGGACTCCGTGATTGACAGATATGGTGTGAGACGTACAGTTATTGATGGATATGAATTGAGATCTGTTGGTGATGTAGGAGGTGAACCAAGAGAGAGCTGTGCCAGAAATGGCAAGATGTTGTAGGCGTTGTAGTAGAATGAAGTGGATAATGGTGTCGAAGGCAGCAGAGAGGTCGAGTAGAAGGAGAATGGAGAAGGAACCAGAGTCAGAGGCAAGCAGGAGGTCATTTGTTAATTTGAGTAGTGCAGTTTCAGTAGAGTGATGAGTGCAAAATCCAGACTGAAATGTTTCGTAGAGCTGATTGGAGAGGAGGTGATGTTTTAGTTGATAGGCGACCATGCGTTCCAAAATTTTAGAAAGGAAAGGTAGGTTGGAAATGGGGCGGAAATTGTTGGGGTTTTCAGGATCCAGGTTTTTTAAGTATTGGTGTGATAGCTGCAACTTTGAGGGCAAAGGGAACTCTTCCAAAGGTAAGAGAGGAGTTTATGATGACCGTTATGAGTGGGCTGAGGCAAGTGAAACAGTGCTTGACCAGTGCGGATGGAATAGGATCCAATAGGCAGGTTGTGGATTTTATTGCAATACGAGCTACGGATACGAGCAAGTTTGGTGGTACAAAATAAAACTTAGTGCTTTTCTAAGCGGATTTAAAAGAGGAACTATAATTTACGGCGTAATAGCACTTTTGGGAGTACTTCAACTCGGCGCAGTAACACCCTCCCTCTCCCATTATGAGAGGGAGAAGGGGAGCGGACTTTTCAGGCGAGTCGAAGTACTCCCAAAAGTGCTATTACGCCATAAAATATAGTTCCTCTTTTAAATCCGCTTAGAAAAGCGCTACGTTTTATTTTGTACCACTTTGCTCTTATAACTACTCGTCTTAAATATGAAAAACGTTGATGTGTTTGGTCACTTCTAACTTTATCTCTAAATGGTACCATTGAATGAATGGGGCTAAGCTAAATGCTATCGAAGTGTCGCAGCGCGCTCCAGCGCTTACGTGCACACACACAGATGATAGAGGGATGTATCAACAATTCTTAGTTAAGGTAATAACATATTTTAATATTGAAAATGAGTAGACTATTCCTTTAATGTTGGGATCATGAGGTGCAAAGTTCCCATGTTGGTTCTTCTTGGGTTTAAGAATGCAAGTGTCTATCCTACAGTACCTCATTCTTATGATCTCACTTTGAATAGCCACATTATTATGTGTTTTAATTCTTATAATTGTTGTGGTACTTATTGTCATGGATTACAAGATGTGACAGACCATAACAATATAACAGTTTCTGTAGAAAGTATCTTATATAGATGAAAATCATGATTTCCTGTTGTCCGAATAAGTCAGTGTCAATTCTGTCAGATAGAGAGAGAGAGAGAGAGAGAGAGAGAGAGATGTTTCTCGGTGTATGACTGCCAGTTCTGTTACATACTGTCAACACTGTACTCTACCTTGAAATGTTATTGTAGATGTTAATGTACTCAGACAGACATCTCATCAAAAATGTCTGGACTGAGAAGGAAGTTTAAGGAAGTTCATAAAGTTACAGTATGTTATTCATAGTACACTGAATTTTTTATATCAAAAGATAAAAATCTTTAAAGGAAAAGTCTTACAGGTCAGATTTAAGATTGGCGGGTCTATTAAAGAAAACAGGGAATCAGCTTAAATCTTAACATTTCAGCCTTAAAGGAGTCTGACATTTAGACGAGACTGAAAAAAACATTTTTATAGGTTTAGGTACTCTTGTTTGAGAACTTTCTGGCATGTTTTTGGCACCTGTAGTGATTCTGGACTTAAAGCCAGACATCAGCTAAACATGTTTTCCATATGGGCCCCATCTTTCACTTGAGCGTAACATTTATTGTTTTATAGCGTGTGCGGTTAGCACTACGCAACATTCAACACATTTTACTGGGTTTATAAACACTGAAAATAAAGGTAGGGTCACAGTGTGGTAAATTAAACTGATATGGGGTTGATGTTGTAGCTAATTTGTCATCATAATACTCGACAAAGTGCAAAGCGAATTCCAGGAGACGAACCTCTCCATCCAGGACGTATCCAGGCATTCCCAGCGTTTTTGTTTTTGTGTAAACATTTAAGAAATGTAAAAGAAAACATGGTGCACAGGACTAAAGCTCAAGAGGACAAACTAAGACACACAAGGGTCGAGAGAGAGAGAGAGAGAGAGAGAGAGAGAGAGAGAGAGAGAGATAACATTTTATTCCCACGCTCTGTCTACTTTACTCTTCTCAGGCATCGCATTATCACACACTTCTCTTTAACTCCCCAGATCTGTCTACATTCCCCTGCCATTCACCTGCTCAAATAAAATACATCACATATAAGATCTAAATAATGTTTTGATTCTCCTTTAATGAAACTACATTAAAGGCACCTTGAATAGGGCTACAAAATTATTTTAATACACGCATTTATCCTCCAGTAGGCCTTTCTTTATGCATCTCATGGGAACATCGTAGATGTGTGATACCAATATGGCCCTAACCCTAACACTGGAGTATTTTAACGTATATGCGAACGTATGCACAGGGTCGAATGCACAGCCTTGCAAAGGAGAGTTAATGCAATGCATCTCCTAAGCTACATACTACATACTCCTGTACGCGCATGTACAACCTACGCATACAAAGTAAGTGTGGTTACAAAAATATGGCACAGCTTATACAGTGTGCGTTTACTATTCTAATGATGTAATTTGTGTTACGTGCACGGTGCACTGTACGGTAAGAGAGGGAATCTTTAGACGCTTCGCGATCCGATTCTGGGAGTAATACTATTTGATTCCAAAACGATTTTTTACATACATTTTGGTAATTAATTATTCTGCTGTGCAAATACATAAACTTTAAATATTAACCAAAAATGCGACATTAATACAGAACTGCTGAACTAAACAGAAATGTCAGGTTTTGGTAATCATTAGTCAGAACATTCCTCACGCTGCCAGCAGTCATAACATTACTGTAAAACCATGTGATGTCTATCAGTGACCTAACTTTGTGCTTGAATACATCAAACTGTCCAGAGAAAGGCCACTGCAGTCACACAGGTGTGTGTGTGTGTGTTCATGCATGCTTGAGACGGCTGTGTTTACATGGTGCTTTAAAAAAGACAAACTCTCAAGACCTTTGAGAGCAACCAACTATTTTACTAAATGCAAAGCAGAGCTAAGCGGTTGAACTTGGTCAATCAATACCTGGATAGGAAAGCACATGGGGAGGTGTTAGTAAAACCTGTACACTTAAAAATAAAGGTGCTGAAAGAGCTCTTCGCAACGATGTCATAAGTACTATTCGGACGGGATTAGTTTTACATGGTGGGGTAAAGCAATTTTTATCAGAGCTTCTCAGTGATTTTAGTCCTGTCCGAATGCTCCATGTCAGTAATCATTACGGACAATGTCAGTAAAGATTACTGCGACTTTTACCTTCTGTAAAAAGGTCCGGAGAAATTACCTCAGGTAATACTAATCAAGTGCGAAAAGACCAGCTGTAAATATATACACGTAAATTGCGTCATTTACTTTTAATTTGCGGGTTTCTTTTAAATATAAAAGCACTTAAAGAAGCATTTGCTTGCGTTCTACAAGTCAGTGGCAAGTCAGTTTCTGAATAACACGACACAAACTTAAAAAAAAGTCAAATTTACTTCTCAGAGGCACACAACGGTTTCTGAAACTGACGTTCTCCCCAAACTGAAATTAAACACAGTGTTACACGTTTTCCTTGCCTGTTTCATGTTGTTTGCACATCTGATATCAAGAAGGCAGGTAATGTGCACATTACCCCTCCCACTTCTGAATGTTTTACTGAGATTTCTAATCCTCTCCGAATTGACCATAAATATTCCAGACGTCCTGTGGTAAAATTACATTACGCCATCTACCCCTGTAAAACTAATCCCGTCCGAATAGGGCTATAGAGGAACAATATTTGGTTATTATTATTATTAAAGAACATTTTAGTCAAAGCTTCTTAAGATAACCAAAACCGTTTTTTAGCATTTCAGTATTTTTTAGGCACTACAACCTGAATAGATGCTCGCAATTGTGTTAGGGGCGGGGCCATGTGTGGTGGCTCGATGATGCACTTGAGCCACCGCGCATGGCCCCGCCCTTAACACAATTGCAAGCACCCTTTCAGATTGTAGCGTATAGAGGGTATGCATTGACGTCACTTTTCCACGTGAACACACCGGAACTCGCCCCGTCGAGTGGCAACGTTCAACAAAATGGCTGGTTTTCATAGCCAGTAAAACTGACTATTATCAGCTTAAATTGAATTGAGGTGGACTTGATAGCAGAGGTGGACAATACTTAGTTACATAAGTTACATTTTCCAAGCATCTGTGCTTTATTCCGTTGTTTGTATTACATGGGAAAAACATTACTTCACAACAGTCTAAAGCATATAATCATACTGTGTATTCTTTAATATTGCAGATTAAAATTGATTTAATAACTAATTACATTTAAATGGTTTACTTTTTACTTGAGTAAAAGTATGTTAATGTACTTAAATATTAAATGTAATACAAAAAGGTATTATTTATGAAATGTTATAGAGTAAAAAATATGACAATATGCTTTGGAATGTATGTTTTCTAAAGAAAAACACGAATAAAATACAAATACTTAAAAAATATGTTTAAGTAGAAAGTAAAACCTCTGCTTGATACTGACCCTAGCAACTTATCAACCTACCTGTGGTCTATAGACGTTGGCATGAACGATCTATTTACTTCTGCTTTCTGTGTAAAACGATAGCTACGAATTCTTGATAATCTGTTAGTAGCCTACAGTGCTGCTGCTCTGTCTTTTGCCACTCAGTGGGCATAACCGCAGTCCCTTTCACCGACTGTGATGTCATGAGCATACCCTATATTTGAAAGTTCAAAGAGACGGCAGCTTTCCTGCGAGTGGGCGTGGTTTCAGTGCAAACAGCGGACACGCCCCTGCCGCTTAAGAACAGAGGATGCTGCCTATATTTTCAAGATTTTGATAACTTATTATTTACTTGGCATTTTTCCATCATTCAAATTTGGTTGGGTGCTTAATAACAAATTTTTTCTGTCGTGTGACCGTCTCTGAGGTCTTTGCCGATCCCGTTCCCTTATCACCAGCCAACACTTCCTGTCTATGCTCCACTGTACTGTCTAAATAAAGGCCAAAAAGACCAAAAAACATAACTTAAAAAAAGCTAGCTGTGTTCTAAAACATGCAAACGCTTTATTTTACAGTGTCTTTGTTACACATGTTGCATGTAATTGTTGAAATAACCATAAATTAAGACTACATAAAGGGTAAAAATAAATCCTAAACCTAATCCTAACCCTATACATATTATAACACTTTGATGCCTCAAAATAAAGTGTAACCCAAAACACTGACAAAATTAGCATTTTGAAGATATAAGCATACAGTCTTTCACACCACCAGTATGCATCAACGGTTTTTATGACATCATTCTCCATGTCAGCTTCTTATCAGATTTCAGACTATGAGGTCAACTAAATGCTATTGGCTGTTTTAAGCACTCAGTAGGCCCTACAATAACTTCCTGTTTCAGTAGAAATTACATCAATGCATTGAACAAAGCTACGCATTTCAATGCACTATAGTGGGAAAAATATAAAGAAGCCAGCCAATCGCATTGAAGCTTGTGATTTTGACAAATAAGATGCATCAGTTTGTAGGTAGTCCAGAAATGTGTCAACTGAGGCTCTTTAACACTTCATCATAACTAAAACAAAGTACTCTCATCTCAGTAAGTTACAGTAATAAACACAGAGAAAAGACAGACCGCACGGCCACATCTCTCTTTATCTCTCTCGCTCACTCACACATATTCCTTCCTTTATACTCCTGACATTTTTAGCCATTGAAATGTTAGCACGTCTTTTGTAGAAAAGAACTGGCGTGCGTCTAGCCGTCATCGCCTGATGAAAATCGACTGTGCTAGGATGCCAAGCTGCATGTACACGCGTTATCAGCCTTTTTGCACGTCATCACGATTCAAAATCTGCCTGCCTGTTGTTGCCTTGTTTCCACTCAGATATGCCTACAGATACAGAAATGACCTCCTCAAATCGTTGGGAGTAAACACTTTTGTTGTCCTGCCAAGTAGATCTACATTAGCTCTTATCACGTGAACCAAAAACACATGCCTGCGCCTTGTTTCATATTCTCAGTGTGCTGGGATGAAACGACACATGGTTTTGACTTTGTCTATTACAGGCAAACAGTAAATATTGATTGTCACGGCATCTTTGTACAATGGAAGGAATTTAATAGCGCAATTTCATCTTTTATTAGCTAAATGAGCAGCCAAGGACGAGCAGGCCAAATTTAAATAACTATAAGAACGTAAAAACATCAGGGAGTTGAGTTGCGACTTGCGAGAAGAAAAAGTCGCATTTATAACCTTGATACATAGCTTTCTGCAAAATGTACTATTCGCAATAAAAAATAACAGGGGTTTACAACATAAAGTCCAAAAAAGCATTAGTTTTATGCTATTCTGTAAAATATATTGGGGCTTGAATCTGTTTGCATCATGTTTCCAACTTCCACCTTTCGATTAGAAGAATACATCCCATAAATCCTTAATAAAAATAAGAATGCATTTCATGGTAACATGCTCTGAGGAAACGGGAAGGTTTACTGCAATTGAAGAAATATGGATTTATAAACCACTTAAACCAGCCTAAGGTATTTACTTAGCTGATTGAAGACCAGCCAAAAGCACCATAGGGTAAGTCGGTTTGTAAAACGTAAAAAGTCGTATTTGCATGTTCATTAGCAACTACCCATAATTCTTTTTGACAGGGCATGAATCTCAATGAAACAGCTGTTTCAAAACGCTCAAAGGAAATCAGTACGCTCCGATGCAAAATGGCTATTTGGGTCAGTGGTTCGAATGTTTATGGGAGTGTCGCATTTCCTTAAATGGTCAAAAGGATTGCAAATGTGCCAGTCCTTAAATTTGTTAGGTTAACACTGGGTCTCTGCTTTAAAAGCAAACCCTATCATCAAAGAGATGTGACATCAGACATACTTTGTACATTATTCTACAAAAATGTTTTTGTATAGAAACATTTTTAAGAGTGTTTCGAAACTCTTACACATAAATGTTTGTCTAAACATAACGACAGAAACGTTACCTCTCGGCCTCTAGACGCATCTCCTCACGCTTCTGTCTCCTGAGCTCCCGGCGCCGTTCAAAATCATCATCCATGCTTCAGTCCTGAGAGTGTGGCCCTAAAAAAAATGTAAGATTTATCTCAATAAGTCTCGTGCATTAATCTTACGCTGACTCACAGATTATATTATGATATCTACACGACATGGTGCATATATTACTGAAAATGGTTCTGTGCGTTTGGATTCCACAGCAGCTGTGTGTATTTGGTTAACCTTTTCACAAAAAAATGTGCATTCCCATATGCAAGACATTTACAGCCATTCTTTTCTCAGCCCGACATCAAACAGATCAGAAGTTTGTTTTCATAATACCACTTAAAATGGAAATTGTGGGGGAGAGAGAGAGAGAGAGAAAGAGAGAGAGAGTGTGTGTGTGTGTGAGAGAGAGAGAGAAAGAGAGAGAGAGAGAATGAGTGAGGATAGGAGTTTAACACAGGATGTCCGCTCAGTCAAGCAGAAAGAGTTGCACTAAATATACTGCAGGGCACATTGTTGAGAAACACAGCCCACCCAGGAGATATAAAGCTGTTGTCATTAATCTCGACCCTGTGATGCTTCAGACAGGACATTTTTGAGATTGCCATACCTTAAAGGTGCAGTGTGTCATTTTTAGAAGGATCTTTTGACAGAAACGCAAAATAATATACAAAACTATACTATAAGGGGTGTATAAAGACCTTTCATAATGAACCATTATGTGTTTATTAACTTAGAACGAGACCTTTTATCTACATACACAGAGGGTCCCCTTACACGGAAGTCGCCATTTTGTGCCACCATTTTTCTACAGAAGCCCTTAAAGGACAATTTTTTTACTAAGTTGTCTCCGATGATGACATGTTTGTCCGGTGGCGGCTACCGTAGCTTCTCTATGTGTTTCAAAAGCGAGGGGTGAGCCTTGGACTAAGCCGTTGTTTGCAATTCGCAACCTCACCACTAGATGCGGCTAAAATTTACACACTTCACCTTTAACCTTACTGACAATAACTACTGAAACAGTCACATTTCTGAATGAACTCACATGGCAGAATTTTCCTCTTATCTCAATAACGCTAGCAATGGGAGTCAAAATGAATAACAATTCTGGATTCAAATTGTAAAAAGGATTATTTACAGGGTTCCCACACCTTTGTTAACTTAAAATTCAATGACCTTTCAAGGACTTTCCAGGTCCAATACCCTCAAATTTAAGGACTAAATGTGGGGACACATTTCAAGTGAGATCAAGGTTACATTGTGTTACCTTTTAAGATACATTGTTACAGTTCTCTTTCGAGGACACTCGCGCTGTGTCACTGCGGTGACACTGGGGACGCCTCCAGGGGTAAGTGCGTCTGAATGTGTATCAAATTCAACCAATGGTGAGGCTTAACGACAAAGACAGGGTGACATGGGAGCCAGGAAGTATATCTCTATCTGAAATATTGCCAAAGACGGCGTTACAGGGACGCAGGAAGTATGGCAAGGGAGACGCAGCGTCTCGTTCCCTTCTCAGGGAACAAGAGTTACATACATAACCCGAGACGTTTTCATGTGTCAAACACAACTACGCAAAAAAGCATTTTGAATCAACACTCGCATACAGAAGTTATAAGCATTTAAAGCGAACAGTTCAGCACGTGTACTTAAAAAGTCTAGAATTTTTATTATATTATCCTGCACTACACAGGGAATAATATGGATTTTTTTTCAGAAAACTTCTTGCATAAAATAGATTCAAGCACTTTCAATGACCTGTATCCATGTATGTATATTTTCAAAAACTTCCCAGGGCCTTGAATTTTTTCTCCAAGATTAACAAACTTTCAAGGATTTCAAGGACCCGTGGGAACCCTGTATTTTATAAAGTTCAGGAAGTAATGTGCTCTCTCGACACTGAGGCCACCTGTGCAATGGGGCTAGGGCACAATTAACTCTACTGTGAGGCAGGTGTGCCAACCGCCACAAAACACCACAAGATCATCACACTCATCAGGGCTCCAGACTGCCATCAAATGGTGGCATTTTGCCACCTAAATTTGAGAGTGTGCCACTGAATTTTACATCCAGTCGCACATGTGCAACCAGATAATTTGACCTTTTTTTTGTGATATGACACTGAATTTGAAACAGCACATCGTACTTTCTGAATCTATAATTAAAGTATTTATTAGTAATACAGTGGAAATTAGTAGACATGTGAATATTTGGTTAGCATGTTGATTTACCGTGTGTGCCCCTAAATTTTCTGGTTGCGCCCCTAAAATTTTCAGTTGGGGGCCACTGTGCTCCTAGTAAAAAAAGTTAGTCTGGAGCCCTGCTCATGTTTGGCAAAGGCTCTGCTTTAACATTAATCATGTTGTAAATAGCGTTACATTTTTTTGCAAAATAAATGATCGATTGGCTTCACAAAATGTCAATATGTCAACCAGGAGTAGTGGAGATTACTTCTGTATTGAATATATGCATTATATAAATCACAGAGCACTGGGGTTTCAGCAAAATATCTTCTTTATTGTTTTATGGAAGAAGAAATTTCACCAACCTATCAGTAAATAAACAGCACATTTTCATTTTGGGGTGAACTATCCCTTTAAGACTGTACATTATATGACTGAACATGTTATACCAAATGTTTGGTTTCAATACTTTTTGAAAGGCTATCAAAAAGTAGTGTTTTGATTTCCAACAAAAATATATTCATTCCCTTTCTCTCTCTGTAGCTGTAGCTACTCGAAACTAAAGGGCCATATCCGGCCCTTTCCTTTCCCATTTTTTCACCCTCCCTCTTTTCCCCTTTTTTGTCACTAGTATTATGGTGCAAACTGTCAATCACATCGGCTCGAAGCTGCTCCTTCTCTCCTGTTCTTTTCTCTCTTTTCTTTTTCTCAACCATCCTTCTCTTCAACCTTCTCCTGACTCATAATTATTGTTCATTCCAGTCGTTTTCTTCCCACATCATCCACTTCCTCTCTCTTCTGCTCATGGAGTTGTGGCCAGTTAGTTGTGTTCGGTTAAGGGAACATAAACTCTTGACTCCAATGTTGAGGAAGCCACTTTGAAACTGTAGCTTGTAAAGCCATTTATCACAGTTCAACTACAATCAGGCTGGCCATGAGAAAAGAAGTTAGCGACATCCTACGAGCTACTGAAACAATAACTACACTGAAGTTATTTAGGAGGGAAATAACATTGTAAATAACTCTAAGGTGATACAATTCATTTTTATAAACAGCAGCATTTATCAGGCATCTCAAATAGGATAAAGTATTTAACTCAAGGACATAAATGTACATTAAACATAACCATTAAAGCAATACTCCAACCAAATATCAAATTTACCCCAAGATATACACACCCTCAAGCAATCCGAGATGCACATTTTCATCATCTTTCAGACAAACACATTTGAAGTTATTTTAGTTAATGTTCTTGCTCTTCCAAGCTTTATTAGGGAACAACATTTGATTTTAAACCAAAAAAATGCATTCATTCTTAAAAGAATTAATCCACATGGCTCCAAGGGGTTAATAAAGATTTTCCGCAGGACATTGATGTCATATTATAAGAAAAATATCCTTATTTTATCCATATCATAAACTATAATATATAGCTTCTAGTAACGACGCCATCTTGGACTCACGCATTTCACGAGAGTCACCGCGCAACATATCTATGGCAACAAACTTTTAATACGCTCTTGCATGAGTCCAAGATAGCGTCGTTACCGGAAGCTAGTTATTATAGTTGATAAAGTTTGAAATATGGATATTTTTCTTAAAAAAAATCACAGCGATTACCCACAGAAGACCTTTATTAGCCCATTGTAGCCGTGTGGATTACCTCTGTGAAAGATGAATGTACTTTTTTGGGCTTTAAAGTCAGAAGTTGTTCCCTGATCCTTGTTTTCTACAATTATAAAGCTCGGAAGAGGAAGGACATTTGCTAAAATAACTCCAAATGTGTTTGTCTGAACGATGATGGACCTACAGTGGCAAGAAAATGTATGTGAACCCCTAGAAATAAACTGGTTTTCTACTGTGATTTGCCATAAAATGGGATGTGATCCTCATCTAGGTTACAACAATAGACAAACACAATGTGCATAGACTGACAACACACAAATATTCTAGTTTCTTTTTGTGTAACCCATAGACTATTTACTTTAAAGAAAGCTAATTTGTGTCAGAAGATGGCAAACTTGAGTCCAATTAATAAAATGAGTTGAAAGGTGTGGTTTAGTGCAACTTTGATTGATTAAAAGACACTCAAGCATTTTAAGATTGCTGTCCTTAAAAAGCATCAGCTCTTATGAATCATGTCTCTAAAGACATCAGATCAATAGTTGTTGCACCATATGGCTGAAAAGGGATACAAAACAATCTCAAAATGTTATGACATCCATCAGTCTACAGTTAGACAAATTTAATCATTTAATACTGGGGCACAGGTAAGCTGCCACCTGAGGCACAAGTAGAATGGTAAATGGACTGCATTTATTAAGCGCTTTTAACAGACCTATGGGCATCCAAAGCGCTGTACATGTTGCCTCACATTCACCCATTCACTCACACATTCATACACCGACGGCGGGTCAGCCATGCAAGGCGCCATCCAGCTCGTCGGGAGCAGCTGGGGTTAGGTGTCTTGCTCAAGGACATGAATTCCCAAGTTTAACAAAATATCCTACAGAATAATGTCAGGGTGGCTGTCCACCAGTTAAGGCTCAGTAGACGTTGGTTGATACAGCAGGAAAATGACCTTAAAGGGCGATTTATAGTCGTGCGTTGGTTCTTCCCGTAGCTACGGCGTAGGCTATCCGTAGCCTGTGCGTAGCTCTGCGTAGCCTGACGCGCACCTCACAAAAAATGTAACAGCGCGTCAGATATACGCGGACCGCAAGCGCTGTGATTGGTCCACCAGAACCCCTCCCATCAGGTAAAAAAAACTGCGTCACAGGTATTTCCGTTTGTGACGGTGAAAACAAAGATGGGGCAAGTTGAGGAGTGATTTAACTCAAACTGCATCAAAAGTCGCTGTTTATTTAATTCCATCACTGCTGGTCTTCTCAAATTATACACAACAAGTTGCTGTTTCTTCTTCGTTTGTGGGTTAACTTGCTAAGTTTCTTCTTCTTTCACGTTTGTGCTGCTAATGTGGTTACACGCGTGGATACTGCCTACCAGCCATCGCGCGTGTGTTTGCACGTCGACGCGGACGACGACGCAAAAGTATAAATGAAAACCGACGCGGAACCTACGCCGTCACTGCTACGCCGTAGGACCTACACACGACTATAACGAGCCCTTAAGCATTGTAGTAAATCCACTACAGACTGGCTTAAGAAAAACAAAATGCGTCATTTGGAGTGGCCTAGTCACAGCCCAGACCTTAACCTGTGGAATGATCTCAAGAGAGCGGTTCACACCAGAAATCCTACAAATGTGCCTGAGTTGAATCAGTTTTGTAAAGTAGAATGGGTAACAATTCCTTCTGAACAATGTGCAGGTCTGATTCAGAACTACTGAAAGCGCCTTCTTGAAGTTTCAAGAAGCTATTAAATCCAAAGGTTCACTTAAATTTTCTTCAGCACTGTGAATGTTTAATGGGTGTTTTAAAAAACACACACAAGAAACTAGAATTATTTGTGTTTTGTCAGCTTATGCACAATGTGTTTGTCTATTGTTGTTACCTAGATGAGAATTAGATACAATTTTATGGCAGAAAACCAATTCATTCCTAGGGGTTCACATACTTTTTCTTGCCACTGTATGTATCTCGGATTTCTTGAGGGTGAATAAATCATGAGACGATTTTGATAATTGGCTGGAGTATCGCTTTAACACTAGAAAATGTATTTTAGAACTGAAAAGTTTAAAACATAATGGCTAACCACATTGCTATAAAAACAAAGTTAAGGAAAATCAAGGAATAAAAATGAGTGGCACACGTCAAATCCATAGTAAAATCAACAACATACTGAAATACATTTCAGTAGTGTTTTATGATGATACACTGAACGTGCCCCCCTTCATTTTCAGAGAGGGAGAGAAAGAGAGAGAAAAAGAGAGGGAGAGATGGAACTGATCCTCCATATCAGACCGAATACTGTGCCCGCATTCACAAACCGCAGGAATTCCTCCTATCTCGAACTAGATCTTCTGTTTGCAGGAACATGGCTTCTCTTCATATTTGAGCCCCTAAGCAAAAATCTGTGACTCAGCTTCATAAAACTGCTACAACAACTGTGTACAATCATCAGGAATCGAATCAGGCTCTCCATTCAGATTCAGATCGCTAAGATGACTACACATGCTGACCTAACATATTAAAGAAAAAGTTTCCCAAAAACAAAAAGATATGAAAACAGAAGAGGAACATTTTCAAGATGCAAAAGAAGTATCACACAAGTTACATTCCATGTTTCCTGAGACGGGTATAAGAAGTTCTTCATTGATAATTGTTTGTGTTTTGGTGGTGTGCTGTGCTCTAGCAATAAAGTGCCATTTTGTAGGAAAGAATGTAGAAATGGATTTGTCTCTTCCTTTCGTGGACCACCCGTGTTCAGCTACATCTAGCACATAAGAACCAGGATAAAGACTTGAAGTCTGTCCTACGATCCCATTTTTCTTTCCGAAGGTTTCATAAAAGGGTCTGGCTTCCGGCCCTCAGCATGTAGGGAGACGCCTCCTGTCTAAAGAGCATGCGTTTCAGTAGCTGTAATAACACATTTACCTGCTAAATTACTATGTTCATGGTAAGTAGGTTGCTTAACCCTTCATCAAAGCTCACTGCTGCAATGACCCATGGGATTGCAGTCCTGCACGGCCTCTGTCTGCAAAGCTCTCTAGGTTGCAAATATACACATACTGTAGACGCTCGTGCCAAACCACAAGAACAATTCAGCTTTTGCTCTGCAAGAGTCCACAGGGAAACAAGAGCAGCTAGTAAAGAAAGATTAGCGGAGATGACATTTTTAAAGTAGCTCTTAAAATGTCTACTTAAAGTTAAAAGAAACTCTAGTCAAGACCCACCAGGCTTCTGAACATGAGGATACTTAATAATTCGATTTTATCCCTCGGGAACAGATCGCATTGTGAAAAGTTACTGTACAGGAGCCATGTTGTAAAAGGAAGATTACAAAGTCAAACATTTCTTTAAATCACCATGTACTGTTGTATTGCACACAATGACATCAGGGATGTGTATTACGAAAGCAAATACGATGAATTCAAATTCATGTGTTGACTTGAATTGTTTCAACATGCCATTTTAACAGGATGTTATTGTTTTCAGTTGTGTTTCATCATTTAAGGCACAGTATGTACGGTTTTACCAACAGAGGTCACATTTTTAAACAATAACAAATGTGAAGCTTGAAGACGCTATGAAGGAGAGTGGAATGATGGGAGATGTCGCTTTCACCATGTGAGAGATGAGTCTCTGTCAAGTCTAAGCCCAGAGTATAGACGGTAACAACATAAACAAGTGGCTTTCGTGGAACACACGTAACTTCCGGTAAACTCCACAGAGAATAAATAACAACAAAGTCCTTTTATAAAAGGTTAGTTCCAATCCTTGATTCTGATCGTTCAATAGCTGTGCTTTATTCACGATAAACCACGACAATGACCGCTTCACCCAATGGTTTGATTCATCACTGCGCACTGTAATATATATATATATAAATATAAATATTTCTGAATGCAGAACTTTTCAGTCATAAAAAACACCTGCAACGCCTGAAAGAGATCAAGCCTCAGCCAAGAAAATGTAACGCAGAAGTAACTAAAAAGTAACGTAAGCATTACTTTTTATGAAAAGTAACTAAGTAACGCAATTAGTTACTTTTTTGGTGGGGTAAGTTAATATTGTAATGCATTACTAAGTGTTTTAATTCCAATAAAATTTTATAAAATCGTATATATTATATAATATATCCTCTATAGAATTAGCTATGTCTGGCTCTCTCTCAAGGGGTTTTTCCCCTCCCTTGACTTTTCCCTCCTGACTAAAAAAAAGTTTTTTTCTCTTAGGAGCTTTTTTCAACTCCTGGGGAGTCAGTTGACATTGGCTTAACTTAGCAACCTCTTCTTTACGTTACATTATTACTACACTTACTAGGACGGTTTAATCTTAGCCGCTGTGTTCTGCTGCTTATGTTGAACATTGATTTTTCTGAGTTTTCTCCTGCATCTATTAATGTAAAGCTGCTTTGAAACAATTAAACAATTGTGAAAAGCACTATATAAATAAAATTGAATTAAATCTATATTTATGTTTTTGGGGATTTTGTGGCCTCGCCAATGAATAATCGTGATCCATGATGACTGAACGACACAACGGCTGCGTGCTAGATGCTGTACAACAGTGACTTGTGCAGTTGTCCACGTGTGTTGCTTGCCATAGTTTCTACTAGGGCTTGGTATTGGCAAGCGCCTCGCGATACGATACATGGGTCGTGGTACAGTGTATTGCAATCGATACAATACGTTGCGAGTTGTGATACATTGCAATACTTTTTCTTTTTTTATCAAAAATGTAAAAAAATAGAGCTGGATTTTTAAAAACTTTTTTAAAGCCAAAGTACTTCCACATGTCGGCTTTGAAAGCTGCAAGTGTTTATACATTTTCTGGCATTTTCTCACTCCTGCTAACTTCTGAGATATCGGCCGAATGGCCGTATATGACTGACAACTGGACAGCGACAACCACAGCAGCGGCGGAGGAGGTCGTTTGACGCACACAGAGGGATTTGATTGTGTTTTTTTGTTTAAATATCGATAGTAGAGCTCGAATAGATATATAGTAATAGATTGATATATAGTTATAGATTGATAGTTGACAATGACAAGGGAATTATTTAAAACTCTGGAATTTCTCTTGATTTACCAATCCTTGGGAACTTTTGGAAAAATGTAAGTACACAACTCCATGAAATTTATCACAATATGCAAGTGTTTTTTGTATTACTACTTTATGTATCAACTTAGTCTGAGATGTTTCTTAGGATAAATAAAATGAAAAACTAATGAGACTGATCAAATGCATTAGGAGTATATTGAGCTGTAACTTGTATGGACGGTTTGATTGGACGCACAAGCTTTGTCGCAGTTATGCGTCTGGACGAAACTTAACTTCAGGTCTCTGTTTGTTTAGTGGTCTGACTAGTGGCTAAACCAAACTAAAGTGATTTGTCATTAATTAGCTTTTTTTCTTATTGGTTATGCTTCTGAAACTGCAGTATCTACAAGTACATAATGTAAGCCACAGTGGTAAGTGCAAGCAATTCTTCATACTATGCAGTAAAAAATAATTACCAACCCATTAATGTCAACTGAACAATTTGCCATTATCAAGAAACTCTTACTTTACGAGAAAAATGTGAGGTGAAGTGCTTGCTCTTTATAACCTAAGCCAAAGCTGATGTGATCTACAACTCCACAGCCAAAAGGATTAAATAACTAAATGTTTGGATCTACCACCCACTGTCTTTTGGATCTCAGCCTCTTTGGACAACTCGAGCGAGAGACTAAACTTACAGCTCAGAGAAGAGACCTGAATGTTGCCAACATAAACCATCTCCCCTATTTGCATGTCTGTCAATATAGGTCCATTAACATCCGCTGGCTTTGCTATCAGAGTTTATGTTAACACGCTCTCCACGGCCGCAGCAGGAGTCTGGCGTAGGAGGAAGATTTTGACCGTCTTTTTTGGCCAAGACCTTAAGAAATGGAGAAGGTACTCAGACGTGTTACATTAAAAAGTGTTTTACTGTGGTACGTATATTTCACCATGATACAGTTATTAAGGTCTATATAAAATGGCATTTTTCCTACAGTGAATCTATGTGCAGCTATCAACATGTCATATAGTCTTGGTGGCGTACAGTTATATTGACTGCTTTATTAGGTCATAATGAAAGATGCTTTTATTGTGCAGCCAACGTAAACAAATAAGCAGGACGTCCACAGATAAAGAGCCAGCGACAGTGAGCAACGCCTAGGTTGCTAACAAAGGAAGCTGAGTATTGTATGCAAAAGTAATTGGATTTATACATTTCTGTGCTCAACACTCCATACCACAATGGCAGGGTGATGTTGAGGGTGGATGGGTACTGGATGAAGCTGAAAAATAAGGATAAGGAAGTCATATAGATTGTATTATATTCATATCCATATACGATACTCTAGCCAAATATCAAAATTAACCTGTGATTCCCGCACACGTAAGCAACATGAGACACACATGTCCATCATCTTTCAGACAAATACATTTGGAGTTATTTTAGTAAATGTCCTTGCTCTTCCAAACACTATAATTGTAGAAAACAGGGATCAGGGAACAAATTCTGACTTTAAACCCCCAAAAAATGCATTCATCCTTCACAGAAGTAATCCACAAGGCTTCCCTGCTAAAAAAAAAAAATAGACACCATCACAGAAATTCTATTGGTTTTATTGGGAATTTTATTGGTTCCTATTGGTATTTTAATGAAAACCATTAGAATTTTCTGTAATGGTTTTATTGTTTTTTTCAGCAGGGTTCAAATGGTTAATAAAGGTCTTCTGCGGGTAATCAATGAGATTTTGTAAGAAAAATATCCAGATTTCAAACTTTATAAACTTAAACAACTAGCTTCCAGTAACGACGGCATTAGGGCTACAACAACTAATGGATAAAATCGATAATTGATCACATGCTCCCACACCACCGTCGGAAAGCCACGACACGAGTCTGCTTCATACAGGACGAGCTGCGTGTTCAAAGTCAGGCACTTTTTCTTCTCACAATGCAACCAGCTTGTTTAAAAGCCTGTTTAAAAGGTCCTCTGTTTTTTGCCAGAGTTTTGAATTGGGCTTCTTTTTTAAATTTTTACGCAGGTTGATTTGCGGGTTAGAGACGGAAGGATTTTGTTTTGTTAGTTGTTGGTATGTGGGCTGTCAAAGTTATTAGGATGATTTCGGACTCATTTTCAATGGCCATTAGACTGGTTTTGTTACGAGGATCTGGCAACCCTGACAGGACAATGACGGAAACAAAAGCGCAAACGAACGTTGGTTAAAGGGACAATAAGCAGGATTTACTCCCATCTAGTGGTAAAATTGTATTTTAAATTCAAACGACTAGTGCTCCCTAGCGCCTCGCTTTCCCAAATGCGTATTGCAACTACGGTAGCCGTTATGTAATCACTGATCTCTTTATCCGTTTCAGCTGGTTCACGTGTTCTGAATGAAAACGCGATGTGGAAACGCGTTTGTAGGCTAGTGCTTTTTGTCCCTCTCTGCTATTATAGTTTATCAATATAGCGGAACGACATGGAAGCCTCATTGGACTTACCCGTTCAATGTAAGTAAAGAGAAGAAATTTTAAGCTTACAAAGAAAAGTCAGATCACTGGAAGGATCATTTGACACCAACGAGGACATATTTATGAATAAAGACATTGATTTAGATTAATAAAACACTTAAAACCCTACTTACTGTCCCTTTAACAAAGGTTTCAGTTCTTCCTTTAATATAAGTGAGATTCTATTTGTTTAATTGTTGTTGGGTTTTCATTAAAATAAACCACAAACTAAGCTTGTGTTTTAAAGTATGGGGGAAATCAAGGTTTTTATTACAGTAATAACGCATTTATCACTTTCATATATGAATGGCTTATTTATTTAGTTAATAATAAATAATGTTCATTCTCATAAAGATCTAAAATTGAAGATTAAAATGAGTTTATTATCGGTGGCAAAATTTCCTCACCAGCATATCCCTGAAGACTCACTAAGTTTGATGATTATTATTTTGACATTAAAATATGTTTTACTATTTAAAAGCAGCACAAACTTAAAATATCAAAATCAAGAGGATTTTATTAGTAAAACTAGTGTGTGGCTTTTGCACTTCTACACGTGAATAATTCATTTAGTGCCTTATTTAGCTATAATAAGTATAAGGGTGCTTTCACTAGAGGTCTTCACGGGTCCACTTAGATCCGAAAACCCGAGGTCCGACCCGAGACCCGATCAGGTTCGGGTCTAAAAATTTCACATGTGCCTCGGACACGGGTCGGGTACAATAGTAGCGGCATCGGGTCTCAGGTAATTTAAAAATGAATGTGTTTTTTCTGAACGGACCCGAGAAGACCCAAACTCTCTCGCCTGTGTGCGTCAATGTCCTTTTCAAACCTCTCATCTGTTTGCCAAGAGCGCTTGCGACATTGTGTGGTTGTCGGAAGGTTCATTTTCGTTGAAACAAACATGTCAGTCAATTATAAATGTACATTTTAGCAGTTACGTTGGTGTCGTCGTCAGATAACAAAGTAAAACGAATGAAGCAGCTCGCCAAATTGGTTGCAAGGCCACTGGAGTTTCTTTCTGTCTGACTGCTGCGGGTGGGTCTGCAGAATGCACACACGTCGGACAGTGCCGTTTACATTCGGTTCCAGTCGGGTTAAAAAAAAATTCACTAGTTCAGGTCGGACTCTGGTCTAATTTTCTCGGGTTTGTCTCGGGTCGGGTCTTTCTTTAAATTTTTTTTATTTATGCACGTCGGGTTCGGGTATGAAGTGATTCGGGTCATTTCGGGTCGGGTACATTTCTTTGGACCCGAGAAGACCTCTAGCTTTCACACCTGCCTTGTTTAGTTCGGTTGAATCGTACCAGAGTTCGATTGCTGAGTTGGTGCGGTTCGTTTGGGCAGGTGATAATGCAGCAATCGAATTCTGCTGCGTCCCAAAAGCGGACCAAACAAGCGGACCAAGATCTCCTTGAAGAGCTTTTAAACAAACTCTAGAGCGGTTCATTTGTGGTGAGAACACGATCCGAGATCGAACCGACCTATCTGCAAAAGTACTGCGCATTTTGGACTAAACAAGCTGCCGTAGTCAGCTGCGCAGTGCATTATCGGATGAGGAAGTGTTTGTTTACAGTTTCTATTAGCAATATTAGCACAATGACAAATCACGGACATACCTGGAGTTGCGAGGAGGTGCGGGCGGAGGCTCACAAATTTGGAGTCTTCGCCGTTTGTAGTGCATTAAAACGTTGTTTTCAAGCCGCATACGTGATTCATTCTGAAAATGAACGGTTTGTCTAGAATGCTGTATACAAACTATGTATAACAACCACGGAGACATTATTACAGTGCGCAGCAGTCTGTCCAATTTCGCGCACGTTGATTCTGACCAATTGAGAAGCAGTTTAGGAAATACGTTCAAATACATGTAGCCAATGAGTGATGTGGATCTTATTACATAACAGAATTTTGGTTTATTTCAACTGATCAGAGCAATCAGTGTGGAGTGAAAAGGAACCAAAACTGCTAAAAAAGTTACAATGTATAATTTTTTGCTTTTGGTCCGGACCAAATGAACCAAACTACAGATCTGAAAACACCCTTTTTTATGTTTTTATCCGATTAGTCGAATAATCTGGAAAAAAATAAACGGCTGATTAATCGATTATACAAAAAATTGTTTGTTGCAGCCCTAGATGCATCTTGGACTCATGAGTTTTAGTGTAGTGAGCATTGAATGTCATGGGTACGTTGCACAGTGACTCTCGTGAATCGCGTGAGTCCAGGATGGCATCGTTACCAGAAGCTAGTTATTATAGTTTATGGAGTTTAAAATATGAATATGTTATTTACAAAATCACGCCAATTACCCGCAAAAGACCTTTATTAACCCCTTGGAGCCATATGGATTACTTCTGTGAAGGATGGATGCACTTTTTTGGGGTTTAAAGTCAGAAGTTCTCTGATCCCTGTTTTCTTCCATTATAGTGTTTGGAAATGCAAGGACATTTACTAAAATAACTCCAAATCTGATCGTCTGAAAGATGATGGACATGTGCATCTCGGATTGCCCGAGGGTGAGTAAATCATGAGGCAATCTTGATATTTGGCTGAAGTATCGCTTTAAGTGACCGTTTTACTTGAGTGGATAAGTTTTAATGAGCACAGGTGATCTACAACCAGGTGCAGGCTGGTATCCCAGAAATCTGCAACATCAGCAGCCTACAGCTTCAAACACACACGCACGCACGCACGCACGCACGCAAGCTTATTAAAAGATGCTGCAGGTATGCCAGCTATGTGAACCCTGGCTCTCCATCTGGATTAAAACCACTGACCACCAAGAGTCTCTCACCAACAATTGCAATCAAAACCCAAACTTCTCCCTTGGACACTGTAGTACTGTACTGTACAAATTATTTCAGGCAACATTATGTCTAAGAGACGGGATTTGTGATGCTAGCAAAAAAACAGGTAAATAAAATCAATCCCAACGGGAGAAAAATGTTTTAGCCATCTGGTCATTGATTCCAGCCACCTGTCAGTCACCATACAGACAGGCAGAAACCAGACGACCGAGATGCAGGAGGAAAGAGATAAATAATGAGATCATAAAGTTTTGAGCACAAAATGCAGATCTCACTGAACCAAATCAAATTCACACAGTGATTGCACCCGTATTTCCCAAAGCATCCATTCGTCTGTCTGTCAGCCTACAGACCCATTGCAGAATTATGGGCGTGTGTGCTTGTTAAGATGTGCAGGAAATTGAGAGCAACAATAAAACTGACTGGAGATCAGCCTGAAATGTCCCATAAAGGCAGGTGATTGATTGAGCGCCACACGACCACAGATCTCAGGACAGTGTCAGGACAGTGATGGCAGGATTCCAGCAGCAGGTCTGGTCCATGTACAATATAACAACTCTGTGTGACAGGCCAACAACTCCCATTAACACACAGCTGTGTTTATATGCTGGACGTTCAAAGACCTGCTGTGTTTCAGAGCCTTAAGTGGGGAACGGATGGGCTGCTGCAGTGTTTCCCAGACATTTTTGGTTGCATGCACCCCTTCAGTCAGGGATCAAGTACGCCAACATTGACAGCCAACCAAAAACATGTTTCTTGTGACTTGATAATGAATCACAGAAAACCTTTCCGCAAAGAAAAAGCTAATGGTAGATTCAGTTATGTAGATGAGACAAGATTAAAGAGCACTTATTGTCTGATTCACATTGTTACATTTCCTTTGGTGTGTAAGTGTGTATTAGTTCATGTTAACGATATGCAAAAGGTACAAACCATAGATATGTATAAAGGCTAGTGTCTCACCCCACGCTGCTGGCCAATTGAGTGGAACGTACGCATTTGGCGGCCATCTTACCACAGGGCGCTCGCTCACTCATAGCATTGTGTTTTAATGGTGCAGGTACTTTTAAATGACCATAACTTGCTTAATTTTCTACTGATTTTCAAAGGTTTGGTTTGTTATAAACATCAAAGATGTACCTATGACACTGCATACTTAAAAAAATGAAACATTTTAAAGCATCCAAAATTATACCCACGTTAATAACGTTTGTAAGAAACCAAACCATTTGAAAATCGGTAGAAAATTGAGCAAGTTTTGGTCATTTAAAAGTACACGCATCATTAAACACAATGCTACGAGTGAGCGAGCACCCTGTGGTAAGATGGCCGCCAGGTTATGACGATAGAGACTCCGCCGTAACACATCTAGCCTTTTATGTCTATGGTACAAACCCCAAAGTAAACAATGACGCAAGTTATCATCTCAAACGTAAATCTCTTTTCTTGGACTACAACAAACACATGGATTGTAGGTAATAGTTTACTTCCTGGGATTGGTGATGTAGACAAGACCGACATTAATAATTCCTCCCGCTTCTGATTCAAAGACTGCAAGTTAACTCCTGTTAGCATTGCATTGTGTGAATCTTTCAAACATGGTAAGGAGCGTCACATTTCCTGCTGACGTCAGATCAATCACAACGTACAGATTAGCTGGCCAATCAGGAACACAGAGCTTTCAAATCTGTGGCTTTGAAAAAGAGAGTGAAATCTGGAGCTACAAAAATGTACGGTATGTGGAAAATAATGTGTTTTTAGAACCATAAACCCACGCCAACACATTGTATTACACAAAATATCGCTATGCAGCCCTATCCTAGAAAGCTTTTTATTGGACAAATGTCTTTGTGGTGCAAGATGAGTCATTAACATTGTCATTAAGTTCGTGAACTTCAAAAGAAAATATCAGTATTATGAACAAACACGGGTAAGATATTTTGCCCTGTGTTGGTTTATAGAGGACTCCACGTAACTAAAAAAACTCGGCTTTGACTCTCCAATGCATCAGCACATATCTGGCTCTAGGGTATTAAGGCAAAAACCGAAGGAATGGGAGTGAGAAAGAGGGGAGAAAGAGAGCAGGATATGCTGCTATAAATTCAGATGAGATCTTGGCAGGAGAAGCAGCAACTGCTTTTCATGGCTGTCACTGGTCAAAGATCTGCAAGCGTATGAGAGAAGAGGGGAGGATAAGAGATGATTGGTAGGTCATGATACATTTTGTAAAGCTGCATGCATCCTGTATGCAAAAGCAAAAATTTTAACTCTTCAGAGAATAAATCAAAGCACTTTATTTGATCATTAAAATCCAATGTTTAAGAAATACACAAATATGATTTTGAAGTAACCACTAATACATCCCAAAGGATTATATACTACATACCTCCCTCCCAATTATACTTCACATTTCACCAGCAGACATATGATTGATCACCTAAATTAATCTGGTTTTGTATATGTCTCTCTGGAATACCTATAGTTATATTTTATTTATTTGGTAAGTACGATAGAAAGTACGATAAAAAGAAAATACAGAAGTGGTCACTGGGGTGGTACCTTGTCAAAAAGGTAGCCTACCTTAAAAGGTAGACAGAGGTCCTTAGAGAGACATACTGGTACCTCAAATGTAAATATCTGTACCAAAAGGTAGCGTCTTTTGTAACTTTATTTCTAAGAGTATAGCCACATAATACAGTAGGTGCGATAGTGCAGTCGGCTGATGGTACAAAGGGTTTACATTTCATTTATAACTGACTGACTGACTGTACTTTATCTCATTTTTAGACAAATTTAATAATATGGCAAAGCCAAATGGCATCAAGCAACTGCCTTAGCCATTGAATTTTCACTTGGGGATGGAAAAGGAGATTCCTGCATTCCCAGACAATGGATCGCATTCCCTGACACGTCTGCATGTCCTGTGAATCACTCTCAGCCTATTGGTTTAACTGGTAAAACACCAATTATGCCTTAGACCACATCCATTACCCAGAATGCAACTGATAATATATCAATATGATTCTCTGATATCTATCTATCTATTTATATATATTTATTTATATAGTTAAACTTAACTAAGTTTATATAATTTTTTGCTATTAAGAGGCATAGGTGTAAGAGTGATTTATTGTGGAATTCCCATTAAATGTCATTCAAAATAAATGTTCAGTTCCCGCACAAAGAAATAAAATAGAAAAATGCAAGCACATGAGGTTATGGATGTCGGAGGTTTTTGTTTCCGTTTTTGAATGGGCAATTTTCGTAGCCATTAACTCATTACACCCAGAGCCATTTATTACTACGCAACAGCAGCTGTGCTCCTGAAAATGCATTTCAGATGCACACGTGCTTTTATGCTACGCATTCAACAACGTAGATTTTAAATGGTCCTCTCATGCACGTCCAAAGATCGCACCGCTATCAGCGAGTATCGGCATGCAAGGTCTTTAAAAGTGAAAAAAAAAGAAAAACAGAGGAAAAGGGCCAAATGGAGATGCTTGTACGGCATCAAACGTCTGCTGCCTATTGGCGTGGCTCCACATGACCAAATATGGTAGGAAAAAGCACTCTTTCCCGTAAGCAACACACACAAAAAAGAAAAAACCAAGGCTTTCTAACATGCTGCGCAGACAGATAGAGCCCCCATATTCAAACACAGTGACCGCATAGCGCGCCTGTATCTGCACTCCACAGAGCGAATGATAAACAGCATCGCACTCATTTACTCACACGAACGACACTAGCAAGGGCACTATCTGTGCCAAACCGCATTCAAGCGCTCATCCATACTATTCTGCACTGCAGCAGATGAGAAAAAATAGCATGCAAGAAAAACGATCTTTCCCTCCCAGCATTTTTGTCCAAGACCGAGCGGTTTTAGGTTTGAGCTGTGCCTCTTACATAACTGCGAGAGACCAGAGTGGAAAAAAGTGATTTTTATCCAAATATTCAGCCACGAAGACAGCTGTGACAGAAAAGGCATTGAAGCTTTACGTTTAGGCATTTGGCAAACGCTTTCTTTCAAAGCGACTTGTGTTATTTTATCAGTATGCCTGTTCCCTGGGAATCAAACCCATGACCTTTGCATTACTAATGTAATGCGTTACCAAATGAGCTACAGGAACACCATGGCCGTGAGGTTGAGTGTGACCGTGAGAAACAGATACAGTATGAAGCAAAAACTTGCTTACAATGACTTAAACTTGAAAGACTTTTCATAACCTATTCAAATCACACATGCCAAGACCCCTAAAGTTTTGCATTCATTTGTAAAGGTTTTGAATAAACTGAGCTCACTTTGATGTTATTCGAGATATCACGCATACAAAACGACAGTGTATGTGTATGTATCACTTGTTGATGTACATTGAATAACGTTGCTTTTAACACCAAAAACATCAGGGTTTGCAAACTATGCATTACATAATAAATAAAGTGCAAAATGATTTGACCTAGCATTTATATGAGCTTGCAATTAACATAACCCAGCACACCCCGCGCGTGCTTTCTCCCATATGTTACGGCTAGCTGGAACGTTTAATGGAACATGAAAATGCATTTCTCATAAAGCTAAAAAGTTCCTGATGTGTCTTGTAAAACATGTCTGTCAAACACCACTCGCAAGCTGAAGAACCATAACAAAAAAATTGGGTTGAAATCATCAGGGTGATTTAAGACACTGTTCAACATCAACATGGGAGAAATGTCTTCCCGTCGTGCCTTACATGGTAGCAATACAAACCCAAAGCATGTAGCTGACTCTCCACATCACAGCTTCCTCCTTCCAACATATGTGCGACATGTTTCCCTCAACCCAGCGCCCTCAAAACCAACTTCTGTCATGATGTTTGTTTTCGTCTCGTAAGTCTCCCCAAGGACAGTAATTAACTGGCTCCTAAAAAATTTATCTTCATTATTGCGACTGCTCATCATGGCTCAGGACAGAATGTGCTTTTTTACATTTCTGCATTTGGCAGATGGCATTCGAGCTATACAGTATGTGTAAATGAACCCAAAAACCTTTTGCACTGCTCTACCAACTGAAGTTTTAAGGCTATGAATCGATCTATGACAAATGAAGGCCGTTGCATTCCTCACGAGAGATAGCAGAAATAAGATCACGCGTCGGTCTAGATGACCTCACCAACAGATGTTCCTCAGTATACAAGGGGACGTCGCAAGGTGGGATGCATCATTTGGCAGTTCAGAAGACAGAAACGTATTTTGTGAGCAAACAACCAGAACACAGGTTTTGACAGCTTAACAAATGGACACACAGAGCGTATGTCATCGCTAGTAAAAGGCAAGAGCGGTTAAAAGCCCTCTGAGAGCGTGCTTGGCTCTCGGTACTGTCAGTGAAATATCTTCGCCTGCGAGGTATTGAGCTAACTGCGACTATAACTATTGTCAGTCCTTCCAGAAAAAAAAGTTTTTTTGGTGATTGTTGCGGGCAAAAATCCTTAACCTTGCAGCACGTTTTCTTAAAAAATGCGATGGAATATGCGGGATATTTATGCAATTTTATGCGATGAAATTGTAAGAACTTGCAAAAGTTTGGGGAAACTTGCAAAAGTTGCGGGAACCTGCAAAAGTTGCGGGAACCTGCAAAAGTTGCGGGAACTTGCCAAAGTTGCGGGACCTTGCCAAAGTTGCGGGACCTTGCCAAAGTTGCGGGACCTTGCCAAAGTTGCGGGACCTTGCCAAAGTTGCGGGACCTTGCCAAAGTTGCGGGACCTTGCCAAAGTTGCGGGACCTTGCCAAAGTTGCGGGAACTTGCCAAAGTTGCGGGAACTTGCCAAAGTTGCGGGAACTTGCCAAAGTTGCGGGAACTTGCCAACGTGCAATAACTGTGGGAACGTGCAAAAAACTGCGGGAACTTGCAAAAACTGTGTTCAGCTTTTGCAGCTTTTCAATGACGTTCACGTCACATAATCGCGTCACGTCATAACGTTCCGATGGCAACAGGAGACATGGCTGTGCTTGTGTGAGGTAAATGCAACATTTTTCAACTTTCTGCTAAGATATATGTGATTTTTGCTATGAAAATGTGGGGATTATGAAATCATGCAAGCCTTGCATATTTTGCGCACAAAAATCTGCAATTTATAAAATGCACAGGACAAATATGTGGACTTTGGCTGATTATGCGTTAAATCATGCGATCGCATAATCGCGTTTTTCTGGTGGGACTATATTGTCCAGATGACACCAATAGAAAAGAAAAATGTCTTGCCTGTATCCGACCCGCTTACATAATCTATTAAAAGCGACTTGTATCCGATATAAACAGTTGGGAATGTTAGACATACTGACCCGAAACAGCTTAAACCACAGAGGAAATAAAATATCACGATAACCAAGGTGGTGTCCACCTGATTTGACATAATTTGCCACGTCTTGAGATGGGAATATCCGTTCTGTCCACTTACATTGCAGATGCGAATTCATGTATCTGATTTGTTTCCACATATGAAACCAATCGGATTCGAGAATATCGGAATCAAAGCACTTTTTTCCTGCTTATATGTCCGTGGGTCATATCCAATCTGTGCCATATGAGGGAAAAACGGAATTGAGTACCTTCAAACATGCCATGTCAATGAAGCCAAAATCCTCTTTAACTGCCAGTTCACATCCAAAACAATATGCATGCAGATGTATTTAAAACAAAACAATAAGTTACTGTGCATTTACTTTATACTGTATTTTGAGCAGGCACTAGAGCACTTACTCTTGTGGTATTGTTCAAGAGGGCGACAGAGGTACCCTCAAATGTTTATGCCAATAAGACGGAAAATTGAACTGTGTGTCACCCTACCTATAAACAGTTTAACAAACTTTGTCAGGAGCTGATTACAATAGAAAATATAGCTTGCGCCTCACAATTGCAGAAATGTCTTTGCGTTTATGTTCGTGGCAAACTACAGTACGTGCAGGCTCGCTGTACTGTGTGACTTTTCCTCAGATCACACATTCCTGTGTGAACGCAGAACCCTTTCCCGTGCCCCTCTCTTCCAGCTACGCTACTAGATCTCCCCTCTTCTCCGCATATTTCTGCTGGCTGTTATTATTAGCATGGCTCCAGGCCAGAGTTTTTTAGGGGCCGAGCGCTGTGTGGCCCCTGTGGACACTTAAGAGACGGCTGCTCGAGGTGTAAATCTGGAGATGCAGGCATAATCACGCACGCACGTATGGGTCGGTACGAATATCAGTCCACGTTGTCGTGTAAGGGAGGCGAGGTCTGGTAAAATCACCAGGCCTATGTTTAGTGCCACAGGGCTGTTCGGCTTCTCGCCTTTCAGGAAACCTCAAAATCTTCCAGTTCCAGGAAAAATCTCCCTTTCTTTCTCTCAAACATGCATCCACATATATTTAGTCGCCGTTGGACGGTTGTGTGAGCTTTATGATAAATTCCTCTATTTTAGTCAAGCGAAATATTGCGCAGTTTGATTGCAAGCGCTCGCAGACTTGTGGTTGAAGTCAATGCACCCTTCCACTCTGCAACAGCACGAAAGCTGCATAAATCATTACCTCGGCGTTTGGCGTAAAGGACTTTCGCTGCGTAATCTTTACATTTACAAGAAAAACACAAATCTCAGGCAAGCATGTAATTGTAAATAATTGAATATCGGAGCTATGGGCTGGCTGTGGGTCTGACTAATGGGCGAACTGGAAATGAGATTACTCTAAAAACCCTGGCGGCACTGGATCAACTCCAAGAAGTGTACTTACCATCACACACCTGTGCCATACACACACACACAGACAAGCACCCATTCAGCATACTATAAAGACATCGTGTTGACATAAATCCTTTATGACTTGCTATTGCGTTTCAGAAGGCGACTCGATTCCTGTTCATTAACTCTAACCTGAACTAATGGAGCCCCCATTATTATCCACGGTGGTCTCGTGGACGTCTGTCATGGACTTGAGTGCCGCTGCAGCCACACACATACAGCAGACTGGCAGACGGGTTCGTAACAAGTACCCATTGTTCTAGTTACTCCGGCCATGTTCATTTAAACAAACCGTAATGAGGTCTACTGGCCTAACAAAACCCACCCTGACACACACATAGGGCTCCCCCCTCACATTCATCAAAACCTCTCAAGTATTGCACCACTCATCATGAATGCAGGACATAAGACTGCTTCGTTCAATTTAAAACATGTTTGAATTCTTTGTGTGCCAGTCATTTGCAATAATGGGTATATAATTACGCCCGTCTCACCAATAATTTGAATCCCTCATTTTGTTTACTGCATCAGACCAGGAAGAACTAAACAAAGGTCCTGTTTGCTCTTGTTTTGGGCTCGGCGTCGCCAATTGCTAAGTTCACTCCGTTTGGTTTTTGACATGCTAGCTCATTTGCAATGCGTACTGCTTTCGCAACATCCTAACTGCAAATCTTTAATCAAACGCTTATTTACATTTACGTGCTTAACTATACACTGCAAAAAATAAAATAAAAAAAATTACTCAGTACTTCTGCCTTGTTTTGAGTACAACTATCTAAAAATTAACTCAAGATGCATTTTCTTGAGCAAAATGACCTACAAAATAAGTCTAAATTTAAAGAGGACATTTCACATGACTTTTTTAAGATGTCAAATAAATCTTTGGTGTCTACATATGTGAAGTTCTAGCTCAAAATACCATAAAGATGATGTATTATAGCATGATAACATTGCCACTTGCCAAATGTGCAGTTTTGGGGTGTGTCCTTTTGAATGCAAATGAGCTGATCTCTGCAATAAATGGCAGTGCTGGGGTTGGACAGTGCAGATTAAAGTGCGGCATTATCCCCTTCTGACATCACAAGGGGAGCCAAATTTCAGTTAGTTATTTCTTCACATGCTTGCAGAGAATGGTTTACCAAAACTATGTAGGTTTATATCCCATTTCTAGGTTAATAGAAGCACTGGGGACCCAATTATAGCACTTAAACATGGAAAAAGTCAAATTTTTATGATATGTCCCCTTTAAGTGACTTTGTGCTTAAAACAAGCAAAAAAATCTGCCAACGGGGTAAGAGTGTTTATCTTGAATTTTTTTAATTAAGCGTTTAAGAAAAAAGTAAACCTATTTCAAAATTATGGTCTTACCGCATTAACTGATTTTTTTGCTTGTTTCAAGCACAAATTCACTTAATTTATATTTATTGTATAAAAATGTGACTTATTTTCTTGGGTCATTTTACTCATCAAAAAATGCAACTTGATTTAAAAAAAATTAGATATTTGTACTTAAAACAAGACAAAAATACTAAGTAATTTATTGCAGTGTATTTATAATCAGCATTTGTCATAAACAGCTTGTTACAGTGCATTCTGGGATTCAAGAGCATCCTTTGAAACTGGATGATGTAAACACACAGTACAGGGATCTTAAGTTTCGAAAAAAGCGACTGTACTTTCATAATGTCTATGACTTACTATAAATACAGTGTAAAGTTTTATAATAACCACTATTCAATCACACTATGACTCTTCTGCATATCTTTATTCACTTTTGGGACGAGTACCAACTAAATTCCCAGCATGCACTAGTCATGTAAAGCACAGCGAGCAGATCAAGCGCCTCCGCCAGCTTGGACTACAACTGAAGGGTAATAAAATCCGCTTTAAGAAAGCCAGACCTGAGATGTTTATTAATAGCATGAACGATTGTAATGGGGATTCATTAATAACACATTTCTCATGAGGTAAGAGTCTCCCGAATGCCAGTTTCTCCTTTGTGCAGATTAAAATATCCCAACATGTTTCTCACGACAAAGCCAGTGAAGAAACGGACTATCACCGCAGAGCTTACAAACACAGGCCGAGCTGACCCCCTATAGCGCAAGTTACGTCCCGTTTTAGTTATGCAAAGACGTCAGAATGCGTTTTATTCAAACGCATGTAGAAAGAGAGAATCTTAAACGACAGTCAAGCTAATTGCTTTGATCTTAAGCTTTAATCAGCTTTAATTGGCTCTCAGAACAACGCAATGACATGTGAAGTGGAACGAAATGTAGGAGAGGGTGCGTGCACGCGGCGCCGCTTCGCATTCTTGAGGATCCCTCTGAGGTTAGCATGCTAGCACGTAAATATGCTTCTGATTAGAAGAAAAGAGTTCACTCTGTAAAGGCACTCTTAAACAATTACTGCTAGCTGCTACTATTACAAGACGCACACACAAAAGCTGAAGTCTATTAAAGCATTAACAGACACGAAAACAAAACAAAGTGATGCGTCGAATGCCAAAAGGGAAATTCGGGTGATTTTGCTTGTTCTTTCACTGTGGGTCATCTACGATATCCTAAACATCCCGCTAACTTGGACATCATCTTGGTTCTTTGACCCGGCTTGGCTCGTGATATGCACCCCATGGACGATTGCTTTGGATGTGACCATGTAAGGCTTGACAGCGAGAGGCAGGAAAAAGCGTGCATGTTTTCTTAGGTCAGGAGGTCGGATGAGTTGCGTCTGTTTGAGTAGCAGCTCGCTACAGTTACCTCATCGTTATCGGCATGTGTCGAATCACCGCTCGCCCGCTCTCCCTCAACACCTTTATGGGAGCGTTGGCGCTTAAACACACTCCGCATCAACATGACCTCATGCCTGAGTCAACGTTAATTTGAATGCCTTCTTGAGCTTCTGCATCACAGCTGACCCCTAAATGTGCCCCATAATTCCTCCCAGTGCTTTCTGACTGAATGTGCTGGACATCTCTTGATTAGTTTTGTTTGTTTAGCTTAGAGCCGGAGCGGGGTGAGGTGGAGCAGGGAATTATGGGCCTTCAGTCGGCCGAGGACAGGGAAAATGGGCTCGCTGAGACATTTCCTGTGCATGTTTTCTGCAGATGAAAATCAGCCCACGGCAAAAGAAAATGACCATTGTGGTAATTTTTGGGACTAAACTGATAAAGATATGAGCAAGAGAGTAGGAATTATCTGAAAAGTCAGTTTTGGTCATGGATATTTGTTTAGTCCATGTTTTGCATGGTCTAGGTTGTAATGGGGGCGACACCTTTAAATTTGGAAAGCAACGAGGGCTGCTCGACTTTGGGCAAAATCATGATTATTAATCACGATTACTTGAAAACATGCATTTATTTAACTTTAAGTAAAATAATATGTAAACACATAACACATTTTTAAAAGTAATCTGATACTGTCTCGTTTATACCGACGCTGCAGCTCCTCCTTGTGTTTTTTAGAGAGATGTGCAATCATCGTGGTGATCTGAAATCATCGCAATGAGGTCAAACAATTGTGATGAGACGATTATTTAATCATTGTGACAGTCCTACATGCAATTTATATTTTAAAGCTCCCGTTCTGTCTGTGATTTTGAAGCTTTGATTGTGTTATAGTGGGCAATATAACATGTGTTCATGTTTCGCGTGTAAAAAACGCGGTATTTTTCACACAATTTACTTATCTGTATAGCGCTGTTTTCACTGTCCTCAAAACAGGCTGATCTCTTCCTTGTTATGTGATGTCCCTCCTTCAGAAATATGTAACAAGTTCTGATTGTGTTGTTTGTTTAGTGTGCTGTGATTCGATAGCAGCTTAGCTTAGCAGAGCCGTTTGAGCCAAAGCTGGTGACTGACGTATTAATGTGGGCGGAGTTTAGTCAACAAACTGTTTTACTGACGTCATTAAACCAGGAAATATAGGGCTGTAGTCCAAACCGGCCGTTCGTTGTAGGCTTTTAAAAAGGAATTCTATTGAAGAAAATATATCGCCTGACAGTGAACTTTGAGCTTTATCATTTTACAGGTATTATTTATGCTATTACAGCAACATTACACACTAACTAGGGTTTAAAAAATGGTATCAGGAAGAACGTGACCTTTAACCGCATACTTGTTTGACCTCGATCATCTTGTTTCAATCAAAAACTGAAATAAAAAACAATTAATTGCACAGCCATAAAAGCAACTAATGTTTAAGACCAAATGTTGCGCACAAACTGCTAAACGTCTGTCAGCCCTTATCCCACCTGAAATCTTTCCAAATCAGTGATCGGTGTTTAAGCTTAGTGCACTTCGATTCACAGAAGCGGCGCGGGGCAGATTTGTTGTTCCACCATCAGACTTTTCCATTGAAACCTGCCGTCTCAATAAAGAACAACAAACACACCACAAAGTCAAATTACAGAGGAAAAAAGGCAATTCCGCTCCAGAAGGATTTAATGTAAAAGGCGGGAGGAATTTAAGATTTATATATTACTAACAAAACATCTGGGGCACTTATTGCATATTTGCAGGGACCTAAATAAACACAAGCTAAGGTTTCAGACGGCCCTGACTTCACAATTGAGGAATGCCCCCGTTTCGCCGCGTTTCCTGATCGTCACCGCTGGTTTGGAGCTCGGCAGACCCACAGATCCTGAAAACGCTCCGAAACGTCGCTGCGTTACACAACTGCGGTTCCTGGACTCAGTGCCTTTAAATTACAGGCTATCGGATTTAAGTGGAGAAAAGCTGAGTAGATGAAGGGGGAGGAGTCGCGTCTCCTGAGGTTACTGCTGCACGTCAATCACGCTAACGAAAAGTTAATTGAACATTTTGCGAGAGTCGTCTAAAATAAACATTATTTCAGTTATGCCACACATGAATGACTCTGAGAATGCTTTGTCAGTCAAAAATGAAATAAAACCAGAAAGATATGCAAGTTGCATCCAAGTGCGTAAATCTTCCAGAGTCATTTAGAGATGTTTTGTGGAGCATGAGTTAAACATTAAAGCGCAAACACCAGCTGAACTTGAGTAATTGTTTTGGTGTTTTTTTAAATCAAGTAATAACCTTGATTCAACAATGCTAAGTATGTCATACAGTAGACTAAACTAGACGAGTACCAGAAGCACATTACAACCCACTAACAAGTCTCTAAATCTCAATCCACAGCCTCGTGGGCCACCAAATGACAGAAATGCAGAACAGTCCAGGTCCTTTCAAAGTCTTGCCACCATTACTGCGTAGATGTAGTTTTAACTAACAAAGGCATTGGAAGCAAAAAGGAAAAAAGGGAAAACACGACTGTTTAGCATTCCAGAAGCTATTCCAATCATCAGTCACCATGTTCAATATGTTCCTTTTAAGGCAAGGGCATTCCCCGCATATTTTCCAAACACCACACACTGTTATCAGATCCAGTTTCATGGCCAATTACTGGCCTGTCTCGCTTCGCAGTGTTCCGTGCACAACGCCTCACTGTCCGTCCGGATACCGCGATGGCTCATCACTCCCCAGTTCGGCTTGCAGACATTTTCTCAAGCTCTTACTTGTACAGCTGAAGGTCAGGGCAATAAAACCAGTTCCCCAGACAGAATATGACAGATTCTGCACTAAGCTGCATGCACACTATTGTTTTAGCTGGTTGGAGAATTAGCCAAATATGCAGCCGCCTTACAGGAGGATAAGGAGCCTGGCCTGTCCAGATGTGTATGTAAACCAGCCCATTAAATTAACTTAATCGTTTTCAATAAGCACTGAGCATGCATTCTGTGGCGCAGCGTGATTTACTGTCAAAAAAACACAAACAGCGACAATCGGGATCCATCATAAAGGCACTAAAATCCCCCACAATTCTCAGCAGAGAAATTTCCCAAAGCACCCTCTCTCAATCCACCCCTCCTAAATCCCACAACAGAAACAATATAAGAATGTTTCATGGCCACAAATATTTTGAGAGGAGAGCGTGGAAGCGCGGGCCGCCAGAGAAAACACCAAATCCACTTTGGACAATACCACTGGGAATCTTAATATGTTACAGCGTAAAGATGAGAGGCAGGGAATAATGGTGCTCGTCTTGTTTGGACTATCGGATGCCAGTGGATCTTGGAAAAGGTGTTTATGCAAAACCCCCTAAAGTATTGTTAAACAGTTTTCAGACCGCCGGTGTTACGCATCATCCAAGATTCAACAAGAGAGAACTTCCTGTTGAGTACAGTAGCAATATGGAAGTCTATGGGAACCATCTCATCATATGACAAACTGCTATTGCTATACAAAAACACTAACAGCTGTCAATCAAAAGAGACACGCCTATCGGGTTTTAAATTATGCCTGGTTCTCGAATATGATAAAGATCTCTGGACCAGGATGGGCGTGGGAAGAATGCGCAAAAGAAAGATGGAAAACCATCCCTTAGTCACAAAACAACATCAACATCGCCTTATGCACAAAATCGGAAACGATTTAATCACCCCACATTTACATCCAAAGCAACATTTATAGCATAACCTAAAATTTCCAATGCAAAAATGTAATATAAATGACATATAATGCAATATAAACCGCAGTAAGACTGACGTCAAATGGTTAATGCATTACCAAGCGATGAGGAAGAGTTTACAGAATGTGCGGAAAGTTTGCAAAATTTGTTACAAAGTCATCATCCAAACATCTGGAGACGCGCAAACGTACCTGGGCGATAAGACAAAGCGTGCGTCCTTCGCGCAAAGATCTGCTTTAAGGAAGGGACGGTAGATCGAGCTTCAGCTTCGCTTTCACTCCTAAATCTGCGATTTTCAGTAACAGGACTCTTGAGTTTGGGAAGCTCCTCCCTTCAAAAGCGACCGACTCCGTCAGACCTCCGCCTTTACGCACACGGACCCCGTGTGTCGTAGGCTATGCATGCAGGAACCCGCTAGACGAGCGAACAAACATAATGATGAGAGAGGACAAAAACATCATGAGACAGAGAGGACAAAAACATCATGAGACAATCTGAGAAATAACATAAATTATGAAAACCAATGAATTGTAAGTTAACAGAATCAGAGAGAGTGTACTTTGATACAACAGCAAGATACATTATAATAAAATAAATATATAAGTAAAAATGTACAAGTTAAAAATCTATATAAATATGAAAAGACAATTGTACAGAATAAATATACACTGTAAAAAAGTGATTCGTTGTCTCATTATGATAAGTAGCTTACATGTTTAATCGTTTTTTGACATTACTTAAAATGCATATTTCATGCAACACACAAAAAAACCTACAAGATAAACTTAAAGCCATATGCATAAAGTGAATAGAAAAATCTGATTTACCATTTATGTGTGTTGTGTTTGTTTCATTTATTTAAAAAAATATGTATGTATGTGTATCACTATGTATCAATATGTATCACTTTTATTTTTTATATGGGATTAATCTTTGACCACCACTTCTTCTGACACAAACCTACAGTGGTATATGGGACTGATAAAATCCTTTTTAGACAGTAATACCTGACATGGGGCAAGGTCTGTGTTCTTGAATGGCTTGCTTTTGTTGGCTTGATGTCCACATAATCATCATATGGGCAGATATCATGTTTTACATTTCTCTTTTTCAGTTCAGAGGCGACAGATACCTCCTCATCAGTTATATATGAGTCCCATCTCACTTTTTCCAAATGTGAATGATATCAATTGCTTCATACACATTGTAGATAAGACCCCACTATCTGAAAGCATTCTGAAATTTAAAAAAACTGATTATCACCTAGCCCTCATGCAGCAAACAGATATTTGGGCAAAATAAGTAATTGATTTTCTAAAAACGTATTAAATAATCTTAAAACGTTGATTAAAATTCAAAATGCTATCAAAGAAGCCCTTAAAATTAATAATAAAATATTAATCAAAAAAATGAAATGAAAAGTACATTATGGGGTAGTTTCCCGTCAGTGGCGGCTAGTGAAATTCAAAATATGTGTTCAGAGTGTCATGTGTGTTGCTCGTGTTTTCAAAATATGTGTTTGTCGCGTCATGTGAACCATGTGCATCACGTGTTTTGTCAAAATAAGTGCCTGCCTTCTGTTGCAAATAAAATGTATGCTGTGTTAGATTTGATAGTGCACGTATGTATTGGTCTTCTTGTGTTACTCTAATTGCTTCTATTGTAACCTCATTTGTAAGTAGCTTTGGACAAAAGAGTCTGCTAAATGACTAAATATTTTACAGTTTGTAAATGTCTACATGAGCATTATATGTTAATTGAACTGATGTTAAATTTTTTTAGTAAATAGGTTGAGTACACTCAATATTTGTGTAAAAATGATGACATTTTTCTTGTTATTTTGAGTTGAAGTTGAATTTACTTAAAAAAACATGAGTGCATATATATTTAAAGTAAAACCAACACATAATTTTTTACAGTAATATTCACATGTGCTTCACCTGTGTAAGGGGTGCAAAGGTTTTGGATTTCATTTCCAGGGAATACACATATCTACGGATTAAAACTATAAAGCTTGAGTGCATTGTGTAAGTTGCTTCGAATGAGAGTGTCTGCCAAATACACAAATGTTTTGTTACTTCACATGCTTTAGGTGTTAACATCATCAAGTCAACAATATTGTGAAATTCTACAGCAACTCAAGAAGCAGCATGTATATTTATTCAAGCATCTCTAATTTGACACTGGCTCTGTTGAACGACAATGCTTTTGTGTTATGAATGACGCATAGGCTGGTATTCCTTCACCGTCAGTCAAAACAATAGAAATGAGGAGGCCCTGCAAACAATGGGCTGTGAATTACAACAAAATGTGTGCGACCGTGTTGTGTGGATTTCACATTTGCACATAAACCCAGACCTGAATATTACAATAAAACAAAACAAATGTTTGTTTTTTTATAATTCTTGAACAGCATTAAAGAAAAACTAGAATGTATTTGTTTTTCCATGTATGACTTTGTTGAAAGAGAAGCACTGTGGTGCTTTACCTCAAAGTGCAAGCATGAGCAGTCAAATGTTGATCGGTTTGCCTATAATTTGGTTACGAAGGAGAAGCTGCCAAGCATTTTTAGTCTCTTGATCTGAGCGCTCAGTCTTGACTAAATTTAGGTCAGATGTTTACTTTTCTAATGTACTTGAGTTTATAGAAGCTCTTGCAGAGAACCTATTATGTTAGCATGAATTCTTGTAAATAGGACGTGTCTTTATGCTCTTCGAGTGGAAATTTTAAAAGCTTTATTAGTATAATAACCTAAAGCATTGTAGGTGGGTATCAGGGTGATAGTACCATACAGTATAATACACTGTCAAAAATACAAAAGTACAATAAAGGTACAAAGCTGTCACTGGGGCGGTAAAAGAGGTCCTATTATGTACCATTTAGGTACAAATATGTATCTTTGAACTGCCAATATGTACCTTTGAAGTACTAATATGCACTTTTTGGGTACAAATGTGTAACTTTTTGAAAGGGTACTGTCCCTTCTGACAAGCGCATGAAGATCTTCCAGGATGTCATGTCAGTCAAATACCGATAGCTTTATGATGGTGAGAGATTTGAAATCATTCAGCTATAAATATATCAGCATTTAATGACTGGATTTTTATTTCATGAAATTTTCACGTGAACTTGTTAGTGGAAATCGTTGATACAACAAGAACTTACCAGCGTGAAAAAAGTAATTCAAACCCACAACACCACAATGCAAATACGGAAATATAGAATAATGGAAATATGGAAACTCGAATATTCTGAAATTCAGATCTTCAATTAAAACTTTTGTAAACACTTCATTTCTGATCATTGTGGTGTACATCAAGCCAGAAAAAAATCTCTTAATGAACGTGGGTGTGTCCTGTGGGTGTGTCCTATGATGACAGAACACCTACAGAATCACTGCATTCACAAAGTTTCATAATGTAGCTTATATGCAAAGAAAGCAGATATTAAAGAAACCTGTGAAAGCAACTGCTCTCAACTCACACTAAAGATGTTATGGAAAAATACAATTGTTTTAATTTGTCTGCGACTTTCTCGCACATTAAAACCAAACCTTCCAGACATGAAAACAAGGTTATAAGGTACTTATGAAGGTCAATAACAAAATAGCAAGAAAATGTGCTTGGTACAGAAATCTGCATTAACCTCCTAAGACCTGGATGATATGTGGAAATGAATTTTTTTTTGATGTTTGCACCATAATACTTAATTCTGTGTAACTGGAACCTGTTGTACACAAACATGGACAAATACACTGCTTCATGTTCTTAGAAAACAATTTGGTCATTTTATTTATTGGTACTTCCTTACCCAAAAAAGCTGGTAGAAATCTGAAAAAAAAGACAAACCAAAACCCGGGTCTTAGGAGTAAATACTGCCTCCTTAAAGAATACATCATGAACATCATAGTGGCAAAATATACAAATAAAAGTCAGAAATAAAAGTACAAAAGATGTCACAGGGGCGGTAATATGTACCATTTAGATACAAAAATGTACCTTTGAGATACCAGCATCATTGAAGTACTAATATGTACTCATAAACATATAGTTTACCCAAAAATGAAAATTCTGTCATCAATTTCTAATCCTCATATATCAATAATTTTTTTTCTGAAGAACATGAGAAGATATTTTGATAAATGATGGTAACCATTGATTTCTATAGTAGGAAAACAAATATTATGTAAGTATTGTGATAAATGATGATGAAGATATTTTGGTAAATGATGGTAAGCACACATTTGTGAATTACATCCTATTTGTTTTTCCTACTATAGAAGTTAATGGTTACCATCATCAGCTGTGTGCTTACCATCATTTATCAAAATATCTTCTTTTGTGTTCACCAGAAAAAAATCATACAGGATGAAATGCTGAAAGAATTTTTATTTTTGCAGGAACTGTCCCTTTAAGATACAAAAGTGTGCTTTTTAAGGGTAGCGCCCCATTGACAGCTTATATCTTTATTTCTAAGAGTGAATATACAAAGTTTACCCAAATCCACACAGTATTGACTTGTTAGTTTTGTTTCCTGTAGTTAAATCCACAATTTTTTATATTTTCCTGTGGTGACTTAACAGTCTCGTATGACCTAAAGCTTTACTGTTTTGAAGAGGATGTGCCGACTCAGGTCTTGATGAATGATGGCGTATCTGTGCCGGTTTGCCATCTGTCTGGCAATTGAGGATACAGTGCCACCCAAATTCCTTCCTCTTACCTCTCTCTACTTCCCTATGCAAACACCATTACATCTGTCCACAGATTTTACAGTATTTGGAAGTGTCTCTCTGCAATACTTCTGTGTGCATAATTTGACTTGTTAAAGCAACAGTTCAACTAAAAATATACTTCTGTCATCCGTGAATCTTCCTGGTGTTGTTTCAAACCTTCATGAATTTCTAAATAAGATGTTAGGGAGCATATTAGGAGATGGCAGCTCCAGTATCCATTCATATACATTGCATAAATATAGATGCAGTGAAAGTAAATGGTGACTGAGGATGTCAGTCCTTTATATTTGGAAAAACATTTTTAATGCCTGCTGGGACTCTTTTGTTACTCAGTCTCCCCCTGCTGCTCATATATTGTCAGTAGCCTATCTGTGTCTTTTAGGCAACGTTATAAATGCATAGCGCCATCTGTAGGTCAAAAGACAAAACTGCTGTAAGTTGAGTATTCAAAGCATGCAGATGACATCTAAGGGTGTTTAATCAAACGTTTGATCTTTTAATGAAAATCTCAAACTTACTTAATATGGTGGATTTTATTAAAAACGAAATGCTTGTATGCTACAAAGAGGTAATAAAATCAGCATGCTCGAAGGTGAACCTTATTTGTTTCAATCAACACGAGAGTATGAAGCAAATATTTACACATAGTTGATATGATATGAATATTATCCTTCTCTACGGACAGTGCCCACATATTTATTTTATCACATTTTATCGCAAGCACACAGCTGGCTGACAAAATGAATAATTTACCAATATTCAATGTCATTAAAATTCAAGCAATTATTGTTATATGAAGGTTTTTGTCTACTGCCCGGCGTTGAAGAGTTTCTTCCTGCCCTCCATGCCTGACATGGCCTCCACGTTTTTCCTCCAGTCTGTCACTTCTTCCTTCTGCAGAAATGACAAAAACATGCACCGGTGAATGTGTGAGAAGAAGAGCGGACCGTGACGTAATCACATCTCAAACAGACAGGGCGCTTTAAATGGCAACATTTCATCAGTGCAGGCCCTTCAAAGGAATCGCTTGATTTCTAAAATAATCCGTCTCTTCAGACATCAGAGCAAATGAGATGAAAGCACGGTAAGCCCTAAAGAGCCATACGGGCACGTGGTGACTGCCTGAGCATGAGTACACTTGTTTTATGACAGAGTTTTACCTTTTCCTCTTCTTTTTTCACTGTTTTGAGATTTGCTTTGAAGTCGGCTTTCATAATTCGGTTGTCTGTGAGGGCTCCCAGCATGGCACCTGCAGACTTCTTCACCCGCTTCAGCTTTGGCCGCTTCATTTTGCCCTTCAGTTCATAGACCCTCTGGGTAAGCGACACAATCTGGTAAAACATGCGTTGGGTTTTAGTGAATGAATTCATTAACTGTGTGAATGAGGTGGTTTTGTCACTTGTCTACTTTCTCTAACAGGTTAATACAGAAAGTGATATTTACGCAGATTCTTGGCTCGTGCAATATGCAAATAGGCATGTATGCAATTCAATGTCTGCATTAAATAACTATCATTTTTAGTCAGGATTTTATTGTAATTTTAACCATATGTAGCAGTGAAGTACATTGTTCACTGTAACAAAATACAGTAGAAATTACAGTGTTAGTTGCAGCTGGTTGCCGGTAACTTACTGTAGATTTAAACTTATGTTATTTACTGGCAACATTTTGTTCAAAGTTAAATGAACATTATACATTTACAAGTCTTTGTCTTTACAGAGTAAAACTAAAATAACAGCATCAAGCAAAGCATTCTGGGAAACAAAATCTGAAGCAAAAAAAAAAAACAGAAAAAGGTTGATGATGATTCCTGATTCACAGAATGCTTTGCATGATGCTGTTATTTTAATTGTAGTAGTCTGTAAAGACAATGACTAATTGTAGTAGTCTGTAAAGACAATGACCTGTTCATGTTTAATGTTCATTTAACTTTGAACAAAATGTTGCCAGTAAATAACATACATTTAAATCTACGGTGTTACCGGCAACCAGCTGCAACTAACACTGTAATTTCTACAGATTTTTTTTACAGTGTATTACTGTCAGCTGTTTGCCAGTAACTTACTGTAGATTTAAATTGATGCTATTTACTTGCAACATTTTGTTTAAAGTTAAATGAACATTAAACATTATCAAGTCTTCATATTTACAGAATAATACTAAAATAGCAGCCTCATGCAAAGCATTCTGGGAATCAAAATCTGACGAAAAAACTGCTTTGCATGAGGCTGTTATTTTATAGTTTTATTCTGTAAAGACAAAGACTTGTTAATGTTTAATGTTCATTTAACTTTGAACAAACTTACAACATAAATGTAAATCTACAGTAAGTTACCGGCAAACAGCTGCATCACTACAGCTAATTATTTACAGTAAAAGGAGACAACATTTCTTCAGGACCATGGTGCTATACAGACACTGGATTATGTAAAACACAACACAGATATAAGGACTAAAGTAGATTATTATCACCATATACCTCTGCATCATTCCTGGCGACTTTAATAGCAAGATCATATCGCGCTTCATCCACAATGTCGATCTTTTCGTGCAAATCTTTACAAAGCTCCTGTGAATCAAGAAAATCAATGAATTCAGATTATTCATGCAAGCACAATAATCCTAAATGCTCTTATTATGGATATGCATGGACAAACAAATAGGACGCAATAAATATGGTGCAAATTTGAACACCTGGAGTTCTTGAACAGAAAGGCCGGAGAGTTTAAGGGGCGGCGCTTTCTCCCTGAGGGCGTTTTCTCTTTCAGCGTCTTTTTCCTCTTTTTCTTTCACAAGCAAACTTTCTGCTTTTCTCAGCAGTTTGGTCTGAGGTTCAGTCGGGGCAGAGGGAAAGATTACGTTAATTTAATAAATCTTAATGCAAGGGAAGAACTTGCAAAGAATGGCATCTGCAAAGGAGTTATGTGAATCAAGCGATGGCCAAACAAGCCCCCAAAATGTGTGCAGAACATAATTTCCACAGAAAGTGTTATTGGCTATACTTTATTGGCCGCATGGCATTGCCCCGCTAACGATCAATGCATTAATTGTGACAGCAAATAGCACTTGCTTTTGTGGATGATCCAAAAAAGAAAGGAAATGGTCCCTACCTGTCAATGGGTACAGTGTGTACCATTTTTGTACAGGTAAGTATACATCATGTAGCTCTGAGGTACTAATATAGGTTCATGGGGTCTGATATGCTTCAAGGTCAAATAAAAATGCATCAAATGTTCAATTAATAATTTTTTATATTACAAAATATACAATATCAAGATGACATAGTTAAAAAAATTATCTTTACATAAAATGACAAACTATAATATTTATGATCTAAATCTATTTATTACATGGTTCATTGGAATGCTTGATTCTCATTGGCCAGTTGCGACATACTGTATGCAGGTTTGTCATTGACAGGTTATCTCATCAATTAAAGGGGGGTGCATGATTTTTAAGAAATGCTTTGGGAAAGGGAGTAGGGCCAAGTACCAAGACACACTTGTAGCCAATCAGCAGTAAGGGGCGTGTATACTAACTGAAGGTCTATCAAAAGAAGGTCCAGATTTTATTGGAGTAGGGGCGTGTTTGTTTAGGTGATTTCAAATGTCAACACTGACTTTCAGAGATCGTGCACCTCGCCTTTAAGAGAAAACATTTGCATGAAAAAAAAGGGGTTCCTGATGAGATTTTATGGTTATCTGTAATACCCAAAAAACTGAACCAAAAATTATTTCTTATTTTTACACTCAGTGTATGTAAGGGATAATGTAGAGGCAGCCGGTAGTTATCGGCTTATTTACCCGATAACTACCGGCTGCCTCTACATTATCCCGCTTATTACTTGCCACATAAGAAAAAAACTGGACATGAATATGAATTTGAAACATTTTATTGGCATATTTGTTTTAAATTAACATTTTTATCCTTCCGCGAAACTTTGCACAGATGCATAAAATGATCGTAATACCTTATTAAGATCCTCTGCTTCATACTTGTCTGTCTCCATTTTTTTCTCTTCTAGCCAGTCTTTGAGAAGTTTTAATGCCCATTCTGTATTTTTTTGTGTGTTGGCTTCGTAGCTGTCATGCTCTATTTTGTCAAGTTCAGTCTCAGTAAGCTCTCTGTGTCTTGTCATTGTTCTTTTTTCTATCCGCTGTTTAAATGTTTTGTTTTTTTCCGTACATGTTAAAATAAATGTCAAAATTTTCCATTCTTAATTGTGGTTGTCCAGTGTTTGTCACAAGATGGCGCCAAACAGTAATCTTTGTTGGCGCGGAGGGATTTAAAACATACAAGTAGCACCGGCTATGCGTTATTACTTTGGAGCGGTTATTATTTGAAAAGAACGAACCTGCAAATGTCTCAACTGACCAATCAGAATCAAGCATTCAAGAGAGCCGTGTAATAAGTTTTGATATTCGCTCTGAATCTGATCTCTAACAAAATTACTTCACAAAAATGCAATTATTTCAGCTTTTTGCAAAAAAAGTGTGTTTCTGAAGAAAAGTATCCATATTTAAGCAGAGAAAAATATAGATCTGAATTTTTTCCTGTTTGTATATTGTGTGTTGGAAAGCAGAGTGTCTGTTCTTTCATTTGATATATTTGCATGTTTATATATTTATAGAAGAACATTTTCCTGGAAGGCATTTTGTGAAACTTTTGTGAAAATCACAAAAAAATGTTGGCGGGCAACTTTAAAAAAAAAAAAGGCTGGAGGGGAATTAGTTAACTTAAAACCAAAATGAAACGGGTTTCCCACGTGGAAAGTCTACATTCGTTAAAAATGAACAAATAAAATATTTCACTGAAAAAAAATGATTCATTCAATTTACTAAATTTTTTAGGTAAGTGGTTGCAATCAATTTATTTAAGCTACATTTAAACACACTGAAAAAAATGATTCATTGAATTTAATCAATTTTTTTAAGGTAAGTGGTTGCAATCAATTTATTTAAGCTACATTTCAACAAAAAAGATTAGTAAAGTAAAATAAAATATAAAACTTTTGTTTAAATGTAGCTTAAATAAATTGATTGCAACCACTTACCTTAAAAAAATTGATTAAATTCAATGAATCATTTTTTTCAGTGCAAAAGGTTTTTTGCCTTTCTAATTTTTTTTGTTTAAATGTAGCTTACCTTAAAAAATTGAGTAAATTGAATGAATCCTTTTTTTCAATAATCACTTTTGGGGCTTATTTCTGCGATAACAATCAGCTACCTATACATGATCCCTTACAGAGAGTTGGGGGGACTATTAGATAGGGGTTGGGAACCACTGGTGTGGGGCACAGTGATATACCCATAACTGGTTAAACAAAATCACAGGTGTTTCATAAGACACAAGTCCTGCATTAGCTTTCTAAAAAATCAATTACTCGCTGAGATATTAAATGAATAGATAAAACTGAATTTCATCCAATCTGTAATCGGGACACGAGTGCTCATTTGTTTCATCTCTGCATAGTTTCTGACCCACCTTTAGCAGAAGCCTGCGTGTCGCCGAATACTTGGACTTTCTCTTCTGCAAGAACAAGAAGAGTTAAGACAAGCTCATTATAATCTACAGTCATGTTAAATCAGTCCTGCTAGCGGTTTAATCCACACGCTGTGATGCATGCATTAACTGTCTGACCTGATTACTGTCTCAATTTCCATATTGAGGGCTCAGTCGCACAGTGCAGTTTTAAGCAGTGAAGATTAGTTTTTATCATGCTGTTCAATGTCCTTACAGAATCACTGAGTGAAAAAGAAAACATTTACTGCTGGATTAGGGATTTTAATACCTCCATGTCCACCGCCATACGGATTCGGTTAATGTCAGGCCGTGAACATTGAGTGGAAATTATTCGGCGTGGACATGATTTATAACAAATTGAAGCAAAGCAAACGCGTTACAAAATACTCGAGAGAAACGTGGTGTGCATTTCCTTACCGGTCTGGGGAGACGTCGGCGCACGTTTACAAAACAAAAAACCAAACACAATAACAAAACAACACAAACATCAGCTGTCGAGGAAATAACTTGATTATTTATATTTTGTGATAATAAACCCCAGCGGTGCAAGAACAAAACAGACCCATAAGAAATCACAGGTGAGAACTATTATTATTATTATTATTAATAAAGTGCTGGTTGTTTTAGTAACAGCAACCCAGCACTTTTAAGAGTGTATATAATTGAGATGCTTGGTTATTTTCTAACCAGAGTAGGGTCAAAAAGTGACAAGTCCAACCCGGCCGGTTGTAATTTGACATATGCTGGATTGTTTTAACCCATTATTGGGTCAAATATAAACCTTTCCTGGGTTAATTTAACCCAACTGCTGGGTCCCTTTTGACCCATCACTGGGTTAAAATGGCCAAGCATTTTTAGTGTATATTATTATTATAATATCTTAGTCAGTTTAAATGGAGAGCAAATGGAAACTTTTGCTTAAGTGTCCTGGATCTCAGATATTCCTCATGAGAAAAACATTCAAAAATCTCACAAATGTCTCCATTAAAGTTTCTGAAGAGATCTCAACAGTGTCACAAACTTAACTGACAAAAGTCAGGATCAAGGTTTCAATATGAACTCAATCAACATGTGACCCTTGACCACAAAACCAGTCATAAGTGTAAATTTTCTTTTTAAATTGAGATTTATACATCATCTGAAATCTGAATAAATAAGCTTTACATTAATGTATGGTTTGAATCTGGAATCTGAGGGTGCAAAAAATCTAAATATTGAGAAAATCGCCTTAAAGTTTTCCAAATGAAGTCCCTAGCAACACATTTTACTAATAATAAATACATTTTATATATATATTTACGCTACAAAATTTATTCATGATCTTTACATCCTAATATCCTAATAATATCCTTTAATTTTGACCCATACAATGTATATTTGGCTATTGCTAGTTTGATACTCCTTACGTTTTATTTAGGATTATGGTATTTTTGTACCTAAATTAATGGCCAAGCGAAAAACTCAAGGGTTATCGCTTAGAAGAGTAATGCGGCTTTCACACAGGACGCTGGATTCAGCGCAGCCAAGCCATTTGCGCTAGGCTGGCCAGACCAAAGTAGGCGGAGTTTTCAAAACTTTCAGCAGGATTACTATAAATTACTACAGTATTTTAATTTTGGTTAAGTAGTGGAGGAGGAATACAGACGCTGCTGTTGCCCGTCTCCATTTCACGTAACTTAAGCTGCCGACCTACAACAAGCTACCTGACTTAAAACACATCTGACATGCCAACTTGAATTGATATGTGTTCCCATGACACAACTTTTCTTCCGACGTCTCTATAGGAGCGTAAACTTGATATATACAGCTCCGCGAATTCCGACACTCATGTTTCTATTGGCTGTGCGGGTAATCAGCACAGAGCGCAGCGCAAAAGTTAAACGATTTTGAACTTTGACCACAGCATGAACACTTCGCTGCATTTACGCTTTGGTTGACACAACAACAAACCGTCCTCGTGCAGCGCAAGCCATTGAAATGAATGGGTTTCATAGTGCAGTGTGTCCTGTGTGAAAGCTGCATAATAGCATACCTCTTTACTAAGACAAATCATTTAAGAGATCATTTATTTCTGCTTCACTTATGTGCTAAACTTTAATAGTTAAAAGTACCTCCCCTACTGAAAAATCCAGCTAAGACCAGCATAAGCTGGTGAGCTGGTTTTAGCTGGTCCCCAGCTTGTTTTTAGCTGGTTTTGCTGGTGTAGGAAGCTGGTTTTGCTGGTGTATCAAGCTGGTCTAGGTGTGTTTTGGTCACATTTTAAGCTGGTCTAGCTGGACTTAGCTGGTCATGCTGGAATACCAGCTGGCCCACCAGCATGACCCGCTTTGTCAGGCTGGGAGGACCAGCGTAAACAACCTTAAACCAGCTAAAACCAGCTACCAGCTTATGCTGGTTTTAGCTGGATTTTTCAGTAGGGTCTTAAGGGGCGGATCACACAGAACATGTTTTTGGCAGTGGCAGGCGCCTTTTTTGAATAGTTTTCTATGGGCAGTGAGCGTTATGCGCGCTGCTTATGCACGTCGAATGCCTCGGTTTTTGTAGCCTGGCATGCAAATTGTTTTTGCAGGAGCGCCTGAAGTTAAAAAAAAAGTCAAATCGGAGCGGAAAAGTGCCCGACGCCATCACAAAAAAGACAGGCTTTCCGTTGTGGTGACAGAAATTGACAGTTGTTTGGAACAACCAGAGACTGGACTCACTGGCTGTGTCTGAAATCGGATACTGTGACAGTAGGTACTGAATTAGATAAAGTACCTACATCAACCTAAATCAATTTTTAGACAAACACATTTTCAGTTATTTTAGAAAATGTTTTAGATCTTTCAGTAAATCAAATTTAAAGTTACAGGGTCCACGTCCCTCAAGTCCAAAAAATGTGCATCCATCCTGCACAAAATAAATCCAAACGATGATAAACAAAGGCATTCTGAGGGCAATCCGCGCCGTTTTGTTGTAGAAATATTCACATTTAAAACTTTATTAGCAAAAATAGCTAGCTTGCAGTAACTCCGCCATCTTAGATGCGTCTGCCTTCAAGATGAGAGCGTACGCAGTTTACGGATGTTTCTCAGCGGCTGCTCTGTGCCCCGCCCTCCGAATTTGTCATACGTCACTAAGAAAAGTGCGTACACTACGCTAATACTCTCTCCTGAATACAGAGGAGTTTAAGATGGCAGCGCCAATGAAAGCTAGTTATTTTTGTTAGTTTTTATATAACTTAATAAAGTTTTTATGAATATTTCTGCACGGATTACCTTCAGAAGACCTCCGTCCATCACCCTGGAGCCGTTTGGATTCATTTTGTGAAGGATGGATGCACATCTTTCTTTGGACCTGAAGGACGTGGACCCCGCAACTCTACACCTGATTAACTGAAAGATCCAAAACATTTTCCAAAATAACTGAAAATGCGTTCCTCTGAAAAATTATGGACATATGCATCTTGGACGTCTTCGGGGTTGAGTAAATCATTGGTTTAATATTATTTTTGGCCGAACTATCCCCCCTAAGATCAGAGCAAGCGCCCTCTTTTTAAAGTTTTTGCTAATTTGACAGTTAACAGCAAAAGAGCTCACGCTTTAATAGTTGATTGACAGGACAGCTGCGCACTGCTCTTAAAGTAACCAGAAATGTGTCACGTCTCACACTTTTAAGCATTGAAACACACTCTGTGTGATCGGCTGCCTTTTTTTTAATGAATCAGTCATTCTGAATGAATGTGACATTGACAGGGTCAATATCCAAATAAAGAACACTTACCCCTCAGACATGGCTCCAATACACTATGTGACCTGAAAGGTAGCCAAAACAATTGTGGTCACCGTTCAACACTTCACTAAAGGGCAGCTGGAAACATCAGACATCAGTAATCAAATGCCAAATAACCGTCACAGATTAAAAGTGAAGCCATGATCAAGAGGTCGCTCTTAAAACAGGATGACTAAATGTGTTAAATAAAGCACTGCCTCCTTTAAAAATCATGCAGAAATAATCAGGCTGAACATGCACTCAAGATTTCACTTTAGTATCGATCAGCTATGAGACACAACTATGAAAAAACTGTGACCATTTTTTTTTTAAACATCAATATAACAAACCATCTCACTGTGCGAATCAGCAATTTTTCACAGCGCCTTCAAAGATACATTCATTATAGCTCGGACTCTGTAGAGATCGAGGTCATGACATTTTGGTTTCTATGCGACAACAGCGACCTTGAGCGTCTCACCGAAGGCCCCACACCAGGGGCCACCGAATCTAAGCAGGGTTAATGGGGTCCATACTGGAAAATGGTGTTGAGGGAATAAATTCAGTGGTGGAATGCATGTAAACAAGATGTTTAGGGAGCATGTGAATTGAAGGGATGTATTGGTGCCACAGTGTTTAAAAGATGATATATGAAATATACTGTATGTGAAATCAAGGCTAACGTCTTATAATTTAACTTATGAGATGAGAAAAATCTAAGTTTGATTTCAATCACTGAATTTTTACTGTCTTTTGGTTTGGTAATTATAACGTCTTTGATATAACTTACATGACTATGGAGGATAACACAGATCTCACGGAAAGTCGTGTTATAGTCACGAAAAATGTGATTCATTTATTCGTGTCCATGGCACGAAATTCATCTTTTTGTGCCTTCAGCACAAATGTCTTTTTCGTGTCAGTCAGCACGAATTACTATAGTTTTTATAGTGTCTGTGGCACAACTTTTCGTGTCATTTTATGTATTGTTTTCTTGATTTTTCCCCCTATTTTTAAATCATTGTCGCTTGGGGTTAGATTTGGGGTTTGGGTTAGTATTTACTTTTATGTATTGTTTCTAAATGTTTTTCTTCTGCTTTTAAAACTATTCTTGCCTGGAGTTAGGTAGAGTTGGGGTTTGGGTTAGGATGTCTAAAAATGTAACAAAGTGATTCCAACCCCAACCGACAATGGTAAGAAAATAGGAAAAAACTATGAAAAAACACTACATAAAATGCCACAAAAAAGAAAGTCATGTCACGGACATGAAAAACTATTTATAGAAATTTGTGCGAGTGACACGAAAAAAACGTCATTTCGTGCCATGGACACAAATAAATTAATCAAATTTTTCGTGACTATAACACGACTTTCTGTCAGTCTGCTGATCATATGAACTTCAATGTTTGAAGTCCTGCACTGTAAAAAGTTGGTTTAAATTAAAAAGTAAGTTACAATGGTTGCCTTAAAATCTTGAGTTAATTTAACTTAAAAATATTAGTTGACACTAATTTACATTTAGGCATTTAGCAGACGCTTTTATCCAAAGTGACTTACAAAGATTAGGAAACAATCAAGCGATTTTTCATAGGAGACAATAATACAAGAAGCGCTTGTAACCAAGTTACACGTTTTTACTATTCCAAAACAATACCTGTTGAGAGAAAAAACAAATATTTTTAAGTTGAATTAGTACGTTTTTTTTATAAGTTGACTTAATTTTTAAGTTGAATTAACTCAAAATGTTAAGGTTACCAGATAACAAAAAATTTTCATCTTAAAACCAACAAATATATATATATATATATTTTTTTACAGTGTGTACTTCATCTGAAACAACTAATTAATGGATTTCAATGTGAAATGTAATTTGCTACAACTGCAGTCATTTATTATTATGCAGAAATGTCTCATCGGTCATTATGTCAGAAGAGGCTTTGCTAAACATTTGATTTATACAATCGCCGAAGATGAGCAAACATGAGTGGAATGCAAACAGGGTTGATGTTCGGTCCACAAACAAACATCAAATGTTAAAAAACTTCAAAAACAGCAGGTGTTGAAATTAAAGTTTAATAAATGCAGGTTTTAGGATATTAGTTTTACTTTATGGTCTGGTGTGTCCTTGACCATAACATAACAAGGACAATAGGTGGGATCTTTTTACTTTCAAGTAAAAAAGGAAATGAAATAAGTTGTTTTACGTTCATTGATAGCTCGACTATACTTCATACTACACAAACCATTCGCTGTTAAAAGCTTTTAAATGTGTAGTGCATGTAAAACAACAAGGCACCTGCTTCACTATGACAGACAGCTCAAGCAAAATACTGACAGCATCTCACACATCAGACATTTACAACCAACACCACCAAGCAGAATGTCATTCCGGTCGTGCCCGAAGACGCCCTGCCATTTCACCTCAATATATCACACACTATTAAATTGCATGCCCTAGTGTTGTTAATCGTGCCAAAAAGTACAAAAAAATAAAGGCGATGAAAGTGAACAACCCATCTTTTTCTCAAATCAAAAAGACGCTTTAACTACTTTGTCATACTTTTTGATTTCTATGCCAGGCTGTTGAATCGGTGCCCTTACCTTTAAAGAGAAGACCAGGAGACTGAACAGAAGAGTTATGATAGAGAGAGAGAGACGGTGTAGTGTGATTTTCAATGATTGATTCATGCCTTACCTCTCACATGTGAATGGCCAACCAAAATAACCCAATGCTACGCCTCCTCACGAGAATGCCGCTGTTGCACCTTTTGGCACACTGTGGGTCTGGAAATATGCAAATGATGGACAAAGGTGACCAGAACATACATCTAATTGTTACACCTCATTCTCTTCTAGCACATAAAATGTTGAGGGTTTTATTAACAGACATGCTCTTATTAAGTTTTATTTATATATTTAGCAAATTATGATTCCTGTGGCCACATAAAATACTTCAAAGACTTCTGCTCTGTTTATTTTCGTATAGACGTATAGAAAGTGCATCTCTTCTCTAATGCACAATCCCATAATGCATCATTTTAGCAGACATTAAAGGGGGTCGCACACGAGACGTGCAAAATCAAACAAATTGTTTTCTGAGTGTACGCACATTGGCGCCGACAGGTGGCGCCTATCTGCGGCACCCAGCTACGACTCAGGAAGTTGCTCAATTCCCTGTCGCGCCACTCACATAGTTTAAGAATAAACAACATCATATTTGTTTCAAAGCAGTGGTCTTCACTATTTTTTTCATGAGAGCCACACTAATTGGTCAGGGTCAATAGAAGAGCCGCCTTTACTGCAAAGTATCAAAAGTTACATCCAGTGATAAATAGCATGTCTGCTTATCAATCTGTCAATCTGTTGCAATGCAATAAATACAAGGGCAAATCATTCTTTATCATTTACCAGTCAAATTTTTAACTGAGACAAGATGATTTCCCTTAATGACAAAAACAGGATTTTAATGCTAAGCATTCTTATAATATGCTTATGCAGTGCTCCCCAAACCACCAGGGGGCCACCTTTCTCGTAATTTCATGCGGCCCTGCACAGAACGGTTGGCGAGTGACATTTGTGCCGCGAGAGCAATTCGAAAGCATAACAAGCAGTCTGATCTCACGGTACTTTGATGTCATATGACGATCGCTCTGTGCAAGCGCTGCATGCGATTGAACACTCTTTTTGACGTGCATCTTGATCTAATAGGTATGTTTTCTAACAATTAGCGTCCGGAGCAGAAAAGACAGTAAAAGCGCATTTCTCCATGATCATATCACTGTATTATTTACTGCCATGCGAGCCACAAATTAAAGCTTGCAGAGCCGCATGCGGCTCGCGAGCCGCGCAATGAAGAACACTGCCCTAAAGCATGCTGCACTGTCAGAAATAATGGTCAAAATATTTTCCACCAGCTGTCACTGGGACGGTACCCTTTGAAAAAGTACAGCTTTTGACATAAAGAGTGCATATAAGTATCTCAAAGGTACATGGTACCACTAGTGTCGCTGTCCCAGTGACAGCTGGGATATTTTGATCAGTTTTTCTAAGAGTGTGGTTGTGCACGTAAAGAGTTCCTGGAGCGAGGAGAAACACGAAGGTTGGAAGGACACACACCTTTTGTGGAATTTGGTGTATGGAGCGGCAGCTGTCGACAGGCAAGGAGATGTTGGGCGGCTGCAATCGTCCCATGACGCATAGCTCGTGCACTATTGTGCACCTCAGCACGCGCTTCTGATCGGGTTTATTTTTAGGCCGGTTGGTGGTTTACACTCACTGCTGTCATCGCTGTTAACATGAACCCGACCCTTAAACTGTATTTGTGGATCATGTGGCGCTAATAGATAATTTGGTCGGTATAGTTTAAAGGTTGGTTGCTAGGGAATTCTGAGTGGTTGCTAGGGGATTGGTCGAGATGACAGATGTATAAACAATTGAGCTTTTTATTCATTAATGTATTAGATAAGTAAACAGTAAGCTACTTTGAAAAAACTCATGTTTTTTCTTTATTACAGCTGATTGAATTCAAAAAGAGCAATGAAAAAAATCCTATAACTCATTTTTCATGCTTACATCATCATCATTCAGGTCGTCAATTAATTTTCCTGCATGATAGAGCAAATCTCATTAATTTCTGTACTTATAGGCCATGACAGAAAAGTCTCCGTAGTAAACAGATCTGCAGCAGATACAGTGTGGTTCAGAAAATGTTATTAAGGCGAATTAAAGTGATTTCTTACTCTCGATTTGCGTAATAATGTCAACTACAGGATTGTCCCCATCATTACGCCTCCCATTAGGATAATTTTGCGGGTGGCTTTTTAACCAACGGCGTAATAACCGATCCAAACTATCATTAATGCATGAAATAATTCCTTTTTAAGTGACTCCAAAATAAGGGCCATGAAATGCACACAAATAATGCTCAGCCTAAATGTGGTGAAATTGCTACGGCCTTTTTTAAACTTTGCTAACACGTTTTCAAACACAGACCCAAAATAACCGGCTGCTCATTCTGGCTATTGCTAATTTGCCTCTTTAATGATGTAAATTAACACCCGAAACACACACACACAGGGTTTGAGTCATGTTGCTCTCATTTTAATTACATTGGATTTGCATAACGATCTCCCATTACGTGATTCCCCAGCGACCTTACGCAGATAGAGGAAATTGCTCTGAGAAGCCCAACCCATTCACAAGAAGGCCATCCCGCGTAAAACCAACGTGCTGGCTGGTGAACCTGTGGCCACTCGCTGATAGCGAGCTTTTCGAGTGCTCATGGGTAATGAAGGCGCTAATCACTTGTAAGCAAGCGGGCTTCACACGTGGCATCGCCGGATGAGAGTGTCGTCTTAAATGTCAGTCGTTTTCCCAGCATGCAGCAGGCTTTGATAAATCCACATCTAATGCATGTGCCATTACAAATCACTGCAAAATCCTGCTCAGACTGTAAATCATAGCGGGTAAAATACCCTATCAGCAGTGCTCGAGTCTATAGGCATGCATATCAAATACCCAAGGCGGGCACGCTGCCAAAGAAATGCCACCCAGCGGTGTCGTTTAGCCCGGGAGTGCTTGCATAGCACTTGCAGAAAAATGGGTTATGGGTTGCAAGATCCATTGCATTATGCTTGAGTGAACTGAACGGCTCCATAAGAGTAATAGTTGCGGGTCATTGTGTTGAACAGATCGAGCGGTTGGCCTGTGGGGTACTCGATCTGTTTCTGTCTTCGCCCTTGCATCCGGCGGGAATGTTTAGCACGGATGAAGGAGCGGTGAGAACATATTTTTCTCCAAAGAGGACAGAATCTCAGAAGTTGTTGCTGCGGTTTGGCGTGCATTTCTTCAAATCTCTTATTCAGAGTGTTTATCTGAACCGGGGGGGAATTCATCCTCCCAAGCAAGCGTGCATCACATCCGAGATCACATCCATAGAGACATCCGACCTCAAACAGCAACGGTGTGAGTGCCAAAGGAACTTCTAAGGAACACATATACATTGCACGCGGATATCAAATATTTAGCTCGAACAGCACTCGATCAATACACTGTCTGGTAGTGCAAGAAAAAAACAACTGCTCTCTATCCTAGTAGGAGCATTGGATGAGGAGGAGGATCACTTTTTCTTACTTATGCCTGTAAGCACACAGGCGTTTTTATTATCAGTGGGAATTTTACAGCTCTGTACTGTAAAGTACTGAAATAACTGGTTACACAGAGCACATAGTAAGAGTAAAGCAAAAGCCCAAAACAGTCAACCGAAGTAAGTGCTTTCTGGTCAGTCTTGAAGAAAGATTCACTGATTCACTCTTTAAAGCAAGTACTAGCATGCATGAGTCCACCTCCATCTTCTGCCCTGTTTCATGCCCAGACTGTAGCCCCTGCTGTACCGCAGTCCACCACTAGGGGTCAGAGTTTGACACATTTGCAGAACAGTGTGGGTAAATGCACTCTGGATTTGCAATGCTTTGAAATTACAATTATGTCTTTATGTAACCAAGATGAAGCTAAGCAACTGTAGAGTTGTATGAGAAAGAACATCATATAGTGAATTAACGGATTTTAATTGAAACTGAGCAAAAACAAGGCATTCGTTTACAATGCAAATAGTTGAAAGCAAGTCGTCGCAGGAAGCAATTGCCCACAGATCGTTTCATCAGTTCATTTGCTATTAATCCTTGTTGCATGTGGTCTAGTAAGTTGGGTTTCCATGGCAACAGAACGCAGCATCACCGGTTATGCAGAAGCTGGTAAAGAACAAATCCTGTTTTCAGGGGCGTAGCAGCCATTTTAAATGTGAGGGGAGGGGTAGCTGTCGGGTAGTTGTGATAGTTATACACAACTGAACACAATTTTTTCATTTAGATGTATATTTAGCAACCCATGAATAGTATATGTAAGGAATAATTGACGATGGGCCATTGAATAATTTGAAAATAATGCACACCCAAGGTGGTAATGCGGCACGACGTGAAGCGGGTGTGCATTATTTTCTATTATACCACGGGTCTGTTGAATTCTGTATTCTGATTGGCTGAGAAATGTTCCGTGGGTATGCATTAATTTCTGATAACCGCATACCTAATTTGTCAAATGTCCAGTGCAATGTTTGTGGTAACCTTGGTATAAGAGGAATAATTGACTCCGGTCCTTTGAATTATTTAAAAATAATGCACACCCGTGGTGTAACCACCTTGCCAACAGAACATTAGCTGCGTTTTCATTACCCTTCAAACTGCGCAAATTGACATTGCGAATTGAAAATATGGCCAATGGAAACACGTCAATTTTGCAAAACTCCCATATATTGCAAAAAAGTTTTTATGTTCGCATGAGGCGGTTTTTAAGGCAATTTAGAAGAGTAATTGTTTGGATAATACTCTTACGTCTCATTCGGTTAAAAATAATGCCTAGTGCGGTGGATGTGAAATGAGTAAACCTACCAACATCAGTCGGCAAAAAAAACATGTTTCAGTCGCATATCATCGTTAAATGAAAACTCCGTCATTTCGCAATAGTTTTGTGTTGACATTTAGAAAATAATGCTAAAGTTTTGCACAAATCTCGTAAGCGCTTTTGGTTAATAATAGATCAGATTCCTGTAATACAATCTGGGACAATAGTATACTTAGCTGTATTAATGCCACAAAGTGCTAATAAACACATTTACATAAGCTTTTGGGTAAAATTAACCAGTGGCTGTGGGCGGGGCTTTGTCAGTGTGATGTCACATACATTAACAAGATAATCAAAACAGCATGTCTAATGAGACTGCTTTGGTTTAATGGGGATTAAAAAGAAGGAGTGGGTGGATTTTATCATTGTAGGGTGGTTGTGTTCACAGCCAACACACATTTAAAAAATAGATTTTGCATAATATTTGCCCTTTAATGTTAAATTCTTAAAACATTGGCCAGGAGTCCTAAATAAGAAAACACTGCGCTAAAATAGTCAATCCTCTTTATTACAGACAAATCTCTATACATTCTAAAACGGTCGAGCAACTGTCCTCCCTTTTATCTGTCAGTGATCTGTCGCTTTGTGATTGGATAGTTCACTCAAATCTAAGTAATAAACCAGAGAACAAGGGTTGGTGGTGGGTCAAACAAGTGTGGGGGACAGAATCACATTTTTTCTAAAAGTGTCCCCTGCGGCTGCTATACACCTCTCTATAAGATTTTAAAGAATCAACTCACAAAGAAAAGCACATTAACAGTTGTACTTGAACATCAACATGTCCTGTAAATGCATTTGAAGGCCATAGTTTATAAAGCTTGGTTTTGAAAAGATATGTGGGTTTACCTCTGTGCAGAGTTGTACAGAATGTAATCATCCATTTAATATACACTGTATTGCACTTCTGTTTACTGTAGTTTATCATGTTACAGTACTACTGATATGTATGTACCCTATTGATTATGTAAATTAAGTAGATTATATTGCCATTTATTATACATTTAAGCCCTTTACAATGAAAATGCTAAAACTACTGCCAGTTAATGGATTTGGTGTAATGTCATGCAATATGAACTGTTTTTTGTACTTTAATGTGACCGTTTCTGTGTATCCAGTGCCAATCAAATGGACTTTTGGGAATGGCACTACCTTGGACTGTAGATGCTGAATGACCCCAGTGTTACCGCATTGCTGACCCTTAGACCAGTGGGGTCAAGAGGGCTGTCAGACTGGGTGATCTCCAGCAGCCCCATGACGATGCCGGTCTGGTCCGGCGCTGTGTTTCGTTTTTGGGACCAATAGAGCGTGAGACGGCCACAAAACGCTCCAATGATCCGCAGATGCCTCAGACGGATAAGGTCACAGGGGGCAGCTGCTGCCAAGGTGCCATACCTGCAATCTCCACTGTCAACATCAGCACCAATTTTCACGTCTGGACGCTGGAGAGCAAGGATAGGCAAACAGACGGCACATACTGTAATCTCCTTTTTAGACAGCGTGATGAAACATTAGCTAGATATGAATTTTTAGTTCTTTTTATTTCATTACTACGAGATATAATTAACAAAAGATGAAATAAAACAGGAAAAAGAAGGGTTTGTTTTTTCTTATATTGAGATAATGTTGTAAAGAAATTGGATATCTCTACTTCATTATGAACAAATCTGACAATACATAAATCAGCAAGAGGGGGCCAAATTGGCACCAATTAGCTTATGACCCAAAACAAATTGCTTTCTGCATTGATCATGATGATTAGAAAACCTCTTACCATAAACCAGACTGCATCCCTCACCAGATGGCTCTTATCACACTACAAACACACACAGGAATTCAGAAACGAGATCTTCATAAATAATTGGGTACAAAACAGACAAAGCCTCTATTAAGTCACGATATTGTGCTCATAGAGCCGAGCGGATGTCCCCGCTGTAGTCTGGTTGTTTTAAGCTACTGGTGATGTTATAATTGAGGGGTGGGAGGCAGATATCAGTCAAGAGCTCACATTATTATCCACCATCGGTCTTCAGGTGGGCTGCGAATCTCCTCATTTGTGTGCTTCAACCTGTCAGAGGAGAAACTAAACACTGTTTTATTACAGCCCTGGGTGTTTCACATTTGCAAAACTCATGGGGCAAATTCTGAATTCTGCTTACACATAATCCACCTTAAAGACAAGGATTTCAGTCAAACATTTGAAATGCGTATTTGCTGAATAACATATTAATTAATAGTTTAGATTACAATCATACAGACTAGAGATGAATTTTCACAGATATAGAGCGTAAACTGTACAACGCTTAAAGAGCCAGTAAGATGCAAAATTTAAGCATCCTATCACTGTTTATAAGTCCTGGACAACAGGTTTAAATGCATGCAAGGTAAAAAAAACAATTTTTTTTACAATATTCGTGTGAAGCCGTTCAATGACTCAGTCTGCCTTAACCCCACCTTTCAGTAGTCTACAGATCAGTGGCACAGACCAACAGCAACATTTATTGACCTAGTGCTAACATGATTACTTAGAAAACATTATCGACATCAATACATATCATTCATCATTAATCCAAGCAATAAAAACGCAATAGAAACTAACATTTTACACTCATTTAAGCATTTATGTAAGCTAACCGGGTCATAGCAAAAGTGTAAGTGAGCATGCGTTAGCCGCTTGCTAGCGTGACTCTGTGACGGTATATTAAGAGTCTAAACAAAAACATCATTCATTATTAATCCAAGCAATAAAAACGACGACAGAAACTAACATTTTACACTCATTTAAGCTAACCGCGCAATAGCAAAAATGTAAACACTAAGTTAGTGCACATGCGTTAGCTGCTTGCTAACGTAACTCTCTGACAGTACATTAAGAATTTAAACAACGACATCAATACACATCATTCATCATCAATCAATCCAACAAATAAAAACGACAACAGACACTAACATTTTACACTCATTTAAGCAAGTATGTAACTTACAGGTTGTTGTTAAGAGACGCATGTTGTTCCAAATAAAGTGGGTACTGAACCATATGGTATCTTTTCTCCTTGAAAAAGTAATTTTAACCACTGATTCTTCATATATCTTCATCCTTTGGTAGTTAAAACAACACAAACAGAAAACACAGCGTGATATGATGATGTTAACACACTAACTAGCTGTGGGCAGGTCATAGTTTTCATTTCTCCCGGGCAAGGCTGTAGGCAGAGATTATTATGCAAAGTTTTGTTATTACGTGGATAACGACAGGCAGGAGATTCAATCCATATGACGACTCGTTTCAGCGATCCAGAGTCAGCTCAATACTTTAGAAGCCAATAACTTTATTAATCGTGCACTTTTTGGTTCAACTACTTTGCACATTGTTTACATTGATGGACAGCTACGTGACACACTGCAATACAGATCAGTTTCGATTTTGGATCTTTAAAATTGCAATGAAATCAGTCTGGCGCAGAGAAGAGGAAGAAGTTGAAAGAGTATGAGGAAAGAATAGTAGCAAGAAAAGAGTGTTGAATTAACAAGATAAGTAAAACGTTGAAAATACTTGTAAATGTGCTTCTGTACAATGACCAATCGTTTAGTAAACATAATAAATGGTGCTCTATTTATAAAATGCCTAATGTGTTCTGTCAGGGTTATGGGTTCGTGTGGAAGAGGATAGAATATATAGTTCAATGTTGTGGTGGATTGTGCTATCCAAACACTGGAAGACGTTTCAGCTCTATGGGTAAAGTGAGGGACAACTTTGGAGTGTCAAATAACTCTTAAAATCTTGATGCCCAGACATTTTCATTACAGAAAATTCTAATGGTTTCCATTAAAATACCAATGGGAACCATTAGCTTTTACCATTAAAATCACTACACTGTATTGTGTTTTGGGCCATTTTCCATTAGAGCCAATACATAGAACCAATAGAACCAATACATACCATTAGAGACCAACAAAGACCAATACACTGTAGTGTGTTTTGGGCCATATTCCAATAGAACCAATACATAGAACCAATAAAACCAATAGAATTTCTGTGATGGTGTCTATTGTTTTTTTTTAGCAGGGTAAGGTATCAATACCAGTTTTTTGGCAGAACACTGAGCACTGGAAATGAGTCTGATCTTTATTGGAAAGACCATGTCATGGAATTGCCTACCAACTATTCCTAAAGCACTGAAACTACTTGCAATCCTACCTGATAAAAGAAATATATAAGTTTTTTTGGGCCGCTATTTGCATTTCATGTACTCTCCTAGTGACAGTGGCATCAGTGGGGTGAAGCTTCTCAAAGCTTAAGCTAATTAAAACCTACCTCAGATCCTCAATGGCACAAGAACATCTAAATGCTCTTGCCATTATTAGCATTAATCAAGAGGTTGGCAGACAGCTATCGTATGATGATGTAATAAATGACTTTGCAAGGATTTAGGCCTTGGGAACAGTTGGAGATGCTGTGATGCCAGAATTCACTTATATCAGGTTCATTTGCATTATTGTGAAATTTTCTTTTGAAAGATAATATTTGTTTCTTAATCTGTAATTGGAATGCTGTTATCTTCCACAGTCGTAGAATTCTATAGTAACAATATAGTTATTCATTTACAAATACAGTACAAACTATTTGGACAGTTTAGTAAAGTTTTTATTACAAGAAATATGCAATATTAGTTAATGCCATTAAAGGGGGGGTTTAATGGTATTTCAAGCATTCTGACTTATTAACACAGTTATAGAGTTGTTTCCTCATGCTAAACGTAGGCAAAGTGTCAAAAATGCAGTTGGGCGTGTTTCAGAGTATTTCTGTGCCGAATGCACTTCGCCAGGGTTCGTACAAGTTTCGGCTAGTTTTTTTCGATTATGGTTCTAACTGACGTTTCAGGGGTTTTCGATACGTATCACTTCTTTATACGGGCTTCCGCCGGAAAACTTCCCCCGGAAAACCCCGCCCAGCCGTCAGTCAGCGGGAGACGCTAGAGCTTGCTAACAGCTTATCACGCCACTCATCTTTGTTAAATTTCAAAAGTCAACAATGGCACAACAAGAAGTGTGTTTTTGGATGTAAGGAGAAGACATCCAGCCTTATGGAAACAATGGATATAGTTTATTATCCGGATTAGCAGCGGAGTTTTGCGTGTGTGTTTGATGCGGTGGATTTTCAGAACCGGGTCATGACGAGTTACACGTGGTAAGTAAGACTTCTGTCTTATGTTGGATATAGACACGTGTATATTATATAAATGACACGAACATGTAGTGAATCATAAGTTAAAACAGTGTTGTATAGTGTTGCATGACTCGTACTCGCTCCTTCTGCGGTAGTAACTGCTCCTTCTTCATTTTTTCGTACGTTATTGGAAAGATTCGGTAAAGCTAATCTTTCTTTTATAAATCTGATTAAACTAAAGACTCTTCAGAGATATAAAGGATGTCATACTACTCTATAGGTACTCCAGATTAACATCAGAAATGCAGAAACAGCGTGTGTTACGTGAGCTTTAAAGGCAAGTGTTTTGCAAGTACTGCCCTTTAATCTCTATATATTTTGGATGTTTGTTTTATATGCTGTACGGTCTTTCGCAAAGTCAGTTTTATCTTCTTGCCAATATTGTCCATAGAGCCATGTGATGCCGTTTCGTCTTTTGTGAGCTTTTCTGGCACCAATACATCTTATATAGCATTTCCTTTTATCACCCAGTGCTTATTTCACCATGGAGTAATACACCTCGAGGGACAAGAGTGACGTCGTGACACTTACGAGCAATTCCAATAAAGTCGGAGCCCTGAAACAGGACAGTTTTTCACCCATAATGACTAGCCTGGCTTCCCGGGGCCATGGTGCCAAAAGAAATGTCTGAGAGCAGGACGACTTAACTTTTTTATGACTTCAATGTCACCTTTATCTTCTGCTGCTTGTGTTTCTCTAAAATCTTTATGTTGAGAAACAGTGATTTGGTAATGTGTCAATGCGTCATTTTCTCTTCTTCTCTTCATTAACCTAAATGCAAAATCTTTTTATACACATTGTTGAAATTTAATAGCATTTTTTTCCCGAAATGCTTTGAGCAAAGTAAAAGATCTCAACATACAAGCTTTTGGAGAATAGGAAGAAGCTTCGAGCAGAAGGCATTTTGGGACTCGGCTGCTTTATGACACGATGCGATTGAATTTCAGATCGGCATCAGAGGCATTTAAATGAGCGCCATTCTCTCTAAACACTTTGTGGAGACAGCTTCATGAGGCATTGTAATAAACTGTGTGCACTGTAGCAGAACTGCACATGAGATATGAGGCTGACTTTCCGATGATGAATTTGACTGCTATCTGTTCTGGTTCTCTAGAAGCCCCATATAGAAAGGTGTCAGATTTATCGAAGGATAAATTGGAGTTTTCGCAAATTGGTCTTCTGGTTGGTCCCTCTTGTTGTTTGTGCAATGATAATCATGTCTAATAATGGAGAAAACACTAAATTAAGATGTCCTAATGGTTATTTCCACATGAAATGCTTACTAAAATGACACTTCATATCAGAGCAAGTTCAGCATGTGTTCAGTCAACTGATATCATATTAATAATGGTCATTACAACACAAACATGATGAAAGAGATTTTGAGGACAGATATACAAAAGGCATTCGTGTTTTTTTTTTGACAGCAGCCAAATGCTCTTTTTTTCTTAATAAATCTGCAACTAAACCTCTTAGTATGGCTCTTAGTATGAAAATGCATATTAATGATCATATTCACAACATTGAGTGTGTACTCACTGCATACTTCCTCTCATTTATACATCTCACATCTGTCGTTTTATTTATAAGACTAACTCTTTTTGCTCAAAAATACAACAGCTTGATTGAAAAATATGTTTAAGCTGTGATAAAACAGAGTAGATCACATAAAACACTGAATAGTATATTTCCTTTTTTTCAAAGGAACTTGTTTGCAGTATAGGGAACTTGCGTGGCCATTGTGGCGCTTTTGGAACACCTACAGCGTGACGGCGTCTGAGTATGTATATCAAATTCGACCACTGGTTGGGCATCACGTCATAAACAGAAGCCAGGGAGCATAAATAAGGCGCAAAGGAATGCCCACTTTATCTTTTTATGCCTCAGCGGTTATCTGTGTGTGTATCAGAGTGACTGAACGGTTTAACTGTGTGGCTGATAATGAAAGCAACTAAGAAAGCAAAAAGCTTTAGACGCTGCATTCCTCCTTGTACCCGGATTCGCATGACATGTATGTTGAATGTTTGGGAGCTGAGCACGCTCACACCGCTCTTGAGGGTGCGGCGTGTGTTCATTGTGAAACTTACCTTTCAATGTGCTACGCTCATGCTGCTCGCTCTCCAAGAAGGGTGGACGGTTTTGTGTTCCTCAGGGCTTAGGTCCCACTGCTGTTGTGACAGCTTCGTGGCTGCAGTCTTGGGGTTCGCAAATGAATCTCCTCGAGGAGGCAGAGACGGGCTCTGCCCTATCTGTTCCTCCCTCGGGGGTTCCTGCTGTGTCTCCTCTGGGTGTGGTAGCCTGTGCTGCAGTTACTTCCCATCAGCAGGAGGGACGCGGTCTCGGGGTTATCTTCCTCTGAGGAGGTTGATGTTTTGAGTATTGAGGCAGGGGTAATCGAGGTCATTACACAAGCTGTGTTGAAGTTAAATCTCGATTGGCCCAAAGAAAAACGCCCAATGCGTCCACACAATAAGCTGTCAGAGTGCTTCCTATGCTAAATCTCAGCCACAACGCCGCTTGGCTGTGCGTCGTTCTTTGACAGTCAGACAATGATCGCGTCCCTCGTGGTTCAAGACCTGCGTCCGCTGAGGCGGTGTAGTGTACTTTGATCGTGAAGACTGTGCCTGAGGAGATAGATGTTGTAAGCACAGCCCTTCACCGATTGGTTGCATGTGCATCCTTGTTTGACGAGTCAAACATTCAAGATTCAAGTATGTTTTTAGTATGTTTACTGATTTAAGATCCACGTCCGCTAAGACAGTGTGTACAATTCTTGCTCTCAGGAGGGATTTGGGAGCCCGCATGCGGTTTCTCCACCTCTATCTGTTGCCCGTGCATCATTGCTTGATGGGTCAGACAATGTTTGCGTGGCTCACGGTTCGAGTCCACCTCAACTGGTCTATTGAATGAAAAGTTGATAGAGGTTGTAACTCGTGATACTGCTATTTTCAATATTTTTGGTATGCAAGTCATGAAAAAGACCATTCTCTGCCCATGTTTACACAAGTTATTTAACTAGCTTTTAAACATAATAGGCTATATTTAGAGAATGTTTTGGTATGTTGCCATCTCTGAAGCCTCCAACATTGCCAAAAAAAAGAGAAGCCATGCAGGTGGTGCAGGGCTATTGATGGCATGGCCCCCTGGGGAGTGCCGAATTTTCTCCGCTGTTTTTGGGTTACCACACCTCTCAGTGCCCTCCTCTATTAACTGTGAACACTCTGCCTCTTGTAGTACGGAGCACAGTGAATCAGGTTTCCTTGGTAAAAATAATGACAGCATGGGAAAACATCTCAATGAGTATTACAGAATATACATTTCAGCTATATCCCTAATTTTAGATCAGGAAGTGAAATCCCTTTTGCTCAAAGGCTATACAGAACCATCAGAAAATCATGATGTTGACGGTCACTTGCATTATGTCACAAATCAGATCCGAGGACTGGTTTGTGTCAATGGATTTTTCCTGCTCACAGAATCTCAGGTTTGCCCTTCCCTTCGGCCTAGCTCTATCCCCTCGCACATTTACAAAATGTGTAAATGCTGCCCGCTTGGGCTGGATGCCATGGCACAGGAATGGCCTCCTGTACGTTTTTACCCCAATTGCTCTGCTCCCGGGAGTTCTGAAGAGGGTATGCCAGCAGAAGGCGCAGCTGTTGCTCCTATCCCCATGTTGGCCAGCCCGAGTATGGTTTTCGAACCAGGTCTCCCTTCTAGATGGCTCCCCATTTCAGGTGCCCATCTGGAGGGATCTGTAGTCTCAGGCGAGGGGCACTGTGTTTCACCACTGTCTAGCGTGAATGAGTTTGTGAGAAATGGGTCTCTCAACCGAGGATGTGCAGACTGTTTTACATTTCAGAGCTCCCTCCAACAGCACACACACACACACACACACACACACACACACAGACAGGCACTCATAGTCTGGCTGATTGGGTATAGTGTTCTAAAAGCATCACTAAAGTGATGCAGCGTCTTGTTCCCTTCTCAGGGAACAAGGATTACATACGTAACCCAAACCATTTTGTGTGGATATTCCATAGACAAAATGGTTTTTAAACTGTACCAACTGTATATTCTATTCCCTTCCCCAAACCCTAACCCCAATCATCACAGAAACCCTTCTACTACTTCACATTTTCAAGAAACATCATTCTGTTTGATTTATAAGCTTGTTTCCTCATGGGGACATCAAAATGTCCCCACAAGGTCACAAAAACAATTGGTCCCCACAACGTGATAATTACCAGGTACACACACACACACACACACACACACACACACACACACACACACACACACACACACACACACACACACACACTTTGGCAAAAAACAAATCATGTTGTGGGTGGACTACCAAAAAAAGTAAAAAAATTCAGCATTTACTAATACATTTTTAAAATCAAAAGTTTTGTTAACATTACGTTAATGCACAATTAACTAAAATTAACAACTGAATTGACATCAACCAACATTAACAAAAATTATTATGCTTAAAATCTATATTGTTTATTATGTTAGTTAATGCATTTCCTAATATTTACAAATACAAGCTTATTGTAGTGTTATCAAAAACAACAGTAGGCAGTGTATACAGTGCAGTACGAAGTAGACTACTAGTCCATTGTAAACATGGCAACTGTGTTTTAATGAAGCTGGGTTATTCAGGGATTAATCTGTAATAAGTAGGATTGAATATTGATCCCGTAAAACCACACAATCCATTCTGAATCCGGCAGCCGTCACTGTACACAAAAAAACCAGACATAGAATAAGAGAAGCATCCTTACAGCGTTTTTAACCTTTAATGCTGCATATTAGTTTGCCATGTCCAGGAGCAAACAGACCTGCTTTATTCCGCATAATTACCTTTCTAAACATTAGGATTAACATTTATGTCATTTTTTAAATTAAACATCTCCTGTATGCCATTTAGAAACGTAAGGAACCAGTACATCGTATGTATATCTCTGGGTGAGCGACCCATGAATAATGAGTAATTATGAAACGCTGATCCTTCAGTAGAGCTCCGCTGTGATGTGATTATAGATAAAGGCGGTGACCTTCGCTTCTCCGCTCTCTTCTGTCCTCGGTTCAGCTTTAATCAACACAGATCGCTTTAATTTACTCTGCCTGCCTTCTTGCTGATGTACGTAGGACGGGAGATCAGGCAGGCCGAAAGCGATTCTGACACCCACAGCTAGTTTACAGTGTTGTACCACGGTAAACGTGTACAGAGTGTTTCCAGAACCTGTTAGTTTTGAATCATCTCAGGCAAGTTTGCTTTGAAATATCTCAAATAATATTTCAATGGCTTCTCTCAGAAAACATATACAGTAATAACACATTTATTTCTGTTGTGAATTGGGCATTTTAACATGGGGGGCTCTATGGGATTGACTCTCTTTTAGAGCCAGTCGATTAATATCAGTTTAAGTCACTTCTGTGATGACTTTACGATAAAGATCAAAATGAAGCCCCTTGGTAATAACTCCTTAAATTGTCTGAAATACATAACGGCAACTGTTAAGCAATAAAATTACCTACTGGCCAGATGCATTTCCATAATTACATAGCACGCATTGGTTGGCATTCGGACATTAAAGTGGCTGTCAAAGCAGATGATAACCAGCGTTGTACTAAAGTCATTCTGTGTTACACAAAAACGTTTTAAGCACAGCCTTGAGGCATTTTAAACAACCAGCACATCTGCTCTTCAACTTTAACATGTAATGCCAGGCATTTCCTGTATGCAAATAGATCAGAGAGATAATATTTGTCAGCGTGCAAGGCTGGAAAGTATAAAGCCATTGTGTTTGAAGCGTTAATGTATGAAATCCACCTCAGTCACCTCATGTGGCTGCACATGATGCCTGACTCTGTCACAGATAAAGTCAAGCCATACGTCTGCTGCCACAGCTGTTCATAAGATGCTCACAAATAACTAGCCTTTATCAAGCTGTCAGACAGCTCTGATCTGATATTGCTTTCTTCTCCCAGTAAAAGAGAAATCTGGCTCATGTGAATTCATGATAAAACAGGTACACAGAAAGGTGGGACTTCGTCCTAATATCCGTTTTATTGGGACGGTGAAACATTCCCGTATTGGCTTTTAAAAAGGTCACGCGGCATTTACCTGCAGTTGATAGCCGCCTGCCCTTTCGAAAACGCTTATTGCCTAAATCAGATTTGATATAAGTCGTCTTAACAGCTCGCCCGAGGTGCAGAGTCTTTTCTGCTAACAATACACAAGCAATTAGCTTTGTGGCAGGAAAGCTAATTAAAATAAGCATAATTAATCACAGACGCTGACAACAGACTGCCAATGGTGACGAATGCCGCAGTTTGACGCTATCGGCTTTGGCGTGAATCATGGTTACCTTTTGTCCTGGACTTTAATGGTGGGATTTAGTGGAGCTCACGGACGAGCTTAGTGTTTAAAGCTAGTCTTTACACCTGTATCACAGTGACACCGGTGATTTAAAAGCAGAAAACTGCTCGGTTCTCTCCACAGGCCACAAGACAGCAAAATGCATTAGTGTCGATTGAAAGTGCACTGTAAAAAAGCTTAAATGTTGCCTTAAATGTTTTGGTTGATTTACAAGTCATTTTACTTTACTATTATTTATCTTGACAAGAGACAAGTTGCTATCTATAACATCAACTTGACTTATTTCAAACTATATTTTATAAGTTATAACGACTCATCTGTGGTCAAGATAAATACGTTGAGATGAAATCAGAGTTGAATAAACAAACACATATTTTTTACTGTTTTAGTGTTTTTTCATATTCTTGGGTTGAAGATGGCCAAAATGAAAACTTGCACTGCATTTCAGACAGAGGGGAAGTCATTTTTGGAATTCGGTGGTGGGAATGTTTTTTTAATAACGTTCGGAAAGTTTAAGTGTTGTATAGGATAGCATGTAAAGCTTTTCTGCAATGGCAACTGCGGAAACAATTACCACAGGTGAAGGCAAGGGCAGTCTCCAAATCATCTGTGCTGATCTTACTGGATCTATCCGCCGCTTTTGACAGGGTCAATCACCACATCCTCCTGTTGACCCTCATGGCTATGGGTGTCTTGGACAAAGCACTTCTATGATTCAAGTCGTACCTCTCAGGTAGGTAATTCAGGGTATCCTGGAGAGGCGACTTCTCCGAACCCCAACTTCTCAATAACGGGGTGCCTCAAAGCTCCGTGCTTGGACCACTGCTCTTTTCTATATACATGGCATCCCTGGGTTCTGTCATTCGAAAACATGGCTTTTCCTACGACTGCTTTGCGGATGACACCCAACTTCAGTTGTCATTCCACCCTGATGATCCCACGGTTTCTGCCCACATCTCAGCATGCCTGAGGGACATCTCACTCTGGATGAAGGATCACCATCTCCGGCTTAACCATGCAAAGACAGAACTGCTTGTCATATCATCTGAACTAAAGATTCATCACAACCATTCCATTCAGCTAGGTTCCTCAATCATCACGCCATCCAGGACAGCCAGAAATCTGGGAGTGGGGTCATTGATGATCAACTTAGCTTCACGGAGCATGTTGCCAGCACCGCCCGCTCTTGTAGATTCATTCTCTACAATATTAAGAAAATTAGACCTTTCCTAAATGAGCATGCCACGCAGGTCCTAGTCCAAGCTTTTGTCCTGTCCAGACTGGACTACTGAAATGCGCTACTGGTTGGACTTCCAGCCTGCACAACCAAACCCCTACAGATGATTCAGAACGCAGCGGCAAGAGTGGCCTTATAAACCACCACTGAGTCAGCACCCCCTTATCTTTGCATGCTTATACAGCCTTATGTACCCTCTTGATCCCTGCACTCTGTCACCGAGCGATGGCTTGTGGTGCCATCTCAAAAAATATCAGATCCAGTGTACAAAACTGCCGCCAATAAAATGGCGATGATACATCATCTTTAATTGTGAAATAGCATTGGCTCTCGTGTGTCTTGTAACTGATTGCATCATTATACCAGCTAAAAATGTGAAGGACCAAAATATTTTTAAACCATACGTGTTTATGAAATATTGAATATTTCTACCCTGAAGTTCTAGCTCAAAATATCATATAGATAATTTATTATAACATGTCAAAATTGCCACATTGTAGATGTTGAGAAAAATGTGTAGTTTTGGGTGTGTCCTTTAAAATGCAAATGAGCTGATATGCAAACAGTGATGGCCATAATGGTGGTTTGTTGAAATTGAAATTCAATTGTGCTGTCAATTCTTCTCTCTCTCTCTCTCATCCATTACGTTGTCACGACGTGACCACAACCAGCAGATTCCATATGCAAAGTTACCGCAAAAATCCAGGAATTTCCCTTTTCTGGTCGCCACGACGTAAGCTTGGTCATCATATTACATTGACATTACGTAAAAGTAACATATTTTGTCTAGCTGGGTGTGCATTTATAAAATTGAGGGGTGAGCTGTTGGTTCCAATTCGCAATCTTACCACTAGATGCCTCTAAAAATCAAACACACCACCTTTAAACATGAAGTAGCCTATCCTGTCACAAGAAAAACTTTGACGTACTCTTTTATGACTACAGCGGGACTTTAAATATTTCTATATGTTTCTAAACACACTGGTGTTGGTTTTATATGCAGGGCACATTTATAGCAAGAGTCTTGTTGACACATTATGTTCCCCTGAGCACAATTATTACCAAGACTTGAGGTGACATCACCACAGTAGAAAATCACATGCTTGTAACATCGAGAAATGCTTGGTCATTCCTGGAACAATACTGGACAAATGGACCATTTGATCCTTAAGGAAATTGCCACACAGATGATGACTTACACAAAGATATCTGATATGTTAATCGGTGTATTCGTGTAAATACGTTTATGGAGGATAATACAGTTGAATAGCAGAAATGTGATACAAGCACAGCTTACAGATTTCTAAATTTACCACATTCCCAAGATAATAACTCCACTTGTCTATCCACAGATGACTGCACTCTACGAATCCTAACAGCTGTAGTTTTTGCACTTTACAACATCGTCACATCTGGTGCTACAGAACAACGATATGATTAATAATGTAGTGATGTGATATATTTTTAGATACAGAGATAAGATGAGATGTAACAGCCTCATTCCAGACAAGCAAATTTATGTCATTTTTTTAGTGTTTATTTCATAGTTTAAACAGCACAGATGCCAAAGGATGTCATATCTTCTTACAGTACAAGCCCTCAAAAATAGGTAACAGAAAAAAATCACGTTGTGACCTTTTTTTCCACACTTCATTTTTAATGCATACTTTAATCAATTCCCTCCCGCTCTCATCTGCACAAAGGAAATTGCCATCACTAATGAATGGGAACAAAAGATGACCAAGTTAGTTTTTTAAAGCCAAAGTAAACACTGTTTAATTTCTCAGTTAAATTAAGGAGAAGTGTGGACCTGCATTATAATAACATTAGCACTGTGGTGAACACAGCATGTGAGGCTTAAATTCACCTTTCTTCATAATATGCAGCATAAAACCAAAAATACTGTAGGTTGAAGGTTATATGTACAATTGTAGTTGTTGTTTTATGTCTATTATTTATTTGTTTAGATATTTTAAGGTAACATACAACTGGGTGATTCTCACGAAACCATTGAAACACCACGGCACTAATGATTTTATCTTTAAAATGTGTAATATAGTAACATTAAAAAGCATCAGAATTAACACAATACTGTGTTCTACCTTGCACAATGTGTGATTTCAACATAAGAATTTATAATTGGAAATTTTATCTCATTTTCTGCTGAAATTCTCATTACCGCAATGTGTCCGGCTGTGTTTGAACATGCGTTATGTTGTAATTTAATCAAATTAACACAAAAATATTAAGAAAAAAAATAAATGGATGTTTTGCTAGACTACTTTAGATGACAGAAAAAATATTTACTGAATATTCATGTATAATAATAATGAAGAAAAATTAGGAAAATGATGTGTCCATGCCTGATGTTCTCATCCTCCGCAACACTTTTTGAGAACAGTTTAAGCACACATACAGAATTTTAATAAAGTTTGATTTTGAGTGACCAAGCACATGGACCAGTTACTTCAAGATGGCTACCAGGTAAGATCATTTTTTTACAGTTAATTTGAAATATTGTCTTGTCAGAATGCTTACACGACATTTTGATTATCATTACCGCAACAGATGCTTATTAAATGTTAATTTAATTAATAGAAGCATAATACTTTGATTTTAAATGCATGTGCAGAATCTCCAAATTATGTTCTTTCAGGTTTGTCATGTCATTTTGAAAATATGTCAGTGTTGATGTTTTCTGGCTGTTGCGGTAATGAGATTTTTTAGGACTAATTTTTAAAATTATGTTACAAAAAGTGTTAAATGATAAGTAAAAGTTTTAAAATTAATGTTCCCATTTAATCCAGACTTTGTTTTTCAATGTCTGGTGGGAAAAAAAGTAAATTTAAGCAATTTTTACATTTTCATGCTTGACATTTTTAAAACCAAGTTTTCGTGAGAATCACCCAACTAGAGTTTGAATTTACCCTACACCAGTGGCGCACCATGCATTTTACCCCTAGGCCTTCAGTGGTGTCCTACCTGACTAAAGGCCTAAGTATAGCCCTTTTTTTCCATGTGCGGGGGGGTGGACGTGTAAGATTTTTTAAAACCCCACTTACATTGTATGCGTAGGTCGCACGTTCGTCTACAGCAGAATGTAGTATGTAGCCCAGGAGATGCATTGCATTTTTTTGCAATGCGCATGAGTCGAAGGTCTGCGTACAAGTACGAGTCTGACTAGTACGTGTACGCAGACATTCGACCATGCGTGTAAGATTGCGTATAGGTAAAACCCAGACTATAATCCGGCCTTTATCCACTACTTCATACCATTATTATGATGGCATGGTTAAAGAAACCATCACAAAGAGTGTATGTGTTAATATGGAAACAGTTTATTTAAGCTCACATTAACTATATTAGACCCTACATTAAATATTTGTACTTTTACAATTTTGTCAGTATAGTCATCACAGTCCTGTTTATAATTTTTAGCTTTATGCTGTTTAATAAACATCTCTAAATCCACAAGCCTGACAGAGAGAAGTCCAAACATCTTCAGGACTCAGGAGAGAGAAAAATGTCGCAGCTTCTTCCCATGAGTAACAGTAGACAGTTGGCAGATGTTCAAGCGCTGTAAAATAAGCACATTCGTTCTCAAATCATGCTAATCTGTTTATTAACTTTGAGCATAGATATAAAAACTTATAAAGAGTGTTGGAGAGAGGCGAGGAGAGAGTTTGTCCTTGCACTTTCAGCACGTTTCTCACAACTGTCAGATCGCACACTTTCATCCGCTGCATCTTTTGAGCCTTTCATCTGCTCAACCTGCATTTGTACTGACCCGGTCATAAGGTCTATGAATATCTCTGTTTGTTTTCACGATTGCAAGGTCCCCCTTAAAAAGTCGTTCTCAAACTCCCCCCATGTGTAGGTTGGATTCCTTTGCAAAGAAAAATCATGAGCTAAAACCATATCAATCTTAGAATTTGAATGACACAAAACATATTAAATGACACAATGCAGTGCTCCTGTTTTTCTGAGGTTAATTACACTGAATTTATAAATTAATGTGTTTTATAAAATGTCATAAAACTGGGGGGCACCATCTCTCTCCCCCCAAGGGATGGCCCACTCCCCAGGTTGAGAAAGGCTGCATTAAAGGAAAATGAAATAGGAATATGAAAATTCTCTTTTAGTTTACTCACCCGTATGTCATCCCTGATGTATATGACTTCATTTCTTTAGTTCAAGATGAAGATAAATGTATAATAAAAAATCTTCTTATAGAGGTCAACATGGCTCTGAAAAGCACATTCATTCATTATTGAAGCAATCAACATGACTCCACTGGATTAATATAATTTCTTTTGAATAAACTTTTCTTTTAAAGGCATAATGATTTTATGGTACATACAGTATTAGTTTAATGAACACCTTGACGTCTCCATTTGAGCGTGCTGTCATTGCCGAGGGTTTTTAAATATTTATCAGATGTATCTGTTAATTAAAAGTGAGGGAGGCTTTGAATGGTCTTAATGCTAATCTGTTTCAATGCACCTCTGCCAGTGTCACAGCATCTGTCAATCAGTCACAGGTATCCAGAAGGCTCCTAAAGCTAAGCTTGGCAGAAGTTAGGACTGTTTGTTCTGTCCATCATCTACAGTACAGTGTGTGTGTGTTTAGTGAGGTAAATGGACTACATTTAGGGACTGCATTTATATAGCACTTTTAACAGACCTATGGCCATCCAAAGCGCTGTACATGTTGCCTCACATTCACCCATTCACTCACACATCGACAGTGTCGTCAGCCATGCAAGGTGCCATTCAGCTCGTCGGGAGCAGCGGGGGTTAGGTGTCTTGCTCAAGGAAACACCTCAACTTTTTAAAATGCCGCAAGCACACTGCAGGTCATGTGACAAAAACCTACGCGCCTAGCGTTTTCCATGCGTTTTAGGCGACATGTGAACTGCCCCAATGCTGTGTTTACACCAGCCGCGGTAGATGTGTCAGGCGCGAGTGATTTCAATGTTAAGTCAATGTGTGCGTCTAGTTTGCGCGAATTGAGCGTTGCCGCGGCAAACACGTGAGTTAAAAAATTTGAACTTTGGCGGAAAAACGCGCCACGTTAACCAATCAGGAGCTTGCTCTAGCAGTGACGTGATTACAGGAAGCGACCGGAGTCTCAGAAGCCCCTCCCATGACGCGAATTTCAATGTGAATGACTAGAATTTCACTCACCGCTTTGAAACGCAAATGAAGCAAGTAATAAAGTTAAGAGTAATAAAGAATCAGAAGTAAAACATGATAGTTGGGGGAATCTAACATGCAGGTCAAAGTTAACTGTAATCAAATGAACAATAACGTATTTGGATATTTTTATGACACTAGGACATTTTTCTTAAATTGTATTGTATCCATTTATTAACTTGATAATTTGTAATGAAAATAACAGTAATAAAATAATTCAATATATTTATTTTTAATCTTCAGTAATGTTTTTGAGATTTTGCATTACAATTATGAGAATGGGAGGTTTATTGTCATTAAAATAACACGTAAATAATACAACCCATACCATTTTTTTCCATTTCTTTCTATTTCGGGGCAAAATATGATCTGGACCAACAACCCTAGTCAAAAGAGTCCAAGCAATCTGAGTTGAAAAATACAATGTGCTAGATTAGAGGATTTTAAAGTTGTGCCATATCTGTGTTGCCTTGTGTATTAAACATGCACTGTGTTTTTTTTCTTTATTCATGTTATAAAGCTTTAACTCTATTCCTATTTGTAAACATAGCTTTGTACTACACTTATTCTTGGCTCCTGTTTAAAAGTATTAAAAGTCCTTGATGTACACAATAAATAAAGTACCTGCATTCTGCTGTGTCTGCTAAAAAATAAATAACTGTATATCTAAACTCATAAAATGTACGATCAGTGGACCCCACCCACCTCAGCCCCCAGAAAATTCACTATAGTCAGGCAAAAGTTAATTCATAGATAGAGACAGTTTACGAAAAAAAGGTAATACAGGAGCGTGGGTACAATCTTCTGCAATAATTTGTAGCTATTTGTGTGCACATCCACATCTACACATTGTTAGTTATGCTACTTTGAAAATTCAGCGGTTTACATTTAACTGTTTGTTGCTGTACCCCATCTTTACAAATTGGTCCACAAACCAAAACATTGTCAAGGCTGCTATCATTTTGAGCCTAATTTATAATTAAAATACAACTGTAATGTCATATCTGTGATTTCCATCTACTCATGAAGTGCTTGCTAAAAACACTTAATCTAGTCATCCTAACCTTTGGTCCATATGTGTTAAATTAGCACAAAGCCTGTGTTGTTGTAGCTCAACTGGTAAAGCATTGCGTTAGTACCACAAACATTAGGAGTTTGATTCCCAAGGAGCACACATGTTGATAAATATTTATATTGTAAAACACTGTAGGGGGTGTGTACACCAAAGCGTATAAAAGCGGCTGAAAACGGCAGGCGGATGCCGACTATGTGTGTTTGCAAGAATTTTTTCAGCTAAGCGCTTTGGTCGCTATATTTCTGCTTTGTTCTGTTGTTGAACGATGTGTTTGTTGGATGTTGTGATATTTGTGCCACCCCTCCTCCAATGTGATTGGAGGGCCGAGTGAGAAGTGACATTGACGAGCTAAGCGTTTCACCTAAGTTGAATTTTTTTTTTTTTGCTGGCGTTTTTAACAAGTGCTTTGCTTCTATTGGAAACAATTGTAAACGCCTTGATGTACACGCCCACTAAGTTAAAGCTATGGACCTGCTGAATCTAATAAACCGAACTCAAATTAATAAGCAAAGGTGAGATTTACATTTATGCACATGGCAGACACTTTAATCCAAAGTGACTTACAGTGCATTACAAGATATAGATTTTTGTATTGAGATTTTGTCAGGATGTGTTCCCTGGGTCTGAACCCATGACCTTTTGCACTGCTAGCACAATGCTCTACCACTATGCTTTACATTGAGATGAGTTTTCATAACAGATGTAATAGATCTCAGATCTCATTTCCGGTCATCTGTGGTCCAGTCAGACTCAAGGTTCGTAGCCGGCTAGATTACTTTTCCACCATATTCTCACATCTAGAATTTCCTGGATGGCCCAATAAATTACCCCGCAAAGCAGTTTTTAAAGTCACCCATTTCCCCCCGCACCCATGCCCCGAGTCAGCCGGGCACCCGCTGTGATTCACGTCACCAGTCGTAATTACCGCTGTGACATTTCCTATTAATTAGGTCAGCGGCGACTCCTCGCTACGAATCCTTTGTAGCAAAGGTCAACCTGGCAAAAGTCGAAGGCTTGTCGTGTTGCACTTTGCAACAGAGGAACCGGGAGGGTAATTGATTTCATTGTCAATAATGCCAGCGTGCGGAGGAACTGCGTCACCGATAGGGTCCTTATTATAAAACCGCCCGCAAGCCACTTAGTGCTTCAAAGCAGAGTGTGTGTTTAATGTCTTCCTACAGAGGATTCGGTTTACTCGTAAAGCTTTGGCAAGATTACAACATACATCCACAGTACCGCATATATTAAACAGCAAATAAACAGCCGGCCGGATGTCTTACACACATGATCAACTTTAGGACATAACTTTCATTAGAAGCATCCTGTCAATTTAAAAAAAAAGAAAAAAGATGTACGTGAAGATGTCTCCATCGGCCGAGTGTTGCGTGTGATTAATGAATTTATACTTGAAAGCTCTGAGTTTGTCTTTGTGATGGGTATTGAACAGACTGCAATGATCAACGCTTCCATCTGGCTGTTAGTTATTCTTGCAATCGCCCTGTGATTTTGTCACACTGACAGAGTTAAACTTGGACCGTGAATATCAGATAACGGAGAGCTGTCGCTGGCCTTGTTTTCCTGTCTTCAATCCCTCATCTGCTCGAATTGTGAACAAACTTTCATGTCTATGAGTAACAAAGACCGGTTGCTATGGAGAAAATCCTCAAGGGATAGAAGCTGCAATACAGGCAAGACACATCCTGCAGATGAAATTATACGAGTGGACTGTCTCTGACACATCCCAGAAGCGTCTTGTAATAGATAATGTGGATTATATACAAAAACATATGCTGACCGCTCTGGTTAGGAAATTACTTGCAAAGACTTGAACTGAATCATAAACGTTGTAGATTGTGGATCTGAAAAAAAAATGCTTTAAAATGGTCCCAAGCGGTACCCTTCAAAAAGTACACACTCAGAAAAAAGGTAAGTTGTCACAGGGTTGTCACTTTTAAAAAGGTCCTGTACTATTTTGGTACAAATATGTATCTTAGAGGAACCAGTATGTACCTCTAAGGTACCAAGGTGTACCTTTGAGGTACTAACATAAGCAACTTTTAGGGCCCTATCATACACCCGGCGCAATGCAGCTCAATGCGCAACGCAAGTGTCTTTTGCTAGTTTCAACCCAGTGCAATTCACGTTTAGCACCACATTGTTTAAATAGCAAATGCATTTGCGCCCAATGTTGCGCCCATGGGCGTTCTGGTCTGAAAACGAGGTGTGTTCAGGCGCATTGTTGGCGGGTTTTTATTTTTTTAAGCAACTAAAATAGACTACGCCATTGACCAACTAAAACCTGGTCTAAGGTCTAAAGTCAATGCCGCAATATGTTTTTTGTTATTTAAAGCTACACTGTGTACCCTTTTGAGTTAATTCTTAGCAAAAACCCATGTTTTCTTTCAAAAGTATGTGCTCAGTCATGTGTAATTACCACCCACAAATCAAAGTATTCTCGTAAGTGTATATGTCATCAAAACAGTCTTATTTCAGAATATTAACAATTATAAAGCTGACTGTCACAACTGGGATGCAGGAGTGAGGAAGTTAGGACGCAAGTGCAGAGTTCACAATGAAATAAATAACATTATTAACAGAACGAGAAACAAAACACAAGAATAAAACAACGGGCAGGTAACACAGGAACATCCAATACAAGAAACAGGAACAGACATGAAAGTAGCGACAATGATCCGGCAGTGAGTGTTGCACAAACAGAGATATAAATACACAGACTAAGTGATAACAAACAGGTGGGATGAATCAAGTAATTAATTAATGAATGTCCAGGTGATAATTAGAACAGACACAAAACATGACACGGACTAACCGTGACAGTAAGTACATACCACGTAATATTACAATAGGTACCCTGTAGTTATGAAATACTTAGAGAATAATTTTCCATATATTCTTACCCCCCTTATTACCCCAAACTTAAAATATTGTTCCCTTATAACTACTAGTACGTACTGTAGAGGTACTCTGTTGTTACAAATAGGTACGCTGTAAATTCGGTTTTATTACGCGGTACTTTGCGGGTCGTAAAATAAAGTGTTACCGACTCTACCATAACTCATTAGGAGAATAGGAACAACCCCTTTACGTCACTACTACAGCAAGCTCCTGATTGGTTAACGTGTCGCGTTTTTCCGTGAAAGTTCACATTTCTCAACTCACACGTTCGCCGTGGCAACGCTCAGTTCACGCCTTTGAGGCTGAATTGCGTCTACCGCACTAAACGACCCATTCGTGCCGCGAGACCTCCAGACGCATGCCAACGTGTCTTCACATTGACTTAACATTGAAATCACTCGCGCTTGACGCCTCTACCGCAGCATAAGAGTGCCCATTTGCACCCCAAAAATTCATGTTGGTACCAAATGCATATATATCTGTACCTAAATAGTACATATTAGGACCTTTTTAAGACAAAAATGTAAAAAAAATTAGCTCACAAAACCATTGTATTTTATCCATTTTACCACAAAATCAAAATAATGTCATAATATTTTTTTTTGTTGCTTAAACGTAAAATATTGCATTATTGAGCAATGATTGACATTCCAGCATTATTTTCATGACAATTAAGCATCATGTCCCTTGTCATTACTGTAAAAGACATTTTGTAATGTCTTCTGAGCTTTTTAGTGACTTACAATATATTCACAGTACTGTACATTTTCATGATCATAAATATGTTTGAGACCAAACCCCACGACCTTTGTGATACTACTGTACGTAAGGCAATGCTCTACCATTTGACCTACAGTACAGAAGCACTTAAATATCATTAATATTAATGAGATACGTGATCTCAAAGTGTTTTCGTGAGATGCTTAAAAACGAAAACATTTTGCTGCCAAACACCTGTGAACAGACCATGAGTAAAAGTGGGATTTTGGCAGCAGGTGCTACAGTGAAGCATTTGCTCGGATGTCTGTGGATGGGATGAGGTTTGGTGATTTTACTTAACATTATGTTTACTTACACAATTAACTAATCAGGACGGCAGCTGTGGGATCCGACCTCGAGGTGTTGCCTAGCAACCTGTGCACTGTGGTCTGGCATCACGCTCGATGTGCACGACTTACATAGGCAGTAAACCGCTCTCTCTCCAACATCTCTGATTTGTGCTTCTCCAGGCCTTATCGCTGTTTGCGGTTCATAACAGCGTATGCTTCAAACGCTTCGACAACACGCTCTTAAATACAACAGCGCACACGCATACGCACGCTGCCTCGTATCTTTGCAGCGTGCAGCCAATGTAGCGGTCCTCTAGATTCAGCCGTGACCTTTGCATTTATAATACGAAACAAAGAGACAGCCAGAGCAGAGAAGATGTCCTTATAATCCACCGGTGAATCAGTCCGGTAAGCGGCTCATAATTCTGTGTTACGGTGCATGAAAACAGCCCTACTATTTTGTTTCCCGCAAGCCGTAATTGCATTTACCGGGCTTCCCTTGCAGTTAGACTTCCTTTCAATGCTGTACCTTTGAATTAATGACTTCTCCCTAAAGCAACTGCAGAACCAAATGATCTGTGGACAGATGAGTTCTCATCACTTGGCTAAATGGATCCTAATAAAAATCAGTACACCAGAGGTTAACTGAGAATTAAACGGCCCGTTTATTGCATCTGGACATCGTGGCGCCTTTTGTCAATAGGAAAGAGTATTTACTTGATGTACAGCTGAACCCAACACATCTGCTGAGACTTGTGATTTAGTACGGCCACTTCATCCGATTGAATTCGGTTCTCCTGAGGACATTTGTGGTTCTTTTTACAGCCAATTGACCGGAGAAATAGCCAGTGAGAATAAATGTTCTTCAAGTGTAATTAATTTTGATTTGTTTGTGTTGTTAAATAAGAGCAAGAGAGCATTCTGTTTCTATCTAGAACCCAGCAAGCAACAGCCGTCATTTCCTTGTCTAGGTTAACTATAGACCCAATATAGTCTGGCTATGAGTAACTCACTTATACATGAAATAAACTTTAATTTGGTTATGTGTCATTTTTGCAAGATGTTTGATATTCCATCATGGAAGCAAAGTCAACAGTGATTACAAGGTGTTTGAGTTAATTAATTTAATTTATTATATTTATTTATGGTACTTTACTTTTTACGAGGGTTGCGTACAGTGCGAGTGATGCATATTTCGGCATCAGAATTGTATAGCATTAGCCTGACGTTGCCATACTCAATTCTAGTCAGAATTTGAGTCTGATACCGCTCCATTGAGCTATAATTATGAGGCGTGTCTCAACCGAAAAATGCCTCTGCACTCAATTGGATAGACCTACGACCAATCAGAGCAACCGAGTGTGTAACGTATGTTGAAATTACGTCTTTGCAGCCTGACCGAACTGGTAGTTATTCGCTACAATGACACTAACATTGTGATTATACCGAGTTAGCGAATGTACATCAACACCTATTATGTTTACAACATTTCGTTTATATCACAACATGAAGTATTTACTAAGTCATAGAGTAAGACTATCTCTTACCATTTGTACGTTAGGTGAACTTCATCCACGGCGATAGCCATTACGTTTGCTTGAAAATATTGGAGCCTAGCATGTCCCTCCACTCAACCACGATTCCGGGCTTCCGAAAAGAAGCTGGCAACGACCGCTAATTATATCCATCTCGTCGTGCACGCTGAGTTGCATCGCCGTGATAACGTTAGCCATTTCAGTTGCGACCAACTTTTGCCAAATAGGACATCAACAAATGCCCTGCTCGCGTTTCTCTGTTCCTCTTTTAAAATCAATGCTCTGTCGATATCTTTTAGTACAGACTCAATGTCAGAATCCACACATCTGAACTCTACAGCGGCAGCCATTCAACACACGCGCTCTTTGGTGACGTGGTTCATTACGTTACTGTTGATTATCTGTCCATCATCGTATAAAGCCCGCCCTGACAATTTGATTGGTTCGACCAGCATTTGTTCTAAAATAGTAGCTCCTCAACGCAGAAACCCCAGACCCATCTTCCCGTTTACAAAATCTTGTGGGCGGGGCTAAGATGGGCTGGCACCCAGGCTAGTATAGCATACTAGTATGTATGTAGTATGTAGGCCAGGGGAGGTATTGCAATTTGTCGCAATGCAAAAACATCTGTGTACGTTAAAGGGGCGCGCACACCAAAGCTTTTTTAGGCAGCTGAAAATGCACGGCGGACAGCTTTATTTTAGCCGACTGCCAGCTGTTCATCCAAAGTTTCATATTTTTCAGCTCTTGGTGCTCAGCACGGAAAAACCAAAGAGCGCCGGCTTTTTTAAAAAAATTTAAAACATGCCGGCCGCTGACATAAGGACTTCGGTGTGCACGCCCTCTAAGTAGTTTGTTCAATTGTACGAGTACATTATCGAACGCATAAAACGAAATATACTAAATATACATTTATTACATTTTAACTGACAGCCCAAATTTTTTGTCTAGACATCTGAGCTAAACACCTGCGTACATCGTCAAATGAAGTATACTTTGTTCACTTTTAAAGTTCATGCAAGGGTCAGCCTACAGTGCGAGTGATGCATATTTCGTCATCAGAATAGTATCTGCATACTGTACGGACACCACAAGGTTTTGAAACCGCACATACTAAAGGAGTATTGCAATGCGAAAACGTCTGTGTACGCTAAAGGGGCGCGCACACCAAAGTTTTTTAGGCAGCTGAAAACGCACGGCGGACAGCTTTATTTTAGCTGACTGCAAGCTATTCATCCAAAGTTGAATATTTTTCAGCTCTTGGCGCTCAGCGATGAGCACGGAAAACCACAGAGCGCCGGCATTTTGGAAAAATGTAAAACATACGCCGGCCTTGGGGGGCGCACGCCACCTAAGTATCAAATGAAGTAACCTTTGCAATGCTGTGTGTTCAATTGTACAAGTACATTATCGAACGCAAAAAACTAAATATACTAAATATAAATTTATTACATTTTTATTGACAACCCAATTTTTTTGCCTAGACATCTGAGCTAAACACCTGTGTACGCTGTGTATGCTACACTACAAGTCAAATTAAGTATACTTTGTTTACTTTTTAAGTTCATGCAAGGGTCAGCGTACAGGCCGAGTGATGCATATTTCATCTTCAGAATAGTATACGCATACTGTACTGACACCACAAGGTTTTGAAACTGCACATACTAAAGGAGTAAGTATGTAGTACAGTAATTGGGCATGGAAAGATATTGAAATTAGTCACAATGCCTACCCTATCTCACGACAAGTCGTGTTGTTGTCATAAAATTTATTTGTGTTATTGACATGATTTTCCGCTGTTTTTCGTGTCATCCAGCATGCATTTCTATAAATAGTTTTTCGTGTCTGTGGCACGACCTTCTTCGACTATCATGTCATTATATTTTTTGTTCTCATTGTTTTTTCCTATTTTTAAATCATTTTTAAATCATTTAAATCAAGAAAAATACGTGTGTGCTCCAGTGGCACGAAAAACACCAGAAATTTGGGTCAATAACATGAATACATTAATCAAATATTTCGCAACTATAACAAATTTCCATGAGATTGGGTTGCGCAATGCATATGCGTCGAACACCTGTTGTAACGTGGGCTGCTTTACACAAAGCGAGAGTGAGATGAATCCATGTGCAAGGAGGTTTATTAGTAAATTCCCCAAAAGGGCAGGCAAACAAATCCAACAAGGGCAATCCAAAAGGGTAATCCAAATAACAGGCGTAGGTCGAAATCCAAAACATCCAAAACAAGAACAGGTATACAAAACAGACTTTGAACAGGAACACTAAACTGACTATGAACAGGTAACAGGAAACATAACAAGATATAATGAACGCTTGGTAATGCAGCTGTAAAACATACATACAATACTTCGCAGTAGGGCTGAGTCAGATTTGGGCTTAAGTAAGAACAAACAGGAAATGATCAGAGTGAAGTGTGCTAAGACAAGATTTCAAAATAAAAGACAGAACGGAACAGGGTATCAAAATAAAAGCCCTAAACACAAAACACAACACAAGACAAAACCCTTACACCTGTGTACACTACGAGTCAAATGAAGTATACTTTGTTCACTATTTACGTGCATACATGTTACAGCATACAATGGTTCATATTCCCACAAGCTTGTGATGTTGTATTCACAAGGCCATATAAACAAAAGTATTAATTCTTCACAAATAAATTTCTACAGCAACTCAAACACTAAAAGAACGTAAATCTAAAATAATTTTCAGGTACAGTATACAGTAATTGATTTACCTAGACAATAATTAGAATAAACTACTGTAAGATGAAACAAGTGTCATTTGAGTATCAGCGGTTTACAGTAAGGCCGAGATTGTAAAATGAACTGATTATCAAATAAATAATTATATGAGATATGGTATATTCTTACTGTAAGTGAACAATGGTGCTAATGTGTGTCTATTTTTAATTAGCTAAATCTTGCGAGATGTAAGGTTTGTGGTAGGATTAAGATAAAAACAACTATCTTGTAGTGTGCAGTGGCCTTTAGTGTCAGATGTGTCCCCTAAAATTGCTTAAGAGAAAAAAAATAATAAAATGGGGCACATAGTAAAGAGCATAGAGCTGTACAAATTAATAACTTAAATAATCTAGATTTGTGTAAATTAATGTTTACATTCATATTGAAATGTTCAAAGATATAGACTTTTAAGTTCAGACCTGCAAATGTGAGCTCACTTGGTGACTTGTTAAGGTCTCTTTTGAAACTAATAGGGACATTTGTGAGTCTTTATCTTAGGGGAGACACATCTGAGATGCAATGATATTTACAGTTCGACATGTCACAAAATTGTGTCTGGATTAATAAATGATTTGTGTCTTTAACACAATAACATACAGTATCAAGCGTGTCTTTGTCGCTGAATCCAAGACTGACAAAATTACATGCTTGTTGACTCTTCATTACAGCTACAGCTAATCCCAATGAATGTGTGATAAAATCAACTTTCTGTGATCGGTGCTAAAGTCAGTTTATCTTTCATGTGGTCTCATGCACAAAGATTAGTCACGTTATAAGCAACAATCAAAATAATTACTGGGTAAAATATAATTTTGATGGCAGAACACTGATGTTTACTGTATGTGAACATAAAATGATTTCACAGTTTGCTTTTACGGTTGGTTCATCTCTCTCTCTCTCTCTTGACATGTGTCATAGCAGTGCACTTTTCTCGTGTCCATGGCAACCAAGCACATCCTGGGATCTACTGTGGATCTGACAGCTGATTGGTGACAACGCTCTGATGTTGCTCTGACACGTCTCTTGATTTGAACCTGAGAATTGATTTTCATCAGTGAAGTGGAAAGAAAACCTGTGGTTTTTACACTGGCCCCTAAAAAATTAATATTTCACAAGTATAAGCCTTTCTAAGAGATTATAAAAGTCCTTCACTCTTTTTGATTGAACACAGCACAAAGGCGTAAGTAAGGTCATCGCAGGTTGCAGTATGCGCCGCGTTTCACAAAACATCCCGTGAAGCGGCTTTTTAAACGCTGCCCATCTTAAATAGTTATACAGAAATTCAAATAAAGGGCCAAATGCCAGCCAAACCATCTGAGATATGACCTGTGTCTGCTGCAGACCACTATTTTTACATCATTTTCAATTATCATCTAAAACAGGACAGAGCCCTTGAGGAAACAACTTTGATTTCCATGCCAGACTCTTTTTATGAAGCTAAGCTTGACTTTTTCATTTTCACTTTATTCTCTCCAACAGGGGAAAACAGTATTTCATGGGTAACACTTTACAGTAAAGTTGTATTTATTAACATTATGGATTAGTTACCATGAACCAACAATGAACAATACTTCTACAGCATTTATTAATCTTAGTTCACGTTAATTTATGCATTTACCAATACATTTTTAAAATCAAACGTAACTGTCAACACTAGTTAATGCACCATGAACTAACATGAATAACTGTATTGACATTAACTAACATTAACAAGAATTAATACATGCTGAAAACTATATTGCTCATTGTTTGTTTATTTTAGTTAATGCATTTACTAATGTTTAATAATACAACCTTGAACCTATGAATTTGTTTCAATATGTTTAAGGCGTATTTTCTAGCACAATCTTTATTTAAAAAAAGCCTTTCTGTGAGCAAGGGCTACTCTATCAATGGATACAACAATCTGGAGGGCTACTTTTTATTTAGTCTACTCAAAACTTTTTTCATTTACTTTTTGATTTTATTTTATTTTACTGGTTGATATGTTTTATCATTCCTTAAAATATCAACATACATAAAAAGCTAAGCTAATATAAAATATGTAATAAATACATTAAAATTAAAGGTAGGGTAACAGATTTGATCCTGAAAAATTTTTTGTTATGCTGGTTAAAAGTCTCCTTACATCCTGATAGCAATCACTGTGTTAAGTTGTTTAAATGTATTTGTAGAAATTTATGTTATCTGTGAAAGGCGTAGGACCAAAAAATGTTCAACAAATCATAGATTTCGGTCCGAACGGACGTTTCCATTTTAGTCCCTCATACGTAAGCGTAATTTGAATGCCAACCGCGCAGCGAGTCCACGCAGACACCATAAGTCATCGGCGCGTTCACGTGCGCTCACCTCCTGTCTGTAAACAGTGAGAACAGCAAACTTTTCTGCTAAATTGACAACACAGGAGGCACAAAACTAAAGGCATCTTTTATAACAACAACAGCAAAAACTGCCTGGATCAGTAAGAGCAAAAACCGAAATGAACATCGGTAACTTTACTGGTTTACCACGAGATGCAAACAGCTGCAGGAGGCAAAGGGTCTGAAAGGGTCGTTGCACAGTTCATTTTGGTAAGGTAGGTACTACGCGATATGCTTGTATTGAGATGGATTCAGATATTTTACTTTGATGAAACATGTTGCTTATGAAATTTGTGTTCATTTACAGATTAGCGTAACGATATAGTTACTGCTTAAACTAATTCTGATGTAAACCAGTTGTTTGGTTATTTTGGAAGTGTTATTCACTGTGTACTGCAAAGTTTTCTCACTGCTGAATGAGAGTGAGACATGAGATGTGACCGTCTGATCTGTGCGTGTTCATGTGTTTTGAAAGAGGCGTGACTTTGGATGGCGATTTGACTTGAGGGTGGGATCGGGATTTCATTGCTAGGCGGCTACCGTTAGCATTTTTCAAAATGTGTTACCCTACCTTTAAGGTTATTAATAAAATGTGCTTTGCCCATAGATTGTTAAAAAAGATGGACGATACCCGTTCGCTCTCTTACATTAGTGAAAAGTGAAGCCGCCAGTGTCCCGACCATAGACTGTAAAAAAAATATGGACATAGTGTCCGTGACGTCACCTATTGGTTTCTGAAGATCGTTTTTGAAGCTTAAAGTAGACATTGGCTGCCGTCGCCATCTTGGCCGTGCGTCATCGCGCGTCACTCGTGGATATCCGAAAATGGGTAAAGAGGCGGGACGTGGGTGAAGCTGAGGTGAAACCACGCCCGCCTAGCACGATTCTAGTGACAGCAGTGGCTGTTCAACCGTCACTCAAGTGGCCACGCCCTTAATTATGCTCCCTTTTGGAGCTAGCCTCTAGTGGCCAGTCGATGAATTGCAGATTAAGTCACTTCCGTACTGGCTTCAACAGAGAGATCAGAAGGTTGCCCCTCGGTCCAGACACGCCGCTGACATCTTGGGTCTTGATTCTGCGCAGTAGATATTTCGGGACCAGTCCTGTGCAGTAGTGAGCAGGAAGTAAAGCCGCGAAATCAAGGCCCCGCCCTTGCAGAATGTGCATATAATTGAAGTGTAATTAAATTGTTTAGTTGGTATCAAGTCCCATTGAATAACATGGGGGAGGCGGGGTTTATGACCTATACTAGGACCAGTCACGGGGGGCGTTTTGGCTTGTGCGGCACGCTTGGCTTTACCGGGCAACTCACAGACTTGTTGGAAACCACTGATATAGCACATAACTCATTCTGCATCATTGTGCAGTACTCCAGCAAAAAATGAAAATTACCCCATGATTTACTCAGCTTTAAGCTATCCTCGATGTACATCAGATGATTATCTTTTCTCAATCGAACACAATCAAAGTTAATTTAGAAAATGTCAGGGAACAACTTCTAACTTTAAAGTAATGGTCAACCAATATGTTTTTTTTTTTTGGCCAATACCAATATTAAGAAATCAGTGTGGCCGATTGCCAATACGAGGCTGATATAACACAAGTGTAATTACAGTAAATGAGACACAGTAAAACTTAAAAAAAAGCTTAACTAGTTTTATTTAATATTATTTATTCACAGCAAAAATTAGAGAGTTCTGTTAAACATTTCTGAAAGTGTTAATGTCACCACTAGGGGCTGGCTATGTTTGACTAAACCACGCCCCTTTTTAGCTCCACACCTCCCCAAAGCCGACCCAATGACCAGACAAACACGGAAACAGGTAAGTAAAATTTAAAACAAGCTTTATTGAATTTAAATACTTAAAAGGACTGGGAAAATTTGGGGAAGGGAAATTTAAAACTAATGGGCTTCTTCTCCTCCCTCCAGGGAGACTACAGCCACGGGTAAACAGGGACAGAACAACAGGGGTGCCAACCACCGTCAACGGGGGAAGAGGGAAACGTCAGGCTCCCGCCTGGACCCTGCTAGCCGTGGCGCCCTCCTTCTTCTCTCCTGGAGGCAGACAATTTTTGGTGTGACTGGTAGAGGTCTTTCCCACTGTCCGTGCCCAATGGTTCACTCTCGCCTTCTCCTCTCTCCACAGGCGGCCACTAGGACAACAAAGACACTGTTACTGGACTTTGAATGTTTCTCACCGGCTCCCTGCTTACGGCTTTCTGGGTAAGTATCACGTTCACCGTCGGTTCCTCAATGATTCACTCTCGTTTTCCTCTCTCTCTCCACAGGTGATCGCTAGGACACAGAAACACTGTTACTGAACTTTGTATGTTTCTCACCGGCTCCGCTGCTTACAGCTTTCTGGGTAAGTATCACGTTCACAGTCGGTTCTTCAATGATTCACTCTCGTTTTCCTCTTTCTCTCCACAGGTGATCGCTAGGGCACAGAAACACTGTTACTGGACTTTGAATGTTTCTCACCGGCTCCGCTGCTTACAGCTTTCTGGGTAAGTATCACGTTCACAGTCAGCTCTTTACTGATTCACTCTCGTTTTCCTCTCTCTCTCCACAGGTGATCGCTAGGACACAGAAACACTGTTACTGAACTTTGTATGTTTCTCACCGGCTCCGCTGCTTACAGCGTTCTGGGTACGTATCACGTCCACAGTCGGTTCTTCAATGATTCACTCTCGTTTTCCTCTTTCTCTCCACAGGTGATCGCTAGGGCACGGAAACACTGTTACTGAATTTGGAATGTTTCTCACCGGCTCCGCTGCTTACATCTTACTGGGTAAGTATCACGTTCACTGTTCGGTATTGACTGCTTTACTCTCGTTTTTCCTCACTCTCTCTCTCCACAGGTGATCGCTAGGACACAGAAACACTGTTACTGGACTTTGAATGTTTCTCACCGGCTCCGCTGCTTACAGCTTTCTGGGTAAGTATCACGTTCACAGTCGGTTCTTCTGTAGGTCAGCAGGGGGGCGAAGGTCACACACCACCTCGCCGGGTCGAGCACTGCCCTATCCCCACTGTCCGTAGGCCGATCGAATCCCGGATAGGGGCGCCCTTTCGTAGAGACCACGGGGGCGGCGGACCCTTTCGCCTCCGACTCTGCGACAATACAAACACAGGTAAGCTTGCACCACAAATGCTTCTAGTATTTTACTCACAGTCCTTCACAGCTCTTGGTCTGCGTCTCTTCGTATTCTTAAAACAGCACACAGCATATGATGGCAATGAGGTCTGAGGTCGTTGGCCCCTCCGTCCTTCGCCCAGGGAAGAGAATGGATGGTGCGGGGCCTCTCTGACAAGACACACAGCAACCCACAGCAAAATACACAGCACCACTCTAACGTGAAAAAGCTTATGATCTGTAAAGTCTCACTCACCACACTGTAAGTGCAACACCACAAGGGAAACGCCCGATATCCTCCACTGTGCTTGGGGCTAACGTAGAGGCGATGGCAAACCGACCAGACCAAAGTCGCGTTGCTGTGGCTGTATGGACGTATGCTTCTAGCGGCTCGCCCACCACGCTAATTATAGGGGTAGGGCCGCCTTCCTAATCCTGGAGGACTCCAACGATCACACAAGGTAAGTTTCTGCCAGTTATGCTACACCAACGGACATACTCACAGCAGATAGGCTTTGTTTACGTTGTGCAACGAGGTCAAATCCCTTCTCGCTTTACTCCTTCCGAAACACTAGTTGGACCAGAGTTCCTTTTCTACCCGAAGGGTTATTCAATAAATTCAGCCGGTCCACCGTAACTGCAACGAGAGAGGGGGGGGAGAGAGAAAAATATAGCCAGTCACCACGTCTAACAATGAGCACAGCTCCGTTCCTCAGCACACACTCAACCGCCAACTGTCATCTAACTGTGCTTTTTATACTTCTCTTTACACTCCAGGTATCCAATTACCCGGCGATCTCTTTAACTAGGCACAGCTGTGCCCAATCGGCTGATTACAACCTTCGCGGAGCCGCCGGATGTCCGGTGTTTCTATTTTTCCGGTCGGGGCGGAAACATCCGGGCGGAACCAAACTTCCTCAACTTTTGGTTCCGCCCTGAAAAGTCGTCACCCCGTGACATCCTCCCCCGCCAATACATTCCAGTCCCTGGAATGCCCTTGAGTAGTCCACTCACCATAGCGGGAAGGGGGCCGGCCGCGGTTCTCCCGTTGGGAGCGCCTTACAGGGGAGTCAGGTTCGGCGGGCTCGGGCACAACCTCAGGTTGTCTTTGGGCGGCCAGAGGTTCGGCTGGCTCTGGTGCTGATCCTGGCTGCCTCTGGGCGGCCGGGGGTTCAACTGGCTCAGGTGCTAGTTCTGGCTCTCCTGGGGCGGCCGGGGGTGGTGCCACCACAGGTAAGCCTGGTACCACAGCCCATCCTTCCATCCAGGGGGCCGTCGGTGCCGGCTCCGCAACTACCTCCTCCGTGACCTCGGGATAATTTGGACAAGGGCGAATCATGTTTCGGTGTACCACCCGTTCCGGGCCGGCCTTTCCTTCCGGCCGGATGGTATACACCGGCTGGCCCGGTCTCTGCTGCCTGCAGACTACGTACGGGGTGGCCTCCCAACGGTCGCTCAACTTTCCTTTGCCTTGCCGCCGGTTGTCTCGTACCAGGACTCTCTCTCCTGGTAACAAGGGGGCTTCCCGGGCCGTCCGGTCGTACAACCGCTTGTTCTTTTCTCCTGTGGCCCGTATTTTCTGGGATACCTGCTCGTAGGCAAAGTGCAGCCGTTGGTGGTGGCGCCCCACCCATTCCGTCACGCTTCCTTCCTCCTGGCCCGCGGCCGCTCCCAGGACCAGGTCCGTCGGCATCCGCACATGCCTACCGAACATCAGATAAGTGGGGGCATACCCCGTCGTACTATGAATGCTGTTATTATAAGCTTGTAAGAGGTTCGGTAGAGCACTCACCCAATCACTCTGCTTCCGTTGATCCAAGGTCCCTAAGAGCCCCAACAGGGTTTGATTAAACCTCTCGCAGCAGCCGTTTCCTTGAGGGTGATATGACGTCGTATGGGTCTTCGTGCACCCATACAGCTGGCATAATTCCCGGATCACCTTTGATTCGAAATTTGCCCCTTGGTCTGAGTGTAAGAACTCTGGACATCCGAACGTTTGGAAGACGTGCCGCCATAAAGCCGTTGCGGTGGTACTTGCCGTCTGATCAAGGGTGGGGACTGCCCATGCATACTTCGTAAACAGGTCGGTGATTACTAAGATGTTCGGATAGCGGTCCTGTGGCCGGCCCAGTGTCAGGAAGTCCATCGCCATGATGTGAAGGGGGGCTTTGGCACATATGGGTATCATCGGCGCTCGGGCCTCTCGTCGAGATTTGAATAACATACACCTGGGGCAAGCTTGGACCAAGCTACGTACTGATGCTTCCAGCCCCGGCCAGTAGAAGAACCTGCGCAGCAGCGATGCGGTCCGTTCTTGCCCCTGGTGCCCCAGCTGGTCATGGTAGGCAGACACCAGGGCTGCTGTTTGGTCGGCGGGCACCACGATCTGGCGCACCTCCTCGCCCAGCTTCGGATCACTAACTTTTCGGCAAAGTACCCCTTCCTGTATCTCCAGCTTGTCCCACTGTCCCAGCAGTCTTTTTCCTGTCTCTGTCTGGGTCAGCCTCTCGGACGACGTTGGCCGCCGGCCTTGCTCCACCCATATCTTCACCTGCCGTAAATCCTGATCCTGGGCCTGTCTTTCCTTCCACCGGCAGGGGTCCCAACCCCAGCTCCCGGGTACCGCCTCCTGCTGGCCTCCTGGTGCTTCCACGACCCCTATCAGATAGCCTTCCCCCTGACTTTCCTCTTCTTGGCCATCACAGCCACCGGGGCCGTCCACCTCTGGCAATCGGGACAAGACATCCGCGTTCGTGTGTTCCCGGCCGGGCCGATACTGCAGTTGGTAATTGAAATTGGCAAGTTGTGCCACCCAGCGCTGCTCCACAGCCCCCAACTTCGCTGTCTGTAAATGTACCAGAGGATTATTGTCTGTAATCACCGTTACCTTAGCACCCCAGAGGTAGTCCTTGAACTTCTCGCTCAGGGCCCACTTCAGGGCCAGCAGTTCCAGTTTGAATGAGCTGTAGTTCGCATCGTTCCTCTCCGCTGGGTGGAGGCTTCGGCTTGCGTAGGCGATCACCCGTTCCGTACCCGCTTGTCGTTGGGCCAAGACTGCTCCCAGCCCCAGGTTGCTAGCGTCTGTATACAAGAGAAATGGTTGGGTAAAGTCTGCATAGGCCAAGATAGGAGCCTGTAACAATTCCTGTTTCAATCTCTGAAATGCCCCCTCACAGAACTCATCCCAATCAATAGGGGGTGACCCCCGTCCCCGATTTCGCCCTGTGCCGACCAGTAGCTGGTTAAGTGGCTTGGCAATCTTTGAAAAATCTTTTATGAACCGTCTGTAGTACCCCACAAACCCTAGAAATGACCGCACTTGCCTCACAGTCTTGGGTGCACTCCAATCTCTTACCGCGAAGACCTTCCCAGGGTCTACGGCCACCCCAGCAGCGCTGACCACGTGGCCCAGGAACTGGACTTCCCGCCTCAACAGATGGCATTTGTCGGGTTGCAACTTCAGCCCATATTTCTCCATCGCCTGGAAAACCTCCTCGAGGTGTCGGAGGTGGGAATCGAAATCTGGGGAATACACAATTACATCATCCAAATATACCAAGACTGACTCCATTAACTGACCTCCAAGACAGCGCTGCATGAGGCGTTGGAACGTGGCCGGAGCGTTACAGAGCCCGAAAGGCATCCGTTCCCACTCGAATAGTCCGAACGGGGTCGTGAAGGCGGTCTTCTCTCTATCGGCCTCGGCCACTGGCACCTGCCAATATCCACTGGCCAGATCCAAAGTGGAGTACCAAGCGGACCGTGTGAGGCCGGCAAGGGAGTCTTCAATCCGGGGTAAGGGAAAAGCGTCTTTCTTGGTCACCAGGTTAAGCTTCCGATAGTCCACACAAAACCTCCAAGCTCCTGACTTTTTCTGCACAAGTACGATGGGGGCTGCCCATGGGCTACTGCTTTCCCGGACGACGCCTCGCTCCAGCATACCCTGCAGTAGTGAGCGTACCTCTGTATACAAGGTGGGTGGGATCGGCCGGTACCTCTCTCTACTGGGCCCTGCATCTCCAGTCGGTATATGATGTTCCACCACCTTAGTGCACCCATAATCCTCCTCGTGTCTTGCAAACACATGTTGCCATTTCTGAAGGAGGATTTGGAGTCTTTGTGTCTGCGCCTGTTCCAACTCTTCCCCTTGCAGGGACTCACCTGCCAAGTGCCTCGGCACGTCCCTCCCCCCGTTGTTCGAAGGGGCTTCCATCTGGGTCAGGGCCACCTCGATGACAGTGGGGCACACCTGACGGAAACTAACATCTCTCTCCTCCCTCACCTGATGGGGCGCAACCCCCGTTAATCGGGCCAGCCGCTGGTGTCGGTGCAAGTATACTGGGTAGGGGTGGTCATTTCGGACCTTCACAGGGACCCTCCCCCGGCGGACCGCCGCTAGGCCTCGTGCTACTTCCACTTGGGGGCAATCGGCGTGAGGTTCAACCAATACCCATTCTTCGGGGCCAACTCCTCGGGGGGCTACTCTCACCCACACCATGGCCTCACTCCTAGGGGGAATAGACAGAGCAAAGCGACACATCACTCTTCCTACCTCTTCCCGGCCTCTGCGGACCTGGGTCATCTGGACCCGACGACAGTCGGCTACTACTTGCTCCCATAGGGGCCTCTCGACAGGGGAGATCCTAGGGCCGGGCTTAGCCCGAAATAACTCCTCCCAACATTCGGAGAGGACGTTCATACCTAATAGGGCTCGATGGACACCCAAACATCTGTCCTCCACGATAATCACTCCTTTTTGGGGAACCAACACCCCATGAACTTCTAGGTCCGTCAGCCGGTAGCCAATATAAGGGATCTCTAGGCCGTTGGCGCCCTGCAACGTCAGCCAGGGGGCCTCCCCTCCTTGGGTACTCTGCTTCCCAAATACTTCCTGCGAGAGACTTTCCGCAAACAATGTCACTTGAGAACCCGTATCTACTAGGCACTGTATTGTCTTGCCACATACCTTCACCTCCGCCATTGGGCTGTGCCCAACCATCTGGTCTCTAGAATTACCACGTCTTCCAGGGTCTTCTCTAGGGGTCCCGGCCACACGACCCACTGTGGCCGGTCGTCTTAAAAACCCCCCTCCGATGCCCTGCGAGGCCCACACTGGCGACTGTAATGCCCTGGTTCTCCACACCGATTGCAGATTGGCCGCCCTTGGTCATCCCACTCGAAGCGGGGCCGGTTCAAACGATTCGGGCGTCCCGGTGGCTCTCGGCCCCTCTCAGAGTAAACTCGCTCTCGGGGTGCCGGCCTCGGTTCCTCTCGCGCCCTACTTTGGCGAAGTTCTCCCAAGAGGGTCTTAGAAAGTTCCGACATCTGCTCTCGGACATCTTTCAACAACTCTACCCTCAGGGCTTGCTTCCAGTCTGCGTGTTCAGGTGGCGCTGCTGTGTTTCCACTTACAGCTGCACATACAGGGGTTTCGGCTACTTCGACCTCATCACCCTCCAGGGCCAGCGCCTCCTTCTTTAGATCTTCGAAGGTAAGCCCGGGGTCCCTCCGAAACTGGACCCTCAGACTTTGTCTCACGGGGCCGTCTTTCATCCCCAGGAGGAACTGGTCGCGTAACAAAGCCTCTCCATCTCCTAGCCCATGGTCTCGTCGGGCTTGCAGGCGAGTGAACTGCTCCCGCAGCCTGAGGGCAAAAGCTCGGATAGGTTGTCGGGGGCCTTGCTTACAATTAAAAAATTGTGAACGGAGGACAGCTACGGGGGTATGGTCACCATATTGTTCAGCAAGGAACTGGAACACAGTCTGGGCGGTGGCTCTAATTGCTTCGGGGGCGGCTTGTACCTCTCGCCGTGCTTCTCCTTCTAGGGAGTTCAACACAAATTGGAGCCGCTGGGCGGCGCTAAGGCCCTGCAAGTCGGCCAAGTACTCCAGTTGGGCCTTCCATTCGGTCAGGCGTACCTCCGACTCTGCTCCATATCTCTGGACCCATGGGCTGCCCATGATAACGGGTGTGGCACGGGGTGGGGCTGCTGGCCCCGCGTTGTCAGTCATTGGGTGACCTTGGTTACTCAACTCGAGGTGGGACCCTGCCGACTACGCCAAAATCTGTCACCACTAGGGGCTGGCTATGTTTGACTAAGCCACGCCCCTTTTTAGCTCCCACCTCGAGGAGGTCCCCAAAGCCGACCCAATGACCAGACAAACACGGAAACAGGTAAGTAAAATTTAAAACAAGCTTTATTGAATTTAAATACTTAAAAGGACTGGGAAAATTTGGGGAAGGGAAATTTAAAACTAATGGGCTTCTTCTCCTCCCTCCAGGGAGACTACAGCCACGGGTAAACAGGGACAGAACAACAGGGGTGCCAACCACCGTCAACGGGGAAAGAGGGAAACGTCAGGCTCCCGCCTGGACCCTGCTAGCCGTGGCGCCCTCCTTCTTCTCTCCTGGAGGCAGACAATTTTTGGTGTGACTGGTAGAGGTCTTTCCCACTGTCCGTGCCCAATGGTTCACTCTCGCCTTCTCTCTCCACAGGCGGCCACTAGGACAACAAAGACACTGTTACTGGACTTTGAAGGTTTCTCACCGGCTCCCTGCTTACGGCTTTCTGGGTAAGTATCACGTTCACCGTCGGTTCCTCAATGATTCACTCTCGTTTTCCTCTCTCTCTCCACAGGTGATCGCTAGGACACAGAAACACTGTTACTGAACTTTGTATGTTTCTCACCGGCTCCGCTGCTTACAGCGTTCTGGGTACGTATCACGTCCACAGTCGGTTCTTCAATGATTCACTCTCGTTTTCCTCTTTCTCTCCGCAGGTGATCGCTAGGGCACAGAAACACTGTTACTGGACTTTGAATGTTTCTCACCGGCTCCGCTGCTTACAGCTTTCTGGGTAAGTATCACGTTCACAGTCAGCTCTTTACTGATTCACTCTCGTTTTCCTCTCTCTCTCCACAGGTGATCGCTAGGACACAGAAACACTGTTACTGAACTTTGTATGTTTCTCACCGGCTCCGCTGCTTACAGCTTTCTGGGTAAGTATCACGTTCACAGTCGGTTCTTCAATGATTCACTCTCGTTTTCCTCTTTCTCTCCACAGGTGATCGCTAGGGCACGGAAACACTGTTACTGAATTTGGAATGTTTCTCACCGGCTCCGCTGCTTACAGCTTTCTGGGTAAGTATCACGTTCACAGTCGGCTCTTTACTGCTTCACTCTCGTTTTCCTCTCTCTCTCCACAGGTGATCGCTAGGACACAGAAACACTGTTACTGGACTTTGAATGTTTCTCATCGGCTACGCTACTTACAGCTTTCTGGGTAAGTATCGCGTTCACAGTCGGTTCTTCTGTAGGTCAGCAGGGGGGCGAAGGTCACACACCACCTCGCCGGGTCGAGCGCTGCCCTATCCCCACTGTCCGTAGACCGATCGAATCCCGGATAGGGGCGCCCTTTCGTAGAGACCACGGGGGCGGCGGACCCTTTCGCCTCCGACTCTGCGACAATACAAACACAGATAAGCTTACACCACAAATGCTTCTAGTATTTTACTCACAGTCCTTCACAGCTCTTGGTCTGCGTCTCTTCGTACTCTGAAAACAGCACACAGCGTATGATGGCAATGAGGTCTGAGGTCGTTGGCCCCTCCGTCCTCCGCCCAGGGAAGAGAATGGATGGTGCGGGGCTTCTCTGACAAGACACACAGCAACCCACAGCAAAATACACAGCACCACTCTAACGTGAAAAAGCTTATGATTTGTAAAGTCTCACTCACCACACTGTAAGTGCAACACCACAAGGGAAACGCCCGATATCCTCCACTGTGCTTGGGGCTAACGTAGAGGCGATGGCAAACCGACCAGACCAAAGTCGCGTTGCTGTGGCTGTATGGACGTATGCTTCTAGCGGCTCGCCCACCACGCTAATTATAGGGGTAGGGCCGCCTTCCTAATCCTGGAGGACTCCAACGATCACACAATGTAAGTTTCTGCCAGTTATGCTACACCAACGGACATACTCACAGCAGATAGCCTTTGTTTACGTTGTGCAATGAGGTCAAATCCCTTCTCGCTTTACTCCTTCCGAAACACTAGTTGGACCAGAGTTCCTTTTCTACCCGAAGGGTTATTCAATAAATTCAGCCGGTCCACCGTAACTGCAACGAGAGAGGGGGGGGAGAGAGAAAAATATAGCCAGTCACCACGTCTAACAATGAGCACAGCTCCGTTCCTCAGCACACACTCAACCGCCAACTGTCATCTAACTGTGCTTTTTATACTTCTCTTTACACTCCAGGTATCCAATTACCCGGCGATCTCTTTAACTAGGCACAGCTGTGCCCAATCGGCTGATTACAACCTTCGCGGAGCCGCCGGATGTCCGGTGTTTCTATTTTTCCGGTCGGGGCGGAAACATCCGGGCGGAACCAAACTTCCTCAACTTTTGGTTCCGCCCTGAAAAGTCGTCACCCCGTGACATTAATTTACTTTTATAAGTGTGGAGCTATATAAACTCTGAAATAGTGTTGAAATCAACTCTGTGAGAGTTTTATTTTACACTGGACGTTTTGCAGTGTAGTTTATTAAGGTTTAGTCAAATTAAATAAACAGTTGTTATGCATAATATTTTAAACATAACCTTTTTAAGTACTTGAAAAATATCTACTAAGACATGTCCTGTGACCAAGACATCTCACGGTACTGTATGAATACGATTTTTTTTACTATCTATCAGACTTTGGCTTTACATCAGTGTCTTTCATTAAAAACAACAAATTTAAGGAACAAAAAATGTATTGGCGATTGAAAATACTTAAATATAAAAAAATTATAAATATCAGCAGATATATATCGACCACAGCAATATATCAATCTATCACTACTTTGAAGGCCAAAAAAGTGCATCCATCCTTCACAGAAGTAATTCACAAGACTCCAGGGGCTTAATAAATGCCTTCTTAGGGTAAATTTTGTAAGAAAATTATTCATATTTAAAACTTTATAAACCATAATGGCTTCCGGCCAATAATAGAGCGGTGAATCAAGGAATTTTAACTTGAGCTTTTGTTAAATATGAGGACATCATTCTTGAACGAACATCCCATAAGTTTCAGAACTGTTAGGCTATTGACACCAAGCCCAGAAAACGGCTGCTTCTGGAATGTGCCTAGTTATGACATAGTAGTCGATTTTTAAACACCGCCTCCACTTAACGTCTACTTCAGAAGCCCCCCCACTGGTTCGTGCAAACTGGATAGCATCCAAACAACAAACATGTCGTTGAAAACGGCTAAATATTGTGTAGTCCCTGGTTGTGGAAGAACAGATTCGCTGCATAAACTTCCTTCACAATCTGATATTAGGAATGCGTGGTTGAAGTTTATTTAAAAAAAGTTCCAGCTCACACGAGTAAAACATTGACTGAACAAGCTACAGTACTTGTCGATGCTAGATTTTCAGAGAGACTGCAGTTAAAAAGCAACGCCTAATTCACAGCACCTTTAAGCAACTACCCATAACACCAAGGCAAGCGTATATAATGCACTAAAAATATTGCTATCCTGTTAATCTCAATAATGTATTTTATATAATCTGGTTTTACTGTCTTCATTGACCCTGTTTATAAAATCCAGGCTAAAGTTTCATGATCTAGATACTGTGAGCCAGGATCCTCAAATCTTACCCTGGAGGGCCGGAGCACTGCAGAGTTTGGCTCCAACCCTGATCAAACACACACAAGCAAGCTAATCAAGGTCTTCATATGATTTGAGGAACCCTGCTGTAGGCGCATCAAAGTTTGATTTAGCATTGATTTTCAATCTTTGACACAATCTTACTTAAGATATCAAGGTTATTATTAGACTAGCCCTAGACTAAAAAAATGTTACCCTTATGAAAATGACCATGCTTTTATTGTGGTAAAAGTGTAGTAACCATTGTGTTTTGGTGTATTGATTACTATCAGCAAAATCATGGTTTCAGGAAAGAGCTGTCCAAACTGAAAACAACTTGCACTGACATATCTTAAAATATACACTCACCTAAAGGATTATTAGGAACACCTGTTCAATTTCTAATTAATGCAATTATCTAATCAACCAAGTCAGTTGCTTCAATGCATTTAGGGGTGTGGTCCTTGTCAAGACAATCTCCTGAACTCCAAACTGAATGTCAGAATGGGAAAGAAAGGTGAGTTAAGCAATTTTCAGCGTGTAATGGTTGTTGGTGCCAGACGAGTCGGTCTGAGTATTTCACAATCTGCTCAGTTACTGGGATTTTCACACACAACTATTTCTAGGGTTTACAAAGAATGGTGTGAAAAAGGAAAAACATCCAGTATGCGGCAGTCCTGTGGGCGTAAATGCCTTGTTGATGCTAGAGAATGAGCCGACTGATTCAAGCTGATAGAAGAGCAACTTTGACTGAAATAACCACTCGTTACAACCGAGGTATGCAGCAAAGCATTTGTGAAGCCACAACACGCACAGCCTTGAGGCGGATGGGCTACAACGGCAGAAGACCCCACCGGGTACCACTCATCTCCACTTCAAATAGGAAAAATAGGCTACAATTTGCACAAGCTCACCAAAATTGAACAGTTGAAGACTGGAAAAATGTTGCCTGGTCTGATGAGTCTCGATTTCTGTTGAGACATTCAGACGGTAGAGTCAGAATTTGGCGTAAACAGAATGAGAACATGGATCCATCATGCCTTGTTATCACTGTGCAGGCTGGTGGTGGTGGTGTAATGGTGTGGCGGATGTTTTCTTGGCACACTTTAGGCCCCTTAGTGCCAATTGGGTATCGCTTAAATGCCACGGCCTACCTGAGCATTGTTTCTGACCATGTCCATCTCTTTATGACCACCATGTACCCATCCTCTGATGGCTACTTCCAGCAGGATAATGCACCATGTCACAAAGCTCGAATCATTTAAAATTAGTTTCTTGAACATGACAATGAGTTCACTGTCCTAAAATGGCCCCCACAGTCACCAGATCTCAACCCAATAGAGCATCTTTAGGATGTGGTGGAACGGGAGCTTCGTGCCCTGGATGTGCATCCCACAAATCTCCATCAACTGCAAGATGTTATCCTATTAATATGGGCCAACATTTCTAAAGAATACTTTTAGCACCTTGTTGAATCAATGCCACATAGAATTAAGGCAGTTCTGAAGGTGAAAGGGGGTCAAACACAGTATTAGTATGGTGTTCCTAATAATCCTTGAGGTGAGTGTACCAGTGCCATTTGTTTTGCCTCAAAATGCACACAAGTAATGTTTTTAGTAAGACTTAAAACTAGTTGTATTTCCTAATTAAAATAAGGCGTAGTCATGGCTTAAGCTAATCCCTGTCTAGGAAACCAACCCAAAATGTTCTTTACATTATGTAGGATGATTTGAAATGTAAAAAATAGTAAATAAATAAAAAAAATAACTTTAGCTGGGTTTTCGCAGACAATTGCATCTAAGTTATGAAAAGTGCTATAGAAATTATCATGAATAACAATAACATCAGTACACTCTCATTAAAAAGATACAACAGTTGTTATTGGTATGGTTCTTTAAAAGCTCCTAATATGTATCATATTGGTACAGATAAGTTAGGTTTGTTGTACCAATGTTTACCCTTTAGGTACCAATAAGCACATTTTAAGTACAAAAGTGTAGCTTTTGTAAAGGTACAACTGTCCCAGTGACAAATTTTGTACATTTTAACCAACTGAGTTTCAAATATTCTTCAGTAAATTACTCTTCTGTCTATTACTCAGATGCGTTTAAACATCTCTGTGTATCTGCAAAGCATCTACGCAGCAGGATTAAAACGGCTCTCAAATGACTTCTAAGTGTTTCGGAATGTGTCATTGCATAAAGGCATGATAAAGCACCAGTGTCCGGGATAATTAGTCTGGAAATGTGGTCTTGTTATGCACTAAATACTGTAAAGTTTACCATGACACTATCTTAATAATCACAGTCTCGAGGGCTTCATCAAAAGGCCCGGACCCCCAGAATGACTGATAGATAAATTATTGTTGTCAAGTCTAGGAGATAAATGATACAATCCTCTTTGAGCCGGCGCTGCAGGGCTGTCGGATGAGATGACCCCTTTTTAGAGGTTCAGCCTTTCATCCTCTCAACTCTAAATCTACACAATTCCCTCAAATATGGTAACAATACTTTAAAAAAAAACAACATGAGGAAAATGCAGGACTTAAGAGCTTTGGTGCCGCGCTATGAAATGGTGCCGCAGTCATTTGACGGCTATTACACGACTTACATTTGAAAAATTCAATCGATTTATAAAAAGAGATTACGACAACACGCTCGGATAGGCTGTGTGCTTTTATTAGTATTCAACGGCGTTCTCAGATGGAATGCTAAGCAGTCACACGTGGGAAATCAGATAGTGAATGCTTCCTTTAAAGAGAAAAGCTATGAAGATAATCCCAGTAGTTCCCACCACGGATGAAGGAGTTCATCAGTTACGTGCTACATGCTAGTTGTGCTAATCAAACCGTTTCAGTGCTCACACTTCCCACCGCATGATCTTCTGATAGCACCTACATGTGTCTCATGCGGCACTGTCACTGCATTTGTCCCCAGGCAAGGCGCTTATGCTGGATATTTTATTTCATTGTAAAGTAGCGCATGAAACTTTATTGCAGGTCCTTCTGGAAAGACCAGCAGTGCAGATATACAGTTAGCATAAAAGTTACTGTAGCACAAAAATGCACGACTCAAAGATTATACAGCCTCATTTGTTGGCTAAATTGCGTGTAAAAAGTCATGTGGAAAAAAACTATATGGTTTGTATTAGAAAAGGTCAAGAAATGATAGATGCCTTTCAAAAAGTACACATTTGCACCTAAATAGTGCATAGAAGTACCTCAAAGGTACCTTTTAGTGCCAAATGTATACATATCTGTATCTAAGTTGTACATACTATATTAGGACTTTTTAAAGGGTATCTCTGGTGACAGCTTGGAAAAAAATTTTGACAATTTTTTCAGTGTGTAATATTTTGAATTTGAACTGTCTATATTTTCACATTTTTGGGATTTCACACTCAACAGCACATACACTCACCTAAAGGATTATTAGGAACACCATACTAATACTGTGTTTGACCCCCATTCATCTTAATTCTACGGGACATTGATTCAACAAGGTGCTGAAAGCATTCTTTAATAATGTTGGCCCATATTGATAGGATAGCATCTTGCAGTTGATAGAGATTTGTGAGATGCACATCCAGGGCACGAAGCTCCCGTTCCTCCACATCCCTAAGATGCTCTATTGGGTTGAGATCTGGTGACTGTGAGGGCCATTTTAATACAGTGAACTCATTGTCATGTTCAAGAAACCAATTTGAAATGATTCGAGCTTTGTGACATGGTGCATTATCCTGCTGGAAGTAGCCATCAGATGATGTGTACATGGTGGTCATAAAGGGATGGACATGGTCAGAAACAATTGGCACTAAGGGGCCTAAAGTGTGCCAAGAAAATATCCCCCACACCATTACACCACCACTACCAGCCTGCACAGTGGTAACAAGTCATGATGGATCCATGTTCTCATTCTGTTTACCAAATTCTGACTCTACCATCTGAATGTCTCAACAAAAATCGAGAATCATCAGACCAGGCAACATTTTCCAGTCTTCATCTGTTCAATTTTGGTGAGCTTGTGCAAATTGTAGCATCTTTTTCCTATTTGTAGTGGAGATGAGTGGAACCCGGTGGGGTCTTCTGCTGTTGTAGCCCATCCGCCTCAAGGTTGTGCGTGTTGTGGCTTCACAAATGCTTTGCTGCATACCTCGGTTGTAACGAGTGGTTATTTCAGTCAAAGTTGCTCTTCTATCAGCTTGAATCAGTCGGCTCATTCTCCTCTGACCTCTAGCTTCAACAAGGCATTTTCGCCCACATGACTGCCACATACTGGATGTTTTCCCTTTTCACGCCATTCTTTGTAAACACAGTAACTGAGCAGATTGTGAAATATTCAGACCGGCCCGTCTGGCACCAACAACCATGCCACGCTCATAATTGCTTAAATCATCTTTCTTTACCATTCTGACATTCAGTTTGGAGTTCAGGAGATTGTCTTGACCAGGACCACACCCCTAAATGCATTGAAGCAACTGCCATGTGATTGGTTGATTAGATAATTGCATTAATGAGAAATTGAACAGGTGTTCCTAATAATCCTTTAGGTAAGTGTAGGTGCATGCGCAACAGTGCATTACTATTGCAATTAGCTAAAAATACTTTATCTGATAAACTACACATTACCCCAGGTGCAAACTGTGCACCGTCCCGGTGTCTGAGCCTCCCTGCAAAACCAAAACACATCTAATCCTCCTAAAAACCCAGAGGCTTCAGTTTAGACAGAACACAATCCCTGCAGTAGGGCCCAAATGCTTCATTTGTCCCAGATGGCTCAAGAGTTCCCCCGGCTATCCCGTGAGCCATGCGTTATCTTTTTCTAATTGCTAGTTTATGTTTTAACACTCAAGTCGGTCACAGCTCATTTTAAACGGCTTTGACTTTACTCGCGGTTACAGCGACTGAAAAATAATCTGCTGTAAATCACCGCAATTAAATGTGTTCGCGAAGACGGAAAAGTGACCGTCATTTGTCTGGGGTTGCTTTCTGATTTACAGCATGTCAAATTTAATATCACTCATTGATGATGCTCTGTCAAATGCAATCCGGTGTCCATTACTGTACCTCACCATAAACATAATCAGGGGTTGCAGAAGAAATTGGCTCTTGATGCAGAAACATAAAAATCAGTCATGGTTAAATGGCTCGTACAGTCGTGTTCTCAACCAGTTTTATGTGTTTGAATTATGGAGAATTTATCTGTCAATGGATAGTGGGTGTACAGTGAGATATTTTATCAGGATTAGTGTTTGTGGGCTCCATCCATCTATGATGTAAATCAGTTTTGAGTGTATGACTACATTTTCCGGAAGTGCATATACATAAATACTGTTTTCACATTTCATTTGGTACGAATCAGTCTACACCCGATTTCATTTTGAATGTGTGTGGAACTTACCAGATTATTATATGTAAAATATATGTAGATAGACTTATTTGCTTACATATAAATGGTGAAAATACATTTGTCAGCGCGAGTGCCAGAGTAAGTGATATTGAATTGATTGTCGCTTCGAATTTACCACCATGCAACTTCAATTTATTTGGAAACGAGCATGAGAACTGCATTATAATATATTGTTGAATCACTGGGGTTTGCCTGCGTGTACATTTGTAAAACCGTGCCTCTGACGTCAAACAATATATCAGACAATGTAACAAACAAATATCCATATCTTCAGATTTCCGTTCTGATTGACAACTCAATTGTTTGTGTCCAATAGATTTAATATTAGGACTTTAATTACATGTGTGTATGAATAACAGCTGCTGAATGAGCAGACGCCGGAGACTTGAGAATTAAGTAGATATTTTGACTGGAATTAAATGAGCACAGCGATGCCAGTGGTGACCCAATCAAAGCCAAATGAATGACAATTCATTTTCCCCATTGCACAAACTCTAGAAATTTGTCCTGCCCCATGCACCCGCAATACCAATTTTCATATCAGGGGAGCAAACCCAAGCGGTACAGACAGCAGAGATGAAAATGACAGAAGATAAAATCGAGTTAAGTGGCATTTGCGAGAGCGAGAGAGAGAGAGAGAGAGAGAGAGAGAGAGAGGGACCTATACTTTAATTGAATCAACTGCAGTATCAAGACAAGTCTATCAAAAAAGGATGATTTCACATTACTACAACCAAAGACTAGGAACTCTGCATTTCTTTATCATACATTATTTAAACTTGTAATCCTAGCTGTTTTAGAAGACCTCAAACAACAGAATTATATCTTGTTGATATGAACTGTTTAGAGAGAGAACGAGTGAGAGAGATTGAAGCAGTCCATTAAAGCATCATTATCACCTTCAGGGTTATCCATTAGCTTAGCATTTTCAAATGGCAAGATGCTTTTGGTACAGACCTGCCAACTTGTACGCATTTTGATTTATTGATTTATACTACATTCAATAACGCGCACTTGTAATATCTGAGAGAAAGAGCATCCAGGTTTGTTTACATAAAACAGGACCCCCTCGACACCGCTCTCATAAGGCCGAAGTATAGTCTATTTTTTTAAGTGTACGCGAGGGTCACCATCAAAAGAGTGCGGGCATACTTTACTCGCGCCGCCAGATTTTTGAAACCACCCATACATTGCACGTGTTGGTAGCACATGTGCTTATAGGAGAATGTAGTATGTAGCCCAGGAGATGCATTGCATTTTGTCGCAATACGCATGCGTCGAACGTACACGTCAAACTATAATTTGCAAGGCTGTGCGTTTGACCATGCGTGTACACGAGGGTTTGCATACAGTGCACGTGGCGCAATTTTCATCATCAGAAGAGTGCACATGCACTCTCGGCACACTCCGGATTTTTTAAACCCCACATACATTGTACACATTGGTCGCAAATGTGCTTACTAGAGAATGTAGTATGTAGCCCATGAGATGCATTATTTCGTCGCAATGTGTATGCGATAAAAGTCTAAAAGTCAAATAAACGATACTTTGCAAGGCTGTGCGTTTGACTGTGCGCGTATGTTCGCGCACACGTAAAAAAACTGACAACACTTTGACGATAGTGAAGGGAATCCTGCTGTTTTCCGAGCAGAGCGGATTATTTGTTAATAAATTAACCCCATAGAAACTAACTTAACTCTTTCCCCGCCACTGACGAGTTATCTCATCAATTAAGATAAAACATTTGCATAAAAAACGGGTTCCTGATGAAGTTTTATGTTAATTTGTAATACCGCGATTATCCAATAGATAGTGCAATTACCCATTTTATAAAAAACAAGCAATTTTTTTACTAATTTTAAACTCTGTGTATGTTTTGCTATAATCGTTCTGAATCTGGGGTGCGTTTCCCAAACAACGACGTAACTCGCTGCTGAACCAACATAGTACGATGCATAGTTGAAGAAACAAACTACCTTGTCACGACTGTTTCCTGAAAGCATAGTAACTTCGTCGCACATTCGTCATTTGAACCATGTTGGTTTAACAACATAGATGATGATGTCACGTGGGAGGTGAAGTACTAATTAATCTGTGCAAATAGATTATTGCTGTAAATAACATATATTGCATTGGAAGACTGATTTTGTTATCGTGATTTACTCATCTGTTGTTTATTTTCAAGATATTTAATTCACATGCAAGTTCCCTCTAACGTCACTCCTCCCAGGGATTCCCTCAGGGTCTTAAAGCTCATAGTTCTGCGCACGTGCGCAGTTTTCAAATGCAGCGCTTTCATTCTGTTTACAAATTTGAAGACGTAAAATAAAATTGTAATATATTTAGAAAGATGGATATAGACTGCACTACATGTTTTTTGCTTATTTTGTTCAAAAGCATGATCAACGTAAGTCTTCATATGATAATAACAAGGAACAATGCTTCTAACGACAGGTGAAGAGCTGTCATTCCAACGACACAAGTTAGCGATGCAGTTTGCGAATAATCGTTTGAACGATAGTTTCGGGAAACACCAAATCGTTGAACGATGTTAGTAACGATGGAACTTACGATGTTCGTTGGCTAACGATGCTTTTGGGAAACACACCCCAGATCTCTTACAAAATTCCTTCACAAAAATTCTATTATTTCAGCTGTTTGCTAAAAAAATCTATTTTAAAGAAAAATACCCATATTTAAAGAAACAGTATGTAAGAAATGTATATCAATTTATCATAAAATGGCCCTGATATGTCACTAGACATTAAGAAATCATTTTCATTTCAAATACTTATAACACTGACAACAGTGGTCTGGCCAGGATATTGTCATTTAAAAAGTGGAGTTGCAGCCCTCAACTGATGTTTATGTTGTCATGTTGTGTATTGGCCACCAGTTGGGTGATTGCAGTACCAGTTTTAGCCACAAGTTTTGTGATTGCAATACCAGTTTTGGCCACAATCCTACATACTGTTCCTTTAAGAGTTTATAAGCAGAGAAAAAATATATAAATAGGATAAATGTTGTTTTTTCCGTTTTGTTTGTTTGAAAGCAGAGGGTCTGTTCTTTCATTTGATATATTTATATGTTTGTATATTTTTACAATATTTTTTTTTCTGGAATGCATTTTGCACTTAAAAAAAGAGGCTGGCGGGGAATGAGTTAAATGAACAATTAGAATGAGAATAAAGTCACAACTGAAAGCTGCGATCCACTTTGTATTGGTTCAAATGAATGGATAATATCTTGTATCCCACGGGATCAGCGTCTATGTCATGTGTACTGTGTTTTTGTTTTCTGGCAGACTGAAGAAATTAAAGTCAGACATATAGTAAAAATCAGCAGCATTGTCTTTGTTTTGGTTAGATTATGACCAGTATTTAGCCTACTCGAAAATACTGCCTTAAAGGGATAGCTCACCCAAAAATGAAAATTCTGTCATAATTTAATCTCATGTTGTTCCAAACCTTGCACACAAATGTTTCCTTAATATAAACACGTGTTTCCAATAAGAGCTATTCTGAAAAAATGTAACTGCATTGCTTTTTTCACAACAAATTTATATGTAAAAAAAACTTGGCTGATAGTACTAAATTTTTTTTCCAAGGATGTCAGGTCTGCTGGCACCAAAGAGCTTCATCAAGAGCACATCCAACCAACTTCAACGTAATCCCTGACAAATCCACTGCTATAGCTCTGTGCTTACTTTCAGCATTACATCTGAAATCCTGATCTGCCGTCACTCACAGTCTTGACAGTCGGTTGATAAGATGATAAAAGCCAGTGCCGTCTTTTAATCGTCACCATCTGTTACTTCAGGCCTCATTAGAACGTGGTTCAATCCGACCGCGATATCCCGCATCCCGTTTTTCTCATCTGAAGGGAAAGAAAAATCACACGCCGTCGACTTTTGGCCCACTCTCAGGGTTGTGGATATCATATCAAATTATATTCTTTAATTAATGTCTTCAGGACCCTCTGAGGGGAGAAACGATTAAACATTATTTCAAAATTGACCTCAGTTGACTTGGCAGGGAAAGCTATAATGCGGCCTGCTGTGCCGTTCCCATATATTTCAATATGTTTGAGCTCAAGCAGCGGTCGGAGGTGCCGTTGATGTTTTTTTTGTGTTTTTTTTTTGATGGGCCACACTGCTTTATTATCCCAGAATAGAACACTTGAAGCTAATTATCACAGTGTGAACACAGTGGGCCCTAAGGGGGCCGAATCCTCTCTTTAAAATGTGTGAGTAATGTAGGAAAGGCTTTCTGCTAATCTCTGAAATACTGACTCTCTGATTCATAACAGCAGTAGTTTGTGGTGCTGAAAGCGGCCAAACGGCCACAGGCTGGGCAAACACTCATGAAACATGAGGGGTAAATATTTGTTTGTGCTCTTGGTATAATCTATTAATAGATTAAAAGAAAAGAAAAATCCAGATAATTTACTCACCACCATGTCATCCAAAATGTCCATGTCCCTCCCCGCTCAGTCGAGAAGAAACTATGTTCTTCGAGGAAAACATTGCAGGATATTTCTCATTTTAATAGACTTTAATAGAGCCCAACACTTAATACCAACCTGATCTCACGAATTTCCGTGGCATAGTCACGGAATTTTGTGCTCATTTTTCCGTAGCATTCTCACGGATCTCCGCATTTTTCCGTGGCCCTGCTGCGGACTGTCTTTTTCCGTGGCGTTCTCACGGATTGGTTGCTCGGCTGTTTTGTCCTATTTTCTTGCAATTTTCGCTTCGGTTTAGGGTTAGATTTACATGAAATGACATCCCTACCCAAACCCAACTTTAACCCCAACGCCAGGCGACAATTGTTTAAAGTTTAAATTATATAAAAGAATAAATCAGAAAAATAGTATAAACCAATAGTTAAAGTGACATACTAACGCAAACACCAAATCTAACACTAAACCGAAGTGAAAATGGTTTGAAAATAGGAAAAAGCAGTTGAGTAACCAATCCGTGAGAATGCCACGGAAAAAGACAGTCCATAGCAGGGCCACGGAAAAATGCGGAGATCCGTGAGAATGCCACGGAAAAATGAGCACAAAATTCCAGGACTATCCCACGGAACTTTGTGAGATCATGTTGCTTAATACTTAACTCAACACTTAACAGTTTTTTTCGACGGAGTTATAAACGATCCCAAAGGAGGCATAAGGGTCTTATCTAGCGAAACGATTGTCATTTTTGACAAAAAAATACAAATATGCACTTTTAAACCACAACTTTTCGCCCAGTACACACCAAAAGATAATTGGGCAATATTTGGGTCGATTTCCCCCTTATGAAAATCCTAGGTAAAGTCCCGATCGTCTTCGTGGTTGAACCGATCATCTTATCCGATTTTCCAGTGGTGTGCAGTGTGTTAAGAGCTTCTGAATCTGCTCGGAAGCACGTAAGAGGCGTGTTAAATATTTGAAGAGTTTCGTTGCAAAACGAGATAAATCCATTTTTTTACATTTTTGTCAAAACATGTTGATTATTATGTTATCATGTTATTATTCTGTTTTATGGTGCTACTTAGCTGTATTTTTTAAGTTATGAAGGTTTGAATCAAAACAAACCAACTGCAGTTGCATTGAAATTAATTGGAATGCACAACCAAAAAATGAGATTTCTGAACAATTAAAAAAACGGTGGTTATCTCGTTTTGCAACGAAACTCTTCATTTATAAGCAATCCTTTTGTGTGGGGGAACCTAGATTGCCACGTGAAACAAAACAATACCCAATCAGAGCTGATGAAAGGTGAAACCATACATGTAACAACCGCAGTCCAACAACCGCAGTCCAAAGTGAGATGGACATCAGAGATAAAAAAGCAGGTAAAAAGTATTAATCCACAATATAATCCACAGTATTAATGACATTTCTTTATCACCGTTGTGTTTATTTACTGTAAAGTCACATTTGACCATGAGAGACATGGCAAGATTTTCTGTGTTCTCTGTTGAGAATTTGAAGATGTGTGGTGTGCTGTGATGACCACATAGCGAAAAGCCGCACACTACATGAACAAAATAGGTAAATCGTAGATTTTTTTCATCATGTTTATGGTCCACATCAACAGCTGCCGAAGTAAACTGTTGCTTAAAATCCTTGTGTTCATTGTAGTCCAAGAAAAGAGATTTCAGGTCAGTAAATGATAACTTGCGTGTAGAGATAGTGAGAGAGAGATGGACTGAGGCAGTATTTGACCTCTTTGACACACCTTTTTGACATTATTTTACAGTATGTGACCCCGACACACCTCTAAATGGAAAACATTTTCACGAGCTCTCTGGTCAGTGCAGTGCTTCCCAACTGCCCACCTCGCATCTATTAGACAGCAGGGATGATATGCTTTTAAGCCTCATTACTCCAAAGAATGAAGAACGTTCAGAAAGAAGAGCAGCGCTGACCCTCAGCTCCACTTCCATTAGCATAATTGCATTTCAAACGATTTGGATGTCCAAAAGACGGAACTATCAAAACGGTTAGATGCATCAGAAAGCGTCTAGCTCACCTTCATAAATGACATATGAACATGCGCAATAACATCACAGGAGAAAGAAAATTGGCATGCTGTTGAGAAGGTCAGGGGTCGCCGGTAATGGAGCTATAGGGTACTCTATCAGGACCTGCATAACATGCGTCAGCAATCGTATGGCATTTATTGATCCCAGTACTGATTCCTCTTAATGAGTCCTTTAGTACTTTAGAGGAAGAAATATTCTGGAAGTAAAAATGCTGTTTCTTTTTGGTGCCAAATGTCGAGATCAATCCACATTTCAACAGAGTCGCCATAAGCAATTAGAAATTCATTTAATACAATTCTTGTATAAGATAAGAGGCATGGACAGGGCTAGTATGAAGGCATAACTATATAATAAAGAGCACCAATAGTCCTATTCATGATTTTACATTCCTTTGGTGTGTATTAGTTCATGTTAACGATATGCAAAATGTACAAACCTCAAAATAAACGATGAAGCGAGTTATTGTCTCCAATGTAAATCTCTTTTCTTGGGCAACAACAAACACACAGATTGTAGGCAACAGTTTACTTCCTGGGATTGGTGATGTAGACAAGACCGACATAATCATAATTCCTCCCGCTTGGACTCACAGCCTGTAAATTAACTACTGTTAGCATTGCATTTTTGCGTGAATCTTTCAAAAATGGTAAGGAGCGTCAAATTTCCTGCTGACATCAGAAGTATTCAGGCCAATCACAATGTACAGATTAGCTGGAAAATTAGGGACAGTTTTATACAAAATCTGTGCGTTTCAGGAAGACAGGAAAATCTGGAGCTACAAAATTGTATTATACCAAATACACAAAACAACGTTATTTTTAGCAATGAAATAGGTGCTCTTTAAATGCGAACACTTAAAGGGACACTCCTCTTTTTAAAAAAAAATAGGCTCATTTCCCAGCTCTGCTAGAGTTAAAGTGCCCATATTATGAAAAACTCACTTTTTCTGGGTTTTGGAGTGTTATTTTGTGTCTCTGATGCTCCCACACGCATACAAACTTGGAAAAAAAATCAATCCATGCTGTTTTGAGTGAGATACAGGTTTCTGAATGTCCTCTGCCTTGAGTCTCGGATTGCGCGAGTTCAAACTCAGCTCCGTTGTTACGTAACTAACCGTTTCGTCACATTCAGTTTGAATTTTCCCGCCCACCACCCCACTCGCAGGTCTCCACCCACCAGGGAGCTAGAGAGCACAGAGCAGTCAGTCACTTCGCTGATACCCTCTATGCTGTTATCATGTCTCACGGATATAACAGCGCTATTTGGATATTATGGATTATACTCCCGTCTACTTTTAAAAACATAGTTTTAACGCGTGGTTATTGAAACCCGGAGTAATCGTATATACAGTGTGTTACGACGCAAATAGTCATCAGATTGTAGGGGATAAGACCTTCATGCGAAATCTGATGTAAACAACAGACTATGTATCTATATTTCACGGATTATACGCATTTGTGGACAAAAATGGTCATTGGATGTATTTTATTGGACTTGCATGGATCATTCACACATCTGAAACAGACTGGATTCGATTCGCGATCGTTGTATCAACACAAAAGGTAAGAAGTCACGTTATATTTTGCATGTTGTCATCTTCTGTCACAAAATACTACATTTATGATGCTATTTATGATGCTAGAGCATCTGTATCTCAAAACAGAGATCATACATTCATGCTAATCCCGTAAATTATACCTTTTAAATGTATAGTGATGTTAAAATTGGTTGTAAACAGTAGGCTATATAGATATTTTTGCAGGCTAGATATTTGCAGGTTAGCATCATGCTCAAAAATGACTAGAGTTTCGATATTTTATTTAAAACTTGACTCTTCTGTAGTTACATTGTGTACTAAGTGCGACGGAAAAGTAAAAGTTGCGATTTTCTAGGCCGACTCTTTGGTTATTTTTGAGCGCGATGCTAATGGTCTAATCAGATTCAATGGATTATGCTAAGCTATGCTAAAAGTGCTAGCGCCAGACCCAGAGATCGACTGAATGGATTCCAAAACGTTAAAAATCAAATGTTTAACTCTAGGGGAGCTGGAAAATGAGCCTATTTTCAAAAAAAGTGGAGTATCCCTATAAAAATGTCAATGCTAATGCATAATAAGTAACAAAACTGCTTTAAAACATCACAAATGACACTTTAATAAGCGAGTCACATTAATTCAGTAATTGTTCTGAACTCGGGAATCAGATTCAGGAATTACGAGACTACACGGGTTATGCTGAAAAATAAGATCTGTAGGATTAACAGTGGCACTGATATGATGATCTGAAACCAGAACTCTTGATTTCCAAACCTAATTAGCACTTAATACCCAACATACACCTCTTCTAATACCCTTCATCTGTATTTCCCTGCATCTCTATCCATCTGTCCATATGTGTTCCCTGTCCAAACCAGCTCTCCAATGGACTTTTCGCTCCTACAAAATTATCTTTCTCTGAGATGAACACCCGCTGACTGTCTGCTGTACTGTCTGTCTGCCTTTAGGTAGAGGTCTCTCTCTCTCTCTCTATCATACAGTACAGTGATTGTGATAAATAGATAGAGAGGTGTGTCGGTGGGTAGGGCAGAATTTTCCCTAGAGCTCTTAGCCATCATTCAGACTTGTCTCTCACGTCCAGGTGTCCATAAACATGCGCATAAAATAGTATTTTTCAGCAGGTTGTAGTCTGTCCTTGGAAGAAGGAAGTCAAATTGGCATACAGTATATTAGAAGCATGTCTCTTTTGTCTTATGCAATTATCTCTCGCTTGTTTAAAAGAAGGGCACAGTCCATCATTCCCTTGAAATTGCTTTGAAGACAAGCAGGAAACAGTTTACAATAGGACCATTATGCATCCATGCTTCACTTCATAGAGAATGCACTCTGGACGTGTCGTTTAAAATGTGTCCACAATGAGAAGTTATAGTTCAAGTTAGTTGCATGTGGGTGACTTTGACATTTGTGTATCTGTGAATAAAACCGAATTCGTAAATGTTGCGGCTTTCTTTCAGTGAAAGGGCAGCTGGTTTTGAAGCCGCTCGTAAACAACATATGCTGGGAACAATCACGGACACCCTGGAGGCAAATTTAACCTTGAAGCTGATGTTGATAAAGAAAGATATAGTGATTACAGCTTTAAAAATATATATTGCACATACAACATGTCATCTACCAGCAATTGTTTCATCAAAATTGCAGGACGATACGTCATGAATTTTTAATAAACCTTTCTGAAAGTGTTTACTGTTGGACAGGAATCCCATTTGCACCGGCATGCCATTTAAAATTTCATGTCACGCTATTACTGTTTTGAACTGACAATTTGAACTCAAAACAAATGAATATTTAATGGAAATTTTGGCAGACAAATGAATCGAGGCGTTCAGGTGTATAAGCAACAATCTTGTGCAAAGACTAGAAATTATTCTGTAATATAAATGGGGTTTGAATTTTATACGACGCTTATTTATTTCCATTAAGAGAAACAGGGATTTAAGTCATTTATTTTAAATCAGCTGATTAAATCAGTAATATTTCTGAAATACACAAACAGCACCTTATTTATAACAAATCTGGTTTATACATCAGCTGCAAAATCACACTTAAATAGACTCCCCAAGTGTATTCAGTCTGAAGGTGAAACCTTCCCTCGATGCCAGGGATGTGATAGATGGAAAATGACAGATCTGATGCAAAAAAAAACTTTCAAAACAGCAGCTGACTATTATAAAAGGCACAGAGCCAGCTATCAATATCCACAATGCCTTTCAGACTCCATCTTTACAATGCAGCAAATATACACAATTCCCAGAATGTCACTGTGTGTCGTACTGTAACACACTTTATCATCTTAGGTCATCTGTAGTATAGGACTGCTGTCGCTGAGTTAAAGAAGAGACCAGGAGAAGAAAAAGCATAAAAAACATACCATCACATGATGCTTGATGATGGGGGGGGGGTGAAGGTGTAGTTTACCCCAAAATATAAATATTGTCATTATTTATCAACACAAGTTCTTCTAAACCTGCATAAATGTCTTTGTTCTGCTCAACACAAAGGAAGATATTTTGAGCAATGATTGTAACCATTTTTCAGCACCATTAACTTCCATAATATTTTTCCTACTATGGAAGTCAGTGGTGCTCCTGCTTCCTGCTTGATTACAAATATCATCCTTGTGTTCAGAAGAACTAATACATTTATACAGGTTGATGTCTTCCTTGTCCTATAAGGTCCCTCCTTCAAATACATAACGAGTTCTGATTAGTGTGTTGTGATTTGATAGCAGCTTAGCTTGCCGTTAACTTAGCTGGTAACTGACGTATTCCTGTGGGCGGAGTTTAGTCATAAAACTGTTCTAGTGACGTCATTAAAACAGGAAGTAGAGGGCTGTAGTCCAAACTGGTCGTTCGCTGTAGGCTTTTGTAGGACAAGGTGGACAAGAGTTTATTTTTGGAGCTGGACCATAAAACAATAAAACTATTTTGAGAGACCTGTTGTCTCTCTCCACAGGGGTTACGGATACCCAGGAACTGATCTGTATTTCACCCCCTCTCTTTTATCCCTTAAGGGTTTGGTTACTGGAAATATACTAAACACATGTAACATTGGGTATATCATATGTTGTGATGCTACAAAGGTTTCATCTTCATGTTTGGTTTCGTTTTAAAGGTGATGGTGCGATGGTTGAAAAATGTCTAATTTCTATAATTCTAAGAGAAAGTATATCAAAGTTTAGAACTTAAGACATAATCTGTACTCCTGTTATGGGTGTCACATCATGAGAAGATCTAGATTACAGATGGCTAACAGTCCCATTTTAGTGCTCCTTCAGGTCACGAGAACCGACCAACCAAATCCTGATTTGAGATGTTATTATTCTATGTCTCGTTTTGAGTATATAAGGTGGCATGGCAAGAGACTCGGGGAAGTATTCTTTAGCAAGAATCTTCCCCACACTTTGGGTGTATGTATTCAGACATTATGGAAGTATTCTTTAACAAGAATCTTTCTAAACCATTTTGGGTATATTATATTCATGATGGAAGTACTCTGTAGCCAGAGTGTCTATTGCCAGGTATGACTTTGTAACTTTTGCAACTGTTGATCATTTTAATTAATTGGAATTGAATCAAATTCTGTATGATATTGTTTAATTTATGTTTGAAGCTGAAACCTGCCTGGTATAATAAATTGTTACATTTGATTCATCTGAATTCTTCAGGAATTGTATTGATTTATTTTAATTCTTTCAGAAATTATTATTTCCAGTAGATTAGAAGGAGTCTGGTATTACTGCAAAATAAGTATGTCAGGATATGTTCACACTGGTGTTTTGATGTTGAATGGAGCAGGTAGCACATTCACCAGGACTCTCAGATTTATGTCTATCACCTGACTTAGCAAGTTGCATGATCGTGACTAAAGTAACTATTTTTATGATCGGAGCAAGCATGGGGCGACCAGACGTAAAAATATTAGTTTACCCGGCAACCTCTGACTAAGACCAGAACTGGCAATTTTGTGTCCGTGAGATGTACGCAAACAGCCGGCGTATGCTCTGTGCGATACCGGGTCCCTAATGAACGAATAACTAAGACTATGGGAATTAATAAATAATCAAACATCTAAATTATGATCAACAGATAATTGGAATAATGCACAAAATTCTTAGTATATTAAATTGGAGTCAGATTATAATTTAAACACAGAGATCAAAGACATTAATTTAATCATGATATGGAATTATTCTTCTAGAAGCGCTGAGGAAGGAACGAACACGAGTCCCCTTCAACCACTCCACTTCTATCCGTCGTTGGGCTAGTGGGTGGTACCTTACACTTTGAAAGAGGAATTCTGTTAAAGAAAATATATCGCCTGGCAGTGAACTTTGAACTTTATCATTTTACAGGTATTATTTATGCTATTATAGCAACATTACACACTAACTAGGGTTTAAAAAATGGGATCAGAAAGAACGTGACCTTTAATCTACTAACCGGTTCTTTAAGGTGAACATAAAGGATTTTTATTGCTCAGAGGTTTCTCTGCTATAGTTAAGGATTATTAGTTTTCAATTAAAGAAATAATATTTTAAAATATTTATAATAATTTATTCCCCCTTATCCTGCTCCATTTTTCATTAAATATAAAAGGAGGTGAATTTAGTGACTGGGGAACCTTAGTCCCCATTTACTTTAACTGTATAGAAAGTCAGTGTAAATTTTATTAAAATTTTGCATCTTATGTTCCAAACTGTTTTTAAATTTTTTTTAAAGAATAAAATTTCTTCTAAATTGACTTAAAGTCAATAATTTTATCAGTTAAAGTAATTTCTTGAATGTAACAGCTTAAATGTAACTCCACACCCTTGCCTCATTAACTATACGTTGAGCTATGATTATGAATATGCTTATTAGACCCGCCTCCACTAAATCTCACAGCTCAGACCATATATATGTAAATAGATGCTACATTCGGCAGTTTTAGACACATGACTGCCAAAAGTACACTTTACACTCGATATCTTCACGGGTTTTTGGGTCTAATAGCTTGTTCACACTGTCAGTCCATATCTAATTTTGGTGCATATCCGATTTGACAGACTCACTGTCCATATTGTGTATCACAACTGTTCAGATCTGATCTGTAAGTCCGGTAGCGCTCTGCCATGTTCCGGATTATTTGTTTCTATGGCAATGATGTCACGCTGGCACAACAATTTGCCTCGACGTCTGACATTGTAGAAACTATATTCTCCAATACATGGACTTTCCCAAACACCCTATCATTTCGTCAGAAATGGACTGTTTCACTGTGTTTACCTGACGTGACATCATGACACAAATGCGATCAGAGCGGTCAGACTTAAATGGATTTACGGAAATGCGATTTGAAACAAATTTCAAACCGCCTTAAACGGATTCGGAAAAAACGTATTTCATGCGGCTTTTGGCCGTTCAAACATTCTAAATGTGACTAGATTCCAATCGGATATGCACCAAAATCGGATTTGGACTGACAGTGTGAACAAGTTATAAAAGTTTCACATGTGCCTCGGACACGGGTCAGGTAAAATATTTGTGTCCTCGGGTCTCGAGTATTTTAAAATTAATGTGTTTTTGTTGAACGGACCCAAGAAGACCCGAACTATCTTGTGTGTGTGCATCGATTCCTTTTCCAACCCCTCCTCCTTTGCCCAGGAAGTTTGCGACATCATGTGGGTGGCGGTATGTTAATTTTCGTTTACATTCGGGACCAGTCGAGTTAAAAAAAATTACCACTTGTTTGTGTCAGACTTGGGTCAAATTTTTTACAGTTTGATCTCGGTTGGGTCTTTCTTAAAAAAAAAAAGATTTATGCCCGGGTTCGGGTTAAAGGTGATTTGTGTCATTTCCGGTCGGGTACATTTCTTTGGACCAGAGAAGACCTCTATTTCAGATAATGCATACATAAACTTTACGTCTTTTAGCCCTGATGTTAACAGGTGTGAGCAGCACAGAACATTTCTTATTTTTGGATAAACTAGCTGTGTTAAGGAGAAAAAAAAAACGCTAACACAAATAAGATTTGAGACACATTTCATATTTCTCATATGGAAAGTGTATTAAAGACACACATAAGATTTGTCAAAAATCCAAGAAGCACGCATCTCCACGTTCATTAATATTCACTGCTCTCCAGAAGAAACTATTGACATATTAAGAAGATCTCATCTGTGATTTTTCTTTCCTATGGGTTGCTTTCGCTCTGGCATGATCATTTCTCCAGCGAGTGATGGATGGGAGCCAGCTTTGAACCTCAATTTGCCACGTTGCAGAATCCACCCATGTAGCTGAGAAATAACATCTTCCATCTAGTCCTGTCTGCACGCCAGAATGTTTGGCCTGCGGGCGATGTATTAAATGGTATATTGATAATTGAAATCTTTTCGTCCGACCCCGTTTTGCTGACAAAGCTCTTTGGAGGCAGATGGCCTGCATTACTCAAGAGTGTAGGTTGCTGAGTGGGGACACAGATTTAGTTCCCCGACACTGATACTCTCTCATGGACGTGTGGTGTTGGGAGAGAGGAGAAAACTAATAAAATGTCCAAAATCACGATTATTAAAGAGAAACAGCACTCGTTACATGTAGATTGTTTCGGATTGTTTTCAAAGTCTTGTGTTCAGTCACTTCGGAAACTTTCCAAAAAACTACACCTCACAATGAACATCAAGAGGTAAAATGATTTAAAAAGGTGTAACACCTCAAAACAACCATTTTGAAACCAACCATTCATTTATTTGATTTATGGAGACTTTTTCGTCTTCGCAGTACACGGCAATAAAAAGTGATAATGTCAGATAAAACGCTTCTGAAGGACAAACACCAACAACCTATTTACCAACTGTACCCGAATGTCCTCAATGCATCTGCAATACACAATCCCAAAGGCCATTTCACCTTCGCCCTAAATCAAAATGTTGGATAAATGGATCCGGAGATGAAAATGAACCTCAGCCTGCAGCAATGTGTAGCCCTAATTGCCTCTTCCAAACAATTCGCTGTTCACATCCTTTAAAGATATGGTCTATAAAGAGAAGTAAACTATTTTTCTAGTTACAATAAGCACCTACTCATGTCCTCACTGACACACAACACTCATTCAAAGGCACGAAATGAAGTCACATCGCACAACAAAGCTTAACGTTATAGCTCAATACAGTACAGTAATTGGTCAGCTGTTGCATTTTAAAGTCTCCTCCCCAAATCCATGGTAAAAAGCTTCTTCTTTGGCGCTTATATTTACAATGCACACAAGGGAGAACGCAGCTTTAATTTCCACAGTGCCTAAACAGAGACCAATGTTTATACCCCGTTCTGAACCCGTGACACTAGCGGTTGACGCTTTGAAAGGCTAAACTGAAAGACGTGAAGTGAAAATGCTAGGCGATGTGTGATGGAGTGGTTAGGGCTGATTGGGTCAAATGTGTACCCTTTAAAATGTCAAACCCATAAGAGTTTAAGGCATTGTAATTAGCTGTTGTTGGAGAGGCAGAACATGGGTAAGTAACTGAATGTGCTTTTGCTAGACGGTCTATGCTGTAAAAAACCTCACCATAAAAAACGTTCAAATGGTTGCACACATTTGCATTTCCTTTCCTGGATTTTCACCTGCAGGGAGTTTGGAAAAAAATCCCACTTTCTACAGTCGAAACAAAGTTTACCATTCATAATTCACACCACCGTTATCATTCGTAGGATCGCATCGCTTTAACTTGAGTAAACACTGGGATAGGAATGTTATTAGCCCATTTATTCTAGGCAAGAAGGCACAATTCCAATTCCTGTCGACTACCCTTGAGATATCATGACGCTGGATGGTTTATGAGTCAGCCCAATCTCCTCCAAAGTGGCAATGTGAGAGATTCGCGTGGATGGCAATGAACTATGTGCTTTGCTGGACTGAGAGGAAAGAGGGATGCAATCTTTGGAATGATGGCTGCCTTCGACGTTGCCCAACATGCTTCACTTCGGCTAAATTTACAGCCACTGCAGGCTCGGCGCAAGTCTCTCCGCAATTTCTCTCCTCTCTTCTCAATTTTTCCCCTCCCTTCCGTCCTCCCTCTTCCTTGGTGTCCTTGGGAGCAAGCAGACTTTTATATTTCTCTTGAGATGTTTTTAAATACAACGCTGTCATTGTCACACTGCCAATAATATCATTTTTACCTGCTCATCCATCACTGGTGACATCGCATGGAGGATCTACATTTTGTTGTAGAAGCAGACAGGTCAGTGTCAGGTGTTATAAATATGAACCGAAAGCTTTTCCAATTGGCGTAAACGCTCCACTGTGGAGTCAAACGGGGCATCGGTGCTAGGACAGGACCCTTGGCTACTTACATTTATATACAACCATAACCTACAGGAAGCAATAACAGGTAAAACAAATATTGCAAGGTGAAGTCGATTACATCTGATTCCAAACCTGGGGTACTTGGATACGTTTTTTTGCATTTGTGCCTTAAAGGGATACTCCACTTTTTTGAAAATATGCTCATTTTCCAGCTCCCCTAGAGTTAAACATTTGATTTTATTGTTTTGGTATCCATTAAACCGATCTCTGGGGCTGGCGCTACCACTTTTAGCATAGCTTAGCATAATCCATTGAATCTGATTAGACCATTAGCATCGCACTCAAAAATGACCAAAGGGTTTTTCCTAATTAAAACTTGACTCTTCTGTAGTTACATTGTGTACTTAGACAGACGGAAAATTAAAAGAAGTGATTTTCTAGGTCGATATGGCTAGGAACCAGACTGGCGTAATAATCAAGGACTTTGCTGCCGTAACATGGCTGCAGCAGGTGTAGTGATATTACGCACTGCCCGAAAATAGTCCCCTTAGTATCTTTCAATAGAAGAGGACTATTTTCGGGCACTGTGTAATATCATTGCGCCTGCTGCAGCCAGCAGCTCTTTGGTTATTTTTTAGCGTGATGCTAATGGTCTAATCAGATTCAATGGATTATGCTAAGCTATGCTAAAAGTGGTAGCCTACCCCCAGACCCGGAGATCGGCTAAATGGATTCCAAAATAGGGGAGCTGGAACATGAGCCTATTTTCCAAAAAAAAGGAGTGTCCCTTTTAATAATGAAGACGTAATTACAACCTCAAATGCAGCGAATGCAAGGTTAGCCAAAAGGTAGCATGTGTACCAAAAATCGACAATGAACCAAGCACATGCATTCACAGGCCCCAAAATGCTACAAATATAAATCTGTGTGAGGACAGATACAGTATGTGTGTCACTACCATCCCACCGGGACAGGATCTCAAGGGAAGGATCGTGTTTAGAGCACCATGCCCTCTTCTCAGTCTGCTGCACAGAAATTTCCCAGTGAGCGATGTCGACCTTTCGTGAAATGCACAATAAAACGTCTAAATGGCATTTAAGGCAGTTGAACCCAGAACGAATGACCCAGAATATCTCTTCCTCTCTGTCGCAGCCTATCCGTCGCTGCTTAACAATATTTTGGAAGGAGATTAAGAAAGTGGCCTCCGGAGGGCCGCGCCGCCGTGAGTCATGGTGGCACGGAGAAGAGAAGTGCTTTAAATGTCGTCACATCTATATTTCATAAAACTTGTGTTACATGACAGCCCGCTGGATTTTTCCTCCCGGATTGTTCGGAGGAGAACGCCTACAAGCTCTTTTGATGACAACCGAATAGCAAATCTCAAGGCTAAACACACATTTAAGTTCAAGAGGACTCAAGTCATTCAATTAGATTCTCATCAGAATGGCTCAAGTATAAACATTATAGTCTTTCACCAGAACCTTGTTTTTTATTATTAATGCACCTTATATGCAGTCTCATTTATATTTCATGATGATACGGAAATATATATATATATACGGTGGGGATGGGCTTTTGACTTTGGAAAACCACAGAATGACAATGTTTTTCCATACACTAGTTTTTCAAGACCGTCACGTACATTTGCATGTAAAATTAATCATTTTTGACTAATTTCAGTGTAATTTTAGTGTATTAGCAGCTTCATTAGCAGCTATAAGCACATTTTGAGCACATTCTTCATTAGAAATGTGTGAAACTCATTTAGACACGTAACATTTTTCTGACTCTAATTTCCTGACAAATTATTATTTGCGAATGCAAATTGTGTTTTGTCTTTTCGTAAACTCTTCCACACAACAGAGTAAAGTCGTGATTTATTTAATAGTAACATTATGTTTTAATTACCTACATTATGTCAATCTCAGCAAACACTACAGCTTGCCTCGGTCTGTTCTGAATGCACATAGAGAAGATGACAACTGTCACTTCCCTTATAATCTGAATAATGCATTGAGTGTGGAGGATAGACATTGTTTTCTTCTGATTCCTCATTCTGGAGCTGTGATCTCTCCCGCACGTCACTCAAAGTCAATCACTCATAAAACGTGGGACTACATGGAACAAGAATATTGAAATATTGCTGCAATCTGCTGTCAGCTAATGTAAGATGTTAAACCAGTGGATGCATCAGTACCAGGCTTTTATAGTGGCAACCTAATAGCAATAAACCAAGTATCTAAACATAGAAACGTTTATTGCCTTCCTCACATCAGCAAACAATTGTGTGGACTATACTGTTATCCTTTTCTTTGCAGAGGGTTCCAATACATTTTCCATTTCAAAAGTCAATTCTTTTCCAGGCTCAATTTTTCATTTTTACAAAAGCCAGCCGCTGACGTGTTTCATTCTGCCTGTGGATTGTACAGTACTATAAAGAACAACACATTATACACTTTTTGTCGCTTTGAATCTTGCTTTAAATTTCATGTAGTGAAAAACAAATAAGTAAGGGTGTAACGATAAGAGATTCAATAAATAGCTGCGTCTTATAGTCAGGTGTGCCTTGTAATTCAGTATGAATTCATTTTGACATTTATTAAGAGACATCATTACCGTCTACAGCCGTGAGAGTCCGCCATATGCTGCTTCTATATTTATGTAATTCAATGGATTCAGTAATGTGGAATGACGAGTATGCGAACATCATGCTAGTTAATTTAGACTATTCAACCTTCCAGGTAAGTTCTGTATGCTATGGTTTATCGTTTAAATAGCTGATAATATTACTTTAACGTACAGACATCTATTCAGCCTGCTGTTCTGTGCTATTGTTTAGTTGAATAAGTTGCCTTTCCAGATTAAATGTCTGTTCTTCGGCTTGGATTTTGAAAAATATAATTTTATATATACACGTGAGTCGTGACGTATAGTCCACTGTGACTTATATATGTTATTTCATCTTAATGACGCATTTTTGAATGATGCGGCTTATACTCGGGTGCGGCTTATAGTCCGGAAAATACATTTTTGTTTAATATTAAACTGTACCTGTCAAAATGATTTGCAACATTTCTGTGTGTTATTAGTTTCAGGCAGTTTTTATCTTGGAATATCCTTGGAATGTCGCGAATGGCCAATCAGAATCAAGCATTTTAGAGTGCCATGTATTAAGATGTTATCATCATGATTGTAATTATATTAAAATTATTAATTTTAATATAATGCCCCCCAAGCCCGTACATTAGTTACTCCACTGCAACTTTTGACTTAAGCTTTACATCAAATATAATACGATCTTCATAATAGAGCTGCTAGTAACAGCACATTTTCCTGCTTGGTCAAGGAATTCAAAGACAGCTTACCTTGCACATTAAATCACATGCACATCATGATCCATGGCAATACATTGACAAAAATGTGCAAAAATAATGGCGACTCATAACTAAAGACAGTAATGATGATTCACAGACAATAGAGCACAATTGCCAGAGCTTTGGTGATCCGTGTGATCTGATATTCTACTGTAAATATTATTTAATAAATGATCAATTTTATATTAATTAATTAATTACCTAATAATTGCTTAATAATAATTTTAGACTTTGATCAGACAAAGTGTAGAATTCCATCTCATTAAACAACAATAACATCAAATGAGATTTAAGGGTTTCAGCACCTGCTGCATATAAACTAAACATTAGTACAACAGACAATCACAAAGTTACAATTCTTATACAATGATATTTGTAGTAAAACTATGGCAGTCTGCCAAAAGCCAAAAACATGGTTACCCTACTATACCCTGACTATAATATATAAAAAAGACATTTCATCAATAGTTACTGGACAGACAAGCTGATGATATTTGCACACAGCAGTGAAATGGCATCAGAATATGGCGTTCTTACAGTAAATTGGGTGCACATGTCAACAACAAAAGGTAAAGACATTGTTTTATCCATAACTTATAAACCAATTAGTTTGAAGTTTACTATACACAGGTGTAACATTGGAGACAAGCAGAGGCAATGGATCCTATTGCAGACATTTATTAATTAAACTCAAAACAAGGAAGACAAATGGAAACAAAGTATTCCATAAATGGTATAACATGAAACAGGCACGAGAACCAAACCGTTACACCAACAAAGACTGACAAACGTCATCTGAAACACTAGGATATCTGGGGGGATAATAACCAGGGAACCAATGAACAAAAGAACTACAAAAGACTACAAAACATGGCAGAACAGAACTTCAAAATAAAAGTACAAGACTGCATGGAGAAACACAAGACATGACTGTGACACATGGTTAATAGCATTTAATTTAAAGGGGTCATGTTATTAGATTTTATTTAATATGTAAACTAAATCTTTGGTGTCCCCAGAGTGCGTAATTGAAGTTCTAGCTTAAAATACCCCACAGATAATTAATTACAACATGTTAAAATTGCCACTTTGTAGGTCTGAGCAAAAGTGTGCCTTTTGGGTGTATCATATGCAAATGAGCGGATGAAGTGCAAACACTGATCACAATGATGGTGGTTGTGAATTATTTTCTCTTTCTCTCTGTACTAAATGGCTGTGCTGTGGTTGGATAATGCAGATTAAGGGGTGGTATTATCCTATTCTGACATCACAATAGGAGCCAAATTACAATTACCTATTTTTCACATGCTTGCAGAGAATGGTTTACTAAAACTAAGTTACTGGGTTGATCTTTTTCACATTTTCTAGGTTGATAGAAGCACTGGGGACACAATTATAGCACTTAAACATGGAACAAGTCAGATTTTCATAATTTGTCCCCTTTAACATTACATTTATGCATTAGGCAGATGCATACATCCAAAGTGAATTCATATTTTATCAGTATGTGTGATTGACCCCATGACTTTTGCTAACGAAGCTACAATAATGTTTTATACCCATCAGAACCTTAAACTTAAAAATTAAATTGTGACAGTAAAGAATTTCCATTTGCAGAGAGAGCTTTACTCTTTCAGATAATCATCAATGACATCATAATCAACAATGACATTATTTCCTGTTTACTCTGAGGAAAAGCAGTTACCATGGATACGAGAGACAAGTATACAGTTTCCTTGTCTTTCACTTGAGTCAAGAGGTGAGCATACAGGGGAAATTGCTCTAATGAAAGACACGTATAAGAAACAATCAGGATTAGGCTGTGTTTAAAGAATTGTGTTATTATTTATTTTCCAAACGATCTCTCTTATAAGCCTAAGGATTAAAAAGCAAAATATTGCAATAAACATTTTACTATACAGTTTCGCATTACAAAGAGCAATATCCAGCAAGCAACAGCCGTCATTTCACTGTTTAGGTTAACTATAGACTCAATATTTTACAGCAATAAGTAACCCACTTCTATACAAAAAAAAAAAAACGAATTAGATTTTTTTGCCAAAACATTACTTGAGAGATGTATTATGTAATTACAAGGTGTTTGTAAATTTCATTTAATTTTTGTCAATGGTTAGACATCTAAATGTTCACCGTTAGCCTCACAGCGTGCTTGAACGACTATTACACGTTTTTTAAGCTTGCTGGGATTCACATTCATGCTATGAATATGGTTCACACGCATTTAAAATAGAAAATAACACCAACATGATACGCAGCCAAGTGTAAACAATGAATAAAACATACACACACACATAGACAAGTAAACAAGTTAAAGGAGTCATTTTCTTCTATTCCATTTGAATTCCCTGAAAAGCATGAACACAGTGGCACAAAACAAAAACTGCTACGTTTAACTGGCCAATGGCAGATGAGTCGGTTCAGGCTGCCTTATTATCCACTTGTTATGTCTGACGTCACACGCTACAACTTCTGGGTCCAAATGCTCCATCAGATACCGTAAGCATACAACAAACTATACTAATAAACACTCACAGGGAAGCATAAAAACTCTATCCTAACATTTATCTCCATACTGAAATTCCTGATGGCCAGAAACTAATATTTCATTAAATTATTGTTGTCTGGGATGCCGTGAGCTTGGAGAATGTACTGTACAAATGTATAAAAATAAAGCTTAAATGTGTGAAATTAATAAAATAGTGCTTATAAATGGCTGTTGAGATTGTAGTTTCATATGAAGCGAGTAGAGGCTTGGACCCGGAAAGGGTATTTTTTACAAGCAGATAGTAATGCCCACCGTGCGGAAAATTACACACTTCACCTTTAAGTAACAGAGGATGGAGGGGAAGCAATTTTCCCTGATTAGAATGATGAAAACCACACGCTGTCGGATTAATGCAAGAGGAAAAAACAGTAATGTTATTACTTGGCAGTGAGCTCCCTGCCACAAATCTCAATCAAATGCACACCCAAAGAAGTGCTTGATTTTCAGGTAAATAAATGCCTTGATATTCAAGTAAACAAATGTACCAACACAGGAGACAAGCCCTTTGTTTATAAGTATATTGCTATATGTTTTAAATTATGGCACACTCTGGGACCCTGTACCGGCTCCAGAATTATCTTATTTTGACTTAATATAAAATATTTGTTTAATTTGTAATGGTCTGTCATGGATCCAGTACCACATATGAGATACTGTTTGAAAGCTTAGACTCTCTACTTTCTGCAGATATGCATCACTTTGAGATATGTTTTACTGTAAGAAAGTTATATACACTTAATTAACACTATCACCCCCCCCACACACACACACAATATTTTATATGATTAATGGCACATCACCAAATGGCTTTCAATTCAAAGAGGTGACAGAACAGAAATGTGGCACAATGCAAGTTGGACTTGAACGCATCATCTTTTTTCATTACACCTGAATATACCGTTCAGGCCTGACATATTTCAGAGTGGCTGGAAAAACTACACATACAGTAAAATCATAGCGCACAAGAAAATGAGCACACAAATAAATAAAAATGTGTTATACACATTTGCAGTACGCAAATATTCCCATGATGCATCAGTCTCTGATTAGCTGCCCATTGTTAAAAACTGTGGTCATGTGATCTGTCATTTCGCTCTGGACTCTTTGATTTTTCTTCTTTGAATGCAATGGCATATGCTCAATAATGCCTGTTGCGGTGGTGTGTTGCAAAGTACAAATGAGTAACAGTATGACAAGGCCACATTCAACAGCACTATTAAAAGCTGTGACTCAAGCCACAAATACACCCTAAAACAACCAGGATAAAAAATGATGGATTTTAGTGATGTTTTGTGGGTATAGTACATTTAAGGACATCTGTTTGTTAGTGTAAACCTAAAGGTTGACTAAATAAACTTCAACAGAATATTAAGCAAATTAACAGAATAATAACGGGGAAACTGCTAATAGCTTATCTTGTGTTCATGGGTATGGTTTCCTAGACAGGGCTTAAGTCTAGACTAAAACTAAAATGCTTGTTTGAGCTATCTTAACTTAAAACAGCTTGCACTGACATATGTATCAGTCCCATTTCCAGTTTTGTCTTAAAATAGACACCAGTAATGTTTATTGTAAGGGATGTTTGTAAAAACTACATAAATGCCCTAATGTAACTAAGACCTAGTCCTGGCTTAATATAAACCATGACCCTGTTCAGGAAACCACTACCACCCTATAGTCTTAAGGCCCTATTTTAACGATCTAAGCGTATGGTCTAAAGCGCACGGCGTAAGTGCACTTAAGGCGTGTCCAAATCCACTTTTGCGAGTTTAATGACGCAAAAAATTGTTGGTGCGCCTGGCCCACGGTCTAAAAGGGTTACTATTTTTGTAATGAATAACGGGTGTGTTTTGGGCGTATCATTCCCTATTTACATGCAGTGGCGGATGCAGAACGTGACATATGGATGGGCATGGATTAAGTCAGGGTGGGCCTGAATCTATAGGTGTCCCGAATCCAGGACTGGTTTTCCCGAAACCTTCTTAACGCTACGTCGTTCTTATGTTACACTGTACCTTATCGTATATGTGCATGTGTACATCACTTTTGAATAAGAAACTATAACAAGTCTATAAACAAGTCTATACTTGACTGCACGTCACATTTTTGTATTATTGATACTGCTTTAAATTGTTATGCAATGTGACATTAAACCTTTTTAGTAAAAAAAGTTATTGGGCTGTCATATACAAAAAAGAGCCTGTGCACAGTGACATGAACTATAGGCTAAATGAACACAAAAAAGATCTCTCTAAGATAGACCGACGGGCAGGGCGCAGATAATTTTTTGGGTAGCCCGACAGGAATTCGCAATAGCCCTGGGACGTCGGGCTTGTGATTTTGCGAGCCCTGCATATGTTTGTTTTGTAGAAAGACTTTCTTTGAAGTCAATTTCGTTTTGTAAAAATTGTATCTTAATTTTAATTAATGTTTAATCAAACAACTATATATTTCCGCGGCCTACATCTTTCTGCTTTTAATGCATTTCTTGAGTTAATGTCTCAATTACACAGTAGGCTTATAGAAAGTTATGATAGGCTATTTGTGGCTTAAAAACAATAGGCGATATTGTATAAAGTGGTAGTAATAAATGTGGCGTGACTTATAGTGATTTATAGCTGAATTACACAGCTGGTATATCAAACATCACTGATCAGATGCTTTCTTTCTATTTTTTTACACCGCTGTCATATTTGTTGTGTGTTTATGTTATTGAGAGGAAAGCGCGCAGCACATATTTATAACGTGTTGTTATTCAAAATACGTTTTCCACTTGCTTGCAAGAAAAGTTCTCAAAGTGATCATGGCTGAAAGCTGCTCGGGAATATTTTTCTCATTAGAACCATAGGCTACTGTAATGCAACATTCAAACTGCTTTATAATAGTTTTTAAATAGGCTAGTTATCAGGCTTACTTATAATTTTACTGTTTTTAATATAACATGCTATAAATAAAATACACTACAAAAAAGTAGTAGCCTAGCCTATCCATGTTTAACTATACAGAGTAGTATTTTTTTATTTATGATTGGGCGGGCCAGCTGTCAATATGGGTGCCCACAGCTCCGCGCCTGTTTACATGCCAGAATTTGTAAGCAGAAAAATTGCAAGCGGAGGAGAAAGACCACCAGTTTAATATTGTCAAAATATTGTTCTAATCAGCGTTTTTTATTTATTGAAATGGTTACTTTTGTAATTAAAGCTTTGGGTTTCTTTAAAAGTTGTTATTTAAATAATGGAGTATTAAATAAAATCAGCAGAGTTTTATTTGCTGAAAAAGGATAAATACATGATCATTATACTTAAAAAAATTTTCTACATGAATAATTTACAAATATGCAAAGGTTTGCACTCTAAAAATGCTTTATTTGTAACAAATAGGAGATAAAGAATTTACAAATGTGTCCAGAGCCGAAATGCTTCAACACCTGGGAGACCACCAAGTATTTTGTATACTTAAAAACCCACGGGGTAGCATTTAAAAAAACTTTCCAAATGATTGCAATATTTGCAATTTTCAAAGCAAAAAAAAAAAAATCAGCTTTCTTACCAAGCTACATCTAAAGTCCTGTAAACTGTTCTCATTTATGTCAAAGAGATGCCTTAATAATCTTTTTTATTTTAATCCATTTTATATTTAAAAATGTTTGTGTGGTGCTGCATGTCCCTGATGTAATAAACAAATGCCCACAAATGCACTTGCTATTTTAAACAACGAAGCGCAGGACGTGAAAATGATAACTGCGTCGAGCTGAAAGTAGTGTCGATTTTTCTAGAATATCCTGCTGTATTCTGATAAGCATCATTACGAATGTTAAGCTAGTTTCAAATTCAGTTAACTGTTAACACTTTACAATAAGGTTGTATTTGTTAATATTAATAATTGTATTGGCTAACATGAACTAACAACGAGTAGTTGTTTTTCTTTATTTTTGTTAATGTAATTGTTCATGTTAGTTCATCATGCATTAAGCAATGTTACCAGTTACAACTTTTGATACATTTTTTTTAATAAATGCTGAAATGAACACAAACTAAGATTAATAAATGCTGTAGTATTGTTCATATTTGCCAATATATTAACAAATACAACCATATGGTAAAGTGTTACCAATGAACTTATCCATGCCTCTCTTGTTTTCCAAAATGATTGTGTCTGTCTAAAGATTTCTTTTAATTAAATTATAATTTCTGAATTATTTTCATGCATTTAATTATCTGAGGTTTGGCAGTCTCTCAAAGACACTTCAGTTTAGGAGCCAATTATAAAAAAACACATCACAATACCAACATCAACAGCTCTTTTAAATTTGCCTGCAATCTTTTTGATATTCGGTTCTGTAAAGGCTTCATGAATGGCCCACTCAGTCAACAATTAACCCTCCCAGATTCCCCATCGCCTCACATCTTACAGAGACTCAGTCAAACTCTTGACCTTGACACAAACACGCCGCCGTTGAGAAATACCCTTGTAAAGACGTGCTCAAATATGAATGAGCCAAACAAACCCACTGTCTTATGAAAAATACATCTCACAACACAAGAGAGACTGAATACATTTACCCACTCTGAAAATATTACTCAGAGCTTTACACAAATTGGCAAGATGACAGATTATTCAATGCGTGATTATATGTTCGTCTTAAAACAAAATAAATGAGAACACATGACGGACAGAGGAGGTTGGGGTGGACAGATCCTACAGAATACTGAATGACTGAGAGAGAAGCAAGCATGGTTATGGTGAAACATTACTAAAAGCTGGATTTTTCATTTTAACCATTACACAATAAACACAGTAAGGCTAAATTATGAGTGTTTATTTAGTCATTAGGCTTTGGTAAATAGATTTTGACACTGCCATCATTAGCGCTGAACTCTTTAATCTGTTTCTCAGGGGTGAGCAGTGTGGGCTAATGCCCGGATCATGTTTCAAACTCACTGCTATGTGCCTTGTGTATCTGTGGGTGCAAAAAGGGTCTCCGAGGAGATTCCTTCAGGCTGTACTTTCCACAATCCCCATCTGTCAGCAAACACACAAAGCTCCTCGGTAACCCCCGCGAAAACTCACGTTCCTTCGACTCACACATTCCCATTGCTCGGAAGTTCTCTCCACTGTTTCTGGAAATACGTTTCTAAATCCACCCTGACCTTATTTTGGCAGCTGCTGTTGTCCTGTGTACCACAGTGCATCTACAACAGGTTGTTAAAGGGGGTTATTTTTCCAGCAAACAGCTTGCTATTTCACGTTGTCCCACTCAGCGATGTGCAGGCCCTGATCCCAGGCTCCGGCACTTGGCAGGGATGTTGGCAACTTACTGCCTGTTTCCAAGGCCTTTCTGATCAACATTGTCTCTTTGGCTGAAGAACAGAGCCGCTGAGACTTGCTGCTTTCACGCGCCGTTAGCTGCGATCTCTGAGAATGTCCAGCACTTTTATTCCCTGACTATCCACAGAGACACTTCTGGACTCACCCGGCCTTGAAAGGTAGCGAGGACAGTCCAGTGAGATGGGGCTTGTATTGTTCTGACCAGCAGGATTGTTGTCTTCTTCACATGATCTAGGTATCATGTTTGAAAACAGAGGCACACATCAGACTTGCTATGCTAATATGTTGTGGGATAATGTTGACGACATGAATAATTCCAGATTGTAATGAGCAGTATGTAATTATGTTAAACAGAGTCATTTTTTCTATTTCTGCCTGGCATTGACAACCTGTGTGTGATGGATGGACATGGAACATTAGACTCCACATAAAAAATATATATAATTCCTAAAAAGTCGATCTATCTTCCATCCATCCATTTTTCTATTTATCCACATATCCAAACCACCCTCCGACCTATCTATCTGTCTGTCTGTCCATCCAGACATCCACCTGTTTATCCATCCATTTATCAATCCATCCATCTATACATTCAGCAATCCATCTATTTATCTATTCAGACATCCACCTTTCCACCCATCTACAGTATCTATCCATTTATACAACCATCCATCATCCATCTTAACATTTGCACATATCTTATGTTCATGTTTGTCTGTCTGTCTGTATGTCTATCTATCCACCTATCCATCCACATATCTATCTACCTTTCCTACCATCTATCCATCCATACATTTAGACATCTATTCAGGCAGTTAGCTATCTATTCATCTATTCACAGTTTTTCTCAGTTGCTTTGGTGCATTTCTCACATCACTTACATTTGCATAACAGTTAATGCAGTTCTCAAAACAATTAGTACAGACTGCAAAACCTAGTTGATACCCTGCAAAAGCGTGTCACTTGCTCAAAATGGATAGGCCATTACTCAAAAGCAAGTATTCAAGTCAATGAAAGTGTCAGTGTCATCAAAATGAAAAGTCCTGACAGCATTGTTTATGAACAAGATAGTCAAATGGCTTAACCACATTTTCATTATGACAGTTTACTCTATAAATGTTTTCCAATGCAAAAAACTAGATCTTGGTGACACTAACAAAGGTTACACATTACTGTATTTAGTGAGGTAACTGAGTACAAGACACTGAATATGTATGTTTCACATTTTTACTGCATACGCTCTTTGCAATTCTAATTTGTTCACAGCATTGTGCAAAAGAAAAAAATACAACAAACATAAAGTCCCTTTGGGTAGAGCTGTGCACAACTGTAAACAACATTGCAGTACATATTGGAACTGAACATACAACACACATAGTACGGTAATCATTCTTGCACATCCAGGCATTCCTCTCTCTCTGGCCACATAATTTCAGAAATTGCTCAATTTAGGAGACATTTTCAGGAATAAAAGATTAAAACTAGTTCAACATTTTTGTATGTACAGTAATGACTCAAGAAATGAGGATTATTAGTTTTGTATGGAATGACTATTCAGCATTCACAAGTATAGTTCATTTTGACTGACATGACATAAGCAAATAATAATGTTATAAAACTGCAGAGAATTGTATAAAAGCAATTGATGGATGTCAAAAAACATTTGCAATTTGTTTGAAAGAATGAGAAACTGCTACTATGATGTGCACAAATAACTAAATGTTGTGTAGGTTGAACTAACTGTTGTGCAAATGTAAATAGTGATGTGAGAAATGCACCAAAGCGACTGAGAAATGTTTTATTTATTCAGATATCCAATTATCCATCCACCATCCATCCATCCGTCCATCCATCTTACCTTTGCACATATCTTATGTTTATGTCTGTCTGTCTGTCTGTCTATCCATCCACCTATTCATGCATACATTTAGACGTCCATTCAGAAATTTACATATTCATCTATACATCCATCGGTTTATCTATTCATACATTCACCTATCCATCTATCCATCCATCCATCATCCATCCATCCTAACCTTTGCACATATCTTATGTTTATGTTTGTCTGTCAGTCTGTATGTCTATCCATCCACCTATCCATGCATACATTTAGACATCCATTCAGACACTTACCCATCCATCTATCTATCCATTTATCTATCTTTCCACCTATCCTAACCACCCTCTGAGACATCTCTCTGTCTGTCTGTCTGTCCATCCACCTATCTATTCACCTATCCATCCATATATCTATTCAGACATCCACCTATCCATCTATCTATCCATCCATCTATATATCCATCTATCTGTCTATTCATCTATTCATTCATTCATCTACTCACCCACCAACCCATTTGTCTGTCTGTCTGTCTGTCTGTCTGTCCATCCAGATATTCACCTATCTATCCACCTATCCATCCATCCATCCATCCATCCATTTATCTATTCAGACATCCATCTATCCATCTGTCTGTCCGTCTGTCTGTCCGTCAGTCCATCTATCCATCTTAACCTTTGCACATATCTTATGTTTATGTTTGTTTGTCTGTCTGTATGTCTATCCATCCATTTATCTATTCAGACATCCACCTTTTCACCCATCTATCTATCCATTTATCCAACCATCCATCATCCATCTTAACCTTTGCACATATCTTATGTTTATGTTTGTCTGTCTATCTGTCTGTCTATCCATCCACATATCTATCTACATTTCCTACCATCTATCTATCCATCCATAAATGTAGACATCCATCCATTCTGTCTGTCCGTCCAGCCATCCATCCATCCAGACATTCACCTATCTATCCACCCATCCATCCATCCATCCATTTATCTATTCAGAGATCCATCTATCCATCTATCCATCTATCTATCTATCTATCTATCTATCTATCTATCTATCTATCTATCTATCTATCTATCTATCTATCCATCTATCTATATATTTATCTGTTTGTCTGTCTGTCTGTCTGTCTGTCTGCCATCCATCTTAACCTTTGCACATATCTTATGTTTATGTTTGTCTGTCTGTCTGTCTGTTTGTCTATCCATCCACCTATCCATGCATACATTTAGACATCCATTCAGACAGTTACCTATCCATCCATCCATTTATCTATTCAGACATCCACCTATCCATCCATCTATCCATCTATCCATCCATCCATCCATCCATCTATCCCACCATCCATCCATTCATCCATCCATCTTAACCTTTTTACATATCTTATGTTTATGTTTGTTTGTCTATCTGTATGTATGTATGTCTATCCATCCACCTATCCATGCATACATTTAGACATCCATTCAGACAGTTTCCTATCCATCCATCCATTTATCTATTCAAACATCCACCTATCCATCTATCTATTTATCAATCCATCCATCCATCCCACCATCCATCATCCATCCATCTTAACCTTTGCACATATCTTATGTTTGTGTTTGTTTGTCTATATGTATGTATGTATGTATGTCTATCCATCCATCTATCCATGCATACATTTAGACATCCATTCAGACAGTTACCTATCCATCTATACATCCATTTATCTATCAATCCACCTATCCACCCAACCATTCAACCACCCATCCTTTAATACTGTTAACAAATGCAACTTTCTTTTAAAGTGTTGCCAAATTGTTTTAAGTGTCGCAAGTATTACACCCAAGAACTAAAACTAAAATGTAGCTTTTAAAGAACTGGCCTCTCTTCTATGAAGCAGAAGTGCTATTTTCAGACTGAACAAGTAGGTAAGGCTCATCTCCCGACACCCCGACTGACAAATAGCTTTGATCCTCCATCAATACTCTTATGTAAGGACAGACACAGGTGTCTGGCCGGCTGACTAATGGCTCAACATTTCAAAGAGACACAACCTTAAGAGAACTGCATCAATTCAACGATGATCTCTTTGTAGTATCCAGTGAGCATTTAATACATAAATAGTTAATACATTCTTCTCAAAGACTGAATTATTGCCTAATATTACAAAGCTATCTGGGATCTCAACTAATTTCACATAATGTCATTCTTGTCAGTCGTATTTACATTCAACATTTTCCTTCAAGACTACTTTTAATTAAGTAGAAAACCACCAGAGTGTCAAAATGACTGCCAAGAAAAGGACACGAGAAGATGTTGGAGGAGGAACAGAGAAAATCAATATTCAAACACAAAATGAATTTGACTGAACTGTGAACTCCTCTTCAAATGGGAAAAGAAATGGAATATGAAAGATGACCCGCCATAAAATCCGATATCCCACAATGGCATCTGTCAGAGCCGAGGAAATAATGACAGCGCTTAATGAAAGTTGAAGCTGGATTTAGTGTTGGTTTATATCTTGACAGCTGTGAGTATGCTGAGTCATTAAAAGAGCAGAACGCTGATTAACTTTCAGCTACTTAAGCGCTGTTGGCTGCGTAAGAAACCATCGATTCTTCTGAGTTAATGTTGAACATGAATGTTTTGTGGGCTGCAGGTAATGAGACAAACTGGAAATCTATTTTTATGCGCCGCCAGACCATTTTGTCCTCCGTTCTTTTCCCATGTCTTTTCAACATGAAATGTTACATAACAGTCTCCATTTTTCTATTTCGACACCATGATTGCACTTAATGACCAACCTCTGTGATTACAAGTCATGTCTATCGACCGTTTATGTGAAAGAACAAATGCCAAATTCCTCTGTAAGGGTCTTTTTTTCCAGAAAGTAGAAAATGGTGAATTTGAAGACTACTTTTATATTATTTCTGTACATTTATAGAAATGGAAGAAACTTTTATTGAATGTGTTATAGTGCATTATACTTTTATAACGGTTGTGCTGCTATTGCACTGCTGTACCAATCGAGCTACAAGAATACACTCAACCAAAATAAGAATTGGGAGGTTTTTAATCCATGTGCATTTCACATAACTCCTAAATCTTCGATAAACTTATTTTTAGCGAATAAAGCTATATTATGCTATATAATGTATACAATTATTTTGTCTGATTCAGATGAAGAACCTGTATTCTCAAAATCTCAAGCGTTATGTCACAGTCCATGATAAAAAAACTTTGATACTTTTGATACTTTGCCGTGTGACTTTTTTGATTGAGCACCCATTTTAAGTTGATGTGGGTTCTTTTAACATTCTGGACCATATTTTAACAATCTACACTCTAAAGGGGGTCGCACACCAGACGCTCAGCTCAGCGCCGCACAGCGCCGTTCTAAAAAAATCAAACACATTGTTTTCCATGAGTATACGCACACCGGCGCCGACAGGTGCCGCCTGTCCGCGGTGCCCAGCTTTGACTCAGGAAGTTGCTCAAGCCCCTGTCGCGCCAGAGAGCGCCACTCACATAGTTTAACATTAAATAACATCATATTTGTCCCAAATCATTAACGATTAACATTGGCTGCTAACGTATATTTTGCACTTTGGAGTAGATGCTTTATGACGAAGCTCACGCTATTTAATGTGCACTTCCGGTTCACGATACCTCCGAGTTGTCCTAGACACGACTCGAAGCGGCGCTGTGCGGCGCTGAGCTACACGGCCGGTGTGCGACCCCCTTAAGAAATGATGTGTTAATTTTTTACACATTTTTTTTTTGTTATGCTTTTAACACATTTGGGTGGCTTCCCGGACAAGGATTAGACTAGTCCTAGACTAAAATGTATGTAAGAGCTGTCCAAACTGAAAACAACTTGCACTGACATATCTTGAAATACATCAGTGCCCTTTGTTTTGTTTCAAAATGCAAACAAATAATGTTTTTAGTAAGGCATGTTTGTTAAAACTAGTTATATTTAATAATTAAACTGAGGCCTAGCCGTGGCTTAAACTAATCCCTGTCGGGAAACCACCCAATTATGTGTCATTTTGTGTTAAAATAAAACACAAGTTGTGTTAAAAGTAACACACAATGTGTTGTTCCAATAATATTCTGAGACAACGTATTTGGTGTTTTTTCCTAAACTAACCCTGATTGTGTTGTTTTTAACACATCCGTTCTAAGAGTATAAGCACATGATCTAAAGCGCATACATAAAGTGCACGAGAGGCGTGTTCGAATGCCATTTTACTAGTTTAACGACGGGAAAAATAATCTATGCGCTTGGTGCACAGTCTAAAAGGGTTGTTCCTATTCTCTTAATGAGTAATGTGTGTGTTTTGGGCGTAATGTGCAATAAACCAATGAGAGTATTATCTCCCATTCCCTTTAAAAGCCAGTTGCGCCAAGTTCATAACTGTAGTTAAATAAAAGTGTATCACCATTTTAGTATTATAAATGACGTTTTAATGATGTGAAGTGAATTAAAGGCGGAGTGCACAATGTTTGACTACCGACTACCAAAACACACTTGTAGCCAATCAGCAGTAAGGGGCGTGTCTACTAACCAACATCCTTGCCGGGGTTGCGTATTTGTGGGGCGGGTCTATCAAAAGAAGGTCCAGATTCTATTGGGGTAGGGGGTGATTTCAAATGTCAATATTGGCTTTCACTGTGCTCTCCGCCTTTAATATTATTGCTGCAATAGTGTACATGATGCATTTTACTTTTGTATATTTCTAAGGTAGTTAAATTTGATATACTGTTGCGTAGATGATCTGAATCAACGCATTATATTATCTAAAATAAAATGAAAAAATATCTGGCTCTATATATTTTTTTAAGTCTGAAAGGTCTCTGCTGTTGTGTCCCGCTGACAGGCGCAGAGGGTGGAAACAGTAAGTGATGCAACTCTTTCCATAGACTAGATCGTCTCATTTCAGTTGGCTTTGTGGACTTCAAAAGCTGCAGTGTTCAAAGAAAGAGTCTCGCCTTCAAAGTCTGCATCCTTATGCTGCGTTTACACCAACTGTGTTTTAGGTGTCAAAATCGCGTCTACGCGCCTAGTTTGCCGCTTGAGAGGTTTGAATGCATTTGCGCGTCTAGAGCGAAGTATCCGCTTCTTGTGTAAGGGGCAAGTGCTATGCGGTTTGTCTGTTTGCAGGATGGCTGATGTTGATTGTGCATTTATCGAGAAAGTTACCAGTTTGTATTTAGTAATCTTACTATAGGGGGGAAATAAATGGCGCGGGTCGATAAACGTCACGTGACTCAAAAGTGAAATGTGTATTTACAACTTACTAGGTTGCCCAGTGTCCTTACTGACACTCTTCCAAGCAAGGTCCTTTTTATTCCTGTCTCCAGAAATAAGAACTTGTGTTGTATAGCTCCGGGTGACTGCTCACGGACAATATCAAGCGTTCCTTCATGTTGAATGAGTGACTCCGTGCGGGGCTGCCGGCACAGCAGCAAGCAGGCTCCTGATTGGTCAACGCAGTGCGAAAATCCGCCAAAGTTCAAATTTTTCAACTCGTGTGTCAGTCGCAAATCCAAGTCAAAAGCAAAATGCACAAAAAGCACCATTCCCGCGTACCGCACCATACGCTCAATTCGCGCCATTAGCGCAAACTAGACGCGCGAATGAGGCGGAATTGCGTATGCCGCGCCAAATGCCTCATCTGCGCTGCGAGACCTCCAGACAAGCGTCAACGCGTCTTCACATTGAAATCACTCGCTTGATGCCCTACCGCGGCTGGTGTAAACCCAGCATTAGAAGGACCCACCCCTTGAATTGGGAAGCACCCTGAGCAATGCTATTAAACCAAAATGAGAATTGTGAGATTCAACATGACTGCTCTGGCTAAGTACCGCCTTCCAGTTTAAAGAACCAATCATCAATCGATAAAGAGTGACAATTGCTTGGGGGTGGGGCTCAGTATGAAGTCACGTGAGATGCTTGCCAACCACATGTTTTTTTTTTGGACAATTCCAGCTTAAGAAACAAAAGTTATGTTACAGTTAAAGTCAGATTTAATATATGTTGTTAAGTGTGATTTTAGAGATCCTCATTCAAGTAGATAGGACTTTAGACTTGCGTCACTGAATTACTGCCCAGAGGTGTTAGAAACATGGCCGCCTATGGCATGACTTCCCTAAATGGACTTTGTTGGAATTTGACAACTCTAATTGGCATCAACACTAAAAAAGCACTTGTAAGCTACTCTACTGGTATCCTCATTGTGCAGAATTAAGTTTCAACCAATACACTCGTAAAAATAAAGGTGCTTCACAATGCACACAGACCGTCCTTTAACAGAAAAAAAAGGTTTTCTCTGTTACTGTATGTTTGTTTCAGATTGCATCCATGCAATGTAAATCCATAAATCCACCCTGTCACAACAATATTAAAGTTAATCACCACAGTTTGAGAAAAACACCATCCCTCATTCTCTCGTCTCACATCATACAGGTTAAGATAAGGTGATCCCGAGCCACCAGCCTCCAGGGTCTTGTACAAAAGCTCCATTTCATTTTCGAGCTGTATGTAAAGTCAATGGCCTCTAAAATAAACTGTCAATCCACGAAAACCTCCTTCATCTAGCTGCAGCAATTCTTTTTCCTGGGTCTTCCTGCCCCACCCTGCCTTTCCTCACATGAAATACATCAAAAAGTCTCTCTGCTCCTGTACAGCTCCCTCCTCCTCCTCATTCCTCTACCACCACCATCAGAACATAAGTTTTCAAAACATTGATCCATGTCGCCCAGACTATTTCCATTTCAATCTATTTTTACACTGCGTGGAAGGAAGGTCATTTGCACTAGGGAATGGTTCATGTGTTTTGCAGCGAATGATGATAAATCGAAAGGCCGCGGTGAATAACGATAAAAAGGATTTGATAAGTTACCATTCTGTTGGCATTCACTCTTCTGTACCTCTGTCAGACTGAATCACGGCTCAGCGTTCTCCACACACTTAGATGGGGTACGATCTTGATTTAATCTGCACATGAAAATAAACATTTGTGAATCAAAATCAAGAGTTACATGCAAATTTTGCTAAATCAGTTTGGGAGTAATCTCATCGGTGCGTGCTCCAATGTCAATGCTATTTTAAACACAATATAAATAAACAAGTTAAAAAGGAATAATGATAGATAAGAGTTTGTTCGAAGGTGGTATGCGCACAAAAACCTGTTTATCAGAACAGTCTATCAGAAAGTACGAATTTGAATTGCTTAAGACATAAATATTCATTAAACTTTCTCTCTGTTGCTCAGGAATAATCTTAAAGCTAATCAATATTGTAAAGGTAATGAATAATTTATTTAATAGTATAATACATATGCTGCTGGCTCAGTGGGAGACTTGTTAACTGTGTTAAACACCATTAAAAAATGCCTGAGAGGTTTCTTAGACCTTCGCACGATGTCTAGTTAGTCAACTGTTCAGACTAAATAAATGTCTAGAGCTTTAACCACAGAGTTCAAATACGTTACCTCGTATCTATAGTGTTTATCTTAAAGAGCACCTTTTTTATTTCTAAAAACAACGTTATTTTGTGTATTTGGTATAATACAATGTGTTTGCGTGGTTTATGGTTTAAAAAACACATTTTTTCACATACCGTAGCTCCAGATTTCACTCTCTTCCTAAAACGCACGGATTTGAAAGCTCTGTGTCCCTGATTGGCCAGCTAATCTGTACATTGTGATTGGCCTGAATACCTCTGACGTCAGCCAGAAATGTGACGCTCCTTACCATGTTTGGAAGATTCGCTCACAATGCAATGCTGACAGGAGTTAACTTACAGGCTGGGGGAATTATAATAATGTCGGCCTTTTCTCCATCACCAATCCCAGGAAGTAAACGGTTTCCTACAATCCGTGTGTTTGTTGTTGTCCAAGAAAAGAGATTTACGATGGAGACGATAACTCGCGTCATCGTTTACTTCGTAGGATGTTAAGATAAACACTATAGATACGAGGTAACGTATTTGAACTCTGATCTATAGTGTCAAAAGTGGCACTAAGATCAAAAAGAATCAGAATAGATAAACAGCCAGAATCAGAAGCCATTAACAAGTCATTAGTGACCTTAACTAAAGCTCTTTCCATACTGTGGAAAGATGAGAAAGCAGTTGTGGTTTGTACCTTTTGCATATCATTAACATGTACTAGTACACATTCACACACCAAAGGAAATGTAAAATCATGAATCAGATCATTGATGCTCTCTAAAGAGTATTTGAAGAGCTCAGATGGAAAACCCTAAGTGCGTCTGACATGTTTTCTTGTAAATAAGCATTTTCATCAGGCTTTAGTTTCAGTAATTTCACTTTAATGGCAATGAAAAGGTTACATGAAATAAAGTACATAAAAAAAAATAATTTCTAAAAAAATGTCTCACTGTCCTTTCTGAATAAAGGTAAATGGCTTAAAAATGTGGTCAATATCCTAATATATTCATTAAAAAAAAAAAAACATGCACCTTGACATACACGCATCATCATTTATTCAATTCTTCCTCTGTGCATTTTGAGGACTTTGCTGAAAATCATTGCAGCGTTTAATGGATTTTGCCAACAAACCGGCATTTCTGAATTACCTGAGGCCGTAAATAAGCAGATTTGAAGCGAAAATATTTGATAAACGTATAATACATGCCGAGAGCATTCGGTCAATATCAATATCTCATTTTTGACGAAGGTGGCCTTTGCATTTGAGCTCTTCATTTATTGTTTAAAATGTATTTAAAGTGTGCATTATTTTTTTAAATGAAAGCCATTTCGCATGTTCGTTGTGATCTTATTTAATGCCATTTATATATTTTAACGTAAATCAAATGTTTTGCGGCCACTGTATGGCAATTCCTGAAATGCCCACTTGTAGAAGATGTTACAGTACTCTACCGTAACAATCACCCATCAAACACTGTGTCTTATTGTAATGCTTTATTCAAATATTTAAAATCATGTTTTAATTAAAGATGCATGTACAAATTCTGTTCCTCTCTCTTCTTGAGTTTCTCTGAGGACCGAATTCAAATTACACAGCAGCAGTTCCACAAATAGTTGAAGTGGATTGTAATTAAAACACAGTTAGCCATGAGGAGCTTTCTGGGCAACAATCTTATCCAATATTTAGTCCTTAAATCATGTTGGGCATTTCTTTGCCTCCTCTATATATAAAAAAGGAAACTTAAGAGCGGACAAGACAGTCAAAACCTTAAGAGGAAGTTTTGCTTACCCCATCAAAAAAGAAATCAGAACTTGGAAAAGTGTCTGCCAGGGGGTCGTCCTATAAAGTTTATCCCCTTCAAAACTGACTACCTATCAAATGTTTAACATAACGGTCTGCCAGCGAGATAATATATACCAGCCACTCCAAAACCCTACAATGCAAATCAGCCCTTATGCTGAGTGTTTGCAAAACTGTGCCAAGTTTAACTGTATATAAACTAAAGGTGGAGTTTGCCAACATCCCAGTCGGTACATAAAAAGTGACATATCGTCCTGTAGTCTGACTGGGAGCGGTTAGAGAAAATGTTAAGGTTTTTTCTCTTGCATGACGAAGCAAACAGTATCATTTGTCAAAATTAATGAATCCACATTGGTGCATTTATTGGAGGCAATAACTTTGAGTGCACTCTACAAAGAGACTTGATGTAAAGTTAAAATGAATAATGAAAACATCAAGGCATAAATAAAACAAGTCTGCATTATTGATTGGCTCCACAGGTCCAGTTTTTAGGCATGATTAAATCGGCCATAATTCTGCAGACCTTACATATAATGTACCAGTAAAGTACAAGGTCGATAACAAGTCAAATGTGTTCAATCTCAGACAGACAGTTCGAGTGAAGTAAACAACATCTCATGTATGCACACGCGCACACACACACCTATTGCCCATGCCAAAAAAATGTATTTAGGAGTGTGACAACCTTACCAAAACCACTTTCACTCTGTATGTCAAGTTTTTTAACAATTAGTATTAGGGCCAAAGTATTGTGCCGTTTTTACGCATGAGGACCTGTGCAATTTAGTCATCAGAAGAGTGCATGCGTACATTACACACACAATCAGATTTTTAAAGCCCTGCGTACCTTATAAGCGTAGTTCGTGCATGAGCCTACAGGAGGTTGTAGCCCAAGAGATGCATTGCTTTTTGTCGCACATACGTTTGCGTACATTTTTAAAAACAGACTACACTCCAGGCTTTATATATCCAATGTCAGATTATCTAAAAAGCATCTTGAACACATTTTTACATTACTGAGACAGCATCTTTAAACCTTAACTTATTTAATAGCAACTGTGGTATTTAACCTCTTTTCTCCTTTAACATGAAATCACAAAGCAGAGGTCACACTTATAAATAACAACTACACAAACAAGAGAGCCCAGATGCAAATGCTTTGGCAATACAAATGTACAGTATTTGTCATGTCAAAAACATTAAAAATCACTAACCCTTGGCTATGTATACTGTGTTAGACTTGATGAGACTAGTGCACTTGCAGTATGTGTTGCTATTCTTGTGTTGCTCAAATTGCTTCTTTTGTTACCTTTGGACAAAAGCGTCTGCTAAATGACTGAATGTAAATGCCAATAAAGCACACGTAAATTCAAAATGAAAACTGAGAAAGAGAAAGCACTTGGTTTCAAAATCACACACTTTATTCCAACAATTGCAACACTGACTTACGGGGCACCGTGTGCACAGCTCACAGAAATTTGTGCATACACAGACATCAAACAAAATATTATACACTGAAAAAATTATTTATTCAATTTACTCCATTTTTAAAGGTAAGTGGTTGGAATCAATTTATTTAAGCTACATTTAAACACATTTTTTTATTTAATTTTATTTTATGTTTTTTGTTTAAATGTAGCTTAAATAAATTGATTGCAACCACTTACCTTAAAAAAATTGAGTAAATTGAATAAATATTTTTTTTCAGTGTAGAGCTTTCAGTCTTTTCCATGGCACCTACATTTCTAACAATCTGCTTTCATGCAAAAACCTCCAAAATTAAAGTGTTGACTAACTTTCAAATACTACTCAATCGGAATAACGACATAATGGTATTATATTTACATCTGAAACGGCAAGTTTTAATAAATGACTTGTTTAATGGTGTCATTAATGCATTTTGCACAACAACTGCATTATCCAATAAAAATAATGTCATTTTAAATCCATTAAGTATATAAACAACGAAAATGACATAAGCTATAGCCACTCAATTGATTTTAATGTTCAATAATGATTTAAAAAAATATATGTTTAGATAAAATTATTAGAGGATTGCATTATTGCATCAAATTTTACCTCATATGTGAACATGTATGACACTGCCACACAAAGACGCATGTTTTAACCACTCAATATATATCTTTTATGATTTTATGTATATTTGAGTTTTAACTGGGTTTTACATGTAGTCTTAGTCATTTTATTCAATTTTTATCTCTTACTCTTAATTTGTGTGTATGTCTTTTATTTTGATATGGTCTACCTGTCCTGTGAGTGATCACATGGCAGGAAACAGGAAGTGACTATAAAAGGAAGTAGCAAAGAGCACATGGGGAGCTAATGCTAAAGCTCAACCAAACTGTTGTTGGTCAGTCGGTGGAGTTTGCACATTTGGACTTTTAACACGATTGAACTTTTAGATTGTTTTAGGTTTAGTTTTCTTGTATTCCTTTCTTTTAACAGTTTTAATGTGTTGTTTTAAGTTCATTGTGATTGTTGTAAATACACTTATTTAATTTCACTTCACTTGTTTGTCATCCTTTTAACATTGTTTTAACCTCACACAGTAAGATCTGACCCCTTTTAACTATTTGTAACTTAGCTGATAGGGCTGATCGTTACACATGTGTGATTCCACGCCCCCGTGAACTCTGGCGAACTTTGGCATTGCACCCAGTGCTTTAAGTGGCCCAAAAGAGGTGCCGGTACTCATATATATATATATATATATATATATCTTTTTTTTTTTTTTTTTTGCTGACTCGACTCCTATATTGAAGGGGTTTTATATTCAGCAGTCAACAGACGACCTTGTAAAAAATAATAAATCCTTTTATAAGTTTCTGGATTTGCTTGAGCTAGAAATAGCCACTGAACATAAATAAAATGTGCAAAAGGATTTTGAAAAAATATACCATTAGAAAGTGCTACTGTAGAGCTTTTGAACATAAATAAAATGTGCAAAAGGATTTTGAAAAAATATACCATTAGAAAGAGCTACTGTAGAGCTTTTGAACATAAATAAAATGTGCAAAACGTAGATATGTGAGTAACATTTTCAGCATGGTTAAATGCTAAAACTAGTTGTTCAGATAGAAAGAGCTTAACATTTTTTTTTTAAATGACACCAAGACTATGGGTTCAAGAATAACAAAATACTGGCCATTTTAAACTCGAAAGTCATTTATTTTGTCCCATTGTTTTCCATTTTGCGGGTGGTAAAACTACTGTGTAGGTGGTTCAAATTCATTTAAATTTCGCTCACTTGTAGTTTAGCAATTAAACTAAATGTCTATTACAATTTCAAGAATGTTTTCTGCACATCGCCTGACGAAATCCGAAGTTGCGTCGAGGGGAACCAAACTGACAGCCGCGACAGCGGAGATTATCACGTACCTACAAGGCTTGCGTCTGACCTGCAGCTATCATTATGGCTTGGTGGGATGTCAGCCAGCGAGTCCCCTGATTCTGACCGTGTTCTTTTACTACTCAGAGTCTAAAACAAGGAGGGCATATTAAGTGTTCATTGTATTTTCATTTTAACCGAGCAGCTATGGTTGCGCGTTTCACACACCTCTCCAGAGCACGTTGACACTGCTGACCGTCCGACGCACGCGCTTTTAACTTGTAAACGCAAGGGTGTATGGGTAATGTAGTCTCTGCTCTCGGTGGGACGAATTAGGAAGCGTACATTAAGGGCGCCCTGAAAAGCCGCAGCGCAGCAAAGGATTCAATTAAACCTCTGATTTTTAAACAGATGTGCAAATGAGCGTTCCGGTACGCTAAAAGCACGTTCTGGGCGCACGGAGAGGTGGTGGTACGCTCAAGAGCTATTTTTAGAAGTGGCGGTACTGAGTAACGGGGCGTTCCGGCCCACTTAAAGCACTGATTGCACCAAGAAGATGAATCTAGAAATCTGTAATATAACATCGAGACTGTCACATTTTAAACCATGCATTTTCTACACAGATGAGGTTAACTGCACATTACCTTACTGAGGTTTGGAAATGTTGTAAGTGTTTCTTAATTCCTCAGATAGCAAAATGCAGCAGCAAAGAGCTTGTGAGCGTGCTCAGATGCTAATGACGTCTGCGACTGCGCTGTCTGCAGCGCCTGTCGCCAGAATAAAGTAATGTAACATGATCAAAACAACAAAAATCTCAGAAGAGTGACAAGGATGCAGCACAGAATATAATAATGTGCACATTAAACAGATTAAAAGTCAAATAACAGATTAATGGACGCTTCTTTGATTTTGAGGTTGCATGCAAAATCCATTTGGCTCAAAAAAACCAAGAGGGCACGTACCTCCTCGGTTTGAATAGGCATGACCCCTCTGCTGAATTATATCACATAAGTACCAAAGAAATCACAAGTAAACAAATAGAAATAAAATATAACAAATATCCAAGGACTACATTCTCTTCCAATCATCAGATATGTTAATAATCATCTCAAATGTATATTTTCACGCAACAATCTTTTCAAAACGACAGCGTATTTTATGAGGTGGCTTATTCATATTAATTCATATGACCACACTAGGGGTGGGGTTCCTTATTATTTTTTAATGGCAATTGAATGTTTTTGTACGATTTACTTACGTACAAATTCATACAAATTAGCCAACTTGTAAAATATGTACAAATTCCTGTGAGATCAGGCTGGAAATTATGGTTGCAGTGTTTTCGTGTAGTCATTTTTACTGGAGATTTGGGCTTGTGACAAGTAAAACTATAACTTCTGACAAATTTAAAACAAAAAATAATGTAGAAATGATTTACTGAGAGAGAGAGAGAGAGAGAGAGAGAGAGAGAGAGAGAGAGAGAGAGAGAGAGAGAGAGAGAGAGAGAGAGAGAGAGAGAGGGAGGTATAAACAGTGTGACGAGATGCTGGAGAGCAGCTTGTCTGATTACTGCTGATTAAGCTCTATAATTGGAGTTCTCCAAAACAAGATGACCTCTGCTTTGTTTACTGATGGGATTAATCGTGGCCTGGCAGAATTAAAAATCCCAGCTGAATTAATTCCTTCCTCATTAGACTGAAGCTTTTAAAATGCAGGCCGCGTAAAATTTGCCCTGAGTCCCCAGTGAGTCGGATTAAAGTTCAATGCTGTTTTTAAGTTGATCTGATAGATTTGCCATTGATGAGCAAACATGTACTGGGGGAACAAGTACGTCAATAAGAGAAATAAAGAGAGCTTTTATTCTGGGATGATTTAAATCTGATGGCCATCATTTACACAATTTACAACAGTTGCCAAGTACACTGAGAAAAAAAAGATTCATTCATTTTACTCAATTTTTTAAAGGTAAGTAGTCGCAATTAATTTATTTAAGCTACATTTAAACAAACGTTTTTTTGTTTTGTTTTTCTATTTTTTTAAAGGGGCCATTGCATGATAATCTTTTTCCATGTTTAAGTGCTATAATTGGGTCCCCAGTGCTTCTATCATCCTAGAAAATGTGAAAAAGATCAACCCAGTAACTTAGTTTAGGTAAACCATTCTCTACAAGCATGTGAAAAAATAGGTTGTTGAAATGTGGCTCTCCTTATGATGTCATAAGGAGCTCTTATTATAATACAGGTACCGCCCTTAATCTGCACTATCCAACCACAGCACTGCCATTTAGTGCAGAGAGAAAGAAAGAGAGAGAAAATAATTGACAGCACAATTAAGTTTCAATTGCAACAAACCACCATCATTCTAATCAGTGTTTGCGCTTCATCTGCTCATTTGCATTTTAAAGGACACACCCAAAAAGGCACATTTTTGCACACACCTACAAAGTGGTTATTTTAACATGCTATAATAAATTATCTATATGATATTTTGAGCTAAAAATTCACATATGTGCTCTGGGGACACCAACGATTTATTTGACATTTTAAAAAAGTCTTGTGCCATGGCCCCTTTAAATGTAGCTTAAAGAAATTGATTGCAACCACTTACCTTAAAAAATTGAGTAAATTGAATGAATAGTTTTTTTCAGTGTATCTTATTTCTTTAAACTTCAACAAAGCCTTGAACCAAAACAAACTGTTTCAATGTGAATGACAATATTCACAGGGCACATGCAAATAGATAAAACGTAACTGTACGTTCACACCGCCGCCAGCGAATAAGTATCTAAACCCTTCCCCAATTATCAAACCTTCTACATTTCTCCTTTACATTGTACATTTTATCATTGAGACCTTAAGAAATTTCTGTAGAAATTACAGTATTACTGGGTATTACTGGCAACTAGCTGCCAGTTACTTACCAGTAGCTGCCAGATTTTACATTTATGTTTTTTACTGGCAACAGTTTGTTCAAAGTTAAATGAACATGAAACATTTTCAGTCTTTATCTTCTACAGTAAGTTACTGGCAACCAGCTGCATAATTACATAATACATTTTTTACAGTGTAGAAAAGTAGGCGTTTCATTTAGAATTGGAACTGGCATCAGAGTGACAGTTTGAGGGGGTGGAGTTAAAGGATGGTCCCACCCAAACCATCTAGCTGACATCATCGGAGAATGATTGCCACATGAGGACGAAAGTACATTTTCAGATTTTGATTAAAGCTTATGAGGGCACGTGTATTTAAAAAAAAAAAATGACTTACATGGATAAATATTTCATCAAAACAAAATAATTCTCAGTTTTGATTTCATTGGGACTTTAACACTCATAGTCCTAAAGTGGAATGCGGGGAGGGTTTTTGAACAGGTCTGGTTCCTATCGTCAGGATTTAAAATGCGCCCAGGTTTGCTATTGATGCGTTCCACCACGGGGACTCCGCAAATGAGCTGTCCTCAACCTGAAGATATGTAGCCCTAAGTTGTGCGAAGGATCCTCTATAGGGATACGCTGTCCCTCAGCATGAAGCATGGATTTAATCACTTAACCTGTCAGCGTGCACGAGTAGTAAATAAAAAACCCTCCTCCCACAAGACCTTTCTCAGAAAGCTCAGAAAGACACACGGAGGAACATATTTCCATTAACACTGACAGCCGTTCTTAAATGTTTAATTTCTCTTCCCTCAACTAGCGAGGAACGCTGTGACCCAACAGCAAGAGAGACTTTATTACCGCGTGGCTAATGGTCCAGTGCAACACAGCATCTTTATTTCAAAACATCAGCATTAGGAAGATAATAAACAAACTCCAAATGCGACAAGACGGTTAATTATGATGTCGCAGCTGCCGTGCAGATTTGCATTAATATTACAGTTGCTGGCATCAAAGATGCTATCAGTTAGTAAGTTAGGAGAACAGAGGCCAACATGCCAAGTGCTGACTTACTAGTGCCGTGCAGCCTATGTAGAGACAACATATTATTAACCTCAACTTGAACAGAATTAAAACCACAAAACCAGGGTGATGATTAAAAAAATGCAGTACATCGAAATTGTTTGTGTTTGCGTGTTTTTTCTCACTGCAACAAGCAACTCAACTCTTCAACGTCGGCACCTTGGACTCCTTGCGACTCCTTGCGACTGTTTTTGGATTAAAAGTGTTTGCTGACAGAGCATCCAAATTGCCTTATTTGCTCCTCCAAATAACAGGGCCTCAGGTAGATTTCTTGCAGTAACACATCAGACTGGCAGTCTTCAATTGTACGGCTCTTTAGTCAAGTGCATTTCATCAGTCCTTCAGTTATCAAATACCTTACAACAGCAATTTCCCTGGGACTTTAGGGTTGTACGCAAGTTGTAAACTGGAGAAAACTGCTTTTCCACCTAGGGGAATAAATATCTGGGTTATTCCTGTCATGCAGTACCTTCACCGTGTTCAAAAGTTTAAAATAAACACTTTACTGAATGTTTACATGATTTTGAACGTGCATGCTTAAATGGTTTGCATACAAAAAATTGAAATGGATGACTTGGACTACATAATGAAGAAAAAGCAGCCCATAACAGACAGAAATCACTTTACTTTTTTTGGCGCTTGGGTGGTGCCCTACGGTCCTGTTTTGTACCTTTACAGGTATACTAAACACAGTACCTTAAGAATCTATTGTGTACCTTTACAGTTAACTGTTTTGTACCCCTACGGGCACAAAATTGTTCCTTAAGGTACACAAAAGGTCATTAGGGTATAGTATTGTACCCCAAAAGGTACATTTGTGTTGTGTACAAGTCTGATCTCACAATAATTTGTACGTATTTTACAAGTTGGCTAATTCGTATAATTTGTACAAAGTTAATCGCACTTCGATTATCATAAAAAACAATGGCGAAACCACACCCCACTTTTTTCTCTGGGGTGTCACTGGGGTGGTACCCTAAGGTCCTGGGCCCGGTTCCCCGAAACGTTCTTACAGTATCGCTAAGTAGTTCTTATCCTATTTCTTAACCTCTCTCTTAACTCTATGACACGATTCCCAAAACGTTTGTACGCTAAGTATATCTTCTGTAAGTCACACTTTCGTAAGCTCTCTCTTAGCGTTGTTTGAGCGCAAAACGCTATCGCTGCAGTCTTTAGAAATCAGCGCAGCGCAGTTCAAGTCAAACTATGGTATGCTGACAATGACTTTATGTTATGGACATTTTAAGACTTATAATAAAATATGTTTGCCATGGATACAGGACTATTTATGCAGTTGACTTTATTTGGTATCAGAACTTTATTTGGTTCCCTCTGTGTTTATAGCGTTTACTTTTATAATTTATTTAGAAAGATTAAAGATTTGAATTGGTTATACTAAAAAGCAATAATATCATGTATTCTATTATACAATTTATTAAATATTTCTTATTTGACAGTTTTATGTCTTTTAACCTGTCTTTTCCTTTTTTTCTCTACTGTTTGTTTTAAAACTTTTATGTTTGCATACATAATAAATATATATTATACATATAATATGATTCATACTGTAAAAATAATTGACTTACAATCAAGAACAATCAAGATACATTACATAAATGCACACACACATATCTCAGTAGCCATTAAAACTTTCAATGTATATAAAGAATAAACGTATAATGTGATGATAACGCTATAAAAACACTGAAGGGAAACATAGGGGGAACAGACTTCAACACAACACCGGCCGCGGAGCTGTTTAGTCCATGGCTATTTTTTTTATTCGGCAACACTTAAAACCTTTTGACAATTTGCCTGACGTGGCTAAATAAATAAAAATCTCCCCTTCCGAAGACAACCCATCATGGAGCTGCTTGATCTTCTCAGACCATATTCTCTATCTAACTCTCTCTGTTTATTGTAGATAAGTTACTTTTTATTGAAAACATTAATGGCAAGAAATACCGCATTAAACAGAAGTACTACAGCTGCTTGCCAAGTAATTCTGATTGTAAAGTACCTTACCATTAGTATAAAAGTGTATTATATAATTTTTAAAAGTCGTTAAACCCATGCCAAGAAGCGGCACAAGTGGCACAACGGGATAATGAGGGTGGATGATTAGCGAGGAATACCCGGTTTGTCTACCCGTATTACTGACAATTTGATAATTTAATTAATAGTCTATATTTTACGGATAACTTAAATTATGTTAAAATAAATGTTACTGGAATAATTTGAGTAATGTTCCATATAGAGCGTGTTGTCTTTCTTAACGCCGTAATGCACCTTCGCGTGAAGTGGAAAATCATTCCCTGAGAGAACGATCGCAAATAATTCAGCATCTTCACTTGGGACAGCGACATTGTTACGTCGAACTTAGAGGCAGCGTGTTAAGAAGCTTCCTAAGAGACACTTCGGGGAACACACTTAGGAACATGAACATAACTTTGGTAAGATATATCTTTTTGAGTCTTCTTAGCGCGCTAAGAGTGAATGTTATCGGGGAACCGGGCCCTGTTTCGTACCTTTACAGGTATACTAAACATAATACAATGTTGTTTTTGAGGTACATTACAGTACCTTAAGAATCTATTGTGTACCTTTAAAGGTACGGTTAAGAAATTGTACCTATTTTACGAGTTTGCTCATTTGTATTAATTCATCCAAAGGTAATCGTATAAAAAAGTACGATTATCCTAAAAACAATAGCGAAACCCCAACCCTTAACCCCAAAGTCACAGAGGGCAATTTGCACAACAATGTACGAATCAATGTGGTCATATGAATTAATACAAATTGCCTTGAAATAGCATTGTACATACTCATAAAGGTACAAAAGTTTTATGCTTGATAAAATACCAAAAGCACATTTCTGACTACACTTTAGACACAACATATTGTAATATTTCGAATAAATAATTGACATTTTTATATTTGTGTTACACCATAGTTATGTTGAGTTTACTTTTATTCAATAATGTGGATAAAGTCAAATAAATAAAGAATGACAAAGTGGTCTAAAATTTTAAAAAATTCTAGTATACGTATATTCAATAACATTTTACAAACAAAAAATATGCTTGTGTTTTATTTTGAGCAAACAATGATTAGAAATAATGGTACAAATGTTGTCTGGAACGGTACCACTTAAAAAGTATGTACCTTCGAGCTTTAAAAATGTACCTTTTGAGGTACAGTACTAATATGTACCTGTTAGGTACAAGTACTTTTTGACTGGGTACCACCCCAGTGATAGCTTTGTACCATTATTTCTAAGTATGAAGTTATGTAAAATAAACAGTACATATATAAATATTCATATATTCAGACATACAGTACTGTACTGTATGCTTAAGCACTTAAAGTTAAAGAGCACCTATTATCCGATACACAGATGGCAACATCCACAAAGATGGCAACATCCACACGTCTAAATGTGATATTGTTAGACAACTTTATAGATATCTGTGATTTAAAAAAAAAATAATGTTTTATATTCTCTATATATAAAAAAACAAACAGGATGCATAAAAGAGATGCACTGCATGCTGGCAATGATTCTCATCTTCTGCAAGAATAAATAGGCCTGTCAGAGATTGTGAAATAATGTACCCCCAAATCAAATCATATGTTAGCCAAATTGTAGCCTGCAACCATTGACAAAATACATCACACTTAAAGGATTTCTAAAGTACAGATATTTCAAAACAAGGCAACGCAAAACTAATTCTGTTTTCCTCTGAAAAACTGGAGTGCACTTCACTTCATTTTGTGATTTGTGTTAAAGACACAAACGTGCATGTTAAAGCTATTTGTAAAAATGTTACATCTGATTTTAGAATGGATTGTTTTAGTCGAGAAATAAATGGTGACATTTTATTTAAAGTGCAGCTCAGAATATCAATGTCCACCAGAAAGCAATGTTAAGTATGTGATGTCAATGTCTAACAACTTGATTGCTCTCAAATGTGACATATAACTCATTTAGCACATTTCCCCTTAATAATAACATGTTTATCTGTTGAAATATTCAGAGTTTAATTGCTGAAACTGAAGGCAATAATTGCGTGCTTGAATGTTTTGTGGCCGCAGCAGTACTACGTGCATAACGGTGTGGTGCTCATTAGATGCCTGCCATGACATTAATCTTCATTTAGAGGGCCACAGAGATAGTTCACAGACAAATGAACTAAATCTTCAGGCTTCGGCGAAACAATGCACAGAAAAACAGCACAGAAATAAGCAATATTACAGAAATTAAAGTATAACATCTCCCGGGTGAGTTTATCTTCTGTTTATGCATACATGTGTTTTCATCATCTGTTAATGCAGACGGGCCCTTAGAAATGTACGTAATGCTCAGTCAGCAAAATTACTCCTATAATTTCTTGTCGCATGAATTAAAGTTGTTATTTATCTGTGGCACTCTTTATTTTTGCAATGTATTGCTGAAAGGAAAGATATTTATGATTTTGAGTGCATGTTAGCACTATGCACTATGAAATGCAACATGTCTGGGATGAAAAAGACTGTGTGTGGCCCAGATCAGACAAAAGCTCAGTTTCCTGATGGTGGCTAATGGTACTAAGGGATAGGAAACAAAAACAGATCGAATTATTATTATTACATTTGAAAACAATGATTTGCTTTTCCCATTTCTGACAGGATACGTATCACGGTGTGCATCTGGGCCAGATGCCCGCTGTACTCGAGCTCATTCGAAAATTTGCACGCTGTATTAGCGTTGCAGCTGTGACACATCAGAGAAACATCCGAGATGATGTCAAACCTCAGAATAGAGCATAATTTGAGTAATCCGAGTAATTATTTCCCTTCAAAATCATCAGTCATGTGTTTACTGTTTTTTACATTTTAGATTAGCATATATATTTATTTCATCATGTCTTTTTTATTATAATAAAATCCTGTAAATTCTACAATTTCAGGTAGAAATACACTAGAGGACCCCTGCAACGATGCAAGTTTCCCAGCAATGAAATACTTCACCAAGAAAACACTGATTACTATGGGGTCAGATTTGTTTCGTATTTCTGAATAAATATACTATGATCCACAAATAAATATAGAGAGTTTCATAAATATTTTTTAAATCCACAAATGCACAATAAGCGAACCATAAATATATGTTAGACATTTCATAAAAAGGAAGGAAATTCACAAATAAATAAAATGGGATTTGCACATGAAAAAATATTTATAAATATATATTTTTATTTTATTTATATGTGAATGGCTTCCTGCGCATTTGTGGATCGCTTTCTGTGCATTTGTGAATCGCTGCACACATTTGTGGATCGCTTTCTGTGCATTTGTGAATTGCTGCACTCATTTGTGGATCGCGTTCTGTGCATTTGTGGATTTGAAACATTTCTAACGTCAAGACGTGCACAAGAATCCACAAATAGGTGGACTCCGCCCACCGTCTACTCCAGCCAATCAGACAACAAGCACACTGTGCTGACCAATCGTGGCATGATTTCCCTTCAACCAATCACAGAGTCTTTTCTAGAAACATTGTGCAAAAGACCCAGACGGAGGAGGACTTTTATTATGACAGCGAGTATCGCTCACTCAAAGCAATGGCGGAAGAGCGCTAGTTTTGTACAAGTGTCTCGCTGTGTGAGGCATGAATCGTGTTGTTGTGGAGACAATAGCACCAGATTGTTACGCGGTGTGTTCATGTGCGTCATTAGAGTGAGTACAGTTAGATTTGCATGTTTTTTTTTGTTAAAATTTCCGTTATTAATAGCGCTAACATGTTATTAGCTAAATTGTGAATCTACTACGCTGTAACGCTATATAAATCACTTTCTTTTGCTGTTCATCAATGTGTTTATCCTGTAATAATGTCAGTTATATTACATACGTTGTGTAAACACTGCTAATGGTGTAAAATGTGTCATTTGAGACACGTCTGTTTATGTTATTTTAATAACGTATGAGGGGAGAAGCTGTAAAGTAGGCTAATTTGTCAATGTTATGTATGTTTATTAGCATTAGTGTTACTTTGGGAATCCTGTTGTTATCTGTTGCAGGGAAACCACATCTCCACCTGCCTATGATCTGGCTAAGCTCTCAAATATAGCCAGGCACTCATGCATATCCATTCACATGCCATGCAACCAAGCTCATAAATACAGCTCTGGCCTAATCTCTCTTAAAGGAGCATACCCTCATCCTGTGCAGAGCTTCATTAAAGGACTACTACCAATATTCACCATTACCTTCATCAACGACTGCTCTGCTATCTAAGTTGTGCCTCTCATTCAGAGTTCTGTGCGGTGTGTGCTACCTCATAAATACTGAATGCTGGCTCTCTCCCATCTAATGTATGTTCTCTTGTGTGCCTAATAAACAGCTGAAGTTGGTTCAACGCTCTCTATTGTGTTCTGACAGACACCCTGGTACACTGCTATATTCATTCATAACTAGCCCCCTACACTTCAGAGTAGTCTTCGCTACCATTATAGTTATGTAGTGACATTTGCTTACAGATAGTTTGTATCTAACGTGGTACATTTTATTATGACATGACAAAACAAATGTGTTTTACCTCGTCTCCTACTACAGAACTGATCATTTAATTACACATTATGCATTATGGTATCTTTTAAATGAACAAGAAATTCTTGTGGTGTCTACATCTTAATTTTAAGAAGGTTTAATATGTCAAAGCTGTTAGATAGTCTTACAGTGTTGTTTTTATTTTCCCTCTATGCTCTGAACAAGCTTATGCTCTTACTGTCATTAACAGTAAAATTCATAGACGTAAGATGGATTTTTACACTAGTATGCAATCAAACAACTGGTATGTTATTTGTTTTTTATTGTGTGTGTTTTTTAGTAGTGGGGGTGCATTCAGCTGATGTAGATGTTTGCCTAAAAGGGATATGTCAGACGCTACATATCATTTCATGTGATTTTTATATGTTTTACGACTTGCATCTTTACTTGACCAGGTGTTACAGATGATCAACAAAATGCCCTCTGGAAGGTCCTGAGCGGGGAATTCTCTGAAGTAAAGGATGAATTTGTGTTCATATTTCAAGTTCAAGAGGATATTGAATTTTTTTGTCATACTGTGTTAATGAACCTGAAGGTCAATGCCATGTTTCTCAATCAGCAATTGCAGTAGACAGGAGTGAATGAATGAAATGTGTAATGAACTAATTTATTTATGAATCAATAATTTGAAGGAATAAATAAATAAGCTAATCCTTTGTGTAAGCTTAGATGCAGACATTTGTTAGAGTGTGCTGAAATAAGTAGTACAGATTTATATAGAACACAATATCTTATCTTAAGTAAATTAAATATTAAATGTAAACAAACACACACACACATCTGTAATTTCTAAATGGGGTGTACATTTAATTTTAAGTTAAGCCAAGCCAGATTTATTTATATAGTGTTTTTTTTTACAAAGTTGCATTGCTTCAAAACAGCTTTACAAGAAAGAAGAAAAACCAGGGAAATTACTAAATTAATAGTAAATATAATGGGTTATATAGTATTATTCCAAACTATAGATTATAATCTAATAAAACAGTATTTTGTTCTTCAACTATTGATAATTTAGTCAAATAATATAAATAATCAGGAACAGACCAAACTATACAAGCCTTTCCAATTTCCACCTCACATTAAAATGGAACATTACCTGAGAACAGGAGTTTGATATTACATAAGGGATTAGCAAAATTGAAACCAAGACGTCTTTAAGATTGTAGCCGGATTATTTCAAGAAAGGCTATATGCTATATTAACAGAATTTACAAAAAAGCCACGTGTGGAGTAAGCTACTGCTAAAAACCGGTTTTAATCAATTTAATTTGACAAATATTAACCTTGACATACCTTACCACAAAGTGTATTAAGAGAATCCCTAGTAAAGAATTATTGACAACTGTCAACAGTGCCCGTTCCTCAATCGGAAGGCTGCAGCCTCCGGAGGTCGCATATGCAGGCTGCATAAGTCATCACGTCTGGTTAATTTAAGTTAACTGAGCATTACATCCGCAAATCATAAGCATTTTACAACAATTAACGACTAACTGAGAATAATAGTCAACTTTATAATAGTTAATTTTCTAAAATAAGACAGTCTTGATGATGTATGCACTGCAGCCTACAAAAGATTGCCTGATGAAATTCAACTGTGTTCCCGACCTAACAGTAAAACAAAATGTGATTGGTTGGAGGGAAATCTTGCCACGATTGGTCAGCACAGTGTGCTTGTTGTCTGATTGGCTGGAGTAGACGGTGGGCGGAGTCCACCTATTTGTGGATTCTTGTGCACGTCTTGACGTTAGAAATGTTTCAAATCCACAAATGCACAGAACGCGATCCACAAATGAGTGCAGCAATTCACAAATGCACAGAAAGCGATCCACAAATGCGCAGGAAGCCATTCACATATAAATAAAATAAAAATATATATTTATAAATATTTTTTCATTTGCAAATCCCATTTTATTTATTTGTGAATTTCCTTCCTTTTTATGAAATGTCTAACATATATTTATGGTTCGCTTATTGTGCATTTGTGGATTTTAAAAATATTTATGAAACTCTCTATATTTATTTGTGGATCATAGTATATTTATTCAGAAATACGAAACAAATCTGACCCCATAGATTACACTCTTGAAAATAAAAGTGCTAGAAAAAAAGTCATTCACATACTGTAAAAAAAAAATTATGTGCCTAAAAAGATTTAATCAAATAAAATGGGTAAACTCTATTTTAAAAAATAAAGTTTTTCCCCAAATGTTTGAAATGAATTTTGTTTTTAAGAGCCCCTATTTTTTCATGATTTTACATTTCTTTTGGTGTGTAAGACTTATTACATGTTAACTATCTGCAAAGTTACAAATTCCAAAGTCTACGATGAGGCGAGTTATCGCCTCTCCAACTAAAATCTCTTTTCTTGGACTACAATGAACGCAAGGACTGTAGGCAACATTTTACTTATTTAAAGAATTTGTTACTGTTACGACCCTTCTTTTGGCTCTTTAACGTCTAAGGAATTATTGAAGGGGAACATTTTAAAACAGTTCAGACATGTCACCAATAGACACTATTAAAGGTTGAAAATTAACAAGAGACACAAAAAGCGCAAATTCAAAAATAAATGTAATTTAATAAATGTAAGGGAATAAATTGGGTACAAAAAAGCAAGAATTTATAAATACCCAAATGAGGACTAACAGAGGGAACAGCAGGATTGTGCCAAACAAAAGATAATAACAAAAACCAAAAGAAGCTGACTAAACCGAATCCGGTCTAATCCTAAACTAAAAAGAAAATAATAAAAGAAAAATTTTCAATGTCCGTGACATCGTAAAATAAATTATTCTGAACTAACCAAACAAAGACATACAGAGTTGCACAAATCCCTAACCTAATGTAAATAACAAAAGTATACTACATGTGTGCAAATGTAAATCACGTGGTGGGCTTTAGTGATGGGTCGTTCGCGAACGAGCCGCTCTAAGAGCTGATTCTTTGTAGCGAACGAGCAGAGCCGAATCTTCAGACGCAGGCAGGGGTGGCAACGTAAGACCCGGCTCTTCTAAGGGAGCTGAGCCAGAAGAGCCGAATCTATGAAAAGAGCCGGACTGCCATCACTAAAATGTAAAGCCGGAGCTTGAGCCGAAAGAGCCGAATCTATGGAAAGAGCCGGACTGCCCATCACTAGTGGGCTTACCTAACCCCTCTGAGAGTCGTAACACGGGTCACACATTTTTAAACTTAATCACAAAACAGAAACAAACAGGTCACAAGCAAATAACAAAGCAAAAAGTTTCTCTCTGGGACCAGCTGCAGCGTCTCCCTTAAATAGTGCACTCTACAGGTGTATTGTATCCAAATGATTAAAGGAACCCGCCCCTCACAGTGGACGTCCAATCAACTGTTCATTAATGATTGACAGATGAAAAAGCGAAGACCTCATTACATCATTCCCCGCTTTATTTTCACTGGCAATGTTCATCAATCAGCTCGGACATTACATTTTCTGGATCATATTTGGGCTTGTTTTGATAAGGTAGTAAAGACCACATTAACTGCTGTCAGTATTGTGAGCTCATCTTCCAAACATGGTAAGCAGTGTCACATTTTTTGGCTGATGTCAAAGGTATTCAGACCAATTACAATGTTCTGGTTAGCTGGCCAATCGGATGACACAGCGCCTTTCTGAATGATGAGCTTTGTACAAAATCAACCCATTTCAGGGAGGCAGGGCATAGAGGAGCATCAATAATGTACGGTATGTTTTTTTAACCATAAACCACGTGACCACATTGCATTACACCAAATACACAAACTAACATTCTTTTAAGCAAAATAATAGGGGCTCTTTAAATATTATAATAATTTGATTTGAGTAATTCTAAATGAACACATTACTGAGTAAATTCAACTTAATTGTATCACGTTTATTGCACTTAAACTTGTAAGAAGCAATTTTGTGTGGAAACTACATGAATGATATTGGTAGTCTTAACTAACTACAGTGGATTTGTGATTCCCAGCATGCATTGCATGCGACTGCATTTGGAGAGTACATTTTAAAACTAAATGCTGTGTTTTTCACTAAAAAGAAAGACTTATTTAGTGTTTAATGTTCGTTTATCTTTAAGATTTGGTTTTTCTTTGAGTTTTATGGTTACCTTTGTTCAGAACAGTGGTGCTTGTGTTCAGACTGTAGGTGATAATCATGATGCGTGTTCATTTACTCAATGAGCAATAACTGTGCTAATGCCAGTACTGAGATCAGTCTCTTCTAACTTGCTCATCAGATTGGGGTATATTGTAATAAATGTTAAAATAAAGCTAAAGAAAAGCAAAGTTCTGTCATGGCCTCATAGACAGCAGTGGAGGTGGGATGTGGCAGGAGGAGAATAGGTTACACGCTAGCACACAAATCATTTAAAGAGCACCTATTTTGTTGCTAAAAAACAACTTTATTTTATTTGGGGCGGCAGTGGTTCAGTGGTTCATGTAGGTTGTCTACAAACCGGAAGGTTGGTGGTTCAATCTCTGGTTCCACCTGACCAAGTGTCGAGGTGTCCTTGAGCAAGACACCTAACCCCAGCTGCACCCGGCGGGCTGGATGGCGCCTTGCATGGCTGACATTGCCGTTTGTGTGTGAATGTGAGTGAATGGGTGAATGTGAGGCAATATGTTAAGTGCTTTGGATGGCCATGGTTTATGGTTAAAAAACACATTATTTTCCACATACCGTACATTTTTATTGCTCCAGATTTCCCTGCCTTCCCCAAACGCACTGATACGTTACAAAAAATCATCGATCTGAAAAGCGCAGTGTCCTCCGATTGGACGCTTACCAGTACATTGTGATTGGCCTGAATTCCTCTGAAGTCAGCAGGAAATGTAACGCTCCTTACCATGTTTGGAAGATTAGCTCACAATGCAATACTGACAAGAGTTAATATCGTCTTTACTACCTTATCAATACAAGCCAAATCTGATCCAGAAAATGCAGATGACCAAGCTGATTGATCAAGTGTACAACTTGAGCAGAACGTAACAGATTGGTAAGGTAAGCAGGGTTTCCCGCAGAAAATGTGTTAGTTAAGGTGGTAGGGTTGTGCGTGTGGGCGGGGCTGGGGGCATGGCAATCAAAGTATGCGTCATGATGAAAATATTTTTATTTAAAACACTCAAATAAAACTCAACTTTGAAGAAACTATGACGGAAAATTAACACATACTAGATTATTAATTAATTAAATGTTTTATCAACTGGCTAGTTATCCTCAAGACAATGACGGACCATGTCTTTCACTCATTTCGGCCATGTGGCGTGCGTGTCCACTTGCGGTGTGAAGCGCGTCCACGCTATTCTCCGAGATGCACTTGACGGCCTTTTGTGCAGCAAAAATTTTTTTTGGACGACCTAGTTAAGGTGATAGGGTTTCCCAGCTTAGGTGGGTCGCCCGAACTGAAAAGTGCTGCAGAAAACCCTTGTAAGGATACAAAAACATAAAACCATGTCTGCATTTGTGATTGTAGAAACAACAAGCACTACTCTGCACTGCTCAATTCTTGTGTTTGAATCATGGTTTAGTCACTAGTAAATTATTTAAATATGAAAACATAGACATGATGTAAGTCAGAAGGGGGGGCTATGATAATAACCATCGTGTCCACGTCAACCAGCCCAGGAAGTAAATTGTTTGTTGTAATTCAAGAAAAGAGATTTACGTTGGAAACAATAACTCAAGTCAACGTTTACTTTAGGATTTGTTCCTTTGCATATCGGTAACCAACCTGATCTCACGAATTTCCGTGGCATAGTCACGGAATTTTTTGCTCATTTTTCCGTGACATTCTCACGGATCTCCGCATATTTCCGTGGCCCTGCCACGGACTTTCTTTTCCGTGGCATTCTCACGGATTGGTTACTCAACTGTTTTGTCCTATTTTCTTACCATTGTCGCTTCGGTTTAGGGTTAGATTTACATAAAATGACATCCTTACCCAAACCCAACTCTAACCCCAATGCCAGGTGACAATTGATTAAAGTTTAGAAAATATGAAAGAATACATCAGAAAAAAAATTGTATAAACCAATACTTACAGTGACAAAGTAACCCAAACACCAAATCTAACCCTAAATCGAAGCGACAATGGTTTGAAAATAGGAAAGAGTAGTTGAGTAACCAATCCGTGAGAATGCCACGGAAAAGAAAGTCCGTGGCAGGGTCATGGAAATATGCGGAGATCCGTGAGAATGTCACGGAAAAATGAGCAAAAAATTCCGTGACTATCCCACGGAACTTTGTGAGATCATGTTGCGGTAACATGTGCTAATACACACCTACACACCAAAGTTAATATAAAATCGTGAATCAGATAATTGGTGCCCTTTAAGACAAAGAAGGGCAGAATAGATAAAACTGCAGTGAATGGAGTAAAATGGCAAAAATTGCCTTTATCACCAGCAGTGTTGGGGAAAGTTACTTTTAAAAGTAATGCATTACAATATTAAGTTACTCCCAAAAAAAGTAACTAATTGCGTTACTTAGTTACTTTTCATGGAAAGTAATGCTAACGTTACTTTTTAGTTACTTTTGCATTACTTTTTTTGGCTTTCAGGCCTTGCAGGTGTTTTTTATGACTGAAAATTTCTGCATTCAGAAACTGCATATTTCATCACAAAAATGTCAAACTCTGGCCTGCCATATCAGTTTTTGACTCAAACTGTTCCCACACAAGCGTGTAGGCATAGAGTGCATAATGTGACTACGTTTAGTTTAATTCATTACAAATTTTTTTAAATAATCAAATTAATTAAACTAAAAAAGTAACTTGCATTACTTTTTTGAAAATGCGTTAATGCGTTACCCCCAACACCAGTATCTATCACTGCCACTTAAAACAGATCAACCTGAGGATCAGAACATTTCTAATTTTAAATCTGAAATCTGCTTCGTATATTTAAAAGTCATTCTGCCACAGGAAAAACTTCCCGGCGCTCATCACCAGGATATTTAATGTGCTTTCAGTAGACGCTGGGAAAACCCTCCAGCTCGACGCTCAATCTCAAGCTCTGATCCACCCACACCAAACATCCATTATTTACATTTCCTTTACAGGTGAAATGAGATAAGACTCACAGGATTACGCTACATCATTATCACCGTATTTAAAAATACACTCGCGGCGTCTCATCCAAACAGAGCACCTTACGTATCTCCAGTGCAAACACTCTCTTGCGTTCTTTATTGTCTATCATAACTGATATACATCATGTGACTTTTTCGAGTTGCTGTAAATGAGGCAGTCCACGCAGCATGCTGTCTCTCTGTAGAGATCTTACTCTGGCCCCTGCTGTCACTGAACTATAAGTAACCAGAATGCGTTTCTTCTCTGTGGGAAGGAAACAGACTATGTGGGCATATTTATCACTGTCTTTCAACCATGTTGATTCAAAACCAGTTAACGTACAGTACTGTGGGTACTTCTTAGAAATGCCATACATACATATACTATTACAATGTGATCTATATGTTTTTGAATAAGAGCCTGGTCGATAAGTAACATGCTTATATTTAAAGGGCAATATTGTGCATGCAAATTTGGGATGTTAGTAAAGCTAGTTATGTCTGTAATGACACAACACTATACTATAGACTGTTTCATCAGGCGCACATGCGGTGATGCGATAAGCGTCTGGTCCGAACTCTTAAACAAATACCTCGTCGAAAATAACAAATGTTTTGGGTTCCTATGTAATCTATGTGTTGTTTATTTTGCTTGATATATAAATAAACTACTTTAAAAGGACTTTGTTGTTATTTATTTTTCGCAGAGTTTACCAGAAGTTACGTGATGACCACGAAAGCCGCTTGTTTATGTTGTTACTGCAGAAACCATCTATAGGTAACAATGCACAGTGTACAATGAAATACTACATTTGCCATAATGTGAGCTGTCAGGAACACGGACGAGAGAACCCAAGCGCAGACGATGTCGGGGAAGTGAACAAAGAACACTTTATTAATACAAAAACATTGAAAACAAAAGCCCATGTGGGGGCAAAACAACATTAAACAAGGTTTTACTAAGAGACTGACTAAACATTAAACTTGACAAGACTTCGATATAAACATAGACAGGATAACACATGAACAATACAAAATGACCCAGCACAGGACAAAAGACAAGAGGGGATTAAATAGGAAAAACTAAACAAGATAACAAGGAAAAAAACTGTGAGGGGAATTAACTAATGATTACAATTAACAGGGAGAAAAAGGGGGCGGAGACAAGAGACGAGACATAGAACATGAGGCTGTCAGAACCCTGCCATCATGCCAAAACATAAATATAAAACAAGACTCTTTGGCAGGATCCTGACAGTACCCCCCAAGACTAAAACAAAACAGATATATATAACAGACAAAACATAAATATAAAACAAGACTCTTTTGAAGGATCCTGACAGTGAGCATTTTAAATTTACAAATGTACACTTTTATCCAAAACACCAAACAAACGAAAAACCATTTACAGTAAGACATCTGAGCATTGAAGAGTTCTGAGCAAACTGTATCCCACAATGCAATGCGATTAAATTGAACTACAAATACAGTGAAATTAATGTACACTAAAATAAAAAGTAAGATTTAAAATTGCAACCTCAACACATGTTTTCAAGGAATACTGAAATATTTAACAATACAGTGAGACTGAAATGAAGTTATTCTGAACATTGAATGTCTTAAAACATGTTAACATTTTTAATCTAGCTAATTATGACATACTGCAACTAATTTAGATTTTTTTGTATATAAGGTTAGGTCGAGCACATTGCATTGTGGGATACAGCAGTCAGTGTTGTATCTCTACTGTGCATTGCATGTTATAGCAAACACACTGTAGTACATTTCATGCATACAGAAAATTTGCACACTGTACCTCAGCAATTGTACTGTATGTATCTGGCATGCTATACTTGCACAGAGATGAAGGAAGCACTTACATGCCTAGCAACGGTTTAGCAGGACCACAGCCGGGAGGTGGATTTAGCTCATGTGCGTTTTAACAATCTTACTCTAAAGCATCCATAGCAGAGCTCCTTTATTCAGATTCTTTAAGACTCCATGAAGGATGTCTTTCCCATCATGCCTTGGCTTTTCTGGGAATGATGATAATGACTTCATTTTAGAGGCCAACTCGAACCGAAGATAAAGAGGCAAATTATACACTCATAAGATAGCACTCAAGATGAATTTTTAAGGGTTTTGTCCTCAAACGGACGACAGAGTCGGTATATGATGGAGGCAGATGGGTAGTGGATCTCCAGAGGGATTATGCCATATTTCTGATTCCGGTTTTTCATCCCCCGTGGTTTCATATGCGCCAGAACTCAATCTCACACCCTGAGTACCGTTGATAAGCCTCAGCAAGGTGGCATCAGACCCCAGAGAGGAGTTTGTGTAGGACTGGCGTATGGCAGAAAATCGAATTTCTCTGTAGACAATGAGGTCCATTTGTACAGTCAGTCCGGATGAAAAGAGCAGATTCACACTCACTGTTTTCCACATTATTCTCCACCAGATGAAAAACATTTTTTAATCGAAGTTTAGAAAACTTGTTAAGGGCCAGTTTAATTAAATAACAAAACATGCCACAACTGGTTTGTATTCGTCTTAATCACTGTAGTAGAGTTTTTTTTTTGTGCTAAAAACTTTCCTGTCACTTATTGATTCAGGCAAAATACTGCAGCAGACACACTGAAAATAGCCTGATAAAAGTCCGTAGGCTTAAAATTCCCAACAGGAAAAACGTTCTCTCAATATACTGTAGCAAAGATCCATCATTTTTTATAAACAACAGAGAAGGTGCAACTGAGAAGTTTAAAATGGGTTATATCACGAGGAATCAAATTTTCCAAATCTTTGGAGGTAAGAGTGTTCATTGTACTATAAAACTATACTTTAACTTTCTGAACTCGAAACTTTCTTGCCAAACGGGAGAAACCAATTTTTTTAAACTGCAAAAACGTGCCAGAGGCACAGAAACACAATGGCAAAATCCCATTGTGGGCGATAAGCCACGTTGCTCATTCAATATGTGAAAAAACAGCATCTTAAAAATAGCTGTTTATTTCTCAGGTCCAAAGAAAGATTGGACATGATTCATAAGAAAATAACTACATTGTCAGAAGAAATTGTCAAAAAATGGTCCCTAGCTGTCGATGGCGTAGTACCCTTTCAAAAACTTCACCCTTTTTCTTTCAATCTCTTTAATTCCACATTGGAGGGCAATAAATGCTGACTTTCCTCTCTGTTATGAACCATGATACACAATCCACACTTTGCACCGTTTGCACAAAATTCTTAAAAAAAGAATCATTTGCACAGTAATAATAAATAAATGTCATCCATCCATCCGTGCACATTTGCATCTTATATTGGTACCAAATGCATACTGAACCTAAATGGTACATATTTGGACCATTTGAAAGGGTACCGCACAAGTGACAGCTTGGGACCATTTCATGTCCATTTTTACTGACATTGTATAAATAGTAGAAAAAATGGTCACAAAACTGGTAACATTTACTTGAAGGGGTGTTCATAAGACTGACACGACACATTCATAATCATGATATGACACGTGCTATGAACATGAACGAGATATTATGCACGTTTATGACAACTGTCTTTAAGGGTAATTTGTTAAATTATATCATTGACATTGTTTAAGATGTCTTTGTTATGACAACTTGACATTACCAAGACAACATAACTAACAACTTTTTACCAGTGACACTTTTTTTTGGCCTCAACTACAGTGGTACAAATTTAATTTGTCATTAAAATGTCATTAAGTGTTAATACTCTGTCAAATAGTTTTATAACAGCGTCATGAATATTCTTCAGTTCATAATAAAGCAATAAGCCCCAAGAAGCAGTGGGTTACCTGTGCATTTTATAACAGTTAAGGGGCGTTGTTAGGCACGATGCGAAGCGGAGTTATTACATGGGTTGATGAATGTGGAAACCTGTAACCAGTAGCATTCCCTTACTATTTTACATCTGCAACAATTTTATTTTGCCATAATCTGACCATCAGTCGCAAGGCCATATAATTTTAAGTTGGCCTTGGAATAAGGTGGACCTGAAGGCCTACACGTAATTTAAAATTATTTTATTTTACAATATAGTACTAGTTAAATAAATTACATTATGGGTTTTGCTACCCATTCTCACCAAAATGTGTACAAATGACACGCAGTGTGATTATTGTGCAATAGATACGCCAAATTCCGCTTTTGCATGCATATGATACGACAGTCCTTCACATTCACTTATATGGCGAATCGTTTCGTGTCGTTTTATTTATTGTTTCTCATTTGTTTTCTGTTTTTCAAACCATTTTCGCTTGGGTTTAGGGTTAGATTTGGGTTCTGCTTTAGGATGTAATTTAATATATAGGTTTCTCCATGTTTTGTCTATTTTTAAATCATTGGTTGCTTGGAGTTGGGGTTAGAATCGGGGTTTGGGTTAGGATGTCATTTTATGTTACAAAAAGTTGTTCTAACCCAAAACCCAAGTGACAATGGTAAAAAAAACAGAAAACAAATGAGAAAACAATAAATAAAACGACACAAAACAATTCCCCATATAAGTGAACGGGAAGGACTGGCATATGCACGGAAAAGCGGAATTTGGTGTATCTATTGCATGATAATCACACTACTTGTCATTTGTACGCATTTTGGCGAGAATGGGTTGGGGTTTTGAGTCATGGGTTGAATAATTTTCAGATCAGCAAAAAAGTGATGTGGAAAAATAAAAATAAGTACAAATTAAGAAATTACAAGCATATAACAAAATTACAAATAAAGTAAGATCTAACAGTATTGATTAGCTAGAAAAACAGTATCAAATTAATATAACACTGTTTTCATTCTATAAATTAAATAAAATTGATCTTTTTCAAGTTACAAAGGTGATTTTCATTTTGTCTTCTGTAGTTTGATTAACATAGTGACAAAAACATAAGCATTTCTTATAAGAGGAACTCTCCCTTTAACACCGGTGGCATGTATGATCAACTCATTCACTTATAATAAACGACTATTTTTATGAGAATACTTGCAGAGACTGTGGTATTACAAGATAATTTGTGCGTATATCTCCTGTCAAGCCTTAAAAAATTATGTGTTTGCATGATTTTTGAAACGGGCTTTTGAGTTCACTTTAGCATCTTTGTCGCTCAAATAGTCTAAAATCGCTTAAATGTTACTGTAAACGACAAACTTTCTTATTAACAGTATACTGTAAGTAGCAGTATGTTCTTATTAACAGCATTTCATGCAATATTTAGCAGTTTTACCATATTTACATTTACGTATTTACAGCAGTAGGCTAGTAACATTAGACCAATGTGACTTACAAGTGAGGAGTATGTCCATCATTTGTTTTAATCAATTTCAATAAAAAATCTTTCAGGTAACTTTGCAGTGTCTGTCTGTGTATATATGTTGTTTTAATTGATTGACGCCTCAAAATTCTACAGTTATAGTTTTACAGCGTTTTGTGTCTTACACTTGACTTTACGTCTTGAATGCAGTCGCTCTTCGAATCTTCAACACGCATGTGTTGGACGCAGAACACAGAAAGACGTATGACATCACAGTAGCGCGAGAGCCGTTCGAAAGCAGACTTCCTTATGACTTCTCGATTCACTCTCGTGGTACTTTAATGTCACCTGCCTGTCGGTTTTTGCAGCGCGACATGAACTCGAACAAATAAAATGTCTGGGATGCATGTTGGATGACGACGAAGGGCGCGTAAACAAATAACGCGCGCATACCCCCCAACCCCCAAAAATTTCTTATCAAATCTACATGATTTACGTGGGTCACCTGTTTTGGCTTCAAAACGGCGAATTTCGCCGAAAGGTGAGGGATTTTCATGCCTGAATACATCTCAAACAATGTTTTCTTTGCATTAAAAATGATATAATTGAACAAATGACACTTGCAGTTGTCATAAAATTTCCTTCATGTTCATGACTTGTGTCATGTCATGATTACAAAGGTGTCAGTCTTATGAAGACCCCTTCAAGTAAAGTGTTACCAAAAAAACTTTTTATGACTTCTTAACTTAGTAATTATTCTTCATATAAATTGTGTTATTTTACACAATAGTTTTGTGTGCTATTTTTGCAATGAGTCTCAACTTGTTACCTCAGCTAGCTGATGTCATTTTAACGTCAGATTTAGCTGTGAGAGTTACAGTAGGAGGATTTCTATGGCGGGTCACAGAATGAGCAGCATATTCTCCTGATGCATTAAGTTGGCTTTTAAGTCCCTCACTCACGAATATCTATTTCTGTAGACATCTGCCCAAGGTGCTAGACAGTAAATCAGCTCACTATGGTGATACATTGATAACTGTACATGCATATTATTCTGTAGGACATCTAGCAATGATTGGGTAAAAGATGAATAGAGCACTACCAAAGAAAAATGTTTTGTTAAAAAAACAACGGCATATATAAATGAATCATGCATGCAATTTCATGCATACCTTGTTAAGCGTATTGCAGTTTTATCACATTCTGCATTGTTCTTTTTTTTACATTCACTACTCAATTCTGTATAAATAAAGCACAAAAATGAAATTTAGTGCAAAAGCCTGTTTGTACAATTCCCAACACCATGCCTTCTGTAAATGCAGCATTCTGGCTAAATTTCATCTCTAAGCTGATGGATTAATGATAGCTAAACACACTGTTTGAGAATCAGCACAGTATAATTGCGCTACAACACAATCTGCTTTTTGGATGACGTTAATGGGCAGAGAGCCTCAGCCAACCTTTCATTTGCTTGTCAGTGTGTAAAAGGTTTCCTGCTGCGCCCGTCCCTCTCTAAACACCAAGAACCACGGTGTCATATGGACAGCAGCCGGCATTTTACTGTTTTAACAGCCCCGTGACTCACAAATGATTCATATCTATCTCTATCGCATCTTTTACCCAAGGCTGGGGCGTTATCACCCACATGGCGTCGTCATCTCCATAGCACACAAATTTTCAAGTTGTTCCCCCCAAACGGTGCAATGTTATTGCCATTGAATCAAATGTTATGCCGCAAACCTTACTGCATTAAGAACAGCATCTAATTCAATTAAAAATGCAGGGCTGAGGAATGCAGAATGTCATAATCGCATTTGATACTGTATGCGATGAGACGCAGGACTCCTGGCTGTCCTCCCGTGAGCTATGAACTCTGCTGACTGCACCGACAAATGCACTTTTATTTTCTTGAGGGAGCTGCGTTTCAGGACATGATTTATGCGATCACCTTCTCCAGAGACGCATGCCTGTGTGGGTTTTCGGAAGGGCTGCACCGTCGTCACCCAGCTCAAATCTGTACCTATTGTTTTCAAGAACAATGGGGATATTTTTACACCAAACTTTTACAGGGCTCAAAAAAGTGTTTAATTTCCAGCAACACTCTGGGAGAATGAGCCCCCCAGCAAATGACGGGTTAGGTGCGTGCAACGTTACCACTGCAGCAGAGCTAAATACAGAGGGCAGAAGACAAATTCAAGGGGTACCAATTTAGCACCCGTGTAGGTTGCTCCACATATTGACCCACATTACAGTAGTTTACTCACACAGTAGGACTAAGAGACAAATTGGTTCTTACTAACCGAGACCATGGATTCTCCAAAGAGAGAGATAAATAGAGAAAAAAAAAGAGAGAGATAGGGAACCTTGTACTGGCCCTAAATAAACCTAGTCGGAGCTGTTTGGATCTCTGCTGCGAGCCGGTTTGTTTAAACCATCAACACGAGCTTCACAATGGGAGGGAGGCATTGCTCTAAAAGCACAGAGATATCCTTCAGTGACTTTGTAGATAATGATCTTGGTTGGCCGTCTTTATGTCAACACCCAGACTAGATATCTGAGCTTCAGCCCTGAAACCAAACTTGCCTGGAAAATTGGTTAGTATTTTTGTTGCCAGAATTATTTGTTTATTAATATATTTGAGTTATTATTGTATACAGAGCTGGGTAGTAACGGATTACATTTAATCAGATTCCAAAAATCAAGTACTTGTAATTGGATTAAACTACATTTTAAAATACTCATAATTAGACTACTGTTACTTCTTTATGGATTACATGATTGCATATTATTCACACTATGGCAGTATGATGTTCACAATTTTGTACATTTCTTATATTTTTACATTTTTCATAATAAATTTACCTACCGCTTACGTTAGACAAGATGCAAAATGGAGCAGCACTCAGCGTTTGATCACTGGATGCAAAGGCATTGATTTGGGTAGGGATGCTAGGGACATGTCTCTACCAATATCCAGGGAACACTAAATTGTCTCTAGCAATAATTTCGACCAAACAAGGAATATATATGTACATATAACCACTGATGTCCATCTGTTTTTTACGTATTACTTATTTTATTTAAACTACAGGGTTCCCACACCGTAGTTAACTTCAAATTCAAGAACCTTTCAAGGACTTTCCAGGTCCAATACCCTCAAATTCAAGGACTAAATGTGGGGACACATTTCAAGTCAGTGCAAGGTTACATCGTGTTACCTTTTAAGATACAGTGTTACAGTTCCCTTTTAAGGGAACTCGTGCTGCGTCACTGCGATGACACTTTGGGGACGCCTTCAGGGGTCTGAATCTGTATATCAAATTCAACCAATGGTGAGGCTTAACAACAAAGACAGGGTGATGCGGGAGCCAGGAAGTATATCGCTATCTGAAATATTGCCAAAGACAGCGTTACAGGAACACAGGAGGTATGGCAAGGGAGACGCAGCGCCTCGTTCCCTTCTCAGGAAACAACAGTTACATACGTAACCAGAGACATTTTCATGTGTCAAACACAACTATGCAAAAAAGCATTTTGGTATGAATCAACATTCGCATACAGAAGATATAAGCATTTAAAGCGAACAGTTTAGCACGTGTGCTTAAAAAAATCTAGAATTTTTATGATATTATTCTACACTACACAGAGAATAATATGGATTTTTGTCCAGAAAACTTCTTGCATAAAATAGATTCAAGCACTTTCAATGACCTGTATCTATGTCTGTATAATTTCAAAAACTTCCCAGGGCCTTGAATTTTTCCCCCAGATTCACAAACTTTCAAGGATTTCAAGGACCCGTAGGAAGGAACCCTGAAAATAAAGCAGATCTGGAGGAAATATTTTGGTTAGTTTTTTAACTTGCCATGCCAGAATTTTTACTGGCATCACAAAAAAGATTAAAATTAACCAAAAGTAATAAATTAAATAGATCTATTGTATATTTGTTGTTTTTGGCCTGTAATCTTAATAAATAAGGTTATGATAACAAAAATACTATTTTAAGTATTGTTCAAGTTACTGGATGTATAGACATAATTTTATTTTTAAAGAAACTCATGGTTTAAAGAAACACTTCAGGTTTATTTGTGAGATGAAATATTAGCCCTAGCAGTGTTGTTGCAAATTTCATGAAATTCAATATTGTTTTTTGCAATGTAGCTGTTTTTTATTTACTTAAAATTAAGTAAATATGTTTAAATTCATAAAGAGTTATTTTGTTTTATTCAGTGTGTTACTATCAATTGACACTAAAAGCAAAGTAAATCAGTGTCAATATTGTGAAGTATTAACTGTCTGTACATTGCACTTTAAAAATGAGTTTTAAGGCTCTTGTTGGTGAAATTGAACTGAATATATTTTCCTCTCTTTATATATTTGAAATCAAATAAGATGTCAAAAGTTTTCTAAATGTAATCCTGTCCTATGCTGTTTCGTCTTGATTCACATCCTTGTGAAGTCTAGTGATTCTCTTGTTGTTATTATTATGGGGCATACACACCAAACGCGAGTTCAACGATTTGCGCGAGTAGATCACATGGAAAGTCAATGCAAACAGGGCTCGACAGTGCAACCAATTTGGTCGCACATGCGACCTAATTTTTCAATTGTGCGATTTAAAAAAATCTGAGGTTGCACCAAAGGGCGGACACCTCCCTCCCTCATTATGGCGTTTCACAAGGTACGCGACAACCGCGAGTGTTTAGTTCTTTGTCAATAGGAGACGTGCGGAAAGCGGCAAAACGGAGGTGGATACAAAGGTGCAGCGGAGTTGGTCCACACACCTTGCCTGTGTACTGCCTTGCACCCCCCCAAAAAACGTCCCTTTTAAGGATACGGCTCTTCACGGCAGGTGCCGTTAAAGATAAACTTATTTGCACTAAATGCTGCACAAAAGGCTTCCACTATACACGAGAAAGCTTTCACACTTACCGTGTGAAACGGCCTAAACTATGAGCCGCGGATGCCGCGAGAGACAGCCAAAAACCATGAAAGAGACCGAGTCTGTCAGCACGAAAGAGACAAAATGCACGAAAGAGTCCGAGTCTGTGTGTGCACAAGAGAGAGACAAAATGGGGCGGCAGTGGCCTAGTGGTACATGTAGGTTGTCTACAAACCGGAAGATTGGTGGTTTAATCTCCGACTCCACCTGGCCAAGTGTCAAGGTGTCCTTGAGCAAGACACCTAACTCCAGCTGCTCCGGACGAGCTGGATGGCACCTTGCATGGCTGACACTGCCGTCGGTGTATGAAGGGTTGAGTGAATGGGTGAATATGAGGCAAATTGTAAAGCCCTTTGGATGGCCATAGGTCTGTTAAAAGCGCTATATAAATGCAGTCCATTTACCAAAATGTGTGCGCGCAAAACAGAGCGAATTGTATAAATATATTACTTATTTTGTGTTTCCAGCCATGGCAAATCCTGCACACAACATTAAAACTACAATGAAAGATGGGAACAAAGCAATGTAATAAAAGTATTTTTAGAAAATAGATTTTAGAACAAACATAAAAGCAATAGGCTATAAGGGAAAAAAGAATCACAGCATGAAAATGATAAAATACATGTTAATGTATATTCTGTACATTTAACCGCCATGGCCGCTTATAAAACTGCGGTGTTAAATGCAATGCAGTCAAAAATTTGGGTGCACCTAACAATTGTGCTGGTGCGCCTAAGTACACATTTTTTTACTTAGGCGCACCAGTGCAACAAGTGCAAAAGGTTAGTGTAGAGCCCTGGCAAAGACGTGATCAGATGCGTCCTTGCACGGGGCGATTCGAATGACGCAAATTGGGCGGCGCGATTGCCTCAAAAATACGTGCTCGCGCAAGTTGAAAATATTCAGCTCAAGTGAAAAATTTGCATGACACAAAGTTAAATCCCGCGAGTAATCTAGAGCGAGAAACGCGATGCTACGTGTTTGGTGGGTACGTAGCATTACTGTATAAAGTCTTAATGAAGTCGTTATTATTGTCTTGATTTACCCCCTTGTTGGTTTGCTTTTTTGTATTCAATAAACCTTGTTTGTGTCCATCTGCTGCCTGCATCTGGGTTCCAACTTTCTTTCCATTGGAGATCCTGACAAATGTGTACCTTAAAGGTACATATTGGTACCCTTAATGCACCTATTAGATACCAACACAGTAAAAAACACTGTTGCCTTAAAATGTTGAGTTTATATAACTTTAAAAAATTACACAATAAATAATAAGCAATTTGTACACCTTTTTTGTGAATATGCACCCTTTGGGTAGTTTTCTGATTTTATTTTAAAAACAATCATTAGCCATAACCAAGGAGAGAAACATGCTGGGTAAATGGACATCATGTTCTTATCAATGAGAGAATGGATTTTTATAGATTAGTCGGTGTAAGAGCAAGGAATACATCAATACATAAAACAGACCTCGTTCAGCTTCCAGGACTGTAACTGCTGCAAAACTGTGAGTGTTTATTTCTTGCAGCATTTCTATGGCAGAGGAAAAGGCTTTTCTACAAAGCCTATCCACAACTGTGATAATTACCCATGATTCTTTCTTCTGACTCATTTGCATAATGAGCACCAGTCATTCACTGTAGTGACACAAAGGAATATAACAAGACAAAAGGATTTCAGATGCCAGCACAATGTACCGTTACATCTCTTCATTCAGTCGTTCTTACAGACCCATCATCATACACATTTCCAGGAATTAACAATGCGATTCGTGCTAAACTTTGATACGTCACCATACAGTTTTGTTTTGTTTTGTACATTTGAAAGGTTGTTGTCATAATGTGCAGTTTGAGTGTCATTTTCCAGCATGAAAAGAACTGAAGTGTAATAAACAACTTTGAAGGTCACTGCCAGGTCCGTCCACTTAAGAAACGGCCTTTTTAGACGATCCTCTCCCATCAAAAAAAGAATAGTTACCATTTCCACCGGATCAAAGAGAATGGAAAGAGCATTGATCTACCGCTTTTCAACATCTGTCCTGAATGTCATACACAATACCCAACTCTTTTTTACATGACTGTTGAACAAAATGACATACAGAAGTGTTGAAGCCGTGTAAAAAAAACAACTCTGCATTGAATTATGCTCTCGTTGCTTTAGAAAGCAAAACAGGTTCATTAAATCATTATACGTTTATTAAATTTAGTCAAATTGTTAAAAAAATGTTACAACTTGCAATTTGGGTCTAACAAAAAACATGTCAATATTGTAATTAACCTCAAATCAAAGAGATATATTATAATACTTATAATTACAATCATTTCTATTTTTTCCAAACTATCCTCCAACCCGTACGAGTGTTTTGGTCGTCTGTTCATTCCCACAATTATGACCAACACCTACCGGCAGCAGGTGAAACTTTGAAATTATAAATTAGGGTATAATTCTGCTATGATGACATGTATTGGGATATGAATTTCATTTTTTTTAAACCACCAGGATTAATTGTATTTTTATTACACATTTCACTATTCAGGCATTTAGGGCAAATAACGTACCCATTTATTTATTCACAATTGTTAAATTGTTTCAAAGCAGCTTTACATTAATAAATGCAGGAGAAAACAGAAAAATGTATGTACAACATAAGCAGCAGAATACAGCGACTAAGATTGAACCTTACTAGCGTTAAGCCAATGTCAGCTGACTCCCCAGGGTTTGAAAAAATAGGAGAAAAGGAACTCCTGGCTTTTGTAGTCAGGAGGAAAAAGTCCTAGGAAGAAAAAAACCCTTGAGAGAGCCAGACATAGCTGATTCTATAGAGCAGTGTTTCTCAAGCTTTTTCAGCCCAAGGACCACTTTATCTTCCAATTTTTTTCTGAGGACCACCTAACAGAATCCCACTCTAACACACCCCCAAAAAACAACAAAATAGGAAGGATAAAGCTAAATTTTAGTTTAATATGCAACTGTTTCACATTAAAAAACTAATTTTTTAAACACAAATGCAATGCTATGTTCAGAAATTATTATATGAATTTTATTTCATTTGAACAAGTAAATGTTAAATGAGTTACAGCTTAATATGAACAACAAACTGCACATTTGAAAAAAAAACTGCAATTAAACATAGTATAACAGCCTAGGTCCCACTTAATGTCATTCCAAAGAGCCCTTAGTTTAAAAGGTGGTGGGTATATGAAGTCTATGGTTGTAACTATGGTAACAATAAAATGCTGAAAAAAATGTTCCCCTTAATGTCCAAAATCACTGAAATTACAGGGATTTTACACATGAAACAAAAACTAGTACATTACAAAACTAATAGATCTGTGGATTTTATCTGCTTTCAGTTGACGCTTGATCCTTCTTTTGACTCCTCTTTGGTTTAGCCACCAATCCATTTTTACGTTATTAAAACAGAATGGCAAGAACTAATATCACAGTTTTGCAAGTGCATTAAAAATCTACTTAAATAAGTGACAATTGTATAAACACTTGCCTAGTTTAGTTCATGTTTTGGCGGACCACACTTTGAGAATTACTGCTATAGAGGATATACTATATAATAGGTCTTATTTTACACAATTTTATGAGAATTAAAACATTTAAAACAATATATATATATATAAAAAAAAAAAAAAATTATATATATATAGACATCAGCTGGGCATCACATTGAAGGAAGGCCAGTAGATTAGTGATGTGATGACCTTCACAGCAGCCGGAACTGGGTCTGTTAGTTTCATTGTCCTCGGGATAAAGGACTAGACAGGGAAAGAGAAACAAAATCCTATTAGCTTAAGGGCCGTTCGCATGTAATGCAAGCGTCATACAGTATTGTGGTTTACTATCCGCTCGGTTCCAGAAAGCCTAACTATTGCGACATAAGTATATTACCCAGACAAGTTATGTGAATGCTTTGATTGGACAAGCTTACTATTGCGGGATAAGTACATTTACTAGACAAATTATGTTAGCAACATAGGATGCTAATGCATATTTTGCATCTTGAAGTAGATTCTGTCTAACTAGGCTTGCACTATTTAATGTGCACGTCCAGTGTGCAAAACCTGCGAGTGTCCTACACGTGACGCAACGCTTTATACTGTTGTTTTTTGGGTAATTTTTGCAGTAAATAAATGTGACTGTACTTTAACTTGCGTGTTGGGTTTAGGGTAAGGGTGGGGTAGATGCTCCAATATCTTTAAAACCATACATGTTTATAAAACTATTTCTACATTTCTACTTTACAAATGCAGAAAATAAAAAAGGGGTCTTATCTGACGTATAAGGCAAAAAATAATTAAAACATAACCACAGGTTGTATAAGCTACTGGCCACTAAAGGGCACTTTTTTCTTACACATACCTTGACATAGTAATAAGGTGCTTGCACAAACAAACTTTTAGGTCATTCTATTTTTATATCATGCGTATGCACCGTTAAATTCTCATATTCATAATCATCTTGATGTTATCCAATAATGTTATCCAATATCCATGACTTTTATGACTTATCCAACATCCATTTTTTTTTTTTTAAAAGATGGTCTTCAGTAGATTCTCATTACTGTAATATGGGAATTTTATCATTAAAATACAGGGAGTTAAACAATAAACTGCATGTACGCTCACCAAAAGGATCATTAGGAACACCTGTTCAATTTCTCATTAATGCAATTATCTAATCAACCAATCAAATGGCAGTTGCTTCAATGCATTTAGGGGTGTGGTCCTGGTCAAGACAATATCCTAAACTCCAAACTGAATGTCAGAATGGGAAAGATGATTTAAACAATTTTGAGAGTGGCATGGTTGTTGGTGCCAGATGGGCCGGTCTGAGAATTTCACAATCTGCTCAGTTACTGGGATTTTCACACACAACCATTTCTAGGGTTTACAAAGTATGGTGTGAAAAGGAAAAACATCCAGTATGCCGCAGTCCTGTAGGCGAAAATGCCTTGTTGATGCTAGAGGTCAGAGGAGAATGAGCCGACTGATTCAAGCCGATAGAAGAGCAACTTTGACTGAAATAACCACTCGTTACAACCGAGGTACGCAGCAAAGCATTTGTGAAGCAACAACACACACAACCTTGAGGCGGATGGGCTACAACAGCAGAAGACCCCACCGGGTACCACTCATCTCCACTACAAATAGAAAAAAGAGGCTACAATTTGCACGAGCTCACCAAAATTGGACAGTTGAAGACTGGAAAAATGTTGCCTGGTCTGATGAGTCTCGATTTCTGTTAAGACATTCAGATGCTAGAGTCAGAATTTGGCGTAAACGGAATGAAAACATGGATCCATCATACCTTGTTACCATTGTGCAGGCTGGTGGTGGTGGTTTAATGGTGTGGGGGATGTTTTCTTGGCACACTTTAGGCCCCTTAGTGCCAATTGGGCATCATTTAAATGCCACAGCCTACCTGAGCATTGTTTCTGACCATGTCCATCCCTTTATGACCACCATGTACTCATCCTCTGATGGCTACTTCCAGCAGGATAATGCACCATGTCACAAAGCTCAAATCATTTCAAATTGGTTTCTTGAACATGACAATGAGTTCACTGTACTAAAATGGCCCACACAGTCACCAGATCTCAACCCAATAGAGCATCTTTTGGATGTTGTGGAACAGGAGCTTCGTGCCCTGGATGTGCATCCCACAAATCTCCATCAACTGTAAGATGCTATCCTATCAATATGGGGCAACATTTCTAAAGAATGCTTTCAGCACCTTGTTGAATAAATGCCACGTAGAATTAAGACAGTTCTGAAGGCGAAAGGGGGTCAAACACAGTATTAGTATGGTGTTCCTAATAATCCTTTAGGTGAGGGTATATGTATATTTTTTCTGTATTACAGTGTTTAGAGATTTATGTACAAAAACAAGAATGGGAGGCTTCATTTGTATGTAAAACATTGAAAAAAGTATATATTCTTTGTTTTGAGGTGAAATTTGACTCAACATGTTCTGTCACAACCAATGATACCCAAGTTAGTTTTGGTGGAGGAGAATAATCTAGGATTTCATTTCAATATCCCTCAGGTTTTATCCATCTCACATACATATAAATAAAGTTTTCAACTATGCACACCCACAGCCGGCCATGAATCTATTGCCTAGCTTTTGTTGAGAATCTGTGTAAGCAACGGGATAGGAGCCTGAGCCAGATCAGTCCCTACACTCATTTAGTTCACTAAACCGGGATGCTACTGCATTCAATTCCTGTCATCACTCCAGATCTTCTCCTCTCTCGTTCATTCTCCAAGGTATATCATTTTTTCCCCAACTATAAAGTCAGATTTTACTGCCACCGATTCTTTGTTGTGAGCCGCCCACTTTCTATACCTGGTCTCATGTTGGGTTTGAGAACAGAGATGTTAGCCCCTGCACATTTTTTCTGGGAACTCGGTAAAGACAACTGGAGGGAAACACAGGAAACAACAGAACTCCTCGGAGAGGCTCTTCAACATCCTCTGGCTAAAAGCCGAAGTTTCGCCTTCGAACTGAACAAGTAAAAACCTATCCTTTCATCCAGTCAACTTTTGTAGCATTCAAAGCAAAGCTGTGTTACACAGGTCTGGAGGAGAATACTGATATTATTTGCTTTAAGCCACAGAAACCTGGATGTATATCATGGGTGCCTCTCAGGATGTTTGCGCTTTTTAACAAGGGCATTTTAAGAGCGTTGAGCATCCGATTGGAGGTGCATAAACTGCAGCGTGCTGACACAAGCTTTTGCTGCTGTGTTGTTGTCATTGCATTATAATCACTAGCTAATAAATCACACTTTTGTAGCACAAATTAATGAGTGAAGGAGATTCACAAAAGTTGAAAGTGCACCTATCAGCTGAAAGAAAGAAAGTCCCTGATTTTGTGGTGCACATATTTAACTTGGTAAAGAGAGCATCATGGGAGAATGAAGCTCTAATGAGCAGTTTTTGTATGCGATGTTGGCTGGTGGTGAAGATGATGTCTCCACATCATTCTTAACTAAACAAACCCCCACCTGAGCCGCCTGTTAGCTGCACTGCAGGCAAGGACAGACCCTACTGCAAAAAGCTGCTTTAGTTTGAGATGCGTATTCCCAGGCAGCTCATGCGTCTCTACAGGCATGCCACTGTCGTTACGAGGCTTCACTTCTCTGTGTCCCACTTATCTGCAACTTTTCACCGAAATGAAAAACAATGTGCTGATGCAGTGAATATTAAGAGACAGAATTGTTTATGTCTGTGGCTGACATAACGGGTATGATCTATCAGAGAGCACTGCGATGATTCATGGAAGCTCATCTTATCATGCATGCTGTACATAATAAAGTTTTTTATAGTAGAAACAAATATGGAAGTTAATGGGTAACGTCAAATGTGCTTACAATTATTTATTAACTCTTTCCCTGCCATTGATAAGTTATCTCATCAATTAAGAGGAAACATTTGCATGAAAAAACATGTTCCTGATGAGTTTTTATGTTAATCTGTAATACCGCAATTTATAAAAAATCTGACGCAAAAAAATATGTACTAATTTTAAACTCGGTGTATGTTTTGATAATAGTTCTGAATCTGGGGCCTATACCATGAAGGTAGCTGAACAAACTCGGGGTTACAGGATTGGTTTTGAGTTGACAAAACCAAACCGATGCAATCAGGCTTTATTGGTCCCATGAAGCGGCTTATCAACTTTCTCTGTCAACTCAGGCTTTGATCTTTAGGCTATGATTACTCCACCCGCGTGTGCACATAAAAGAGTGACGTCGGCACCGAACAACCAATCGGAATAGAAATAGAGAGAGCACGTACGAGCAGTGTATTTTTTAGCGGAGGAGCATGAGCTAATTATACAAAAATATGAAGATTAATTTCAAGAGCGAAATAATACTGCCTCTGATCTTTTTAATATAACATTAACATGTACTTCATTGTATAATATATTTAGGTACCCAAAGTGAAACATGCTTTTTTTAAGATAATTTACATTGTTAAATTTGTTAATAATCTTACAGGGAATTTTATAAAAGCCCTCTTTTAAAGACATGGTCGGGAAATGTCGGGGAAACACTATGAAGCTGTTAATGTAGCCCTACAGTGCGAGGACCACCTTGCGCATGGTTCCACAAACCATGTTTTCCCCATCGACCGCATACAAGTATGTACCACTTGCAAAAAAGCGCAACGCAATACACATCATTTGCGGTACAGTAAGGGCATGGATTCAACGTAATACATTTCTTATGTGAGACTAGAAGTTTGCAAAGATAAGAGATTCCTTCCGTGGAAAATCTAGATATTTCATACAAATAACTGGGCAAAGGAAAACTAAAAACTCTCTCTACGAAGTGCTCTTACAATTTGCGTGGAGACCCCTGAGACTTCTTTCTGCTTTGGATGTTTAATATTAAGACCCTCACCCTCCTTTTCTTTTTGTTTGTTCTTAGTTTTTTCCTCTTTTTTTTGTTTAAATGCGGTATCAACACGGAAAATAGTGATTGTTAAATATGCCTTAATGTTTGTTTTTGAATATGTTCAATAAAAAAATACAAATAAATAAAGTTTGCGCGGAGACGCTAGTAGTTACGTCACCTATATATTTATTTGCTCGCAGCTGATTGGTCAAACTGCAGTCTCAGATCTTGAATCCAGAACATAACCTGCCCTGGGGCAGGTTAGCCGTGCAGCGTAAGATACCATGGCGACGAACACCGATTAAAGCCACGCTACTTTCATGGTACCTAAAACCCAGGGTTGGCGCAAACTAATCTTAAACTTACCTGGCTATCCACTTAAACCGGCTTCATGGTATAGGCCCCTGATCTCTAACAAAATTCCTTCAGAAAAATGCTATTATTTCAGCTTTTTTTTAAAGAAAAAGACCCATATTTAAGACTTTATAAGCAGGGAAAAAATAAATAAATTGGATGAAACTTTTTTCCCATTTTGTATGTTTGAAAGCAGAGGGTCTGTTCTTTTATTTTATCCTTTATTTATTTTATTTGTATGTTTATATATTTTTAGAAGAAATTTTTCCTGGAAGACTTCCGATTGGGGATTTATGAGCTAGTGAACTAATGAGACACACGGAGAGTGTTTAAAAACAGGGCGTCTGTGTTTTTCCATTCAGAGATGAGCCTGTTTAGGATCTCCATTCACTAGGTGGCGGAATGATACAAAAGGTGAAGCGGTTACTGTGCCGTTATCAGTACAATATCGCATAGCTCTTAGCCAATCAGATTCCAGAACCAGAAAGAACTGTTGTATAATATATAATATATTAGCAGTATATTATTTATATTTCCAAGCAAGGGTGCAACTTGCTGCATTAAAAGGTATGCTCCTGTATAAAGCTAATTCGTAAAGCATTGGATTAAAAGCACAAAAGGTCAAACGTTCGAACCCAGGGAACACACATGCTGATGAAAAATGTCACTTTGGATAAAAATATTTGCCAAATGCGTAAATGTAATATAGAATGTTATTAAAAGGCTCTCTGAAATGCTAGATTCTGATTGGCTAGTTGCGAAATTACAAGGTTGCGATATTCCGGATCCTGCAAATCATTTCGACAGGTACAGTTTAATATTACAAAAATTAAATATAAATATGTTTTTAATAACATATCTGGCATTTTTTTTAATGATTAAACCAAATAGTGTGTTTGTGACATTTGAACGTCTTGTCTTATCCTCACGGAAGAAAAATGAGCAAATAAAATATTTCAAATCAATATTTAATGCTCCTAACCTTACTTATGAAGTAAATAGCCGTGAAATAAGTCCCTTCAGTGTGATACAAGACCCTCCCCTTCCGCAACCAATCCAGAAATGTAAAAATTGGAGTCGTATGTTTTCTTTCAAATGTTTAGGTTCACTTCACTTGTTTCAAAATATTGAACTTAAAATAATGAAGAAATTTTGTGTGTTTATGTTTAAGCACTTTTTTCCACTCAAAAATGCATGGCTGCACTTGTTGGCTATAGTACAGTATATACAACACTTTATAATGTTATCATATTGTTTTACTGTATACCAAACAAATGCATGAAGCTTTAAAATGACACAGGTTAAAGACTTTTATAAAGGAGACATGCAGATGCTCCCAAGTTTTTACACTTTTTAAATGTTTTGACTGGAAGAGTCTCTCTCTCTCTCTCTCTCTCTCTCTCTCTCTCTCTCTCTCTCTCTTAAAAATATGTATAACTCTGAAACTCCAATAAATTACACAGCCCTCTGAGGCATTGCCTGACAAAAAAATAGATGCTACGAAAGGCCACAGTGAAGCAACCTTACAACTTCAAAATACTCTTCTCAATTTTTCAAAAACGAGGGCATGGACTGATGATAAACCCAATCCTTGCTGACATCAACTAAAACCCAGATTTATGACTGTATATAGTCCATGCACATTTTTCCTGACTCCTAATACCAGATGTGAAAAAGTGGACAAATGCCCCCTGTTGGGAGGTTTATTATGAGTTAGATCCACGTTTTCTCAAGGCCTGTTCAGTTGTCCCAAGGGTGAGCCAGTGGCTTGGTCTGTAAAACAAGACCATTTGAGGGAACCACCTTCACTGTGAATTCATCCTTAAAAAACATGATGCAAAAATATGCACAAGTCCCTAAACCAGCATCTAATAGGACTGGATGCATGAAAATATAGCTTCTGCTACTTTTTGCTACCTAAACGTATAAAACAGCCCATTGGTCCAAAAATCAGTTACTTCCACAACATACAGTATGTGAAAATCAGTACGAAATATGAGTAATATATGTCAGCCTGGCAAAACAGTATGTGAGAAATGCCAGGATGGTCTATTGCTTCTGCCTAGATTTCTCATTACGCATGAGACAGACATTTTTTATCCCATGGGAGGCCATGGGAGCTGATGAGCTGCCAAATTTAAAAAGTTAATAAAATAAAAATACCAAAATACCATGAGCCTGGTGGCTCTTTCCAAGTGTGAGTGTTACTTTAGCACCACAAATGCATTCATTGGGTTAAATTTTACAGTGTATGTCTAACAACACCTGAGTAAAGTATTTTTATGATTATGTCATACAGTGTCATATATAAAGATACATAGGCTACTGTAAAAGTCACATGACAATTAAAACATGATAAAAACATAACATAATTTATAATATGGTCCCAAAAGAAAAATTACTATAAAGTAGGCTTGTGTATAGGCTACTATACTTCAGTAGCTTACACTGTAGTTAGGCTACTACAGTACAGTTCAAAAACATCAATTTTACAATAGTGTACTATAATAAATACATATGTAATATATACTATGGTGAATTATCAATGTGGGATAACCTAAATGCTTTAAACGTTGCTGCCTACCCAAAACACGAGGCGTGAAGAAATGAACATAATCCATTTTTTCTGCATCTCGTTATTTCTAGCGGTTCTTTTCTGACAGACGCTTCTGTTTAGCCAATCAGGATCGAGAATCTCTCTACGCCCCGCTGCTATTGGCTGTTCTCTGGAGACCGAGGGGCTGTTCCGATATTAACGACCGCTGGGCAGACAGCGGCATGTCAATGTGACAAGAGAGCGAGCGAGCGGCTGCAGATGCGCCTGTGAACGCAAAGGAGAAGGTTTGAATGCCTTAAACTGGCGGATTTTCCATCGAAACCATACGAGTTACCACGGTGTTATTTCTTTATCCGCGTTAAAAGAAGAAGACGCGCGCCTGTTTCCATTTGCGTGTCGCGCGCTTCCCGCTCTCCGGAGCACTGCGCTATAGATGAGGGGAATACGTGTCGCCTTATTAGCCGGAATGACTTACGTTTAAAAGGTAAGTTGGAGCATTTATCATTTAACATGATCAATTATATAATTTGTATATCGTTTGTGGCGTTTTACCGCAAGTCAAGTTGAGAGAATGTGCGTCAGAGTGATTTTTAGACTGCAAAGCGATCGCGAATGAGCGAAAACGGAGGAAAACGTTAACAGGCGATCTTGTACTGAGGTACTACATAAATGAGCACGTAGAGATTTATTGGTGCTGATGCTGCGGTCAAAGGATGAACACATGTGCATCAGCAACAGGAAATCTGTGCATGCGTATTTTTTTGGACACAAGGCACGTCCTGGACGAATAGCCACGGGCAGTCTTGCATCTGGCTGTTCTCAATCCGCCTTAAATCACCCTGTTGCCGTCCAAGATGCCCTATAGCACATGCATTTTAAATGCAGTCGCCTGCCTGGAGCGTCCGCTGTAAGTGTCGTTCAATGCATGTATATCGTCTTGAATGGAGGCATTGTGATTCCCATCCATTCGTCTGATCTGCATCCATTGCTTCAGTCTAATTAAAAACATCAACAACACAACACCTATTATGCAGATGATGAGACTTCTACCCAAGCTGTTAATTATGCAACCACTGAATTTGACCTATCATACGTCTTTGTAGACAGAAAACTGCAGCAGACTTGCATTTTTACCTTTCCAGACGCAAGTCAGAGGTTCTCTAATGAATTGCAAATTAGTGTATAGGTTTCATGTTGTGAGTAATGCATGCACCATTACTGTTACAGAAGTAAACAGATTTTTTTACCCAAGAATATGCGCACACACATTTCAACCATCCTGATCACAGACTCATTACAAAGCAGAAATGTTTAGAGCTGCTTCTTCGACAAACTGCACTCAGTAGTTTATGTCCTTGGAGTCTCTTCCAAACTCTCTAAACTCAGACCTGAGTGGGCAATTCTTAATCACAGATGTAATCACATAGGCCATTTGATAGCTCCACTAATTAACAGACAATAAGTAAAACCCTTGATATTAAAGAGCTCTCAGACGCTGTTGCTCTGCACACACTGGAGTGTTTAACTGATTTCAGTACTGCTTTGTATGAAAAATAGCTTCCTCTCATCGCTGCTTTCTTTGTGACAAACCAAGTAGACATGCGGTTTAAAATGTATGCAGGCTAGCACTGTCAGTAAAAAACTTGGCAACCAAATGTTATGATGTTAGTGAAACATAAGATTTTATTAACACTTCAAATATGTGCAATATTGAGAATTAATAAATATTGTTTAAACATTACATTAGATTTAAGCATTTGGCAGATGCTATTATAATATACTCACTCTCAAGTTGTTATGTAAGGAATAATTGACGACGGGCCATTGAATTATAAAAAAATAATGCACACCCAAGGTGGTAGTGCGGCACGACGCGAAGCGTCAAATACTTAAAAGTACCGGAGTCAGTTATTACGCTTATACAACAGTTACCACAGACATTGCTCTGGTGGTTATTTAAAGACATTTGACAGGTCAAGGTATATATGTTTTATACCATGGGCCTGTTAAATGCTTTGTTCAGGGTTCCCATGGGTCCTTGAAATTGGGGGAAAAAATTCAAGGCCCTGGGAAGTTTTTGAGGTCATTGAAAGTGCTTCAATCTATTTTATAGTTTTCTGGAAAAAATCCATATAATTCCCTGTGTAGTGTAGGATAATATCACTAAAAGTCTAGACTTTTGAAGCATACTTGCTAAACTGTTCGCTTTAAAAGCTTATATCTTCTGTATGCGAATGTTGATTCATACCAAAATGCTTTTTTGCATAGTTGTGTTTGACACATGAAAACGTCTTGGGTTACGTATGTAACTGTTGTTCCCTGAGAAGGGAACGAGGCGCTGCGTCTCCCTTGCCATACTTCCTGCGTCCCTGTAACACCATCTTTGTCAATATTTCAGATAGCGATATACTTCCTGGCTCCCGCATCCCCCCTGTCTTTGTCGTTAAGCCTCACACTTGGTTGAATTTGATATACACATTCAGACGCACTTACTCCTGGAGGCGTCCCCAAAGTGTCACCGCAGTGACGCAGCGCGAGTTCCCTCGAAAGGGAACTGTTACAATGTATCCTAAAAGGTAACACAATGTAACCTTGCTCTCACTTGAAATGTGTCCCCACATTTAGTCCCTGAATTTGAGGGTATTGGACCTGAAAAGTCCTTGAAAGGTCCTTGAATTTGAAGTTAACTAACGTGTGGATCCCTGTTTGTTCTTGTTATTGGTTGAGAACTGTTCCATGGGTGTTGATTATTTTTCTGTAAAACGCACACTTGACCTGTCAAATAAATGTCTTAAAATAACCACAAGAGCAATGTCTGTGGTAACCATTGTATAAGCAGAATAACTGACTTCTGTACTTTTAATTATTATTATGTACTTTTAATATCGCGCCGCATTACCACATTGGGTGTGCATTATTTTCTTATAATTCAACTGCCCGTCGTAAATTATTCCTTACCTATACCACGGCGCTGTTGAATGCTTTATTCTGATTGGTTGAGAAATGTTCCATGGGCATTATTTTTCAATAAACGCACACCTAATTACACTTAAATGTCATGGGTTACCTTGGTATAAGCAAAATAATTTACTTCTGTCCTTTGAATTATTCAAAAATAATTCACACCTGTGCATTACCACCTTGGGTGTGCATTATTTTCAAATAATTAAACTGCTCATCGTCAATTATTTCATATGCATACATTTCTTTGTTCTGCTGAGCACAAATGAAAATATTTTGAGCAAATAACCAAACTGTTATTGAGCACTACTGACTTGTATGATAGTATTTTTCTTTCCTACTATGGAAGTCAGTGGTGCTCTTGTTTCCTGCTTGATTACAAATGTCTTTTTTGTGTTCACCAAAACAAAAAATGTATACGGGTTTGGAAGAACTTAAGGGTGATTAAATAATTATGACAGAATTTTCATTTTTGGCTAAACTATACCTTTAAATATTTTTTTACTATTTGCCTTCCAATGAAAGGTCACAACACAATGCTCTTGAAATGCCTTGAATCAAAATATAGACTTTAGTAAAGAGAATATGATGGCAGCATATGCTATCTGTGCTTTCAGGAGTAAACAGAGCAGAACCATCTGAGAAGCACTGCTGTGCAGTCCATCTGTTCTTATATTAGACCGATACCTGTAGTAGAGACATGCAGTGTTGTACACATACTGGGAGTACTGGGAACCCATTATGTAAAAATAGTCAAGGCGGAGTTGTTTACATGGCAGGGAATCATGCAGTGCTACACCTATAGATCGACTTACACTTGCTGTAGGGAATAAGCCTTCAATCAATCAATCCCAATTAAAGTGAAATGCTGTTCATAGACCCTGGGGAATTTGACTGGTTTTAATAATTAGGTTCTTTATATGTAGTGTAGTAGTAAGTTGCTTGTTAGTGGTGCACTTTAATCATCTTGCCCATTGCAATGCACACAGTACCCTACCCTCAGGCCATGTTATTCATGTTAGAGTACACAGCTACGCTGCGTGTATGTGTTTGAATGAGCAATGTGATTTTGACGGTATGAATCAGTAACAAATATGAATCAGAATGCACATGCAAAATAGTCAGATCTCATCGGAAAATGTTTGGAAACTAAGAGAATGCACAATTAGATTATTATTATCTTTTTTTATAAAAATGGTTTAAAGGCATTATACAGTAGTAGCATATAAACAGGACCGCTTTCCCTGGCCTGCAGACCACTAGCATATTTAATGCATGTTGATATCTATGCTCACGGCTCAACTCCACACCACATTTGACCCTCGAGGTTTAATTTAACTTAGACTCAAAAGCAGTAATGCATTTTGCTTTAGCTGAAGACTTGCATCTTCTCCACAATTTTCTGTAAGTGTGTTAATTTACCTAATTTAGCAAAACCACTTATGATACAGATTCAGACTCCATTCAAACTTTGTTACACAGATAATTTCAGTTTTAAATCTGTTATTTATGTATATTTAATGATACTTTACATAGGGCTGGACGATATGGCCAAAATTTTTATACTTCTTTATTTCGGTCGATACGGTATAAATCCGATAATGGTATGCATATTAAAAAAGCCTCAGGAAAAAACTGCCAAGAATGCCTGCAATGGATGTCTGAACCAAAAACAATCATCTGAAAAAATTTGCCAATGAAACCTATAAAACTAAATCATATTTAAAATAAAAAAGGGATAAATATGTTCACCTTTAATTCGTGTTTAGTCTTCATTCAAAAAAGTGATATCACTGTCCAGTAAAACAGACTTTCAGGCTCAGTTTAATAATATTATAAGTGCACCCTGAATGTCAGTAATAAATGCTGTAATGCAGGGGTCTCAAACTCAAATAGGCTTGGGGCCATTTCTGAAATTGACGTCATAAGAGGGACAAAGAAGAGCTATTTTAACATTAAAAAACAAAATTATGTATTTTTCATTTATAAAATATTATGCAGTTTTTGCCACCAGGTTGTGTTTTGATATATTATGGATTTCTTCAGTCACAGTATTGACTTTCATAGTTCCATCTGTGTTAGTCCATAGTTTTGATAAATTTGCTATTATAGTAATATGTGGGGAAAATATGTTGACCCTAAAACTTTTCAATGGTAGTATTTAATGTTACATACTAGGGATGCTCACATTGACCGTTTAACCGTTAACCGAAGGTAAGAATTTATGACCGATTAACATTATCAGTTAAAATAAAAAAATATTTGTTAATACATGGTGCGTGTCGTCATGAGTCGACAGACATTTCGCCACTTTTTCTATCTTTAATTTGTGAATGTCCTGTAAATGACACAAATGATTGCTGCCCTGACGGACTGATAAAGTAATCATTTGTATGAGAAATCATTTGTATGCGTGTTTGGAAGCTGAACGGAGACGCGCGCATGTCCGCGCAAGATGACGCGGTCCGTCTCGCGCACATGGCGGACAGACGTTCGCTGATGGCCTCTGACCCTGTCCATAAACATCTCTCTTTTTCCACAAACGGAGAAAGAAGAAGCAAAAGCCGTGCACTTGCTAGCCTGTTCCATTTACGTGTTCTCCAAATGCTACAGAGGAGCCTCGCCTAGCCTTTGAAGGAAGTGACTTGGAAAGACCAGTCCTGCCAAGGAAGTATCCTTGACATTGAGAAACGGCCACTGAGCTTTTGTGGATCAATCTGGTGGATAATAATGGAAATATGGATCGGCTTCAGAGAAGCATTTTCTCTTAATTGACGAGATAACTCGACAATGTTTATTGACATTTAACTGAATATTGGCATTAATCATATTTTAAAATTTTCAACAATTGCACAATTAAAGACTCTGTTGTTTATTTTCATAAATCAGTACGTAGCAACCACTGGTCATTTATATAGATCAATGGTACCAACAGTAGCGCGGTGATATTTAAGCTATGTAATGCGGTCTGAACTGTGGGGTTACGGGGGTATTTTATCACAACATAGAATTTGTTTCAACCAATCAGAATGAAAGACCAGAAATGCCCGTTTAATATTAATGATTTTGTAGCCAGGTAGTTAACACTTTATTGGCTAATTTTTAATGGCCTGCCACCATTATTTAATTCTCTTAGTTTTTATTTAATTGTGGCGCAAGCACAGCTAGGTTAAATTTCTTAAAATATGGTTTGCTAATTAAACATTTTATTTATGTTTATAAGATTTTACTCCAGGACACAACAGAAAATAAGTGTGAAAGAGTATATGAAGAGCTCAGATGCAAAACCCTCTGCGTCTAATATGTTTTCTTGTAAAGCTCATAATTTTTTTAATAAGACGTTTAATGGATTCTGCCAACAAACCAGTATTTCTGAAACACCTTAGGCTGGCATTAAGCGGATTTAAAAATATTTGATTAACGTATAATACATGCCGAGGGCATTTGGTTAATATCATTATCTCAAGAGAATGAAAACAGTGTGAATAAAACAAATCTAAAATATACATTACATCAGTAGTACAATAAGCTTATTAAAGAGCCATATCATACTGTTCACGATTATACCGGTATAGACCCTTTCAGCAGTAACAACATAAACAAGCGGCTGTCGCGGTCTGCACGTAACTTCCGGTGAACTCCGCTAAGAATAAATAACAACAAAGTTCTTTAAACGTAGTTTATTTATATAACAAGCAAAACAACAACACATAGGTTACCTAGGAAACCAAAACATTTGTTATTTTCGACGATGCATTTGTTCAAGAGATCAGTTTAGCAACTAGTCAGACCATTAAAAAAAACGAAACCGGAAGTAAGGTTCGGATCCAGACGTGCATCACGTGCATCCGATGAAACTGTCTATAATATTTTACATGATAGCAAATTACTTTAGTCACTGTTAAACTAAATTGTTAAGTTATATAGGGAAAACACTACCAACTCATACCACTGTGATGACAGTAACTTACTTTACTGATTGAATTTAAATCCCAAAAATGTTTACTGACACACTTTACTTAATATTTAATTAGACAGATCCATCTTTTCTATTCATTTTCCATTAAATTATGCGATCTGATAAGTTTAAAGCTCCGTTTTACCCTGTTTTTCTTCAGTGACTGCCGCTAGGCGCGGCGCATCATCCACTCCTGGGTCCTAAAGTACACCCAGTTTCTCACAACAGACAGATGCCTAGCCGATTTCTTCTGTGTTCATATGAAAATCTGATTTATTCACTTGATTTTAAGCTCAATTACATGAGCATTTATCTCACAACCCCAAATGTGCCATGATTAATGTTAATGCTATTTTAAATTTTTAAATTGTTAGCTAATGACTTAAGTTACTGGGATCTGTGAAAATTACTGAAAATTTGTGGTAGTGTCATAGTGATGTAAGATTTTCATACCATTTCATCTCTAGTTAGTACTATTTGACTCATGCTGTGTGATCGTGTCATTACTTTTACTTATGACAACAGATTTACACTTAGAATTAGGTAGTCTGTCATAAATGACAGCTCATTGGATGGAAATTGCCCTTCTTTTTCCATTATTTTTTTATACCGTCATAAATATAATTACTGCAACATTTTTTTAAATATCATGATATAATTTTGAGGCTGTATTGCCCACCCCTAGAGCTTATTATAATAAATACAATTTTAGCAAAGTTGCGTTTGTTGTATTTGCGGTACAAGCTACTGCTTCCCCATCCAGTGTGAAACTAGCATGCACTCTGTGTCTCACACACATGAGTAATACTGTGGTAAATTCATTTATTTATTTATTTTTTGTTATGGCAATATCTGATCCATATTTTTTGCCAGTATCAGACCAATTCCAATAATAGATATGAAAATTGGTGCATCTCTAAAAAATTCCATAAATAAAACGGCTTAAAATGTATTTTATATGACATAATGTTCTCCCAAAAATGAAGATGAAAGAGTGATTGTCCTTTACTAAATTTAAAATGACCTCTACACATCAGAGATAGTGGAGTTGTGTGTGTTGAGTTTCACACATACAGTACTGTGCAAAAGTCTTTCAATTTTAGATTTGTTGTTTTTGCATTGGCATGCTGACCAAATATATAATTATTTCCCAATCTCTTTGTTAGAATACAATCAGAAAACAGCACTAGGAAATTTGTATGCAATATTAAAAAATAAAATGAGAAAATTATAAGCTAAATTGGCATGTATTTAGTGTGAAACCCTGATTCTCTAATACAACGGCTTCAGGACTTCAGTCTCCTTAAATGAGATGCATTACGTGCCAAGAGAAAACACACAAAATACTTAATTTTGTCAGTAGTAGCTATTTTTTTCTAAATATTTTCTGTATTTTTTGTTTGTATCTTAAAGGTAGGGTAACACATTTTGAAAAATGCTAACGGTAGCCACCTAGCAATGAAATCCCGATCCCACCCTCAAGTCAAATCGCCATCCAAAGTCACGCCTCTTTCAAAACACATGAACACGCACAGATCAGACGGTCACATCTCATGTCTCATTCAGCAGTGAGAAAACTTTGCAGTACAAAGTCGAATAACACTTCCAAAATAACCAAACAACTGGTCTACATCTGAATTAGTTTAAGCACACGTTCGGTTGTGTAGACGTAGTAACTATATCGTTACACTAATCCGTAAACGAACACAAATTTCATAAGCAACACAATGTTTCATCAAAGTAGAATATCTGAATCCATCTCAATTAAACATATCGCGTACCTACCTTACCAAAATAAACTGTGCAACGACTCTTTCAGACCCTTTGCCTCCTGCAGCTGTTTCATCTCGTGGTAAAGCAGTAAAGTTACCGATGTTCATTTGCGTTTTTGCTCTTGCTGATCCAGGCAGTTTTTGCTGTTGTTGTTATAAAAGATGCCTTTAGTTTTGTGCCTCCTGTGTAGGTTGTCAATTCAGCAGAAAAGTTTGCTGTTCTCACTGTTTACAGGCAGGAGGTGAGCGCACGTGAACGCGCCGATGACGTATGGTGTCTGCGTGGAGGGCATTCAAATTACGCTTACGTATATGAGGGACAAAAATGGAAACGTCCGTTCGGACCGAAATCTATGATTTGTTGAACATTTTTTGGTCCTACGCCTTTCACAGATAACATAAATTTCTACAAATACATTTAAACAACTTAACACAGTGATTGCTATCAGGATGTAAGGAGACTTTTAACCAGCATAACAAAAAAGGTTTCAGGATCAAATCTGTTACCCTACCTTTAATAGAGGAAAAACATATAAAACTTTGCTACAATAACAAAGCTGGTGGTGGCCCTTTTTTGACTTTTGCAAGACACTGTATAAAAACCAAGATGATTACTTAAGCCCTTTTCACACAGACATTCCGTAAAATACACGGTAAAGGCATCCGAGATTTTTCCGGGATCCTTAGATTTTTTGTTTATTCACACTGCCATGATTACCCGGCATCTGATGGTCCCGGAAAGACACGTGACCTGTTGAAAGTCCGCCCTCTCTTCTATGCAGCGTCTGAAGTTTGCATATTATTTATAATTTCTCTCTCCAGAAACCACTCGCATGCATTTTTGTTTATGATAAGATTATAAAGAAGTGCGTGAACGCACAGCTCTATGCTGGTGAATGATCTCAGCTTCAGAGTGGATATTTGACGAGCTCCCTGATCTCTGCTTTAATACAGTTTTCAGACATTTCTCATCGTGATTGTTTATATGCATTTAAAACCCGCATTTTGAGGAGCTGAACGATATGTCCTGTTGGGATGACGCGTGGGAATTTTCATTTATTATAGCTCAAATGAGCACGTGACGCGATATTCTTTTATGCTGCTGAATGATCTCCGTTTTTAACGCAGTAAGTAACAAGCTAACTTACCTGATATCTGCTTCAGTCTAGTATGCTGACATTTCTCGTTGTGAATGTTGTAAATCCCTTATTTTAAAGAGTTGAACCAACTTGTTGCCATGACACGCGCGTCCACACTACGGCACATGCGTCATTGTTTATGCGTCTCATTTATCATTTCCTGATAACCGCGTCAATATAGTTTGCAACATTTCTCGTGGTGAATGTTTATATGCATATTATCTCTCATTTTAAGAAGCTGAACCATAACTTTTGTTGTGATGATGCGCGCGTCCTCACTACGACACGCCCATTAACAGCATTGTTTCGGCTTCTTGTTCATACAGAGGGTTTTCCGTATATCTGACTAGTTCCCCTTCCGGCAACGATCCCAGAAGATTAACGGGACGAGTTTGTGTTCACACAGACGCTTGTCTGGCAATTTTACAGGTATTTTCTGGGACCAAAGGTCTGTGTGAATGGGGTTTTAGTGTCATGAGTATAGTATATTGACTTTGAAGCTGTATTTATTTTGCACAAAATTTACATTCAAATCTAGTTAACTTTGCCAATTAAATTATGATTATAAATTATACCATTTAGATTTTATTTGAGTAAATTTGAGTATATTTGAGTAAATCAGCCCACGAGTTGTGTGTACAGTCAAATGCATTGAAGGAAGCACAATACATCAGGCGGAAATCTAAAACCTGTGGGGTCCATTGGTTAATTTGGAACATCGATTCTGCATTAACCGTCGACTCGCTGCTGATTTGCGAGCACACAGGAGCAGGTGCAAAGCGTTCTTCAAGCATTGCATACGAAACTTCATTATGCACGCACATTGCATAGCGAAGCCCGTTTAATGGACTCTTCCCTTACCTTGGAAATAATGTAATGGCAAATCAATAAAGAAAAGGGCAGGGGGGGGAGTGGCATATCGGACTGTGCCACCCACTGAGAGGCTTATGCAAACTCTCTGGCTGCTAAGCTTTTGCTTATATTGGGCACATGGAAAGAAGAAGAAGAAATAGGGTTGCAGTGAAACACAAAGGAAAAAGCATAGGGGTGATTTTCTTTAGAATGAAATGAGAAATAATTTTTCAAGTCTTCATATCCATTTGAACCACACTGTATACCCTTCTGTTCAATCTCCATAATATAAAGGGGTTCTTGTGGTACATGCAGCAATTCCACCTCTGCCCTATTTTCTAGTTACATGTATTTAAGTTTAACTAGAGATCTAACCCTACAGCTACAGCTGGTATTTAATCTTAATTGACCATGTAATCTCGCAATTGTTTTACTTTTACATTCTTGGCAGATGTTATTTAACTGAAGTGTAAATAGTTTGTGTTTATCGCGCATGGCAGTTACGTTGCAATTATCTGGTGCCGATTCCTTGTTTAAAGTATTACCCATAAACGTTAAGAAAAGACCGTAAAAATTGAACAAACAAATGAAAAACCGTGTTTGTGCCTACGGGTGGGCGATAAACTGGTATATATGATAAACCGGTAGAGAATTTTGTTTTTATCGAGGTTACGCGCCCATGTCATGTTGTTGTGCTCGTGATCACGAAAACGTAACGTTTGTAAATGTATTTAAGCACCACAGTTTTAAAACAAGCCCTTTTAAGCCATTTAAACTTAAACAAGAGTGCTATATGTGCGCGCTGTTTCTGTGTGAGAGGCCGCAAGTCGCGCATTCGCTGCTTATTAAGCTCGTGAGCATTTTTGCCGCTTGTTTTGCCTTAAAGCAACACTAAAGACTTATTGCTCTTTGCTCCCCCTACAGGTTAGAAGCGTAATTGTTCATTACCACTGTCGTAAATACTGCAGCATAGCTGGCTCTGATTGGATTGTAGTTCTGCCGTAAAGCAAGTTTTTGTAGTTTTCACTCGAACTACAGGGCCGCTACCCGACGGTTGGAAACTTCTTTAGTGCGGTTTTGGCCGATAAAGGGGTGCAAAGCGAATGTGAAAGTGCCATTCACCCTGTTTTGAGTGGTTGAACCACTAAAACTTTTTTGGAAACGTTATTTTAAGGTAAAAAAAACTCTTTAAATACATATTTTCGTCAAAATTCCCATCTCTGCAAGTATCCTCATAAACATGACCATTATTAAGGGAAAGTAAACAGCTAAAAGAGAAAACACATAACAGTAGATTGGATCCAGACTTTGGTCTTAAAGGGAAAGTTACCTAATTTTGCTCCTGTCTGTCACTCATGTTTTTGTGAAAATCTCTCACTGCTATTGACTAAATAACTTTCCTACCTTTATTAAGATATTTATTATCATTCTTACTTTCATCACTGACTGTTAATCTTCAGTGAGCTTGAATTTTGTTTGTTTAGAAAAAAAAAATTGTTTTCTATCTATATTTTTATGCATGTATAAGTTTTTTTTGTGAGAATTGTGAAAATTCTATGGCATTAAATATTTTAATAACCTAAAAACTTTATTAAAAGATAAAAACTCTGCCGTGATACATATCATGATATAAAATAAATCCTATTGTGAAATAAATTTTTTGTCATATCGCCCACCCCTTATTGTGCTGTTTCCTGCAACTTAGTAGGCCTGTCACTATAGCTACACTGTAAAAAAAATCTGTAAAAATTGAAGTATTACTGGGTATTACTGGCAAGTAGGTGCCAGTAACTTACTGTATATTTTCATTGATGTTATTTACTGACAACAGTTTGTTCAAAGTTAATGAACATTAAACATTTTCAGTCTTTATCTTCTACAGTAAGTTACTGGCAACCAGCTGCATAATTACAGCTAATTTTTTCAGGGTACTTTTCATACTGTAAGTCGGTTAATTGCCATGTTTTTCACTGATTATAAAATGGCAAAAAATAACATAATAATGCAAGTACATCCTTTCTAAGAACACAACTTTTATTTTTTAAGAATATTAAAAAGTAATATTCCAAATAATTAAAACATAAATACATATTATAAAAGGTATAGTACCAGTCATAGTTTGAGCTGCATTTAAATTTTAAATAGCTAATAGTCATTGTTCAGGGAAAATCCCAGCTTCACATGGTTTATTGCTTTAGACAAGTGTTACTCTGATGGCATCTGTGAGTATGCGCCATTATGCGCATTCACGTTTCTAATAGCTAGTGTTGAACACATCAGATCTAAACATTGGGTCTTATGGTTCTGTTTCAGATTACTTTAATTTGTATAGCCTCTTTCATTATCTCTGTTTTTGAACAAAGTCGACATGCCGGCTCGTTTACGTTAATTTCCTTTCCTCACGTCTCATTCACGTCAGAGATGCAGGTTGTAGCTTTGAAACCAATTCCAGTCAGATTTATTCTCTCAAACTGTGTGAATTCATCGGAAAAATACAGCTTGAGTAATGCTTTAATGCTTCGCCTTTCACTGTTCCCTCTGTGTGGGTGTGTGCGCATGCATGTGGAGCCTGAGCTGCGCATGCCACTCTTCCGAGACAGACAGCAGACAGAAATGACAGAGGCCATCGATCGGATAAAATGCTAATGACATTCAGTTTTATGCAAACAAACACGCATGCAAACACAATGGTAATATATTGCTGACAGAGGTCTTGTTCAGTAATTGTGCGATAAGTTGATGAAGTAATTATTACGACAGGCCTACAACTTGGGCTTTAAGAGAACCTCAGTACCCAGTCCGGGATTTACGGCCCATCTCAAACATATCGTCTCAAGGTAAACACAGGAGCCCTGCTGTCACCGTTCAGCCTGAGTTACTTCCTATTGGTCAGACAGCCTCTGCCTATCGAACACATTTAGTCAAACATGCCCCTATATTTTACAGGGCCAATCAAGACGACGCTAACTCTGTGATATCTAGTAAAAAACCGAAGTGGAAGATGATACTTACACTTCCCTCCAATTTCATTTACTGACTGTGCAGTACATCAGAACGGTGATTAGAGGCATCCATCTTGAAATTTCATTTTCTCCGGTATTGGTCGCATTTCTCTCTGTCTCTGTAAGCATACTGCACTATGCAAGTTATTGCCACTTAAGCTCTATGAACCACAGAATTGTTCCAAGGCTTTACGTTTGTACGTCCTCACCTACACTTAACTGGGTTAAGCCTAATTTCTTTCATTTGTCTTTGACTGGAGTTTTTAATGGGTGCGCCACACCTTTATTGCTATAACAGAGTCAGTGGAGGTTAATACAGCTTTAGTTGTATTAGTGTGTCTTCCCTCCTGGGAGAGTTTTTAGTGGAAGCTCTAACCGAAATAGCTTTCTGAACACTATCACGAGCCAGCCATTACACACAAAAAACATTACTTAGTATTGCTGAATCTTGGCCAATCTAAGGTTATTGCTGGGGGGGATATTGTATTGATCGTCGAATCCTTAAATGACAAAAAAGGTTGTTTTGATGCTTTTCGATTTAAAACATATGTAAACAAGATTGCATCAACAAAGCTGTAGCTTATTTAAATACGAATCTAAATTATTAACTCAGAATCTGTTAAAAACAGACCAAAAATATGGACAAACCTTAAATGTTGCAGATGATGTTGTTGACAGTGGAATACTTATGTAATACACTGACAGCAATGCCAAATTATCCATGGCCCATTGAGCTATGTGTTTATTGTGCATTGGTAAATGGTGCAATTTATTTACTATGTGAAGTAAAACCTCTGCATCAATACTACTTGTAAACGTAGCTCTTTATACAGTGCTTGTTTCTGGTTCTTAAACAAAATGTTAAATGCTCCTAAAAGTCGCTTTAGATAGCATCTGCTAAAAGAATAAATGGGATTCTAATATAAATGCAACAAAAAGCAACCTTGTGCGAAAGGGCAAGATCATAAAAACAGTGTTGCACAATAAACTACTAATGCTACTGGATAGGCTAAATGTGGGCTGCCATCCCAAAAGAGCTCTCTGATTCAGCATCCTTAAATCTGTCTGTACCTGACCACATTAACTCTGGAAGTACTGGCGGAAATCACTATTTGTATCAAACTATATTCTCTCAGATCCATAACAGAATTTATTCTAAATAAAATGATACTAGAAATACAGATGAGGTGGACTGTTTTTTATTTAATACAGATTAAGATTATGCTGTCGCCAAACGAGCGTGTCTGTCTATGCAGTGCACTTGCAAGCCAGCTCTTCTGTACCTGCAAAAGAAGTGCTCTATTTAACACATCAGGAAAATAGGCCATTTGTGTCAGTCAGGAAAACTAGGTGCATTTTCTTGTATTTATGGCTGACAGGTATGGTCAAGCATTCATTTTCCAACCACTGGGAGAACAGTTATACACCAATAGGATATATTAAACAGACAAAGGTGAACGCGTTCATTATCCACTAGTTGTTCCAAACCTGTATAACTTCTTTGTTATGAAGACATATATGTAAAAAATATAAACCAAACAGATCTGGGGCACCATTTACTTCTATAGTATAATATTTTTCCTACTATAGACAGTTTCATCAGACTCATGTGCGCTGATGCGATACACGTCTGGATCCGAACGTTACTTTCGGTTTGGTCTGACTAGTTGCTAAACTGATCTCTTGAACAAATGCCTTGTTGAAAATAACAAATGTTTTGGTTTCCTAGGTAATTTGTTTTTTGCTTGTTATATAAATAAACTACGTTTAAAGAACTTTGTTGTTATTTATTCTTAGCGGAGTTTACCGGAAGTTACGTGCAGACCACGACATCCGCTTGTTTATGTTGTTACTGCTGAAACCGTTTATAGACATCAATGGTGCCCCAGATTGGCTTGGTTTCAAATATTCTTAAAAATATATATTTTTTTGTAGTTAGCAGAACAAAGAAATGAATACAAGTTTGAGGTAACAACTTGAGGGTAAGTAAATGAAAACAAGATTTTCATTTCTTGGTGAACGGTCCCTTACATATAAAATGGAATCTGCAGTGCTGTCCCTAGATGACACGTGCTAAACTGTTCACTTTAAATGCTTATATCTTCTGTATGCGAATGTTGATTCATACCAAAATGCTTTTTGCATAGTTGTGTTTGACACATGAAAACGTCTCGGGTTGCGTATGTAACTGTTGTTTCCTGAGAAGGGAACGAGGCGCTGCATCTCTCTTGCCATACTTCCTGCTTCCCTGTAACGTCGTCTTTGGCAATATTTCAGATAGTGATATACTTCCTGGTTCCCGCATCACCCTGTCTTTGTTGTTAGGCCTCACCATTGGTTGAATTTGATATACACATTCAGACGCACTTACCCCTGGAGGCGTCCGCAAAGTGTCACCGCAGTGACCCAGCGCGAGTTCCCTCGAAAGGGAACTGTAACAATGTATCTTAAAAGGTAACATGATGTAATCTTGCTCTAACTTGAAATGTGTCCCAACATTTAGTCCTTAAATTTGAGAGTATTGGACCTGGAAAGTCCTTGAAAGGTCATTGAATTTGAAGTGAACTAAGGTGTGGGAACGCTGGTATAAAGGTGCATTAAGAATAAATACTATTTCTCTATAGAAATCAGATTATTAATGTAACAGCTGTAGTTTATATCTCTTCTCTTACTGCAGCTCTTTGTCATCTTTCTTCCCAAATGCGTTGTGCAGACACGTGCATGAATGAGAAGGACGTGGAAGTCAGGTATACCCCGCTACCCTTCCATCTACGTACTCCACAGGTCACATGTGCCTATTCGTATCACGTATCAACTGCAATTCATCACGCTACCTTCAAAAGTGCATCAGAAGCATGCTGTATTGATGCACGCATCATCAGTAGTTCATGACGATGTATTGTTGTATCGATATTTTGAACACAGCACTATCGACTAGTTGACGAGTCTAAAAGATAAAATTCAGTCCAAAAACCTGCGTCTTTAACATTCGTTGTGTATAAATACGATCCATTCATTAATTACAAAAACAGCCATCTCATCATTATTGCAGCTAACTAAATAAAGGTTATACATATGTGGTGTGCTTGTGTTAGGTTATGATTGTTTATCATGTTCCGATGCGATAATGTGATAATATTCCTCCCTGGTCTTAGCTATTCAGACTCGATAAAGCATTCTCTCTGCACATAACTGACAACAGCTAGGAACATTCTATACACTAAGATGATAAAAATAAAATGTTAATAAATGCAACACCATGTCACAGTTCTCTGAATAGCTCAGTTATTATTTAGAGCGAATGAGATCACAGCGGCCGAGAGCTAAAATAAATGACGCAATGGATTTTTGCTTGCTTCAGGCTGCTATAGATATAGCTACTGTACGTGCTTTTGCTCCTTATGGCTCCAGTGTAAATATTAGCTTTAAAGGCTATGCCAGTTTGGCATGGCATGGCTTGTATGATTTCCACGATGTGGAAAATGAGGGTGCAATCGCGGAATGCAGGATTTTAAAAACATTTTACTCAAGAAATTGTTTACTGTACAGTTCTTTTTAACCATCAAATAAAATGACATGAAATATACTTGGTTTTTTATTAGTAAAAACATGCAAAGCAAGCAATAGGCTGTTACATGGGTTGTCAAGTCTTTGTTTGGTGTTATAGCAAAATCAACCCGCATGTGGTTTCAGAGAGAAATGGATAGCAGCATGTTAGTATGGCAGCACTACGTTGATTTTGCTTCATGCACAATGGATATGTACTAGTGAGTGACTGTGGAGATCTGTTGATATGTGATTACTTATTTCTTAAATTTGAGAAAAAATAAAACATTTTTGGGAAGAATAGCTTGTAAGGCCCTGCAGATAAAACCTTTCTTAGTTTCTTCCAAATACTCCACACCTTGCTCTTCTATCCAGTGGTAATTTGTAAGTCCTGCGCCACTGACATAAAGAAAGGTAAAATTATTTATTTTCCGCTTATATACAGTTTTTAAAATAATTTGTTATATATGTAAGGAATAATTGACAAAGGCCATTGAATTATAAGAAAATAATGCACACCCAAGGTGGATAGGATTCATTTTATATCATGATAACGATATATATCACGGTAGCGGTATCTCTTTTAGCTGTTTACTTTCTCTTAAAGGAATAGTCCATTTTCTTAAAAGAAAAATCCAGATAATTTACTCACCACCATGTCATCCAAAATGTTGATATCTTTCTCTGTTTAGTCCAGAAGAAATTATGTTTTTGAGGAAAACATTGCAGGATTTTTCTCATTTTAATGGACTTTAATAGAGCCCAACACTTATTACTTTACTCAACACTTAACAGTTTTTTTCAATGGAGTATCAAAGGACTCTAAACAATCCCAAACGAGGCATAAGGGTCTTATCTAGCAAAACGATTGTCATTTTTGACAATAAAAATAAAAATATACACGTTTTAAACCACAATTTTTGGTTCTAGATCCGGTCCTCAAAGCGCAGCGCGACCTTACCCAATACGTCATGACGTCAAGAGGTCACAGAGGATGAACGCGAAACTCCGCCCCAGTGTTTACAAGTGTGTTGAAAGAGGACCGTTCCGACGTTGTTGTATGAAGAATGATACTAATTAATGTATTTGTGTCAGTTTATTGTTTAAAATGGTCCGCAAATGTGCGTTTTATATATTTATTACACGGCTCTCTGGAATGCTTGATTCTGATTGGTCAGTTGAGACATTTGCAGGTTCGTTCTTTTCGAATAATAACCGCTCCAAAATAATAACGCATAGCCGGGCTACTTGCACGAGTAATATCGCTCTGCGCCAATAAAGATCAATAATGATTACTGTCTGTGTGGCGCCATCTTGTGACAAACACTCGACAACCACGACAAGAGACAGACAGCTTACTGAGACTGAACTTGACAAAATAGAGCATGACAGCAACAAAGCTAACACACAAAAAATACAGAATGGGGATTAAAACTTCTCAAAGAGAAAAAACGGAGACGAAGCAGAGGATCTTTATAAGGTATTACGATCATTTTATGCATCTGTGCAAAGTTTCGCGGAAGGATAAAAATGTTAATTTAAAACAAATATGCCAATAAAATGTTTCAAATTCATATTCATGTCCAGTTTTTTTTCTTATGTGGCAAGTAGCCGTGTAATAAGCGGGATAATGTAGAGGCAGCCGGTAGTTATTGGGAAATAAGCCCCTTCAGTGTGATACAAGACCCTCCGCTTCGCGTCGGGTCCTGATCACACTGTCGGGGCTTATTTCCCAATAACTACCGGCTGCCTCTACATTATCCCTTACGTAACACGTGACCTCCCTACGTCACTACGCATTTACGTTAGGTCGCGCTGGACCGGACCTAGATGAAAAGTTGTGGTTTACAACTGCAGATTTTTTATTTTTCTTGTCAAAAATGACAAACGTTTCGCTAGATAAGACCCATATGCCTCGTTTGGGATCGTTTATAGTCCTTTGAAACTCCGTTGTTAAAAACTGTTAAGTGTTCAGTTAGGTATTAAGTGTTGGGCTCTATTAAAGTCCATTAAAATGAGAAAAATCCTGCAATGTTTTCTTAAAAAACATAATTTCTAAATGCTCACGAGCTTAATGAGCAGTGGTTGTGCGACTTGTGCGCTCCTCTCACACAGAGCACACGCATATAGAGCTGTTGTTTGTGTTTCAATGGCTTAAAATAATTTGTTTTAAAACTGCGGTGCTTAAATACGTGTACATACGTTGACCGTGACCACGCACACAGGAGTGTGACGTGGGCGCGTAACCTCGATAGAGACAATAGTCCAAAATCTCTACCGGTTGACAAATTTCTACTAGTTAATCATGTCTACCAGTTTATCGCCCACCCCTAATTCAAAGCAGCGGAGTAAATTATTCCTCTTATACCATGGTTACCACAGACATTGCTCTGGTGCCTATTTCTGGTGCCTGGTGCTCAATCAACCAGCATACAGCATTGTATAGCATATTATACCAATACAGCGTGGTATAATTTTTTATATTTTATAATCAAAAATAAATTGACAGTAATTTGAATAATAGAATATACTGTTTGTATATTGTAATTTTTTTCTGAAAGCATGTTCTCGCACATCCCTAATCCTGAGCTTCCTAAGCACTGAAGTTGAAAAGAGGGATGACAATTTGAAAGAGCACTGACTTGCTTGTTTTCTGTATGTGATCACTGTTAAAGCATCTTTGGTGAGCTAAAAATGTGCATACATATCCAACGCTATCTAATGAGAATTCATACATATTTTACGAGTTGGCTAATTCGTATTATTCATACGACCACATTGGTAAGTTTTTGTATGATTTGCCTTGACCCCTGTGACGTTGGAGTTAGGGGTTTGGTTTTGTTGTTGTTGTTTTTCATGAGAATCGTACCTTTTCGAACAATTAATTTCCAATGGATTCATACGAATTAGCCAACTCGTAAAATATGTATAAATTCTCATGAGATCAGGCTGAAATATCACATACTCAAGGCCATAGTACCTTAGTATGTCATTTATAGTAATTTTACAATTTAATTAATCTGCTTTTTACATAGTGTCAGTGTGTTTTGTATGAAGACTTACAATACTTGCAGCAATATTAGCACAAATCAAACCCACTAAACTTTTTTTTTCTCCACATTTTAGATACAACAGTTTTGGACTCCTAAAATAGTATTTTAGGTGAAGGACATCTGTATCCATATGTCAAAGGCTTGGTGTGCAAAGTACTGCTGAATAAAATGTCAGCAGACGTTAGAGTGTTTTGTATGACTTCTGTAAATGTCAGCAATCCTCTGTCTTGCATTAGTGATGCCCTTGCAATTTCCCAGTAATTAAATGCTAATATTTTTCATATCTTTCTCTTTATTTTCCTCAGGCAGAAGTGGATTAGACCAATGATGGCATCACGTGATGCTCAGAGAGCATGTTGGAATCTGTAATACTCCAGGATATTAACAGCCTTGCCTTTGTTAAACTGAAACAACTGCTACCTGAGGTTTGAAGGTGACCTATTTACCTTTTTCTGTATAGCCTGTAGAATTTCATTCAGCACCTTCAATCTAAACGAGCAACAGCAACAGGATATTGCACCTCGGTCAGGGCCTAGGGAAAGCCCACATTTGGATTCAAAACTTTATTTTTTTAATGTGAAGTGCTTTTGCCACATAATCTTCAAGGACCAACCACTTATTTTTGGGAATTGTGCAAATATGAAGGACATATCATTTGCGGATTATTTGCTAGTGTGGCTTGCAGTAACTAACTTTGTTCTTGCTGCAGACGAAAAAGTTGATTGCCCTAAGCTCTGTGTTTGTGAAATCAGACCCTGGTTTTCCCCCAGTTCTGTCTACATGGAGGCTCCTACTGTTGACTGTAATGACCTGGGACTTTTTACACTGCCCATTAAATTGCCAGCTGATACACAAGTCATTTTACTTCAGACCAACAACATTGCTAAGATTGAAAAGCCTTTGGATTACCTGCCCAACATCACTGAGATTGATCTCTCACAAAACAACCTGTCCTCGATAAGTGACGTCAACATAGGTCACCTCGCTCAACTTCTGTCTCTGCACATGGAAGAAAACTGGATACGCACCCTACCAGACAACAGCCTGTCTCAACTAACTAACCTTCAAGAGCTCTATTTAAATCATAACCTGATTTCCGTCATTTCTCCCGAGGCTTTCCGTGGTCTTCAGAGCTTGCTAAGACTACATCTGAACTCCAACCGGCTTCAGAGTATCAGCAGTGAATGGTTTGAGCCCTTACCGAATTTGGAAATTTTAATGATTGGGGAAAATCCAATTCTGTCTATTCAGAACATGAATTTTAAGCCTCTGAGAAACCTACGTAGTCTGGTCCTTACCAGAATGAACTTGTCACAGATACCAGATGATGCACTTGTCGGCCTTGATAACCTAGAGAGCGTCTCGTTCTATGACAATACATTCAACAGTGTTCCTCATGGTGCTCTCAGGCATCTTAAGAGCCTCAAGTTTTTAGACCTTAACAAGAATCCCATCGGCCGAATTCAAAGGGGCGACTTTGCGGACATGCTCCATCTTAAAGAGCTGGGCATTAATAGCATGCCTGAGTTGGTGTCTATTGATAGTTTTGCCCTCAACAACCTCCCAGAGCTGACTAAAATCGAAGCCACCAACAACCCTAAACTTTCTTACATCCATCCGAATGCTTTCTACAGGCTGCCAAGGCTGGAAACTTTAATGTTAAATGGTAACGCTCTAAGTGCACTGCACAGGATCACTGTGGAATCTCTTCCAAATCTTCGGGAGGTTAGCATGCACTCTAACCCTATCCGTTGCGACTGTGTTGTGCGGTGGATGAACATGAACAAAACTAACATCCGCTTTATGGAGCCTGATTCCCTGTTCTGCGTGGAGCCCCCGGAGTATGAAGGTCAGCACGTACGGCAGGTTCACTTCAGAGAGATGATGGAGATCTGTCTGCCTCTCATTTCCTCCGAGAGTCTTCCTACACAAATCAGCGTGGATACCGGTAGATCTTTGTCTTTACACTGTCGCGCCTTTGCTGAACCTGAGCCCGACATATACTGGGTGACTCCATCTGGGAGAAGAGTCATCCCAAATGCCGTCTCTGACAGATTCTACATGCACCCAGAAGGCACGCTCGATATCTATGACATCACTGAATATGAGGCCGGATTGTACACTTGTGTGGCACACAATCTTGTTGGGGCAGACCTTAAGTCTGTCTCGGTGGAGGTGAATGGGTACTTTCCACAGCCTGTTAATGACTCACTGAACGTCAGCATCCAGTCTGTACGAACCAACTCGGTGTTGATTTCCTGGAAAGCCTCACACGGTAGTCTGGCTCCAAACATTAAGTGGTATACAACGCCCAGTGCAAACTATCCAACTGTGGCATTCACAGCTAGGGTGCCGTCTGACGTGACTATGTATAATCTTACACATCTTAGCCCTGCTACACAGTACAAAGTCTGTTTGGAGATTCACAGCATCCACTATAAACATGACAGCAGGTGTGTCGACGTCATAACAAAAGGATTAGAACAAGCCATAAAAGAATCAGAGAGGTGGGATGTGGCACTGGTTGCGGCGTTCGGTGTGCTTTTCATTGCGCTCTCGGTGCCTTGCTTTCTGATTTATGGCTTCATGAGGAGCCGCTGCTTTTATGAAAATCTGAGGAGATCTCCATCTAAAATGGCTCTGATGTCTGAGACCAGCCAGCGGTCTCCCTTTACAAGGCTTTGGGTTTCTGGTAAAGGGATGCCAGCTGCCGTTGAGGTCAAAGCCACGGTCATAAACATTTTGGATAACGACTTTTAAGGTGTCTAGTCACAGAACCACAAAAACTACAAGCAACTGACGAGGCAAACGAGGAGAACTTACCGTTCCAATTTTGCTGTTTATCTTTTTGCCTTGATACAGACATCGTATTCGAAGGAAGAGATGTATAACTAGCTCTATAGCCCTTCATCACGAGCTGTCAACACGTGGCAAGTAGCAATGTAACAGTGGAAACTAGTGGGAGAGACTTGCTGCTAAAACATGCAGTGTGATATTTCTAGGTCATTCACTGAGGACAGATGATATTAAGACGTCAGGAAGGTGTTGTTTCTCATAACTGACTGTTAAATGTCTAAAGAGTAGTGGGAACGGTCCTTTCGGTCCCAAGCAATACGTCTGTGCTGTACGACAACCATAGGCGCATAGAGCGACCGACTGTCAAGAAGGAAATCTAGTAGAATAGAGGATAACGGTGATTATGATGTGAACTTTTGATGAAATGTGTCGTTTTCTATTTAAGAGCAGATCTGTCTTTTCATGGCTAAAATTGTTATATATTCTATCCTGAAATGTAACAGGTATCTTCTGTGCAGTAGCCAGGCAGTAAACAAGTGCGAATCACTACAGTATGAACGATACAACAAGACCACACATTTGCTGAATAAAACACAAGTGTACATTCTTAAGGAATCTTATCTATACATATATTATATTTGATTCTATTACTATCAGGACTGGATGTTGTTAAATGAAGACACTTTAAAAGCATCCCTCAGACGTAGATTGCGCAAGGTTGACCGTGACAGGGTAAGTGCCTACTCCTGAATCTCACACCAGAAAAAATACTTTCGATTGTTATTGGTTTCGTGAGATCCCTGGTGAATAGAGCCATGATTCCAGCCTCACTTGCAAATCTGTGGAAATGCTCTCTCAGTATTTTTAGCTAATCATGATTGCGTCCTTGCTTTGAGTGTAAAAATATAAAAGCCATTTTTATATCGATTGTGTTGTCTGTTCTACCCTAAGCACATTAGTCCACGAGACCAATGTGCTTAAGGCAATGTTAAAACTAAATAAATGTCAACGTTCATTTTTTTCTTTTTGGAGTGAAGATGCTTACTGATTGTTTGTTGATATTGAAGACACTTGACCATCATCAACAGAAGATACATACTGTAGTGTCTAAGAAATAATTCACACAGAATGGGCTTTATGCCCAGCTGCACTACTTCCTGAACTTCGGCCAGCTCCTTGTTTCCTGTCTGCCATTATTGGACAAACTGATTAATCCAGGTGTGTCTGATTATTGTTGTTGTTACTACTGAGGTCAGGCATACCTGGATTGGTCAGTTTGTCCAGTGGTGGCGGGCGGGAAGCAAGGAGCTGGCTGAAGTAATGCAGCTGGGCATAAAGCCTATTGAAAATATTAAATTCATTCATGATGATATCAATAACTTAACATCATCTCCAAAATGCATCTCCAAAATTTTATTTTTGTAGCCAGGGGTGAACTAGTGGTGCTGATGAAGAGTGTCGGCTCTTGCTGTATAAGCATTTGTAGCTTGCAAACAAATATGTGACCCTGCCTGCGTGACCCCGGCTAAAGTCGCATAATCGAATGATGAGATTTATGGTGTCAAAAGTAGTCATGACCATAAAAATGATCAAAATATGTAATTTGGGATTATTGTTGTAAATGACAGATTAAAAACCAAGGCTTTGATATACAATACTTAAATTTTTATTTATAATATTAAAAATACTTAAATTAATGATTTTATTGACACTACACTTTATTTTTTCTTTGCAAAAATACCTGAAGTTGGCTTGCTAAAACATTGACTTTGGTTCGTCTGTGTTCACTTTAGGCACATAAACACGTTATGATTCTTATATAATTCATTTCAGGATTTTTTTCTATTATTATGAAGTAAAAACAGACCAGAATATTTATTCACACAAGTAACAATCGGGTCACTGCAGTGCTAGGCATAAATTTGGGGCTTTTAGCCCGGTTCTTATTTTGGTGCAGATATTTTTCGTGTGTCATCTCCAAAATTCAGGAACAGCTTATCTGTTTTGTAGCTCAACTTCTGACAAGATAACCATCCTATTTTAAATACATTTTAAAGCTGCTACATGTTGAATAAATGTAGTCTTTGAATGCTTGTGCGTGATGAATTTCAAGTCGGATACAATAATTTCAATGTTTTTGCATTTTGGACATTTACATAATTTGAATAAACCTTTACAAGACTTTTAGAAATGTCCAATGAATGTGTCATAGATTACTGAAAATGGGAGAATCTCTGCTTTCACATGGTATGTGACACGAAGACATGCAAATTATGGTTTAATTGCACTGCAGCGTTAAATATAAGCTTGTTTCTACATTGAAAAATCAGAAAAACATGATTTTCTGAGACCGAAATTCATAAAATTTTTGACATGCATGGCCTTATTCAGTCAATATTAAAGACATTAAGGTAATACTCACTTTCATAAAAAAAAATTCTGATAATTTACTCACCCCTATATCATCTAAGATGTTTATGTCTTTCTTTGTTGAGTCGAGAAGAAATTGAGTTTTTTTGAGGAAAACTTTTAAGGATTTTTCTCCATAAAGTGGACTTTAGTGGACCTCAACAGTTTACTGTTTCAATTCAGCTTCAAAGGGCTCTAAACGATCACAACCGAGACATAAGAGTCTTATCTAGCAAAACGGTCATCATTTTCACCAAAAAGTAGTACACCACAACTTCTCATCTTGCACTGGCCCATGTGATGCACCTTACGCATTACGTAATCATGTCGAAAAGGTCACGCATGACGTATGTGAAACTACCGCTCCAGTTGTTATATATGGAATGATAATTACTGTCTTTGTGTCAGTTTATTGCTTAAAATCGTCCACAAGTGTGCGTTACGCGTGACCTTTCGACGTAATTACGGATGTCCCAATCAGGTTTTTTTGCCCACAAGTCATTTGATTTTGAGTATCTATTGATATCGAGTCTCGATTCGACACTTCTATAATACATAAAAAAGAATAAAGAAGAGCGAAAAACAGATCCAGGATGTTCCTTATTTTTTATTTAATTCACCTTATTTTAACATTCAACAACTCAAAAAAAAAGAATATATATATGTTGGGAGGGGGGGTTCGAACTTTAAAACCTGAACTTTAAATTATGCCAATCTATGAGTGTGACACCCTATATGCATTTGTTGCACATGTCATAAGCAGTGTTGGGGAAAGTTACTTTTAAAAGTAATGCATTACATTATTAAGTTACTCCCAAAAAAAGTAACTAATTGCATTACTTAGTTACTTTTCATGGAAAGTAATGCTTACGTTACTTTTAGTTACTTTTGCGTTACTTTTTCTTGGTTAAAGCTTGATCTCTTTCAGGCCTTGCAGGTGTTTTTATGACTGAAAAGTTCTGCATTCAGAAATTGCATATTTCATCACAAAAATGTTTAGCTCTGGCCTGCCATCTCAGTTTCTGACTCAAACTGTTTCCACACAGGCACAGAGAGTGCATACGTTAAGTTTAATTCAGTACATATTTTTAATCAAATTAATTAAACTAAAAAAGTAACTTGAGTTACTTTTTTGAAAAAGTAACTCAAATATTAATGTGTACATTTAAAAAGTAATGCGTTACTTTACTCGTTACTTCAGAAAAGTAATATTATTACGTAACTCAAGTTACTTGTAATGCGTTACCCCCAACACTGGTCATAAGCACAATTGTATTATTATTATTATAAGACTCAACCTCCTTGACTAATTCTAGTTAATCTCTCATCTCTACAATGTGTAATGTCATGATCCTGCATGATCTACTGATGTAGATTAACTGAGCACATGGTGACAAAAACGATTGATGCGTTGTTTAAATGAGGGGTAAAAACCCAGTCGCGCAATCCGTTTTTGTCCGTTTCGTGCCCCGCACGCACGAGCGTGAAGCCTATGAATGAAAACACATCATTATTCGCTTCTCGTCAGCGCGTACACTGGCGCGGAGCAGAGAGAGACCTTCAGCCTATGTGCCGGGGCTTAGCCTGGCCCAATTTAAACCCAATTTATCCGAGTCCTGATCGGGAGGTAATGTCAGATTCCGATCGAGCCTAAAACCAAATCGGGACATCCCTAGACGTATTATACGTAAGGTTGCACTAGCTAGTGCAAGACGAGAAGTTGTGGTTTGAAATTACTGATTTGTTTTTGGCAAAAATAACGATAGTTTTTCTAGATAAGACTTTTATGCCTTGGTTTGGATCGTTTAAAACCCTTTGAAGCTGCGTTAAAACTGTAAACTGTTGAGGTCCACTGGGGTCCACTGTGTGGGGAGGGGTCCTGGAATGTTTTCCTCGGATAACTCAATTTCTTCTTGACTGAACAACGGGGAAAGACGTCAACATCTTGGATGACGTGGGCGTGAGTAAATTATCTGGATTTTTTTCAAAGTAGAGTAATCCTTTAAGGTGAGGTTTCCACACAACCTTCTTTACATTATAAAGAATGATTTTATTTAAAAAATGTAAATAAAAGAAACATTTCTTTAGCCAGGTTTTCACAGGCAAGGTCACATATAGCAACAAAAAAGTCTTATGGCAGACTATAAGCCAGTGATGGTAAATGGCTGTCAGGTGCTAAATCTGATAATGTAATAATGGTAAATTTAAAACAAAAATCTAGAAGTGTAAATGAGATGCGGTCTGAGCTTCAAAAACACAAAATTATGATTACAAAATCTGCAGCCTTTTGTGCTTCACAGACAACATCAAGATGAGAATATGATGCCAGAATTTTCATTTACTGGTGAATTATTTTTTAAATGGTATCAGAAATGAAACGGTCAGATTTAATCTAATCCCTCAAACCTAAAACAAGCGAATTGACTGCACGGAATCGCATTGTATCTGCTCCATTTAAGATCCAGCACGGATTCACAACCCAAAAAATTACAAACATGATGAATGCCTGTCAGCCACTGACTGACACGGAGGATTTGTCAGACAGACGTGTTCATACATCAGCAAGGCTTTCAGCGGTGCAGACAGGCCTTTTAGAGGCCGGCTATCAGTCAAGCACAAGGAAAGCTAAATTATAAGTCAAACCTCTGTGCCAGCACTCTTCAGACAGGCAGGAGTCCACCAGCTTTTGCCTTCCCTTCTCTGTCGCATCATGGGTTGAGCGTTACAGACAAGGTCACTGTGTACCTGCACTGCTCAAAAGAAATAGCATGCTTGCAGAAGTGCTGTTCAACTGGAGTAGATTTTGAAGACCAGAAAAAAAGTATAGGTCTCCAATGACCAGACATAAGTGAAAAACCAAAGCTACACAAAGTAATCAAAGTGAGATGTTACAATTGACTACATGTTTAAATGCTGTTTACTTTGTGGCAATTTTTCCTATTATTGAGAATCTGTATTAAATTCTCATACCTTGCGCATGAATAATTAGCAGGGTGTCATAAATTAATCCTTAATAAGGAAATAATAAAACATTAAATGTGACCCTAGACTACAACACGAATTATACAACATCTGAAAGCTGAATAAATAAGCTTTCCATTGATGTGTTGATTGTTATGATAGGACAATATGTGGCCAATATACAAATTTCTGGAATCTGTGTGCAAAAAAAGAAAAAATATTGAAAAAACACCTTTAAAGTTGTCCAAATGAAGTGCTAAGCAACACATATTACTAATGACAAATACATTTAATATATTTACAGTAGAAAATTTACAAAATCTCTTCATGGGATATGATCTTTACTATATCTTAATGGTTTTTTTTTTTGCATTAAAAAAATATAATTTTACAATGTACTCTTGGCTATTGCATACAAATGTGATAAAAATTTGGTTTTGTGGTCCAGGGTCACAAATAAAAAGATCGGTGATAAATCTTAAAAGCACTTTGCACATACAAATAACTCCAACTTGTTACAAAAGTAGTGAATTCATACACCCATAAAAGCTTTAAAGGTCTAACAGTGATTTTTCAGTATGTCATAAAACTAATTTCCTTGTTCTCTCTTTGCAAATTCAATTTCACAGCACCTGAAAAGGTTTAATACTCGTGAAGAAATTACAAACAACACAGAAGTTTCTGCTTATGGAAGTCTCACTACGGAAAAATTAAACATCCCATACCTTTGTTTGTTTATGAGCTGAACCCAAGATTATTAAGTTATTGCCCTATTAAAAACTACATGTTTGTACCTAAGTCTTCTCTGCTAAAGGCCACTATTGCAATAAAAAGCAAAATGACAACAATCATTTATAATCCTTTCACAAGCACCCCGGGGTTTACATAATTATAGCTCTTTATTCCCTGCAAGCTCATCCTCATAGGATCTGGATTGTAAAATGTCTGTGCCTCAACCTTTATTAAAACAAAATAAAAGTTCAGACTATGAGTGATGTAGTGCTAAACAGTTAGAAGTCTATTAAGCGTCATGCAGAGAGACAACGGCAATGTAAAAACACTGTAATATTGTTGTCTCGAAAATTCTAGACAAACGAACACAAACAGCTCTGTAAATGATCAATAATAGAATCTAATAATAGGGAAACAATGCTAAAGATTTAATGCAACATTTTCTTTAAGACGCAATCTAAGGGCCAGATTTACTAAACAGGGCAAATTAGCGCGAGAGCGTCGCTGGGAGTGGAAATTTCTGCGGGTGATTCACTGACAAAGGTGAAAACAGGCGCAAAAATCTAATTTCCAGTGCAATTTACCAAGAGCAGCGCAAATTAGTGTAGGGTTTAAGGCAGTTTTTAGGTGTTAAATAATGGCATAAATACCAGTAAACTGACAAGCACAAACCTTAAGCCTGGAGTATACACAGTTTCAGCAGTAACAACATAAACAAGCGGCTTTCGTGGTCAACACGTTACTTCCGGTAAACTCTGCTAAGAATAAATAAGAACAATGTACTTTTAAAGCAGTTTATTTATATAACAAAGCAAAATAAACAACATGTAGATTACCTATAGGAGATCAAAACATTTGTTATTTTCTACAAGGTATTTGTTCAAAAGTTCAGTTCAGACCATTAAAAAAACTGAAACCTGAAGTAAAGTTCGGACCAGACGCATATCGCGTCACCGCATGTGCGTCTGGGGAAACCGTCTATAGTCTGTTTTTTTACATGTATACCTGCACAGTCTTTGTAAAGCCTTTGTAGTTTATTTGACGTGTACACAGACATTCGACAAAATGCAATGCGTCTCCTGGGCAACAAACTACATTCTCCTGTAGGCGCATGTGTTTAATAGGGTTGTGCAATTAATCGTTTTATGATTTCAATTCCGATTTTTGCACATTTTGATTTCAAAAGCAAGATAAGCGAGGTAGATCGATTAGTGTGCCGCATTCAGGGTTTTTTTTTTCTTTTTGTTTTGAGCAGACCCAGCGCCAGACTCGAATTCACGAACTGCCATTTCATTTATTCAGGGGGGCATAACTGAGATCATCCTCACTGCAATGCATAATATCATTGACTATGAATTAAATGGACAAAAAACGAGGAAGAACTGACATAAAGATTGGACCTAGCCTAATGAAGCAGTCTAAACACACGTCGCAGGGCTCGACATCAACGCTTGTCCGTTTATCAGGGACAAGTTAACAGTGTGTTTACAAATTGAGTTAAACTCAGTTAACATTCTGCCGTAAAAATGTGGAGTTTTTAATAACATAATACAGTTGATAATGTGACACCGATTTCATATGGCAGTTCACTAAACAAGTAATTAATATAATTCACTTTCATTTTAGATGCAATATTGACTGTTTTTGTTGTTTCAGCAGCGAAAATAGTTCAAAAATCACAGCAGAACCATAACGTGTCAGTCTCGCTGCAACACTCAACCGTGTCTTAACGTTAAGCTGTGGCGCTATGCTTAGCAAACAACATTTCCACGCTCACTATTGACAATCCAATCAAATAATTTTTTTTATTTTTAAATCAGACCAAACACATTTTTTTTATTCAGGAAATATATATATTTATATACAGGTGAAGGGAGACAGCAGGCTCGTTCAGAGCACTAGTGACTCACAGGGCACCGGGACTGGTTTTGAGTTATAAATCCAGCTATTTCTCAAAATTATAGCTCTTAGTTAAATATTAATTTATAACTCTTATGCCATTGCCTTGGCAACATGTTTATTAATAGTTATTAATAGTTAATTTACAGCAGGTACTTTTAACACAGTGCTTTAATTGAACAATTACATTCTTACGTGTGACAAACTAAAACTAACATAGATTCTGTGAGATGTAGTTTTTATCATTAAATACTTTAATTAAAACACCCTTACAGTCTATAAATCACAAGCGCAAGAATTTCCTAGAAAAGTTGGAAATGCCTTGGGGCTTTTCAGATTGAGGTGTTTTAGGCAGGTATCTGGATCAGCGATTTATTCAGAATTGAGAACGAACTTTGTAACTATGCAGATCTTATACATGCACAAGCAGCCAAATAATATAAAATGAAAACATGAAATCGTATTATTTTTAAACATATACTGATTGTAATTGAATGAAAGGTGTCAGAGATCATTATCAAGTGTCGTGATTAGCACTACTGCTGTTGCTGCTTGTGGCGGTACAAGAACTGACAGGTGGATGACATCAAATACCGCGAGAGCATTTCAATAGCAGTCTCCTTTGTATGATTTCTCGAATCGCTTCTGCGGGATTTTGGTGTTATCTGCCACTCGGTTTTTGTGACGCCACATGAAGTCGAACAAGCCTGTTATATCAGTCACTGGTTAGATAAGTGTAGCAGTCAAAAAATGGGATGCGGGACATCCCGTATGGGACAAATAAATTAGTCTCAAAATACTTGTCCCCTAATTTTACGACGGAAAAAATGGTTTGTGCGCCTAGCGCACAGTCTAAAAGGGTTGTTCCTATTCTTGTAATGAGTAATGGGGTGTTTTAGGGGTAATGTGCATTGAATCAATTAGAGTCTCATCTCTCAACCATGCAGATTCCCTATTTAGATGGTGGAATTTGTAAACTTAAAAACTAAGCAGTGTAAGAAGATGGATTTTAAAAAGTTTCGTTGTTAAATTTTACCGCTTGTCTTTACAAAAACCTGACAGTAGTTTATTAACAGCAAAAAAGGTGTTTGCACTGGTGCTAATTCTGTGCAAGTTTGGAAAAAAGAGTGAGAGGGAGGGACCACACAGCTGTTATGATTACCAACAAATATAACCACATTACAGTATTTATAAAGGTTATTTATCTATTTATATTATGTTAATAATGTTAATTAACCTTCATGTAAAACATAACAACAAAAATAAACTCAAACTTAATGTGGTTCATCACCGCTCTCATCTAAGAGAAGAAGTCTAAGGTATAAATGAGGACAACATTGTATTCCATATGGAGCCTTTTAGCCAGCTGGCACTCAGATTCCTGCATGGATCATTACTTTCTTGATCATTGATCGATTGCTTTGTCTTTCAGCCCCTGTCTTCACAAAAAGAATCACCAAGACAGCCGAGAGGTACAATCAATAGATGGGCTAATGAGCTATTCACACGCGTCTACATGCACACAAAAAGAGCAATGTGTGAGATACCTTGCATGTCTAACTGGTGCATATGTGCACTGAACCAGATTTTGCATTAAAGGGTCACAGCGCATTTCTGTGCCGCTGGTGTCTTATCAAAACTTACACCTACACTGGGGAGGTGTTCCTGTAGCAGCGTGGGTTTGATTACCAGTGAACACACTGATAAAATGTAAACCTTAAATGCACCATAGTTTACTTTGGATAAAGGTGTCTGCCAAATGCATAAATGTAAATTTGAATCTTTGTGAGATAATGACTTCCTATTTGGTTGGGGTCAGAATTAGGTTTGGGGCACGGTAGCAGCCTGGCCAGTGTATGAATTTAGTACAACACTGGCTTTCTCTGTGTTTTTTTAACAAGCCATCATCTACAAACACTTGGAATGAACAACTAAATGGTGAAAGCTCAATTTGGGCCAATATTGCATTATGGTAACGGCACATTAAAATAGACTTCAGATGAGACCCCTGTGATTTCAAAATGTGTACACTGCAAATACCCACGTTATTCCATTTTTTCAAAATGATGATACTCAGGGCAGCTTTTAAGATGGTGTTGCCAGGCAACGGCAATGAAAATGGTCAGCAGAGTACAACGCTGCCAACAATTTTGGCAATACTGAACCTTTTACGGCTACTGGCTAATGCTGAACTTGGTATGGGCATCAGCCTTCTTTCCAAACTGCTGACCTTTGAATCGAAAGCTATATACTGTAGTACACACCATGGACGTCTGTAATACCTAGAGAAAGGGATCTATTAACATTCCTGTTCAGCTTAAGGGCAGTTGCTCAGCTGGCTTGTGATGCACCAGAATAGTTGGTGATACGTTAAAGTACTATTATGGTTAACATAAGATTCCTACCGTCAAACTAATACCATGATAGCTTTCATTAGACAGCCAGAGTTATTTCAAGCAGAATGTTTGTGGAAGTTCCATAGATGAGGTTTGTAACTGTTTATTTTTTTTCAATTCAGTCTAATAACTGTGTATAATTTAGTTTAATAAACAGTTTTCAGAATATCAAAGCTTTCTTTCATTTCTACCTCTAAATGTAAACTTGTGCGTTGAGACCGTATGGGTTCCTTATAGTTCTGCTCCTACTGGCACAGCAGAAGATTAGAAAAGCAATTTTCCTTCAGTTCATTGCACGCTTCTTTGAGAACTACAATAAAACTGAGGTTAGGCCTAGAGACCTAAAACTTGGCCAAATGGTAGGTCTCAATTTGGGAAGAGGTTGGGAAGAGTGTGGCGCAATCGGCCAATAGTAGGGCTGGGTTTCGATTCAAATTTCAAGATTCAATTCCGATTCTCAAGATCTTAAATCGATTATCATTGTTCGATTCGATCTTCAAGATTTAGATGTGTTTTTGAAAAAAAAAAAATTCCAGCTGTTACCTGCATTACAAGACTGTAGTTATGCAACATATTGATACTATTATTATAGACATTCAACTGCAAATTAATGGAGTATTGATGGTTGTAAAGAACAACTCGTGTAAGATTCCGTAGCTACCGATGTCCAGGTGTCACTCGTAATGCCCACCCTCTCTGCGGTCTTAAGCTTACACATTACAACATCTTTTACTGTCTGGTACATGTTGGGGATCACTTCTTCAGACAGACGTTTGCGAGACAAACACATAATTTTGTTCTATTAGCCGCCTGAATCCCAAGTTCTCAACAACAGAATTTGGGCGCATATCATTGCAAATGAAGCCTGCTCAGTTATTTCGACAAAGCGTACAGAATTAGTTGGCAGTTGTAGAGTGGCGGGCTTGGATATAATGTCTTGATGATGTCGCATCATGTGGTTCCTGAGATTAGTAGTATTTCCACAATACTTCACCTCCATTTGGCAGGGTTTGCAAATTGCTTTGCTTTTGTCAAGCTCGTTCTCTGCATTGCTTCTAAACCCGAAATGGTGCCAGATCGCAGCTTTGAGCTGGAGTTTTCAATACAACCGCTTGCTTAATGTTACTGACCGCCATGTCCGTTGTTTTAATGTCCTTCCTTCCACCTCGCGTGCATGCGTGAATTCAATGATGCGGCAAGTTTAAGTTATTAATTATTAGATCGATCCTCTGAGTTACGGGTCGATCTTTAGAAATTAACATGAAAATCGATTCAGAATTGGTGAATAGATTTTTTTTCAACGCTATAGCGTAGGGCTGGGCGATAAATTGATTTTATCGATTAACTCGAAAGGGTAGTTTAACATTGATTTGTTTGAATTAAATCGGTTTCCTCTTTAACATCCGCGAACGCCTCCCTCTGGGTTCCTGTAGTTCCGAGTGGGCTCAGCCCTCCCCCGCGTGTTTACCAAAGAGATACACAAACAACGTGGCAGCGAGCAACGCGGTCCCAAGAAAGGCACAGTGTCATCTGTAATTTCTAATTGGTTTGGTTTTGCGGCGTCAGACACAAAACAAACAACACCCCGCTGCAAAGTGTGTTAGAAGTTTGTTGCTAACAAAGCTACGAACAATTTACTGCAGTTAACAGAGGCATGCTGTCGAGTGGGAGAGATGTTGTGCCCTGCGACACCGAAAAGACCGCGGCAGCACAAGCACACACGAACGACTCGTTCTTTTGAAGTGGTTCTTTTCAGTGAATGAATTGAATCAGTACACCTAATCGGATTGAATCGTTTAAAAAGTTTGTGTCTCGAGACAGCAATGATCCACAAGTTACTCACTTTTAGATGTGTTCGACAGTCATTCCGATTCTAATTAAGAGAGAGTAATCCGTATCTTAACTCGTAGAAGCTGTCCCCAACAGTATCACTGGCTGAACCGAGACATGGTGAACTTTGTTGATACTGAACATGCGCAACAAACATACTGGTATGCCAGAGTGGGTTGTCTCGTAACCCGTGGGGCGGGTAAAATTGTCACTTTATTGCGGAGCGGGTCATTAAAAATGAAATAAAAAAACATATATGTTGCGTGCAATACCCTATAGTCTTTATTAAATATTATAAATCATTTTCATATTTTATTAGGTTCTGTGATAAGGCTAAATTACGTAGGCCTACGTAGCAACGTAACTTGATATCACTGTTGGCCGTCACGAAAGCTCCAAGTAGCTTCCGCTGCCAGCCACAAAAATAAAATAAACAGAGAAATAAAAGTGAAGATGAAAGACGAGGTGCAGGAGAAATTAAGGTCTGAATTTGTGGATAGATAATACAAACTGCTTTGTAAATGTTAAAAATGTTTATCATTATAATATGACAATGCTGGTTTCTATGGTTCATAACTTAAGATTATTGTTGCCAGTTTATAGGGCGATGTAATCTAATGGCTGTTTCCAAGCACTTTTAATCTGAAATTAAGCCTGTTTTCATTTACATTACACATGCCTAGAATGTCTATTTTAATGGCCGCAGGGCAGGTTATAAAAATAGATACAGTGGCGCGTGCCGGGCGAACTTTTTCATAAAAGAAAAAAAAATCCTGAACCGCGCATCATCAGTATCTAGTATGATAAGAAGGGGGGAGTTGGAAAATGATCACGGATGCAATCGCAATGTAAATTGCTAAAGATGATTTTTCAGTGGGGGGGGGGGATCGATTTAAATCGTAACTCAGATTTTTTGTGAAAAAATCTGGGATTTTTATTTTTGGCCATATAGCCCATCCCTACTATAGCGAATTATCAAACGTTTTATGTCATTGGAATCCTTGGCTCAAGACGAACAAAACATATATCCGATTTTATAAATGTTCCTCCTTTTTTGAACTAGTCCTTGGTTTTTGCCTGATCGGAACCAAATCAGTGAAATATTCTATGGAATTCAAATATCAGTAATTATAAAAAGTTGTACTTTCGACTCACGGCTGAAACACGAGTGAACCTCTTTGACTTAATTAGCAGAGTTGTAAAAAAAGTATTTGATGTTCATTATCCTTCATGTTGATTTTTCCTAGTCTCTCTCACTGCCTTTCTTTCAATTCATCACAGATAAAACGAAAATTGAAGCGGATCACTGCTATTTCACAATAATGATAATTGCATTTAACCTTAATTATCTATGAAGATTATTTTGCCGTTCATGTAGTTTGCATTTTGTGTTGACAAGGAGGCACAGTAATATATTATGACATGTGCTTATCTGCGATGATGAAATAATATTTTCTATCATTCATTCGGTTAATAGACGGCGAAAATGATGTGTGACCAGTTTTTCCATTAAATCAAGTGTAAAGTTCTCATAAAATACTTATTTATTATCAAATAACTTCTGAAAAAAGCACTATTACATGAAATAACCAATCATAAGCAGCTGGTTGCTGTGGAAATGATTCGCTGTCGTTTGCCAGTCTCAATTACATTGAGATAGAGAGAGAGAGAGAGAGAGACCTGCTGTCTACTATCACTTTGCCTCTGGAGGAACATTGGTGATAATGAGGCCTGTCCTGTACTCACAGAGATCTTTCAAGTCATTAGGAAGAACCGGATCAGGTCCAGATCAGACACAGTTCCCGGCGCTAAAGTCAAACTTCATCATTAATATCAGACCTTCTAGCCATTGCAGGAGCATGTTAATATTTGCCATCTTAAAGTCAGCCACAGTGATTGAAGATTTCTCCACATAACCCTCAGCGTATGTTAACAGGATGAAAGTGACGTTCTGGGAAACTGGTGTGTGTGAAAGCGTATCCAAGCAGCTAATGAGAGGAATCAATCAAGGACATGGCCGTCTTTAAAGCCAAAGCTTTTCGCTCTAGGGAAACACCGATACGAGCTGCTATCTTTGCATTATTTGTTGAGAGTTAGTCTCGTTACAAAAAGCAAAAATCGTATTTAAATGAGAGCAAACCTCGTTGCATCACCCACCAAAATAAATCAAGTCACTGCACAAAGCACTTACACAAGTCACAGCTCCAAATCTTATAAAACGCCACATATTTAAAGTGCGTGGCCTACTTTCTCTACACTTCTACTTAGAAATATTTTATGATACTGATGCAATAACCAGCATCTGATCTGTGACTTGTTTAAGTCCAAGGCACAAAGAAACACATGCTTTGAATGTCACGACACAGCGGCGAGCCGCAATCCAATGAAACGCAGAGGGACTTCAAAACCAATCCCAGGGAACTGGAGTGATGTTACTAGACATTCTGCTTTCTCAGCAGAACAAAGGCAGCGCTGTGTTTACACGGCCCATCATATGAGCCTTGCAGAAATATTGATGATAGTGAAGGGAAATCACTGCATCTTTAAAACGAAATGCTTTCGGAGACTGCGAAAGCATGGAAGCAAAGGCAATGACAAAATAATAAAAAAGGTTACAAATTTATCTTGTGAATAAATTGTGAACAGAAGCTGTAGAGAAAGTACTGCCGCTGCAGTGCTGTACAGTGATCGTAATATGGATGGATTCTTCAACTATACTAAAACACTGTTTTGATACACTGTTCTGACATGTATGAGTATCATTTAACTATACCAATTTATACACAAGATACAACTTACAATTTATAGACCGTCATTATGCTTCAGAAACAGTATAGCGTTATATTTGGAAATATGTGTGGAGACCCATCAGATTCAATCATTTTTAGCTATTTGCACACTTCAGTTGATGGTTTCAAACACCTTTTTATGTTTTCCCTGCACCACGCAGTGCATAATACTGTCCTCCCTGTCTCCTGACAGACACGGGCGTGATTTACTGTCGAACAAAGATAGGTTTCTTTGTTGACAGCACTGTGTGTAGGCACACACTCCAACTCCTTTCTCTCGAACACACAAGGATCACACAAACCTTTCAATTACAGTTTATTTATACCTGCTAATTGTAGGTTGTGATGAAATAGTCAGATATCTCTAGATCACTCTGCACTGATGTTTACCTATAAACCCATTTACTGAAAAGACCAGGTCTCCTGGCAAAATCCCTTTAGAGAAGTTGTGCCACTATGCGGCCATCTTTGCAGTTATTTCGGTCATCCAGGACTAAAGCTGCGGTCACACTGGATTTTTTGTTCCATTGACTTGCAATTATACGCATGATAATGTGTCAGACCGGAAAGGCAAGCTCGTACAAAACGGGGCAGCACAGTGTCTCAGTGCCTCACAGCAAAAAGGTCCCTGGTTTGAGCCCCGGCTGGATCGGGTGACCTTTCTGTGTGGAGCTTGCATGTTCTCCCTGTGTCAGTATGCTCTGTAAAAAAATAAAAAGTTGACTTAACTCAAATTTTCAAGGCACCTTGCTGCACAGCTTTTTTTGAGTTTACTCAACTGATGATGTAGTTCACCTAACTCAATTTACTGAGGAATGTCAACCTAAACCAACAAGTTGAACCAACTTAAACTGATTAGGCAGTAAACAAATTTCTGTGTTTACTCAACTAGTGACTTTCTAGGTTTTCTCGATTCCGACTAGAGGTAAACCGATATGGCTTTTTCTCTGGCCGATGCCGATATTTAGAAATCAGGGCAGCCGATGGCCGATATGTTTGGCCGATTTTCTATATGTACATAATAATCAAAATGTTTTCATCATTAGCAGATATTTTAAATGTAAAAATGTCACTATTTAAGTCAAAGTATTTAAAAAAATTATGACTGGTCTTTCTGAAGAGTTTTACAACCTCCTCTGCACCATGCATTTATCAGACACATTACCTGACACTCTGCTGTCATCATCTTTGATCAGTTTTTTTACCATGGCTTTTATTGCTTTGTAGGATAAAATCCTTATTAGGTAGACCTGATAAATTATTTATTCATCATAAAGTTAACATAGTAAATGTCAATGTTTTTTAGTTGAGACTGTTATTTAGGGCAGATCTTTCTAAACACATTTACATTCTCATTTCTGAGACGCTATAAGTGACTGATTGTGCTGACAGTGACGTCTTGTGAGTTTGGTGTTGGGACAGATCTGTTGTTTCAACCGTTCATTCAAACAAATCTGTTCAAAGGAGTCAGTTCGCGAATCTGAGCCGTTGTGTTGTAATCCAAGCTGAGCAGCGCAAAACTGTAAACAAAGTCAACACGAAAAACATTTCCTCGGTGGATATGATTTGGTCTTCCGACCTTTCGCCATTGAGTCAGTTTTGTTTTGAGTAATAAAAGCAGGGAGACAGTTTAAAGACAGAAAGCGCGTGCGCGGCTATGCTCTCTCTGTCACGCAAACAAAGATCATCATCACTCATTAATCACATGAAATGAGCCTAATCTTTGCACGGACAGTGCACCGCGAGACATAAGCCTGTCGCGCCATTGTACTGGCTGCTTAATTTGCGCGATCCCGCCATCGTTTACTAAAGCTGTTTGTGAACAAGGCACGGCTGCACACACACGGGAGCGATCTGCTCGCAGCAAGAGGCAGCGTCACGAGTTCTACAACAACGCTTAGGTGCCCGCAGATGCGCCTGCATATTAATCGGCCTAATTTTGCAGCTAAATCGGCCAAAGCCGATTTTTTTAAATATGCCAAAAATCGGCCAATTAATCGGCCCGGTCGATAAATTGTTTGACCTCTACTTCCGACCATTGTTTTTTTAATTGCTTGTTCAGATTACTCAGTTTGGCAAGTTGGGTAAACAAATTGGACAAAAACTTAAAATAATATTTTTTAACTGAATGATTATGCTATTTTCATTCAGTGAACACACAAATAATAAATTGACCCCCTTTAACAAAAAAATCTTTGTTTAAGTTACTTAATTATCTTTGTTGAAAGAACATTTTAAAGTTGGATTTTTTAAAACAATTTATTACACTTCAATTATCTTTTTTCCAAAGCTGGTTTCTGTCATTTACTGTAGTTTTTATCACGCTGATGTAATTTCAAGTGTTTGTTTTTATTTAGTTATTTAATGTTATAAAAACAGTTGTGGCACATCATGATTGACAGCTGTGATATGCGCATTCTGCCAGAGCGAGGGCGGGCCTTGCTTTCACGGCTTAACTTCCTGCTCACTACTGTGCAGGACTGGTCCTGAAATCACTACTGCGCAGACTCAAGACACAAGATGTCAGCGCCGTATCGGGACACTGGCGGCTTCACTTTTCACAGATGGAAGAGAGCAAACGGGCGTCGTCCATATTGTTTACAGTCTATGAATATAGCCATAGATGCTGGAATGGTGTATATAAATAAGAAAGAAAGAAAGAACAGTACCAAACCGGTATGTCACAGTTTAACCTTTCTTTCTACTAAAAAGCACAAATGGGTGAAGCCAAAGATCATATTGACGAACTTCCTCGCCCCACCCCCCCTTTTTCGCAGCAATGTCCGAGAAATACTTGAATATTTCAATTCTAGTGTATCCGCTTAAGTCTAAAGTCCCATCTACTTGAATAGGGAAGGACAGATATCTCTTTCTTCAGCTCAAATTGTGCTAAACACACCTTTCTCAAGGTCGTTTTAGCTACTACACATGCGCACAGCTTGGCAAGCACCTCACACGACTGTACATGGCCCCTCCCTCCAGAGAATCGTCAGTCTTTATCGATTGACGATTGGTTCTTTAACTGGAAGGCGGGACTTCTGTCACCACAGCAGCCATATTGAGTGTCCCATATTCATGTTTGTTTGTTTATTTATTCTTAACGCCATTTCAATGTCTATGGCTATATTAATGGCAAGAACCTTTTAATCCATACACAATTCGGGGGAGGGGCCAATCTCCATTATCTACACTTCACCTAGCTTGCATGTTTTTGGAAGAAAACTGGAGTACCCGGAGTAAACCCACGTTGACACAGAACATGCAAGCTTCACAAAGAAAGGCCACCTGACCTAGCTGGTGCTCAAACCGGGAACCCTGCTGTGCTACACACCTAGCAGTGCTTAATCTTGTTATATGCAATATCTTGTTGGTCACCAGCAGTCTATTGGTGTTTTGGTTGCTGGCGTCAAAATAAGCTTTACTAGCTTTACCAGTTACTGTAAGTTCTGCTTGACAACCAGTCTGGAGAAGCACGCCACTTGCCTCTGTTTTGTTCTAAGGCAATTTTTGGCCCTTTAAAAAGACAAATTACACATATTAAACATTCAGAGGATGATGGGGATTCAGACTCACCACAGTGCTCTCCACCTCTGTGACCTTGCTTCCTTAATGATGTTTCCCAGAAGCCAGCTGAACTTCAGCATAAACCTATTAGAACGCTAACCTTAGACCCTCAGCGTAGCTCTGATAATCCTTCCAGTGCACAGTACAGTACATGATGATTTTGAAAGAATATCAAGCCGCTTCTGCAGCAATGGCAGTTAATCAATTGAAATCCTATTCTGAACAAGAGGTGCGTTATGTTCCTTACCTAAGGGAATTATTCATTCAGGCAACCCCTTAGCAAACAGCCTGGTGCTGTTACATTCTTAAATAGAATTGAGCACAAGGTAGTGAGGGTATTCAAAATTGAATTGAGCTATATTTCATGTAATATGTCATGCTAAATTAGCCCTGTAATCAATAGTCGTACTGGATAATTATACGGCCCGACATGGAGCATGTAACTAATTTAGCCATCCATTACTTAATTCACTGGAAAAATAACTCAATATCTAAATGCCAGTGCTCGTTCAGAATAACCATATTGTCTGATTTTTTTTTAAACAACACCAAGGCGCAGCTAGACGATGTGCATCTCTGCTTATGCATTTAACCGTAATGAAAGTTGTGACAGCATTTGCTTATTCACTTATTAACATTCGCATAAATGTGAGCTGTTCCTCTGTGAGTTCTCCCTCAAGATGTGGGTGTCATGTAAAGACCTATACCATCAAACCCAACATGTACATTAACATCATGAAAGCATTTCTCGTTTGTACAGAAGATAATCATTTGCTAATTAGTTAATACTAAATGAAAGAGGTTGTGACATTAGGAATCATATTTGCCTCTATTCACATGTAGCAGGTCTTGGTATCATTAATACATCCTGCAAGTTGCATAGCTTCAAACGGCATCCTTTTTAATTACTTAAGCATGTATGTAATCGTTCTTCCAGGGGAAAAAAAAACAAATGAGAAATTGCTAGGTTACTGATGTACATATATAGATTAATTTTCATATAATCAGCCCCATAGAAAGACACAGCACATCATTGTATTGTTGGCTCCAAATATGTTTGTAATATATGTTTTTTTAATAAGTTCTCTAGTCGTCTTCATAAGATCTAAGTATTATATAAGAATTGATTAGTGCGGCCCACACATCACATAGCAAGTACTGTATATTAGGTTTCAGCGATTTAACTATTTATATTTTCCATAGAAACAACTTTATACTTTACGCTTATCTTTGACTAGTTGTAATATTTAGTCTCAGACGTGCGCTACACCTAGATTGCAACAAGTACTAATTTCACACAGGGCTTAAAGCACAGTTTTCTAAGACTTAGTCTTATGACCAGGTGTACTTGAATTTCATTTCTATCTACATGCTTATACTATAAATAAAAATTTTGAGAAAGCAGGAAGTCTGACCTACATCAATGGCATATAATACTCTTAAACAAGTCAAGCTACAATTTTCCTATTTTGCTGTTGTGCCACCGATTGGCTGCAGTGATGGGCATCTCAGCGGGCCAATCAGACTGTGCCAGAACCGGGTGAGTCCAGTACTGGCAGATGGACAAACAAGTGATCAGATCCCTTTACCAGGCTCTTTGAGTGATGATGATGATGAGACTGTGTTTGGCAGGTCACTTGCACAGATGGTGAGTGCTCCGTGTTCCCGCGGCCTCCCTATCTGCTTTGCTTTCGGAGGCTATGTCTGACATCAGTATCATGTCTAAACGAATCGTCCGTTCATGCGAAAGAAGTTTGCTGAAGTAGATTAGAAAAACAACAATTTTACGCTTCCCCCTGAGAAATAAGTAGCTGTAAGCGGAAACAATCATGTAGACTAAACTAAAGCAACAACCGAAAAAGATGCATAGCATAAAATATAACAAACTGCTGTTGGACACAACACATCTTCTGTAAGTGCTGTATGTTCTATAAAAGAAACATAATGATAACATTCACAGAATATGAACGTATTGTTACACCACTGACTGCGTGATTAAAATAGCGACTACCTTAGCTTATACACACATAAACAACCTCTTTATTCCCTCTATCCCAAACTGGAGTTCGAAGTTGACAGATGACCAAATGACATTATCTTCTGCTGAATAGATGCTCCATCTCACTGGGATAATGACAGAGACGAGCGGTCATTGTGTGCTTCTTTGGTATGCATCAAATACAGTTCGGTGGGAATAAGCTGGCTATGACTGGAATAGCAAATGACCTTTGCTGTATTGATTCTGGCGTGGGCTTCACAAGTCTGTCAGGCCAGTCCTTTAGGAGACCAGACGAAGCCGCAAGCAGCTAGTTGAACAATTTGCACTATAGAGTTTTGTCGGGAACAGGTTTAAGACGGTGCAATAAAGACTTTTATGTAAATTCTTTGTACATCAATTAAGGTTATGTTGCGGCGCAATGCTGTATAGGTTTCATAGATTCATAAGTTAGCCTCCAGTATGCAAATTTAGAACCTTTGGTTGATGACCTCAATGATTTCATTCACAAACTTATAGGGCTCTATCATACACCCAGCGCAATGTGGCACAAGGCAAGTGTTTTTTGCTAGTTTCAGTTCGACGCAGTATCACTTTCAAATCCTGCGCCACGTTATTTAAATAGCAAATGCATTTGCCGCCATTTGTGCGCCCATGGGTGTGCTGGTCTGAAAACCAGGTGTGTATATGTGCATTGTTAGCACATTGCTATTTTGGGGCAACTAAAATAGACTACGCCATTGACCACTAACACCTGGTCTAAAGTCTGGAGCCCTATCATACACCTGCCGCATTGTAGTGCAATGCGCGAAACAAGTGCTAGTTTCAACTCGCCGCAATTATCATTTTCATGTTAAGCGCCACGTTGTTTAGCAAATGCACCCAATTTTGCGCCCATGGGCATGTTCAGGTGTGTTCAGGCACATTGTTGACGCTTTGCTATTTTGAGGCAACTAAAATAGACTACACCATTGACCAACTAAAACCTGGTCTAAAGTCAATGGCGCAATATTGTTTTTGTTATTTAAAGAGCGCGTTAGTAATATGCACCTGTAAACGGGATGACAACGCGCTTTTGCTTATCACACATATGGATGCGCAGTAGCACACAAATGTTTTAAAATATGAAAAATTAAATTATTAAAATGTAAACGAGTTTCTTGGACAAAAATGAGTACCAATTATGAGATGTTAGAAGGCATAAAGAGCTGCTTCACCTGTAGCCTGGTAAGTAAATAAATGTTTTGCTTTAAACAAATGTAAATGTTGCATATATTTTACTTTTTTTAAATGCTAGCCCACGGATTTATTGTATATGATGACTCTGTACCTGTGGATATGCTGAGATGAGAACCTTTTTTAAGTAATGCTTTCACTCATGCCGCTGTCCGAGTTCTGAAACGTTTCGACTCTTCACATGTTTGTAAATTCTTTATCTCTTGTTTGTTGCAAATAAAGTATTTTTTAGAGTACAAACACTTTCTTGCATATTTGTAAATTATTTTTAAGATTACACTGATCATGTAGGCTATCCATACATTTACAGCAATTAAAAGCCTGCTATTTTTACTTCCATGACTGAAAGAAAATTACTTTTAAAAAGAAACCAAAGGTTTTAGAGACCGTTCGCTATTTATGGAAGGGGCCACCAGAGGAAAATAGGGGAGGGTCATGTCTTTTTTCCTTTGTTGTGGGGAGGGTCATCCAACTTTTAAAAAAAATTAAAGTAAATGACTGAACTGAACTGTACGTGTACAGAACAGGATTAAGCACTAAAATGTGAAATGACAACCAAATTAATATGCAGTGTGTACAGGGCCAATGTATTTCCACAACAATGTCAGTGAGTAAATTTACTAAAATGGCCACCATATGAGTGTGATGTGTAAACGTATGCAGAGGTTTGTCGTTTGTCATAGTTGTAAAAAAAAAAACAATGGCTTCTGAACATCTTTGCCAAGCGCGAACCAGTACAGAAATCAATAAATTATCGTCAATAATCATTTTGGAGGGTCACAGAAAAATGTATTGCAGGCGAAGGGAGGGTCATGTATTTTTTTGTCAACAGATCTCAAAATTCCTTTGGCGGCCCCTCAAATAAATAATGAACAGTCCCTATAAAATTTCAATACAAATAAAAACAACGCAATTTTTTTTAACATCTGGTGTTTAACTGGTGGTCTTCTTCCTCCACGTAGTTTTTCATTGTACACTGTAAAACCTAAAAGTTAACTCAACTCAAACCATTTAAGTAAACCGATTGTTTTAAAACTTAAATGGCCTAATGCAACCAGTTTACTTAAATGGTTTGAGTTAAGTTAACTGTTAGGTTTTACAGTGTACAAATTCTGCCATCTAAATAGGAAATCAGCATGGTGTGAGCGCAACTTTTAAAGGGAATGAGAGATTTGTTTAGTTCACGTTACGCCTAAAACACACCCATTACTCATTAGGAGAATATGAACAACCCTTAATGCTGTGAGATAGGCGCACAAACCATTTTCCCGCTGTTAAATTAGCAAAAGTGGATTTGGACTCACCCTTTTACTGTGCGTCGTGCGCTTTAGACAATGCCCTCAGATCGTTACATTAAGATAGCCCTAAGATTTCAAGACAAAGAAGAACTAATTGCTTTTTTTAAGCAGTGAGATTTCATTTATTCAACAGACGAAAACAGAGACACTGATAAAAAATAATGTGAAAGCAGCACTTGAGTTATACTCAAACTGTACTGAATGTACTACAAGGAGAGAAGAAAACCATGCAAACATGCTTCTGAAAAATATGGAAACAGCCTTAGTTGTTTACTTTTATTATTCAAAAAATGGCGAATCAAACCTCAGCGTAAACAAAGCCATCTTTATCCCTCAACATGACACTGATCTGTTGACCGACATGGCAAAAGACAAGCTTAACCTTTGAAACGTCGGCACCAATTTCAGTTCTAAGACCTGCGATTTCACCAGCAAAAAATCCAATAAAGTTCAACCCATTTATACAAGAGCAGTCCTAAAAATCAATGGGGTTTGGAATACAGCACAAACGCAGTGAAACTCCACGAGGATCAATAGCACAATAACCTGGAAAGAGCCCAGAATGACACAAAGCAACATTTACACTCCAACCCATTTACGCTGTCCAATGAATGTGCACTACAAGGGAAAATTGCAGAGAACAATGTGAACACACGCCACACATAAAGGCGGCGGTAAACAGATTCTGTCTTCTTCTTAAGGAACAGTGGTGGCTTGTCAGAACCACATACAGTGTTTTTACATGATTGAAAAAATAACACAAAGCATCGAGTGCTTTCTTGGCATCACAGGTTGCATTCGTTATTTGCAATTTATAAACTAAGATTTGTGTTGAGGTTCAATTTCTTATAAAAGATCATCTAGGTCAAGACATTGTTTGGGCGCACACATGTTGAAAACACAAAAATGTCCTCGCGTGACCATTAAAATTCATAGGAAGGCCAAAGGAAACGTTGTTTGAACGTGGATAGAAACCCATATTAAATTCCCTTTACTCTACAACACTCTGGGCTGAAGTTTTGAAGAAACCATTCTGCATTTATAAATGCAAATGTATGGGGGGGGGGTAAAGGTTGCGTTAGACCTGCATTTGCCTGTTTGTTCATAATCTTCTTTGCTTCTGTGCAAACAAATGCCTCGATGCAGTGAACGGTATTAATCTTGCTGTTTTTCTTCTCAATCCCTCGCTCCTGTAAGTCTTTAAAAGACTGTACATTGTTCCGTGTGGTGCTAATGAATGGGGCTACACCTGCGTGTTCCTCTCTGTTCTTTCGAGATGAGAACGTCTCCTGCTTATCTTCCCCAGGCACTCGGCGTCATGTAGGGATGAACCTTTCATCCATCTTCTCACCCTTCCATGCTTTCCTGGCGACGCACCCTCGCATGTGAACAACCAAAAAGTTGGGTTCCCGTTTGGTGATCCGCTTCCCTAAAATCATTTTGTTAGCCTTTAATGTCACTTAATGGCCAAAAGGACTGCCATGTTTGGCTTTCGACATATTAACCTCCTTTGAGCAGTATATGGACTTTTCATCAAGCACGAGAGGATGTGAATGCATTATGTATGGTAATTTGAGGCGAAAAGGCCTAAAAGACCAGATCAAATGAAACTACTATCAGAATATATTTACTTCCTTGCACGAGCAGGAATTCATCATATGCAACCCGCATTACACCACACGATACTACAGCCAGACACGTCGTCCAACACCCTAAAGCAAAATGGCTGCCGTACATCAGCAAGGCCATGTGCCCAGTAATATCGATGAATCAATCTGACAGGAACGTCTGAATAACATTTCTCTCATTTGAGGCCATCATCCAGGTTGATTTGACCCTCGGGCATTTCAACATGAGCTGCCGTCCACAGTAGCGAGAAATTTATTTCATCTATAGTCATCTGTATGCAGAAGCACTTCAAATCAAGTCAATCATTGTATCAGGCTCTTTTATTTAAACACATTCAAGAATTTACTGTATGTAGAAATGTATATGGGACTTAACCATAAAGAAGCTGGACATCATAAATTTTTTCATTTATGAATTTGTTGCAATGTACCCCAGACAGCAGACGACGCCGGCCCGGATCCGGAGTCATCTGAACACACAGCTGTAATTGCGGCTGTATGTAAAGCTGCCGATCAAAGTGAATTTGAACATAAGCAGCATAAGTTGTTATGTGCACAAGTGATATGCACTACACATAACGTCCACTTAAATAGGATTCTGCCTAGAACACAAACATCACACACAACATCTTGAGCACAGAAATAAAACACAAAAGGATAATGCTATTGATTTGTATACTCAAACATCTTGTCATTATGCCGATGATACGAATGCAGCATTCGATTGTCAGTAGCCTCTTTCACACAGTAATTCTGGTAAATTACCATGAATTTACCAGAATGAATTTACCAGTAAATACAAAAATGTGCTGTTCACACACGCAGTGGCGTTCCGTTATTTTACCAGTAAGACATCATTCACACATCAGTATCAAAATACCAGTAAATTCGTTGAGAAAGCGGAAGTACCTGTAGCACGCGGCGAGCTCAGTGTTGTATTTGTAAACAATCCACGTCGTTCATAACCACGGTCCGTATTTTGTTGTTTTCACGTCTGTGGTAAACAGTCGCGAAGTTGCTCATGACCAAACAACATTGAATGAGACGACGTCAAACCGAAAATGCGTTTTTAACAACAGTTTGCACTTTAGGCTTCACAGAGGGCGTGCTAAGGACGTCGGCAATTCGGCGGTAAGCTGTTTTAAACAACTTTGGTGAAGAAATGTGGACGTAAACTTCAGGTGTGCTCAACTTTCAAGCAGCATGTGTGTGGAAACGTCAGTAAACAGTGCGGGGGTAAACGCGTCATCTGTATTAAAATGCTATGATTGGTCCGAAGCTGTCAGCACGGTCTGACATCGTCCGTTCTAAATGCCGATAATCCTATAATTTTCGTTCACACACAGCGCTTACCGGTAAATTACTGGTAATCTTACAACCTGTCTTACTGGTAAATTGGGAGCACTGATTTACCGGAAAGGTTCTGTTCACACATGACATGTTAACGGCAATTTACCAGTAAATTACCAGTAAAGGCTGTATGTGTGAAAAGGACTAGTGACGTAGAATTCGCAAACAAAATCTAAAACCAGGAATGTGAAATAGTTCAATATATAGAGATATATACAGTATATAAAGAAAGACTAATGTAGCTACTGAGGAACAAAGAGTAAAGCTTTGTTTGAGCTGTGTTTGGGTTATAAGCATATCTCTCAGACAATTATGGGTTATATGGACTGACAGAAGCACATCTCTATAAAGCCATCAAAAAATCACTGTACATATAGATTTCAAAGTCTTTTTGTTGTACACACACGAGCACCTACAGAAGATGGAGGAACTTCACAAAGAAATGTTCGTATTAGATTTCAACCTACATAAGCTTTGAAAATAAATCATTTTACAGGTCCCGTTCTTTCTGTGTTTTTGAAGCTTTGATTGTGTTTACCGTGCGCAATATAACATGTGTTCATGTTTTACGTGTAAAAAAAACGCAGTATTTTTCACACAATGTACTCATCTATTATTTATGCTATTATAGCAACATTACACACTAACTAGGGTTTAAAAAATGGGATCAGAAAGAACATGACCTTTAAACACTATTAGACATTCAGAGCGAATTACTAACACATACATAAACATCATGCTGTGGTCACACTAGATTTTCAATTCATAGACTTCATGCAACCAAAGTTTGCATTTTGGAGAGGTCTAAAGTTTGGGTAAACTCTGACCTGCAAATTCATATCACATGAGACCAATGGATGATTGATCCCAGCAAGCATTTGCCGTCATTTCATCATCTAGGTAAACTATAGACTTGATATAGTCTGGCTATGAGCCAAAAATAAACTTGAATTTGGTTACATGTTTTTGCTAAAATAACTTGTGAGATGTGTGATATCCCGGCTTATACCACGGGGCTGTTGAATGCCAAAAGTAAAAATCGAGATCGAACCTTGACCTTAGAATCGAGAATGTAATCGAATCGAGGATTTGGAGAATCGTGACACCCCTAGTTAAATGTCTATTTATAGAGTATACATCACAGCATAACCCTCAGGTGGAGGGAAAAAACGAAAATATACCGTACAATCACATTTTTTACAACAAAAATAAAAGTAAGCAAAATTGTGCAAGCAAAACAACACTTTAGCATTTTTTAAATATAAGCAGGAGTTTGTGTGTAGACATTTCACATGTAACCATATAACCCAGTATTTCATTTAAATTAAAGTTACATTTATTTTAGTTATTTTACTTTTTTTGTATATATATATATATATTTTAAAATTTTTTCTGCATATACAATTTACATCTTAAAGAAACAACTTTTTTCTTTCGTGACGTATTTCCGAGTGAAACAGCTTCTGAAAAAAGTAGGCAGAGAATTGACTTTGTCCATCGAGAACTGATTGGATCATTGGGCTGTGATATTTTTGTGAGTAGAAACAAGTCTCAGATTGCCTCGCGCTCATGCTATTCCTTATGACAGGAAGTAAAGAGAAAGAGAGGTCGTTTTAAGAAGAAGAGGAGATTAGCAGTTTTGATTAAAGATTATGAGGGCACATTAATTAAAAAAAAAAAATTATGAAGTGCACAGATAAATCGTTTATAATAAACACTACAAGATTATGTAATTTTGATTTCATTAAGACTTTACATTTGGTATTTTAAGTATAAATGTTACATTTCCCAAATAGTGCTTTCATAGACCAATGGCCATCCAAAGCGCTTTACTTATTGCCTCACATTCACCCATTCACTCACACATTCACGGCAGTGTCAGCCATGCAAGGCGCCATCCAGCTCGTCGGGAGCAGCTGGGGTTAGTTGTCTTGCTCAAGGACACCCCGACACTTGGTCCGGTGGAGCCAGGGATTGAACCATCAACCTTTCGATTTGTAGACAATCTACATGAACCACTGCCGCCCTAATAAGGGGTTCAGTGGTTCATGCAGTAAGTGTCTTCTGGTGATAAGTAGGGACTTTAAGCAACAGCTGGGAATGGAACGGCTACGGCGACCGGAAGTATGCTGTCACACCGCCGTAGCCAGGAACGTAAAAATCACTAAGCAACCGTAAACATGACAGCGCAACACGGCATTAATTCGTTTATTGAGAAACTAATAAATGTCATTTAAAAAAGCAAGAGAAGGGTTGGTTTTGGCATTAAATGACAATATTTTGTCAGAAGAGGAGTTTTTACTATTGAATGATGTAAATAAGTCTAAAAAACTAGATTTAAGCAATACTTGAAAACAATGAATACTTAAAAATCTTTAAAATTAGCTTAAATTTAAAACATTTTAATACATATTATATAAAAGACTTGTGGTACAATCATAAACTGATGCAATTACAATGTCATATCCCATAAAACATAACATTTATTTACACAATCTCTCACGTTGTAGCGACTACGGCAAATCAGCTGTTCTCCCGTAGTAGACCGTTACAGTAGAACGTTGCAAAGTTGCAGATAAATTCGCGCATGCGCAATACAACGGCAGAATGCCGTTGCCGTTCCACCAGAGGCTGTTGCTTAAAGTCCCTATTGATTCCTTAATACGGCATGTTTATTACCATATCACATTAAATGAGAATTTAGTGTAAAAATATCAATGAAAGAAATCATGCAATACACTATACAAGCATTCATAACTGTGTAAAATGTGCTTATATCAAATATATTTTCTATTTGTTTCTTTTAATTTTGGAATAAATATGACCCATACATTTTTCATTTAATTTACCCAGTGAGCATTTTTATGCTAAACTAAAAAGCAATTAATGCACTAACAATAATAATTTAAATGCTCTTAATCCAAGACAATGCTTTTCTATTTCTATAACCTACATAACTAAAAATCTGTTTCTGGACTGGTGTGCATCGTGCCAGTGAAGCAGATGACAGAGAAACACTTGAGCGGGTCACAGGGTTGATAAAGCTCAGCTGTGGCCCCATGTGATGAATATGATATAATGGAGAGCCATTCAGATCAAAGGTGACAGAGCTCAACAGTGAGAGCAGAGAAGAGGGAGCTTAAAATAAAGCAGCACCTCTATTTAATGAGAGGCCAGATCAGCATACACATAAGCAGATAGCACAATAACTAATCATGTGTACTGGCATGTGATGCATGCTTGTGTTACGCTTCTCACTGCACATGTCTGATATTTAAATTTGTGAATTTATACTAAAGCACATCTCTGAAATAATATTGGTTCACTGACTTCAACAATAACTGAAAATTTGAGTCAGTTATGTGTGTATGTACAGCAATAAAAGCCAAAGCAGAGAGAAAAAAAATATTGAATTCATCGTGAAGCACATTAATGTGGACCTTGTGTGAAATGTAGCGAATGTATTAAGGGTTGACAAGTCTCATTACCTTTAAAGAATGCTTACAGGTCACATTCTGCTCCAGCCTGTAAGTCAGATGCTGGAACGCCCGTCCTCCACGTTTGTATTCGAAATTACCACATTATGCAATTTTATGCTCCATAATCAACTCCTAAGGGAGAGGTTCTTCCGTAGCACAGCTTTATCTTTCCGAATCTTTTTTCTCTTTCATTCTTCACCGTTCTGCTGTAAAAGCAGATGAAATCTTAGTTGGGGACATCTGTAGTCATTCGATTCTGTCCCGTTTTGATCACTGATTGCTGTGCGATTTTACAATTTCTTTCTTTCTGTCAGATATAGAGCTACATATCCGGAAGACGGATTCGTTCCTCGGAAAATAATTTCACAGTTGTCTCACAAATCAAAGAGGCTCTTGCATCCAATGGAAAAATCATTTTCCGGAGACAGATGATTTTACGTCTTCCTGTTTCTAGATTAGAAAATAAAACGATCCTTTGGATCAAGATTGCTTGATATCTGACTGTGTAATTTAGTTATAGGCTATTTGTTGTGGTCAATGTATCAAATATCGACAATATATTTACTATGGTTTTGCAAGCAATATATAATTTAGTCATTTGAAATGCTCTTGGTTTAATAATCAAGAAGATAACGTCATATGCTAGTTTCAATCTATATTCTCATATACTGTATTTCGTTTGGCAGATGCTTTTATCCAAAGCGACTTGTGGTGCATTACACGCTATACATTTTTATCAGCATGTGTGTTCCCTGGATTCGACCCCATGACCTTTTGCGCTGTTAGCTAGGCCTACAACAACTAATTGATAAAATCGCTAATAATCGATTATGAAACCCGTTGTCAACGAACAGCATGAGTTGCGTACTCAAACTCAAGAGCTTTTTCTTCATACAACCTGAGCTGCACATTTTCAGGCACTTCTTGGGTTGCCAGGTCAATCGGCCTTTCAGCTGAGTTACTAATTGGCCTACTTTTAAACTGTTTCAGCAGGTTGATGTTTTTTGGCTAGATAGATATGGAAGGATTTGGTTCATACCTGTAAGTTGTTGGTATTTGGGCTGTGAATAGTTATTGGGATACTTTTGGATTGATTTTGAATGGCCGTTAGACTGGTTTTGTTATGCAGACCTGGCAACGCTGACAGGACAATGACGGAAGCAAATGCGCGAAAGTATGCTGCTTAATAAAAGTTTCAGTTCGTCCTTTAATATAAGTGAGTTTGTATTTGTTTAATTGTCTTGGGTTTTCATAAAAATAGTAAATGAAGAGCAAAATCCAGGTTTTTATTACTGTAATGCAAAAATGTAGGCTATATCACTTTCATATCATAATGGCTTATTTGTTTTGTTAATAATGTTAAAGGTATAGCGGAGGATTTTTTCGAATTTTAGAAAAGAACCGCCTTCTCCACTTTTTTAAAAAATGCAATTGCGCAACACTCCTCACGGCTCGCAAAATTTCAAAATCCCTGGTAGCCCTTCGGGCAGGCACTCTTCAGTTTTTGGTAGCTCGAAATGAATGCAAGTAGCCCGAATAAAAATTACATTACTTTTTATGTAGAATATTGAGAAAAAGATCTAGTAAACACAGACCAAATTTTGCCAATACAAAGCCAATAAGGCCTCTAACCACAATGTTTAATCTGCTATTCTTGTTGTTGTTTTGATGCTGTTGTTTTTTTAACAAACAAAAAAACTGGATTTCCATGCAAACCAACTGTTACTGCTCATCTCCACACCAGATATACTCACCATATAATAGTGGTTCAATGTGTCACAAAACTTACAGTCTGGATCATCCAGTTACAGATAGGATAATTTTTCGATCAGAAAAACAGGGGCTACTGTCGCTTTGAGAAGCGATTCTGCACAGAGACACATATACTGTATAGCATTTTTCGTAATTCTCTTCACTGCCCGTACAATCCTTATCACTTTGAAGCTTGCTGCGATAGATTTATTTTTTACGTAAGGATAGTAATGATTGACAGGACGAAGTTGGAGGATTTCGCACAAGAAATACATGACAAATCAGTATGGATTGCTTCTTGTACCGCGGCTTCACGCAATTGCGATCGCGAAAGTGAAAGTAAAACTTTAAATTTAAATACCCGATACCCGACACAATTACCCATCCAAATCTGTGAGAGAATGCATAAGCATTTAAATATATTTTTCCTCCCTATAAGTCAAGATAGCCCGACGGGCAGGGTGGGGATGCATTTTGGTAGCCCGACTGCGAAGCACAATAGCCCCGGGACATCGGGCTAGCGATTTAGCGAGCCCTGCTCCTGATTGACAACTAGGAGGACCAATAGTCTTGATGATCCACCCGGAAAAAGAAAATCCTCCGCAATACCTTTAATACTCATCAAGGTCTAAAGTTAAAAATAAAAATTTATCTGTGACTAAATTTATTCACCAGCACATCACTGAATACTCAATTTATTTTGTTTGTTGTTGTTTGACATTTAAAGATGTTTTATTATGTAAAAGCTGCACAGATTTTTATTTAAGGCTTCAAATATCAAAATCAAAAAGATTATTTTAGTAAAACTGTAGTAAAAGTGTGGCTTTTGCACTTCTACACGTACATACCCTAATTTAGCGCCTTATTTAACTATAATAAGTGAAAATTCTAATATTTAAATATTCGTGTAATATAAATATTTAGGTATCTATCTCAGTGGTTCCTCAGTGTTCGCACCAGCCCCGTTTGAGGCGTTAAATTTGCGTCTACCGCGTCTAGTTTGCCGCTTGAAAATTTTGAGTTTACGCGTGAAAGCCGTGCGTGAAGAGAATGCATAAGCATTTAAATATGCGAATTTCTGCGTGAATCTCTTGATGACTAGAATAGTCATCAAGAGATTCACGCAGAAATTCTCATCATGGGAGGGGCTTCTGCGACTCTGCTCGCTTTCTGTTATCACGTCACTACTAAAGCAAGCTCCTGATTGGTTAACGCGGCACGTTTTTTCGCAAAAGTTCATATTTTTCAACTCGCGACTTTGCGTGGCAACGCTTAATTCGCGCCATTTGCGCGAACGAGGCGGAATCGCGTCTACTGCGCCACCCTAAACGCCTCATTCGCGTCGCGAGACCTCCAGACGCGCGTCAACACATCTTCACATTGACTTAACATTGAAATCACATTGACGCCTCTACCGCGGCTAGTCTGAATGCAGCATTAGCACAATGCTCTATCCCTGAGCTACAGAGGAACACATGAAAAGATATACAGGTGAGAATGCTGTTAAACAAAATGATTCATTTTTTGATTTACACAACTAACTCGATTTTTGCTGATTCAGTGTTCATAATAAATATCTTAGTCCTTGCACAGACTATAACTGAACTCAACAGGGTTTCAAAAGAGGATAAACGGTCCCAAATGCTTCGTTCATCTTTCACACAAAGGCAAATTGCACTGAATGAATAATGTATAACAGGGGTAATTCTCCACCCAGGTGAAGTTTGCCATCCTGAATTATTGTCATTTGTGGGTCACTGTTCTCTGATAAATCTAAGTCCAGGGAAAGATCCACAGGTACGTGTGAATATTTGACATGTGGTTGGTAGTGCGAGCCTGAACCCTGCTTGTTTGTATTCCACGGCCGGGCGGAGGAGAGTGAAGCGTCTCTCCTCGCCGGGGTGGTGCAGAGGGCCTTGCAAAATCGCCTAATGAGGCATGAAGGCAGGGCGGACTCCTGTGGAGAAATTACCCATCCCCAGGTAGCAACAGCTGCAAGCTGTTTTAATAGAGTAGAAGATCCAGCGGCTGAATTATGATGACAGAGTGATTACAACAGCCATGCTGTGACACCACAGGAGCCTTAGGCCCTTAGAAAAACTGGAAAAAAAAGGATATAACAAGTACACATATAAATGCTACCTGCTGCTTCCCTAAGGTTTTTTCTTTTGTCAATGAAAGAATCGTCTTCCTATCCTGTCCGTGAGGTGGATGTAGCGAACACTTTTTTACACGACGTGCTGTGCCTGATGAGCCAAAGATGATGGCGCATAGTTTTAAGAGCCGGACAGGTTACTAAGCACAGTAAGGCATTAGGATGGTTTGGTCAAGAATCCTGAAAGGATTCACCCATGTGTGCCAAACGAGTTGCAACAATGGGACTGCATAACTAGTTCTGATCAAATATCTTTCTGACATTGCAAGAGAAAAATGCAGAAATACATTTCCCCGGTCCAGTGACATGATCATAAATAAAGATTTGATTTTAGAAATGCATACTGAACCTGACTGCCTGGAGTCCAGAGTCAGAAGCATGTGATCCTATGCATTTGTAAAAACATTTGACCTCTCTCCTTCTTTCATTAGGCATTCAACTAACCCTACAAACCTTGTCTCCAAACAGCAGTCACATTTAGTACCAAACCTTTAAAGAAAAGCATGTGTAATTTCTTGGAATTGCATGCATTTTGTTTAAAGGGCTGAATGGGTTGGATGTTAAAATATGTTAACCTGTTTGTGAAACTAAAGCTTAATCTAATAATCTCATATAATAATAATAATTATATCTATATAATGATATAAATATTTATAATCTAATTGTTGTTAAGAGTAATATGAATAAATTTGTCAGGAACTCTGTCTTTACAATCTGTGGTTTTATTGATCACACTACATTGCACTACAGCTACATTGCACTGCACGCACACACACACACACACACACACACACACACCACCAGTGGGTGCGGGGCTGATAACTAGAGAACAGTGTGACTCATTACACAGTTGTAGTCTAGTGGTTAGATAGTAGTAGTCAGTTTTGTAATCCAAGAGTTGCAGATTTGAGTCTCATTGGCCAGCCGGTTGCGACCTTGAGCAAGGCACCTTACCCTAATTGCTCCACGAGCACTGGCATGGTCAGAGCGTGAACAAATAACATGGTCATATGAGACACAGCCATCTTTTAACTGTGTACCTGTACATACTGGGAACTATATTCACAGAAGGCGAAGCACTGCTACTTGGGCGGAGTGATTAGCGCAACACTTGCCCAAACACTGCTCTTCACCACCGTGCTTTTCAGGTGCTACGAACAAATCACTCCGCCCAAGTAGCAGTGCTTCATATGACCTTTTTGTTTCTACACCCTGTGGCTATACAAATCACAACATATAAATAGGAAAATGTAAGTGTTATTTTGTCACTTATTGGGAGCAGTATTCTAGCGGTGGGTTCGTCAGACAAAGTTACAGCACGCACCGAGATGAAAATAGTAAGTTTAAATCTTAACAATTTACTTTATTTGTTAGTGTATTCATTTACACTAATAATCGCGGCACAAAAACCCAAATCTGTATGCATTACAACGTAGTATTAACCCGATTCACTTTACAAAATGCTGTAGCCTCTTATGAAACAGCTAAAATTCCACAAGGGGACGTATTTGTTCCTCAGATGTTGCAAAGTAAACGTGACACCCAAATATATCATTATAAATCATCAAAAATGTCAAGATTGTGGGGCAAACAAATCGTATTGGATTAAAAGGCTTGGATATTCCATTTCCTTGGACTTTTGATGATTTATGAACAATTTGTTTTGGACAATTTCACCGAAGCGGATAAAGGGAAGATTTTGAAGATAAGTAAATATACTAAATCGGCGCCACCCGGTTCAGGTAACTAACAACTAGATTACATTTTTATGACTGCTAGAAATCATATTATGCTTTGTGTGTGCGCTTAATGGAATCCTGAGAGTCAAAGCTTTCAAACAATGTGCTGCATGACCGTATATTTTGAAAATGTAATGCTTCAAAGTTACAATGATGTTTATGCAGCCTCACATGCAATGAGGGGGTGTGCCGTGTATGGCACAGTGTTCCTTATCAGGTTAACCGAAAAAAGGTAACAGAGGTCCAAGTCGGCAGCATTCAGGTGGAGTTAAAAATTGGGCTTTTAAACATTTTTCCGTGCGTTGATTTTTTTCAGTGAGTTATGGATAGAAGAATGTTGTTTATTAATTACTGGTATGTGGGCTGTAAATGGTTAGTGGGATCTTTTGGGTTAGCTTTTAATAGGGCTGGATTTGTTACGCAGATCTGGCAACCCACACAGCTCTGCACACAGAAGTCCTGGTGATGGTACGTGATTTGGTTACTGTACGCTAAGAAACTAAAGTGAGTTTCTAAATAATATTGACAATCTTGTTTGACTCAATCATTATGGCTCCTGTAGTTGGACATCATTATTTCTGTGCGAAGCAGAGAAAGAGAACCAGAAAGGATATACAAGTTTGAGGGCGGTAAGAGTTAATAAACAAACTAGTCAGGATATTTTTAGATATCAGATGATAAAGTTTCATGAAAACCTCTGTCAAGTCTATAAAATTGCATTGTTGCTAAAACAAAACATTTGTGTTATGTACTGTCTTTGATTCTGTATGATAACAATAAATCAATCTTTCAGATATAAAATTAATATTTAATTCACTATTACAGTACATAAACAGTTGGCCATAACTATATGACTGAGAACCTCAGTATTTTTAAATGCATACATGTTTACCTTTCCTAGTACTAGTGGGTTAAGCAAGCATTGTGCTGCAAACTTCTGCATGAATCAGGTTTGTAAAAAAAGGAAACAATAATGGGCGGCACAAGCCCCAGTATAGCTGTATGTCTAGCAATGCCCCTGACTGTGTGTTCTCATTGTAAAAGAAGCTATTGTACAAAAAAAATGCTTCAAATAAAAACAAAAATCAAGAAGTGGAACCCCAGTGTGTTTTCACACTCCCACAGACTCGAAAATCTAAATCAGCGCATGGTGGACGAACTGGGAATGTGATTTTCTATTTCTGTACTCCACGGAGGATGCCTGCGAACAGAGGCGGACCCACTCACCATCCGTAAGCAGATTGCAAAATGTCTCATATTGACCGGACGCATGCCAGGCAATTCGGCTAGGCCTCGTTTCCCTTCAGCCTCTCCGCTGATAGGATTTAAAACTCTTGAAGCATTGTTATGATAAAACGGATCAAATCCTGTTTAAGAAAATAGGTCAGAGATCTGCTTTCTCATACTGCAATAACTTCGGGGCAGGTGGGAAAATTGGCAGTGCTGAATAAATCATATCTCCTAGGTACGTGGGTCCCATCGGGTGAAATCAGCCTCGGGTAACTAAAGATTTGTGTGCTCGTGTTCCTCGGCGAGACTTCAAATAAGATTTCAAACCTAAAGCCTCACCTCTACCCAAATGGTCCTGGGCATCCCCGAGTGTGAAATTCGTGACCTCCTGACCTTCCGCTTCTAAATCAAGAGTTTAAACAGGAGAATTGAGATGTGTGAGATGTGCTAATTACAAAACACTGGTGGGTGGTGTAGGAGGAGATAACGCTGACTATAAAGCTGTCATTGCCGCTGTAAAGGTTGACCGGGTGTCCTTGGGACCACAGCAAAGCGCATATGTTGCTGAAAGAGACTCGTGCATTCGCCCTTGGGAGGCTGAATGGTGTTTGGAATAAAGGATAAAAGTAAGACTCTTAGATCACAGCGCTAGATGAGAGCCATGCTGTAAGGAATGGAGGGAGAATAGATTTATGGAGAAAATTGCACGAGAATCACATTTGGGGCCGATGTCTTATTACAGACATAACCCAGGGTCATATATCCGGAGATTTGCACGTAAACCTTTCAATGCACAAAACGTCTCGTGCAGTAAAGCAAATACGTTTGACTTATTTTTGGCTCAAAACAGGAAGCTGTGTGAGAAAATAGGCTTTGCAAATCCTTACTTGGAGCATGAGGCTGTTTGCCACAGATTGTGTTCTCTGTACATGCACAAGGGCAACATTGCAAGGCCTGAGTAGACCGAAAATAGGCTTCAAAAACCTTTGATAACTACAATTAATTCAGCCAATCAACGTGCTGGTGTGCTTTGATTGTGAGTCAGATCCAATGCTTACGGCTCCCGCATAAACTCAGCATCTTCCCATCATGCTGTATAAAAGAGGACCACAAACTGCTTTATGGGAATGACCTATGCGATAAGAAAGGAGGAGACATTTGCATATGCTGCATAAAACACGAGATCACCCGATTGGGCAACAGGAAACCAGATGAGCTCATACAGTGCCATCTCATACAAATTGTTTGATAATTTTTTATTCATTAAATATTTCAAATAATATTTCATATTTCCAATAATATACACATGAACCAACAAAACAACCAATGAGAAATAAAGTATGAAGTCCAAATGAAGAGTTTATTTCCAAAACGCAATAAATCTATTTGACTAATTTGGGTAAAAATGTGTTTTCTATACCAAGAAAGTGAAAAGATATAAATCAATATTTTCTGTTACAAACTTTCACATAGCATCTTTAAGTTATAATAACATAAAAAATTCAAATCCATAATTTGATTTTTAAAGATTTATTATAAAAACTATTTTTTTTGCAAAATGCAATAAATCCATGACTAGTTTTTTTTCCAAAATGCTATAAATCTATCGAATCAACATATAAATGTGCATTCATCTTTGCCACGTTATATTAATTTAGTTGACTAGTGGTATACACTGATAAAAAATCAGAACACTGTCATTGCTGCTGTCATCAGTGGGGCATCATTGCTGAATCTTTTTGACAGCGATCAGCTGTAAAATGTTTTGGTCCTGTTTAATATTTGTTGACTTTGAGTAAAATAATGTAAAGTTTTTCATAAGATCCACTGGGGTCAGTGTGTTAGCATGACAGAAGCTTGATGTGGTGTAAACAAGCAACAGCCGGCATTTTTCTTTCGCCCGAGTGCCTCTCACGTAAATTATTTGATTTTGATGGTTTATGTTTCCCTCCACACCACAGAAAACCACCACAGGTTTATCAATGCCATCAAATTATTATTTTGTCCACAATGTCCAAAATATAAGGAAAACTAGGATTTTGTGTGTATTCAGCACGCCGCCATTGTTGTTTACAATGGTGAGGTGTGATTTGTTGAGGGGATTTATTGCATTCTGCAAAGAAGGAGGACTGACGTTTGTCGCGGTTTGGAATAAAAATGAGAAAAGATGACAGAATAACACAGATATCGGATTTTGCATAAATAAAAAATTTACTTTTTAATACTTACCTGATACAATACTGATGTTGGCAGTAACAATTTTTTTTTAAATGGCGTTTATCGCGTTTTGAAACCAAACTCTTCAAATAATCTCTCCTTATAATTGTGTGTAAAACAAACTAATCAAAAGGAAGAAATGTAAAAAAATAAAAAAAAACTTTGCATTTTCATCTCCACAGCATACTGCGTCAAAAAAAATTATGAAATCTGATGACAATGATACGTTATTACAATTTACAAAACAATTGCAAATATGTATCCTTGTTGTATTAACTCTTTCGCCACCATTGACGAGATAACTCGTCAATTAAGAGAAAACGCTTCCCTGCCAAAGACAAGAATTTCCGGCTTTCCGCAATGCTGCTATTATCCACCACAGGTGGCGCAACTTATACAACCCGGAAGTAGCGCCTCATATGAAAGAGAAAGAACTCTGTGTATGTTTTAAGGATCGCTCTGAATCTTATCTCTATCAAAAGTCCTTCACAAAAATGGAATTATCTCTGCTTTTTGCTCAAAATTTTTTTTTTTTAAGAAACCTACCCATATTTGAGAGGTGATAAAAAAAACTAATGAAGGTAGGATGAAATCGTTTTTAGTTTGAAAGCAGAGGGTCTGTTCTTTCATTTGATATATTGTTTGTATATATATTTAAAGAAGAACATTTTCTGGAAGGCATTAAACTTTTGTGAAAATTATGAAAAATGCTAGCACTGGCTGGCAACTTTTTTAAAAAACGCTGGCGGGGAAAGAGTTAAAGGCACTCAGATTTTGCATTCAGATTTTTATCAGGATAAACCATTTAAATTTTTATTTACTGTAATAATGACCTTAAAGTCCCTGTAAAGTCAGATATTAAATGTGTTCTGAGTTTGTCACAACACATAAAAATGTGTTATTAACCACCTAAACAAATTTGAATGATGGAAAAAAACGCAAAGTAAATAAAATAAGTGATCAAAATCTTGAAAAAATAGGCAGCATTCAACTTTCAAATACAGCCACAACCTGAATGGATGCTCGCGATAGTGTTAGAGGCGGCGCCATGGGCGGTGGCTCAAGTGAGTCATTGCCCACCTAAAAAATCCTAAACTTAAAAATAAACAGTGAAAACATTATATATCTAACATTTATAATGTGGTTAGAAACCATTAAAACAAAGACTTTATAGGGACTTTAATTTTTAAAATTCCTCTTTATCCAAAATGTTCAGCATTTTCCCGATTTTGCAAGGTGTGTGGTTTGCAAAATTCCCTGAGTTCGAACCCATGACCTTTAGCGCTGCTATTGCAATGCTGCATCACTGTGCTATACAGGAGCACATTCACAGTTACGGTTTGGAACAGGCTGGATTCACGCAGTGCCGTGACCTTCTTTTTGTGATCCCCACCGGCAACCTCAAGATTTGCCAAATCCAGCTCGACCACAAGCTGTCTTTTGGACATCTGTGTCTTCAATGAAAGTATTATCATCCGAGACACTTGAAATGATTTTCCACTTCCACGATCTCTCGAGGACAGGGAATGTTTAAAGCAGGAGAAGAGTAAAAGTGTGTCACACTTCATTAAAAGACACCAGAAGATGAAATGGAGAATCTCCTCTCTGGAGCTTTGCTAAAACCGAGAACATTCATGTAAAATATCGTCTATGCCACCCATTCAGTCTAGACTGTGTGAATTTGTCATTCAAACAGGCCACAGAGGAGAAACACAAGCAGAGACCTCTTTTCACAAATCAGAAATGGTTTGAAAAGTCATGTGAGATTAACATTGCGAGAGAAGCCAGGAGAGAAAATGAACTCTTTATAAGATACGGATTGATGTTACTACAGAGACTGAAAACGGAAAAGGTTGTTTCTTTAAACCAATCTGAGCAAAAGCCACCGGCGAATAAGAAAGCATACGACAGGTTTGATGTGTAACGCTAACCGAAAAGCAAATGGGACAGACATTGCTACACTGAGCAGAGTCAACTGAGCTGCCAATTCCAGTCAGTGAAGGACAATAAAACATTTAATATAGACTGAAGAACACTAAACAACAAAAGAGGAGAACGAGACAGCCTTGGTGAAAACGATTCAGCAAGAGAAAGTGAACAGTTGCTTTACTAAAGGATTTTTTAAACCCCTTATGCAAACTGTTAAAAAGTATTAAAATGGAAGTGCAACCCTTATTTCAAATGAAAGTAAGGGATTTATGTGCTTTATTGATGTTTATAATGGTAAAAATGATATGTCAACTTGTTTTATGTTACTTTAACTTAAAGGGACAATAAGTAGGATTTACCCCCATCTAGTGGTGAAATTGTATTTTGCATTTTAAACGAATAGTGCTCTCTAGCGCCTCGCCTTTCCAAATGCGTGTTGCAACTACGGTAGCCGTTATGTAATCACTGATCTCCTTGTCTGTTTCAGCTGGTTCACGTGTTCTGAACGAAAATGCGTTGTGGAAACACGTTGTGGTAGGCTAGTGATTTTTGTCTCTCTCTGCTATTATAGTTTATCAATACGGCGGAACGATATGGATGCCTCCTTGGAGTTACTCGTTCAATGTAAGTAAAGAGAAGAAATTCTAAGCTTACAAAGAAAATTCAGATCGCTGGCAGAGGTCATTTGACACCAATGAGAACATATTTATGAATAAAGACATTGATTAATAAAGGTGTGGTGTGACACGACACTTACCCCACAAGACGAAATGAGACACAAGATTGGGTTCACGAGAATAAGACGAGACAAGATTTTTACACTTTGCTGATATTACTATTCAGGACGAAGTTTGCAGAAATCCTCAATGATTAAATATTCATGAATATCAGTCATGTGACCTTTTACGTCATTCCAGTTGCCTGCCGCCATCTTGAGTACCTACCGAGTACAAGTAGGCTACTGACAAGCATTGGCTAGCTTGCTACGATTTACGGATTTCTTATCTTTTACTCTCTATGATTCTTACGGATACGGGAAATGGCTACGAAAGACAACATTTCGCACCTCGACTGTCATGAAAAGAAACGCTACTTAAAAAAATATGTTGGTTAGGGTGTGATGCCTACTCGATCCCTAATGTGTTCTTTCAGCCGCTGTCCGCTGCTACCGAACTACCACTATTTTTACAACACTAAGAAAGCACGATACAACATGAAACTTTGCTCGAAGTATCACCTGGATCTCTACACATGAACGCGAACATTTAGAACATTTAGAGTTTACTAAAAAGTAGGTTTTGAACAACTGACTTTGGCTGTTATGGTGTCCGCTCGCCGTCTTTGCCAGACGTAAATAATTGATTTCCGAATGCGAATGAATGAATCTCATATGAGGCTCTTTTATCAACTAGAAGGTCAATATTGTTTTTATACTTACGACAAAATAACGAATTATCCATGCATTTATATGGAAATATGCTTTAGGAGCTTTCCATCTTTACTCTCCTCCCTCCTTACGTCGCATTCGGAGATCGACACATCTTGACTGGCAAGATGACGGCGAGCGGACACCATAACAGCCAAAGTCAGTTGTTCAAAACCTTCTTTTAAGTATAAACTGTGTACACAAACAATGGCTGTTTCCTCGGACCTTGGAAGAACGAACTCAGAAGGTCATGAGAACACAGAACGCACTAATAGGGGTGGGCGATAAACCGGTAGAGATTTTGAACTATCATCTTTATCGAGGTTACACGCCCACGTCACGCTCCTGTGCGCGTGGTTACGGAAACGTAACGTTTGTACACGTATTTAAGCACCGCAGTTTTATAACAAGTTATTTTAAGCCATTGAAACACAAATAACAGATCTGTATGCGAGCGCTCTTTCTGTAAAGGAGCGCGCAAGAAACGCAACCGCTGCTCTTTCTGTCTGTGAGGAGCGCGCAAATCGTGCAACCGCTGCTTATTAAGGTCGTGTGCATTTGTCCCGCTTTATTTGAGATGTGTGTGATCTTACTGTTGGTCACCTGACCTCAGCCATTGTTTTGCCGCAATGACTTCTGGGGTGTGAAGCGATTTCAGCGTGCAAGTCTGCACTCGATGCATCCTCGATATCAATAACACATCCGGGTATTTTCACGCGTCCTCTGTACTTGCGTTCTTGAGAATTGGAATGAAATTCGACTGTTAATGATGACGTAGAGCAAGGACACGAGAACGCAAGATCGCTGAAGAACGCATATTGAGAAACAGCCAATGTTCACAATGCTCATTGTAGAGACACAGGTGATACTTCGAGCAAAGTATCATGTTGTGTCGAGCCTTCTTAGTGTTGAAAAAAATAGCGATTTTGATGCTCACAACATATTGAAGGCATAGCTTCTAGTTCTTTTGTGACCACTTCAGGTACTTAAAATGGCAGAAGACAAGTTTGAGATGCGAATGACGTCAGCTAATATTCAAAAAAATTATTTTCCCTTTTATTTAACTTTATTTAGACTTTAATTTAACTGAAATCACCAAATTTTTAAATATCTAGGATTTTCACTAACAATAATTTTGGTAATTGATGATGATCAAGTATTCTGATATTTTTTGGTAATAAAAATAGACCTAAGTGGACAAAAGCATTTAAAATGACACTAATGATGAGACAAAAATAATTGGTTCAAATAAAGTATCTTAACCAAAGTAAACATGTGGTTTTATTAAACAACAATGTCAAAATATATAGGGGCTGGGTTTAGATTAATCCTAGAGAGAGAGAGAGAGAGAGAGAGAGAGAGAGAGATTTTTTCTACAAAAATAGAGAACATTTTAATTGAGAAGACATTAGCAGAGTTAGAGACCGCACCAATAGAGACAGAGCGCAGCGCGTCACAACCTGAAAACCACGCCCACCGGGGGGGAAATCAATCCAACAGTCTCCATTGACTTTGTATTGCAAAAGGCCGCCTCCTTGTCATTTCTGGCTTATAACAAAAAACTGAATAATGCCTAAAAGCTGCTTTGGGACAATATGTACAGCTAACAAGCCAAAGAACACAGAAATAAGTTTTTATAAGCTGTCGAGCCGTAAAACCCAGTCTTTAAGGAGAATAAAGTGGATCGCCGATTACGTTTCCCCCTATTGGACGCAGTTTTACTAATAGGAGTACTATGAAAAGTTGCCTGTTTCCATTTCTGTGTCTAAACGCTCGTTTTTTGAAGTCGACAGCTTATAAAAAATTATTTATTTATTTTTTTGGCGTGTTAGATGTACACCTTGTCACACAGCAGCTTTTAGGTATTATTCTGTTTTTAAGTTTAATCTGTAAATAAGTTTTTATAAGCTGTCGACCCCAAAAAACGAGCGCCTAAAGACACAAAAATGGACACAGGCAACTTTTCATAGTACTTCTATTAGTAGAACTGCGTCCACCCGGGGGAAACGCAGTCGGCGATCCACCCTACTCTCCCCAAAGGCTGGGCTTTACGGCTCGACAGCCCATAAAAACCCACTTCTGGGCTCTTTGGCTTGTTAGCTGCACATATTGTCACACAGCAGCTTTTAGGCATTATTCAGTTTTTTGTTATAAGCCAGAAATGACAAGGAGGCGGCTTCTCGCAATACAAACTCAATGGAGACGGTTGGATTGATTTCCCCCCCGGTGGGCGTGGTTTTCAAATTTGCATAACGGCGCTCTGTCTCTATACATTTCCATATATCATATAATACTTATATAATACAGAACACCCTAGCATCCACACAGAACGACCTAGCAACCCCCCAGAATGCCTTAGCAACCACCTAGACTGCCCTTGCAACCATTGTGAATGCAACCCCCAGAACGCCATAGAAACCACCTCGAATGCTCTTGCAACCACCCAGAACACCCTAGTTAACACCTAGAACACTCCAACAATCACCCAGAACACCACAGCAACCACCCAAAACAACCTACAGTAGTAACCACCCCAAACACCATAGCAACCACTCAAAATGCCCTTGAAACCACTAGGAACACACTAGCAACCATTTATAACACCCTAGCAACCATCAAGAGCACGCTAACATTGTGAGTTGTGCATAGGCAAGCACCACTTACATTCAAACATCCAGTTTTTTATTGCATTTCTAAACAAAAGCAGCTCACTAGAGTTGCATTAATCACAGGTCAGAGATCAGCGATGATGGCGTTCCACAGAGAAGTAATGCAGGTTTTACAGATAAGGGTTATGATTTATTTTGTTTCTACATTATAATTTTCTCTAAATGACTTTTTATGTATTCAATCGTTTTATTGTCCACAAATGTATGGATGCAATAGTACATTTTAATTTAACTCAAATACAAAAATAAAGGGAAAAAATAGTTGCAGACCTTGCAGGGAAAGATCCGTGTCTGTGTAATAAGTTACAAAAAACAGCTAGTATAATCTCATTTATTCTAGTGTTTATTGCTACAAGCATGATGCATTTTATAATGATTGGCTAAATCTGTAAAATTAATTAGACAGTTCTTATAAAATCAATGTTGCATCGCCAGGCATTAAAAAGCAGATTATGTCATTAAATCATGCTTGGTTCAAACAAAGGAGGACTAAAAGCCTAAAGAAAGCACAATGGCAAAGTTACAATTACTGCAGGCCTGTCTGGCACATTATGACAATACTGCATGCACCAAAAAGTTTTCAAGCCAAACGAAGACTTGATTATTTCTTCAGACGACAAACAAGTCCAACTAGCCAGACCCAAACTTCCTGTACGTGACCGAGACACAGTTGCAGTCGGTCTCATGGCACTTGACCAAAGAGATGGCACAACCAATCAGATTCAATTTAGCACCCGTCCACTCTTCCGTATGCTCTGCATGCACTATAATCAATAGCAAAGAAATGACATTCTAGGTGAAAAACATGAGATATGAGTCTGGTATGGGCGATTTTCCCAATGACACGTCAACGGTGAGATGGTGCTAGCATTCTATTAATAGCTTATTCACCAGTGCCGCAATGTTTCGGTGCTCCTCACAATCACACTCTATTCATTATTTCTACCAGGAAACTTTAATGCATCAATAAGGCAATCAGTACCACACAAGAGATGCTTTTGATGTGATGGTTTTTATTTCACCGCTTTCATCTAAAAATCAGAGGACAAGATAGGCCAGGCGTACAGTCTTCAGTCAATCAGTTGTGATTTTGTATAGATGGACAAATAATGCTGATGTCACAAAGGATTTTGATCTCGATTGCTCTGATTGCTACCAAACACATGGCACACTTACAAAAGACATCAGCTATCGAGCGTTTTTCTTCAGTCGTGGAAAGTTAAGACTCTGGTGAAGTGAGTATTTGCACCCATCTCTTCAGCATGCTGCTTTGAGTAGAAGTAATCATGCGACTAACCTAAGCTTTTAGCGTAAAACTAACCATACTCTAACCGTGGGTTCACATCAGCTGTGAGGGGTCAAATTTGTGTCTACCGCATCTAGTTTGCCACTTGAACATTTTGGGCTCTATCATACACCCGGCGCACTGCAGCGCAATGCGCGACGCAAGTGTCTTTTGCTACTTTCAACCCTGCGCAATTATCATTTTCACGTTTAGTGCCACGTTGTTTAAATAGCAAATGCATTTGCTCCCACTTTTGCGCCCATGGGCGTTCTGGTCTGAAAACGAGGTGTGTTCAGGCTCACTGTTGGCGCGTTGCTATTTTGAGGCAATTAAAATAGATTACGCCATTGACCAACAAAAACCTGCTCTAAAGTCTAAAGTTAATGGCGCAATATGTTTTTTTGTTATTTAATGAGCGCTTTAGAAATATGCGCCTATAAACGGGTTGACAACGCAGGTTTGCTTATCACATACATGAATGCGCAGCAGCACAAAAACGCTTTTAAATATGAAAAATTAAAGGATTGAATGTAAAAGATTATTATTGAGTCTCTTAGACATACATGAGGACTGATTATGAGACGTTAGAAGGCGTAAAGAGCTGCTTCACCTGTAGCCTGGTAAGTAAATAAATGCTTTGCTTTAAATGCATCTATTTTTAAATGTTTTTTAAATCCTACCCCACAGATTTATTTGGCTCTCCGCACGTTGGTAAATTCTTTATCTCTTGTTTGTATTTTTAGAGTTCAAACCTTTTCTTGCATATTTGCAAATTATTTTATGAGATTACAATGATTATGTAGGATATCAATACATTTACAGCATTTAAAAGCTTGCTATTTGTACTTCTATGACTGAAAGAAAACGGCTTTTAGAGGTTTTAATCCAAAACATTTAAATTTCAATAAGCACAACTGGCTTTTAAAGGGAATGAGAGCTGAGACTCTCATTGGTTTATTGCACGTTACGCCCAAAACACACCCATTACTCATTAGGAAAATATGAACAACCCTTTTCGACCATGCGCTCGAAATGACACACAAACCATTTTTCATGTCGTTAAATTAGCAAAAGTGGCATTGGACAAGCCCATTTAGACCTTGCACTTTAGACAATGCGCTTAGACCGTTACAATAGAGCCCTTTGAGTTTACTCGCTTCATTTGCGGGTGAAATTCTAGTCATCGAGACATTCATGTGGAAATTCGCGTCATGGGAGGTGCTTCTGCGACTCCGCTTGCTTCCTGTAATCATGTCACTATTACAGCAAGCTCCTGATTGGTTAACGCGGCGTCTTTTTCCCCAAAGTTCAAATTTTTCAACTTGCGTGTTTGCCACGGCAACGCTCAATTCACGCCATTCGCATGAACTAGACGTGCGAATTAGGCGGAATCGCGTATACCGCGCCACGCTAAATGCCTCATTCGCGCCGCAAGCCTCCATCTTCACATTGACTTAACATTGAAATCACTCGCGCTTGACGCCTCTACCCCGGCTGGTGTGAATGCTGCATAACAAATTGTTATTTATATTGTTCCCTAACGGCGAACGTGATTTCACCAAGTAGGATGTGATCCTGGATCAACACCATTGTTGGTCCTGGATAAACATTTTCATTAACCAATCAGAATCCAATGTTACTTGATGAAATCACGGCGACCTGTTCCCTAACAGCAAGAAGGTCACCGGTTCGAGCCCCGGCTAGGATAGGTGGTCTTTCTGCATGGAGTTCGCATGTTCTCCCTGTGTCAGCATGGGTTTACTACCTGACGTCAGCCGGAAATGTGACGCTCCTTACCGTATTAGAAAGATTCGGTCCCAATGCTAACAGGAGTTAACTTACAGGCTGTGAGTCTAAGCTGGAGGAAGTATAATAAAGTAGGTCTTGTACTACATCACCAAGCACAGGAAGTAAACTGTTGCTGACAATCCGTGTGTTTGTTGTATTTCAAAAAAATAGATTTACGCTGGAGAATTGAAGGGTTTGTACCTTTTGCATATCGTTAACATGTACTTGTACTAGGGGTGGAACAATACATGTATTCGTTTCGAACCGAATCGGTACGGGGGTCACGGTTCGGTGCATGAATTTAAACGGAGAATACACGGTATGAAAATAAAAAAACTTGCGTGCAAAATAATTAATGTAATGCGGAACTACTGTTAGATACGCGGGTTCTTTATGGACAGCTAATCTGTTGCCCCGCTTTAGCTCTGAAGCCCGTCTACATTCTCTGGCACTCTGCATTTTTTTGTCACGTCGACGCCGGTCCAGTCAGTTAGTGAGCAGCGAATGGCAAGTGGTGTTCCACAAGAGTTAGACGCTCCGCCAGCCTCTTTAAGATCGCAAGTTTGGCAAAACTTCAGTTTTCCAGTCAGTTACAATAGTACAGGCGAGAGAGTGGTGGAAAAGACGAGGACTTTGCGTCAGCGTTGTTCAGCAGTTGTTAGGTATGTGAGTGGAAATACATCTAATTAGGGCTCTCAAGTCTCACGCATTCACCTTGACACACACGCATTTCAGTCAGTTCAAACACCACACTTTGTATTTCTCACGCTGAGAAGTAGGATATAAATTGTCCTGCTATATACAACAGGCATACGCAGGGCAGTTCTGTCGAGTTCAGCTGCTTTCAGTTTTTTAAGCGTGCTCAACTTTACGCAGCGCCATCAGCGTCAGAGTACCGCGAGAAATCTTGCGGAGGAGGCTGATTTCAAATCGCTCTCGCGTTACTCTGACGTCATCCACTTGTCGTTTCTTGCAGCGCCTCGTGAAGTCGTACACACCTATTAATTCATCCTACAAGCCTATGTTTTTGTTCTTTAGTACATTGATATGAAATAAAAATGTAATTTTAAAATGTATTTAGGTAACACTTGTAATACATTTGAACCCATTTTTGTATGAAAGATGAGTACAAGATTACTTAAAGAGGTATACATTTTTGAAATACGAGATAGTATGTTAAATGCATTTCAGTTCATATTCGTGACATCTCAAAATAACACTGATAAGGACACCTATGTTTTTAAGATTAGCTTAAGTACTAAAAAAAATGCCTTCTTCATTTTTGTTTTGCTTTTCCCTCCATTGTACCGAAAGTGAATCGAACCGTGGCGTCTGAACCGAGGTACGAACCGAACCGGGACTTCTGTGTACCGTTCCACCCCCCACTTGTACACACTTAAACACAACAAAGGAAATGTAAAAACGTGAAACGGACCATAGGTGCCCTTTAATGATCATGTGTTTGAAAGTAAGGCATCAAAAGAGGGCTTTCAAGACCTGAAAACATCACTGACTTCTATTTGATTGATAACTGTCCATGTATTTTAGTTCAAAGACGTAGGGTTGACGGTCATGGATGTGCGCTATGCCAGGGCTGCCCAACGCTTCAGGCAACTTTAGCTAATTGAGCACCAGATAAGCAAGTCAACACGTGTTGACGGCACTTTTCCACGTACCGGTTTGGTTTTGTCTCTGCTAATGTTCGCCAGCCCTTTTCAAAATGCAAAACCTGCACATTAGTAGCTTGCGGCTGTAATCGCAGGTGTTCCCTAATGAGGCTGTTTTATTCACCAGCCTGACCCCCGAGCACAAAACCAGCTGCCATGCCAGTATAATGCCCAGAAAAAGAGGTAATTTATGGCTGCTAACCGGCCTGATAACACAAGCAAACAAGAAGCTGTGCAATTAATTGATCTGTGATTCGACGCTGTTGGACAACATCAGGGACAAACGATCAAAAGCTCAGAAAGACTGATTAGGGTGGTGAGGAATATCTAAAAACACACAAGTTGAAATTGATTGTAAGAGAAAAAGTACATCAACAAAATCTTAGCAGTGTGGGGTAAGCTATTTTAAAACTCTATTACAATGACAGATTTTTCAATACTTTTAATTTTTTTTCAAAACTCTTAACACAGTTAGCACTACAACTGCCCGTGTAAGCTATACTATTAACACATTTTGTGTTGCTTTAAAGGGGTGGTTCAATGGTATTTCAAGCATTCTGACTTCTTAATACAGTTAGTCATGCTAAACGTAGGCAAAGTGTCAAAAAAGCAGTTGGGCGTGTTACAGAGTATTTCTGTGCCGAATGGACATCGCCAGGGTTCGTACAACTTTCTGAAAGTTTTTTTTTGGATTACAGGTCCAGCTGACATTTGAGGGGTTTCTATACGTATCACTTCTTTATATGGGCACTTCCCCTGTTAAACCCACCCACCCCTCAATAAGCGGGAGACGCCTGAACTTACAAACATAATATCACGCGACACAGCTTTGTCTAATTTAAAAAATCAACAATTGCACGAAAGAAGAAGTGTGTTTTTGGATGTAAGGAGAAGACATCCAGCCTTATGAAAACAATGGATAAAGGTTATTATCCGGGGTAACAGCGGAGTTTTGCGTATGTGTTTGATGCGCTGGATTTTCCCAACTGGGTCACGAGTTGCATGCGGTAAGTAAGACTTCTGTTTTATGTCGGAAATAGGTGCATGCATATTATATAAATGACACGAACATGTAGTGAATCATAAGTTAAAACAGTGTTGTATAGTGTTGCATGATTTGTACTCGCTCCACCCGCGGTAGTAACTTCTCCTTCTTCATTTTTTCGTACGTTATTGGAAAGATTCGGTAAAGCTAATCTTTCTTTTATAAATCTGATTAAACTAAAGACTCTTCAGAGATATAAAGGATGTCATACTACTCTATAGGTACTCCAGATTAACATCAGAAATGCAAAACAGCGTGTGTTATGTGCTTTAACAGAAAATGCATACAATTAACACAACAAAACAATATATTTTTAAAGGAATAGTCTACTCATTTTCAATATTAAAATATGTTATTACCTTAACTAAGAATTGTTGATACATCCCTCTATCATCTGTGTGCATGCACGTAAGCGCTGGAGCGCGCTGTGACGCTTCGATAGCATTTAGCTTAGCCCCATTCATTCAATGGTACCATTTAGAAATAAATTTAGAAGTGACCAAACACATCAACGTTTTTCCTATTTAAGACGAATAGTTATACGAGCAAGTTTGGTGGTACAAAATAAAACGTAGCGCTTTTCTAAGTGGATTTAAAAGAGGAACTATATTTTATGGCGTAATAGCACTTTTGGGAGTACTTCGACTCGCCTGAAAAGTCCGCTCCCCTTCTCACTCTCATAATGGGAGAGGGAGGGTGTTACTGTGCCGAGTTGAAGTACTCCCAAAAGTGCCATCACGCCACAAAACGCAGCTCCTCTTCTAAATCCGCCCAGAAAAGCGATACGCTTCACCCTGTACCACCAAACTTGCTCGCACAACTACTCGTCTTAAATAGGAAAAACGTTGATGTGTCCGGTCACTTCTAACTCCACCTCCAAATGGCACCACTGAACGAACGGGGCCAAGCCAAATGCCATCGAAGCGTCGCAGCGCGCTCCAGCGCCCACGTGCACGCACACAGATGATAGAGGGATGCATCAACAATTCCCAGTCAAGGCAATAACATATTGCAACATTGAAAATGAGTAGACTATTCCTTTAATGTCAAATTTACAAATGCTTTCACACAGCATGTCAAAACAAATAACATCATGTGCTAAACCTGACTTATAGGCTAAAGGCAAAGTGAACAGCTGTTCATATAATGGATTGAAACACAAATATATCCCCTGTATGTTATTCCATTGGGAATTGAAAAACAGCTGATGATGATGAACCTATGCAAATATTTAAATCACATCTGATTCTCATAGGAAACACACATAGGTTCTTTTAATTGCATGACTATATGGTATACTAAAGCAATAAGCCCCAAGAAGCAGTGGGTTACCAGTGCATTTTATAACAGCTAAGGGGCGTTGTTAGGCACGACGCGAAGCTGTCACCCCCTTAGCTGTTATAAAATGCACTGTAACCCCACTGCTTTGCGGGGTTTATTGCGTTTATAAAACGGTTACTTCATATGCATAGCAGGGTTTCACAAAATGAAACACAAATAAGTTGTAGTTATATTAGTACAAATATTAGTCTTCCGCCAAACAAAGTAGTTCCTCAGAATCAAGTGTGACAGAAACAGAGCGCAATTCTCAAGCAACAAAGACACAATGAAAATATAATTAAAGACACTGGTGTTTATTTTTATAAATCAACATTCATCTAAAATATACATTAACATTTATATCGTGCAACTGTTGAAGTGATGATCTCTTAACTCTTTCCCGTCAGCGTTTTTTTTTTTGCCACCCAGTTTTAGTTTAATGCCTTACAGAAAAATTATCTTCTTTAAATAAACATAAAATATCAAATGAATGAACAGACCATCCGCTTTCCAACAACAACAACAAAAAAAATGATTTGTTCTCTTATCAGTTATCACCTCTCAAATTGTCAGCTAAAAGCGGAAATAATTCAGTTTTTGTGAAGAACTTTCAGATCAGATTCAGAGCCATCAAAATGTACACGCCACGCTAAATCCACCACACGCTGTTGTGTCGAGTGAATGTGTCAGTGTTTAAGTTGTGTAAGATTGCCATCTTGTGGATAATAGCGGAAATGTCAATTTAAGACAAAAATAACCCAGAGAATGTTTTCTTTTTATTGACAAAATGACTCAACAATATTTATTGACATTTATCTGGATATCGCCATAATTGTGCAAATGTAAAAAAAATGATTAAAGACTGTGGTGTTTATTTTCATAAATCAGTACGCAGCAACAGTGGCGCAGTGATACTTGTGATGCGGTCTGAACCGTGGGTTTACCGGGGTATTTTATCACGGCTTAGAACGCGTTTCAACCGATCAGAATGAAGAACCAGAACGAGCCGTTTTTTAAAATACAATAAAAGAGGACCTCTTTGGGTCGATCTTGTGTGGAAAAGAAACAATATACAGCAACGAAAAAAAGATGAATGTCTGCATGAGTCAGTGGAAGACCACCAGGACAAGGAGAAGTTTTTCCTCCAGTCCCTCATGGATACGGTGTATGGTGCACACAACTGAACAATGTCAGGGTGGATAAAGCCCGGGATACACTGCACGATTATTGGGTGTCCCAGATGAAAAATTGCCATCGTGAAACTATTGTCACGATTTCTGTGATCGTGGCTCTCCATCGGTGGTCCTATGTCGTACAGTGAGAGAGGTTCAAAGACGGCCGTTTTCCCTGTCTTGCGTCCAAAGATAGCTTACGATAGTTTTCTGACAGTGTCAGAAATTCGGCATGATCACCGCACAGTGTGTTTGCTGCTACGACCTGCGCGCCGGTATTTATTTACCACGAGCGCATGCTGGTGACGTTGCGCAACGTGTGACGCAGCCGCCGAAGCTTCCATGTCATCATCGTACAGTCCACATGCCCCTCGTACCCGAGTTTAAACGATACATGTCGCACAGTGTGATAAGGTAATGATCTTATAAGAGGACAAAAATCGTGCAGTGTATCCCAGGCTTAAGATATGGCAAAGGATTCTTCCCAAGATCCTTTGCGAGAGAAGATATCAGGTGTGATGTGAATATGAACATGTGGCCAAATAGAAAGGCTATAGATTAGATGACAATATTTTATTTTACTGTGTTCTTCTGTGGCTTTTTCTGTTTATATTTTTCTATTTTTACTTTATACTGTAAATAGCAGCAATATTGAATATGTTTGATATCTTGCAGTAATATCCTGTTGTAAATACTGTAAAGTCTTTACTGCAGCAAATTTTGTCTCTGTCTGCTTTTTTCATAAACTGTACACTAAGATGGATGATTCATTTTTGTCTTGAATTTCTGAAGCAAAACAAACATAATGCATGCATTTACTAAACCCAATAAAACAGAAATATGAAGAGATTTCAAAAGAAACATCAGTGCAAAGCACAATCTATAATCAATACAATATACTCCCTATTGTATAAGGACAGACTGACAGATAAAATAATGCAGTTTCTGTTTTTCCATCTGATGTGAGTGTTTTTATGACATTGTGTTATGATTGACTATATGTTTCTGTTGGAAGAGAACATGTTTTGTTGATTTGGTATAACTAAACAGTGTGAAAGTTTAGTTTACAATGTGTGATTTTGAGCATGAAATGAACAATTTTGTCAGCTGTGTGTTGTAGGTGTGTTGGTGCATTAATACTGTAGTTTATAAAAATTGTTAAAAGTATTGAAAAATCTGTCATAACAATCCTAAAAACTGTCATAAGAATCTCAGTTAGAGCGACAGAATCAATCTGAGAACACTAAAGACAACTAATAAAAAATATATACATATATAAATATAGTATATACTGGCAATTCTATGCAAATGTAAACCTTATCATGAAAAGTAAAGTTTTTACCCAATGTTTTTAACCTTATTTATATTTCAGATGTAAATATTTGGTGGTTTAAATACATGCAAAGTCTTAATTAAAGCATTTTTAATTATGTTCCATATCTGTATTATCCCAAATATAATATGACACTGATTAAAGGCGGAGTGCACAATGTTTGAAAAATGCTTTGGAAAAGGGAGTCGGGCCGACCACCAAAACACACCTGTAGCCAATCAGCAGCAAGGGGCGTGTCCACCAACCAACATCGCTGCCCGGGTTTGCGTATGTGTGGGTCGGGTCCATCAAAAGAAGGTCCAGACTCTATTGGGGTAGGGGTGTGTATGTTTAGGTGATTTCAAATGTCAACACTGGCTTTCAAACATCGTGCATTTAAGATCCCACACCCCTTTCCCTTTTTAAAATGTACCTTACGGAAAAATGCTTTTTGAAGAGCAACTCTTGTCTTTTATAAAGAAAATGTTTTCATTTTGTACCAGTTTTGTTCCCTGCATTCTTTAATACTTTTTGTAGTACCATATACACTCACCTAAAGGATTATTAGGAACACCTGTTCAATTTCTCATTAATGCAATTATCTAATCAACCAATCACATGACAGTTGTTTAAATGCATTTAGGGGTGTGTTCCTGGTCAAGACAATCTCCTGAACTCCAAACTGAATGTCAGAATGGGAAAGATGATTTAAACAATTTTGAGAGTGGCATGGTTGTTGGTGCCAGACGGGCCGGTCTGAGTATTTCACAATCTGCTCAGTTACTGGGATTTTCAAGCACAACCATTTCTAGAGTTTACAAAGAATGGTGTGAAAAAGGAAAAACATCCAGTATGTGGCAGTCCTGTGGGCGAAAATGTCTTGTTAATGCTAGAGGTCAGAGGAGAATGGGCCGACTGATTCAAGCTGATAGAAAAGCAACTTTGACTTAAATAACCACTCGTTACAACCAAGGTATGCAGCAAAGCATTTGTGAAGCCACAACACGCACAACCTTGAGGCGGATGGACTACAACAGCAGAAGACCCCACCGGGTACCACTCATCTCCAAAATAGGAAAAAGAGGCTACGATTTGCACAAGCTCACCAAAATTGGACAGCTGAAGACTGGAAAAATGTTTCCTGGTCTGATGAGTCTCGATTTCTGTTGAGACATTCAGATGGTAGAGTCAGAATTTGGCGTAAACAGAATGAGAACATGGATCCATCATGTCTTGTTACCACTGTGCAGGCTGGTGGTGGTGGTGTTATGGTGTGGGGGATGTTTTCTTGGCACACTTTAGGCCCCTTATTGCCAATTGGGCATCGTTTAAATGCCACGGCCTACCTGAGCATTGTTTCTGACCATGTCCATCCCTTTATGATCACCATCTACTCATCCTCTGATGGCTGCTATGTCACACCCTATGCAACATTTATGGTTTATTTGTCAACTATCCATATATAGAGAATAATTTGTGTTCTTGCAGCTTAACTGATAGAGCAATGCAAATGTTGTGGGTTTGATTCCAAGGAAACAAACATACTTATAAAATACCTTGAACGCTTTAGATGAAAGTGTCTTTCAAATGTAAATGTGTACTGCAGTGTAAATGCAAATATTTGGCTATAAAATGGATGCATGTGATTTAACATTTGAAAACGTCAGTGTTGGGATGTCAAAAATAAAGTGTAAAAAACACCACCTCAGAATGCAAATTTTCCCCCTGCCGTTCTATTCATTTGAAACTTTATATTTATATAAGTCAGATATCATAAAAATACAAGAGCCTCAGAAAAAGATTCACAATTTATTTTCTGGAAGTCACAGCATGATGGTTGTGAAAAACAACAGAATTCTTGGCGTTTGCCACAAGGTCACAGCGAAACGAATGTTAATAATCATTCTCTGGCTTACAGCTCCACTGAACTGACTGATGCTTTATGACAGCTCGCAGCAATAGATTCAGTTAGCCTTTCTGAAGTTCAATTAAAATGAAAGTTTAATGCGGCAACTCGGGGAAACTTTGACGCTCGACCTCGATCAATTTGGCAAAATGAGGAAACAGAAATCTTTTGCTCCATCTGCACAATCATGACCTCACAGCGACCACCGCTCAATGTAGTTTAGTATCAACATGTACTGTAGGCAAAACACACACTGAGGGGACATGTGAATTGTCACGCAGATTCCTCCTGCTTTGTTCTACTATGTTAATAAAATGGAAGTTGTCACAACATTTAATAACAACGACATGTTCATTCCCTCGCAGCGGTTTGGGTCGAACCACGGTACCCTCAGCTGGCCTACCTGTGCTCGAATTACACCCCAGGCTCACACTATTAGCTTCTCCTTCAGGGAACGAGCCTGTTTGATTTTGTCTGGGGCAATTAAACTGAGCATCATGGGGCTGAGAGGATGTAATATGATCAACAGAAAGATAACGGTGTGATCCGTCTTTACAGCTGATACCAGCCAAAGCCAAAACCTATTAAGCTTGGAAAATATTTAAAGATGATCATTTTCACTGAATAAGTCATAAACTAAAAATGCTGGGTTATTTTCAACCCAGCCATTGGGTTAAATTAACCCAGAACATTTTTATATTTGTCCCAACAATGGGTTAAAACAACCCAGAAATAGGTTAAATTACAACTCAATGGGTTGGGTTCGTCCCTTTTTGACCCAACTCTGGGCTGAATACCTCAGCATTTTTTTTAAGCGTAAAAGAAATTCGACAACTGAATATGAGAATCTAAATAATGAGATTAATCTTGCCTTTGATCAGAGTTTAATTTAAGATTTGAATTCAGGTTTGTTCATATTTAAGTTTTTCTATATTTGACCCGGCTATGCGTACGTTCTAAAATGCTATAGGTTTTTTAAATGCATGGTTGGGTAAAATATGGACAAAACCCTGTTGGGTTAAATTAATCTAAAAAAGTCAATATTTGACCCAACCCTATAACAGTAGGTTAATGCAAATCCAATGGTTTGATTTGTCCATACACTGTAACAAATTTCTGTAGTTTTCACAGCATTATTACTGTAAAATGAGCAAATGCTTACTGTAGAACTTGTATACAGCATGTTGCTGTAGATCTGCAAAGCATCATGGTCTTTTTTCAACGGCAGGTAAATTCTACAGTAAAAATATTTTTCCTGTGAATCACAATACAGCAATTTCTAAAGGATTTTTTTCTTCAGCCAAGGAAAGCTACGAGATTCCACACTTTCATCTGAATTTTTACTTCAGAAAGGTAAATTTGCTAATTTAATTCCAAAGTTTACTCTTGTAAAGTCTGTTTGTTCAACTTTAAGAGTGCACTGAGAGAGAATGAGCAGCACACTTCACCGTCTTGTGTGTGCATTTTGTAATTTTATTACCACAAATATATATTTCTGCATGATTTCGATATATTTTCTAGTTTGGCAACATTTTATAACGTCATTAGTTTAGAGAAGGATAATAATTTAATAATAATAGTAATTGGCCGTGTCTCAATGCTTGTTTCAGAATATTAACAATTATAAAGTTGACTGTTATTCTTAGTTAATAGTAAATTGTTTAATATGCTTATGACTTGCGAATCTAATGGTCAGTTAACTTAAATAAACCAGGGTTGATGACGTATGCGAGTGCGACCTCCGCAGGCTGAAACCAGTCTCTCGAGCTGAAAGAAAACGCAGCTGAGGAGATATGAGGTAAGACTTATCCAGTCTTTAATTTAATTATAGCGTTAGCATTGTGAACCAAAATTAATTTAAAAGTGTGTATTTTTGTATTTATTGGCGCGATATTCGTTTAAATCTCACGTTGTTTTCTCTTGCTCGCTTACGTTGCTGCCTGAGGAAACGGAGCGGGCCGATTCGAAAGAAAGCATAACACACATTTTTCATAATTTCACGATTTTTTTACCGTCTCTTGGTCACAAAGTGTAGTTTTAGGACTAGTTCAGTCGAGAATGTATATGTATTATATTTAAATCTGCAGTCGATTGGTGAAGATAGCGCCTGTTTGAACGTTTGCTTAGTGAGATTCGGTACGAATGAGAACCAAAGCATGAGCGGACATCAGTGTTCACTCGCCCCGCTGACCACCGCCCTCTCTGGGCTACATGTCTGATAGATATTCCCTGGCTCTCATGTTGGCCTTGTTTGTTTTTGATGGTCAAAATGAGATCAAATCAGCAGTATTTGGTGTCATGATGAAACTATTAATCGTTTTCTTATTCATATTTAGTGTCTTTTGTGTTTGTTATTGTTTTGGCGCGAGGTGAAAGTTAATAAAACTATAATATTATAATGTTACTATGCTTTCCCATTTCATCTTAACGCGATACGAGCACTCGATTATTATTACACTTTGTTCTTGTCAGTACTATATAAAACGTTTTTTTTTTTATAAGTGTCAGAGAGTTGTTTTTGCATGCTGCTTATAAATATACCAGTGGCGATATCTCATAACATGTTTTAATAGTCACGTCACGATAAAGTAAATGATCAATGTCCACATTTAAAAGCTGCGGTGCTTACCTGCAGTTCCACGGTGTTTTCGCGTTCTGATAAGAGATATTGCTTCAGAAAAAAATAGTTTACATTCCTCTTTCCAAGTGTTAATCGTCCACACGATGTGACAAGACATAACTCCCATTAAAGGTGCAGTGTGTAATTTTTAGGAGGATCTCTTGACAGAAATGCAAAATAATATACAAAGTTATATACTAGTTATTTTTGTACAGTATTGACACACTTTTACTCTTATGAATATTGTACTTGTGATTTCTAAATGTTATTTTTTGTGTTTGTTTATTTTGTGTTACAGGAAACTTCCACCTACAGTAAGCAGATGCTGAGGCCCAGATTTCCATGCTAAGCACTTCAAGGCTCATCATGCTCGGTATGATCCCAGCACTCAACATAATAGATGGCAATTTTAGGGGTTACTTCATCTATAAAGCGTATTTGTATCAAGTCACTGTGTGAACAAAGTTTTATGTCATCTTGCACGTATATTCCAAAAATTTTCTAGTGGTTATTGATCTAATAGGAAAGAAAGAGGTAGTTATGTAGGGCTAGTGTTTTCAATTAATTTTGCTTATGTTAAATAGTAAACCATATCAGATTGAATACTGTGCAATGTCAACTTTTATTTAATATTTTTTAGGAGAGTCCAATCTGAGGGCAAAAAATTGATGCTTTCCATCGAGTGCAGAGTTCTCCTCCAATTGAGTGACGGTTGTGATTTCACTTCTGCTCTAGCCTTTTTGCGTCATACTATGTATGAGGCAGCCACTACATTGGAATTTATCCAGAGGTAAGCACTTATTTGTTTTTTTATATAGTTTTGACTAAGAGGCTGTTTACACTTGGCATTAACATGTGTTTTCGTCGATCGGATCACAAGTGGACGACGTTAATGCCAGGTGTAAACGGTGTTCAAAACGTTTTGAGCTCGTCCACTTTTGACCACTTTCAACCACATCCAGAGGTGGTCGAAACCACTTTCGATCGGATCGCTTTGGAGTTGCGGAACGCACATGTGGTTGAACAGCCACACGCGACCGCCTTCTCTCCGCCCATTTATCTAATCTGAGGTATTAAACACAAGTTTTACGTCTTTTTTGACTTCTGGCGTGAACATACGGTGAACGGCGCTATTTTTAGCCTTTTTATTGATAAAACTAAGCGGCTGATCTCCGTAGTTTCGTTTTGAAAGCGTCTGAAAGTTGCGCGATCCTATTTCATCAATTGCGCTGAAAATTCAAAGAAAGCTCTTACATACTCATGTACAAAACACTGTGCAGCATGTTTACTTGCTAAACAAGCAGTGCACTTCGAGTTTGCGTCCATATAAACTCATATTTACTCCCGCTCGGGTTTGAATGACAGCAGAGAGACTCGCCCACCGTCTCACAGACCACCCCCTCATAGTTTTCAGGAGAGAAGCGGTCAAAAGTGGACAAAAGAGACGGATTTAAATACCAGGTGTAAATGTAATGTGTCTCTCTCGTCCACTTGTGATCCGATCGATGAAAACACATCTAAATACCAAGTGTAAACAGCCCCTAAGAATGGGAACAAATATTTGAGTACTCATTCTTTAACCAACTACCCGATTAGTAAAATACTTCTTAAAGTGTTTATTTTTGTTTAAATCAACTGTTGTGCTATTGTTAAACATCAAATGTTTAATTTAACTCACCATGCAAATGGTAGAAAAGCAGCACAGCTAGTCTAATACAGTGGCAGCCGGTGACTTCTTTTTTTGAGGGCGTTTGTCACAACATGTACTGTATGTAGCCCATCATGTGTGTGGTTCGTCATTTCAAAATATGTGTTTGGCGCGTCGAGTGAAACAATACTTTTCCATTCACAAATTAACAAATATTTACCATAAATTTCACTGTTGTATCACTAACTGTAAACTGTAAACTCCACAAACCACCAACAGAGCATATAAAAAATTTAAATTGTTTATTTAAAAGTAAATCACTGCGATGTAAACTTTTATGTATATGTCATCAACCCATCTGTCTTGCTTTTACATTAATAGTCAATTTCTTTCATTACAGGGTAGAGTCCAGCCCAGGAAGTCAACTAGTTCATGTCCAGATTTAAAAGAATAATATTTCTGAAAAAAAGGTCTTGGAGAAAAACAATATTCAGGTTTGAAATCCTGCTGTAAATGTAAATCATTTAACTTTTATGCATTTGTAATTTACCAGAAACTTTTTAATAAATATTGATTGTTTTGTGTGTTCAGAAAAAATGTGTTTTTGTATGTTCAGAAAAGTGTTGAAATTAAATGAAACATTCACAGAAAAATGTTAACATATTTAAAAAAATGTATATGTTCAGAGAAGTTTTGAGATGTTCACAGAAAAAATGAAAAAACAAAAAATGTATGCTATGCTATTTTTAATTTATGAATTTTTGTAATTTAAAGTGATAAAATAAATGGCATTTTTGTGACAAACAGTGTCTTCATTTTACAGTACACAAAATAAATGCAGTAATCCCTATTACAGTAGTAGTTATGAAATACAGTACTGTGATTATTACTTTAAAAGAGTTTACAGTAATTTTAATTTTACTGCAATTACATTTACAGTAAGAATACTGTGAAATGAAATACAGCAACTTACTAGCTAATTGCTGCCAGCAAGTTACTGTATTTTTCACAGGATTCTTTTTACAGTGTATTTGATCAAACAATGGGTTAAATCAACCAAGCGTGTAACATATTTTGTCCAATTATTTGTCCAGTCATTATACAGTTAGCTATCCCTTAAATTTTTACACTTACCTCTACTTAACACATTTTGTAAATGCATTACACTGATAAACAAGCCTGATCTCACAAGAATGTATACATATTTTATGAGTTGGCACAATAACAATATTTTTTTTTTTAAATATGGTTTCTTAAATGGAGCATGAAAGTATTTCGGTAACAGTACTGAAAGTATTAGGATTGAGTTTGAAGACACGAAAAATCTAGTGATTTACCAATTTTTATTTTAAAATGAACTAATAACATCAAATAAATAATATAGCTACTGTAACAGGAAAAAACATTAAAGGTCCCGTTCATTCTGTGTTTTTGAAGCTTTGATTGTGTTTACAGTGGGCAATATAAAATGTGTTCATGTTTCACATGTTGTGTTTTTCACACAATTTGTATACCGCTGTTTTTTTACTGTCCTCAAAACAGGCTGATGTCTTCCTTGTTCTATGAAGTCCCTCCTTCAGAAATACATATCGAGTTTTGATTGTGTAGCTTGTTTAGTGTGTTGTGATTCGATAACAGCTTAGCTTGCCGTTAGGTTAGCTTGCTCTTAGCTTAGCTGGTGACTGACGTATTCCTGTGGGCGGAGTTTAGTCAACAAACTGTTCTAGTGACGTCATTAAAGCAGGAAGTAGAGGGCTGTAGTCCAAACCGACCATTCGTTGTAGGCTTTGAAAGGCGAATTCTGTTAAAGAAAATATATCGCCTGGCACTGAACTTTGAGCTTTATCATTTTACAGGTATTATTTATGATATTATAGCAACATTACACACTAACTACGCTTAAAAAAATCGGATCAGAAAGAACGTGATCTTTAACTACGTTCCATTACCATTCAAATTGCAAAAATTGACATTGCGAATTGAAAATATGACCAATATATTGCAAAAGAGTTTTTATGCTTGCATGAGGTGGTTCAGAAAAGGTAACTTCGCGAAACTGCAATGGAAAATTATTATTTGAAGAGGATGCGGTATGAACTAAAACCTTCCAGAAACACCTCATATGCTTCTGATATACAGTAAGGGGCTTTCCTTGCCAAAAATGTTTGGATAACACTCCTACATCCCTTTTGATTTAAAATAATGTACTTTTACCTTCAAGAAACACCTGTATGTTACCGTTCCTAAGTATAAGGGGCTTTGCTTGGCATTAATATTTGGATAATACTCTTACGTCTCCTTCGGTTAAAAATAATGCCTAGTGCGGTAGATGTGAAATGAGTAAACCTACCAACATCAGTCGATGTGATGACATGGAATGACTTATCGCTCTGTCGCATATCATCGTTTAATGGAAACGCTGCCATTTTGCAATAGTCTTTTGTCAACATTTAGAAAATAAGTTTTGCGCAAATCTGTAATAGAGAAGCAGCTACTGTAGGATTCACAGTCATAGCATCAATATCATAAAATATACAGAATAGAAAATGAGAAAAGTAACTTTTGATCTTCACATGACCTTCAGAAGATTCAGATGAAGTCACTTCCTCTTAAAAATGTGACTTATAGACGGTTTCAGCAGTAACTACATAAACAAGCGGCTTTCGTGGTCATCATGTAAATTCCGGTAAACTCCGCGAAGAAAAAATAACAACAAAGCCCTTTAAAAGTAGTTTATTTATATAACAAGCAAAATAAACAACACATAGATTACATAGGAACCCAAAACATTTGTTATTTTTGACAAGGTATTTGTTTAAAAGTTCACTTTCAGCAACTAGTCAGACCATTAAACAAACAGAAACAGGAAGTAAAGTTCGGACCAGAAGCTTATCACTTTACCGCACGTGCGCTCGATGAAACGGTCTATAGAACAAGATGGGGGAAACAAGTAACAGAACTAAATAAAATGTGCATTTTATCTAAAATATTTTTTTACTTTTTTAAATGGTAAAAAGTATTTAAAGAAAAGATAAGATTTGGACCGACACAAAAATGCAAAAAATAAAGACATCTGAAGAATTGTATGCTTTATATTTAAGGGTATAATATGAACATAGAAGCAGGGACAGGTTTTGTTCAGTGTTCTATGTAGTTTTTATCAATGTTTTGATAAACTATCCATAGTGTTTTGACACTAATAATAAAATGTATTTTAGAGTTCGCTTTCTTGCATTTTTATACATATAGGGGGGTTTCCCAGACAGGGTTTAGGCTAATTTAGGTCATTTAAGAAGTTTTACAAACATACCTTACAAAAACACTACAGGTGTGCGTCTTGAGACAAAACAATGTCTGTCGATATATGATCAAATTAGCCAGGACAAGGTGATTTTAATTTAAAGCAGTCCAACCTTCATTTTAGTCTGGGATAAGCCCTGTCCTGGAAACTGCCCCAAAATGTCCTGGGGACATAAATGGGACTGATTCAGTAAAGTGGTCCTTCTATATTTACACTTTCTATATGTTTGATACAAGTACATGAGAGAGCAGGGCAGATGTGTAGCATGACACAGATTCAGAGTCTTGGATTCAAGAAGTAAAAAGAAGATCTGAGTTATACACTTAATGTTTCCCATGACATCTCCCTCAGACATTATTTTCATTCACAGCACACATCTTAAAAAAGAAACCGCCAAAAGAGTTTTTCCCTGAACTGATTTAAGACATTTCCTGCACTAACCAGAAGTGACATGGGAACGTAGAAACAGAAACAGAAAGCTTAGAAGTTGGTACAACAAGGTTTATATTGAATCGGATGCATGTAAGTTACACAGACATATAACAAAAGTCGCTTCTCCGTCACTGTGTCAAACAGGACAATAATGAAAGCAAGCAAGGTTTGTAAAACGCCAAACAGGTAAAACTGTTTGAAGATGAAAAATGTGATGCCAAGACAGATGCGCTGGCTAATTTAAGACTATCACATTCGCTAATTTGTTTTAAATGAAAACCTTCCTCGCTGTAGTGTATGTCCAATTAGTGCGCCGCATCTACTGTAGAGGATAAATCGCTTCCTGACACATTTGCCAAGGCAGACTGCTGAATGTTACTGTCAATTATCTCCCCTTATCTCTGTTACTTTCTGAAAGCAGGTGAGAAATGATACAGCTCAACATATTTCTCTTTTTACACACGGAAGCAAAGCTGACAATGTGAAATACAAGAGGCGATGGAGGACTTTTACAACCGGGATCTGTGTCTTTGCCAAGGTTGGGGATAAAACCAAGACCCTCCAAAACTAAGACTCGGTTTAATACCAGACCACCTAAACACCAAGGATGTAAGACTGAGGCTTTGACTTCTAGTTTACATAAAATCAATGTGAAATGAAATTCAAATCCTATTGTAGTTTAGTAATCTAATGCATTTCTGTTCAAAACAAGATAATGCGATAAAATATGTAGTGCGGGATTTGTATCCATCTAGAATTGATTGGACGATGAAAGTGCTTTCTTTGTCGTAGGCTGGGGCTTGGTGATGTCAACCAAAAAGTTGTTTAGTACACATTGATGAAAAATGCAAAAATTACAAATGCAAAATTAATAAACACGACTTAAAGTAAATAAGGTGAATTTTGATTAAAAAACAGAGAGGATAAATTTTTCAAGCTGTCTATTTAAAGCACATTTAACCTTGAGACTTTTGTACCTTCCCTTTCAAACAGGCTTTATAAGATGGATGGAAGAGAGAGAATTCAAAGGATTGCTTTTCCAAACCTAGCACGTAATATCACAAACAACTGGAGAATAGAAAAAAATGGGTTTTACAGAGAAGTGGGAACAATGGGAGAGAAAATGAGAAAGGATAAGCCAGGATGTATTTTTCCTCTCTCTTTTGAGGAGACAGAAGAGAATTCCCCTCACACATGAAAGACCCCGCTTATGAAAGATCACGATACAACGGGTGTGAAATATGTAAAGCTGGGAATACCTCAGTGCTGACTGGATTTCTGTCTAACTGATGGATGAGAGGAGCTGAGCTGAGAGAGAGAGAGAGAGAGAGAGAGAGAGAGAGAGAGAGAGAGAGAGAGATTAATAACAATGGCAAACAATGTAATGCGTCAGAACATAAAACTGTTGTATTAACAAATTAACAAATATATCAGCATATTTCACAGCGGCTTAAGAAGGCTCAAAATTGCTGACATTTGTTTTTGCGCCATTCAAACGTGCACTAGTAAATAAAAATGATTCAAAGAACACTTGAAGTAGGTGCTAGGTGTTGTGAGTCATTGTTCGGGCGTTGTTATTTAGTTGCATAAATGCCCAGAAACACCTAGCTAAAGATCAATTTACTAAAAGCATGTCAATTCCTATCTAGATCAAAAAGATGCACATACAGGACCATTAATAAAGTGAGCAATATGAGTGCATTATGCATTATTGTCCCTTACATTTGCATGTAAAATTACTGATTACAATAAAGCTGATGATGAGATATAAAATTAGATGTCTATCAAAATATTATTAGTGTGCAGTAAGCCCTTAAGTGTAAATGTAGCCAGTGTTACATACATACAGTGTTATTTGGGTTTAATGACTTTTGATGGTAAACTGTAATAAATGTACACTCACCTAAAGGATTATTAGGAACACCATACTAATACTGTCTTTGACCCCCTTTCGCCTTCAGAACTGCCTTAATTCTACGTGGCATTGATTCAACAAGGTGGCCCGTATCACTCTAAAAACAAACGGTGCTATATAGCACCAAAAGTGGTTCTTTGCTCGTTATCATAGAAGAACCGTTTTTAGTGCCATATAGCACCGGTGAAGCACCAGTGAAGCACCTGTGTAGAACCATATAGTGCTTTGTAGAACCATATGTGGTGCTATAGTGGTGCTATATGGCCCCTATATGGTTCTACACAGGTGCTTCACTGGTGCTTCACCGGTTCTATATGGCACTAAAAATGGTTCTTCTATGGTTACGATCCAAAGCAACAGTTTTGGTTCTATATAGCACCGTTTGTTTTTTTAGAGTGTAGGATAGCATCTTGCAGTTGATGGAGATTTGTGGGATGCACATCCAGGACACGAAGCTCCCGTTCCACCACATCACAAAGATGCTCTATTAGGTTGAGATCTGGTGACTGTGGGGGTCATTTTAGTACAGTAAACTCATTGTCATGTTCAAGAAAATATTTTGAAATGATTCGAGCTTTGTGACATGGTGCATTATCCTGCTGGAAGTAGCCATCAGAGGATGAGTACATGGTGGTCATAAAGGGATGGACATGGTCAGAAACAATGCTCAGGTAGGCCGAGGCATTTAAACAATGCCAAATTGGCACTAAGGGGGCCTAAAGTGTGCCAAGAAAACATCCCCCACGCCATTACACCACCACCACCAGCCTGCACAGTGGTAACAAGCCATGATGGATCCATGTTCTCATTCTGTTTACGCCAAATTCTGACTCTACCATCTGAATGTCTCAACAGAAATCGAGACTCATCAGACCAAGCAACATTTTTCCAGTCTTCAACTGTCCAATTTTGGTGAGCTTGTGCAAATTGAACCCTTTCCTTCTTATTTGAAGTGGAGATAAGTGGTACCCGGTGGGGTCTTCTGCTGTTGTAGCCCATCCGCCTCAAGGTTGTGCGTGTTGTGGCTTCACAAATGCTTTGTTTCATACCTCGGTTGTTACGAGTGGTTATTTCAGTCAAAGTTGCTGTTCTATCAGCTTGAATCAGTCGGCTCATTCTCCTCTGACCTCTAGCATCAACAAGCCATTTTCGCCCACAGGACTGCCGCATACTGGATGTCATGTGGATGAGTGTATATGTACAGTATAAAGTGGAAACTAAATTGTATTACGTATTACTAAATGTATTAGCTAACATGAACTAACAATGATCAATATTTATTGTTTATTAATCTATTGTAATGTTAGTTATTGACAATACAATTGTTCATGTTAGTTCATTGTGCTTTAACTAATGTTAAAATGTTCAAACTTTAGATTTGAGAACTGCATAAGTAAACACTGAAATATGAATAAAATAAATGTTGCATAAGTATCCCTTCGAGGCCTCCCCCCACAAGAAAATTCATGAGATAAAACAATCTTAAACATTGAATTAAACAAAACAGAATTTATAATAAAGTAAGTATTTAAAAAAGGCTTGTTTACAGCACCAATCCCAGGAAGTAAACTGTTGCCTACAATTGGTGTGTTTGTAGTAGTCCAAGAAAAGAGATTTACGTTGGAGAAGATAACTTGCATCATCGTTTACTTTGGGGTATGTTCCTTTTGCGTATCGTTAACATGTACTAATACACACTTACACACCAAAGGAAATGTAAAATTGTGAATCGGACAATAGGTGCTCTTTAACAAATACAACTATACTGCAAAGTATAATGGATTAATATCTAAAGTCTTGCTTTAGATGCTTATACTTAATTTTTATGATCAAAAAATCTCAAATCCAACGAGTCTTCTTTTCTTTTCGTTACTGTCAGATTCTTATATTGTATCTTTATAACCCACATTATCTTATAGTCTGTTTATCAAAGCAGCATGTTTTACCATCTCTGACTTTAATAAATGGCTGCTGGACCCAGTAGCACAGCATAACTGTACTTAAATGCTTAAATCTGCTGACTCGCTTCTTTGCATCAGTAATGAAGCTGTTGATTAATGGATAAAAACCGAATGAAGCCACCTGTGAACACCACAATAAAGACCATCAATTTTCAGCATCCTTAGGGCCCACATTCAGTATTGTTTATAGAGCATTACTGTGAATCAAAGCATGAACTTAATCAATGTTACACATCCCATTCCTCTCCGATCATACAGTATGTGACTTTTTAAAGGAATAGTTCACCCAAAAACATAAATATGAGTTTTACTCCTTCTGTCTATCAAAAAAGATATTTAACCCTGCTATCTTAAAAATAAAGATGCTGAAAGGGTTCTTTACAGTGATTGTAAATACTATGAACACAAAAGGAAGATATTTTGAGGAATGTTTGTAACCAAACCGATCAAAGGCCCAATTGAATGTTCCCATGAACTATCGCTTTAACATCCACCACATTTTCATTCGTAGTGGTTATAATTGTAATGGTTATCTTTAAAGAAGACTAAAAGCATTGGATTACCAACCATACATCCAACACTAAACATAAACAAAAACATAAAAGCTCTTAAAACATTTTCTGTAGTATTGAAATTACACAATGAAATGAAAATGAAGCACTTTATTTTAATATAGATGAAAGCAAGTGAGATTTGAGAATGACGTAAGGCTGGGTACTGTAAATGATGACAGAACTTAAATTCTGGTGTGAAATATTCTTGTAATCATCACACGCTGCAACAAATCCTTTTTATTGTCAGGAGGAGGTGGAAAGCGAACACGTCGATGAATTCTATCGTTGGAAAAAAAACTAAACAAAGCGGCAAAATGAGTCAGAGTCAGCAGCGTTCAGAGGCGGCGGGTGTAATCTATCACACCAACGTTAATTATAAAGGAGGTTCTCCAAGGACACAGATGGTAATGAAGCGACTGTCTACGAGCCCCTGGAATCTGTTTACACAAGGGAAACCCCAGTACCGAAGACCACCTGACATCTGCCTGTATTTACTCTCATTAAACCAGCACAGCACAATCTTCTGCAATAATAAAGACTATTTTCTAAGAAATTCATAAGAAAGATAAAGTGATTGAAAATAAAAGCATAAGCATGATGTAATGATGGTAATGTATCTGTCCACCAATGGGCTTGAGGCTGCTGAGGTCATGTGACTTGAGTTATTTTGATGACACTACATATATATTGATACTCATTTAATAGTAATTTTTGTTTACATTGTCATATTTAAACAATTATTAATAGTTAAATAATTCATACTTGTAGTAAATACTGATCAGGGTTATTATCATTAACTAAAGGTGCGTTCCATTCGACCGTAAGTGGACTGCGAAGTGGACTTCACAGGGTATTCCAAACTCAGTTTATATATATATTTTTTTTTTAATGTGATAGCAAATAAAAAATAAAATATGAATGTCCACTTCAACTGATATACCGTGCTCAGGTAGTAGATAGCAGTGAACACTACGTAGGAACCCTGTCGAAGGGAATGCACCTTAAAAGTATCATTAATTCAAACTATTTTGGTTAATTGAAATCAAATAATAAAAGATGAAACTAAACAAAATTATGTTGCCTTAAGTATGATCCATTTTTACGCATATGCGAGGGTCCGCATACAGTGCGCCTGATGCGATTTTCGTCATCAGAAGAGTCCTGTATGCACAAGGCCGGATTTTTAAAAGAGCGTACACATTGTACTCGTAGTTTGTGCATGTGCTTACAGGCGAAAGTAGTATGTAGCCCAGTAGATGCATTGCATTTTGTCGCAATGCGCTTGCATCAAACGTCTGCATACAGTGTGAGTCAAATTCACTTTTTTTTCCCCGCTATTGACAAGTTAACTCATCAATTAAAAGAAAACGCTTCCCTGCCAATTAAGAGTTTTTCCGGCAATCCGTATTTCCGCTATTATCCAGCAGGTGGTGCTCTTACCCAACTTATAAAACCCGGAAGTATACCCTTATGCTGAGTCCAGACTGCATGATTTTCAAACTAGTCGGGTCAACTGTGGTTTCACACTGTGTGATTATCTGGGGAAGCGTTAAGTCGCTGCTGTTTCAGACTGCATGATGGATTGTCGACAGGAGTTTTCATACTGGATGGCTTTACCGTAAGAAGAATAACCGATAACTTTGTCCCGCCCCGCAAACTACGTCTCACAACCAAGCGCACGCGAGAAGGTGATGCGAAAGAAACAATGCGAGGTCACGCGTGCAACACCGGAGTTCTTACATGAGACTGGAATTATTATAAAAAATGGTAGCTCGCAAGAAGCTTACCATACAAATTGCATGTGTGCTCATTTGCAGCAGAAAAAGAAGAAATAAAGATTATGAAGGAGGAATCGTTTTGAGAGACTCCTCCCGAACTTCCAGCTGCTCTGTATGTTGCTCTCTCATTGGCTGTAGGTTATCGGCAATGTTATTGTCAGTCAAAACACATTTGCACGAGCAACGATTTGCCTGTGAATTCGGTCATTTGTCGGCGAAAATCAGGGCTAAAATCGTGCAGTCTGAACTCGGCATTAGGGCAAACAGTTAAAAATCTTCCCTCTGAATCTGATCTCTATCAAAAGCTTTTTGCTCAAAATTTTGTATTTTTGAAGAAACCTACTCTTATTTGATAGGTGATATAAAGAGAACAAATGAAGATAGGATAAAACATTTTTTAAAACAAGATTTTCTGGAAGGCATTCAACTTTTGTGAAAACCATAAAAAATGCTGGTGCTGGCTGGCAACTTCAAAAAAAAAAAAAAAAAAAAACGCTGGCGGGGAAAGAGTTAACTATGCTGTGCAAAGCTGTGCGTTCGACCATGTGCGTACGTTCACATAAACATAAAAATGGATAATTCTTTGGCCTTAATGCTACATAATTTTGTTTAGTTTCATCTTTTAATATTAAACGTAAAAATATACTCTAGGTTTTAGCAATTAACTAAAAAGATTAGGGTATTAAAATGATTAATAATTAATATTCTTTTTAAAATCTAAATAAATAAATAAAATAAAATAAAAAACTGAAATAAAAATAAAACTGTTTTAAATCTTTAAAAAAATGACCTAAGAAAGAACATAAGAATAATGTTACTGTAGCTGGGTTAGCAATCCAAAAGGTAATGGGTTAAATCCCAGGAAACACACAAACTGATACAACTTGAATGCACTTCAAGTTGCTTTGGCTAAAAATGTCTGCCAAATGCATAAATGGGAGAGTAATTAAATTATTAAAAATGAACATAAATGAAGATATATAAGTTAAAGCTAATTTCAAGCATGTGCTTGGCTCATATTGCAGTATTTGCAAGTACTAAGTCTGTCTGTCATTTGTAACTACTTAAAAACATTTTCTACCCAATCATTCATTCCATTTGCGTTTATTTTGAGTCTCACGTGATTTTTAAGCTCAGTCATAGTCCCATATGGGCCCAAATGTCCAATTCGCCTAACCTAGGTCATCCTAGCTCTCAGCTTTCCTTGTCTCCTAAGACAAAACCCAAGCACTCCACTGGCCAAGCTGCTTTAAGGTCAACAGTGATGGAACTGTGAGGTAAAAAAAATGCCTTCACCTTATGAACCTTCATCTCCATAACAAGAACTGACCGTCTCTGCATCCCTCAGGCACCAGCTCCCTAAAACCACAGAGACAAATGCATAACGTAACCCCTGAGAATTACCAGAAGACCCATTTTAGCCTTAAAACGCTGAGCGGAAAGCAAAGTGCTCCTGAGTGCACAGCTTAAGTAATACACTCATGAAAAAACGCTCCATGAAAAACGGCCGTGTGACGTGTGGAAATAAACAAGCTGTCTCCGTGCTTGGCTGTGTTTGGAATACCATAACATCGTGAAGTATGATTTTAGGGATATTGAGGTGTCTTTAAAAGAAGAAAAAAAATCACCTGAGTGGAATTAATATTATGTAAATGAAGGCTGGTCTCACGTGGAATGGCATTTCATTAATTTTGGTGCTTTGACATAATTGCAAGCTCTAAATGTATGATCGCTCCACAAGCGCAGACCCGTGGGGAGTCTGACATTTATTGAGTTTCACCTTTGCGGTGGCAGAGAATGAAAAATGGCTCGCTCGCCAACACAAGGGGGAAAGATGGCCCAAAATAGTAGGAGCCGGAAACGTGGGAGGCATGGGGTGAGGTTGTGCCACCTGAATCGGAGGAGGAGACTGAGGGGAGGTTTAATTAGACGTCTGACGCTGATGAAGGAAACCGAGAGAGGCTTTTCTGGAAGTGTTTGATGCATCAAAGGAGATTTATTTTCCTCGGTTTAGTCTCAGCAAGGGAGGGGGAAAGTGGAGCACTTAAGCGAGGAAACTGACGCGAGTTCAAAAGTTCTCAGTGCTCGTGACTCATTTGCCACCAGATACATCTGCTTTAGCACTGAGTTCTCTCTCACTTATGTCTTTCTAACTTCTAACAGCTAGCTGTCAATACTGTGACACAAAACACTACATTCTTTTTGCAATCACACAATCTTTTTGCAAATCTTATGATCTTTGTGCTGCTAATGCAATGCTCTACCACCTGAGCTACAGAAACATTTAAAAACAATTAAATTATGGTGCCAATTAGTGATGCGCGGGTCGTCTCATAACCCACAGGACCCATTTTTCTGGGCCCTTTATTTGCGGGGCGGGTTTTAAAAAAAAATGTTGCATGCAATTCCCTAATATATATTTCATATTTTATTAGAAGGTTACAATTCATAAGCCTACGTAGCAACGTAACTTGCGTGATGTCCCCAAACCTTTGACCTCACGTCACGCAAAGCACCAAGCAGCTCCCGCCAGCCACAACCACAAAATTAACAAAGAATTAGTTAATTAAACTAATTAACTAAAAGTGTAGATTGAAGACGAGGTGCGAGGAAATCAAAGTTGGGAATTTACATCCTTAAAGGGATAGCTCGGCCAAAAACGATACCAAACCCATGATCCACCCACCCCCAAGCTGTCTGAGTTGCATATGTCCATCGTTTTTCAGACAAACACATCTTCGGATATTTTAGAAAATATTCCAGATCCTTCGCTCGATCAAATGCAATGCCACGGGGTCCAGCAACAGTCCACGACCCTCAAGTCCAAAAAAAGCGCGTCCATCCTTCACAAACCAAATCCAAACGGCTCCAGGATGATAAACAAAGGTCTTCTGAGGGTAATCCGTGCGGTGTTGTTGTAGAAATATCCATATTTAAAATGTTATTAACGTTATAAACTACCTTCCGGTAGCGCTGCCATCTTAGACTCAGGAGAGAGTATTAGCGTAGTGTACGCACTTTTCTTAGTGACGTATGACAAATTCGGAGGGCGGGGGACAGAGCAGCAGCAGAGAAACTCTGTACGCTGCGTAAGCGCTCATCCTGAATGCGTATGATACTAAGATGGCGGCGCTACCGGAAGGTAGTTAATTGCGTTAATAAAATTTTAAATATGGATATTTCTACAACAACACCGCATGGATTACCCTCAGAAGACCTTTGTTTATCATCCTCGAGCCGTTTGGATTTAATTTGTGAAGGATGGACGCACTTTTTTTGGACTTGAAGGTCGTGGACTATGGCTGGACCCCGTAATATTACATTTAATCAACAGAAAGATCTAAAATATTTTCTAAAATATCCGAAAACGTGTTTGTCTGAAAAATTATGGACATATGCAACTCGGACGGCTTGGGGGTGAGTAAATCATGGGTTTGGTATCGTTTTTGGCCGAACTATCCCTTTAAAAAGAATAAGAAGCTGTAAAGCTGCTAAATCTAATATAGAGGTATTTATAGTTCTTCTATACAGGTTAATGCAAACGCTGCTTTGTAAATGTGTATCATTATCTTATCTTGTTATTAATATCACCATGCTGGTTACTATGGTTCATAAGCATTTCACTTACATTACAATGCCTAGTATATCTATTTGTAGTTTTTTTGCATACACTGGGACGCATTTCTCAGTGCTTGGGTCACTTTTGCAAAACTCTTGACACAGTGAGCACAACAGAAGTCTATGTGGGCTAAACTGAGGATCAATGATCATTGCTTTGGCACAAAATGCATTCAGTAACTACATCTCTTAAATTTCATTAATTTTTTTCTCACTCAGACACAACAACTACGTAAAGACCAATTTTCAAATGCTTACATACTGTTTTCAAAACTGTTAAACTAATGTTCAAAGCAATAACATGATACAAAAACTGAATAAGACAGCAATTTGCTAGATTTCTACAGTAATATTTTAATGAAATATATTTTAAATCTTAAAATTAAATGCTATAAAAACAATTGGACCGGCCACAGCTGTCCACAGCAGAGTAGATTAGCATTACTATTGTATCTGTATCAGTAGATGGTGTGTATACAAATTCTTGTATTTTGAAATTACGCAGTGCAGAAACATAAAAATAAATAAACGACATAAAATATTGACGAATTCTGCATCATGTTTCATTCCAGTAACATATATTGCAGTAAATTATAAACAGAGAAAACATTGTATAATGCTACATGTTGTTAGTGTTTTTTAGGTCATTGTTTTATGGGTGACAAAGTGTGTTTGTTGGCTGTCAACCTTTGCTAGTGTTCTGGAAGAATGAGTTGATTTGAGACCTAAATAAAGTGTTTTAGTAGTTGTAGTGCATTTTGAATGTGAAATGAACTGCTTTGCCAAGCTGAAAGTTGGTTAGGAGAACTGTGTGAAGAGTTTTGCAAAAGTGACCTAAGTATTGAGAAATGTGTCCTAGCGTCTGTAAAAAACTGTAATGGTCGCGGGTGGATACAGTGGTGCGGGGCGGACCAAATATTTGGTAAAAGCGGGACACACGGGATGGAAAAAAACCTGACCCGTGCATCACTAGTGCCAATATATCTGTCCAACTACATTCAATTCCAGCAGAAATATTCATCTTATTCTAAAGGCGATTTCCCAAAACCTAATTTTAAGCAACTAAAAGTGTTCCTGCAACTCAGTTGGAAAATCATTGCATTAACAGCCCAAAGATCATCAGTCCAATCTCCACAGTGAAATAAAATGTATACCTAATGCACTGCAAGTAGGGGTGTGCGAAATTATGATTTTTGATCTTGAACGATTAAATGTCTCCATGATCCACTTTTTTGGCAATATCGTTGTATCATGCCTACATCAAGTTTGCGACAAGAGCAAGTACACGCAGCTTTCCAAGTATAGATGGTTTCAGCAGTTCGTGGAACACACGTAACTTTCAGTAAACTCCGCTAAGAATTAATAACAACAGAGTCCTTTAAGTTTATTTATATAACAGGCAAAATAAACAACACGTAGATTACATAGGAATTGTTATTTTTGACGAGGTATTTGTTCAAGAGTTCAGTTTAGCAACTAGTCAGAACATTATGTTCCGGGTCAATTTGACCCGTTTTGATATTTAAGCTGTCGGATAAACCAGTTAACCTGTGATTTTATTCTTGAAATTTTGTTACTTTTTCTCATTTATGGCCATGAACATGCATGCAAAGTTAAGACATGCTGATATGTTTTGAAGTGTACAAAAATAATTTTGTAACGATTTTGAGGTTCGCGGGTCAGTTTGACCCGCATTTTGTTTTGCTCCAAAGCAATTGTATAGACCTAAATTAAATATATATGTTTAGTGTTTGTTGTTATGTTGGTGTTTTACTATCCTGAAATGGGGGGAAAATGCTTCTCCTCACTATTTTGAGTACTGAAAAAGACTTTTACAGACACAGATGGTAAAAGTGAGCTATGATTTCTATTTACAATTTATATGAAATACTACTTAAGTTACAGTTTTCTTCCAGAAATTGTGTCACTTTTTCTCATTTAGGGCCATGAACATGCATGCAAAGTTAGGATACACTGACGTGTTTTGAAGTGGTTTTTTTTAGCACAAATAATGATGTGTGCACATCATGTAAATAGTGATTTTTTGAATTCGTACAATGATCCTCAAGAACAAAAGATGAGCCTATTTAGAAAAAGAAAAGCTTCATTTTATTTTACAACAATTTAAATTGTTAATTTAGGATGTTTTAAACATAGGTATGTTAAAAAAAAACATGTTGAATTAAAATTTAAAATCTTAAATGTTGCAACAGTTTTTGTGCAACATTTGTTAAAACAAACATGTTAAAAATTCTGGTTAAATACATTTTTTTTAAATCATACTTTTTAATTTTACGTGTTTGTAATGTGTGACAAAGACTGATACTAAAATGGTTTTGCTCATACCTAATTCCTTCTTGTTTTTCATAATGTGATATTTAAGGAATTGCATTGAATCCAATGCGGGTCAATCGTCACAAAAATCGAACACAATACAAGGGTTAAACAAACAGAGACCGGAGGTAAAGTTCCGACCAGACGTGTAATTGTGTCACCGATGAAACCGTCTATACCTGCCTGTATGTGCAGATAGGCATGTTCAAACATTATGGTGACAAAAATGCTCCACAGCTTTCTGTTCTTAAAAGAAGTGACGATAAAATAAGGAAAAAACAAGGTTTGTGTGCAAATGCTGTCTATTGCCTTTGTGTTATTGTTTGTAGTGTAGTGTCTCAACATTTTCATGCGCATGCAATGTCATACCCGGATTTGCACTTGGCCAAAATGGTATGTCTTTTTACCCCTTTTATATTTTGTTACCTTGTAAGAATTTTTAAATGGGGGCATTAGTATGGCCGTATTAAGGCTCAGTAATGGCAAAATAGTCTTTAAAAACCCAACATGATAAAGAACTGTGATAAAATCATGAAAAAAGTTGAAATGATATTTTTCCCCATATTGCCCACCCCTAACTGCAAGTCACAAATAGGTAATGTCAAACTCTAAGGAAGAAATCGTCAAAACCTTCCCGAAACGTCTATCTCACAGCATCTCTAGTTATAAGAGAGCACATTAAAGCCGTAGTAAATCTCCTTCAGCATCATTCTGCCTCACTGTTCCTCTTCTCTCACTATATGTCCATGATAACAGTCATTATCACCAGCGAGAGAGGATCTGGCACCCCTGCGGATGAAGAAAGACACTCTGCACTGGATGAAGGTCAGCCGGAGGGGTGGCTACAAGGCACTGAGTATTCAGCAGTTTGAGTATCGGCTCCTCCTTAAACAAACGTACCCAGCACACATTAGGTCAAAAAAAAGACAATAAAAAGCAAGCATTGTAACTGTCAACTGTAAAAGCTGTAAAGAGCCTCACGGGTCGGAGGCATGCTGACTTACTAATGGAGGTCTTTTCCAATAAGTGAGAGTAAACCTTTGAGAAACAATAAAGCTTGATAAACTATAAACATCAGCCATTTCTGTACAGCTTTTAAGAGGGCAAATCACATCTAAAAGTGCTGGGAAATATAGTGCCGGCTTTTAAGAGAAAATATAAAGACTGTTTGAAAGCTGAGCTAGATGTTGTTTCGAGCTGATGGGTTGTCATGTGCCATGCATTAGAGGTTTACTACTTCAGATGTTTTCTTTGTGGTGATGGTCTACAAAAACATATTTTACAAATATATTTGCCTAATTTTCAAACTTCAAAAAGTAAGTGACTTAGTTGCCTTAAAATGAAGTTAATTCAATTTAAAACCCCTTAACATTCTTTAAAAAAATGCCTAAAAAGTACACAAATTGTACCTGATGTGTTGATTGTATCTTAAAATGGTTTACATAATTCGAATCACAAAAATTTAAACTTTCCAAAGATATTTGGACATGTTTAGCTTTTTGTTTATGAGTTGATGTATTTGATGAAGTTGTCTTTCTTGTTGTTGTCAACTAATATTTTTAAGTTGAATTAAAGGAACAGTATGTAGGATTGTGGCCAAAACTGGTACTGCAATCACACAACTGGTGGCCAATACACAAAATGACAACATAAACATCAGTTGAGGGCTGCAACTCCACTTTTTAAATGACAATATCCTGACCAGACCACTGATGTGAGTAATATAAGTATTTGGAATGAAAATGATTTCTTAATGTCTAGTGACATATCAGGGCCATTTTATGATTAATTGATATACATTTCTTACATACTGTTCCTTTAACTTTATTTACAGTTTATAAACATTTAAATGCTACCTTTGTGTCACAAGGCCATAATTCAGTGTGGTATCTGTTGTCATGGTGGGTAAAAATATGAATTATTTCAATCCAAGTTTCTCCAAAAATCTCTGACAGTACAATATTTACCATTACGCATTTTCATGCTGTACTAACCCCATACTATTTTATATTCTGTGTTGCTTTGAGCAACAAAATCGTGCAAGAGTAAGCAAATTTCAGATTTTTTCTCTTCAAACATTCGAGTAGTCAAAAAAAAAAGATAAATCTCGATGGTGAAAATGAGAACACGGTCTGAAGAAACATTTATGCATTACAAAACATTTCATTACCGCTAACATCATCACCTGTCTTCAGCTGCTCTCTCTGCGCCCCAGAGAACCGAAAAAGATGAAATCTACCTACTGGTAAACAAACCTCTGTTCATGCACTCCCAGAGCAAAAACCTGCAGCCTGAAACATGTTTACAAATCATTTTTATAACACTTCCGTCATTCACATCTCTCCTTCTTTTGCTTGTTGGTTTCTGCACCTTCTGGATTTGGATGAATCCCGGCAGGACACAGAAAATAGCATTTGAAGTTTTCTTTATTACGAGGCTCTGTGCAAGATCACACAGAAAGCCTTCGAACGGTGTTTTGGGTTATACGTCTTTTTTAATAGACAGCTGTCGTCCATTTTAAGAGCCAAGGACACAATAAATGATGCAGCTAAAGCTGTTTCCCAATTGGTATTCCATCCATATATACTGTAGTATGTGACAATGTGAGTGCTACCCAACCCAAATCATACTGTTTAAAATGTCTGGTAAATGTTTATATGTAAGCATGCTAAAAGTGCCTGGATACTATACTATTACCTCCATTCTCGTAATAGATACATGGGCTGCGTCCGAAACCACACACTGTTAAGTAGGTACTTAATGAGATGAAGTACTAACAGGACTTACTGATAGTATGAATCCTAGTAGTATGAATGCAATTCGGACATAACTACATCCGCCATGTTGATACATCACGTGACATACGTCGTCAACACGTCATGTCACACCCGCTCAAAAACTTCTGCATCGTTGCTTTCGCCTTTCTTCTTCGTTGCATAACTCCGCTCCTGGGGCATCATGGGGTAGTGAAGTGTCCACCGTATGCACGCTTCGAAATCTAACCGGAAGTAGTAGGTCATCCAGGTACTTTTCGCATACTGTTTTTGGAATACTACATATTCGGACATACTACTCGCCTCGCCTACTGCTTTTCGCCTACTATATAGTATGGAAGCAGGCGGTGTCGGAGACAGCAATGGACATTTCAACTTCAACGTGATGCCTAGCCGATGCGCGACCAACAACCACCGGCTGAACCAGCTTCCTATCCCTACCGTATCTATATCTATCTATCTATCTATCTATCTATCTATCTATCTATCTATCTATCTATCTATCTATCTATAAATCTATCTATCTATCTATCTATCTATCTATCTATCTATCTATCTATCTATCTATCTATCTATCTATCTATCTATCTATCTATATATATATATATATATATATATATATATATATATATATATATATATATATATTAATTTCTCCCAAGGGTTTTTGTCCTTCTAGGAGTTTTTCCCACCGGGTTTTCTCCTAGGGCTTAACTTAGCACTTTACTGTATACGTTACATTATTAATACGCTAGCTTGTACGGTTTAACCTTAGCCGTTATATTCTACTTCTTATATTATCTATTGATTTTCTGTGTTTTCCTCTACATCTACTCATGTAAAGCTGCTTTGCAACAATTAACAATTGTGAAAAGCGCTATATAAATAAAATTGAATTGAATTGAAATTGAACATTTTTTTCTATTACCCATAATCCCTTGCAAGATTTTACTTCATTTTCAACCACTTACCTAAATAAAAGTTTTTAGTTATGTTATAGGTGTACCTTCCCCATCACTAGCAAGGTACATTTCAGTATGTAGTAATAGTATGCAAACTGGGACACAACCCAAAGGTGAAAGCAGGCAGGCCAGAGAGGGATCGTCCAGACAAGAACCGTGCTCGACATATTAATTTCTAGAGTCTAATAAACCTTATAGACATCTGTATCTCGTAAATAAGTTCACAACATGCCCCAATTTTCGTGTGACATAAAATACCACTGTTTATGTAAATGATGCTGATGCAAAGTTACTCCACATAAAAATGCACAAGTGAATTTTTGCCAGCAGTTTAAAAAAAAGTTGGCAGTCAGCGCCAGCATTTTTTATGATTTTCACAAAAGTTTACTGCTTTCCAGAAAATCTTCTTCTTTAAATATATAAACATACAATAAATCAAATGAAAGAACAGATCTGCTTTTAAACAAAACAAAAAAAGTTTCATCCTATATTCATTTGTTCTCTTTTATCATCTCTCAAATATGGGTAGGTTTCTTCAAAAATACTAAATTTTGATAATTGCATTTTGTGAAGGAGTTATGTTAGAGATCAGATTCAGAGCGATGATCAAAACAAACATGGAGTTTGAACTGTTTAATCAGATACTTCCAGGTTTTATAGGTTGGGTAAGATAAAAGCGGAAATACAGATTGACGGAAAAACATTGGCATGGAAGCGTTAATGGCGGGGAAAGAGTTAAATTAAAGAAAACTACCCAAACTGAGAAGCCTAAAATGTACTTTTAAATTCCTAAATGTAGCTGTGTGCCTACATAGTACAACTTTGAGAGAGAAAAAAATTCACCAAAGATTGATCATTGAATGCAAACTGCCTTAAATTTAGTATCATGAGTCAAAAGAAGAGTTTATATAAATGGGGAACATTTGTCAATAACATGCTAGTAAAATCCCACAGACTTGTGTCAAATTAGAAACAGGTGTAACTCGATTCTTCTACCCATAATGGCGTGTCAGATGAGCAGAGGGTTTGTATAATTCATCTTGATTTCATATTTAATGTGGAGTGGGAGCAAACTTTGCAGTTGAAGGCGTTTTTGGAGAGCACTGAGCCTTGCCTGCCTCCGAATGACTCCCTAAACAAGATTAACTCAGAAATCTCAAACCACGCAATGGGTAAAAACGGCTCTGCTTACGGTCTCATTCAAATGATATCATTAGGGTCAAGAAACTGTAATTGCAATGTGAATGTACAATGCATTTTGGTAAACAAGGAATCTTTTCTGATTGGCTGTTTTATTAAGCAAAACAAGGAACAAGTCAAAGAAAATGGTTTCGGATTGCCTTCAAAGCATCAACACATATAATGATCTAGAAAAACTCAAGATTAAACATATCTGTGAAAGTGAGTTTTATCAATGTTTAGACGTAAATTTTGATACAGAAGATTTAAAAGCGAGTGGACATATAAACATATTTCCATTAATATGATGTGCTAGATGTATGAACAAACTCAGGCAAGACATGCAGTAGCTGTTTTATTACCCTTCAAATTGTGCAAATTAACAGTGTGAATTGAAAATACGGCCAATGGAAACACGTCAATTTCGCAAAAACTGTTTTTATGCTTGCTGGAGGTGGTTTTTCAGGCAAAACTACAATGGGAAGTTTATTTACATTTCCCGGTCACCTGGTGTTAGTAAATCACATAATCATTAGATTAGCGCAGACTGATCGGCGGCAGACTTGAGGTATGCCGGTTAGAAATTTTGTCCGACTTGAGCTGGCACTGAAGCCATGTGACTGTGAGGCATGGTTTTAAAGTACAGCAAAAACATTTCGAGAGTAGCCTCTCCAATTTGGAGAGCCTCTCCAGAGCGGCTGCACAGAGTTCTTATGATGACACAGCTCTGCGTGATTGGTCGCCTCACTGATGACAGCGATCACCTGCATTTCTTGTTTAAACCAACCGTCAGTTCCACTAATAATCATTATAAATTCATGTTTTATAATAAGTAAAACTCGATACATTCATGAATGTGTTATATCACGGCGCACACATCATTACGGCAAGCAGCAGGTGTCCAACTTCAGCTCCTTCCTCGGATGCAAGCGGTAAACTTCGCAAGACGTTTGAGTCTCATTTATCATGAGTGTATGGAAATGGTGTTATTTCGCAATCATTTTTTTGTCTGTATTTAGAAAATAAGGCTAAAGTTTTGAACAAATCTGAAATAGAAACCCAGCTTGTAGGGTGGGGCGATAAACCGGTAGACTTGAATAACCGGTAGAAATTTGTCAACCAGTAGAGATTTTGGACTATCGTCTCTATCGAGGTTACGCGCCCAAGTTATTTTAAGCCATTGAAACACAAACAACAGATCTATATGCGTGCGCACTTTCTTTGTGTGAGGAGCGCGCAAGTCGTGCAACCGCTGCTCCTTCTGTCCGTGAGGAGCGCACAAGTTGCGCAACCACTGCTCATTAAGCCTTAAATAGATATATGCGTCAAAATTACCGTCTTTGCAAGTATCCTCATAAACATGACCATTTAAAGAGCAACTTGAAAGTTAAACCACCCATTCACTCAAAGTACAGAAAAATACTGTAGGAAATAGATTAAAAAATATATATTTTTCTAAATGCACTAATTAGGCTTCTGGGGTCATTTTTGTAAGAAAATTTTAGACCCGCCTCTAAAAACCGCCAAACCGGAAGTGACATCACGAGAGGCGCCGCTGGATCGCAATGACAGTTCTTCGGACGCTGTCGCTGAGGAACGAGTAAATGTTTATTCATACTCGTATGACGAACTACAACCATACAATTATGAGTTTGCTATGCAGCCAAGAGTGCAGGGACTGGTCAGGATTAAACAGAACGGTCAGAGGAGACAAATTGAAGTGTTATGTGAGGAGAAAAGGACAGATGTGTGGGTGAGATCAGTGATCTGGCGAGATGTAATACTGTGCTCAGATCACAAGATTTTACAGATTATTAACATATATCATGCAATAGCAAAGATAGTATTGATACTGTATGTCTTTTTAATGCTTATAAGTTATGTTAATATCCATCCACACTTACGTTAGGTGATACAGATGTTGCTCATCACCGCAGGAGAGGTGAGCTGTCTGAACCCATATGTGCAGGCCAGTAGAAATGAGTATGTTTATGGCAGAGATTATTTATTACTAATTTATTTAATATCCATGTATAAATGAACAGTAAACTAAAGATTTGAATGTTAAAACAATCTTAATAAATTTGTTTTTAAACAATCTTAATGAATTTGTTTTAATTACAAGTTGCCTATAGGTCATGACTAAGTCACAATTTTTGCTGGCACTAGTCAATATTCAAATTAACAATATTAATAGTTTTCCCATCTCCAGACAATACCACTAAATACAGCATAGGCAAGTTATCCGCTGGGCGTCTAAGGAACTCTGTGCAGGCGCCCTTACCTACATGTGTCAGCCATTCAAGAACAGGTTCCAGAGGAAGGAGGACTTTATAAATGGTTTGAATACCACCATTTTGTGACAATCAATAAACAATAATCACAAATTGTCTTACCGTATAAAAACTGGTTTATGAAGTTTAGATCAGATATATACCAAGTAGATCTGCATTTGTAATTCGATTTAGTTTTATTTATGTAGCACCGAAAAAAAGATATACAATCTGACCCATTTAAAAAATTTTCAGTATCTTTCCCATCATATGTGCAGGGTATTATAATAATGTGTTGAAGTGTGTTAAATTGTGAATGATGTGATTAATAGATCCCATCAGCTTCATCCTTGTTGATCCTCTGGATGGATCTGGAGAGGGGAGCAGGTGTAGTGGAAGACAGGACAGTGCTGCATTTTCGTAGAGCCTGTGGTGACCTGGAGTATTCCAGAACAGAATATTTAAATAGATTACATTTATTTGTCCCTGTTAACAGTGTACACCAAAGTAATACAGTTCTGATAAAAAATGTATAGTCAAAGTGGTTTTGATGGTTTTGGTGATGAGTCAGCTTTATATTATTTTTTGAAAGCAATATACAATGCTATTGTTCAAACATTTACAATCTTTTAACAAAAAACAACCGCTTACTGCAAATCTTTCATTCTGCCACGCCTTCACGATGGTAGAAATTGTGTACATGGTGGAAGAAGGTGCTGACAAGATGCTCTGAAGCCCAAACAGCTTTAACATCTTGATGATCTGGGTCAGTGTCGGCCGGTGACTTCTTTTTCGAGGGCGCACGTTGCGAAGCTGGTCACATGCATTGAGCTTGTCATGTGTGTGGCTCGTCATTTCAAAATATGTGTTCAGCACGTCATGTAAACTTATGTGCATCACACGTGATGTCAAAATCTGCTGCACACGCATGTAAAGGGTTTATGATAAATGATATGCTCACGTTTGCCTGATACTCACTTAATCTCCTGTGTAATTACAGTTTAGTGTCAAGTTAGTGTCTTGCGAGTATTTTGTGAACATGAGTGCTTCTTTTATCATAAACCTTTTCAATGCGTGTGCAGCAGGCACGTATTGTGACAAGAGGCATGATGCACATGGTTCACACACGTCACAACAAACACACATTTGGAATTCACGTCCTTCAATGGTCACGAAAAATTCTTATACATGCATGCTGCACAGACCTTAGAGATGTATATAAAATTCAGAAATTTTCTATCCCATATCATATAAAACAAAAAATACAGGTTATTGTACAACAGACATCAGCTGGCTTTAGCAAACAATGAACTTGCCAACAGCCCTGAATAAAAAGAAAAACATTACTTTTGACTTTGACAGACATGAATAAGTCTTACTTGTGTGAACAGGATGAGATTCTTGCAGTGGTTTCCATAACACATCGCCAGGTTCGTCCATGACAACAGAGGATGATTCATCATACTAAGCAACTTCATCTGTAGCTGGACAACTAGAATTAAAACAGATTCACCTTTATATAATTGTATAACAGCATGTCACTTCTTAGGTACATACATGAAAACACCACATGACAAAAAACGAATTACGAATTAGTTATGCAAACAAAGTCAATAAGATGTAACTCGATTTGATGGTTATACTATTTGCAATCTAAGCTTATCAGTTAGTTGATTTCCATATTTATAAGAAACTTGAATGAAATCATTATGTTAAATGATTTGGTAGTAGCAAATGTTTAAAAAACAAGACTTACTGTGCATAGTTCACGTTATCTTCGAGCTGCATCTCAGACGGACCGTGATCGATTCATGTTTTCTCGCGGCGGTAAAAACACAGGCCTCACGTGGTTCTTGCTTCGGCATCCAATGTTTAACTCCATCATATTGCCGGGATGATAATCCTCCGATCTAACGTGAACGCTATACACACCACCGCGTTTTTCTGAAGCACATGCTGAACTGAAGTAGCGTCTCTCGTCTCTTTCCTCGTGCTGCGCTAAACACACCCAGACACGGAAGATTTTTTGTCTTTATTCTTCAAAAGAAACCTGTGGACTCATTGTCCTGACAGGCTGGAGTTTGAAAAACCTCCACTAACACAATTATTAACCATGACGATGCTAAATTGAAACTACGGAGAATCACATCAATTTGCGACTGCTTTTGCTGAATACAACCGCAGCACTGCCAATGTAGAGCCTGTCAGGCGAGCGCCTCTGACTACGTAATATGACGCGTCGTTGAAAAAAACAGGGATTTTGAGAGCGGTCTTAGAAAATTTCAGCTTTTTTACTAAATTTATGCGCTTAGAGTTTTGTAAATGTTTTTTGCTTTCGCATTTAATTTTCATATGGTACTTTCATACAAGGTTATATATTTATCTCACAAAAAAATGTAACCTTAAAGTTGCACTTTAAGGCTTAAGAAAAAGTGAACAGCTAAAGGTCCGGAATTTGGTCTTAAAGGGGGAAGTTACCTAATTTTGCTCCTGTCTGTCACTCATGTTTATTGAGATTTTAATAACAGAAAACATAAAAAACTGTATTGTGATACATATCGTTATCATGATATAAAATTAATCCTATCATGATTTTGGTCATATCGCCCACCCCCTACCAGCTTGTGACAATGTGCACACTCCAGTTCAAGTTCACAATGACTGAGGTCCACTCATACACAGGTATTTTCAAAACAGTACCTTTATCTATGCGTTATGGCCATTCGTCCACATGCAAATGCAATATCAAGTAACTAAAATTGAAGTTTTATGAAAACTCCTGCTAGGGTGAATATTTACAGAAACTCTGGTTGCAGCGTTGAAGTTTTGTGCTTGTGACTTTTGTTGTTTGTGCCGAGGTGAGACACCGCAATGACTTCTAATTGGCCAATATGTCTTTATGATCAGGGATATATATTGCCATCTGTTGGCTTGGCATGCTCTTGACAGCGATTCATATCGGGGTTTTGCGTGTTCGTGTGAATTCTGAAATTTCTGAAATATATTAAAATACCTGTGAACATGTAGACTAGGCCTGAGATGGCTGAAAGCACACCCTGTTTGTTTGTTTTCTTCATTTTACAAAAGCACAAGATTTTCTTGTTATTGAAAGTGTATACTAAAATAAACAGACACTTTATAGCTTCAAATGATGCCTTAAGCCCAGACGTCATGCAGTTTCAACTGCATATGTCGGTTGCAAAAGACGACCAGAAACATTTCAAAAATCTGTAAACAGTGGTTTTAAGTTGTACTGAATACCATCAACTCACCCTCTATTTAATGGCAACCGCTGACGTATTTGGTTACAAAATTTAATATAAAAACTTATTTTGGTTACATACCCAGCCATACAAGTGCAGTTTGTCTCCTGACCCTGTCTTTGGCTAGGCATGACCTCCATCTTCAGAAGTTTTGAACTTGGTAATTCATGAAATGATATGTCTTGGATATGACAACACATAACAAAGTTGTACTTATCAAGAGACTTAACTTCTCACGGGTATATACACTTGTAGTGTTAATTAGGTAATTATATATCTCTGGCCACTGGATGCTTGGTCATTTATTTTTATTATTTAACCATTGACAAGGTGCAATGGCAAACGGATCTATAAGACATAGCTCAATCACTAACTTTAATTTTATGGAATAATAGTGCTTATCGATGAGTGATATTACAAGCTGTTGTAATATGCTGAGAATATTTTGAAAATAACATTTAAATCTATAATCTCAAACTGTTAAGGTTATCTCTCCCTGGTTTTCTGCAAACCATAAAGCGCGCACATCCTAAATGTTAACAAACGTATAATTAGCCTATTTAATTGTACAGTACGTTAAGGGGGCATTCTTAAGGCAGATAATACTTGACTTATGTGGAGCGACATGACAGATAAAGTTCAAGATTATTGGAGATGAGCCTTTATATCTTCATGTTCTGCGAATTCTCACAGATAAATTAAACTGCTCAAATATTCTTCCGGTCTGAGTATACGGGAATAAAAGCCTTGATTATCATCACAAGTGAACAGATGATATTGCGTACTAACATACTGGCTGTACTATTGTTTCTATACTTTACATGTATTTCAGACAGAAATCTTTTGGATTAGTTTATTGCAAAATTGGGACAAATAATGAACCGTATTGCTTTGTGGCAGCACAGCACAAGAAATTAACATTCATGTAGTATTTTAATTTGAAAAAAAAAAACAACATCAACAGGGTAACCCCCTAATTTATATTTTTGTGCTTTATAGGGGGGTCCCTCAATGCTTATTGGAGGTCCGGGACCACCCCAGCCCCCCCCTCAATTCAAACACGGCAGTATATTCATCATATACAAACTGCACAACTAAAGTACGCTGCACAGAATGGCATGTGTTTGGACTTTTTTTACACAAAATTAAAATTTTATAAAATTAAAATATGCTGAATAACCTTTTTCCACTCAAATGATAAGGTGATATAACAAAACGTAGCATATTAACATAAAAACATATTGGGGTGGTTTCCCGGACAGGGATATCTTAAGACAGGACTAGGTCTAGTTTCATTAAAAAATATAACTAGTTTTAACAAACATGCCTTACTTAATGCAAATTTCCTACACTAAGGTGACTCTCTGCAGCATAATGTTTGTTATTGGCTGCACCTGTCTCTGATGTGCTTTATTAAACCACACCAGTCAAATAGCTGACGAATGCCGCATTTGAAACCGCTCCCTATCTCCTATATAGTGCACTTATGGCTGTAGCCAGCTGTACATTTTTCATAATAAAAACTAAATGTGAAGTTCTCTGAATAGCTAATTTGTTTTTGTTTTTTCAAACCGACTCATATTGGCATTTTTGTATATAATTACGTTTTGGACAGTGCGGCTCACGGTTGCTGCAGAATTTGCAGTGTTGCCAGATCCCATTATTAAAAATCCTCTTTAGACGTAGTGTTTTAGCTATTAATGTGACAATTTGGGATATTAATAAAGTGATGATTAGGTGTATGTTTGAACTTACTTTCTTTACCCTTATGAAAGTTAACCATGGTTTTATTGTGGTAAAAGTGTAGTAATTATTGTGGTAAAAGTGTAGTTTTTTTGGTGAATTGATTACTATGAGCAAAACCATGGTTTTACTACACTAACCATGGTTTAACTATGGTTTTTGAAAGCCATGGTTGTCAAAACCATGGTTATTTTGTGGTAACCGTGGTTTTACTACAGTAACCATGGTTTTTTGGTTTTAACTGTAGTAAAACCATGGTTAATTTTCGTAAGGGTATGGTCTATTATTTTTGTTTGTTTTTCGTACTAATATCTGGAAACACGGGACCAGCACCTAAACTGACAGTTATCAAATAACAGCATTATTCAGTGCGGGAAGGTTATTATTGTTGACAGGATACGGCATTCAGTAAGACAAAATCTGTAATCACCATGATTGTGTCTGTGAGAGAATCAACCGTATCAACACTATCAAAAAAAATGAAAATAACTTGATACAAAGATGTAAAACAATAATCTCAACAGAACGTAAGTATTTAGAATTCTGTGTTATTTAGGAGTTAACCTTTAACAAAGTCATCCTAAAAACATTCATAAAACCACTAAACAAAGTTATAAATAAATAATCCACCCTAGACAACAGACCCAGTTCATCCCCCAAAACAGACAGAGAGTTTGTACCCAAAGTGTAAAATGGCAAAAAGGTTAAGACAGAATACATTAGATCCAAAAATAAACTATAATTTTATGTACTAAAACTACACTTAAATACTAGCAAGTACATTTGTAAGTTATGTAAAGAAATAAATGGTGTCTCAAAATGGCACAGTTGTATACTAGATGTTCTTAACTTAATCTTAAAAAGTACTGAAGACAAATTTGGTATAGTAGTTACAAAAGCGTCCGGAAATGTAGCCTACTAAGTGTACTTAGAAATAGTGTATTTTAGTGCACTTTTTACACATGGGATAGCATTTGTTAACTTTTAACACCCCACCCTGGACCTCACAAATTTTCAAACCCTGGCTACAGCCATGAGCTCACCATAGAGGGTATTCATTGACGTCACTTATCCACGCCGGAGCATGCCCTGTTGAGTGGCAAACATTTAACAAAATGGCTGGTTTTCATAGCGACTGCTCGGAAAAACCGCAGTAAAAATGACTATTATCAGCTTAAATTAAATTAAGTTGGATTTGATAGCAGAGGTGGACAATACTTAGTTATATTTTCCAAGCATCTGTGCTTTATTAGGATGTTTGTATTGGGAAAATTTTTTACTTCCCTACATTCTAAAGCATATAATCATACTGTGTAATGTATTCTTAAATATTGCATATTAAAATGTATTTAATACCTAATTACATAAAAAATTGTGTACATTTACTTGATTTAAAGTACGTTAATATACTCAAATATTAAATGTAAAACAAACAAATGTATTTATGAAATGTATTAGAATAAAAATGACAAAACAGAAAAACACGGATAAAATACAAATACTTGAAAAAATATGTTAAAGTAGAAAGTAAAATCTCTGCTTGATAGTGACCCTAGCAACTTATCAACCCACCTGTGGTCTGTGGACGTTGGCATGAACAATCTATTTACTTCTCCTTTCGGTGTTTTTTGGCAGTCTGTAAAACGATTGCTCCGAATTGTTGTTAATCTGTTAGTACAGTCTAACGCACAACAGCTTTTTACCATTTAGACGCGTTTTCCCTGTGTTCTCGCTGATATCACACTGAACACTCATTCTGCCGCTCTGTCTTTTGCCACTCAGTGGGCGTAACCGTAAAGGTGACATCACGTGCATACCCTCTATATTGGACTTCTGCCATTTTGTAGTCATGCCATGGCCTGGGATGGGCCAATATTTGTCAGAGATTATTTTAAAATCTGTAATCTGAGAGTGCAAAAAATCTAAATATTAAGAAAATCACCTTACGTCCTTAGCAACACATACTGATAATTATATCTAATATATTTACGATAGGAAATTTACTAAATATCTTCATGGAACATGATCCTGATGATTTTTGGCATAAAAGAAAAAACCATCATTTTCACCCATACAATGTCTTTCCCATATAGTGGACTCAAATGTCATTCACTACACAGGGAATATTTAAGGAGTAAAATGTTTTGGACACATTTTGATAAAATTACAATTTAGCATTGCTATTTTAAACCCTTGTAACAATATTTTGATTTGTACATGAATTTGTATATTCATAAAACAGCAGGTTGTCTAATTAAACAAAATGATGTTGTCACAAAATTATCTTCACTTGTTTAAACATGTTGTAGCATATTTTTCCAATTACTTCCAGCCAACTGTCCAAATGTATTACAAGCTAAAATCTGTCTTTATTTTAACAACATATCTGTGGTTATGTGTTCCTGTAGCTCAGCTGGTAGTGCATTTCATTAGCAGTGTAAAATCTTGCAGGTTGGATTCTCAGGGAACATATATACAGTACTGACCAAAATACATAGTCATTTATGGTTTTAATATTAAAACTTAAGGGGGGGGGGGGTTAGACAGCAATGATATCATTCTAATCAGATGTAATGTTATCAGAGTTTACTGTTAAGGGAGTGTCTTGCATGTATTTTGTGAACGTCAGCGTCTCTTAAACGGTTTTGACATGTGTGCAGCAGGCACTTATTTTGACAAAACACGTGATTGCACATGGTTCACACATGACACAACAAACGCATATTTGGAAAACGCAAGCAACTCCGAACACTTATTTTAAATTAGCCCCCCTCGGATGAGCAGTCACGAGCCGCCACTGGTTTTGGTATCCTGAAAACTTAAACTTTTTAATACGGAATTCAAAGTGCAAGTTTTTGATAACGACATCTTTGTCTGCATAAACTACCTAAATGATCTGAGATAACAGTGATGTGTTCATTTAGTCTATAGGCATGTGCGAGTATAAGCAAAACAACAATGACGGCCTACAGCTCAAGAGTTTATGAACACTTGTCCAACAAAGTGAATACAATTTTGCGTTTAATAGTTCAGGTCACTTTTAGTAATAAACCCACTTCATCGTCCCTCTAAACAAAAATGCTCGATGATGGACCATCTTTACTGTTTGTATTTATCTCTGTGACAAATGTGCATGTGCGCTGGCTTGTAGTGTTTCTTTACAAGGTAGCATCGCCATCTACTGGGATGGCATACATAATACAGCCTATATAGTTGTCTTTGTGGATCTGTGTAAACAATAGAATGTAAAAAATATGGACGTAGTATCCGTGATGTCACCCATTGGTTTGTGAAGAGCATTTTTGAAGCTTAAAGTAGGCGTTGCCTGCCGTCATCACTCGCGGATAAACGAAAATGGGTAAAGAGGCGGGACTTGGGTGAAGCTGAGGTGGCTGGTTGCTGAAACCATGGCCACCCAACTCGATTCTAGTGACAGCAGTGGCAGTTCAACCGTCACTCAAGTGGCCACGCCCTTAATTATACAAGCTTTATAAAATTGAAACAGATGAGTTACAAAAAAATTCACCCCCCTCACAAAATTAGCTATATAGAGCAAAAACTATTTTTGTACCAGGCTGTAAACATATTAGTTTCTGCTGTAAAGTTGGGCATTTTAACATGGGGGTCTATGGAGATTGACCCCTTTTAGAGCCTCTAGTGGCCAGTCAATAAATTGCAGTTTAAGTCACTTCTGTATTGGCTTCATCAGAGAAATCAGCAGGTTGCCCGTCAGTGTAAACGCAGATCTTTTGGACAGCATTGTCAGGTGTACCTGAATTTTGTCATATACAAAAAGGAAATACTTTTCTGTTTATCTCTACATTGTTGTTGTGTCCTTATTGGATCATTTTTTTCTTTAAATTTATTTGTGAGGTGTCATTACTTTTAAGAAGTAATTTCCTATACGCATTGCACTCACTGCAGACACACAGATCGCCTGTTTATCGCCTGCTTAGATTTTGCATAGTTTTGATGTTACGTGTCTGAAAACTCATGCAGTGACCCATGCGTTGCTCATCCACCGAGATGATTCATAACACAACCCAGAATGCCATGACCGTCATAAAAACCGAACCTCATTAGGAGCTCTATTAACCTAACCTCGACCTCATTTATGCCACAGATTATCATTTAACTATCTTTTCTCTCCCTGTTTGGCACAAGCCCGCGTCTTCACTTTTCTCTGAGTGTCACGGTCTAACCACAGTCGATTCACAGTGGCTTATCAAGAAAATACAAGGAAAAAAACGTCCATTGCGCTCCTATCAATCGTGAAAAGCTTTTATAGATAATTACAGCTTGCGTGCATTCGCTGCAGCCATGCCTTTTTTATAGGGCTTGTGGGTGTAAATGAGATTGAAGTAATTAAAAAAAGCCTGCCAGCAATTCACACCCGACCGAGAGCCAAAAAGCATTTTACTTTGTGAGGTCCAGCCGTGCACTGGAAATGTCAGCGTGATGGATGTAAGTCAAGATCACGTATGAGAGCCCTCTTTAAAAAGCAAGTGCACCGATGAATGATGGGAAATATGGGGGGGCACATCGTACAGGAACGCCCGGTATCGTGTAATAAATGTCGACGATCAGCAGTCTGCGGAAATCTGAGCTGAACCAGAAAGAAGCTAATTCACAAAGCTGGACAGGCTCAAACTGAACTCGCAAGGTGACATCTGTCCTTCCAGAGAGTGCGAACGGTAAGAAATTCGGATTATAGGCTTTATAATGAAGTGTCATGAAGCCAATTGTGATTACTGCTGACAGGCAAAGCACTCATGGTCTGCTGTAATGACTGAGAGTTGAATGATTCAGTGCCTGGGCTGAAGTAATACACTGTCAAGTCAATCAGCTATAGCGCCTGTGAGCACTTCGCTACTTTACTGGGTTTGTATGAAATAAACCAATCTAGCCCTTGTTGCACAGTGAGTGCATTATTACTCCTGAAGCTAAAAGACAAGGTCATGTTGTTCTCACTAATATAGACAAAGATGTTTAATGAATTAAAACGATACAATTCTAGTTTAAAATCAAGGCTTGGGCTAGTCACACCGGGAATCTGGCTACATTTCAATAAACGCAATTAAAAACACTTATAAAATATCCACAAAGATGCCATAGAAGAACATTTTTTGGTTCATTAAAAAATCATTTAGTGAAAAGTTCTTAGAAGTTTTAATAAATTGAAGAACTTTTTTGCACTACAAGGACCCTTTTAAAACAGAAAGCTTCTTTGTATAATAAAGGTTCTTCATGTAACCATCCAGCACAAAATGGTTCTTCTATCTATGGCATCTTAAAGCACATTTATTTTTAAGTGTGTACAAACGTAAACTGTCTTAAAGGATTACCCCACTTTCGTTAATTAAAAGAAATCTTGATAATTTACTCACCCCGATGTCATCTAAGATTTATGTCTTTCTTTGTTTATTCAAGAAGAAATTATGCTTTTTGAGGAAAACATTCAAGGATTTTTCTTCAAATACGGTATATGTCGAACGTCACCGAAACAGAAAACTGGGTCGATCGCTTTCGGTTGCCGTTATGCGCTATCGTAGCTTGTTATTGTTATTCGTAGTATTATTACTTGTGTTATGTTTTTATTCAAATATCTGAATGTATGCTAAGAGAAAATCCCTTTGTCAAAAGCTGTAAAGTATAAAAAAGTTAGTAAATTTTCATTTACTCAGGTTTAAGAGGTAATGAGCATATCTACTGGACACCGGTTATTTTCGTCTTAGAAATGTTGGCCCATATTGATAGGATAGCATCTTGCAGTTGATGGAGATTTGTGGGATGCACATCCAGGGCACGAAGCTCCCGTTCCACCACATCCCAAAGATGCTCTATTGGATTGAGATCTGGTGACTGTGGGGGCCATTTTAGTGCAGTGAACTCATTGTCGTGTTCAAGAAACCAATTTGAAATGATTTGAGCTTTGTGACATGGTGCATTATCCTGCTGGAAGTAGCCATCAGAGGATGAGTACATGGTGGTCATAAAGGGATGGACACGGTCAGAAACAATGCTCAGGTAGGCCGTGGCATTTAAATGATGCCCAATTGGCACTAAGGGGCCTAAAGTGTTCCAAGAAAACATCCCCCACACCATTACACCACCACCACCAGCCTGCATAGTGATAACGAGACATGATGGATCCATGTTCTCATTCTGACAGAAATTGAGACTCATCAGACCAGGCAACATTTTTCCAGTTTTCAACTGTCCAATTTTGGTGAGAAATTGTAGCCTCTTTTTCCTTTTTGTGGTGGAGATGAGTGGTACCCGGTGTAGCCCATTCGCCTCAAGTTGTGTGTGATGTGGCTTCACAAATGCTTTGCTGCATACCTCGGTTGTAACGAGTGGTTATTTCAGTCAAAGTTGCCCTTCTATCAGCTTGAATCAGTCGGCTCATTCTCCTCTGACTTCTAGCATTAACAAGGCATTTTTGCCCACAGGACTGCCGCATACTAGATGTTTTCCCTTTTCACACCATTCTTTGTAAACCCTAGAAATGGTTGTGCATGAAAATCCCAGTAACTGAAGAGATTGTGAAATACTCAGACCGGCCCGTCTAGCACCAACAACCATGCCAAATCCTGCTCCTGAAGGGCCGGTGTCTCTGCCCCAGATAGCAATGAGTAGGTGGACCACCGGCGGTGCTCTGGCGGCAGTAAGCATCATAAGGGCGTAATCACAAACAGGTCTGACGGCGGACCTCGCAACAAATGAGAGTGACGTATTCGGCGGCAAAAGTTTCATCCCCGCCAGCGGGACGTACCTATAGCCGACAGCTTGGGGCTGGCGGCATAAAGAAGCCATGCAGATATTTTTTGCTATCTGGGACAGAGTTTAGCTCCAACCCTAATCAAGCGCACCTGTAGCAGCTAATTAAGGTGCTTCAGGTGTGCTTGATTAGGGTTGGAGCTAATTTCTGCAGACCCCAGCCCTCCAGGGGCAGGATAGGTAACCCCTGCTTTAGAACTTAGTTGTTCAGGTGTCCTTGATTAGAGCTGGAGCTAAACTCTGCAGGACATCGGCACTCCAGGACTGACGTTACCTACCCCTGGTTTAAAGCCCTTTAAAGCTGCATTAAAACTGTAAACTGTTGAGCTTCACTAAAGTCCACTTAGAGAAAAATCCTGGATTGTTTTATTAAAATAAAAAAAAGAATTTCTTTTTTGACTAAAGAAAGAAAGAAAGACATAAACATCTTGGATGACATGGGGGTGTGTAAATTATCAAGATTTCTTTTAATTAATGAAAGTGGGGTAATCCTTTAAGTGGACTGTGCGGCGGCACAATGCACAATAGTGTTTTGGGTGACATGAGTTCCGGCTCCTGGTCCTTTCTCGGCTTCTGCTACCATCTCTCTCAACCCATATAACGTCCTTTCATCTCTACACTGTAAATAAATCTTTAAAGTCCTTTAAATACTTTAAAATTTCAGTGTCATCGTATTTTTTCTATTTTAGCTTTTGGGTAGACTAGTAGCACCACACTGCCACACATTCAGCTGAGGGTTGAATATATATAAAAATGAAGATTTAACTAAATTGTATTTTATTATTTTAGTAAAGATGGAATTATTCAATCATTCCATAGAAAAAATTCCTCGTTTTCTGAATTTTTCAAAAAACCCTGTAGCCTATATAAAATAAATATGCGCAGTAGTAAAATATTACAACCATCCCTGGTCTGTCAGTTTGGTATTTATGCCTTGCACATGGTTGCATTGGTCTGGAAATGTTATGACAAACTTGAAAAATAAGACTTATTTGATTGACAGGAAAGGCCAGAGGGAGTCGGAGATGAACTTGTTCTGGGAATCATCAGTCAGTATTCTGACAGCCTGAAATATCACGACTAAATGAAGAGCCATAAAAGCTATGAATATTACTGCACGCTTCACAGGAAGTACAAATGTCAGAAAAATGTCGAAAAAAAACGTAGAACATTTGTATTATGAGAAACATCCCTCTCTAATGAAATACAGAAATAAATGAAATATTCAAATGCTGTGTGACTTTTAGACATGAGGATGCATTGGAAAAAAACAAGATTTGTTTTTTCATCGTATATTGATGAAAGTTAACTTAAACAGAACTGCAAAGTGCAAAGCCAACAAAACAACCAGGGTTTCTTGGGAAGATGCCAGGGTAAACTCCTTAAAATAAAGGCGCTACAAAAAGATCTTTACAGCGATGCCATAGAAAAGGGATGGGCAACTTCGGTCCTGAAGGGCCGATGTCCTGCAGAGTTTAGCTCCAACCATAATTAAACACACCTGAAGCAGTCAATTAAGGTCTTACTAGGCATACTGTGTGCTGAGGCAAGTTGGAGCTAAACTCTGCAGGACACCTGTCACAGAAGAACCATTTTTGGTCCTCAACGCTACCATTCTGTCCATTTTTGTCAATTTTTTAATGTGTTACATTATCTGACTGCTATTGTACCGCTAAAGTTAAATACTGACCCAAGTCAAAAGAGCCCAGCTCCACTTCCCCATTACTGTACAATTATGTCCATAAATATTGGTTTAATCCAGGAGATTTACCCAATTTGCACATTTTATGGTCCTGCAGCTGCAAGCATCATTAATTATTTATCCAACCTCATGGCACAAATGCAAACTACTATCAAAAATTTAGCAGATCTAAACCAAAGAATGGGTAAAACCATTATTTTCCCCATAATACACAAATCGCTACAGTACAACTAAAGGCCATTTGCAAATAATGAGCAGGGAACCCTGCAACCCCAATACATGTTCTCACCTCTCTTTAATGCGTAAACCTTGCACTACAGTACAATGAGCGAGGCCTCTGTAAAGTGTTTTACAGCTCCCTTATGGCAACATGAAAAATCAGTCAGAATGCTATTCAATTATCTTCCCCTGTACTCACGAAGCCAAATAGCCTTTTTCAAATTGAAGACGTGAAAGTTGATTCAGGCAAATGGAGTGAATCGCATTCAAGTATTTAAAGCTTTGAATGGTTTAGTGTACATGCGCACAATGATACAGCTGTTATTCAGCTGTGAATAAAACCATAGTGCCACCAGTGCCAAATGACTTGCTACAACTGAATACAGCACAGTTTTGTCTGCTGTTCATCTGACTAGGTACCTATAATTTAGTACATAAACGGTACAATAATTTTGAAGAGAGTTTGGTGTTAACTTTAACCACACACCCTCTTCCTGAAACAGACAATGTCAGCCAATCTGATCCAATCACAGATGGACGGGATTTCTGACTGGCTACTTGTCAAGTATTCTAGCATTTAATAACAATAATTAATATTTCAAGTACTGCTTTTGAGTCGGTGTAACTGGTTTCACCACTTGAAATAAAGTTCATTCAAATAATAAATGCTGAGGTAAATTTGGGAATATAATCACTTTTGACTTTTAGACTAAACCTCTTTAACACCCTCTGGCTCTCTTGTGTCCATAAGTCCCAAATCCCCTTACTTGCTAAATGTGGTGAAAAATCCTCATTGCTGCTCGCTGAAGTTTAACACTGTTGAAAATAAAGCGCTGAAGGAGGAAACGGGCACAGCGCTCGACCCCTCATCTCTAACCAGCACATCTATCATTGCCGTTTTCTGGCACACCTCACAGTGGCCCAACCTGGCAACCATTAACAACCCACCATTTAGGATGCCAAGGAATGACGGAGAACAGGATGGAGAGAGAGAGAGAGAGAGAGAGAGAGAGAGAGAGAGAGAGAGAGAGAGATGGATGCCTCCTCAACTGGAGGCCATCGCATTCTTCCTCACTATTCCAGATCATTACTCCTCATCCTCAGCCGTCCGTTCCTGCTTCTCTCCTCTCCGGTCTTCCATTTATTCTTTTATTGAACCGGGACTGTACAAGCTGTAAAGGAACATAAATGCGTGCAGGTGGAAACCGCTGCCATCGGATGAGAGGGATTGCGACGTCCCCCCCATTTGAAGGGAGAAAGGGCAATTTATTTGTTGTTGGCTAAGTCATCCACGCATTGCTGTGGAACAACAGGGGTGTGATGGCCATAGATCTTAACGTCCCACCTGCCTCTGCGAAAACCAGAAGGGGCATTACTGGGTCTCTCATACATTACAATCACTATTCCTTTGAGAAAAATTCTGTATTATGATGTTTGCGACACATGGAGACAAACAACCAATCCATGTAAATGCCTATAAAACATGGATAAATGGCTACTCTGTAGTAATGTTTCCCATAATGCAAAAGCAACATTCTCAACCCCAATTTCTTTGAAGCACGTCTCACATATGCTTGCTAACATTAAGGTGACATTGACTGATGTTTGCGAACAAATACACAAAAAAATCAGGAAATAAAGCTCACAAGGACAGGGGGAATATTATGCTAACATATTTCAGAATTGGAAGCATGTTGAATTGCATACTTCAGTATGCAGTGTAGGACAACATGCTATTGTTACAAATTGCAACTTGCTACCACAAAGTAAATTAATTTAGTTAATATTCATTATAAAATAAAAAACTTCTATTTTGTAAAGAAAAGTATAGGCAACATTTAAACAGCATGTATGGACACAAACCTAATGCACATGTTGTTTTACGTTATGCGAAGCATTTGTGTATCTTGCTCTAGATCATGGGCAGATTGGCCATCTGCAATTCTGGCAAATGTCAGAGAGGCCGGACCATTGTTTTAAATGTGGGCCGGTGTGATTTTTTATATATTTCAGATCAGAGGTTACGCAGAGGCGAGCTGGTCATCTGGAGCACCAGAAGTTTTCCCAGTGGGCCACTTGGCAATGTGGGCCGGTTTGTTGTTATGCACGTGATTTATAGAGAAATGATAATAACGAATACCATACTGTTTTTTTCTGGACCCACTTGTACAGTAACTCACTGGGGTCATTGGTGCCTCCTTCAAAGCACACAGTGCTTAGTGCAGCGGTCTAACAGCGCACATCAGTGTCAAAATGTTGGCAAGATAAGAAAATATGAATGTGTGCAGATTGTGCATTTAAATTCAAATAAAAGTATCTACAAGAGGGCAGAACTGTAATTAAAAGACATTTATGGCTAAGATTGTGATAATACGATTTTATAAATCAGTTAGATTTTTTATGTTTTCTTTGAGAAAGAGATTTTTGAGGTACAAACACCTTTGGTTGCCTGTCTTTTTAGTAGCTTTCCAGTAAATTCATTTGTTCTTGATACTGATTTATAAAACTTAAAGTGAGAGATCTTCACCCTCAGATCTGACTCAAAAACTTCAGATTTAACCTTGTTTTATCTCATGGTTAGTAAGATGTTATTGGCAGATAGTTCAAATGCATTATTTTATAATAAATTTGATTTCCTTAGAAGCATTTATATTGGGCCAGTGTGCTGTGGTGCATTGCAAGCAGGGTGTGGAAGGCCGCTATGGGTGAAAAAAACTAACACTTTTAGTCCCAGTCCACACTGCTCTACATTACTCGTGGTATTGTTTCTCTTAAGTTGAATATTTTCAACTTGCACGCAGACGCATTTGAGGCAAATAGCACATGTTGCCACCTAATTTGCGTCATTCGCATCCCCCTGCACAACTTTGCTTCTATTCGCGACATTGTGCATTAGCAATCTACTCGTGCAAATCAATGAATACGGGTCATTCTTTGAAAATGGTGGCTTTTTGAACAGACAACTTTTAAAAAATGTAATTCTTTTTTTATACCAAAACTTATAGTCAGATAATAGTTAACCTCTTAACATTATAAATCAACTTAAATGACAGTTTAATGTATTGTTATATTTTTACTACATTACAAAAAAAATGCTTGTGCTGCTTTTTTGTCACTGATGTTACCTATATTGTAGATGACAATTCAGGCTTCCCAGAATGTAATTTGACTATTTAATTTGCATACATATTTCAAGACAGAAAAAGTTAATTGTCTTCATTAGTAATAATTTACTTTAAACAGGCATGCGTAAAGTTCTATTGTGTGACCTTTTTCTATTTCTACCATTGTGTTTTTGTTGTAACGTTAGAAATAATTGAGGTTGAGTTATCAAAATTGAATGATGATATCCTTAAAATGCTTACTAATGAATGCAGCAACAGTTAGGTAGATACAAAAACCATATTCTATAAAACTGGGCAACTACCCTACTGAAAAATCCAGCTAAGACCAACATAAGCTTGTGAGCTGGTTTTAGCTGGTCCCCAGCTTGGTTTTAGCTGGTTTTGCTGGTGTAGGAAGATGGTTTTGCTGGTGTAGCAAGCTGGTCTATGTGTGTTTTGGTCACATTTTAAGCTGGTCTAGCTGGACTTAGCTGGTCATGCTGGAATACCAGCTGGCCCACCAGCATGACCAGCTTTGTCAGGCTGGGAGGTCCAGCTACAACCAGCTAAAACCAGCTACCAGCTTATGCTGGTTTTAGCTAGATTTTTCAGTAGGGTATGATGCCAGAAAACCAATATGCCATGCTGTAACACCAGTGACGCAATGTAACACCAGTGACGCAATGTGAAACCAATGACAAAACCTACGATTATTATGTGTTTACGATATTAAAGTGCTAACAAGTCTTTATTAATATAATTTTTGAGGCTTTTATGAAACTTATGTTGATAAAAAAGTTAGTGGTGTTATTGATTGTCACTGGTGTTACCAGCAGCAACAGTATCACCAGTGATGATAACACCAGTGACAAATCTGCAGACACAATGGCATATCTAAGATTTCGGCCACAGCAGCTCAAACCACACTTCTTAAATTGTAAATAAATCACTTAATCATGTAAGTTGAAAAATTATATTAAAGGCTCTCTAAGCGAATAATGTGCGACGTCACTTCCTGTTGATGTTTGAACTGTTTTCAAACAAACGGAGCGTAGCTAACGCCTCCCTCTCCAGTCCGTGCTTTCATAAACGCGCCCAACCCCCACCCCCTAATCCTTCTTGTCGTTTATTGGCTGGAACACTTTGTTATGTTTTGTTGTGCTAGGTTTGGCCACTATGTTGATATTGCCGTTTGTCGAGCCTGAGCTGTCTACAGAGATCGCGTTTTTTTACAGTTTGATCAGCGGACAGGCAGCAAGCAGATAGTGAGGAGATGTCTGCTGTATGTAACAAAAAATGTTTTATGGTCTAAAACGCGTCAATTCGCTTAGAGCGGCTTTAATAAAATTTCCTTTCCCCTTACCATAAACTGTAGTAACACCAGTGACACATCTTAAGTCCTCGCATGAAATTATCAACTTATTTATCAAATTGCTAAAAGATGAGGAGAGAGTGCACACTCACCATGTGCTTTTCATAACAGCCATGCCTACAATGAATGTTTGACCCAGGAAGAAGTTGTTAAGGATGTTGAAGTGGTGTTTTTTATAAATTGTAACACCAGTGACATGAAATTGAGGGACAGGTATTCCCTGTAAATTATTTATAATATTTAGTTGATATTTTAGTTTTTTAAGTAGTCCACTAAATAACTGTACTACTTCCCTTTGTATTATGACATTTAAAGGGGGAGAATAATATATTTTTTAACTCAAAATATGGCACTAAACCACAACTCCTGACCCAAGGGACAAGCCAATTTCATGGTACTGATTGTGTTCTATAATATATATAAAAAAATGGTTTGCAATATAACTGTCTTACATATGTTTTATTAATAATAAAACACTTCAATTATAACAAAAAACATATATTTTGTGTCATCATCTGACACTTTAAAGTGTTTTCCTGGTGGTTGAGGCCGGGACAGGAAAGCCACCATTTTCATAGAATGACCCATATGCATTTGGTGTGCAGAGTACTATGATTTGGGACACACAATTCAAGTATGCAGAGCATATGAACTAGGATGCACCTTTACTTCATCTACCACAGATCCATACACATCAAAAAGGTCGGAAATGTTTTAAGCCACGGGATTTCAATTTTGTTCTCAATTCAGCTTCTGGATGACTGAATCACACCCAGTGACCACCAAAACGTACTCGCTGTGTGTTCAAATGGTTAAAATGATGTTCGTTTGATATACCTCCCCCAAACTGCTGGTTCCCATTACTCCATAATTAGAATATATGACAACGGAGGTGCGTTATGGCAGGTGGCTTATTCGTTGCACTGCAGCATTTTAAACCCCAGAGACAGAGAAAGACAGCTGAGGTGCGATACAGAAGTTAGAAAAACAACACCCTGACTGACAGAAAAAAGGAGGAAAAGCGGGAAGGAAAAGACATGGAGGAGATGTTGCTCCGGGGTCTTTGCTCATGTACCTAGACTGCACTAATGGGAAGAGTCAGGTGAAAAATGTAATAGCAGTGCTGTTAATTGACCTGACACAAAGCTGTTAGACTGTAGACACAGCGCTGACGCCCGAAGAGATGCGCTTGTCTTAAGAGGAAAGACAGAGACAGCAAGCAAAAATGTATTATATCTGAAACCTCAAGAGTATCAGAGACTCTGTATCTGCATTAGGATGAATGTGCAGAAGAGGAACACAGTCAAACACTTTAAGCTGCTAAATACAGTATGTAAGAAATAATTGACGACGGGCCGTTGAACTATCCAACAATAATGCACACCCAAGATGGTAATTCACTGTGAGTGTGCAATATTTTCAAATAATTCAAAGGACCCGAGTCAATTATTCCACGGTTACCACAGACATTGCTCTGGTGCCTATTTTAAGACATTGACAGGTCAGGTGTGCGTTTATCAAAACGTTATGCATAACCATGGAACATTTTCAACCAATCAGAATAAAGCATTCAACAGCCCCATGGTTTAAAAAAAGATATAAAACAAACAGCATTTACAACTGCTTTCATCATGCTGGAGTGAAAATTTACATTCAATTCACCGAACCATTTTAAAAGTCAAAGGGGCGGTTTCCCAGACAGGGGTTATCCCAGACTACAATGCATGTGTGAGCTGCCTTAATTTAAAAACATCTTGCACTGACGTATCTTAACATATATCAGTGCCATTGTTTTGTCTCAAGGTTTGTTTTTAAAAGCCACTTAAATATCCTAATATAACCAAGGCCTAGTCCTGGATTAATCTAAACCCTGTCCAGGAAACTGCCCCCAAGTCTTTAGTGAAAAGTTGATCTACCAAACATTTATTGTGTCAGCTTTTAAGACACTGGCAAAGACCTAAAGCTACACACATCCCGAAAAGTGACGCCAAAACATTTCGATCCCCTGGTGGCTGGCTGCGCTACAGGTCATAAACCCGGCCTTCTCCATCTAGCTGAACCTAAAAATGAAATTATACTTTAAATAAAAATTTCCCAAAGATGGCTTCTGTTATTTTAGTTATGACATATTACACTGATGAACTTTTATTTATTTATTTAGCTGACGCTTTTATCCAAAGCGACTTACAATTGCTATATATGTCAGAGGTCGCACGCCTCTGGAGCAACTAGGGGTTAAGTGTCTTGCTCAAGGACACAATGATGTGTCACAGTGGATTCGACCCAGGTCTCTCACACCAAAGGCGTATGTCTTATCCATTGTGCCATCACCACCCCTTTACTTTAAAATTCGGTCATTTACTCAGTCTCATGTTTTAAACAATAAACATATTTTGTAACCATTGACTTCCATAGTACAATAAACAAATACTATGGAAATCATTGGATACCTACCACTGTGTGCTTACCATCATTTATCAAAATATCTTCTTTTGTGTTCAACAGAATAAAGAAACTCATAAAGGTTCAAAACAATATGAATAATGAGTGAAATTTCATTTTTGGGAGGAACTATCCGTGTTCGGTTTTTAATAAGTTGGGTTTTACAGAACTGTAGTTAGTTATAAGATGCTATTGAAGAGGGGTGCGAAGACATGATCAAAAGGGAATATGGGAGGGGGGCATTGACACACGGTCTTCATTTTACAATCACTACGGTGTAGACCGGGGGAGAGGATTTCAAATTTTATTAAAGCTTGCATGGGCCGCGCCATTGATTAGCGGACCCCCATCTGCTTAGCATTCCATTGACTCCCATTCATTTTGGCGTCACTTTGACAGCGAATAACTTTAGATCTGAGGCGTTTAAAGACTCCATTTGTCTATTAATTATTTCTAAAGAAACACGAAAACGTATAAAATGCTCCATTACCATGTATCTGACGATATGGCCCAGTAGAAGCAGTTTTTGTAAAACTATGCTAACGATTGCGTCATAACCTGCGACTCTCTGTCGCACAGTAAAGAAATTACCGTATGGACAGGAGGAGAAGCTCGTAGGCAATCTTTTACTGTCTATGTGGCAATCGGGTGGACGTGGAGGCATTAAGTCAAGGGAGATTATTAATTAGAATAGTTACCAAAATTTGCTACTGTTCAAGCTCGCCGTCTCTGCAAGATTCGGTGGGTGATTCAGATTTCTCTTGGCACGGCTATTAAAAGACTTACAATTGTCAGACAGGTTGCTCACGTGACATCTACGTCATTAAGCTCAGTTTGAGTCTGCGCAGTACGCTCGACCCCCAGGAAGTGCGCGCTTCTAATCAACTTCATTTGTCTCCATTGAATCCAATGGGTTCGCTGTGTCCATTTCTTTTACTGTCTATGGTGTACACTCCAAATCATTGGCGCGAGATGTCAGCTGCCATTTTTTGAGTTGTGGACGCGTCATCCATCAATGGAGCTAACCGACTAAAAGCAAATATTGCACTATTCACATTACCTCATTTTCACAACCCAGTGTTTTTGTCCATTAGATATTCGTAAATAATCAACACCCAGCTAAATCAAATTGAACAGATTGTACTTTTCTCCCTTAGAGATTTTCATTCAGTGTCAACACCCATATGGAGTCTTTTCAAACTAAACCACTTCTTTGTAGTTTTAGCTGTGTCTGTCATCCGCATTTGCTGCAGTCGCCATCTGGATGTTTTTATTTATACCGTTCTCAACGGTCACACCTTTATAAAGGATCTCCGTTTTCACCGTTATCAGCTTTCTGTCCCCGTGAGCGCAGCATATCCTTTTGGATGTGGCAGAGAGCTGCATAATCTGGTTAAAAGCTATCTAGAGTTGAAGTCGACCACCTTGTCTGCTTGGATAACATCAGACTGCCCATCTAAATGCCTTAGAAGGGACTCCATCTACATTTAAGAATACGTATGCCCAACATGGGATGCCGGCAAGTCAAACGCAGAATGGATAGAAAAACATGCACGTATACTCCAGATGCATTTCTCGCCTGCCTACGTCAAATCCCTCTCATGCACGCACACACCGCTTGAACATTAACCCATTAACGTTGACCTATTCCCACGGAGTAATTTCATTTACGAACCAGTTTTTGCTTTTCCCATTAAAAATTATCAGATGCCAAGTGCACAAAGTGCACACTTTCCAATCTGACCTCAAGAAACGGCGAGCTAAATATTTCAGTGACCTTTTAATGCCGAAGCAAGCAACGGATATGACTCAGAGCTACGCTAGCAGCAGCGAGAGATTACAGCTTTACAAGGAAGCCTAAAGCCGTCACCTTTCAGTAAAACATGCACACATACACACACACACACAATCCGTTACTCTCTGATGCACACATCGACTCCAAACATGTATTCAAGACATCTTCACAAACTCCTTATTATCATCATTTCAGTGACATTCTTATAGTACAGGTTTTAAACCCCAAATCAGCAAGTCATAGTGGAAATGTGGGCGACATTAGGTCACATGTAGCATTTGGTCTGTCAGCCGCATGAATAGACTCTTATTGCCACGCAGTGACGCAAACACCCTCGTCTCATTCGTGGAGGGCACTGTAAACAGCGCTGGGAAATGCCATCAGTCAGCGGGTCTGTGCAAACAACCTTGCGTTGTGTCAGTTCCACTGAATACAAAAGTGCTCAGTTTTGCAACACATTAATCAATGGGCTCAGCTCATTATTGCTGCATAGATCTAAGCCTCTGATACATAATGCATCGCTCATTTTCAGCGCACATAAATCCGGATACAGAACGATCCTGTACTGTAAGCATCGCCTTATACTGTTTGTGTCAAAACCATTACGCTTTACGATCCTGACACATCGCAATGGTTTTGATTTTCACTTATTTGCTGCAGAAGTCGCACCTATTTCTTGTTTTATGACAGTCCCATCAAAAGAAAAACAACCTGAAGACATTACAGCTGTTACAAAAGCTCTTGTTCAATATGTGCAGCAGACATGGTCATGAACAGCCTGTAAAACATCAGCTATCCTGCATGGGATAAACCTTGGACATCAGATGTGTTCCTCTATTCGTCACTCCATAACTGCAGCTCTTTAATGCAACCAAGCAGAACAAAACAAAAACTGAAGGGCCACGATGCTAATGGAGGTTATTTTTACTTGCACTTTTAATTACGAAACAGCACACAGTATGCTTTTAATGACTTTGTTTTAATATAACCACAATTAATTGACTTGGCAACCGCCACACCACACATAAACAGTTCGGGGAATCTGAAAATGAATAGGAATCAATAGAGCAACGTCGACGTTCGTCAATAAGAAACTGTGAGCCGAATCTCTGTGCGGGCCAGACAGAATGAAACTGGAAGTGAAATGAACAAATCATAAAGCAGGTACATAGTGGAAAGAGAGGCCGTGATGCAGGACACGCAGAGCGAGAATGGAAAAAAAGGTGAATGGGGGGCTCTTGAGATAAGATGCATCTTTATGGAGCCCATACATATTTCATTGGGGAGAGAAAGGCTTTACGCAGGGACGATCCACCTGCGCCTATTTCCTCTATCCAAGAGACCTTGACAGATCATATTTGTTTGTGTCTGGAGCATCTCGTTTCACGCTCGGGCCACTGCGGTGTTTGGATTTCCTTGTGTTGACAGCACAACTGAGGAGAGGAGATGAGAAGAGGCGAGATAAAGTCTCAAAGTCTGTTTCTTATGCGACATCCTGCACACATACATACATACACCTACATGCTTATTAATTCTTAATATCAAATAGTCTATTATTGTAGTGGTTGTTTAAATATCTGAATTTTCTGTAATACATATATTATTTTCTGTTATATGAAGACATATTGCAATATAAATGCTTACAAATTCATTTTGATTTAAGTTAATGTTAACAGATCGGTGTAAGGGTTACGTTTGGATGTACTATATTGAAAAGATGATTATCTTAGCATGCAATGCATACAGTATACGAGGTCGGCACTAATATCCAAGTTTATTTTAAAGGGTACCTATTAGGGCCATTTCTACAAGTTGTAATTTAAGTCTCAGGTGTGCCCAGCTCAAAACACCCTACAGATCATTTATTACAGCATGTCCAAAATGCCTGTTTGGGTGGGAGTAAAAACGTGCTATTTTTGTGTGTGTACCTTTAAATGCAAATGAGCTACTGCTCCTCACTACTTTTCCCGAAAGACACAGTAAGCGTTAAAGCGGCTCTAAGCGAATCTGTGTAGGATCACTTTTTGTTGTTGTTTGAACTGTTTTCAAACAAATGGAGCGTAGCTAACTCCTTCCCCTCCCTTCAGTGCTTTCATGAATGCGCCCAACCGCCACCCCCAAATCCTTCTTGTCGTTTATTGGCTGGAACACTTTGTTATGGTTTCTGTTTGTAGGTTTGGCCTCTGTGTTGTTATTGCCGTTTGTGGAGCCTGGGCTGTCTACAGAGATTGCGGTTTTTTACAGTTTGATCAGCAGATAGCGAGGAGATGTTTGCTGTATGTAACAAAAAAATTGTTATGGTCTACAACGCATGAATTAGCTTAGAGCACCTTTAAAAAGATCTGATTCCTGTGAATAAAGTCTGAGACAACAATATCTCACTATTGAGATATGGCGTACAGCGTACCACTCACTGATTGTGGATGCATGACTGTCAGTCAGTGCTTGTGGGCGGGGCTTTATCAGTGTGACAAGAGAATCAAAATGTCTAATGAGACTGCTTTAGTTTAACGGAGTGAATAGTTTTTTTTTATTTTTATGGTTGTTGTGTTCACCAGGGTGCCCACACCTTAGTTAACTTAAAATTCAAGGACTTTCCAGGTTCAATACCCTCAAATTCAAGGACTAAATGTGGTGACACATTTCAAGTGAGACCAAGGTTACATTGTGTTACTTTTGAAGATACATTGTTACAGTTCCCTGCGTCACTGCGGTGACACTTTGGGGACGCCTTCAAGGGTAAGTGCATCTGAATGTGTATATCAAATTCAACCAATAAGACATACTATATCGCTATCTGAAATATTGCCCAAGATGGCGTTACAGGGACGCAGGAAGTATTGCAAGAGAGACGCAGCGTCTCGTTCCCTTCCCAGGAAACAACAGTTACATACGTAACCCGACGTTTTCAGGTGTCAAACACAACTATGCAAAAAAAGCATTTTGGTATGAATCAACATTCGCATACAGAAGATATAAGCATTTAAAGGTACAATTTGTAAGATATTTGCAGTAAAATATCCAAAAACCACTAGTCCGGTGTTTTATATTTTGTTTAGCTGATTACTAACAATATCTATAATGTTTTCAACTACTTGTAAATTATGAGAAAATTGTTGCCCTAAACAGTGACACGGGGCAGTGCAGTTGCCTGTAAATGATGTTAATATCTACGTTACCATTTGTTACCGCCTTTACTGATGTAAAAACCACATGACAACAGTGTCATGGACAAAAGTGGAAGTAATAGCGTCTGTGGGGCCACTCGCTTTTTTTATGGTAAGTTTGTTCATTTGAACACTTAATTCTGTGCTGTGTTAACAAACCATCATATTGGACTAATACTGTAACATCTATGACTAACAATTGCGTTTTGAACATGACATGAAACCTTACATAATGAAAAAAAACCGATGTCATCAAACACAACATTTATAAAACTTGATTATACTTTACCTCATGTGTAACATGATTTCTCGTTCCCGTCTGATTGATGGCCATCAGCATTTGAGTTAAAGACAACAAATCCCATCAGTCCACGCTGCTTTAGAGCATCATTAATCTACGTCATTGTTATTGATTTGATCTGGCGCCCTCTAGCGGCGCGGATTATACAAATTGCATCTTTAAAGCGAACAGTTTAGCACGTGTGCTTGAAAAGTCTAGAGTTTTTATGATATTATCCTACACTACACAGGGAATAATATAGATTTTTTTCCAGAAAACTTATTGAACAAAATAGATTCAAGCACTTTCAATGACCTGTATCTATGTATGTATATTTTCAAATACTTCCCAGGGCCTTGAATTATTTTAACCAGATTCACAAACTTTCAAGGATTTCAAGGACCTTCCCACACCCTGCCAATGCACATTTATGTCCAAACATCTTGTAAAAGTGGATTTAGCGTAATATGTGCCTTAATGGAAACAGTGAAACATTTTTATTGCACAAACTTTGAACATTTATTGAGGTATTTTGTGCAAATGGTTTCTTTTCGATAGATTTAACTTGCCTGGTGGCCAAAATCAATTTAATTTAGTTAACAAAGTAGTTTAATCGACTTAAAGTTTAGTTGAATCTCACTCACACAAACACTTTACCAAGCCTAAACATCTATCAGTAAATTATAATATGTTTTAAATATTTAAGGATGTGAATGTGGTGAAATTCAGCCTCATCTTTAGAAAGAAACACAAGGCATTTTGATTTTATAGAGATGAAAACTTAGCAAGTGGTGCTAAAATACAATGTTTTTACCAGCACAAGCATTTGAGAGGGCTGGTAAAACATTGCTTCAAGACTGGCCTTAAAAGATTTAGTATAACGCAAACGCAAATGACCTCAAGGATGTTTAGAGTCACCTATTCAATGGCACAATGGGGTTTCAAGCACTTCAGCTGTGAAAGCCGGCTTCATTCTTTGACATTTCCATTCACCTGCAATTTTCGATCCATCAGTCCGAGTGCTCTCGCACAGATGAGAACAAGAGCACACGCTCGCTCAAAAACACCTGTGAACTTCAGTCCAAAAATCCTTTCTATAAGTCAATGAAATGCTATAAGCAATTGCCATGTATTTTACCTTGACTATAGCTAATGCCAAGAATTCTGAAGAAGGTAAGAGTTTTTGTGTGTTTTTGGAGGTCTGCATAATGTGAAGTCCTTACAAGCGGGCGTGTTTAGTTTGACTCATGAATATTAATGAGATGGTTTAACACTCAGTGGTCCTTGCTGAAAGGCAGGTAAGTGAGAGTTAGCCAGATTTGAGTTGGCATTGGTTTCTGCTTGGTTGTAAAGTCGATTTTTTATGTGTCCAGCTGGCTACAATTGAGTTGGTGCATGGTGGCCAAAGCTCTTAATAAAAATTATGATTATATCACAAAAAGTGAAGGGTAACGGCATAATAAAGATGCTAAATAATGATTTAATGAAAATGTAAACATGATGTAAAGTTTATGTAAGGGTTGGGGTCAAGACAGGAAATATCATTAACTAAAATGGTATTTTTTGTAAAAGACCTACCATAACAGAAAAATACATTTGTCAGGCTTTATTTGTTCGGGAAGTTTTATTGTTCAATATGAAGACATTTCAAGTTGTCCTTGCAATATAAAAAGCCAGCAAGCAAAAATGGAGACGGAGTGAAATGACAGCTAACTATATACCTAATATAGTCCGGCTATGATTAACCCACTTATATTTCATCATGTAAGCAAATGTTTTTATTTGTTCTAAACGTATACTCATTGTCTATTCATGGGCTCAAACTTGCTTGTTGGTAAGCTTACAAAATAGCCAATTTAATTTCAGTTTAATTTTCTGTTAGAAATAAATAAATCTGTTAGAGAGTTACTCTGTGGGGTTCACGCCAAGTCACTTCTTCAATGGTGACACCTCATTTAGGGAGGGAGAGGTGGAGATGAAACACATATCGAACTACGGATGAAAAAAGAGCCATCAGGTGCCCAGGTTAAGAAAACAGGAAAGATAAGGGGAACATGCAAAAGAAAAACGTATGCAGCTCACACATCTCAAAATAAGTATAGTATGAAGTAGGGGTGAGCGGGGCACAAACTAATGCGGGGTTAATTGTAACGCAGCTACTTTACATATTTCTACAGGGCCGAGCAATCTGTGCTTTTGGTCTTTGTGTCTTACTGTCAGAAGATGATCTACTGTGAATTTGTGAAAAGTCTGAATGTGTTTGGTTTAGATATTTAACAACGAGTGTTTTGGAGGCATAAAAGTACATTTTTTCGTCTTAAGTTTTTTCAATTTCTGAGTTGGGTGTGTAAATCACCACATTTAACCTTGTATTATTTAATCACTGTCTTGTTACCTAAAACATAACACCATTTTGAAACATGTCAGCAACTCCTAGCAACTGATAGCTGAGATTTAAAACATTTTTACACAGCGGGGTTAGTTGTCTCACAGTGTTACAACTAAGCCTCCAGTATACACTCACCTTTCGCCTTCAGAACTGCCTTAATTCTGATTCATCAAGGTGCTGAAAGCATTCTTTAGAAATGTTGGCCCATATTGATAGGATAGCATCTTGCAGTTGATGGAGATTTGTGGGATGCACATCCAGGACACGAAGCTCCCGTTCCACCACATCCCAAAGATGCTCTATTGGGTTGAGATCTGGTGACTGTGGGGGCCATTTTAGTACAGTGAACTCATTGTCATGTTCAAGAAACCTATTTGAAATGATTCAATCTTTGTGACATGCTGCATTATTCTGCTGGAAGTAGCCATCAGAATATGGGTACATACATAGTGGTCATAAAGGGATGGACATGGTCAGAAACAATGCTCAGGTAGGCCGTGGCATTTAAAAGATGCCCTATTGGCACTAAGGGGCCTAAAGTGTGCCAAGAAAACATCCCCCACACCATTACACCATCACCACCAGCCTGCACAGTGGTAACAAGGCATCGTGGATACATGTTCTCATTCTGTTTACGCCAAATTCTGACTCTACCATCTGAATGTCTCAACAGAAATCGAGACTCATCAGACCAAGCAACATTTTTCCAGTCTTCAACTGTCCAATTTTGGTGAGCTTGTGCAAATTGTAGACTCTTTTTCCTATTTGTAGTGGAGTTTAGTGGTCCCCGGTGGGGTCTTCTGCTGTTGTAGCCCATCCACCTCAAGGTTGTGCGTGTTGTGGCTTCACAAATGCTTTGCTGCATACCTCGGTTGTAACGAGTGGTTATTTCAGTCAAAGTTGCTCTTCTATCGGCTTGAATCAGTCGGCTCATTCTCCTCTGACCTCTAGCATCAACAAGCCATTTTCGCCCACAAGATTGCTGCAAATCACCTTTCTTTCCCATTCTGACATTCAGTTTGGAGTTCAGGAGATTGTCTTGACCAGGACCACACCCCTAAATGCATTGAACCAACTGCCATGTGATTGGTTGATTAGATAACTGCATTAATGAGAAATTGAACAGGTGTTCCTAATAATCTTTTAGGTGAGTGTATATGATTAAGACTATTGCACAGTACTGTATATCATTATAGCCCTTTTCACACAGAGATTAAGGAAAATACATGAAAGATGTGACAGGGATTTTTCCAGGATTGTTTGATTTTTGTTTCTTTCACACTACCAATGATTATCCCGAATCTGTGCATGCATTTACACCACTGATCTATATAAATGACTGGATTTCGCATAGACATAGGCGGAAATCCCGGGTGGGTTGGGGGGGACAGGACCCCCCTATCTGAGGGTTGTCCCCCCCTAAAATATAATTAAAATATGTGTATTGAAAATAATTTAATGATTTATAATACTTAAAATAGTTGTGTAAGAAGTAAAAAAATAAATGCAAACGGAGCAACAACAAAAAACGTTGTAAACATTTTGATTCCCCCCTCCCTTGCCTCACAGTGGTTTGGTCCACTGCCAGCGCCACACAGTCGGGTGGTTGAGAAGTGTACGGAGCCGATGCGTTTGTACTAGTGATTGTATTTATTAGCTACTGACCTCATATTATTTTTGCTTCAAAAGTGCATAACTCACCAGTAAAAATCATTAAATAATTCCATAAATGTTTCTTAGTTATAAAAAAGCTTTTTGTTTTATTAACTTTTTGTTATTGCACTTTAATTGTAAAGATGTTCCTACAATAAAAAACAACTAGTTTGAGATTTATATTCCCTTGTCCTTTTTGAACTAAACCTCTCCCTGCTGTAAAAAAGTAACTTTTACTCTGAATAAAATTAAAATGACTTTACTTTTACTTGAGTAGATTTTAAGACCAGTAACTTTACTTTTACTTAAATAGAATATTTTATTACTCTTTCCACCTCTGCATTCATGTGTATTAAAATTAAATATGCGTCCGTTCATAGAGAAAGAGAAACGTTTTCTATCTGTACACATTTCCTTGCAAGTACAATTTTGCCTGTATTATTGGTGTCTGCTCTGGGGCCCTCCAACGAGATATCAATCTCAGAAATAGCCCCAAGCCAGAGTTTGAGACCCCTGGTGTAATGGTTATTTTAAGATTATTATCTTAGCACGCAATGTCTACAGTTTAAGACGTCCTCACCAATATAACTTCTAAGGTCTGTGTGTGTATAAAAATCCAACGTTTGCTCTCAAGATTCACTCAGCGTTGTAAAAGGCAGTGATAAAAGATGGGCGTCTCATCTCTTGCTTATAATAAGAGGTTCTTCAGACCAATATGGAAGGCACAGAAAGACAGAGCAACTTGGAGAAGATTCACGACAAAGGCACTGAATGTCCCCATTTCAGGAATCCACTTTACAAAGAAGAAAATACAAGGATAAGGGTGCAAAAAGAAAAAAATCACCCATTGATACTTGCGCAAATGCATTTTCACCACCCTCAGCTGGGCTGTGACAGAAATGGATGATTTTTATTAAGAGCCCTGGCTCCTATCTACACTATCATACATCTCGAATAGCACTGAAGGCCAGGAGAGTAAAGGGAAAAGGAAGGAAGAGTTTTTGGGGAAAGGCCGAAAGGCTGTTTTAGATTCCTGTCAGGTGACGAATTCTGCGAGGCGTAGTGCACAGCTTTGTTTTTCGCTGACGCTTTATTTTGCCGTCTCCTGTGGCTGAAGTGAAGACAAGAGTGTTATTTAGCCTCATCAGGTGTGTGGAGACATGCGCTCGTCTAATGGTGGGGCTTTAGCTACCACAGGGTTTGTTTGTGTGTTTGATGCAATAGTGTGTTGTTGTCAACTGACAGCACTTAAGTAATTTATGCATAAACTATACTGCATTTAATTAAGCAGATTCATACACAGCATATATTCCTACATTCACTAACTATCACAAGGGTTAATCTTACATTTGTGCATTTTTCATGGGGCTTTCAAGTGGAGATTAACCCTTCCTATACATCTTTTATAAACGTGTGCTTAAAAATCATTTAAAAAGTTTGCAAGTGGGTTTCAAAAAGCATAGAGTTGAGCAATATGTAATGCAATATATACTGGTTTTAGTGTAAACCCTAAGCAACACCTATAACATATTACCCTGTCTGCAAAAATTCTGTAGCTATTTTACTAGATAATGCGTTTCTGGGAACGATGAAAAAGAAATTAAACAAGAAATATGAAAATGTATGTCTGTAGGCAACAATTTAAATCACAAAGAATGAGGGTAAAACTGAACAAATATCAAAAAGAAGCAATAGCTGAAAAAACACAGTTACTGTACCAGAGTAAGAATTGTTGCATATTTCTTCAGCTTTTGAGACATATATATTCAGATAATTATGGCTTTCAGCAATGAAACGTGAAAACCAATAATTTTATACATGAAAACAACAGGTTTATCAGATTATGTTAAATTAAGTTACATACATTAACTAAATGAAAAATAGCAGTGCATACACTCTAAAAAAATGCTGACTTATTTTAAATCCAGCGTTGGGTCAAAGAGGGACGAGCCCAGCCCCTTGGGTTGTAATTTAACAATAGACCGATGCTTTAGGTGGGCCGGTACGTGCCGGTACTCAGTACTCAGAGGTTTTAATCCTTTGGCCGTGCTGCCACTTTTCAGAGCACCCTTCACAATGCACGCTTCCTAATTCGTCTCACCGAGAGACTCCATTACCCATACACCCTTCAGTTGTACAAGTTGAAAGCACATGCGTCGCTTTTGCTGCTGTCAGTGTCAACAACTCAATGTGGTGTGGGGTGGTTTGTGTTTGTGTGTGAAACGCGCAACCATAGGTGCTCGGTTAAAATGAACACTTCATATGCCCTCCTGGTTTTAGACTCTGAGAAGTAAAAGAACAAGTTCAAAATCAGAGGACTCGCTGGCTGACATCCCACCAAGCCAGAATGATATCGCTGCAGGTCAGACGCAAGCCCTTTTGTAGGTACGTGACAATCTCAGCGCTGTCGCGGCTGTCTGTTTGGTTCCCCTCAACGCAACTTTGGATTTCCTCAGGCGATGTGCAGAGTAAAAACATTATTGAAATTGTAATATACATTTAGTTTAATTGCTAAACTACAATTTCAATGAATTTGAATGACGCGCACAGAAGGTCAGCAAAATTGAAAACAATGGAAAAAATAAAGTGATGACTTTCTAGCTTCAAATGGCCAGTATTTTGTTATTCTTGAACCCTAGACATGGTATAGGTGTGTATTTTAAATTATTTTTCAAGCTCTTTCTATCTGAACAACTAGTTTCAGCATTTAACCATGTTGAAAATTTTACTTGCATACCTTTTGCACATTTTATTTATGTTCAATAGCTCTTTCTACGGTAGCTCTTTCTAAGGTTTTTTTTAAATCCTTTTGCACATTTTATTTATGTTCAGTAGTTATTTCTAGCTCAAGCAAATCCACAAACTTATACAAGGATTTATTATTTTTTACAAGGTCGTCTGTTGACTGCTGAATACAAAACCACTTCATATAGGAGTCGAGTCAGCAAAAAAAAAAAAAAAATAGAGTACCGGCACCTCTTTTGGGCCACTTAAAGCACTGGGAGTGCATACACTCTCAAAAATGCTGACTTATTTTCAATCCAGCATGGGGACAAGCCCAGCACCCTCGGGTTGTAATTAAACCATAGACTGTAAAAAACATGGACTTAGTGTCTGTGACGTCACCCAAAGAGCTTTTTTGAAGCCAATAGTTGGCGGAACTTGCCGTCCCATCTGCACATTACCGTGCATCACTCGTGGATAACCGAAAATGGGCAAAGAGGCGGGACGTGCTGAGGTGGCTGATTGCTGAAACCACACCCGCCTAGGTCAACAGTGTGACAGCAGTGGCGCACTCACACTATCCTAACCAAACCGCTCTTGGGTGCGTTTGACCCCCAAAGCCTGGTTCGTTTGACTAGTGTGATCACTCTGTATCGTGCCCAGGTGCGGTTTGGTTATTTGCACCCTGGCTGGCTTGCAGAGGTGGGCTCGAGCACAGTTCACTTGGTCTTAGGCGCAAAACATGCAATGCGATATTTTGGTAAGTGATGATACCCATTGACTTCTATAGTTTTTTTTCTACAATGGGTCCCGTCAACTGTGTGCTTACCATCATATATCAAAATATATTTTTGTGTGTTCAACAGAATAAAGAAACTCTTACAGGTTGATGAGAGTGAGTAAATGGTGACAGGATTTTTATTTTGGGGTGAACGATCCCTTTAAGCAATAAGGTGAAAGCGACTGCAATGTACTGTGACTAAACTGAAAGCCGAGAGCCACTGTTAGTCAAGACATGAAGCAGAAACGGTTTTTATAAAGGGCCACGTTCAGTCAGCGACGTGTCATTGTGCATGTAAACATGCTGAAAATGTCACGCTTTGAAGCCTAAATTTAAAAGAAATAAATAAATAAAACTATAAAAATGGGCCAGCAGCACACTGTAATTGTTCCACCCACTACACAAAACCATTTGACACAACAAGCGACTTACCGTGATGTACATTTTGCACTGCGAGTCAGTGCTCTTGTGTGTTTTATAGTCCAGACAGCCGCAGGTACACACACCTCTCGGCTTCAGCGCACACAGCTGGATGCTGAATGCTTTCATCTCGCTGAAAGCTGCGATAAATTGCATGCCTGGGCAAAGTCTACACACTCGCTGAGATCTGTGAATCTCAAATCCTCTTTATAGACACACGCTGTCAACACACTGAGACAAAGTTTGCTCTTAGGAAAACTCAGAAGCCCAACGGATCACAGAAAACCTTCTGGTAATCCATGAAACGGGCCAGGCTGTGTATTATTAATGTCCAGAGGTTTTATGTGGAAGGAACTGAACGATTCTCGATTCAAATCTACTTAATGATTCCCACTTTATTATTGATTCTTTAAGTACTTTTGGACAAACTCATTCTTTACATGAATCTTACTACACTGGTTATGTTTGTTGTTCCAGTATGTGCAACCGAAAAGAAAAGAAAGTTTTCTATTTATTTTCACTGTTCCCAGTGTTTGTCTCCCTTCACTTTCAATTCAGACTTTAAATAAAAACAATACAAATTCTGCTAAAACATGATTAGTTTCGCTGTGGAGCTGTAGATTTAGTTGCCTGTGCCGAACAGCCGTGCAGGAAACACCGTACGTCTATTAGTGCAGCGTTCCCTCCACTGCGAATAATAACCGGTTTTTGAGTCCTAATCCATCTGACAACTCCAGAACTCACTCTCTACCAAAGCATTCTGGGATTGACCAACATGAGACCGACTTAGTTCTGTGTGAATCAACAATCAGCCCTCCCGTGTCAAATCGTTGTCGCTTTAGCTCAGCCTCAACCAGAAAATGAAAAACTAGCGCTGACGCCTCGTCGCCAAGTTTCCAAGGCAACCGCCATCGCTGTGACTTTTCAGTCTGTAACACTTGACCACTCGACGACCCTCAGACAAACAGCAATGACAAACAAATGCTTGATTCCAAACAGACAGCAATCACAAACAGATCAGCGGAGGAGTTTTTTGGCTTCGCCCCGCGGATCATCCGTGCCCTTCGTGGCCCCTGCGACGAACTGGACCATCACTGAAGCTCCCCACTGTTCTGCCTAACAGCCACCATCTATGACAGATGAGCATTTCACAGCTTGTCAGAGCAAATATGTGGCAGATAAGTTCCCCTTTCATCTGCAAGTTTCAGGAACAAACTCTACTTGTTACAAACGTACAGTAAAAAATCCATGCATTATAATAAATATAGTATATTAAGTCTAATAAATATTGAGAATAATAAAGAAGACTGCAAGTCAAAAACTAGTTCCTTGCAACAATGCAAGTATTGATTTCTGCAGAATACAAAGTTTGTTTTTTATTCATTAGGCGTTTTCAAATGGCATAGGTGTTTTTACATTCACACTGATTCATTGAGCAGATGCTTTTATCCGAGCGACTTACAAATGAGAGAGCATTTAACATTTTGTCAATGAGCTAACATTAAGTCTAGTCTTCAAAGCCATGTTTACAATTAGGACGAGTTGGAATAAGCAAAGATGAACAACATGAAAGACAAAGGGATTTGTAAACCGAGTTAGACTATACAATTAAAGGACAGAAGCCATTAGAAAGCATGCATTATTGCCCTTATGAAATATAGCCATGGTTTTACTACAGTTAAAAAAATATAGTTAGCCTGGGTTTCCCCATGCTGCCTTGCGTGCAAATTTATTCACACTGCAAGTCTAGCATGGAAACTATGGACCTATTTTGCCCCTGAAAAAGGGAACCAATCACAGAACGGGGAGGGGGCGGCAAGACGATGACTACGTCTTTGCGACACACCGATTGGCTATAAGCTATGTACAGACACATTTGATAGACATTCGTAGCGCCCAATAAACGGCTCTGGGCATTCGTAAACCACGCATCAAATACGAGAAAATGAACATGTGGTTCCCAGACCACGTCTGATTCTCGATGAAACTGGTCTGGTGTTAGCCAGGCTACCATATAGTAGACATACATGACACTATATCTGTACATATATTCTTAATACATTTTCGCATATAAATCGGAATACAATATTGCGGATATTTTTAAATATAACATTGCATATGTTTTTAGATATATAAACACATATTATATTCACGTGCAATATATTGAAAGCAGCAATAATTTGTATATTTTGCAATATACTGCTATAACACATATATAGAATATATGTACCATCAATATATTATTCCATTTATTGCCAATATATTGGAAAATGGAAAGGAAATAATATATTACAATATATTTTAAGTAATTTCCTTTCGTAAGGGAGGCCTATACTGTCAGAAAAATACCATTTAGGTGCAGATATGTGTACATTTGGTACCAATATGTACTTTGAGGTACTCAAAGGTTACTTGATTTTAGAAAATCACGTAAAGAGGTTGAAAAATGCCTATACTGGTTTAAAAATACCGTTTTTTTGAATAATTAGATAAAACACATTTGCCATTTAAAAACACCATTAATTAGGGAACATCCCTTGTTGTTTTGCAGAGACATCAGTTTCCAATAATAGCTGATGCTGTTAAACTCTACAGAACCGTAGCCTTCCAGTAGCAGGGTTCAGCGGGGTGACAAGATGCTTTTGTTTGCATATTAACGCATATTTAGTGTTCAGCAATTTGCCAGAGACATAATTCACTTGCTAAGAGTTTGTCCAGGTCATTTACATATAAAAGCTTCGGAACAAAAAAACAGCCGCTTTAATTTTAAGGGATGGAAAGCAAAATTGATGTAATTACTGTAAACTGTACGAGGAATCGCACAGTAGCGTTATAAGTGGACTTCTGGGAAAAATTAAAATGCTACAATAAAGGTAAAATTAAAGGCTATCATAAAAGCGCAGAATATGGTGCCTTTAAATATTTATTGTAAGGAAGGTTTTATGGTGAAATACTGTAGAGTCAGCCTTTGTAAACGGGATAATTACTGCACGAGGTTCGAGGTATGATCCGCTCTTAACAATCCTGAAAGAATGATGCCTCAGACATTGTTAATGTGCACTGTGCGTGTCGCTCAAGCATATGAAAACATCTCCGGGGATTATATGATCCTTGTACACACACACACACACACACACACACACGATGAATTTAATCAATGCCATAACCTTTAAAAACATCCTTGAGCTTTGAAACCCCAAATAAAGATTTTATTGTTAGACATTTAAACTTGTATCAAATTAACTCTTTAATGCTGCACTGATGCAATAAGATATTTGACTGGACTATCGTTGGGCTAATGAGGTGTAAACGTGGTGCCAAGGTCAGACAACCAGCCACCAGATCAAAAAAGACACCAGCAGCAGACAAGCTAATGAGGCAAGACTAATACTCAACAAAAGCAAGACTTGGGTCTCACGAAAAATTTTCAAACTTCTGGTGTAAAAAGCCAATGACTTGTTAAGAATACTGAATGCTTAGGGATGCATCAGGGTTGAGTGTCAGGTGCACAAAGGGGCACACTGTTCATTTACATTTGTCTCATTAAAAAGAAAAAAGAAATTATTTTATTACCACTGAAAAAAATCTATTTCGACGAAAGGTACTCTTTGATGTGTTCATTAAAGGATCTGTACACATACTGAACCCATGTCCCCAAAAGCCATACAATATGGGGTAGATTAAAATATATTGAACCCCATCTGGTGATTAGAAGAAATTGCAAAAATCACAGTCAACAAAAAATCTTAATTAAGTCTTTCTCAAGTTATTCTACCGAAAATATGGGTTGTCCTTGAAACCACACATTTCTGATATCATGTAGCAAAATAGCGACTAAAACAACAAGCTAACACAAGATGAGCGCTACAGCCATTATTATTAGTTGGAAACTGTGCTAAGAAACCAATAACCAGTTGCAATGTTATCACAAAAGACGATAATGTTCAGCAACATGCTACATTTATTATTTAAAAAAAAATTATAAAATAAACAGTACTTCAACCAAGTAACATACTGTACAGTCCATTACACTAACTGTAGGCTTTGTAGTTGCCAAGCAACGTAGCAACTTGCCACAACTATTCATTTAATAATAGCCAGCAAAGCATCAATATAGCAGGCTCTCATTCAGGTCCGGATCCATTATGCATGAAACGACCGCTTGCCACAGTCCAATCAATTCCTGATGGATAAAATCAAGTCCCATCTGTCTCACTGAATATCCTGTTTCACTCAGAAATAAGTCAAATGATGTAAGGATCACTTTCTGTGCACACACGCTTGGTTTTCATCTTTCTGCTGGATATCGACTGGCGAGCAGCGTTCATAGATTAAATTTGATATGATGAATATTAAACAGACACACACTAAGTGGGACAGAGAGACAAATATCAGTGGCGGGTGTCTGGGGTGCTATCAGATCACGAGCTGTAATTTAATATTAGAGTTAATATTGGGATTTACATTTATATTTATTTTATCGGCAACTTCCCGTCAAAGCGACCCACAAGACATATTACAGTAAATGTGAAAAGTTGTAAGGGTCCTCGGACACAGACATGGAGAGTTGAGACTTCTCCTGCCACTGAAAGCGTGAAGCGTAAAACAGAACGTATGCTTGTTCCAAAATCTATCCAAAAACTCAAACAAGAGTTACCGCCCATCCCTGACAGCAAATCGTTACTAAAAGCATATAATGGCAAACTTTGCCTTTCTCAAATGCCAACGCAGTGCCCAATGCATTAATAATGTGGATGTCACCCTGCTACTAATCGAACACTAATAAATATTAAAACGGCAGCCTGAGCCCCAAAACTAAAGCGATGTAATGCCAAACAGATGGGGCAGTACTGGGGTGTCAGGGTTACTAGGCTAGTTATAATTTAGTTTGTTGGCAAACAGCATATTTTTCTATTGATGGCCACTTAAAAGTTGCTGTGCTTTCTGACAACACAATTTATAAGCAAGAAATAAATTTTGATTATTTCATTATACTATAGTTATTTTGCAGTTATAGTACCAATCCAAATATTCATATTTTCATGCATTATATGAGCCAGGTGATTGGTTCAGAATCCAAGCTAGCAGTTAAAGCATATCTAAAATTATAAATATATTATAAAGTACAATTCCGTAAAAAAAAAACTGTCAAATTACGGCAGCTGGGGTGCCAGAAAAATAACGTAAAATAACGGGCACAAATATTACAGAAATTTTCCGTAATACAAAGATACATTTTTTTTCTGTAATTTTATATAGTAAAGAGTATCAAATGCATTTTGATTTTTAATGAACAAATAATGAGCAATTAATGATTTGACAAAAAAAGAAATTGAAATGAATGATAATGGCAATGAATGCATTTCCCCAAGTATTATAAACCTCCTCTGGTGGCTCTTAAACTGGAGCTACATCCACAACAATAAGGCTCCATATGATCTAACTGTTTTGACGGTCGTAAGGTAAGTGGATCATAAATTGAAGCTATACGCGATTCCTTTCGGATTTAAGTTAGAAAAATGACTGTTGAATCTCGGCACATATTCAGCAGTTTGACTCATAAATCAAATTCGCACGCTCTATTCTGATGAGCTTCTAATAAGTCCACAAGGAGCTCAGTCACTTCCTTAAATTAATCTTTTAATGGACTTTCCACCTTCTAAATTGGCCGGCTTCCTGTTGGCAAGACCGCAACGATTGCAGGGGTCATTTTTTCATGTCCTCCAGACAGATAAAATCAGCCGTTGAAGAAATGAGACAACACACACACACAGATGTGTTTGATAAATCGGCTGCTTTTCCAGGAAAGGAAAATGGAAGTCTTAATTTACAACCACCCGCTGGAGCAACGCTGTGGATAAATGCAACTCGCACCCCACACGCACACAAAGTCCCCATAGGAGCTCGGCTGATTGGCACGGCGAATGAATTCAGTGACCTACAATAATGTGAAATTCATTTGCGCAGACAGTGCAGCTCCGCATACTTCCGCTTTTCTATTCCAGATTAAGATCTATCGAGCCACTGGCCCATCTAATATACAAATCACATCAGACACACTGCCACTGTGCCGAAGCACCGGTGAAATAACAGGCAATTTTCTATCCTGTTTGCGAGAGAATTCCTATTTTATGGTTTCCATGGTCCTTGTATGGATGCATAAACAAATATTTCAAGAGGGGATTACAATTGTGCCACAAAATTTGTTTGTATATACACACTCACCTAAAGAATTATTAGAAACACCATACTAATACTGTGTTTGACCCCCTTTCGCCTTCAGAACTGTCTTAATTCTACATGGCATTGATTCATCAAGGTGCTGAAAGCATTCTTTAGAAATGTTGGCACATATTGATAGGATAGCATCTTGCAGTTGATGGAGTTTTGTGGGATGCACATCCAGGGCACGAAGCTCCCATTCCACCACATCCCAAAGATGCTCTATTGGGTTGAGATCTGGTGACTGTGGGGGCCATTTTAGTACAGTGAACTCATTGTCATGTTCAAGAAACCAATTTGAAATGATTCAAGCTTTGTGACATGGTACATTATCCTGCTGGAAGTAGCCATCAGAGGATGGGTACATGGTGGTCATAAAGGGATGGACATGGTCAGAAACAATGCTCAGGTAGGCTGTGGCATTTAAACGATGCCCAATTGGCACTAAGGGGCCTAAAGTGTGCCAAGAAAACACCCGCCACACCATTACACCACCACCAGCAGCCTACACAGTGGTAACAAGGCATGATGGATCCATGTTCTCATTCTGTTTACGCCAAATTCTGACTCTACCATCTGAATGTCTCAACAGAAATCGAGACTCATCAGACCAGGTACCATTTTTTCAGTCTTCAACTGTACAATTTTGGTGAGCTTGTGCAAATTGTAGCCTCTTTTTTCTTTTTGTAGTGGAGATGAGTGGTACCTGGTGGGGTCTTCTGATGTTGTAGCCCATCCGCCTCAAGGTTGTGCATGTTGTGGCTTCACAAATGCTTTGCTGCATACCTCGGTTGTAACGAGTGGTTATTTCAATTAAAGTTGCTCTTCTATCAGCTTGAATCAGTCGGCTCATTCTCCTCTGACCTCTAGCATCAACAAGTCATTTTCATCCACAGGACTGCCGCATACTGGATGTTTTTCCCTTTTCACACCATTCTTTGTAAACCCTAAAAATGGTTGTGCGTGAAAATCCCAGTAACTTAGCCTGGTTAGCCAGACCTACATCAAGATGTAAGGTCTGGCAACTCGTCACACAGACGGCTCAATCCGAGGGGCGGGATAAAAGTCCCTCAAAATGCCTCTGCACGCAATAGGATAGTGCTACGACCAATCAGAGCAACGAATTCACCGATTCAAAAGACAGCTTTTCGCCAGCAGCAGCCATTCAAGTGCCAGGGAACTCATTCATCATTATGTTAAGCCCGCCCCGCATACGCTATACACGATGTGATTGGCCTGACACAATTTTGGTTTTTGGAGCTCTTAAGTCTATGGAGAGTGCCTAGACTAAACCCTGGCTTCAAATATATTTTGCGGCCGCTAGGGTGCGTCTAGATTTCTAGGCTACCAGTAACTGAGCAGATTGTGAAATACTCAGACCGGCACGTCTGGCACCAACAACCATGCCACGCTCAAAATTGCTTAAATCACCTTTCTTTCCCATTCTGACATTCAGTTTGGAGTTCAGGAGATTGTCTTGACCAGGACCACACCCCTAAATGCATTGAAGCAACTGTCATGTGATTGGTTGATTAGATCATTGCATTAATGAGAAATTGAACAAGTGTTCCTAATAATCCTTTAGGTGAGTGTATATATATATATTAATAATAAAATTTTGTGGCACAATTGTAAACCTCTCTTAAAATATTTGTTTGGAACTATTATAAAATTAACCCACCTCCACGTTTATCTACGATATTTAATAAACTCCTACCGTGCACGCTAAACGAAATGTAATGTCAACAAATAAGACTTTTTCTTCAGATCAGATTTACTAATGATTTTCAATGAGTTTATTTTCTGTGGAACCCAGAGGCCATGCTAACATTCGCTTGTCTAATGATTTATGGAGGACAGATGGGGTCGAGTAGAGCTCTTCAGCTAATGGAACAGGCAGAGATGAAGGGAACGGTTCATCCTCAATAGTCCATGTAAACAGAATGCAGGGAACTCAGCAGTCGCCGTTCTATGTCGCCTTGACTCATGTGGATGTTTCTTTTGTTGTTGTTGTTGTTGTTGTTGTTGTTTTTCTCGTCTTTTTTCTCTCTCTTTAATGCAAATACACTTAAATACATCAATACCTTTTTAAACTGCAAGTGCAAAAAATATGAAATTAGGCTTTTTTTGCGATTGCTTTACAAAATGTACACTTATAAACACTACTACAATTCTGTAATAACCAGTGTAAACTAGATTTGTACTTTAATCCTGGTTTTCTGAGTTGGGGGTGTGATGATTAAAGTGTCATGGTAAAAGCAAATGTTATCGGTCTGGAGTGCGTTTCCCAAAAGCATTGTTAGCCGACTAACGCTGCAAATTCCGTTTTTATTAAAGGGATAGTTAACCTAAAAATGAAAATTCTTTCATAATTTTCTCATCATCATGTTGTTTTAAACCTGTATGAATTTCTTTTTTCTGATGAACACAAAAGAAGATATTTTGAGAAATGATGGTAAGCACACAGCTGATGGTAACCATTAATTTCCATAGTAGTCCCATAGTAGTTTTTATGAAAATGATTTGTCCCTTTTGACTGATTTTATCTGAAGAACATTGAAGAACTTGTGAAAACAATATATTAACAGATATATTCAAATATATAAAGCATCAGTCAAAGAAAGATATAAATACAAAATGGCTTCCCATATTTATTTCATTCTGACCCGATCACTTGAACAGATCACATTATCGTTATGACTTTGAACCTGTAAGTACTGCAAGTCCTCCTGGGATGCTCCTGAAGGCGGTAGGCGACTCAAGAGCTGTCCTTGAAAAATGACTCTTATGCCTCACAGACTCTGTGCACTAATTGTAAGAGGAGGTGAATTTTGGAGAGCAGTCAAGGTCTCTCTGTGGAAACGAACAGATGCGGCAGTTTATGTGTGTGAAGAAAGAGCATCAGAGAGAAGTAAATTCTCACTCGACTCGGCCTCTCGCCCCCGTCGCGCTCTTTTATCAACCCCTCACTTTCGCCTTGGCCTCGAAGGAAAATTAGGGGTGTAATGGGACTACAGAGGACAGAAAAGTTTAATACCAGATAGTGGTCACCTAAAAACCGACATTGCCACAGAGAGATCAACTCTACTCGCGCCCAAGCAGATGGAGAATGACTCAGCCACGTTCAACAGATCTGACCTTCTGGAATGATCTTTGCATATCATAAGCCATCGATCCACACCCAGCACTCCCTCAGCACATCTGCTGCCTACCATGCGCAGCGTTCACAAGCGTGCCGACAAGATTGAGAGCATACTGACTGTCTCATTTTCCTGCACAATGTGTTGTAACCATTGCAAAACCAAATAGTTTGCATGTTAAAGTATCTCCAATCTTCTCAAAAATCAAATAACTTAAAGTTTTAAAGGGCAGTGAATCAAAAAATCAATTTTAACTTATCCTTGTTACTGAAATATATGGTTTTTGGAACCAAGCCAAGAAAACGATCGGTTCAGAAATGTGCTGAAATGTGACATCAGATTAGAATTTAAACACCTCCTCCAAACCCAAAAGGCAACGACCACTTTTGCAGCCCTGCCCACAGCTTCGCGTGACACACGTGTGGGCCAGGGGCAAAACAAACGTATGCATTGTCTCAACAATCAGTAAACATGTCTTTAAAGATTGCCAAATGTTACCAAAATGACTTTTAACTCATTCACCGCCAGCCTTTTTGAGAAAAGTTGTCCACCTGCATTTTTGTGATTTTAACAAAATTTTCACAAAATTCCTTGCAGGAAAAATCATTTTCTATAAATATATACACATACAAATTATATCAAATTAAAGAACACACCCTCTGCTTTCAAACAAACAATAAACAAACAAACAAACAAACAAAATGGGGAAAAAACGTTTCATTATATATTTACTTTTTCTACTTAATTTAACCACTGAAATATGGATATTTCTCTTCAAAAATACAACATTTTGAGCAAAAAGCTTAAAAAATTGCGTTTTTGTAAAGGAATTTATGTTAGAGATCAGACTCAGAATGACTATCAAACATAAAGGCAGTTAAAAAAAATCATTAACTCTTTTTAACTTCCGTTTTTGATAAATTCGATTTGGCATCTGGTGGATAAAAGCGGTATTACACTTTCACTTTGAATTTCGTCCAAAAAGGCATATTTATTAGTTAAATATGAACTCATAAATGACGAGATAACTCGTCAATGGCGGTGAATAAGTTAAATACATTTTTCCTACACAAAAAGCAATTCCCGCACACTATCTGCTTGCTGAAAAATGTAATAATTGTTGCGTTGCAACGTTTCGATTGACTGATCTTCCTCAAGCAACTGTTGGAAGATCAGTCGATCAAAACGTTGCAACGCAACAATTATTACATTTTTCAGCAAGCAGATAGTGTGCGGGAATTGCTTTTTGTGTATGTTACGAGACTTTTTGTCTTCTTATCCTACGCACCCATCCATTCACTTCAGGTGTGCAATGCTAATTTGTTTAAATACATTTTTCCTGAAAGACTTTTATTTTGACGCAGTGATCTGCTATGAGTACCCATGGAAACGGAGTGTTCGGTTGTGGAAGAACACAGTCGCTGTATAACCTTACCATTGATCCTAACATTAGGAATGCATGGTTTAAGTTTGTTTTTAAAGAAGTGGCCAGCTCGCGTGGGCAGTGTTTGTTTACTTTGTGTACCGCGGATTCATTTGTAATCCATTAATAAAGGTGCAACAACTAACAATACGACTGTAATATAACAATAGAAATATACAAAGTTAGTCATAAGGAAGGACTTACGAGCCGCGATTTAGATTCTGATGCCCGCTTATTGTGTTGTATACAGTAATTTAGGCAAGTTGCGTTTGAAAGGTCCAACACTCAACAAAGCTTTTTCATCATATAACTATGGTGTTGTAGGCTATACGGTAATTTAGTCACGTCGAGTTTAAAGTTTTGTTCCTACTTTACGCATTGTCATTTATGTGTATCATCTTTAGCGCCCAGAATCACTTATATGTGTTCGGCTGCTATTTTTACACGTTTTAATGTTTTTAAAACCTTTCCCCACATGTAATGACAGGGAATGAAGCTATCCAATCATAGCAGTGGGTGTTTACGTCCAGGTCTTCAATGCGGCCTACCCCTTCAAACGAAACCATTTCTCACGACAGCATCAGAATCATATTACAAAATAGCCTAATACTTATTGCTTTTGATGTTTTTGAATGTAAAAACCACGCGAACATCATAAGTAGACCTCAGACAACAGTATAAAACAATAAATCAACAGGTTCATTGCCCCTTTAATGGGCACATATTGTGCAAAAGCCACTTTTACAAGGTGTTTGGACAAGACACTACAATGAAAAAAATCACCCACTCATTCTTTTATCATTTCTATTAAACCAAAACAGTCCCATTAGACATGCCATTCTGATTAACTTGTTAATGTGATGTCACACTGATAAAGCCCTGCCCACAGTCACGGACTGTCAGTCCTTCATTACCTGAGATACTATTGTCTCAGACTGTGCTTAAATGAAACGGAAAGCGCTCACTGTCTCTTTTGATAAGGGAGTGAGGAGCTGTAGCTCATTTGCATTTAAAGGTACAGATACGAAAACGGCACATTTTGCTCCCGCCAAAATAGGGGCATTTTGGACAAGCTATAATAAATGATCCGTGGGGCATTTTGAGATAAAACTTCATTGACACATTCTGGGCACACCTGAGACTTATATTACATCTTGTAAAATTGGTGCCCTTTAAAGAATATTAAAGAAAAATCCCTAGGTAGAAATCATACCATGATTGTTCATAAAAAATGTGCATAAATTCCAGCCTGGTCTCACTGTTAACACGTAGTATTTACACATAACTTTAAAAAACCAAAACATATTTTTTGTACGTTTACATAGATGCTAAAACGTACAATGTAGACGTATTTACAACATTTAAATGTACCATTATTACGTTTTTACAGCTAAAAAACGTAAAACTTTTACGTATCTTTCATTCCAAAAAGATTGCTGTATAATTTCCCTTGAACCATTTTAGCGATATGTTACCACCTAAATCCTAAACCTTACCCTAAACCCAAACTCTTTTTATACAAAATGTTTAAATACGTAATGTATTCTTTTTTATATTATGCAACGTAATGGACAAATATGTTTTAGTAAAATTTTTGTAACAATATAGCATTCTCAAGATATTTTAAGCCACTACAGTCCTACGCAAAACAGTTTATTAAAATCATTTAATGTTACTGTTACAAAAAGCATAACAGACAGACAAGTGTGATCACAATAACTTATTTGTTGCGAATATTAAAATCAGTACCAAAAGTAGTTAAAATGACGATGTGCTTCATCCAAGGTCCTCTCTGGAGTATATGAAGTAAAAATAAGTATTAAAGTTATTAATCCAAGAGAACGTTGATTCGGCTTCCCTCTGTCACGGCGCATTTTTTTTTTATTTCAAACGTACACCAACGGAAATGACGCAAATATGTCACATGGCATACAAGAGCCAATGAGCTTTTGATATCACTGCCATAAAGCAATGTGTCGTTAAACTTCTAGAGGCATGATATTTTAATTCAAATTTATATTAGCCTATAACGAACGCGCGATCTGACTTTACGGTTGCTTATGAGAACTCGGATCAAGATCGCTGGATAAAGGGCCGAATTTGGATCTGTTCCTCGCAATCCTATGAATTGTAAAGATGTGGATTACAGCAAATGAATAAAAGTAACATCTTCTGTGAATTTATGTTGTATTTAGGTGTAATTATTGCTTAGTAGTAATAATAACGTATTGCAAAGAAGACAGCATAGAAGAAAATGCGTTTTTGTGTGTCATGGCAAACAAACTAAATATTAAAAAATAGTTAAAAAAATACAGAAATGTTATTCATTTTAAATTTTTAAAATGTTCAATATTGTGAAATTCTCTGAATATCATAATAATTTCATTAGGTAAATGGGTAAACTGTCTTAAATAAAAGTCAGAAAATATGACTGAAAACATGTCATTAACTAAGAAAAACCCAATGCCCGCGATTTTAATATTTATAAATAGGAATAACTTACGTACAAATTTGTACGTTTGCAAAGCTGTAAATACGTAAATAATTTACTTATTAGCCCTGTCAAAACGTCAATATTATATGTTTCAGTGTGTTTTAAACGTAAGTAAATGTACGTATGATACAGCCACACTAAAACGTAAAAATACACACGTATTCTCATGAGATCACGTTAACAATTCAAACAAACACTGTGTTGATTTATTCCTTTAAATAGATGTAGCTAGCTTATTAATATTACACACTGCATATCTTCATGTAATGTTAATTACACAACAATGTCAATGCTGTAATGTAACTCTAAGGTGTGACCCAATTTTGTAACTTACTGTACACTAACAGCAAAATAAAATCTTTTTCCTGTGGTAGGAAGGAATTCTAGCTCAAAATATCTCAAAAGGTCAGTGTATTATAATGAGTATATAAGTATATAATAAGTCTCGCTTGTGGCCAGACAGGTCTCATGCATAGATGGGAAGATCTCCCTGTGCAAGCAGAAAATAAAAGCTCCATGCAGGAGATGTGCTAGATATCACAAATACAGCCCAACAGCTAGTTAAATGATCTTACCATTTAGTGTGGGTTTAAACCAGATGTGAGTTCAATGATTTGCGCGAGTAGATTACATACAAAGTCAATGCAAAGACGCGATCAGACGGGTCCTCGCGTGGGGCGATGTGAATGACGCTATATGGGTGGGGCGTTTGCTGTGAAAACACGCGCTATTCGCCTTAAACATGTTTTCGCCCAAGTTGAAAATATTCAACTCGAGCAAAAAATTTGCATGACACTAAGTTAAATCCCGCGAGTAATCTAGAGCGAGCAACGCAATGCGATTGCACGCTTCACGTTTGGTGTAAACCCACAGTTAGACCTTGAAACCACTCATTATAATCTTATGCTGCGTTTACACCAGCCGCGGTAGAGGCAGCAAGCTTGGGTGAATTTACATAGTTAAGTCAATGCAAAGATGCGATTAGGCATCCTGCGGGCCGAATGGCGGGAATTGAGCGTTGGCGCGGGAAACGCACGAGTTAAAAAATCTGAACTTCGGCGGATTTCCGCGCCGCGTTAACCAATCAGGACCTTGCTGTAGTAGTGACGTGATTACAGGAAGCGAGACAAGTCTCAGCAGAGTCGCAGAACCCCCGAATTCCATTAATTTCCGCGTGAATGTCTCGAATGACTAGAATTTCACACGAGGCTTTCGCGCGCGAATGAAGAGAGTGAACTCAAATGTTCAAAAGTCTAACTACGCGCGAATAGCGCATTTTTTGCTGCCTCTACCGCGAATGGTAGACATTAGACAGGAACACAAATAAAACACTTTTGTGTCTGCATGAAAAATCACAACATCTCAATTGGTAGAGCAATCAAACCTAAAAGAACGTCTTTATCCTTGCAGAATAAACTATATATAAATATTTTATAAAATATAAAATTACACCCTCATGAAAAGCATTCTGGGAACAAGAAATTCTCATCAACCTTTACTTGTTTTTCCTTCAGATAAATAGTTTGTCTAAAACATTAAAAAATCCATCTACTGGGCTTTCTTAAGTTTTTTTAAGCATGAAGTTTGCAATTCAAAATCAACTGGACAGTGATGATGACAACAGTAAGTTTTGCATACCAAGTGGTCTTTTCTTTTATTTATTTATATATATGTATAAAAGAAAAGACCAATTGGTATATAATATATATATATATATATATATATATTAGGGGTGGAACGATACATGTATTCGTTTCGAACCGAATCGGTACGGGGGTCACGGTTCGATGCACGAATTTAAACGGAGAATACACGGTATGAAAATTAAAAAAAACTTGCGTGCATTATAATTAATGTAATGCGGAACTAATGTTAGATACGCGGGTTCTTTATGGACAGCTAATCTGTTGCCCCGCTTTAGCTCTGAAGCTCTGATTGGCGCCGATGCAGCCGAGCTCCGCCTATGTATGCGCTCTATCAGAGCCCGTCTACATTCTCTGGCACTCTGCAGTTTTTTGTCAGGTTGACGGTCGAGTGAGTGAGTGAGTGAGTCAGAAAGCAGCGACAGCGAGTATGGCAAATGGTGGTGAGGATCTGCCGGCCTCTTTAAGATCGCAAGTTTGGGAAAACTTTAGTTTTCCAGTCAGTAGTACAGGCGAGAGAGTGGTGGAAAAGACGAGAAGTGTGTGTCAGCGTTGTCAGCAGTTTTTGGGTATGTGATTGGAAATACATCAAATCAGGGCTCTCAAGTCACCCGCATTCACCACACGCATTTCAGTTCACAGGCCACACCTTGTATTTCTCACGCTGAGAAGTGGGAGATAAATTGTCCTGCTCTTTATATATTTTTTCTATTTTTATAATTAATGGACAAAGCGCAGGCATACGCAGAGCAGTTCTGTCGAGTTCAGCTGGTTTCAGTTTTTTAAGTGTGCTGAACTTCACGCAGCGCCATAAGCGTCAGACTACCGCGAGAAATCTTGCGGAGGAGGCTGATTTAAATCGCTCTCGCGTTACTCTGACGTCATCCTCTTGTTGTTTCTTGCAGCGCCTGATGAAGTCGTACACACCTAATAATGCATCCTACAAGCCTACATTTGTTTGTTCTTTAGTAAATTAATATGAAATAAATGTGCTAAAATGTCATTTAAAAATGTATTTAGGTAACTTGTAATACATTTGAAACCCATCTTTGTATGAAAGATGAGTACAAGTTTATAGATATGTTAAATGCATTTCAGTTCATATTCATGACATCTCACAATAACACAGATAAGGACACCTATGGTTTTAAGATTATCTTAAGTACTAAAAAAATTTGCCTTCTGCATTTTTGTTTTGCTTTTCCCTCCATTGTACCGAAATTTAAACCGAACCGTGACGTCTGAACCGAGGTACGAACCGAACCGTGACTTCTGTGTACCGTTCCACCCCTAATATATATATATATATATGTAAGCAATAAGGTACGAGAGGCTGTGCTGTATCGTGAATAAGTAACGGCTGAAGGGCGTTGTTAGGCACGACGCGAAGCGGAGTGCCTGCAACCCCTTCAGCCGTTACTTATTCACGATACAGCACTTGCCTCGAGTACCTTATTGCTTTTATAAAACGGTTACCACACAATATTAAAGTAAAAAAAAATATTAGTGCAACTTTCATGAAGTTAAATCAATAAAAGCATTCCTTCCGCTAGAAAAAAATAGTCCCTGACTGCGAACAATAACAAGAAAGCTCAAATAAAAACAACAAACTGTTCTCAAACTTTGTCTCATATGTTTATGTGTTGCTAAGGGTGTTGCTAAGGGCGCAGTGATATTAAATAGAACTGTTGAAGCGGTCATAGCAGTGTTTTATGATGAATAAAGCACACCTATTGACCAATCAGAATCAAGGATTGGAACTAACCGTTTTATAAATATGTATAATTTTATAATAAATATATATATATGTGTGTGTGTGTGTGTGTGTGTGTGTGTTTTTTTTTATTTGTGTGTGTGTGTGTGTGTGTGTGTGTGTGTGTGTGTGTGTGTGTGTGAGTGTGTGTGTATACACTCACCGGCCACTTTATTAGGTACACCTTACTAGTACCGGGTTGGACCCCCTTTTGCCTTCAGAACTGCCTTAATCCTTTGACAAGGTACTGGAAACATTCCTCAGAGATTTTGGTCCATGTTGATAGGATAGCATCACGCAGTTGCTGCAGATTTGTTGGCTGCACATCCATGATGCGAATCTCCTGTTTCACCACATCCCAAAATTACTCTATTGGGTTGAGATCTGGTGACTGTGGTGACTCATTGTCATGTTCAAGAAACCAGTCTGAGATGATTCACGTTTTATGACATGCCGCATTATCCTGCTGGAAGTAGCCATCAGAAGATGGGTACACTATGGTTATAAAGGGATGGACATGCTCAGAAACAAAACCCAGGTAGGCCGTGGCATTGACAAGATGCTCAATTTGTAATAATGGGCCCAAAGTGTGTGAAGAAACTATTACACCACCATCACCAGCCTGAACCATTGATACAAGGCAGAATGGATCCATGCTTTCATGTTGTTGACGTCAAATTCTGACCCTAACATCCGAAAGTTGCAACAGAAATTGAGACTCATCAGACCAGGCAACATTTTTCCAGTCTTCAACTGTCCTATTTTGGTGAGCTTGTGCAAATTGTAGCCTCTTTTTCCTATTTGTAGTGGACATGAGTGGTATCTGGTGTTGCTTCTCTTCTGCTGTTGTAGCCCATCCGTCTCAAGGTTGTGCGTGTTGTGGCTTCACAAATGCTTGGCTGCATACATCGGTTGTAACGAGTGGTTATTTCAGTCAAAGTTGCTCTTCTATCAGCTTGAATCAGTCGGTCCATTCTCCTCTAATCTCTAGCATCAACAAGGCATTTTCTCCCACAGGACTGCCACATACTGGATGTTTTTCCCTTTTCACACCATTCTTTGTAAACCCTAGAAATGGTTGTGCGTGAAAATCCCAGTAGATCAGCAGTTTCTGAAATACTCAGACCAGCCCGCCTGGCACCAACCAATCATGCCATGTTCAAAGTCACTTAAATCACCTTTCTTCCCCATTCTGATGCTCGGTTTGAACTGCAGCAGATCGTCTTGACCATAGATATGTATAAAGGCTAGATGTCTTGCCTCACTGCTGGCCAATTGAGTGGAACGTCTGCATTTTGGTGGCCATCTTACGACAGGGCGCTCGCTCACTCGTAGCATTAAGTTTTAATGATGTAGGTACTTTTAAATGACCATAACTTGCTTAATTTTTTACCGATTTTCAAACGGTTTGGTTTGTTATAAACGTCAAAGATGTACACTGCATACTTATACTAAAAATAAAATAAAAATTCATGAAACATGTTCAGAATTACAGCCACGTTAATAAAGTTTGTAAAAAATTAAACCGTTTGTGAGTGTGTATGTATATATATATATATATAAATATATCTCCATTTGATTTTTGATTTATTCATCCTCCCTGCTTTACTGCAGCAACAGTATTGTGTTACTGGATGAATCTGTGCAAAACATAAATAAATAAATAAATATAAAATATTTATATATTATAAAATATTATAATTGCTTAAGGAAAAGGAGCCCTGTTTAAGGACCATAAAGATTTTTACATTGGTACATTACTTTCATGACAATTAAGCACACAAACAAAATCGAAGCCGAAAACAAGTCGCCCGCTGAGCTCATTTACGCAGAACCTAAAATGTAAACATACTGACATCATTAAATCGTTACACTTGCTTAAACGCGATACTGTGCTGCCTCGCAACCAAAGAAAATGCAAATCTAGCTTTAAGGCTATCATTTCATATTACTACAACGGTACAAATACTGCCATCAAGCCTGGAATAAAGGAATAATAAAAACAGGTGTATTGAAATATATGTGAGGCGTGTGTTTATAACATTACCTGTCAGCCCACCATAACAGCACAGCACGAGAGGAAATTTAATTAGACAGAAATGACAATCTGACTATAGAGAAACACTACTGCTAACAGATTTGGATTTTTTTCCCTTTCTGAAATCTTAAATCATCTGACAGAAATGTCAAAACCTGGCATGCTACCATATGCAAATATCCCTTAGTGAATAAGCCTCACCTATATTTATTATTATCTGTTTGGCAATCACTGCATCCAAACAGCCATATTTCTACTGTCAGTGTCGTCAAATCGAGAAAAAAAAATCCTATACTGACAGTATAAAGCTTTTTTGTTGACAATCCCTTAGTGGAGCTTAACATAATAAGATGATCATGAATTCCCAGATCCAATCAGCTCAAGTGTTTCTTGTTCTTCGGCAATAACAACACGAGAGTTCACTAACAAGCTAAGCGCTAACAGCTCACTCTTTTATTTTTATTACAGACTAAAGTTGAAATCGCTCAGCGTAAATTGGCGTGTTTGTGAAGTGTGAACGCACCCGTGGCGTAATCACGGTCGAATAATTATTTGTTTGTCCGCGAATTGGTCTCAATCACACCGCTGCTCTTGGGACGAGTACGCATGTGACAGTGATTTTCAATTGCATATTTACTTCGTGACCTTAATCATCCTCATTTTACAGACTCGATTAAGTCGTTTCACCTTTGAAAAGCTAATCGGAACGACTGTGCTGATGGGTGCGGGGAAACTAGCTGGTTAATGGTGCAATAACTCGCTTTCCCATCTCCCCCATACTTCTAAACACCACATAAACACTTCATCCCTTAAATTATTTCTATCTAGAGAAAATTTCAGCTAACGCTTTAGATTATATCATGTTTTGCTTGGGATTTTAAAGTGCGTGGCCCTGTTATTAAGGCTATAGAATGTGTTTTGATATAGATTTTTTTGCACCAGAATCTACCATTTTAAATAATATATGTCTGTTTCCATGTCTCTATGTTTACAGGAAGAGTTTAAAAAAATGCATTAATTATTTAGCCTCCATATGCTATTTCAAACCTGGTAGCTGTTATTTATTCACAGTGTACAAAGGGGTGAATTTAGTTTTTTTTTTATAATAAATAGCATACATATCATTTTTATTTTTGGTTTAACTGTACGTTTAAGAAGGATATTAGATGTCCCTTACTATAAAAACAAGGTAGTGATTGATTTGAGAGAGTGCTGCACAGCGCGTAATGTGTTTTGCGTACTGCCAGATTGCTCTCGGTCTTAAGACCAAAAATACCCTCACCTCTACATTGTCCAAATATCATGCGCGCCTGCTGAGAAGACCACTGATACCATTTACTGTGTCCGTGAGAAACATTGCTTTCACACACACAAACCTAAGATGTATAAAGTGCACACAGACACGCGCATACAGTGCAGCTAGCATGACAGATAGCAGTTGCTCACACACATGGCCAAAGAAGACAAATCCACACAAGAATGACCTGCTGGTGGGTCAATGTAAGATAACAACTCTACAAACACAAAGGACAACGTGCAGTGCAACATAAGCAGTATTACAAGCCGATTATATTAAATATAAATGCACCATTTATAGAACTGAAAAATCTTAGTTAACGAAAACATTCAAGTTAAATGAACTTAAAATTATCAGTACATGTTGTAAGGAATATCCATAATCCCTTGTGCCTGAACATTTTGATTAGTTATGCTTTATAACAGAATAAGTAGTGATAAGAACTTTAACTATTTAAATATTTGTTAATAAAGTGTCATAAAGGTTTAAGCTCTTATATTATTGATATTGTTTTGTTGTAAAAGATAACTTTGTGAAATGCGTCCAGGATTTGTCTGGGATCGTTTGATTTTTGGTTTATTCACACTCAGGAAGAACGTGACCTCTTAAGTAAATTCAACGTGTCCAGGTTTACAGTGTATTTATGAATATCAGCTAACGTCACTCACATCTGTAACTTGTCTTTCGCCATTTTAAGTACCTGAAGTGGTCGCAAAAGAACTAGAAGCTATGCCTTCAATTTGATGTGAGCTATTTTTACAACACTAAGAAGGCTCGACACAACATGATACTTTGCTGAAGTATCGCCTGTGTCTCTACACGTGAACTCGAGCATTGAGAACATTGTTTGTGTACACAGAGTTTACTAAAAAGAAGGTTTGAACAACTGACTTTGGTTGATTTGGCGTCCGCTCGCCGCCATCTTGCCAGTCAAGATGTATCGATCTCCGAATGCGACGTAAGGAGGGAGGGATAGCTCCTAAAGCATAGTTCAATATATGCACGGATAATTTGTTGTTTTGTCGCAAGTGAAAAACAATATTGACCTTCTAGTTTAAAAAGGAGCCTCATATGAGATTCATTCATTCGCATTCGGAGATTGATTCTTTATGTCTGGGAAAGAAGGCGAGCGGACACCATAACAGCCAAAGTCAGTTGTAAAAAAACCTTCTTTTTAGTAAACTCTGTGTACACAAACAATCTTCTCAATGCTCATGTTCATGTGTAAAGATCCAGGTGATACCTCGAGCAAAGTTTCATGTTGTGTCGTTCTTAGTGTTGTAAAAATAGTGGTAGTTCGGCATGGATATGTACACTAAATGTTGCCTTAGCTACGGCAGTTCATTGGACCGAATACGTCAACTAGAGCCACCATCTTGAAACAGGGGAACCCCGCATCAGCGTCATTGTAGGCAATGGTGTAATGGAAATAAAATCACCATAAATCATCATGAATGCGATTTTCTTGGTTTTCTTTTGGTTCGTTTCAACAGTCAGACATGTATTTAGCATTGAGTCAAGAAAAAATAAAAGTTTTGATATTTTGAAAATCTACTTTTTTTAATGTATATTGTTAGTATAATGCATAGTGTTAGTAGGACTAACATCCATACGCAGCACAAAAGTCTGGCATCGTCCATGAATTCAAAGTACAGGCGGAGATAGCAGCTTTACCTAGCTACGTCCTATGACAAGACCCCTGTTACAAGATGGCGGCGGCTTAGAACCCATGCTTAGAACCCCAAGGCGACACCTCGTGTGTATACATCTATGGTAGTTCAGTAGCAGCGGACAGCGGCTGGAAGAATGCATCAGGATCGAGTAGGCATCACACCATAACCAAGATTTTTTTTTCTAAAGTAGCGTTTCTTTTCATGACAGTCGAAGTGTGAAATGTTGTCTTTTGTAGCCATTTCCCATATCCGTAAGAATCATAGACAATAAAAGATAAGAAATCCGTAAATCGTAGCAAGCTAGCCAATGCTTGTCAGTAGCCTACTGGTACTCGGTAGGTACTCAAGATGGCGGCAGGCAACTGGAATGACATAAAGGGTACGCCTATTACTTATTTAGGTACAGATATGTATACATTTGGTACCAAGATGTATCTCTGAGGTATTAATATAACCTCTTTAGGTGCCAAGGTGTACTTACCACTCAGAGCTGGCACCAGACCATAACTAACAGGGGGGCATGTGGCTTCCAACGTGGGGCACGCAATAGCAACAATAACTTGCAAAAACAAGTCATTAAAACAACAAATACAGTGCAAGCACACACTCATACAACTAGTACAGACTGTCAGCTCATTTCCCATATAAAGTGCAAAAGATCACAAACTATGCGCAAAACTATTTTGAACTCGACCGCGGCGTGAGCGCAGGCTGCTGCGCTCGTGCTTTGCTCAACGCAATAACAAACCGCCCTCGTGCGGCGCAAGCCATTGAAATGAATGGGTTTCATAGCGCAGCGCACACCGCATCCTAAAAGCAGCTTTACCATAATCACGTCGCAATGGTGTTAACGGTCTATCCACACTTCACATTTAAGCTTACGTAAACTAAACAACACTAACTTACCTTTAAAATAGCTGAAGGCTGTGTGTACGAACATTAAACTTCCTTAAAACAGTGTCCTGTAGATTTGAAAATTCCACCTCAACCTCTAATCTCAAGAGTTTGAGCCAGCCGGTGTTTGCATGAAGTCAGATGAAGCAGGCGGTGCTGGTTCGTTCTAAATGTTCTAATATCTATATTTTACATGATCCATAAAATGCCGCAAAAAACACGTCACAAATATGCTAAAGACGTAAAGACGCATGAGACGCTACAATACATCCAATCAGAGAAACTGGTCTATTTTAATTAAAGAAAACATATATCAACTGTATTTTCCTCATTTGATTACATTAAAAGTCATGAAACATTCAATGTTTCATTTATTTTAATTATTCTTGATATATATTAAATTGATAAAAAACTTAGTAGGGGGGCACAACAACCTGTTTGGGGGGCACGGCCCGGGACTGCCCCCCCTTGACGCCGACCCTGTTACCACTCCAGTGAAAGCTAGTTCATTGTGCATTAACTTTACCGTTTACCATTTTAACTTGTTTTTGAAAAAAAGTAAACATTAAAATTAAAATGTACTGTTATTAAATAATTAATTAGTAATTCATGTTAACTAATGTTGTAAATTGTAGTTCTGCTTGATACAACATCTATTGCCATGTTTACGGTTTATTTAATGTCAAAACGGCTGATTTATATACACAAAAATCGTGAGAAACAGTTTAATGATTGACAGCTCATGTTCACAGCTGACAGAAAATAGCACGCAGGTTGATTGACATGACAGAGCGGCTATAGCCGAGCTGTGTTAAAGATCTGTAGGAAAAGCTTTTGCTAGGTCAAGTGCTCTCCTGTGATGTGAATCAAAGATTTTCAACTCTTTCAGGTCAAATCTGTGCAGCAATGGATTTATTACAGCTTAGCAGACTTTTCACTATTACACAAATCTAGATTAGAATGCATTTTAATAAAATTGCCAAATAAAAAGTATTTTAGAGATTTAATTAAAATGACCTCAAATTAAAAATTGCCCATCTTTATCTTTGCAGGTTTATTTGAAGTGCATGGTGAGGAGACTGCAAACTATAAATAACAGACTAACGAGAAAACAAGTCAGAAAACATTGTCGTCATTACTCCAATCTTGCTATCCTCTTTAAATACAATCTCAGATATCAACACTAAGCAGCATGTTACATCAAATTAAAAGCGCTTAGTTAATGCCAAGTCACCATGTTAATTTGTTTCTATTTATTTACCGTGTAATGGAGGTCTTAAACTGTGTCCTACATTTACATTTATTCATTTAGTAGATGCTTTCATCCGAAGCGACTTACAAATGAGAGACCATTTAACATTTTGTCAAAGGTTTAACATAAGTAATATTTTTAAAGGCTGCACATTTGTACTGGTTGCTACACATTACATTGGATATACATTGATATCCCTTATAAGGGAAAAATTAAGAAGATACATTTTGGTTAGACTAGTCAGTTACCAATTCTCACTTTAACTAGTTAGCTTGCATATTGCCTATTACAGGTAGCTTGCATATTGGCTATTAAGAACATTTTAATACGTTGTTCTGCATAACTGTATTGTACATCCCTTAATCCAATCCCAAACTACTACAACAACAATCTTATTAGCTACCCATTAGCAGTAAATTAGGAGTTTATTAAAATTCATTTTAATAATCAATGTGTATTCCCCATACTGAAGTGTTACAAAAAAATCCTCAGCTAAACGGTTGTGTTAATAGCACACAAGCAGTAACCCCTAATCCAACTATATGGCTAGTGCCTATTTAGCATCATCTGCCTTTCGGTAAACCAGGTGGGACTAGAATTAAATGTTTATTACATTGCATAATTAAAATTCATGAGCCAAGCAAATAAGTTTTATAATTGCCCTCCCCGCACATTCAGATCGTGTCTGTGCCACTTTAGTTTTGTAATTCAACCTTTTCATTCATTTTGCGCGCGGGGTTTATGTTCCCCATTTTTCGGACTATAAAAACTCATTCACTTCTCGGCCTATGGGCGCTGGTCACCTCTCCGTGAGATCAATTCAAAGCCGACGGCATCAAATCCATCAACAAATAACTATGCAAATAAAAATCAATGGCCCACCAACAAGAAATCACTCGCTCTTCAATTAAAGCCCGAGCCGGAGCGACGCGGGAAAGGTTGAGCTCAACCGCATTAATACAGTAACAAGTCCCTCCTGCAGGAGAGCTACATAATAAATCACTTCATGCTGAAATTTAATGTTTATTAGAGGTGATGAATTCTTCATGAATTTCATTAAATAATGTCAACCATTTTCCTAATTCATGCAGGGCTATCCTCCTGAGACTCACATATTGAGATCCAAAAATCTCCACTATAACACATAAACTTCATGTCTTTATAACATTACATGTCACAGTTGTATCCTTTTAAAGACTGTAAGGGATTAAACTTAAAGCGATACTCCAGCCAAATATCGAAATTAACCCATAATGTACTCACCCTCAAGTAATCTAAGATACATTTCCATCATCCTTCACACAAACACATTTGGAGTTATTTAAGTTAATGTCCTTGATCTTTGAAACTTTATAATGGTAGAAAACAAGGATCAGGGAACAACTTATGACTTTAAACTCCCAAAAAGTTGCATTCATCCTTCATAGAAGATATCCACAAGGCTCCAATGGGTAATAAAGGTCTTTTCTGGGTAATCAATGTGATTTTGTAATAAAAATATTAATATTTCAAACGTATAATTCCGTAACAATGCTATCTTAGACTTACGCAAAAGTTTTGGTGCGCTATTATAAATTGCTGTGTTTTGGGTGTAAAGTGCAATAAACCAATGAGAGTCTCATCTCTCATCCACTTTAAAAGCCAGTTGTGCTCGCACCATTTAAAATATTGAAATGGTTATTTTAAGCTTTGGTTCTCTTCGTTATTTCAGTAATGGATTAATAAGTAAAATAAGCAATGTTTTGATCGCTGTTAAAGTATGATCCATCATCACTGTAATCTCAAAAAGTTTTTTATAAGAATAGTTTATAAATATGCAAAAAAAAAAAAAGGTTTACATAAGTAAAAATACTTTATATTTGTACCAAACAGGAGATAAATAATTTACATACATACTGGGACAGCGCCATAAGTGCTTTGAAAAAAATTATGTTAAAATGGTTCTCATCTCACCATATCCAAAGCTACAAAGTCATCATATATAATAAATCCTTGTGGTAACATTTAAAAACATTTCCAAATAAATGCAATATAAGCACTTTTTAAAAGAAAAAAAAAACAGGTTACAGGTAAAGCAGCTCTTCACACTGAAAGTCATGTAAACGTCCCTCATTTATGTCCATAAGACTCAATAATAATAATCTTTTACATTTTAATCCTTTAATTTTTTATATTTAAAAACAGTTGTGTGCTGCTGCGCATCCATGTGTGTGATAAGCAAACACGCTTTGTTGCCTCGTTTATAGGCGCATATTACTAACGTGCTGTTTAGATGACAAAAACAATATTGCGCCATTAACATAGACCAGGTTTTAGTTGGTCAGTGGGTAGTCTATTTTAGTTGCCTCAAAATAGCAACACGTCGCCAACAACGTGCCTGAACACACCTCGTTTTCAACAGAGGTGGAAAGTAACGAATTACATTTACTCACTTTACTGTAATTGAGTAGTTTTTTTGTGTATTTTTACTTTTTTGAGTAGTTTTTAAAATCTGTACTTTTACTTTTACTTAAGTATGTTTTATTTAAAGTATTGTACTTCGCTACATTTTAAATCATATCCGTTACTGAGTAAAAAAATTTTTAAAAAGCAAGGTGATAAAGACGCGCAACGGATGTAAATGGGCGGGGCCCGGGAGAACGCGCAAAAAGAACCATGGAGACGGACGAGACAGGCGCGCGCTAATGCAGACCCGCCTCAGTTCAAATCTTATGAAAGAAACCCCTGGTCATATTTAAGCGACCACTTTCCACTGACGCGAAGCGAGTGTTTCATTTCTATGAAAGGTAGGATTCATGCTCTTAAGTATGAAATTGCACGACGCGTATTTAATACATGCGCATTATCTTCCGAGGTCTAGCAGCTTCGCGTCAAGTCAAACACAACTTCAAAACGTCCTCGAGAATGCGCAGGTCATTAGACATTGCAGAGAGAGAGAGAGAGAGAGTGAAGAATAAAGGTCATCAGGTACCCAGGTCAGGGAAAGTAAGTAGATAATAAACGTGTCAAATGTATATAGACATGGCACTCATCTCATTATATGCTCATTTAAACTATATATAGTTTAATAAAATAATGTATGTTACCAGCAATACATCAATTACAACCTTACTATAGTGATTGTATTTACAAGCTGCTGACCACCTTCAAAAGTGCATAACTCACATGTAAAAATCATTAAACAATTCCATAAATGTTTCTTACTTTAAAAAAGCTTTTTATTTTATTAACTTTTTGTTATTGCACTTTAATTGTAAAGATGTTTCTACAATTAAAAACAACTAGTTTGAGATGTATATTCCCTTGTCGTTTTTGAACTATACTAGAATCCTCCACCTGTTCCCGCTGTAAAAAAAGTAACTTTTACTCTGAGTAAAGTTAAAATGACTTACTTTTTACTTTTACTTGAGTAGATTTTTAGACAAGTAACTTTACTTTTACTTAAGTAAAATATTATTAAAGTAACTTTACTTTTACTTGAGTACAATATTTTAGTACTTTTTCCACCTCTGGTTTTCAAGTCAGCACACCCATGGGTGCACAAATGGGCGCAAATGCATTTGCTATTTAAACAACGTGGCAATGATAAATGCATCGGGCTGAAACTAGTAAAAAACACTTCCGTTGCGCTGCATTGCACCAGGTGTATGATAGGGCCCTTAAAGCAGGGGTCTCAAACTCAAACTGGCTTGGGGCCATTTCTGAGACATTTCATCAGAGGGCCGCAGAACTATTTTAACGTTCAAAAAAGTACAATATTTCTTTAAAATATTTTTTAATGTATAATAATACTTGAAAATATATAAACAGTGTTTTTTTATTTTTTTAATATACGTTATTTTATAAAAGTAAATATTTTCTTAACCTTATTAGGCTTTGAATTATTAACTAAGGCCTATTAAAACTAACAAATTTAATTCCTATACATTTATAAACTATTATAAAAAATGTACCAACAGTAAGTGTTTCTGTTTTTATTTATTTTTGACTGTTTTCAGTCATAGTATTGACTTTATAATGTTCCTTTTTGTTATTCCACCATTTTAATGAATTTGCTATTATATTTAGAAAAATATTAATAAGTGAAAGTGATCCTAAAACATTTGGATGGGTAACGTTAGTCAATGTTACATAAGCTAGTTGGACAGTAAAAATAAATAATACTGCTCTATGTATAAGCAAGCAAGATAATAATGTATTATACTTCATATATATTTTATATAGAAGTGTACATACTTGTATCCTCTGTAATTTCTCCTCATCTTTCCTCTTTTCCTAACCTGGGCACTTGCATGGGTCATTTTCTCATCCGTAGTTTAATATTAAACTGTTGCACTACATCTCCCACTGCGGTGTCTCCATTAGAAGCTGTGACTTGATGTGAACTAAGGTAACCCCACAGCAGCTCTTCTCTGAGTAACAGAGTATCCACCCGAAAGTAACAAATCTTCTCTGGACAAATTCTACAAAGTCGCGATCAGATGAACTGATCGCATTGGGACAATGATATGATTGACGCGAGAGGAATTAAAATCCGATCACGCATTCCGTTACCCTCGCCATCACGGAGCGCGCGCTCGTGGCTGCGTAGCAACGGGTGACGCGACCCCACGCTGCGCAACCTCCGCTCCCAACCAAACACTTTGAAAAGTAAACATACTTTAAGAAACGCCTCGACTCGTTTTAACTCGCGTTGTTAGACGCGACATGTGACCGGACCCTTAAACGTTTAAATAAAAAAACGAATTTAAATAAAAATCTTTCTGCGGGCCAGATTACGTTATATTGTTGAAAGGTGACGCGGGCCGCAGAGAGGGGGAGGGCGGGCCGCAAATGGCCCGCGGGCCAGGAGTTTGAGACCACTGCCTTAAAGGAATATTCCATTTTCTTAAAAGAAAAATCCAGATAATTTACTCACCACCATGTCATCCAAAATGTTGATGTCTTTCTTTGTTCAGTCGAGAAGAAATTATGTTTTTTGAGGAAAACATTGCAGGATTTTTCTCATTTTAATGGACTTTAACTCTTTCCCCGCCAGCGTTTTTTAAAAAAGTTGCCAGCCAGCGGCAGCGTTTTTCATGATTTTCACAAAAGTTTAATGCCTTCCAGAAAATGTTCTTCTTCAAATATATAAACATACAATATACCAAATGAAAGAACAGACCCTCTGCTTTCAAACAAAAAAAAACGTTTCATCCTACTGTCACAGGTGACGTTCTAAATGAACAACGGGCGGAACCCGGCTTCCACATTTGATTTGGACGACGGGCGGAACCCGGCTTCCACATTTCATTTCCGGGGTTTCCCCGAAGTCAAATTAAGCCTGATCACGCTCAGGTGGGGCAAATTAACACAGCGGTTGTTAATAGGCTGACAAGGAGAAGAGTCAGGGTATAAAAACACCTTGCAGACATCAAACGGGGTGTCGTTGGCATACGTTGTGTACGTTGTGTTGCTGCTTTGCAGACGGATCACGCTGGTCGGATCGCTCTCCTGGGGAAGAGAGTGAGAGACAGTCAGCGAACGTAGGGGTATTGTGGAGTTTATGTAAGGGAGAGTGGACACAGAGCCGTCGAGAGCACCGTGAACAGAGGTTATTGGCAACTAAGCGTGAGTAGCCGCTGTGATACTTCTCTGCAAATGTCTTGTTTGAAAGATTACCCTGGTGTGTGTTCTTGTGTTTCGTGAGGTCCCTGGCCCCACTGGAGAGGAGAGCGTGGGTGAGCCGTGGTTGACCAGAAGCGTGGACGAAACACCGGCCGCCAGTAAACCAGTGGCCCTGTGGGAAAGAGGAAGTGCAGGTGAGCCAGGGAAGTGATAACCGACACGCCGGGCTTGTGAATACCATACATCTCTCCCTCCCTTGGGATCCAGCTGTTGCCCAACCGATCTCTCGAGGTCGTCGTGGTCAGGTGGCAAGGACGATTTAAAGAATTCACGTGACGTGGTATAAGAGTGCTGTGGGTGAGGTTCACTGATTGATGGTGTTTACGCTTGACTTGCTGTGCGTATGCTGTGCTTATAGCGTTCGAACTGCCCAGCCTCCGACGAGACGCGAGATGGTGACATCTGTTGCGGCCTGAATCCTATAGAGAGAGAGAGAAAATCAAGCTTTGCGCCCGGGGCGTGACCACGAGAGCTTCGGCTACTACCTACCTGAACCAGTGAAGCTCCGTGTGGGAACGAGGATCCCCCGGCACTGTGAGTAACGCAGCCTGTGCAATAACCTGTTCTGTGCTTATAGCAGCAACCTACCTGAACCAGTGGAGCTCTGTGTGGGAACGAGGATCCCCCGGCACTGTGAGTAACGCAGCTTGTGCAATAACCTGTTCTGTGCTTATAGCAGCAACCTACCTGAATCAGTGGAGCTCCGTGTGGGAACGAGGATCCCCCGGCACTGTGAGTAACGCAGCCTGTGCAATAACCTGTTCTGTGCTTATAGCAGCAACCTACCTGATCCAGTGGAGTTCCGTGTGGGAACGAGGATCCCCCGGCACTGTGAGTAACGCAGCTTGTGCAATAACCTGTTCTGTGCTTATAGCAGCAACCTACCTGAATCAGTGGAGCTCCGTGTGGGAACGAGGATCCCCCGGCACTGTGAGTAACGCAGCCTGTGCAATAACCTGTTCTGTGCTTATAGCTACAACCTACCTGAATCAGTGGAGCTCCGTGTGGGAACGAGGATCCCCCGGCGCTGTGAGTAACCCAACCTGTGGAATAATCTGTTCTGTGCTTATAGCAACAACCTACCTGAACCAGTGGAGCTCCGTGTGGGAACGAGGATCCCCCGGCACTGTGAGTAACGCAGCCTGTGTAATAACCTGTTCTGTGTTTATAGCAACAACCTACCTGAACTAGTGGAGTTCCGTGTGGGAACGAGGATCCCCCGGCACTGTGAGTAACGCAACCTGTGGACTAATCTGTTCTATGCTTGCAGCAACTACCTACCTGAACCAGTGAGGCCCTGTGTGGGAACGAGGATCCCCCAGGGCTGCGGACATCAGTGGAGGGCGTGCCCTGGTCTGTCTGTGTTCGATTCTGCCTCCAGGAGAAGCGGAGCGCGCCACGGGTTGTTGAGTCAGAGCCCCGGCCCCCAGTCTTTTCCCCAAGTGGCCCTGGAGGCAAAGAAGAGCCATTAGTTTTAAAGTTCCTTTTTTTTTCCTTCCCCCTTTCCCCTTTTAAATATTTAATAAAGTTTGTTTTAATTATAGTATACTCGTCTGTCTGGTCATTGGGGTGGTCTTGGGAAACTCCTCGAGGTGGAAGAGTTAAGAGGGGCGCGGCCCAGTAGCATATTCGGGTCCGCCCCCGGCTGTGACAGATTTGGCGTAGTCGGCAGGATTCCACCTCGAGTTGAGCGACCAAGGTCCTCCAATGGCCGACGACGAGTTGCCCGAAGCCCCGCCCCGTGTTGTGCCTGAAAGGCCAGAAACCCCACCCCGTGTCATGCCCGTGTTCCTGGGAAACCCCTGGGGGCAGAAGTATACTGGGGTCGAGTCCGAGGTTCATTTAACTGAGTGGAGGGCCCAGATTGAGTATTTGGCCGGCCTCCAGGGGCTGAGTGCCAGTCAACAACAGCAATTCGTATTAAACTCACTAGGAGGAGAAGCCCGGCGAGAAGTACAAGCCGCCCCCGAAGCTGTTCGAGCCACCGCCCAGACCATATTCCACTTCCTTACCGAGCAGTATGGTGACACTACCCCTGTGGCCGTCCTGAGGGCACAGTTCTTTAATTACAAGCAGGGCCCCCACCAGTCTATTCGAGCCTTTGCCCTGAAGCTGCGCGAGCAGTATACACGCCTACAGCGACGACAAGATCATGGGTTGGGAGATGAGGAGACCCTACTAAGGGACCAGTTCCTGTTAGGGCTACGAGAGGGCCCCCTACGTCAAAACCTCAGAGTACAGTTTAGAAGAGACCCTGAACTTACGTTTGATGATCTGAAGAAGGAGGCTATGGCTTTGGAAGGTGACCAAGCAGAAGTAAAGGAGGCCCCCGTATGTGCAGCAGTGAGTGGCCCGGCGGCAGCCTCTGAAGTATCAGACTGGAAACAAACATTGAAGATGGAGCTCCTAAAAGACGTGCGAGATCAGATGGCCGAGCTAACCAAGGCCCTGGTAGGGGAACTGCGCCTAGGGCCGGGAAGGAAAGAAGAAGGGCCCGCCCCCCGAGAACGGACGTACTCTGAGCGAGGCCGAGATGGGATGAGGCGGCCCTGGCAGGCGAGTCGGCCTAGGTTCGAGTGGGACGAGCAAGGGAGGCCCATTTGCAATCGGTGTGGGACCGCCGGGCATGTGAGTAGGCAGTGCGGACCACGAAGAGCCTCCGAGGGGGGTTTTTAAGACGACCGGCCACAGTGGGTCATGTGGTCGGCGCCCCCCAAAGTGACCCCCATAGAAGAATGGAACCCAAGGACGGGATGATTGGGCTTAGCCCAACAGTGGAGGCCCAGGTATGTGGCACCACGGTGCGCTGTCTCGTTGACACTGGTTCCCAGGTCACCCTATTCTCCGAGAGCTTGTCCCATGAGCTATTTGGGGCCTACCCCGCACACAAGGCTGAAGCGCCCTGGCTTACCCTGAAGGGGGCGAACGGCTTAGAGATCCCCTACATCGGCTATCGACTTACCGACTTTGAGTTGTATGGAGTACGAGTTCCGCAGAAGGGGGTCATCATCGTACAGGACCACTGCCTCGGCCGTCATCGAGCCCTCCTGGGTATGAATGTTCTCTCGGAGTGTTGGGAGGAGCTATTCCGGGCTAGGCCCGTTCAGACGATACCGAGGGCCGAGCGGCCAGGCTGGGAACGAGTAGTGGCCGACTGCAGGCGAGTGCAGCTGGCTAAGGACCAAGATGGCCGAGAAGAGGTTGGTCGAGTAGCATGTCGATTTGCATTGTCAGTGCCAGCAGAAAGTGAAGCCATAGTGTGGGCCAGGGTGCCACAACAGCGTCGAGGCTCTGAGAGCTGGGTGTTGGTTGAACCTCACGAAGACTGCACACAGGTGAGAGTGGCCCGAGGACTGACGGTAGTGCGACGAGGCCGAGTGCCGGTAAAGGTCTGTAACGAAAACCCCTACCCAGTACACTTACACAAGCACCAGCGGCTAGTGACGGTGACGTCGGTCGAAGGACATCAGGTGCGGGACAAGGAAGATGTGAGTTTCCGGCGAGTGCACCCTGCAGTTGTTGAAGTAGCACTAACGCAGGCAGAAGGAGCGTCTAGGACGAGGGAGAAAAAGGTACCGGCCCATTTGACAGGGGACTCCTTACGAGGAGAGGACCTGGAACAGGAACAGGCAGAAGAGCTGCGGAAGCTACTGGAGAGATGGCAACACGTGTTTTCTACCCATGATGAAGACTATGGGTGTACGACGGTGATACGACACAGCATCCCTACGGGAGAAGCTGCACCGAGTCGGGAGCGGTATCGGCCGATACCCCCCACCTTATACACCGAAGTGAGGACTCTCCTACAAGGTATGCTGGAGCAGGGGATCGTGCGGGAGAGTAGCAGCCCATGGGCAGCACCTATAGTGTTGGTTCAGAAGAAGACAGGGGCATGGAGGTTCTGTGTGGACTATAGGAAGCTAAACCAGTTGACCAAGAAGGATGCTTTCCCCCTGCCCCGCATCGAGGACTCACTAACAAGCCTGACTAAGTCTGCATGGTATTCCACCTTGGATTTGGCCAGCGGGTACTGGCAGGTGCCAGTGGAAGAACGGGACCGAGAAAAGACCGCCTTTACTACGCCTTTTGGTCTTTTCGAGTGGGACCGGATGCCCTTCGGGCTTTGCAACGCTCCCGCCACCTTCCAGAGACTGATGCAACGATGTTTAGGAGGTCAGTTAATGGAATCTGTGCTAGTATACCTTGACGATGTGATTGTGTATTCCCCAGACTTCGAGACTCACTTACAACATCTGGAGAAGGTGTTCCGAGAGATGGAGAGGTACGGGCTGAAATTGCAACCCGAAAAGTGCCATCTGCTGCGTCGTAAAGTGCAGTTCTTGGGACACGTGGTGAGTGCGGCCGGAGTGGCTGTAGACCCCGAGAAGGTAGCTGCGGTGCGTGACTGGGAGGCCCCTAGGACTGTAAGGCAAGTGAGATCGTTTCTAGGCTTTGTAGGGTACTACCGGCGATTTATAAAGGGGTTTTCGAAGACTGCCAAACCCTTAAACCAGCTATTGGTCGGGACAGGGCGACCACGGGGCCGAGGATCCCCCACGGTGGAGTGGACCCCAGAGTGTGAGACGGCCTTTAGGGTTTTGAAGCAAGAGTTGTTACAAGCCCCGATCTTAGCTTATGCTGACTTCTCCAAACCCTTCTTACTCTATACAGATGCCAGCAACCTGGGCCTGGGAGCAGTGCTCGCACAGAAACAGGATGGAGTGGAACGGGTGATCGCATACGCTAGCCGGAGCCTCCATCCCGCTGAGAGAAATGATGCCAATTACAGTTCCTTCAAGCTCGAATTGCTGGCACTAAAATGGGCCCTGAGTGAAAAATTCAAGGATTACCTCTGGGGAGCCAAGGTAACCGTGGTCACTGACAATAACCCTTTGGTACATTTGCAGACGGCCCGGTTGGGAGCAGTGGAACAGCGATGGGTGGCCCAGCTAGCCAACTATGACTATCAGCTGCAGTACCGTCCGGGGCGGGAACACACCAACGCAGATGCCCTCTCCCGGCTACCAGCGAGGGAGGACTCGAGGGGCTTGGCCCGAACCGAAGGAGGACAAGAAGAGGAAGGACTGATGGTCGGGGTGGTAGAGGCGCCGGGGAGCCAACAGGAGGCGGTGCCCGTAAGTTGGGGATGGGACCCCCAGCGTTGGAGGGCCAGACAGCAAGAGGATCAAGAGCTACGGAGGTTGAGCGAGTGGCTTAGGCGAGCCCGGCGACCTACCCCCACAGAGAGACAAACTCAGCCAGAGGTGGGTCATAAAATACTGGGACAGTGGGAGAAATTGAAGCTAACGGAAGGTGTATTGTGTAGGACTATCCGGGATCCGGGGACCGATGAAGAGGTCAGTCAGATCGTGGTACCGGCCAGCCTAGTCCGGACACTCTTGGAGGCCTATCACGACCAGATGGGGCATCAAGGGCAGGAGCGTACCACGTCGTTACTACGCCGACACTTTTATTGGCCAGGGATGGAGGATTCGGTGAGTGCGTTCATTAAAGCATGTCCCCGATGTACTCTGTTCAAATCTCGACAGGAACCACGAGCACCGATGGTACCCATCCACGCAAAGGCCCCCCTCCATATCGTGGCAATGGACTACCTGACCCTGAGTCGTCCGAAGGACCGATACCAGAACATCTTAGTCGTGACAGATTTGTTCACCAAATACGCCTGGGCCATCCCCACCCTCGACCAGACCGCAAGCACTACGGCCACAGCGCTGTGGAGGGCGGTCTTCCAGCCATTTGGGTGCCCTGAGTTCCTGCACTCAGATCAGGGCCCAAATTTCGAGTCCCGAATAATTCGGGAACTGTGCCAGCTATATGGGTGTGTGAAGACCCACACGACCTCGTACCATCCCCAAGGGAATGGGGGATGTGAGCGGTTTAACCAGACCCTGTTGAGCCTGTTGGGAACGCTGGATCAGAGACGCCAGGACGACTGGGTGAGTGCCTTACCGAACTTATTACAAGCATACAACAATAGCATCCACAGCACGACGGGGTATGCCCCCACGTATTTAATGTTCGGTAGACACATTCGCCTGCCCACAGATCTCCTATTGGGAACACCTGGAGGGGAGCAAGAAGGGAGCGTGACTGAGTGGGTGGGACGACACCACCATCGTCTCCACTTCGCATACGAACAGGTCAATAAGAAGATCCAGGCGGCGGGGGACAAGAACAAGAGGTTGTATGACCGGACGGCACGGGACGCCCCCTTGCTCCCTGGAGAGAGAGTACTAGTCCGGGACAATCGGCGACTAGGGGGAGGCAAGCTGAGTGATCGGTGGGAGGCGAGGCCGTATATTGTGCAACGGCAGCAGAGACCGGGGCAGCCGGTATACACGATCCGGCCAGAAGGGAAGCCTGGACCGGATCGGGTGGTGCATCGGAACATGATCCGCCCCTGTCCAAACTATCCCCCGCTAGTCACAGAGGTGGCTCCTAAGGAGCCAGAGACTGCTGCCCCCTGGTATGAAGGGTGGGTTATTTTTCCGAGAGGTCCGGTGGAGAGGCCGGCCCAAGTAGCCCCAAGGGAGCCCGAGGACGTAACTGTCGTAGTGGGTCCAGCGAACGACGTAGCCCCAGAGGCTCCAGGAGAGCCGGACAACTTACCTGTTGAAGGAGCCCCAGAGGCTCCAGGAGAGCTGGATGACTTACCTGCGGAAGAAGCCCCAGAGCCCCGACCACAGCGCCCCCAGCGGGAGACCCGGGGGCGGCCGCCCATCCGGTACGGAGAGTGGGTCACAGGAAGCGGTTCTAGGGACTAGAACCATTTCGGCGGGGGAGGATGTCACAGGTGACGTTCTAAATGAACAACGGGCGGAACCCGGCTTCCACATTTGATTTGGACGACGGGCGGAACCCGGCTTCCACATTTCATTTCCGGGGTTTCCCCGAAGTCAAATTAAGCCTGATCACGCTCAGGTGGGGCAAATTAACACAGCGGTTGTTAATAGGCTGACAAGGAGAAGAGTCAGGGTATAAAAACACCTTGCAGACATCAAACGGGGTGTCGTTGGCATACGTTGTGTACGTTGTGTTGCTGCTTTGCAGACGGATCACGCTGGTCGGATCGCTCTCCTGGGGAAGAGAGTGAGAGACAGTCAGCGAACGTAGGGGTATTGTGGAGTTTATGTAAGGAAGAGTGGACACAGAGCCGTCGAGAGCACCGTGAACAGAGGTTATTGGCAACTAAGCGTGAGTAGCCGCTGTGATACTTCTCTGCAAATGTCTTGTTTGAAAGATTACCCTGGTGTGTGTTCTTGTGTTTCGTGAGGTCCCTGGCCCCACTGGAGAGGAGAGCGTGGGTGAGCCGTGGTTGACCAGAAGCGTGGACGAAACACCGGCCGCCAGTAAACCAGTGGCCCTGTGGGAAAGAGGAAGTGCAGGTGAGCCAGGGAAGTGATAACCGACACGCCGGGCTTGTGAATACCATACATCTCTCCCTCCCTTGGGATCCAGCTGTTGCCCAACCGATCTCTCGAGGTCGTCGTGGTCATGTGGCAAGGACGATTTAAAGAATTCACGTGACGTGGTATAAGAGTGCTGTGGGTGAGGTTCACTGATTGATGGTGTTTACGCTTGACTTGCTGTGCGTATGCTGTGCTTATAGCGTTCGAACTGCCCAGCCTCCGACGCGACGCGAGATGGTGACATCTGTTGCGGCCTGAATCCTATAGAGAGAGAGAGAAAATCAAGCTTTGCGCCCGGGGCGTGACCACGAGAGCTTCGCCTACTACCTACCTGAACCAGTGAAGCTCCGTGTGGGAACGAGGATCCCCCGGCACTGTGAGTAACGCAGCCTGTGCAATAACCTGTTCTGTGCTTATAGCAGCAACCTACCTGAACCAGTGGAGCTCTGTGTGGGAACGAGGATCCCCCGGCACTGTGAGTAACGCAGCTTGTGCAATAACCTGTTCTGTGCTTATAGCAGCAACCTACCTGAATCAGTGGAGCTCCGTGTGGGAACGAGGATCCCCCGGCACTGTGAGTAACGCAGCCTGTGCAATAACCTGTTCTGTGCTTATAGCAGCAACCTACCTGAACCAGTGGAGTTCCGTGTGGGAACGAGGATCCCCCGGCACTGTGAGTAACGCAGCTTGTGCAATAACCTGTTCTGTGCTTATAGCAGCAACCTACCTGAATCAGTGGAGCTCCGTGTGGGAACGAGGATCCCCCGGCACTGTGAGTAACGCAGCCTGTGCAATAACCTGTTCTGTGCTTATAGCTACAACCTACCTGAATCAGTGGAGCTCCGTGTGGGAACGAGGATCCCCCGGCGCTGTGAGTAACCCAACCTGTGGAATAATCTGTTCTGTGCTTATAGCAACAACCTACCTGAACCAGTGGAGCTCCGTGTGGGAACGAGGATCCCCCGGCACTGTGAGTAACGCAGCCTGTGTAATAACCTGTTCTGTGTTTATAGCAACAACCTACCTGAACTAGTGGAGTTCCGTGTGGGAACGAGGATCCCCCGGCACTGTGAGTAACGCAACCTGTGGACTAATCTGTTCTATGCTTGCAGCAACTACCTACCTGAACCAGTGAGGCCCTGTGTGGGAACGAGGATCCCCCAGGGCTGCGGACATCAGTGGAGGGCGTGCCCTGGTCTGTCTGTGTTCGATTCTGCCTCCAGGAGAAGCGGAGCGCGCCACGGGTTGTTGAGTCAGAGCCCCGGCCCCCAGTCTTTTCCCCAAGTGGCCCTGGAGGCAAAGAAGAGCCATTAGTTTTAAAGTTCCTTTTTTTTTCCTTCCCCCTTTCCCCTTTTAAATATTTAATAAAGTTTGTTTTAATTATAGTATACTCGTCTGTCTGGTCATTGGGGTGGTCTTGGGAAACTCCTCGAGGTGGAAGAGTTAAGAGGGGCGCGGCCCAGTAGCATATTCGGGTCCGCCCCCGGCTGTGACACTACCTTCAGCAGTTCTTTTGTAATCAGCTTTTGAATATGGGTAGGTTTCTGCAAAAACACCACATTTTGAGCAAAAAAGCAGAGATAATTCCATTTTTGTGACGGACTTTTAATAGAGATCTCATTCAGAGCGATCTTTAAAACAGACACGGACATGCAGCAGCTTGCCATAGGGCAATACTTCCGGTTTTCAAAAGTTGCGGAAGGGCGCCACCTAGTGGATAATAGCGGTATTGCGGAAAGACGGAAATACTCGTCATTGGCGGGGACGCGTTTTCTCTTGATTGACAAGATATCTCGTCAATGGCGGGGAAAGAGTTAATAGACCCCAACATTTAATACTTAACTCAACACTTAACAGTTTTTTTAACAGAGTTTCAAAGGACTCTAAACGATCCCAAACGAGGCATAAAGGTCTTATCTAGCGAAACGATTGTCATTTTTGACAAGAAAAATAAAAAATATGCAGAGTTTCAAAGGACTCTAAACGATCCCAAACGAGGCATGAAGGTCTTATCTAGTGAAACGATTGTCATTTTTGACAAAAAAAATAAAAAATATGCTCTTTTAAACCACGACTTTTCATCTAGGTCCAGTCCAGCACGGCCTAACGTAAATGCGTAGTGACGTAGGGAGGTCACGTATTACATATATAAAACACAAATTTGCGGACCATTCTCTTCATCGTTCAAAAGTCCATTAAAATGAGAAAAAATCCTGCAATGTTTTCCTCAAAAAACATAATTTCTTCTCGACTGAACAAAGAAAGACATCAACATTTTGGATGACATGGTGGTGAGTAAATTATCTGGATTTTTCTTTTAAGAAAATGGAATATTCCTTTAAGGTGGTCACACACCGGACGCGCAGCGCCGCATCGAGTCGCGTCTAGGATAACTCGGAGGTATCGTAGAACCTGAAGTGCACATTAAATAGTGCGAGCTTAGTCAGATAGCATCTACTTCAAAATGCAAAATATATGTTAGCAGCCAATGTTAGTCGTTAATGATTTGGGACAAATATGATGTTATTTAATGTTAAACTATGTGAGTGGCATAATGTGGTCAGGTCGATTCAATTACAATATCACAAAAGTTTCATTGAAATAAAATCCTCTTATAAGGTACTACATTTATATTTTAATATTTACATTATCAGAATGTAAACATTAATTATAACATTGACTCAAATCACTGAGGGAAACCGAACATTGATGCTAATTAGATTATAAACCTTTAGCCTGGATTTCACAGACAGGGTCTCATATAAAAACGTATTTTTTTGGTTACTTGACTTTTTGTGATTTCTGTGATTACAAATATTTGGTGTAAGAATAATATTAATAATAAAAAATGCCCCAAAATATATTTTTGCATGGCCTGAAATAAAAAATTTGATGGTTCTGTAGCTTTCCATCAAAGAGATTCTTGAGCCTGTGCAATGAGTTTCATGCAATATGCAAAATATACTTTCTATGCATTACTGGATTCAATTTGTTGTCTTGGCAACGACATAACAAGTGTGCACTGAGACCTCTCCATACTAAAAGCTTTCTGTCACAGCAGGAGTGTGCAGGCATTTTGTGTGGTTTGATTAGTGAATGCGCTGATGTGTTGGTGTTACAGCTGCACTGGAGATGTGGCTGTAATTGCTGTAAGTGTTGGGCAGCTGGTGTGGAGGAGGCATCTGCTATATGCTCTCTGACATCTCTCTCTCTCTTTTCCCTTCACCAATTTGCACTCTTCAGCGGTTCTTCCCAAAGTTTCAGCACAGAGGTGCACGTACGCAAACTTAACGCTCGCATGTCATTTTTCACCATCAAACCTCTTGAGATGTTTGCAGGCTATGTTAATGAAATGTTGGAACACCTGCAGACCTGCTCGGAGAAAACGTCTTAATGCTATAGATATAATTCATAAGCTCACTTTGTCTGACGTTTAAAGGAAGGAGCGCTGTTAGCCTCAGACCTCAGGGGTTTCCTTACAGGGGCAGATGGAGCCAAAGCCTTTCTCACTCCTCCATTAATCACTATTAACACTGGGCGGCACGGACTCCACGGGGCTGCCAACCACGCTACTACTTTTAGCACCTGGCACAGACAAGGAGAAAGACGCAAAGGGGTTAGGGAACAAACTACAGAGATGGCGGTGAAGAGAGGGCGCTGAAGCATAACAACTATTGTGAAAATGAAAGGAGATCTGAGACTCAGAGATTTTAAGTTACAGGTCATTTAACTTCAGGCAGTGATGGCTTTTGGAAAAATCGGACCACTGTACCGTGAAGATTTCTGAGTGAAACAGAATATTGAAATAGATTTTATTCATCAAGAAGTCACAGAGAATACCAAAATAAAAAAACTAAATAGATATTTGCTCTATTACTTTATGAAATTTTACTTACAAAGATTACCTAAAGCTGAAAGTATACTAGGGACATCTTCATATGCGCGCTGTCCGCATGACGTCATTTTCATCATCAGGAGGGTCCGCAGCCCAAAATTTGAGACAGTGCGGACAGTGCGTGTACAGTCCGCTTCAACAGCGCATGCACGTGAAAATATTTAGACAGGACACTCCACTACAAACAATTATACAAAGGAAATAAACAGCATTTGCACACACACTATCGATTTTCTTCTTTAATTTTTACGTCTTCCAAGAACAGAAAGAGCATGTTTGTTACCATAATGTTTGATTCCTGTTCTTTAGTGTCTTCTTGTTTGTTCTAAACTGTGTTTGCAATGGTGGATCAGTTACTTTTCTTTACCTATCCTAAGGTTTTAATGTACTGTAAATGTCGGCAAATCAGTGCTGCCTTGACGGCCTGGTAGAGTAATAATTTGAATAAGAAATCATTTGTATTGTGTATAGTGTCGAATGCGACATTCTGCGTGTAGCCGCGGGGAGTATACTTGGAAAGCTGCGCGGACGTGTGCGCGCGACCCGGACGCGGATGCAGAAAAAAGTATACACCTGCCTTTATGCTGAATTTACACCAGCTGCAGTATAGGCATCAAGCGCGAGTGATTTCAATGTTTTCAAATTTTCAATGCACATCTGGAGGTCTCGCGGCGCAAATGAGGCGTTTAGCGCGGCAGCCCCGCCTGGAGTCACTCATTCAACATGAAGGAACGCTTAATATTGTCCGTGAGCAGCCACCAGGAGCTATACGACACAAGTTTTGATTTCTATAGAGACAGGAATAAACCAGACCTCACTTGAAGAGTGTCAGTGAGGACATTTGGGCAACCTGGTAAGTTGTAAATACACATTTCACTTTTGAGTCACGTGACGTTTATCGACTCGCGGCATTCCCGCCATTTTTTTAACAGTTTTTCCCTTATAGTAAGGTGACCAAATACAAAATGGTAACTCTCTCAATGAATGCACGATCAACATCAGTCATCTTGCAAACAGACAACCGCATAGCACTTGCCCCCCACACAAGAAGCGATTTCAAGTGGCAAACTAGACGCGGTAGACGTGATGCCTCAAACGCGGCTGGTGTAAACCCACTGTAATGCTGCGTTTACACCAACCGCACTTCAGGCGTCAAAATCGCGTCTACCGCGCCTAGTTTGCTGCTTGAACAGTTTGAATGCATTCGTGTGTGTAGAGCCAAGTAGGCAAACTCCGCTTCTAGTGGGAGGGGCAAGTGCTATGCGGTTGTCTGTTTGCAAGATGACTGATGTTGATTGTGCTGATGTTGATATCGGTTTGTATTTGGTAACCTTACTATAGGGGGAAAATAAATGTCACGTGACTCAAAAGTGAAATGTGTATTACTTAACTTACCAGGTTGGCCAATGTCCTCACTGACACTCTTCCAAGCGAGGTCTGGTTTATTCCTGTCTTTATAGAAATAAGAACTTGTGTCGTATAGCTCCGGGTGACTGCTCACGGACAATATCAAGTGTTCCTCCATGTTGAATGAGTGACTCCGGGCGGGGCTGCCGCCACAGCAGCAAGCAGGCTCCTGATTGGTTAACGCGGCGCAAAATTCCGCCAAAGTTCCCATTTTTCAACTTGGGCATTCAGCCGCCACTTCGCGTCAAACACAAAATGCACAAAAAGTCTAATTTGCGCATACCGCGCCAGGTGCTCATTTTACGCCATTCGCGCGAACTAGCGAATCTGCATGTTGATTTTTTAAATGTGTTTTCAAACAAACTGAGCGTAGTTAACTCCTCCCCCTCCCTTCTGTGCTTTCATGAACGCGCCCAAACCCAACCCCCAAATCCTTCTTGGCGTTTATTGGTTAGAATACTTTGTTATGGTTTCTGTTTCTAGGTTTGGCCAGTTTGTTATTATTGCAGTTTGTGGAGCCTGGGCTGTCTACAGAGATCACGTTTGTTTACAGTTTGATTAGCGGACAGGAAGGATGTTTTATGGTCTAAAACGCGTGAATTCACTTAGAGCACCTTTAAACTGGAGTGCCACAAGATTGTGACATTTTATAAAATATATTCATTTATCTTAAATTCTGTGTAATTAAACCTTAGAAAAGGCTACTAACCAACAGCACTAAATTGTATCATTTTATGTTTTGTTTAATTCAAATTGTATGTTTTACAATGTTTATGTCATAAATACAAAGGGGGGCCACCGTACAGGAGGGGTGGGGGGGGGCTTTTGTCGAAAAAGTTTAAGGAACCACTGAAGCATACAGCTATTGGATAACATTAAGCAAAGACATATGTGGACTATAGTGACATCATCATTGAAGTAAAATCCTTTTACAGTTGTTTTAGACAGCAAATTGTTTCCAATAATGTTCATTAAGTACCCAAATGGAAACTGTTTTGCTTTAATGTGGGAAATGTTGCTCAGCAATCTTATATTATTCAGTATTTTTTCATCCATGAAGTAAGCTGACCGCCTCCCCTGGGACCGCCTCTGCAATAGAGCCATCATGCAAAAATAGGGCTCACATCTGCGCAGGCCAAACGGGGGCAAATTTCAAGCGAGGTAACCCACTTTTCATTCCTGTATCTGTGTTGTCTCATATTTCTCTGCTCAACACAAACCCCTCTTTCTCGAACCAAAACAGCGCAACCCCCTACGGACGCAACAAACATAAAATAGAAACGCAGGTGCTGGCGGTAAGAAATAAACTCTCCACTTCCCAGGAAGGAAAACATCTCACATTTTTAATGACCGTAGCTGTACAGGAGGGGAGGAGACGCTACAGTTGGCGAGATATAAGTCATTTCATTATTTAATGGCATTTTTCCTTTAAAGGAGGCTCGGGAGAAAACCATTGGTCAGCGAGATTTACAGTCCCACCTGTTCGTCAACACAGCACGCAGAAGGCTTAAAAAACAGCAGAGATGCTGAATTATTTATTAAATGTCACCAGACCTCATTAAAACATCAAAAGCTCACGGCACACTCCACAATACTGAGCTCAGTGGCTTCTTTAATATACATTAAGAGATTAATGTAGGGGGCTGGACAGGTTCAAACCCACTGACCCCCATTAAACCTCCCTCATATTAGCATTCAAGTCTGTGAATACAAAGCTATCGGTGTTTACATGAGCTTGTAATGTTTTTTATGAAAGACATTTGTTAAAAATTGCATTATGAAGAACATGAAGCCTCGGTGGCCCCATAAACTTAAATCTATGAATTGTATTGCATTAGATAAAACCTATCTGCAAAACTACCCTGCTTCTTAGGAGTAACTTTAACTTTATAAGCATTTTCATGTTTTAAGGTCATGTTAAAATGACATATGAATTGAGTTTCCCAGGCACAAGGTGGGTTATTCTCATGAAATCCAGACTTAAAAGGTGTCCAGCATCCGAATTTTTAAAAAGCCCTTGAAGCAAATTTTTTTGCACATATAAGATTAAGGTTTAATTATTATAATTATAATTTGTATAATTTACATTTTTTAGATTATCATTATCAAAAATTATCATTATCAAAAATTATCATTACCGAAACATGATATTACATTAAATATATGCATTTACAAACTCACGTTTCGGTAATGAGAACTAAAAAGTTGTCCAGGTACTATGACAAACAAAATTTTTAACTTTTATCTGGAGAGAAAAAATAAGAACTGCTTACCTGGTAGCCATCTTGAGTGTCAGAGTAAATTATGTCCCTTCCAACAATTTTTTTAAATGTTTGTTCCTTGAGAGCTTAAACAATGATTGAAAATTGTTGCGGAGGATGAGAAAATTGGTTTTGGACACATTTATATTCCTTATTATTGTCTCTACATTTACCAATGATCACCAAATACCACATGATTATTTACTGTAAATGTTTATAGTATAACATGCACTGAAGCTTTTTATTTTTTTAGATTTTTTTATCATAAATTTTCTATGTCAAAGAACCAAAATCCAGTCATGGACACGTTGCGGTAATGAAAATTTTCCCCTTAAATGTGGAAAAAACAACAAAATTGGTTTGTATGATGTCATTTGAAATCATGTGCAAAATAGTACATGAAAAGATGTTTGTATATGCTTCTTATTTTGATACTCTTACTTTGCATTTACTTTTTTATCAAAATGTTTCATGACACCTCATAATTTTGCGAGAATCACCCGCAGGTGTCCTAGCAGAGTAACCACAGGTGCGCAGCTGACTATCTTTAAAATAAAAAACACCACTTACATGATATTCTGTTTGCTTATACAACATAACATGTCTCATAATCATGAGTTTAGGAGCATCAAAGTTTGATTTCACCTTAATTTTAATCATTGACATGACCTTACTCTATATTATATTTTCACATTGTTATTTTTCACAGAATTTTCTTTACATTATGCAGAATGATTTTATGTAAAAACACTCAATTACAAAAAATGACTAGTTGAGTATTCACAGACAGGATCACAAATAGTATCCTCATATTTTGGGGGGGGTATACCGTACAGAAAGGCATGTTTCCATCTATGAACATCCATCTCAGATAGCCTGATTACATTTGGACAGTGTTTAATAACCGTGTAAATCAGTCATGATGCGTCAAGGACTGCAGGGAAGGAACGCCTACTCACCTGTCAATCAAAACGGGTTCACCACACTGAAGCAAACATTTCTTTACATAAACTCATTTACATGCAAAAACAGATTTTATCCAGTAACACATTCAACTAGCATATCTCATATGCAAGCAAATCATCCGACATCCTCAAATCCGTTCCCAAAATGCATCTACAATCCTTGGTGTGGTCTCTATTGTCTCAGCTCACCACTTGTAATCTGGATAACACATGATGAATGTTAACAGCAGCTGAATGGACCCAAGACATATTTCACCAGCACCAGTGTAATTTCCTCGCAGTCCAATAACCATCACGGTCCAATTCTGGTCACAAATTAACTAAATGTGCGCTGCTCACCGGGGACAAAAGGCACATCTTAATATACAATACTTGAATGTTATTTGCACAATGATTCTCTTTTCCCCAGAATTCGGCACAAATGTTTTGTAGCGTTTAATAAGGCGGTTGCTCAACCTGTCTGATGGCCCTTCTAAACCAAGCAACGTCTTTGCTTTTGTTGGTACGCCCGCGGAAACAAAATCTATTTTCAGGCCTGGATAAGATGCCCATGTTAGCAGAGGAGAGCAGATGTTTCAAATGTGGAAAATTTCATTTGGTTTGACTCGGGCGTATGGGGGTGAGCCATTACCTCAGGACAGAATCACAGCAAACTAAATCCATTTGAGTCCAATTTGAGTCCCTTTTGCCTTGTAACATCAGTCACGTTTGTTAAACGTCCTGAAGTCCTGGAAGGCATGTCAATAGACATCGCAGCGACAAGTGTTTTACTGGCAATAAGATTCCACTTCATAAGCGACTGAAGTAACAGCAGTTTTCTTGATAGTAGCCGCTATCGAGCACTGGGGTTTAGCAGTTTATATAAAGCTTCATACGTTTATTTAATGAGGGACCAGTCCTCAATTTTTGCCTCTACAGTCCAAAGCTTCTCATCCATGCAAGTTTTTTTCGCTTTTCTTTGCTTTTGAGACAGAGAAAGATTTAAAGCCACATGTAAATGAAATGAAAGTTTTGTCCCTTGCATGGGACAAAAAAATAGGCTTTAAAGCAACAGCGCGTATGGCGAATGATCTATAGCACGAGGGAATCTTAATAGCCGGATGGACGTGCTGAAATCCGGCCTTGTGGCTTTAATGATCAAGCGAAGGCATTTGTTATTAAACGCAAGTTTAATCCCAACCGAGTCCCTCGGGGCCAGCCACAACCAGAACCATGTGAAAACCTGCTTGAGCATCTCCAACAAACAGAATAACAAGCAGCTCGCTAAATTGGGGTGATCGCCCATGAAGGCTGCAAATGGATGCGAGAGCCCGTTTCTGAGAAATAAACTCTTTAAATGTTGATCATTCAGAATGTCAAATAACCAGCCAAGCGATAAAAAGAACAGTCTGTGGTATTTTGTAGCTCAACGGGTGCTGATGCTAAATCGATTAGAGAAATGAAGCGCTCTCTAACCTCGCCAGGGGTCACACCACGGTCACCACATTTTTCAATCCTCAATCTCCAAGTAGCAATTCATAATCATTGCAATAAAATCAACTAGGCAGGAAAACAGCTGTGACCCTGGAGCAGTGTCCTTGTTGTTGACCATTAGACCATCTAGTGCTTTTATTAAAAAAAAATAAAAACTAATACATGGACTTATGATACACAACACAGTGAGAATGCTCTTACAATTATTAAAAAGCATTTCCAAAACTTCTGATGCAAGTGGGTACAGAACATAACAGAGACAAAGGCTATCTTGACCAGTGTTGGGTAAGTTACTCAAAAAAAGTAATTAATTACTAGTTACTAATTACATCTTCAATCATGTAATTAGATTACTTTACAAATTACTCTCTCCAAAAAGTATTTAATTACTTATTACTAATTACTTTTTAAATCCTATTTAGTAAATGATACAAGTATAGGCTTGAAATGGCTCGAAGAAATAATATATAACAGTACATCAATTATTCTGGTCCCACTTTAGGGTCCAATTCTCTCTATTAACTAAATATTAACTACTTTTGCCTCAATACTCCAACTACTGCTTATTAATACTAAAAAAAGTTGTTAATTTTAACTTTAGTATTGGTAGAACTTGGGAGGGTTTAAGGATGTAGAATAAGGTTTTGCAGAATCAGGCAATAATATGTGCTATTAAGTATTAATAAATAGCCAGCATCTCATTAATATTAATGCTAATAATCAACCAGTGAATAGTGAGAATTGTAAACTTAAACCATGTTAAATCCACTATTGTATTATAGTACACATAATTGTTTAAGAGTCCATACACAGTATTTAGTTACATCAGAAGTAACTGTAATTAGATTACAAGAAAAATAAGAGTAATCCCTTACTTTACTTTTTCAAGGGAAAAGTAATTAAATTACAGTAACTAATTACTTAGTAACTAGTTACACCCAACACTGATCTTGACATGGACCGATGATAAACAACCACTCGAAGCAACTTAGCAAACGTAAGGCAATGCACAAAATCTTTGCATAGCTGCAGCAAGTATGGACAATGAAGCATCACAGATTTATTTATTTATTAAATGTAGGAATGTAACTTACATTTCTCTCGTTTCGCCCCAACGTTTCCATGTTCATTGCATCATTCATTGCATATTTATCTAGATCTTGGGAACAACCCACAGACTCGAAATCATTGCATGTGCAAGCTCGTGTGGGCATTACACCACGGTCTGATTTAGATGAATAATGCTCTATTAACTTATCAAGAGTATATCTGAGAGTCTAAACTGAATCCTGTGTTGCCTTATCAGAGACAGCACGGTATTAAATGACAAATCATTCCTTCAGACTAGCGCGCTTATGCCGGCGCATTGTATCAGTCATGGACAAAAATGCATGTTGACGTGTAAGTTTGTAGCTGTCAGTTCCTATTGTTTGAGGACCTCCTGATATCTGAAGCGCTTGTGCTCATACATCATGAATACAAACGCAGACAAAAGCAAACAAAATGCAAACATCTGCATATCGTACCAGAACAGGCCTGTACATCACACATGAATACAGCAGCTGAGACAGAGATGTGCACCAAGGGTTATAGATGATGGATGGATGGATGGATGGATGGATGGATATATTGATGGATGGATGGACGGACAGACAGATAGACAGACAGATAGATGGATAAATACCTGTAGCTGGATACACTGAAAAAAGATTCATTGATTTTAATACATTTTTTTAAAGTGGTAGCAATCAATTTATTTAAGCTACATTTAAACAAAAGTTTTATATTTAATGTTACTTTACTAATCTTTTTTTTTTGTTTAAATGTAGCTTAAATAAATTGATTGCAACCACTTACCTTAAAAAAATTGATTAAATTCAATGAATAATTTTTTTCAGTGTATAAACTATGGGTACAATGGATACGATAGACAGACAGAGAGAGACAGACCGACAGATAAATACATGTGGATAGATATGATGGATACAATGGATATGATAGAGAGACAGACAAACAGACAGATAAATAAATAAATACATGTAGATGGATAGATTTGATGCACTGAAAAAAAATGATTCATTGAATTTAATAAAAAAAAAAATTTGTAAGTGGTTGCAATCAATTTATTTAAGCTACATTTAAACAAAAAAGATTAGTAAAGTAAAATAAAATATAAAACTTTTGTTTAAATGTAGCTTAAATAAAATGATTGCAACCACTTATCTTAAAAAAATTATTAAATTCAATGAATCATTTTTTTCAGTGTAGATACGATAGACAGACAGACAGACAGACAGATAGATACAATGGATACATTTACATTACATTTAGTCATTTAGCAGATAGATAGATTTAAGGGGAACACTATACTTGAATGGATGTTCATAAGACACGACACATCATGACAGGACACGTGTCATGAACAAGAAGGAGATTTTATGCACATTTATGACAACTGTCAATAAGTGTCATTTGTTCAGTTATGTCATTTTTAATGCAAAGATGACTTGATGACAACTTGACATAAACCAATACATCATAACTTGTCATGACAACTTGTCATTACCAAGACAACATAACTGACCAGTTGTACAAATATAATTTGTCATTAAAATGTCATTAAGTGTTAATAAATAGTTTTATAATAGCATCATGATTATTCTTCATTTCATAATGTTTTTTTAAGTTTCCTCCATGTGTTTAAGAAATAAAATCAATCATCCAATAATAATAATAGTAATAATAATAATAATAATAATAATAATAATAATAATAATTAAAATGAATAAAAATATACACTGTAAAAAATTCCGTAGAAATTACAATGTTATTGCAGCCGGGTTGCCGGTAATTTACGGTAGATTTACATTTATGTTATTTTCTGGCAAGAGTTGGTTCAAAGTTAAATACATTTTGAATATAGACAGGTCTTTATCTTTACAGAATAAAAATATACAATAATAGCCTCATGCAAAGCATTCTGGGAACCAGAAATCATCATCAAACTTTTTCTGTTTTTTGCTTCAAATTTTGTTTCACAGAATGTTTTGCTTGATGCTGTTTTTTTTTTTTTTTTACTCTGTAAAGACAAAGACTTGTAAATGTTTAATGTTCATTTAACTTTGAACAAAACGGTGCCAGTAAATAACATAAATTTAAATCTATGGTAAGTTACCGGCAACCCAGCTGCAATTTCTACAGATTTTTTTTTACCGTGTATTTTATTGCATTTGGAGACCAATTTGCTTAATTAAAAATTAAATGAAAACAGTACAATAATAGGTTAAGCCAGGCAGTGTTGGGTCAATATCATTGAAAAACAGTTATTTAAATTACTTGATTAAATGTTTAGTTTTTTCTTCTATATCAGAAAATGTCAGAACCCTCTGTGTGAGAAAGAACAAGTTCTGTTAGTTGTCAGTTTTTTATTTATCGTGCACATACATAAAATTAAGTATAATCTTTTGACGTGGCTGTTGCATTTTGTTAAGGTATTTACAATTATTTGACATGGTATTAACACTAAGGGGGCGTGCACACCAAAGCTTTTACGCCGGCAGCCGGTGCATGTTTTCAATTGTTTCCAATGGAAGTCTGCGTTTTTCAAATAAGCCAGCAGCTAGCTAGACATTGACGAGCGGAGCTTTTCACCCAAAGTTGAATATTTTTCAACGGTAGGCGCTCAGCGCTGAGCGCGGAAAAAACGCTAAACGCCGGTTTTCAGCACGGAAGAAAATCGATAGCTGCTGGCTTTTTTGAAAAACGCCAAGCTTCCATATAGGAAACAATTGAAAACATGCACCGGCCGCGGGCGTAAAAGCTTTGGTGTGCACGCCCCTTAATGATATTTAAATTACAGTTTAATGTGATTCATTATTCTGCTATGTCACGTTTAGGACAGATTTATGACAAGTTATGATGTATTGGTTTATGTCAAGTTGTCATTAAAAAGACATCTCAAACAATGTCATCTTTGCAATAAAAATGACATAATTGAACAAATGACACAATGTCAGTTGTCATAAAATCTCCTTCATGTTCATGACACATGTCATGTCATAATTATGAAGGTGTCATGTCAGTCTTATGAACACCCCTTCAAGTAAAGTGTTACCAATTTGAGTATAAAGAAGTTACAAGTTTAAAGGTTATAAGTAACCTTTTATAATCCTTGGAAAAGTTTCTAATGGTGTTTTCTTTACCAGTTATAAGTACAAATTCAAAGCCACCATCACAAACACTTTTAGTTTTAGTTTGCTTCAAAGTAATTTTCTTCAACATGCGCTGTCTGTATAAGTCTTACATGGATGACAGAATTCTGTCTAATGTATATTGTTTATGTATATTGCACAACTTACCTTAGCAGACAGTGAGAGTACAGAAGTAGGTATTAATTAATGGTGGTGTAAAACAATCAATTTTATTACTGATTATGGTTAGTAACATAACCCTACTTAGCATATTATTTAAAATGCATGGATAGTAATGGAAAACATTAGCGCTTCTTTAAATTTAAAATACATATTGTATATAATTCTTATATACCTAATATTTGTTCCTTTTAGTAAAAGTTAAACCTGTTAATTACAAAAGAAACTGATAGTAAATATTCCATAGGTATTTGGTACATAAAGAATATATGAAGAGTTTGGTTCCAAAACGCAATAAACACTATTTAAAAAAAATGAGTTACCGCCAAAATCTAATAATTTACGCGAGAGGCACTCAGGAGACAGGAAAATGTTGGTTGCTTGTTCTCCCGACAGCATCAAGCTTCTCTTATGCTAACACATCAACCCCAGGGGATCTTATATAAAACTTTCCATTTTTTTACTCAAAGTTAATGAAAATTTAGCATGACCAAAACATTTTACAGCTGATCGCTGTCAAAAAAGGTTAATCAACGACGTCCCAATGATGACAACAGCAACAATGACAGTGTTCATTATATGACAAAGTAAGTGTTTTGATTAATGCCATTAATGTTTATTTTTTTAATCAGTGTATACCAATAGTCAACTAAATGAATATAACATAGCAAAGATGAATGCACATTTATACATTGATTCAATAGATTTATAGCATTTTGGAAAAAAAAGTGATATGGATTTATTGCATTTTGTGGAAAAAATTATCAGTTTTTATAATAAATCTTTGAAAATTAAATACTGAATTTGAATTTTTGATGTTTTTATAACCTAAAGATGCTATGTGAAAGTTTGTAACAGAAAATAGTGGTTTTTACCCAAATTAGTCAAAATGGATTTATTGCGTTTTGGAACAAAATTCTTCATGTGTGCGTGTATACGGAGTGGTGTTTAGTGGCTTTGTATCTGAGCTATTACTTCAGTGTGCTATTACTTTACGTTATCAGAATTATGTAATAATAATCTATCAGATTTAAGTTGAATAAGGGACCCAAGCGTTTGTAACCACTAGTGACCCAACACCCTAGCGATCATTCAGCAGCATCCATAGCAACCACCTACTGTAGAACCATAGCAACGGTAAAAAGGTTATAGCAACCACACAGCAATGTCTCCGGCAACCACATATAACATCTTAAAATGAGTTTTGCATGAGTAAACCAACACCCACATTTTCCTAAAACAACATTTAGATAAAGAAAACCTCAACTTCATGTGCATGTACAGTATATGGGACACGTGATGTGGATAAATAAAGAGGCTGCGTTTTTTACCTTTGCTCAGCCCTTCTAATCCTGACAAAGCCCTACTCTTTCTTAAAGGATTAGACTGTTGACCGTCTGTGCATTCATCTAAATATGACCCTGTCTCCCATTAAAGGTCCACTACTGTACTGTTATACACTCATGGCTTCAAATGAGTAACCGTGTTCCAGACAGACAGACAGCAGCGCATTCACTGCAGCAAAGCTTAAACTCTCTACTTCTCTCAGAAGCATGACACTAATTCTGCAGTCCACTTCAGGAAAGAGAGATAAACCCACTCGCTTGGTTGGATCCGCATCACATTTCCTGAGCCGATGATGGTCTTTGTCGCCCGTAGAGCATTTACATCAGTTTGTACTTCTACGCTTCTAAGTAAGCAATGTTAAATTGTTTATCCGCTGACGAGTACATTAAAATGTGGATTTCTCAGTTCCCCTGCCAAACATGAGCACGCTTTCATCCCGTCCTCAATATGTCAAAGCACACAACCCAAGAGCTCCTGCCACGAGAGAATCAATGTCTCTTGAATGCAAGAACAAATCGTGGAGAAATAAATCCTGTTTCGGTGTTCGTACGCTGCCACATATAGTATAACTTTTTGACGTTTCAGATGCATGCGTGTTCTTTGGGATATCAAATCTTATATAACAGCTTTGCCCAAGTTTCGAGACTAATAAAGCTGTTGTTTTGAATGTAAGCTTACATATAAACACATACAAGGGTTTATGACACACTTCAGCTAGTCTAGTGTATAACAAAACACCAGAGTCCAATGCCTGGACGGGCCTGGGCCCGCCCATATTGACAGCTGGCCCACCCAATCAGAAATTAAAACAAATACTACTCTGTATAATTAAACATGGTACTACTTTATGTGGTGTATTTTATCAATAGCATGTTAGGTTAAAAACAGTAAAATTATAAGTAAGCCTGATAACTATTTAAAAACTATTATAAAGCAATTGAATGTTGCATTACAGTATGGTTCTAATGAGAAAAATTTTGAATAACAACACGTTATAAATGTGTGCTGCACACTTTCCTCTCAATAACATAAACACACAACAAATATTACAGCGGTGTAAAAAGATAGAAAGAAAGCATCTGATCAGGTGATGTTGTTTGATATATAAGCTCTGTAATTCAGTACTATAAGTCACGCCACGTTTATTGCTACTGCTACACTTTATACAATATAGCCTATTGCTTTTAAGCAACAAATAGCCTATCATAACTTTCTATAAGCCTACTGTGTAATTGAGACATTAATTCAAGAAATGCATTTAAAGCAGAAAGACGTAGGCCACGGAAATATATAGTGGGTTCACTTCAATCCACACCCGGCGTTCTTGGTTTGCTTCTTATTTATTAAATCAAGGGAATTGTTTGATTAAACATTGATTAAAATTAAGATACAATTTACACAAAACGAAATTCATCTTTCAAGAAAGTCTTTCCACAAAACAAACCTATGCAGGGCTCGCAAAGTCGCTAGCCCGACGTCCCGGGGCTATTGCGAATTCCTGTCGGGCTACCAAAATGTATCTCCGCCCTGCCCGTCAGGCGGAGGAAAAATATTGTAATGTGTTTGCATTCTCTCAGATTTAGTTAGGTAATTATATTGTATGTAATTCGGCTTCGTCTTGTCAGTCATTACTATCCTTACTAACAAGTGAAACTGTCAGAAAATGAAGTGAAAGCATAATTAAACCTATTATTCCTTTCGTGTTCACGTCTGATATGCGCGCTCCTCGGCTCCTTCACGTGTAGGCTACCCGCATGCTTTATGTGCTCAGCAAAAAGCGCAAACTTAAGTCATTTAAAAAAATAACAGTACTTTCGTTTTCAAAGACTAAGATTGTTTTAGCATGTCATTTTTCACTTTCTTCATTTAGTAATAAGAGAGGAAATGTATATTTGAGTGATTTCCGATCGATTTGACACATCCATATATGAGGAGAATGTTAGAAGCTTATAGGCGACTAAAATGCAGTGGCAGGATCTGTTAACCTAAAGTGAATTAAATGTTTATTTATTTGTCATTTCAATTCAATTCAATTCAATTCAATTTTATTTATATAGCGCTTTTCACAATTGGTGATTGTTTCAAAGCAGCTTTACATTAATAGAAGCAGTGGAAAGCACAGAAAAACGACAGATAGCACAACATAATACACGATAGCACAAGCAGCTAAATTTGATGCGGCTATGAATCAACATTATAAGCGTGCGTATTGCTAATGTAACGTAAAGAAGAGGGTGCTAAGTTAAGCCCAAGAGGGCTGCCTCCCCGGGTTGAAAAACCCCCTAGGAGAAAAAAACCCCAGGCTCAGCCGGGGAAGTAAAAAAAAAGTCATAGGAGGGAAAAACCCTTGGGAGATATATTTATATTGAAACGATTAAGGAGATTAGGCGGAGGTTAAGCGGGTTCTGCCGGTGGTCGTTGGTCATGCATCAGCTGGGCATCACGTTGAAGGTCTGCCGGTGGGTCAGAGGTGTGCCGACTTTCACATTTACCGGAACTGGGTCTGTTTGTCTCATTGTCCTCGGAGAGGAGGACGAGACATAAAGAAAGAAAAAAAAAACCCAATTAGCGTAGGGGCCATTCATATGTATACACCTGTACATATACACAAACATATATCCATATATATCCACACATATCTATATATACATATATACACATATATATACATACACATACACACACATACACATATATATACACATATACATACACATATACATATATATATATATATATATATATATATATATATATATATATATATATATATATATATATATATATATATATATATATATATACATATATACATATATATATATATATATATACATACACATACATACAAATACATACACACATATACACATACATACACACACATGTACATATACGTATTGAAGATACAACGTCATCCTAGTGAATGACTCTGCACAGTTTGGTTTAGGGAGAATGAGAAAAATGCACGGGACGGCGAATGTTTTGGAAATGGGTGCAGTGACACCCTTTTAAGGACTGAAGTCCCGCCCCCGACTAGTGGGCTTAACACCACAAACCTATACCCACCGAGCTTTATTGAAATCCGGACGAGCAAGGGAGTAAAGGGGAGACGGGGACGTGACTGCGCCAGCCATCTCCCTGATGCCTGTCTGGGCTTCACAGTACTCCCCTACTCGACTCAGAAACCTCAGGAGAAGGGCAGAGCAAGTGGTAACATAATTCCATACATAACTTTCAATCACTCCTCTGCGCTTGGCAATTAATGGCCCGATTCGGGGATTTATTGGTGTAGTTTTGAAGTTTTGGCCTTGTATTGTGGTTTGTATGTGCACAGAGTAGCGTTTCTTTTCCTTGTGTGTAGCCTTTTCTATTTTATACGTGACCTTTGTTTTTAAAAGTTTATGCCCGGCTCATGGTTTGCTGCACATATGTAAACGAGTAAGGAGAGATTAAACATTTTCTTAAGAATATTTAGTTTATTTATTTATTAGGTTGTTCAAGCTATCTATTGTGAGATGAGTACCATTAATAAAACAATTATGTGAATGCCTTGTTGAAGAGAAAAGTTTTAAGTCTAGATTTAAAATTATCGACTGTGTCTGATTCTCGGACATCGGTTGGTAAATCATTCCAGAGCTTAGGGGCTAAGTAGGAAAATGACCTTCCACTTTTAGACACTTTTGATAGTCTAGGGATAATCAAGAGACCAGAATTTTGCGACCGTAGTGTGCGTGATGGATTGTATTCTGATAGTAATTCTCTAAGATATGAGGGTGCTAGGCCATTTAAAGCTTTGTAGGTGATTAGTGATATTTTAAATTGTATGCGATATTTAACTGGTAGCCAGTGTAAAGATGCCAGAATTGGGCTTATGTGGTCATACTTTTTAGATCGAGTAAGTACCCTTGCGGAAGCGTTTTGAACTAGCTGAAGCTTGTTTACTTGATTTGCATGGCATCCCCCGAGTAGCGAGTTACAATAGTCTATTCTAGAGGTCATAAAAGCATGGATAAGCTTCTCTGCGTCAGATGTAGACAGTATATGGCGTATTTTCGAGATATTTCTAAGATGGAAGAATGCTGTGCGGCAGACGTTGGCGATATGACTATCGAAGGATAAGTTGCTGTCGAACATCACACCTAAGTTCCTAACCGTGGAAGATGGCACCACAGTGCAGCCATCTATGTGCAACCTGTAATCTGACATATTATGTTTGTAGCGATTCGGTTCAATAATAAGTATCTCTGTCTTATTGGAGTTCAGCTTAAGAAAGTTATGTGCCATCCAGTCACTAACATCGCTAAGGCAGTCTGTTAGCTTAGAAAACGTGTGTGTTTCGCTGGGATGTGAGGAGATGTAAAGCTGGGTATCATCCGCATAGCAGTGAAAACTTATGTTATGTTTCCTGATAATGTCTCCTAGAGGTAACATGTATAACGAGAACAGGATAGGACCTAAAACCGATCCCTGCGGTACACCGTATTTAACCAGGGAGTGATATGACTCTTCCTCGTTTACATAAACAAAGTGATAGCGATTGGTTAGATACGACCTAAACCAGGCTAGCGCCTGACCACTGATACCAACATAGTTTTCTAGTCTATTGAGTAAGATTGTATGATCTATTGTGTCAAAGGCTGCACTAAGGTCTAATAATAAAAGAATTGAGATTTCACCACGATCGGATGTTAATAGGAGGTCATTTGTAACTCTAAGCAACGCTGTCTCTGTGCTATGGTGGGGCCTGAATCCTGATTGGAACTTTTCATATGTACTATTATTTGTCAAGAATGTGCGTAACTGGCTTGCCACTACCTTTTCTAATATTTTCGAAAGAAAAGGGAGATTTGAGATTGGTCTAAAGTTATTAAGCTCTCCCTGATCAAGCTGCGGTTTTTTAATCAGCGGTTTAATAACTGCTAGTTTAAAAGCTGTTGGAACATATCCTATTTCTAGCGATGAGTTAAAGATATTTAGAACCGGGGTTGACACTACAGGAAATACCTCTTTAAGTAGTTTTGTGGGAACGGGGTCTAATATACAGGATGAGGATTTGGATGATGCAACTAGTCTAGAGAGCTCATCTATTGTAGTAGGTTTAAATGAATCAAGATGTTCGTATGGTAGTCTAGTGTTAAGTGAACTAACGGGTTGAGTGGTGGCTGCCTGGGTAGCTACGATGTTTTCCCTTATAGACGTAATTTTGTTAGAAAAGAAGTTCATGAAGTCGTTACTATTGTGTTGAAGTTTACTATTGGTTTCTGTTTGTTCTTTATTTCTAGTCAGTTTTGCAACCGTGCTGAAGAGGAAACGAGGGTTATTATGATTCTCATTTATAAGCCTGCTAAGATAGGTAGATCTGGCGGTTTTAATAGCCTGTCTGTAGTGTTTAACACTCTCTTTCCATGCTGCACGCCATACCTCTAACTTTGTGCTTCTATAATTTCTTTCCATTTTCCTAGTTGCCTTTTTGAGTGCTGCGGTGTGATGATCATACCATGGAGCTGGCGGTTTTTCTTTGATTCTCTTTTTTCGAATGGGAGCAACGGCATCCAATGTGTTAGAACAGACATTGTTTAGGTTTTCTATTACAATATCTAGATCGTCAGAGTTATCTGCTACATGTTTAATTTGGGACAGGTCTGGAAGAGTGCTAATAAATCTATCTTTAGTGGTGGAAATTATTGTTCTGGCTAATCTGTAGCATGTTGTGGATTGACTGATCCTATCTAGAAGTACAGTGTATGACACAAGGTAATGGTCAGAAACTGCATCACTCTGAGGTGATATTTTGATGTCATTAATATTGAGCCAAGGCAAAAGAGAGCTGTTTGTGGTTACGATCGGTTATTTCCATATTTAACAACATTAGTTCGAATGATTTAAATTTTACTTCAGATTTTTGGTTTACTTTAAAAATTTTGTTGTATATTGTAGCTACACCACCCCCTCTCCCCTTTAATCGAGGTTCGTGTTTATAATAATAGTCTTGTGGGGTGGATTCGTTTAAACTAATGTAGTCGTCTGCTTTAAGCCAGGTTTCTGTTAAACAGAGTGCATCTAAGTTTTGGTCTGTAACTATTTCATTGACAATAGGTTCTTTATTGGTAAGCGATCTAATGTTAAGAAGGCCGAATTTTAATATTCGAGGTTCATCTGTTAAAGTATTGTTGTCTAATTTTATATTAATCAGATTTGTACCAGATGTGGCAAGCGGTGCTCTGTATTTATTTGTTCGGGGAACAGATACAGTTGAAATGTGTTGATATTCTGGTAAGATTGACTCGAAGTGCTGGGATATAAGTGATCTTGACATATCATGGCAGCTAACAGATGGACGGTTAAGCCGATCCGTCTGTTGTCTGACTTGTACCCTGGATAGTCAGACTGTATTCGAAGTAAGACTATTGGTCAGATTTATAGAGAGAATCGCACTTCCTTCCTGAGATGGATGGAGGCCATCTCTCTTTAGCAGGTCAGGTCTCCCCCGAAAATGCTTCCAATTGTCTATAAACCCTACGTTATGCTGAGGGCACCATTTTGACATCCAGTCGTGAAGAGACAATAATCTACTGTAAGTTTCATCCCCCCGGTAGGCGGGGAGGGGACCAGAGCATATTACATTGTCTGACATTGTTTTAGCAATTTCACATATCTCTTTAATATTATCTTTGGTGATCTCCGACTGGCGGAGTCTGGTGTCATTCGTGCCGGCGTGAATAACAATTTTAGAAAACTTACGCTTAGCATTAGCCAGCACTTTAAGTTTTGATCTAATGTCTGAAGACCTGGCTCCCGGTATACAATCGACTATGGTGGCTGGTGCCTCAATGTTCGCGTTCCTAAGTATCGAATCTCCAATGACCAAGGCACTTTTAACAGACGTCTCAGTCGGTGTGTTGCTTAGAATATGGAACCTGTTTGAAATTACCAGGGGGGTCTTGGGTGGGCACCGTAAACGACTTTGCCGCCTGACAGTCACCCAGTTAGTCGGCCCCCTTGACTCAGATGATGGAACCGAGCTATGTGTATTACGTTTAACACTAGGCGCACCCGAAACAGTGTTTGTAGCATTAGCGGTATTAGCGTTTGTAGCATTAGCGGTATTAGCGTTTGTAGCATTAGCGGTATTAACGTTTGTAGCATTAGCTGTATTAGCGTTTGTAACATTAGCTGTATTAGCGTTTGTAGCATTAGCGGTATTGCTGTCATCAACTAGCGTTTGGATGCGCGCTTCTAGTTCTGCAATCTTCTCCGTCAGCCTTACTACTTCAATACACTTAGCACAAGTAAACCCCTCTGTGCTGATGGAAGAAGCTAAACTGTACATGTGGCAAGTAATGCAGGTTACAATAACAAGCGGAGTCTTACCGCTTTCATGTTGGGTGATGGCGTCTTCGGTCACCTGGACGCGGTCCGTAAAGCTACATCGCGAGGGAAGCTCACTCGCAGCACGCCCCGATCGCCTGCGGACGTCTGTAGCCAGTGTGATGTGAGGCAAGCTGAATCTGCGACCGGCGGGCAGCGGCTCCTCCACGGCTTCCCGATCGCTTTCATTCTGGGCGATGGCGTCTCCGTTCCCTCGAGCGTGGTCCGTGAAGCTGCACCGCGTAGGGTGTTCGCTTTTTGCACTTCTCGGCCTCTTGTGGATGTGTGGAGCCTGGGTGAACTGGGCGCTGTACTTCGCGTAGGATCTGCGATAACCGGGTATCAACTGCTCCACAGCTTCCCGCTCAGGTGAGGACAGGTCTGAATAGCATACAGTGGATGAGTCCGCCATTAGATCGGCTGTTTGTTGATGCTAGCGGGCTATATGCTAACACTGGGTGTTTAGCAGTGATAAATCGTTTCACGTGGTAGTACTGCTCAATAGTCGTCACGGTAAAGTATTCTTGAGATAAACGAATGTGTTATATTATATAAATAGGAACAAGGTAGTCAGAAAATAGGATTTGGATGATAAACTCGACGGAGCTCTGATGCACTGATGTTCCTTTCTTCAAGTCTGGCTCGACTTCGTTTAACCCCAGAGTCTAACATTATTTTAGCAATTCCTTTTTCTTTCTTAGTAAGTTAACATATGTGAGAACGAAAATATATTTTTTTGTGATTTGCATGAAGAGAATATGATGTTAGAAGCTTCATTTTAAGCATTTAGTAGCCTAATTGATTTGTAATAAACACTTTAATAGGCTATTTAAAAAGTATTAGGTTTTTTGTGTTCATTTATATTTCTTGTTACTGTGTTTAGGTTCTTTTTTTGAATATGAAAGCCCAATAACATTTTTACCAAAAAGGCTTAATTAATGTCACGTTGCATTACGATTTAAAGCAGTATCAATAATTTAAAAAATGTGACCTGCAGTCAAGTTCGGGTGTGTGTGTATGCTGTTTAAATGAGTGTTCTCACCAATACGCTTGTGATTCGTGAAGTTTTAATGAATTTTATAGACTTGTTATAGTTTCTTATTCAAAAGTGACACCCATAGATTCAGGCCCACCTCGACTTAATTCATGCCCACCCATATGTCACATTCTGCATCCGCCACTGGTCCAATGTAGCGGGTTTAATCATAGTACCTTTAGGGGGCATGCACAGTAGTGTTGTAGTTCTCGAGACCTGTCTTGGTCTCGTCTTGGAATCGACTGCATTCTTACTCGATCTCGTCTCGGTCTCAGACAAAGCAGACTCGGAATTTTATTTCAAGACCGGTCAAGACCACAACTGATGGTACATCACAAATTCATTTTTTATCATTAATTGTATGCAGTTTATTCTGGTTTGGCATATGATGTTGGCATTGTTTAAGCATTGTTTAAGTTTCTCCCAATGACAATTTTTCTAATTTATTACTAAAAACACCTGCATTGTGTTAAGTGGATGGCATGCGATGGAAAGACAGTTCAGAATAAATGGTTAAGTTGATTTCAGCTTTTCTTTACTTTTATTTGCTTATAGACAAAAATAAATTCCCACATATCTGCAATGCCTTTGATTATTTTATCAACTTCTCTGATGGCACACACACACGAAACCAAAGCAAGGCACGCGCACACACACACACGCACGCACGTGCACACACACAGACAAGAAGTGCCTAATCATATACATATTCCACATTTTATCATAAGTGTTTTAATGCAGTGACTTGCAATGGTCTTGGTCTTGACTTGGTCTCGACCCTTTAAAGTCTTGGTCTTGTCTCGGTCTCGGCCTGTCTTGTAGTGATGTTAGGTTCTTGAACGAATCGTTCTTTTGAGCCGGTTCTCATGAAGTAACCGGTCGATCCGGTTCACAAATCGAACTGAATCAAACTTTAGTTTTGGGCATAGGTTCCGGGTTGATGACGCATGACACACAGCCAAAATAGCACGTCGGACTCAAAAAGAACCGAACAAAGTTTGTCGATGATTGCCGACAATTCTGACGGATGAGTTGCTGACACTGCGTGTGAATCACAGAGGATTTGAATGAGCCTGATGCGTGAAGTTTCTTTTTTTATTAGTTTCTTGATATGCTTGTTTTATTAAAAAGCTTTAGTTTTGTTACGATTTATTGTGCATGCAAATCATATTGTAGTTGTTTAAGGAAGACCAATGAGTTTAACACAAGTCTATTTATTATTTATACGTACACATCCGCAATTGTGCATCAGTGTCTTTTAGGAATCTTATTCAAGTTGTAGGCTTGTCAAAACTGGTCAGTTTTATCTGGCATTTATTATTCATCATCCGCGATTGAAACTGTTACCACAAACATTACTAACTTCTTGTGAATGAAAGCCAATAAATCAGCTATGCCTTAACAAAAACAACTTTTTTAAAATGTTTTAATGTGTTGATACAAACGACTTTATTTGGATGTTTTATTGATACGGTAAATGCATAGTGATGTCATTTCTTGATGACGTCAGGAACCGGTGAATCGGCTTTTTGAACCGGTTCAATGAGCCGAACTGTCCGAAAAGAGCCGGTTCGCGGAAATGAATCGGACTTTGCATCACTACTGTCTTGGTCTTGGTCATCACTTGGTCTCGGTTTAGGTGATCTTGACTACAACACTAATGCACACCAAAGCTTTTAGGCCCGCGGTTGTTTCCAATAGAAGTTCTGCGTTTTTTTTTTAAAAAGCCAGCAGCTAGCTTTTTTCGCACTGAAAGCTGGCGCTCTGCGTTTTTTCTGCGAGTTGACTTTAAGGCGGAGTGCGCAATGTTTGAAAGCCAATGTTGATATTTGAAATCACCTAAACAAACACGCCCCTACCCCAAGAGAATCTGGACCTTCTTTTAAAAGACCCGCCCCACACATACGTAACCCGGCAAGGATGTTGGTTAGTAGACACGCCCCTTACTGCTGATTGGCTATAAGAGTGTTTTGGTAGTCGGCCCTTCTCCTTTTCAAAAGCGTTTTTCAAACATTGTGCACTCCGCCTTTATATTTGATGTAGAAAAGACATCCACAATGACCACTTTTGGACTTTTAGCTCTTATTCAGAGGTCCTATAGTATACGTTGGAAAATCACCTTCAGGGGATTAAAATTAGATGTGCAAAAGACGTTTCAATGTCACTTTGTGCAGTGGGAGGTTAAAGTTGATGTAGAAAAGACGTCCACAACAACCACATTTGGACTACAATTAGCCCCTATACAGAGGTCCAATGAATGTTGGAAAAAAGACGTCGTCTGGCATCACAGTCTGCACCTTTAGGGGACCACAATTGGATGTGCAAAACAGACATGCAAAAGATGTGTTTCGACATCACATTGCTAAGTGGGTTAAAAAGTCTTCGTCTTTACAAAATAAAACTAATAAATAGCAACCTCATTCAAAGCATTCTAGGAACCAAAATCTGAAGGAAAAACGAAAACGAAAAAGGTGAGGATTTCTGGTTCCCAGAATGCTTTGCATGAGGCTGTTATTTTATAGTTTTATTCTTAAATTTAAACAACCTGTGGTCAGTAAATAACAAATTAAATTCTACAACAACTGCCAGTAATACTGTCATTTCTGCAGATTTTTTTTAGTACTACTACTCATTGCTGCAGAGATATTTGCTTTATGAGCAATTTTCTTTGCACAACTCTCTAATTTTAGATGCAAATGAAAACACACACAGTATCATACAGTACATGTTTCTCAACACCTCTCAGGTGTGCTTACTGCCTGCAGAGTTTACACAACTCACACATGGTGCTAGATGGCATTTTTGGTAACTGCTAATTTATTTTATGAGGGAAACTGAATATAACACCCAGTCAAAACTGTGATCGCTAGGTAAAAATGTAGGAATTATTATTTTAGTATTCTCATAATGTTGACAAGGACATTATGTGTCCATGTGTCTAAATCTGCTGGTTTCAACCAAACTGCGGTGTAATCTTGTATCAATTTTCTTCTCCAAAAGTGCTACTAAATTTAGTAAAACCTTATTACATCTTCTCCTGTGTTAACTTCTGACTCCCCTATTTGACACGGAGATGGATTACCCGTTGAAAAGCTACTGGCGGGGCAATTTAATTAACAAAGACGTGAGATAGAAACTTAGTGAGAATGACTTTCAAGGCTCTATCTTATTGAAGTGCAGCTTTGCAGATCTGAACAGTCCACTTCTCTTCACGATCCCTCTCCAATAATTACGGGCCGTTCTCGTGGTAATTGGCCACACTGTCATTTCACCGCATGGGAAAGAAACTCAACCTCTGCCTTTTCTCTGCATCACGTCTTCAGGGTAATTTCAAGTGAAGCACAGCGGCACTAATAAATGAAAATCTGGCCATGCAATATCACAGCACCAACAACATGTTAATAACACATTCACCCATGACTAGCCTTTCACAGTGATGTGAATCGATGTCTATGTATGGTCAATGTTATTATTTCTTATTAAAGTTTAAATGTTTTTGTATCTCCTCATCATCCTCGTCTCTCCTCACCAGCTATGTGTTAACCGAATAACGGATCTACTATTTAGTGTTTATTATTTGTGGCGTCTATTGTGAGTGTTTTCCGTTTTCAGTCTTGGTGTTTTGTTAGTTTATTTCCCCGTCACTCCATGGACCTCCCTGCTATACACCTTTTGTGCCTGCAACAGGGAGTTCAATCCCTCGAGGAAGTGACTTTTTAGATTTACACCTTTCACCACCTTCCCGTATAAATGCCTCTGTACCTTCCTGCTCACTGGACTTAGCACCACCACACAAGCACAGTTGTCCAAGGAGGCTCCTCAAGGGAGCTTCACCATATCCTGCAGATCTCCAGTCACCGTTGAGGATGTTGCAAGCCCCTTTCTTGAACCAGAGACCACAATAAAAGTGAGCACGACAGGAACTTGCAATAAAACAAACAAATATGCACGCAAACAAGCAACCAAACAGTGAGGAAGAAATGAAACATGTGAAGCAATTGTCCTCACTCAAAATTACACTCTGCCAAGAAATAGAACTTTAATGACTACAATGATAGACACACACACACACACACACACACACACACACACACACACATTCTGGTTTCCATGTTTTGTGGGGACATTCCATAGACGTAATGCATTTTATAGCGTACAAACTGTATATTCTATTCCCCTAACCTACCCCATTCCCTAACCCCAACCATCACAGAAACCCTTCTGATACTTCACATTTTCAAGAAACATCATTTTGTTTGATTTATAAGCTTGTTTCCTCATGGGGACATCAAAATGTCCCTACAAGGTCACAAAAATACTGGTATTCCTATCTTTCTGTGGACAATGGTCCCCACAACATGATAATAACCAGGTACACACAAACACACACATAAATATTATGCATACTTGCATTTTAGATGTGGCATCTACTGTAGCTTCTCATTGCGTTTCGATACTGAGGTTGGCCGCAATTCGCAATCTCACAACTAGGTGTCGCTAAGAACCCATACTGTACCTTTAAATTAGTAGGCCAGAGATTAAAAAAGCTGGCCTTGATGGAATATAAGAGGGTGGAATATAAACAAAACTGGGCATTGGTCAACTGAATAAAAATTGCAACAGTGTCGTACAGTATCAACTATCAGTCATCAGCGCATCACCCTGTGTCGACTCTAATACTGTATATGCTCATGTTTCAAGCTCTGAATCCCATAATAATACAATTACATCCTTTTGTAACCTCTTGTTAAATATGATATACGCTAGCCACAAGAACGAGGAGAGGGAGATTGCCTTTAAGGCAAAAATAAATCATGTACTGTTGTGCTCTTGCACAGTGAATTTGCCTGTCGAATAATAGAAAGTCTGAATTCAGTGGTTTTATTGCTTCATGAATAGTAATGTAGGCCATTCAGATTTGAGCACCAAAGCTATTAATATTAAAGACTCAGGTGCAAACAAATAGATAAAATCTCTGAAAGGGCTTTCATCGATAATCATTTATTCATACAGTAATTTTGACCACACCGTGACCCACTCTTAGCTCGCGTGCCAATCTGTCCACATGTTAATCACTATAAACATGAAGCTAAATGAATATTAATCCGAGGATTTTGCATATTTATTTAAGGCTCTGTGACGGCTTATGAAATTCTTCCATTGAAAGAAAGCCATTGGCACCATAAACACTTTACTTTAATCTTCAAAGTACCTTGTAAAAATCATAGTGAGAGCATGAATATGGTAATCACCCCAGGTCATGTAGGTCACTGTACCATTGTATTGTGACAATACATTTATTTGTAAGGTCTGTATCCCATCATATCATCAAATTTCCCCTATTTATTTCACATTGGCACCTGATTGGACATCAAAATAGGAGCTTACATCATCACACATCAGGTCAATCTTCAAACACTCATATTCAACCTGACCTGACAGAGGTACTACTGAGACCAATTTCCTCAGCTCGACCGCTCTCGAGAGGTTTGCTTCGTTATTTTTAGCCAACAAACCACAGCTAACTTGGGATTGAATTCATCTGGAGACGCACGAGGCTCTCGCTGGCAGCACAAACCTTTAGATTGAGCCTCAAGGTTTCCAAAGCACAAACACTCTTATGGTTCTTCTTTTTTGTCCTAGCAAGGTTTGGATGAGTTTTTCACAGTAGCATAACTTTGAGGAAAGATTGCTGAGGGACACATAAAGAGAGAATTAAACAACAGAAGGGAATGAACGACTCAACAATTCCTCTACTGAGAAACACTCATTTCCTTCCAACGGAGGCGTACTGTATTTGCATGTGAAACAAAGGTTTAGTGCATTTTTCAAAGCTCCATTCAGAGCGCCAGTAGCTGCAAAACATGAGGTCCTACAATACTCACACAGACTGGAAATATGGCATTTCAATGAGAAATAAAACAATAAAAGCGGAGCGTGACAGGAAATTGCAATAAAACAAACAAATATGCATGTAAACAAGGAACCAAACAGTGAGAAGAAATGAAACATATGAAGCAATTTCAATTGTCCTTTCTCAAAATTACACAATGCAGAGAATAAAACTGCATTATAAGTAGGTTTTTACAAAAAGTCTACATTTTAAAATGGTTTACAAGACATCGATGTATGGAAAATATTTTCCTTTGCATTTATGAAAATGTCACTTAAACATGACAACACTGTCGAAAAGATCTATGATTACACGGATTCACGAAGACAACTAAATTCGCTGTATAATGTGTGCGAGGCCAATAGATGGCAATGTTACCTTGTAAAGAAACAGTACAATCCTGCACACATACACATTCTTCTACAGAGTAAAGCATACAAACAGTCAAGATGGCAAAAGCATCGAGTGGTTTTGTTTAGATGGACGATGAGGTACATTCATTTATTTAACCTTGGACTATTTTTGTTCAATAAATAAATCTTCATTTAAAAGCAGCATAAGTTCAGCTATTAGGTTACATGCATATTAGCTCTAACGTTACTGATTTGCTCTTGATAATGAACCATTTATTGATCGTATCATTAGAATAAATGTAATGTAGATATGTAGATTGGGTGTAGATATTTAACCCTCTACAGCACAGTGTTGCCCTCAGGCAACATACTACCTTTTTGAGCCTCACACCGACACTTTAATTTTTTTATAAAAAAAAAAAATATATGTATAATATCACCTGACATGTTTCTCCAATGAAATGAGGGGCTGGAGTAGTTGTGACCTTTTGTTTGGGGGTGGAGCCATGCTTTTGGAAGCAAAGCCACATGGGATGCAGTGCCACCAATTGCCAGGATAAATATCAGTTTTTAACATTTTTAAATTTAAATAATTTTACAGAAAAAAATATGTGTATGTGCATCAGTATGTAAAGAAGTATGTTTGATTGTCTGAAGACTTTCTTTGTTTTTATTTTCATACTAAGACCGTGTTTTTTGTTTGTTGCCCCAGGGCAACGTTGTGCCACAAGGGCACCAAAACACCAAGGCCCTCCATCTGATAAGACATGCATTAGAAAGTTTAACTCTAACAAACATCAATCACAAATGATTCCACTTAAACACAAACATGACTAATTAGTTTTATGGGCAACATTGTGCAGTTAGACCACTTTTATTCAGGCAAAATCATCCCAAAATGATGCATAAAACACACATAAAAACACGCACACACACACACACACACACACACACACACACACACACACATGCACGCACGCACACACAAACACACACACAAACACATGCACACATTTGTTGGTTTATATGTTTATATGTAAATGTGGAAAACATTAACACATGCAGTGTTAGTTACAATTAGTAGTGTTCATGTTTGGCTATAATCATTTGTGATAGTTTTTTTTTTTTTCTAATGCATATATTTATCATATACAGGGTTCCCACACCTTAGTTAACGTCAAATTCAAGGACCTTTCAAGGACTTTCCAGGTCCAATACCCTCAAATTCAGAGTCTAAATGTGGGGACATATTTCAAGGGAGAACAAGGTTACAGATACATTGTTACAGTTCCCTTTTAAGGGAACTCGCGCTGCGTCACTGCGGTGACACTTTGGGGACGCCTCTAGAGGTAAGTGCGTCTGAATGTGTATATCAAATTCAACCAATGGTGAGGCTAAACAACAAAGACAGGGTGACGCAGGTGCCAGGAAGTATATCGCTATCTGAAATATTGCCAAAGACGACGTTACAGGGACGCAGGAAGTATGGCAAGGGAGACGCAGCGTCTCGTTCCCTTCTCAGGGAACAACAGTAACATACGTAACCCGAGACATTTTCAAGTGTCAAACACAACTATGCAAAAAAGCATTTTGGTATGAATCAACATTCGCATACAGAAGATATAAGCATTTAAACTGAACAGTTTAGCACGTGTGCTTAAAAGGCTAGAAATGTATGATATTATCCTACACTACACATGGAATAATATGGATTTTTTACCAGAAATCTTCTTGCATAAAATACATTCAATGACCTGTATCTATGTATGTATATTTTCAAAAACTTCCCAGGGCCTTGAATTTTTCCTCCCAGATTCACAAACTTTCATGGATGGAAAACCTGCATATAAAAAACCTTGGTGTTTTTATACCACCGCAGCACAACGTTGCCCTGAGGCAACAAAGTAAATTCTGAGTCAGGGGTGGTGGGGGGATAAATTGTATGATGGATATTTTATCAGTGACCCCCAAACTCCCAAAAAGTGAGGTGAAATATTTTTTTCCCCAAAAAATAAAAAGTCATGCCATAGAGGGTTAAATCAGGGATAATTATGGTGCTGGTGGGTGTAATATATATTTGAAGCAGCGTGTCGTGTTTGGGTGACGTTTAAGCTGATCCATGCATCTCTAACGCTCTATATGAATCAGAATCAGTTCAGGATTTCCCGAATCAATGTTTTGTTAAATTGAAGATTGATCAAATCTGAGAATCTATATTTTTTACCCAGCCCTAGTTGTTAAGATATGTACAAAAGTTTTAGTGTTCGTTTATATCTTTGAGTAAGGGTAATGGAGATGTTTGTCCAAGCAAGTGCCAAAGGGTCACTAAAGAACAAAGTCTACTTTCAGTAAACTCATCATTACTTTATTATTTTTTAAGATGAAATTATTTGTGATTCAAAACTGAATACCAATTATCTGTAAAAAGTGTACCCCTCGATGTAGGCAAATTTAAATTAGAAATATTACGATAATGTGGTACACATGCTGATGCGTTATGCTACATACATCGCGCTACTCGCTCTAGATTTCTCGCGGGATTTAACTTCGTGTAATGCAATTTTTTTGCTCAAGTTGAATATTTTTAACTTGGGCGAAGACGCGTTTAAGGCAAATAGCGTGTGTTTTCGCGACAAACACGCCGCCCATATCACGTCATTCGCATCGCCCCACGCGAGGATGTGTCTGATCGCATCTTTGCGTTGACTTTGTATGTAATCTACTCGCGCAAATTGTTGAACTCGCGTCTGGTGTGAACCCACAGTTATGCTACGTATACACCAAACGCGGGGCATCGCGTTACTCGCTCTAGATTACTTGCGGGATTTAATTTCATTTCATGCAAATTTTTAGCTCAAGTTGAATATTTTCAACTTGGGCGAAGAAGCGTTTAAGGCAAATAGCGCGTGTTTTCGCGGCAAACGCACCGGCCATATCATGTCATTCGCATCGCCCCACGTGTCTGATCGCGTCTTTGCATTGACTTTGTATGTAATCTACTCGTGCAAATCGTTGAACTCGCGTCTGGTGTGAACCCACAGTTATGCTACATACACATCAAATGCGGAGCATCGCGTTACTCACTATAGATTACTCACGGTATTTAACTTCGTGTCATGCGATTTTTTTGCTCGAGTTGAATATTTTCAAATTGGGCGAAGAAGCGTTCAAGGCGAATAGCGCGTGTTTTTCGTCGCGTCTTCGCATTGACTTTCTATGTAATCTACTTGCGCAAATCATTGAACTCGCATCTGGTGTGAACCCACAATTAGGCAAAGTCTTTGGTGCCGTAACCGGGCAGTTCCAGATGGAAAGTAACATTCAAAAGTTTTACAGATCAATTTGATAAGAGATAAGTAGATAATCGGTAAAATTAACTGACAAAAATTGGCTTGTGTTTAAATAGAAATCTGAAAGTAAACTGTATATGAAATATTGTAATCTCTATTTACTAAAATAAATGTAAGAGCTGCCCAAATTGAAAACCATTTGCACAGACATATCTTAAAATACATCAGTGCCCTTTGTTTTGCCTCAAAATGCACACAAGTAATGTTTTTAGTAAGGCATGCTGGTTAAAGCTAGATATATTTCATAACTAAACTATGGCCTAGTCCTGGCTTAAAGCTAATCCCTGTCCGGGAAACCAGCCCAAAATGTACAGGACAGGTGTGAATTCGCTATAAAACCGTATTTGTGAATGTGTGAAGCAGACAGAAAATACAAAATACCACAGAGATAAAGAGAAGACTCTAGCAATGCAGAAAATAAGAGTTTAAAAGAGAAAGGTGATAAATAGACGCAGTGTGTTTATTGGCTGCTTGTCAGAGATGCTTGTTTTCACCTTCGCCAAATGAATGCAATTGTGTGTTATTGTAAGCCAGAGAGAGAGAAAGAGCGAGAGAAAGAGAGAGAATCAGCAGTATTAGTATTCTGTTGTGGTGCTGGCTGCACTTTGTCAGGAACGGCGCTCTAATGGAGGATAAACGTCCTGTTTTCATGACCTGTTCTCCCTCTGCTCCTCGCTCCCCTGCAGGGAGAGACTGCCATCTTTGGGTAGAAGCACAGTGCTCTCTCTCTCTTTCTCTCTCTCTCTCTCTCTCTCTCTCTCTCTCTCTCTCTCTTCACCATCATCTTTGTTTCTTATGGACACACACACATACACACTTTAACGCTAGCAGCAATTGAGCACAAGAGCCTGAGAAGTATCATAGACATAAATCTCAACTTATACACACCTGTAGACTTAAAACTACATTTCCTTACACTGTAAAATGAATCAATATCACACCCGAACTACCTCTCTATCAGTCTCTCTCAACACAATACACTCATCTCTACATTATCAGACAGCTCTATGCACGAGATCTATAAAAGACATTAATGCAGTGGTATAGTTTTTTCACATACTTTGACAAAGGGGAAAACAAAACTTTATATAGAAACTCAGTTAGACCTCTCTTTATATTCTCACATTACAAGTGTGTTAAAGTCGCAAAACTGTATTATGACGTATTTCTGAGCGAAATCACACTAGAAGATAAGCGAGTGTGGTTAGTGTTTTTTCACTGTGAATTGATTGGATACAGAGAAATAGGCATTTCATTCAGAAAAGGACTGACAGGTGGAGGGGCCCAAAACGTCAAACTGATGTCATCAGAGAAGGATCGACCACAAAATGACGAAAATACATTTTCAGATTTTGATCAATTACATCTTACTTCACTTCTTAGTATACTATACCGTAAAGGCTACTAGTAACTATGGCTGTGTCCAAATACCCACACTTGCGGCCTTGGCCACTCTAGAGAGCGTGCATGCGACAATAAGTAAGTGCGCAAGACTGTCCCATGCTTAAAACTGGCAAAGTGCAGTGCTCTTAACACACACTAAACCCACACTTTCTTAAATACCGCTTCGAAGCGGTAATCAAGGCTAAGTGTATCCCATTGTGCATCATGTTCTGGATGTAAATTTTGTGACTTTTGTCCAAACCTTGCAAGATGTTGTGAAAACTTTTAATTGTAAGTTAATAAATGGATAATACATATTTTGGTAGAAAACGGAAAGTGTTGCACATTTCTTTGGTACAAACATTGTTATGTATTTTGTAAAACATCTGCAAGTGCTTTTATCACATTTAAAGCTTACGTAACACACGCTGTTTCTGCATTTCTGATGTTAATCTGGAGTACCTATAGAGTAGAAAGACATCCTTTATATCTCCGAAGAGTCTTTAGTTTAATCAGATTTATAAAAGAAAGATTCGCTTTACAGAATCTTTCCGATAACTTACGAAAAAATGAAGAAGGAGGAGTTACTACCGAGGAGCGAGTACGAGTCATGCAACACTCTACAACACTGTTTTAACTTATGATTCACTACCTGTTCGTGTCATTTATATAATATGCACGCGCCTATTTCCAACATAAGACAGAAGTCTTACTTACCGCATGCAACTCATGACCCGGTCGGCAAAATCCAGCGCATCAAACACACACGCAAAACTCCGCTGCTACCCCGGATAATAATAAATCATATTCATTGTTTTCATAAGGCTGGATTTTTTCTCCTTACATCCAAAAACACACTTCTTCTTTCATGCCATTGTTGAGTTTTGAAATTAAACAAAGCTGTTGCATGATGTGAATGTTTGTAAGTTGTAGCGTCTCCCGCTGATTGACGGGTGGGCGGTGTTTTCCGGGGGAAGTGCCCATATAAAAAAGTGATACGTATAGAAAACCCCTGAAACGTCAGTTGGACCTGTAATCGAAAAAAACTTTCCGAAACTTGTACGAACCCTGGCGAAGTGCATTCGGCACAGAAATACTCTGTAACATGTCCAACTGCTTTGTTGACACTTTGCCTACGTTTAGCATGAGGAAACAACTCTATAACTGTGTTAATAAGCCAGAATGCTTGAAATACCATTGACCCCCCTTTTAAACAATATTAATGGTGTCGTTTATTCGGGGACTCATAAATTAACTTTAATAAAACTGCATGCACAAAATGAAGAGGTTTTTTTACATGTGCAAAGAATTCTGCTTCTGAAAGTGTCAGAAAAATGTAGATAATAATCTTTAAGTTCAGCAAATATTATTTATTCATTTGTTTACGTGTTATTTAAATAAAAAATTGAAGTAACCTAAATAACAAACGAATACGTTTTGGTGCAAATTGCTGCCACTGCCTTTACTGACATTTTTACACTTGCTAATTGTGTCCCATCGGGTGAATAACTTTACATGCACGTTGGGATCTTCATGCACACTAGCACATTTGGGCCAAAAACAGGAAATACGTCATGTAAGTAGTCAAGTGGTCATTTGCAAAGACCGCAAGTGTGGGTATTTGGACGCAGCCTATAACAGGACTTGGTACAGTCAAAGTCTCATTATGGAAGTTGTGCCACTAAGCCGCCATGCTTGCGACACCTGCGCGCAATGATTTTAGTCATCCAAGACTAAAGTCAAAATCATGTGCTAAATTCGCAACTAAACAACATAATTGTACAAATCTGACATCAACTGTACCAAAACCTTTGTTTCTAATCTCAAATTTTGAGGTATGCAATGCACCCAAGGTTGCCAAGCCCCTTCATGACTCTGTATAGATCCACTCCCCCAGAGAATCATCAGTCTTTAAAGAACCAATCATCAATCAATAATGTCGCCAGGCATGAAGAGGGTTTTAAAATGTAGACAGGATTTTTAGACAACGCTAAATTAAAACGTTGGTAATGTTAAAACTTTGTATATATATATTGAAAGAAACATAATATTATCTTCACCATTCAGTTTCAACCCAAGGGAAGCTTTCACCCAAAGCACACATGCACACGAAAAGCACTGATAACTATTAGGTTGACTGCATGGCAGGATTGTTGCCAAAATTCAGAAAGCTTTTACCAAAATCATTGTACATAAGGCTGTAGGCTGTGTTTAGCTTCTCACTTTTGTGATGAGTTCCAAGGCGTTTTCATGACGGTTCGACGGCTCTTTTGTTGAACGGAGAACAATACATTCTGAAAATACATTTAATGAGTAATCAATTTGTTGAGGAAAGTTAATTCGCCCAAAGACTTCAAATACATTATAAAGTCATTATTGAAGAGTTTACGAAGACTGCGATTAAATATGCAAATGCTTTTTCTAAAGAGATTTTCTTTGCACCTCATGTAGAATGACAGGAGTGTTGGTGGAGGAGTGTTAATTGACAAGTAAATCCTTTCATCGTCTTATGCATATTCTTTCCCCACTGAAGCGTCATTGTACGCATTTCCATAGGCCCAAACGGAGTGTGCATGCTCTGCTGTACGTCTGTAAATGAAGTGTCTTTGAAAAACATCGACCCCATAGGGATGAGTGACAGCCCTTCCATCCCTGCCCCAAAGTAGACAGAAGGGAGGCAGTCGTAAAACTGTCACTTTCCATCAAAATCTCCTGCAGCAGTCAGGCACCCTATCTTACTCGACTATCCTGTCTATTACAAACTGCCCGGGGCTTGTGAAAACACACACAGGAGCTTTCTAAATATTTCCATCTGAAACCGAGAACTTTTATACACTCAACAAAATTGTAAATGCAACACTTTAGTTTTTGCCCCCTTTTTTCATGAAAAAGTCTTTTCTATGTACACAAAATGCCTATTTCTCTCAAACAACATGATCTCACAAAGTTCCGTGGTAAAGTCATGTGTCCGTACCACGGACTTTGAACATCAAATATAACCTTACATAATCAAACGCAACATTTATAAGACTTAATTAAGGAAAATCATCTTGTCTAAGTTACAAATTTGTCTGGTAAATGATAAAGAATGATTCGCCCTCGTATTTATTGCATTGCAACAGATTGACAGATTGAGAAAATCTGATAAAATTTAGGCTATACCTAAAATACACTTTTTCGCTTTGAATAAGTGTCTGGCAAATGCATAAATGTAAACCTTCCAGCAAAATGTCACGTTACCAATGTTGAATGCCATTTTATTTTGTCTTCACCAAAACAAGGCCTCATAACCTCTGCAAAAGCTCTAGTCAAAATCTCACAGAGGACAAAAGAAGACAAATTGCCTTTGCATCTCTGTCCCTGATGCACCACAGCCCGGCATCAACAAACTTCACCGTTTCTGTACGTTTAAGAGCGTTCAAAGCCTTTAAATAGGCTGACAGCTCTGGCTCTCTCAGGAGGACCGTTGAAGCAGTACGACCCTTTTCTCCTGCGACAAGGATACAGAAACGCTTCGACTGGCACACAGCCTACATTATGCGATGTAAAAATATCCAACTCATCCAAAGTTACAAATATTTATCTCAGTAGAGCACATAAAGTCAAGCATAGGTCTGTTTCGCTGGGGGAATGCAAAAAGACAATAACAAACTTGATTTTGTACTTTTATGAAAGCAGGCTGAGAGAAAAAAATATCAAGTATGAAGTTCGAAAAAGCACAGGCAACCTGCTGTCACACTCCAAAAAAAAAAACACGATGTTCAGCAAAACACATCAGTCTCACCCACCATGTGGTCCACTTTTAAATTACTGCTTCACAATAACAAAGAAAGACAGGACATAGCCTTGTCGTTGTATATTATTGTGCATGTTTCTCTGTCTATGTTGTCTGTCCTCCTAGTTTTGTTTTGTGAATAAATCTAGTGCTCTCATAAATCCAACCTGAGCTGGTGCAAGGGTCGATTTGAGCCGTAGACAGATAGATATGCGGGACTATTTTTGGCTTTCTTTCTGAAACCCTCCAGGCCACTACTGCCGGAGAACATTGACTGATGTCCTGCGCATACGGGCGGTGGGCATTACAAAGCCCGAGAGAAGATACAGACTGACACGCAAGAGGTCAGAAAGGTGTAAACAGACAATAAAGAGGCTAAGCTTCTTATGAGATACACAAATCAAAATATAAATCAGATTTTGTGAAATATTTTTGTATTAAATCGTATTTTATCAGACTCTGACCCAGTAACATGTCAATTGATGTCTCAGTTTGAATGTTGAAAATAAAAAGCACCAAACCACAAAAGCACACAAATCACACTGCAAGTCTAGCATGGAAACCATGGACCAATTTTTCGCCTCAAATAGAGAACCAATCACAGAACGGGGAGGGGGCAGCAAGACGATGATGACGATGGGACACACCAAAGCAGTTTTGTTTAACTAACGTGGGAGCAGACACGAAGTTACTTTTCGATGCAGCCTTAGATAGTGTTCAAAGTAGTTTTGAACGAAAATTCATTTTTTAAAAAGTTATTATTTTTTGCCGTTAAACAATTTCATATCCAAAAAGGATGTTTGTATATGGCAAGACATGATAGCCACAAAGTTTTATAGGACCAACCTTCTAGGCATCGTCGTCGATGAAGTCCATTTCATTTTTTAAATGGTAAGTGGTATTTATTAATATTATATTGTCAATATGCCTGTACTGTGGTTGTCACTAAATTGTGTTGCTTTTTAATATCAATATACAGCTACCGGTCTAGTTGCACAGCTGTGTGCACACGTACCCGATAAAAGTTGTTGAATTGATGTCACTCTACATACGTCATCTGGTATAATTGAAACGATTTGCCATGAGCTATGTACAGATGCATTTGATAGACATTCATATCACCCAATAAACGGCTCTAGGCATTCGTAAACCACGCCTCAAATATGAGAAAATTAACACGTGGACCACCCCTCATTCTCTATATATTATAGTTTTAGGCCAATCACAACGTACAGATTAGCTGGCCAATCAAGAACACAGAGCTTTGCAAATCAGTGCGTTTCATGAAGAAAGTCAAATCTGCAGCTCCAAAAATGTACGGTATGTGGAAAATAATGTGTTTTTAAACCATAAACCACACTAACACATTGTATTATACCAAATACACAAAATAACGTTGTTTTTAGCAATAAAATAGGTACCCTAAAGTTTTTATAGTGTTGCAATTCGTATAAAGCTGCAATTCGTAACTTTTTCAGTTTAAAAAAAATCAGTTGTTCAGTAAATACATAAAAACGTATTTAAAACTGTCTGTTTACCCCGATTCACAACATTTAACTTATAATAATGATTTATAAGGATTTTGCAAGAAATATAAGTTTAACTTATACTAGAATAACAACAGCTGTGGAAGTGTCGGTAAAGCATGTGCTATAGAAGGTGTGAATGTTAACAGATACATCGCAACAGCTGAAATCTCAGACTAAGTGCGTCGCGCTGGAAAACGTAGGAGTAAAGACGTTTGAGGTGCGATCACAGCTTAACCCGTTGCCTGACCTGAATTTCAATTTTAGAGTCTTGTTTTAAGGTCATACCGTTTATGCCACACAGCGATTGGTTTCTAGAAAAGTTAATTGAATGTGACTGGTGTCGGTCTCTATGTTAACTGGATTACTTGCTTTTACGACTCTGTCAATTGTAAAAATGTGTATTTGGAGATTTTTTCAAATTTAAAGAAAAATCTCATTAGGTGTTTATACCGCTACCATTGCCCACACAAGTTACTCTCTCCCATCTTCAAGGTCACCAAAATAAAATAAATAATTCATTACTTATGCATCTTGTGTCTAGTTGAATTACATCCATCTCGAGAAGGCAACAAGTAAGAGTGCAAAATCCAACAAAACACTGACATTGTAATGAAACCTTTTCTTTGTCAGTAGCAATTAAAACAAACATTCTGCCTTTAAAGGGGGTCACAGTTGTCTCCTGACAAATCTTCAAGTCTTCCAACAAGCTGTAGCCCTGAACAGTTAAGGGGTATCTGTTTTCTCCTGCTGGGAATTGTAACTATTTTTGGAGTTTGAGCTGCTAAATTGAAATAAAAGACTAGTTATTGTTGTGTCTAAACGCTAACTTGGTAGGAGGAGTCATTAAAAAACAGACTTGATCTGAATAAACCAAATGTGCTTTTTTGGTTGTTGTACAGTTAGCTTGATGATGGCTTGTTTATAGATCATTTAAGGTGGTAAAATGGTGTGCAATTCCGCCTTTATGAACCATATGTAGTATTGAATAATTCACTCTTTCATTCAAGAGGATCATTTGCTCGGTGGCTTTACAGCTGCTGGTTTTTACCAGAGCTTGACGTTCACGCAACTTCTCCCGAGGAATGCTAGAGGAAGTTTATACACATGAATATTCAGAAAGCTCCTAATGTACTCAGACAAACAATAGTAATAATACCCAGCGGGATACAGACGTTTGGGGGAGGAGGAGAACTTCAGCTGAATGTGCGATGATCTGATCAGAGATTGCTCACATGCTGGGCATGCACGCTGCACACAAAATAACCGGGTTTGTCACGCTGTTAGTGTCACTGTGTCTGATGAGAAATTTATGAGATAAACAGGATTCTATTATGGTGTCTTATGCAAAGAAACTGAGAGAATATGGCATTTATTTTTTGTGATTTGAGAACAATTTTTTTACGTGTCAAAAAAGCAATAATCCATAACTTTTGCCTCTCTATCGCCATCTCTGTTTGAAGTGTAAAATAAAGCAATAAGGCCCAAGAAGCAGTGGGTTACCAGTGCATTTTATAACAGCTAAGGGGCGTTGTTAGGCACGACCCTTAGCTGTTATAAAATGCACTGTAACCCCACTGCTTCGTGGGGGATATTGCATTTATAAAACGGTTTCTTCATATGCATAACGTTAGCGGGATTTTATCAAATGAAACACAAATAAGTTGTAATTATATTAGTACAAATATTACTCTTCCACCAGACAAAGTAGTTCCTCAGAATCAAGTGTGGCTGCAACAGAGCGCAGTTCACAACCAACACAGACGCAGCAAAGACACAATGAAAATATGATTTAAGACTGTGGTGTTTATTTTATATATCAACATTCATCTAAAATATACATAAACATTTATATTGTGCAACTGTTGAAGTGATGATCAAATATGCTTGGAAGCATTCTTAACTCTTTCCCTGTCAGCGTTTTTTTTAAGTTGCCACCCAGTTTAAGTTTAGTTTAATGCCTTATTCTTTAAATAAACATAAAATATCAAATGAAAGAACAGACCATCCGCTTTCAAACAACAACAACAAAAAAAAGTTTCATCCTACCTTAATTTGTCCTCTTATCACCTCTCAGATTTTGAGCTAAAAGCGAAGATAATTCTTTTTTGTATAGAATTTTTGTAAGAGATCAGATTCAAAGCCATCAAAACTTACACAGTGTGTTTTCAGTGTTGAGTGAATGTGTCAGTGTTTAAGTTGGGTAAGATCACCATCTAGTGGATAATAGCGGACGTATGAACTTGAGTTGGAAACTCCTAAGACAACGCTTTCTCTTTATCGATGAGATGACTCAACAATATTTATTGACATTTATCTGGATATCGCCATTAATTGTGCAATTGTAGACAAATAAAAAAATGATTATAGACTGTGGTGTTTATTTTTATAAATCAGTACGCAGCAACGGTGGCGCAGTGATACTTATGTAATGCGGTCTGAACCGCGGGGTTACCGGTGTATTTTATCATGGCTTAGAATGCGTTTCAACCAATCAGAATGAAGAACCAGAACTGCCCGTTTTATAATTTCAATTTTACAATTGTGCTTCAATTTTCAATCTGATGTCTGTGATCACTGCATCAGAGGGGATCTGTCATTATACATCGACACACGAGTTAGAAGTAAATCATAAACCTAAAAACGTAATCTGAACAAGTAATTTATCTACAACGTTTGTTCCTAAAGGGACAATAAGTAGGATTTCCCGCCATCTAGTGGTGAAATTGTATTTTGCATTCAAACGAATACTGCTCTCTAGCGCCTCGCTTCTCCGAATGCATGTTGCAACTACTGTAGACGCTATGTACTCACTGATCTCCTTGTCCGTTTCAGCTGATTTACGTGTTCTGAACGAAAAAACGTTGGTAGGCCAGTGCTTTTTGTACCTATTTGCTATTATAATTTATCACTATGGCAGAATGAAGCCTCCTTGGACTTACCCGTTCAATGTAAGTAAAGAGAAGAAATTCTAAGCTTACAAAAAAAATCTGATCATCGGCAGAGGTCATTTGACACCAATAAGGACATATTTATGAATAAAGACATTGATTTTCACTAATAAAATACTTAAAAAACTACTTCTTTTCAGTTTAAAAAAATATATAAAAATTAATGTTTTAAAGTCTCCCTGTAATCAATAATTTTATGATGACTCCATATTTTTTACAGTCTATGGTGAAATCAAGTAATCTCAAAAGTTGTTTCGAGTAGGGTAGTGGCAAACTGTCTTTACACATGATAAAATCGTGGCATATACCGTAAAATCCTTATCTCAATATTTAACAATTACTGAATCATTTTAATACCTCAAAAGTTCAACGTTTTATCAAATCAAAAAGATCAAAAGAAAGTTAAAACCAAAGTTCTAATCTTTTTATATAATCGTATTCATAATGAGATTCATAATTTAATTTCATAATCATTTCGCATACTGCACAGTATTATCTAGCAAGAGTAATACAAAACAATCTTAACTCTTTCCCTGCATGAAAAAAATGTGTTCCTGATGAGTTTTTATGGTTATCTGTAATACTGTAATTATCCACTAGATGGCTCTAACACAATTTAGAAAAAACTGAAGCAAAAAATATTTAATTCATTTTAAACTGGGTGTATGTTTTGATAATCATTCTAAATCTGATCTCTAACAAAATCCCCTCACAAAAATGCTTTTGTGCTAAAAAAATTATTTTTAAAGAAAAATACCCATATTTAAGAGTTTATAAGCAGAGAAAAAAAATAGGATGAAACGCTTTTTCCCCGTTTTGTTTGTTTATTGTTTGTTTGAAAGCAGAGGGTCTGTTCTTTCATTTGATTTATTTGTATGTTTATATATTTTTAGAAGAATTTTTTCCTGGAAAGCATTTTTTAAAACGTTTGTGAAAATTATAAAAAATGCTAGCGGGAAATAAGTTAAGTATCTTATTGCTTCATTGGCCTGTAATGTCTCAATCTGCACACTGTTAAAATGTGGTTGTGGCCAGAGTTGTAAAACATTGTCCATTTGGTCCGCCATGACATTTTCCTCTCGGTCCTGCCTATTTCTATCAGCATCAGACAGATCTGAGCATCACTGGGCAGCAAAGCTTTTATTCAAGCGTAGGTGCAGTGCTAGGAAACGAAAGAGGTGATGAGAGCTTTAGCACCTGCCTGCATCAGTCAATGTCTATGAGTCAGACTTCACAAAACACATTACACAACATACTGCTGTATACAAAGCAACTGGAGCCTTTTTGTGGAACTTAACGTTTTCTAGGAGGAGGTTACACTGCAGGAGATGATATTCATATATTCACCCTCTTACAAAGGGGACATCTTTACTGTCACATACCACACGCATTCAAGGTGAATGCTTCTGTATAGATGTTACACACACTTACACATACTAATGTATATCTTTAAGAAAATATTACATATTTGAATATATTTAAACAAAATCCCTCATACATACATACTACATAACATGCAGATATCCATTTTTACATTAACGTGCAAAGGGAATTTTTATCCAAAGGGACTTTGGATAAACAAGCTATACATTTTTTATCAGTTTGTATATTTCTATGGAATTGAAGCCATGACCTTTTTGATAGACAAATGAATGGGATTCAGAGTAATGGATTTAAAAATGATCAAATGTGAGGAGAACCGGGTAACTACATACATAAACAAACATGCAAAGTGCAGGAGATGTACAGAGTCATAACTGTGCTGGGGATTGTGCCAGTCTAAGCCATTTGAAAACTCTGTATATGTGTAAATACTGTATGTGACTCTCAGCATGTCAACTTCTGGATTTGACTTTGGGGTGGAGCTACCCGTTTTTATAATTACATATATGAATTTGGTAGTAGACGCGTTTATCCAAAGGAACATACTTTACAGTGCATTCAATATACCCAGGGCCGCATTAACACTGTAAGGGGCCCCTGGGCTTTATCATTTTGTGTGGCCCTTTATCCACCAGAATTGCAGCCTACATTCACACAATCTTTATAATCACTAAGTGCAAGTTGTCAGGCTTTTATTTTGCTGGAATAAATGGAATTACAAAATATTAAAACCATATCAGAATGCCCGCAATATACACAAATATCACTGAATAACATATGCACATAGTCCTAGGTGACCCGAATAGTCTAAGATTCGATGCTTTGACAGGAGAAGCCTGATTCGACTACTGCACAGTCAATTGTCGCAGATGTGTTATAAAATTGAGGATCATTTCATTTTGGCTGTATAAGAGTGCACAGTATCTGATTTCACATTTAACAGCTTTCTCCCAATATAAAAAATATACATCCTATTATGATAATACTAAGTAAATAATATAGTAGCTTTTAATAAATATTTTTAAAGTCTGTTAATAGCCTAAATCCCGTGACAGGGCTAGACGTCCATATCCAGAAACCATTGCAAAGTCTCTTTTGTTTCTGCAATTAAAAAGACAAAACAAGTAATTCTATACTTTCATTATTTTAAAATTAATTTTAATATTTCCTTGTTTTTATTTAATTTATAGATTATTTAGTGTTATCTGATTAAACTATTTGTGGGTTTTATTCCCCTGCGCATTTAGGCATTTTGCACCCATGTTCTGCACCTATTGATTCTGACTTTATTTTGTTTTTATTTTTTATTAATTATAAAGGTAAATTCTGATCTAATTTAAGTTCTGTAAGTTTTGGATTGGTTTTCGTTGTGTCGATGTTGCGCGGTTGCATGCTGTCACATTCAACTTAGCCGAACGTGCTAGGTGCTCTGCGTGATCATATTTAGGCATTCATCAAACGTAACATCAAAAAACTGATTTTTTCGACAAGTATAAGTTTTAAAATGTATTTAAAAAGGTTGCTTAAAGGTGGAAAAGAGGATGTTTGTTAAATACATTTTTGCAATATTACCTGAAACTGTCTTTACTAAATGATAAAAGACTATTTATTAGGCGCACTGAAAGTAATACAATTAATATATGTCATCTGTGCATAAGGTAGGGCCTTATAAACATCAGCCAATCGTTGATGCAATCATCGCAATCGTCATTGGCCCTCTGGCTTGTCAATCACTGCCATTACGTTTCTTGCGAGAGACGTGCGCGCTCCAGTAACATTACACGAGTGACGCATGCGCATAGCGCATGAAACTCTGTCTTAAATTTCGGTTTGTTTTCATTTTCGCTCCTTCTTTCCTCCTCGAATCTGCACCATGGAAGAGAAGAAACCCGAAGGAGGACGCAAAAGAAAGAGTTTTGAAGTCGCTGAGAAGAGGAGAAAATTGTCAGAATAATGTAAACAACCCAGAGTTGTTATTGGAGAAACATTTCAACACTGGAGAGCAATGAAGGAACAGAGAGGTGTCAAGACAGACGCGCAGGTCGCAAAAATTCTCTTCGACAGGTAACAGTGATTATTCTTTCTTTGTGGAATAATTATTGTTGTACTGTTATTCAGGTATATCGACGTTGTTCTTGTACTGTAGTTGTAAGTGACCAGGCTGCTACACGCTAGTTGAAATGGGAGTAGCGTCGACTGATCTAACTTTACGTCTTATGTGTTTATTATCATATCATTTCACATAATTAATCCACTGACGCGACACAGCATATGCCGGTGGTAAACAAACACTCGTGCTCAAATACTCGTGCACGAGACGAGTTATGGAAGGCGTTTCCTAGAAATGAGCTGTGAGGAGGGAGGCTGTTCTTGCGCATGCGCTTATTTAAAAAACTCAGTAACGGTCTTTGGATTCTCAGTCGGCGGAAACATCCTCTTTTGCGCCTTTAACTTGTCAAAAGTTGAGCTACAAAACAGGTAAGCCGTTTTTGTGAATACAGAGATGATCAAAGTGAAAGTAAGCAATCAGATATCTTTGTGCAAAATAATAAAGCATATATAGTGTCTATAAAATCCTTAATTTTAGTGTTTTTTGGTTATAAATGAACCGTTTAAGTAATTGTATATAAAGCTTGTTTTTTATAATTTACAGTAACAAATTATATGTAATTTCTCGTCTTTTATTTCCTTGCCACGCTAAATCTCAAAATGAAACGATCGCTGAACTTAGCCGTGGCTTCCGAGGCAGAATCTAATTTTTTATTTATTAGATTTAGTTATCAAAAATGTTTTGTGTAATATCTTTGTGTGCTGTTCTGTACATCTTGGCTTTAAAATGTTACGAGGAATCATTTAATGAATGTTTATATACACGTTGTCTTTCATATTAAGATAAAAACGCGTCCTCAGTTTAGTCTTTGTTCATCACTTGAAAGGCACTTTTGGTCACTTTATCAGAAAGCTGTCTGTGTTGCCTTCAGAAATGCAATAATGGATATTTCAGACAGAAATTTTAAAAAGCTCACTAATGATTGCAGGGTAGCCTATAGTAAGTGAGAGATTTTCTTGCGCAGGAACTGCATTCACGCACGGACATTCAAAGCAAAGCGATTAAGCATAATTTTAAAGGGAGTATCAACTTTTTATAAAATGCGGCAGTTATTTTTTTCCGGCAACTCTGGGCCCTTCCCAGCCCGAGGCCCTGGGCTTAAGCCCAGGTAAGCCCATGCATTAATGCGGCCCTGAATATACCTGTATACATAATTTTTATCAGTATGTGCGTTTTCCTTTGCAATTCTGTTCGGTGCCACTATAGCGATAGAGATTGACTGTTGTCCTGCAATGCATCACAAAACTGACAACACAACACAAACCTTTCCACATGCATGTGGATTTTGGGATGTGATACAGTATGGACTATCCTTAATTCCTACCAACAAACATCCCATATTATCAGTAACAAATGTGCACTAGGAGTTTTTTACCTGACACGGTTTATTGTTGCGTGACAGATTCACGGGAGTGTATTATTATATTGATTTCCATGCACAATGAGGTGGGGTTTTATGGGTGTGAGGTTGACAGCCTGAATATGACAGACTACATTATATTTCATTGTCTGACTGTGCAAACACACAAGAATGCTTCTTTGGTAATACCACATAAGAGAGAAAGAGAGAGAGACCACATATCTATCTATCTATCTATCTATCTATCTATCTATCTATCTATCTATATATACATATATACATATATACATATACATATATATATATATATATATATATATATATATATATATATATATATATATATATATATATATATATATATATATATATATATATACAACAGTTCTTTCTGGTTCTCGAATCTGATTGGCTAAGAGCTATGCGATATTGTACTGATAACGGCACAGTAACCGCTTCACCTTTCGTATCATTCCGCCACCTAGTGAATGGAGGTCCTAAACAGGCTCATCTCTGAATGGAAAAACACAGACGCCCTGTTTTTAAACACTCTCCGTGTGTCTCATCATTTTACTAGCTCATAAATCAGTCTGTGAATCCCCAATCAGAAGTTATTATTCCGTCAAAGATCAGCGCTCTTGTATGTTACGTTAAAGTTAATGGGAGAAATGTCTTGTCACATCGTGTGGACGATTAACACTTGGAAAGAGGAATATAAACACTCGTTTTTTTTCTGGAGCTATATTTCTTATCAGAACGCGAAAACACAGTGGAACTGCAGGTAAGCCCCGCAGCTTTTAAATATGGACATTGATCATTTACTTTATCGTGACGTGACTATTAAAACATGTTATGAGATATCGCCACTGATATATTTATAAGCAGCATGCAAAAACACCTCTCTGACACTTATAAAAAACCGTTTTATATAGTACTGACAAGAACAAAGTTTAATAATAATAATCGAGTGCTCGTATCGCGTTAAGAATAAATGAGAAAGCAATAGTAACGTTACACAAGTATAGTTTTATTAACTTTTACCTCGCGCCAAAACAATAACAACACAAAAGACACTAAATATGAATGAAAAAACAAGTAATAGTTTGATCATGACACCAAATACTGCTGATTTGATCTCATTTTGGCTGTATTTTTTAAGTTATGAAGGTTTTAAATCCAACAAACCAACTGCAGTTGAATTGAAATTAATTGGAATGCACAACCAAAAAACGAGATTTCTGAACAATTAAAAAAACGGTATATACAGATCAATATCTTAAATACATACAAAAAATGCATACCAAAAGCTGTTCATGCTGATGTTAACGTTTTCTCGACATGCCAAAGCATTAAGTCCTGTTTTCAGGTTTTTTTTTTCCACTTTCTGTTTGTTATTGCATCACATAAAGCAGGATTGAATGAATGTAAGATGTTCTGTTCGAAACAGCAAAAAACACATCCTACTTTATATAACTGTATATCTTAAATGATATAAGGGACAAAACATGGTCCTCATTAGAGATATACTGATAGACAATATGGATGTTCAGAAGGAAATCTCCGAGCACGATCAATGGAATGAAGGTCTAATTAACATTTGTAAGCACTGATTTTATCGGAAACCCCTCTGCCTGGGATCCTGACCTCTGGAAATCGGCGAACGGCGCGCCGCCTCATCTGTTAAGACAAAAGGCCGGGCTTCACAGTGTGGAGTTAATCAGCTCAATGTGACTGTATACAGAGAGACTGAATTCAGATCGATTCACCGCCGCACCATGTGTCCTCACATTTCAATTGCTTGCCGATTCCAATGTATTTACTGATAGTGAAACAGAGAGAGTTTTTTAAATGTGTGTAAATCAAGTAGTTTATTCAGTAAAGTGTAACACATACACCAACCATTTAAACATAACATTATGACCACCTGCCTAATATTTGTTTTTTGCCACCAAAACAGCCCTGACCCATCGAGGCATGGACTCCACTAGCAATTTCTGCTACAGTACCTCGCCTGTGGACCGGACCACACGGGGCAGGCTTCACTCCCCACGTGCATCAATGGTCGCCCATGATCCTGTCGCCGGTTCACCGCTTTACTGACCACTGCAGACCGGGAACACCCCACAAAATCCACAACGCATTTTAACTCTTACTCAATACAATCAGTAGCGAAAAACTGCTTATGGTCCTCCAGCCAAATGCCCTGAGCAATATTTAAAGCTGCATCCTTCTGCTGAGGTCCATGTCTCTGATGGTTTGACCATCTGCAGGATCTCAGCTACCTAAGTGCTTTTAAATTCAGACAAGCTGTTTGTGCTGTTAATGTTTTCTTGGGAAATATCAAGGTAATGTTGTTTACCAGGAAATCTGCTTATGTGTTTGAGTTAAAGACGTCACTGAATGTTCTCCGCATGCAGCATTTGAAGAAGCCGTCCTTTTCCTCAACCCGGTTCTGGTAAAAGACAAAAGAGAGCGCTTTAGCGTGCTAAAACCATGGAAACCATCTCTCTTCGAGGAACCAGGGCTAAGGCACGACTGAATGAGGTGAGAAAGTTCTCTGGTTAGCTTTAAACGACAGCTTTTAACATCATAACATTTGTAACATTTTAACACATAAAGAGACAATTATTAAATTAAAAGATTAATTCAATAATTTTGTTGTGCCAGACTTTAAACCTTAAAAAGTAATCAGTGAATATTAAAAGAGTTAGTTAACCCCAAAGTTATCATTTTGTCATTATCACCCCCCTTCAAAATGCCAATTGCTTTGATTTTTAAGACTCAAATAGTCACAGTCAATAAAAATCACAGGTTTTTATTTGAACTTTTAAAGCCTAAAAGTCAACTTCGATTAATGACAATAAAATCTGCTTTATCAGTTATCATACATGGAGTAAAATATTATAGTGACTAATCAACATTTCTTCTGTTTTTGTATATTTGAATGCAGATTTAAACAACAGCAACAGTTACAAAAAAAATATTCAATGGCTTGTGTAATAACTTACAGCAACCTGCAAACAGGGTCACTAAATGAATTTTTATGGTGAGGGAATCATAAGATTTGAATCACTGGGTTGAATAAAAATCAACACAGCCACAAATATACTGCAGCAGTTCATCGTAAAAAAAGAGCATTTTCACCCAGCGTGGAGTAAATATCTGAAAGAGCACAGTTGGTGGCAGTCAGCGGGAAAGATTTCGGACAGCTGGTGCCTGGCATGCTTCTGTGGTTGAAGACGTGATGCCAGTTTCCTCCCCACAGGAACACAGATGGACTGAGCGAGTGACCTAACATGCAAATAAAACCTTACTGTTAGATATTTATTAATACTGGACTGACAATAGAGAGAGCTGTGCTTATCTGTGACACCAAACACAGCACATCACTATCATTAAAAACTCTTCAAGTTTTCATAAACATTTAAACCCCAAATTTTGCATCTTTACTGTATGCCATTCTGCTTGGTTATTTACAAGAAATATTTGTAAAGCAGAAGCTAAGGCTTCATTAGTTCACTGTGTTTATTATTTGGATAATTTAAAGTCCATGTGAGCCTGGAAGTTCTTCAACTTCTGTGTTGTGACGTATTTCCAAGAGAAACAGAAAATCACGTGAGGAAAATAGTGGGTGTGGCTTTTTCCACTGTGCTTTGATTGGATATAAAACCTTAGGCGTTTCCAACAGAAGTGGAACTGGCAGCAGACTGACAGTTGGAGGGGGCGGAGTTAACGAATGCTCCCGCCCAAGCCGTCTAGCTGACGTCATCAAAAAAAATACATTTTCAAATTTTGATTGAAGTTAATGAGGGCACATGTTTTTTTTTTAGAAAATTACATGAATAAGTTGTTTATAATAAACACTGCAAAATAAAATTCGAAAAAGACAAAATATATGATTTTTAGCCAGGGTCGCTCTAACGTATCGGATATAATAATTACAAACTCAAATGATCAACCATTAGAAAGAGTAAGTTCCTATAAATATTTAGGTATATGGTTGGACGAAAAACTAGCATTTGATGTACATATCGATAAGTTGCTAAAGAAGCTCAGGCCAAAAGTAGGTTTCTTTTATCGTTTAAAAATTTTTTTCCCCTTTGAGGCTCGAAAGAAAATAGTAGAGAGTGCTTTTTTATCAATAATTGATTATGGTGATCTTCTTTATATGCACGGAACTAGATCGCTACTTTAAAAACTAGACTCTGTGTATCACGCAGCTTTACGCTTTGTCTCCGGCGCAGAGCCACGGACGCATCACTGTATTTTATACACTTCCCTAGCGTGGTCATCGTTACATCAAAGTAGAAGATTACATATGTATTTAATCATCGCAAAAGCTCTTTTAGGCAAATTACCCTCCTATATATCAAATCTGTAAGGAATAATTGACGACAGGCCATTGAATTATAAGAAAATAGTGCATTATTTTCAAATAATTCAAAGGACCGGAGTCAATTATTCCGCTTATACCACGGTTACCACAAACATTGCTCTGATGCCTATTTTTAAGACATTTGAAAAGATAGGTGTGCGGTTTACAGAAAAATAATCAACACCAATAGAACATTTCTCAGCCAATCAGAATGCAGCATTCAACAGACCCGTGGTATAATCTTAATTATTATACAAGTATTCATGGTACTAGTTCTGGTTCTTATATTCGCTTAAAAGTCCCAAGGGTATTGTCTGAATTCGGCAAATGTGCTTTCTCTTCCTATGCTCCTCGGGCTTGGAATGAATTGCAAAATACTCTTAATTTAAATGCACTTCCAACTCTAAGCACTTTTAAACGTCTTTTACAAAAGGTTTTAATGGATACTTGCAATTGTTTTAACTGATTTGTTGTATTTGCGTTCTTGTTTTAGATCTTTCATTGTGTGATTGTTGTAAATTGTGCTGTTGTCAATTGTATTCTTTTTGTATGAAACTCAATGTGCCGTCGTTTTGACCAGGTCTCACTGGAAGAGGAGATAGAAATATCTCAATGTGATTTTCCTGGCTAAATAAAGGAAAATAGTAAACAATAAAATAATAAGAATTGCCAGTATTGATTGGGATTTTAACATCAAGTTGCTTTATGCTCTTAAGCACAAAGTAAAGGTTTTCGCGACAGGATTCTCTAATACGTTATATAGCCCCCTATGATAAAATACGAAACAATTGTAAACTTTAAAGGTGTTATGCTGCGTTTACACCAACCGTAAAGGCGTAAAAATTGCGTCTACCGCGCCTAGTTTGTTGATTGAACAGTTTGAATGCATTCAAGCATTTGACGCACGTCAGAGGCGAAATCTGCTTCTTTTGGGAGGGCCAAGTGCTATGTGGTTGTCTGTTTGCAAGATGGCTGATGTTGATTTATAAATGTGCATTTATCGAGAGAGTTACCGGTTTGTATTTGGTCACCTTACTATAGGGGGAAAATTGTTTAAAAAACGGTGGGAATGCCGCAGGTCGATAAACATCACGTGACTCAAAAGTGAAATGTGTATTTACAACTTACCAGGTTGCCCAATGTCCTCACTGACACTCTTCCAAGCGAGGTCCTTTTTATTCCTGTCTCTATATAAATAAGATCTTGTGTCATATAGCTCCGGGTGACTGCTCACGGACAATATCGAGCGTTCATGCAAGCAGGCTCCTGATTGGTTAACATGGCGCGAAAATCTGCTAAAGTTCAAATTTTTCAATTCGGGCATGAGCCGCAAATTCGTGTCAAACGCAAAAAGCACCATTCGCGCGTACCGCATCATTCCCGCGAATGAGGCTGAATTGCGGCTACCGCGCCGTGGTAACGCCTCATTCGCGCCGCGAGACCTCTAGACATGCGTCAACGTGTCTTCACATTGACTTAACATTGAAATCACTCGCGCTTGACGCCTCTACCACGTCTGGTGTAAACGCAGCATAAGACCATATCTTAGAATACCCAGGCCAAAACTATACCCCCTAACCCAGGGCAAGATCTGTACCTCCAAGCTGTATAAAGAAAACAACACATATTTACAAAATATTTATCTATACAATACGATAGCGTACAATAACTTTACACCATTAAAAACAGTAACGTTACATCATATAAAAGCAAAAATGATACCTGTATTTTGAGACAGTGGGCAACAAACGCATCCAAACACAATAAGATCCGCTGTTAATCCAAGTGTGTGTATGTTTACAGAAATATGAGTGGATCATTAAATGTCTACATTAATACATTTTGCCGGTTTATCCAAACTGGTATTTGTTACTGTACAGTTACAAACCAGTTCGAAAGGGTTGCCACCTGCTGTAGCGACCCTTCCTTAACCTGATAGGGAACACTGTGCCATACATTGCACACACACCCTCGGAAGTGAGGCTGCATAAACTTCATTGTAACTTTGAAGCATTAAATCTATAAAATATACGGTCATGCAGCACATCGATTGAAAGCTTAGACTCTCAGGATTCCATTAAGGTCTCACACACCTGTCATAAAAGTAAAAAAACTGTAATTTAGATATTAGTTACCTGAACCAGGCGGTGCCGATTCAGTTTGTTTACTTACCTTCAAATTCTGCCTTTTATCCACTTCGATGAAATTGTCCAAAAAAAATCATAAATCCCCAAGAGTCCAAGGAAATGGAATATCCAAGCCTTTAAATCCAAAACAATTTTTGTCTTGACATTTCTGACTGAATTACGATATAAAAACTGTAAACAATAGTTCACTTCCGGACATTCTTGCAACTCTCACTTCTCATTCGAGACTAATGCTGCGTTTACACCAACTGCGGTAGAGGCGTAAAGCGCGAGTGATTTCAATGTTAAGTCAATGTGAAGACGCATTATGCTGAGTTTACACCAACCGCGTTTCAGGCGTTAAAATCACGTCTACCGCGCCTCGTTTGCAGCTTGAACAGTTTGAATGCAAGCAAGCATTTGACCCGCATCGGAGGCAAAATCTGCTTCTTGTGGGAGGGGCAAGTGCTATGCGGTTGTCTGTTGGCAAGATGGCTGATGTTGATTGTGCATTTATCGAGAGAGTTACCAGTTTGTATTTGGTAACCTTACAATAGGGGGAAAATAAACGGCGCGGGTCAATAAACGTCACGTGATCAAACGTGAAGTGTGTATTACAACTTACCAGGTTGCCCAATGTCCTCACTGACACTCTTCCAAGCGAGGTCCTTTTTATTCCTGTCTCTATAGAAATAAGAACTTGTGTCGTATAGCTCCGGGTGACTGCTTACGGACAATATACGTTGGTTGAATGAGTGACTCCGGGCGAGGCTGCCACAACAGCAGCAAGCAGGCTCCTGATTAGTTAACGCATCACGAAATTCCGCCACAGTTCAATTTTTTCAATTCGAGCGTCAGCCGCAAATTTGCGTGAACCGCAAAATGCACAAAAAGCAGCATTTGCGCGTTTCGCGCACAACGCTTAATTCACGCGAGCTAGACGCGCGAATGAGGTGGAAACGCGCCAAACGCCTCTTCTGCGCCGCAGGACCTCCAGAGGCACGTAAACGCGTCTTCACATTGAGTTAACATTGAAATCACTTGCGCTTCACGCCTCTACCGCGTTTAGTGTAAACGCAGCATTATAATGCTACATTCGGGTGCCACGTTTGTTGAACAAAGTCTTACGAATCAAACAAAGCCCTCTCATGGAATTCCAGCCGTTCATAAGAGGTTAAAATAAATTATAGCTGTGTCCAATCTGAAAACCGCCACAGGCCAATTGTGGTTTAGCAACCGTAACTAGGCACGGGAGGTCTATCAAGGTTTCGAGGGAGGGAAACATGCCGAAGTGTTGAACGTATGTAGTCTATGCTTAAATGTTTAATATTCTTTTGTAGATCACTAAAAAAGACGAATTAATTAATTCTAAAAATATTTTTTAGTTTTTTAAATGAACGACTTGGACTAAATAATGTCGAAATGCAACCAAAAAAATGATAAGAAACATTGTTTATGTAAAACATAAATAGTAACATATACTATACAAATATTTATAAATACAGTATAGGTTATATAACAGCTCACACACAGCCCCAGCTAATCTATGCAAATATTTATATAAATATTTAAAATCAGTCAGGAACCTCTTTCAGTGATCTCTTAACAACAATAATATAATTGTGGGAATTAAACTTGGTTTTCTGGTCTTACAGTAGCTTGAAAAACTAATGGTATTATTTTGTGGATTAGTATGTGATGTGATGCTCACACCGGTGAATACAGTATCGATCTTTTGGGATTGATTTGGACCGAGAGAAACGGATCTCTGTAATTATCAGTCGGCTTTAGTTCCTCCACAACTCCTGTATTCAATCCTGTGAATAAAACAGACTGCACCCACATAAACGGCACACAATCCACTCATTAACCTGAGAATTAAAGAAAATAAGAGCACAATAAAGAGAAAAGGAGTATAATAGAAGTAGTCACTGTTGTCTGGGATTGGTCCAGGATAAAAAGTTCACATAATAAAACTGTGAGGAAAAACAAGGATGACAACCGGGGAAAGATGACCACACTACATGGGTTTACATGAGCAGAAAATCAATAAAAGCTCTCTGAGGTGCACACAAACACAGAGACATGATGTTCATACACGGTTAAAGTCTTCAGGCTGGGATAACACCTGCATTTGATCGTATACAAAAAATCTCAGTCAAAAATAACACAAAAAGAGATTTGGCAGAAATAAAATGTAACTTATTTTACATTTCCCAGCCTTTATCAGATTAAAGCATTATTTATTAATTTGAAATATTTAAGAATGTATGTGATGTAGCATTTCTGTGCGCTTAAGTCGCAAAGTAATAATTCATGTGTTTCAAGCATACATCAAATCCACATAGCATGCAAGTGCAAAATGATGGGCCCAGGAAGAGCCATGTTTACAAATCTACTTCTAAGTAAATGGCTGTCAACAGCAAATAGCACACTGTTGGATAAGAGAGATGAAGATAAGAAAAGAATATGAATGCTATGAACATCTCTATCACATTTATGAATTTAGGTACAGCAGAAAGAAGAGATGACACAGTGTCACAACCGCGTGCGGTGAGAGTCAGATTTCCGATAACAGACCCGAGGAGAGAGAAATGAGACGTACTAAAGATTCTGCTGTTGAAATAACATAATCATATCTCAGCATGAGCACGGAGGACACACTGTGAGGAGTCAGGGTCACTGACAAGTGCATATATGCAGTAACGGGTGCACGTGTGGCGCCCAATGCAAATTCGTCTCTCACCATCGACCTTTTACGTTTTCTACCCACAGCCACCCACCGCCAGTGGTAAAAGATCAACAGTTAACTAATGTAATGATGTTTAATGTAACTTGGTTTTAAAACTTTATTTGTTGTATCAATAATAATCAATTTATTACTATTGTATAATCATTACTTAATTTTAAAGGTTATTGCTAACTTGGGTCTATTTGCACTACCAAAAAATATCAAATTACCTCATTATAAATTAGCAAAATAATTGCTAATTTGCTAGTAATAGTAAATTAGCAATAATAATATTTTATTACTGAGGATTTCTTAAAAAGTGTAAAAATTCTCATGAACCCAATCTTGTGTCTCGTCTTGTGGAGTAAGTGTCTCATCACACCCCTAATGACTACTGATCCACACATTCAAATGTGTTAATATGATTGGTTACATGTCTGTGACGTTGGAAATCAAGATGATTTTTAACTGTGGGAATGAGACGCACATGGTTTGCCTTAAAGGAGACATATCATGAAAATGTGACTTTTTCCATGTTTAAGTGCTATAATTGGGTCCCCAGTGCTTATGTCAACCTAGAACATGTGAAAAAGATCAACCCAGTAACTTAGTTTTGGTGAACCATTCTCTACAAGCATGTAAAAAAATAGATCATTGAAATCTGGCTCCCCTTGTGATGTCAGAAGGGGATCTTATTATAATAATACTGCCCCTTAATCTGCACTATCCAACGGCACTGCAATTTAGTGCAGAGATAAACTCATTTTTATTTAACAGGACACACCCAAAACAGCACATTTTTGCTCACATGTATAAAGTGTCAATTTTAACATGTTATAATAAATAATCTGTGGGGTATTTTGAGCTAGAACTTCACATATGTGCTCACACCAAAGATTTATTTGAGATCTTAAATAAGTCTGGTAAATTGTCCCATTTAAAACATACACACAGACATATATAACAATAAAAACCTTTCCCACTTACAAATAGACATTTTGTGTCTGTAGACATTTTATAAAGTTAGCTCAATCTGAAGCAAGATGTCCAGGTGAAACATGGCCGGACCTTCATTCATTATTCATCAAAGAAAGAAACCATGATTGTGTGGAGGGATATAAACATTTATACCACTTGCCTGTTGAATTCTGTATTTTGATTGGTTGAGAAATGTTCCATGAGTGTTATTTTTTCTGTAAACTGCACACCTAACCTGTCAAATGTCTTTAAATAACCACCAGAGCAATGTTTGTGGTAACCGAGGAATAATTGACTCCAGTCCTTTAAATTATTTGAAATTATTGATGAATAATTCAACGGCCTGTCGATTCAAATCAAATAGTTCAATCTAACATTTTCACATTGAGTAACTTTCAGGAGATACGCTTGCCGACATCAAGGCCGTGTTTGATGTACAGAAAACCCCATGCGATTCAGGGAATATATTCTTTCTTCGAGTTCACAATGTGGAAAAGAGAACGAGCAAAGAAAAGATAAAGGTGGATAAAGCCGATAGGCAAAAAGCAGAAAGCATAAGAGCAGTAACAGAAGAAATCAAGGATATGAAACAGAATATCTATTATTTCAAATTTGATGAAACTCATTCCCAGATGGAAACTCTGTGTACTTCCAGGTTGTTTCTGAAAAACCCAAAAACTGTGTGTGTGTGTTAATGCAGAGCACAACAACATTAAGGCCTGCATTTCTCTTTAACCGTGCCCATAAACTTACACCTCTCCAGGTGTTTAGCATCTAAATAAGAGGAAGCGTGCTGCAGTCTGGGCCACAATCTTTAAAGGCCTAAACTTGCACAAAAGCCTTTGATGTGTTAGGATACAGTACTGCATTGAAAAAATGCAATTATAGTCACAATTATGCCTTTCAAGTGAATCGTGCATTTTATTTTTTGGAAGAAATCTGCAGCTCCTTGGAACAAACTTGCCATGACGACGGTGAAAAATCTTCAAACGTCCCAACGCAGCAAGATGACATTACTTGTGCAAATACAGGCTGGAACAGAGACAAACCCATGAATAATGCAAAATGCTCGCTGCTACCTGAAGGAATAACAATAAGCTTCCTACTTTTCTGGAGTTATGATACTTATTACAGGCCCATCGGGCTGTCAAGGAGTTTAACCTCACACTTATATACATACATTCACTCTATTTACGTTTCAAGACGCCTCACTTCAGTGAATTGGTTTCTAACTGCGTTACTCATTCGGTTTGTTATTTTACTGCAAGAAATACAGAAGAAAATTGCTTCTTTATGAGCGCCTGTTAACCTTTAGAGGAAAATGCAATGAACTGTTACATCAAAGTGTGATAGTTGAAAATGTTTATTAGACAGGGAATCATTAGGATGTAAATGTGTTAGGCGCATTTGCAAAAACATAAATATTTGACATTTATCATCTGTTTGAACATTCAAAGCTGGAAAATTGTTATAGCTACACTTGATCTGTTAAAAACACAGTATGTACACTAGACAAGATAATGTATTTGGCATATATAATTACAACCGTCAGGTTAATTTACAGTAATGATTTTTATCATAAAAAGATGATCAATACAGAATATAAAACATACAGGGACGTCGTACTGTATCGGGTGATCCCGTACTGACATTGTGCAGTTGCTTTTTCTCTCTGCATACATGATTTTTTACTTGGCAAAATTCGCACAAAATTTGATAAAATAAAAATCAAACCATGCATGACGCACACACATTCATGAACGCCTCTGCAGATTTGACACTATACTGTATGAGCAGTGCATGCACACTGATGATGTTTAGGTATATGTGTAATATATATATCTTAATATTTTAATTTATTTCATAGCGCTACCACCTACTGTACATGTTTATTATCTGTACTTTTTATTAGTATGTGAAGCATAAAGGTGCCGATCAAGTTTGGATCAGAACACAGGCAAAGGGAGCTTTAAAAAATCTCAACAGGCAGATAAAGTACCTTTCAAGCTCTTATACAGAGATGTACCCCACTTGGCTCCAAAAAAAAAAAAAAGTCGTCTTTCAGACAACCAGCTGCGTTACGGTGACAGTGCCGTGAAATGGTCCGCTAGTCTTTACAGTGGATGTCTAACACTCCATTTGCATCCTAATAAAGCACCTTCCGGTTCAGGGCACCCATTTGCTCACATCCCACCTGTTTCTTTGGCAAAACTCCATTACTACTTTGTGCTCCATGCGGAAACCCCTTGTTAGGAATCATTTTGATCGCATATGGCGTTTCAAAGCATTCAAACTCCAAAGAAACCATCAATGTTTTCTGGGTTGGTGGACCCTTGTCAATTACACAGATGGGCGGAGATACGACATCGCATTTCAAATTAGTCAATACAAAGATGTCAGTTTACCGATTTGTCAGCAACCAAATTAAATCCTCATAAAAACGTTACATTAATATAGAGGACTTCTAGCACCTTTTGTCTATATAAAAAGTACAAGGTGATTTAAATCGTTAATAAAAAGACCATTTTTAAGGCAGAACATGTCTACGTATTAGCATTGACAAATTAGGGTTATTTGAACCAGTATATTAAGATTTAAGAAAAGTGCATAAAATGCAGTTATACCCCGTATCCATATAATAAAAATATCCACAGTCTATTTTTACATTTATCTATACTGAGAATTGTAAGGTTCTCAAATGTGCAAATGGTGGGACCTTGCATTGGAATGCATTGTTAGAGCTGTGAGACTTTCCTCGGAATGGGTCTGGGTCTGGGAAACGGATCGGGCCGCCGCGGCTCCAGCTCCGGCTTTCGTATTTGATGCGGTTTCGGGGGAACGGGCGGTGCGTCCACGTTGGGGAGAACCGACAGGCTTGGCGGATACGGCACTGGTCTCCGGGGGTTGTTTCGGTCGTGGATGCTGTAAGGAGGCGGGGTCTTGTTCTCCCGGCGAAAGAACTCGTCGGAGCCGCTGGAGGCGGAGTTCGGGAGGGCGTGGTCTCCCGGCGTGTTCTCTGTGCCCGAGGCCTCGGAGACGCTACAGCGACTGAGGGACGAAATGCCACTGCTGTAGCTTCCGGAAAGGACTGGAGAATTAGACACCATTCCTGTGGACTGGCACTCTGTGGGTGATGGGGTGAAAGAGGGGGCTGAACTCTGCAAATATAATAAGAGACATAAATAAGGCGTGATGCTTTAAAGGATTGCTAATTGCAACCAACGGCTTAGTCCCCGGCTCACCCCTCGCTTTCGAAATGCATATAGAAGCTACAGTAGCCACCACAGGACAAGCACGTCATCGTCTGAGACAACATAGTGATGAGAAGCACACTTTAATAGACCAATTTGTCCGTTAAAGGTTCAGTGTGTAAATTTTAGCGGCATCTAGTGGCGAGGTTGCGAATTGCAACTCAAGGCTCAGTCCACTGCTCACCTCTAGCTTTTGAAACACATAGAGAAGCTACGGTAGCCACCACCGGACAAACATGTCATCGCAAGAGACAACTTAGTAAAAACGTTTGTCCGTTAAAAGCTTCTGTAAAAACATGGCGGCACAAAATGTAAGGGGACCCTCGGTGTATGTAGATAAAAACGTCTCATTCTAAGGTAATAAACACATAACGGTTCTGATAATATAGTTTTGTATATTATTTAGCATTCCTGTCAAAAATTACACACTGCACCTTTAAGGGCTACTGTAGAAACATGACCGCAACTTCCATGTAAGTGGACCGACGGCGTTTTCTAACTGTGGGTTCACACCAGATGTGAGTTTAATGATTTGCGCGAGTAGATTACATACAAAGTCAATGCAAAGACGTGATCAGACGCGTCCTCGCGTGGGGCAAAGCGAATGATGCGATATGGGCGGCACGTTTGCCGCAAAAACCCGCGCTATTCGACTCAAACGCGTCTTCATCCAAGTTGGAAATATTCGAGCGAAAAATTCGCATGACACGAAGTTAAATCCCACGAGTAATCTAGAGCGAGTAAGGCGATGCCCCGCATTTGGTGTGTACGTAGCATTAGATAATATAAACAATACAGTTCATTTTGTACGGTCATTTTACAGCACTTATAATGTATTTATGTATATTATATTGCATTTCTGTCAAGAGATCCTCCTAAAAGTTACACAGTGCACCTTTAAGCAACTTAGTTGTGCATACAAAGATCTGACTTTTGTCCAAAGATAATCTCATTTTACTTGCAGTCAGCCATAATGGATAACCATCAAATATAAACGAAGCAACTTTCCGCCTAATAGAGCTAACGTGTGCACCGAAATGCCAAAGTATAATACTGTGCAATTTTAAAACCGTTCTTACGAGACCAAACCGTCTCTTTTTATTATGAAAATAATTTCTAAGCAATTATATCTGCAAATAAGACTGCAGCTGTTTCAAAGACTTCATTTAACTGAATAAAGCTATTTAGTGTGACGGCCCTACTGGGAGAACTTCCAGCAAAAAAACTTCAACTTGGATAATTCGGCTATATACAGATATGGCAATTAAGAAACTGAATACATACACGTGCGACTGGTGCACCTTTATAACCGTGGATATTGTCATGTTTGTTTTTCACTCTCTGGAGTAGGCAAAGTCAAAAAACAACCCCAGTGGGGTGATTCATGGGAAATGTAAAACAGTTTTAAACAAATACTCTAAAAATGCTATTTCCATGGGTTAAAAAATAGTTCACCCAAATGTGAAAATGCATAATTTATACACCAACCCCATCCCATCCCAGATGCATATGAATTCATTTTCAGTTGAACACAAACAAATAGTTTTGGTTTAAAATGACATCATGTTATCTTATAGGGCAGTGGTTCTCAAACTTTTTCCGCATGCGGCCCCCCCTTGTGTACGGTGCATTCCTTCATGGCCTCCCCAAAGAAAATTTATGACAAAAAACTGTTCTAAAATGTAACATTTTAATTAAACAAAACATATTAAGTTATACAAAGTAGTGCTGTTGGTTAGTAGCCTTATTTTTTAGGTTTAATTACACAGAATTCATGATAAAATTAATGTATTTTATAAAATTTCAGAAAACTGGGGCCCCCCGGTACCATCTCAAGGCCCCCCTGGGGGCCCCGGACCCCAGTTTGACAAGCACTGTTATAGGGGGTTTCAACTAAAAAAGACACTTTTACCTAAAATATTATATTGTTATGGCCTGTAACATCTCTGTGACAATGAGCACCAAATTATATAAATTATTAATAACCATTTGAAAAAAAAAACAGAAAAAAAAACATTCTTTGGACACCAAATGTGCCTGCAATTATAAAATTATCCATAAAATTATTTGTTCATGTTCAACTGCAAAGGCACATACAACAAATAATGAGAGAATTTTTTTCTATTTTGGATGAGCTTTGGGATAGTTCACCCAAAAATGAAAATCATTTTCTTATCTTCATGTTGTTGTAATCCTGTATAAATGTATATTTTCTGATGAACACAAAAGAAGATATTTTGATAAATGATGGGAAGCACACAGCTGATGGTAATCATTTCCTTCCACCATATTTATTTTTCCTACTATGGAAGTCGATGGTTACCATCAGCAGTGTGCTTACCATCATTTATCAAAATATCTTCTTTTGTGTTCATCAGAAAAAAAATCATACAAGTTTAGAAAAACATGAGAAAACTACTTTTTTAACTTCTCTTTAAAATCTGTTGTGATCTGGATGCTGGTGTCACAACCAGGTCACTTGACTAACATTACCAGCAAGACTTTTAACAAAAAGATATATGAAATATGGATCTCTGCCGTGTCGCTCAGCAAGATGCATTGGAAATTTCTGTTGAGGTCTGGCACAAATATACACGTCGTGTCCATTACTAATCTTTGGCCCAGTTGGACTGTTTAAAGCCTGACCCGTTTAAAAGTCCCTAGACAGCACAGTAAACCCCGACAAAAACATCAAAGGTCAAAACCCAGACAACAAGATAAAGGTCATACCTTCCGAGGTGAACGCGATGACATTACAGGGGACTGTGATCTCGTGGTCCTGGCAGGAGATCCTATGAAGGGACACAAGTGTCAACAATCTAGTAAATAATCAAAGTCTGTGCACTCTCAGAAAAAAGGTACAAACGTTGTAATGTAACCCTTTTGTCACTGGGACGGTGCATTTAAAAAAAGCCTAATGGAGGGGTCGGCAACAGGCCCGCTAGAAATATTTTCTGGCCCGCTGGATTATTTTGGAAATCCGTTTTTTTTTTTTAATCAGACTGTTTTTATTTTACAATAAAGGTTTACAATGTAGATCATTAATTCAATCGTTTTTCAAATTAAAGGTGCAGTGTGTAAATTTTAGCGGCATCTAGTGGTGAGGTTGCAAATTGCAACCAACGGCTCAGTCCACTGCTCACCCCTTGCTTTTGAAGCACATAGAGAAGCTACGGTAGCCAACACAGGACAAAAATGTCATCATTGGAGGCAACTTAATAAAAAAGTTTGTCTGTTAAGAGCTTCTGTAAAAACTTGGCGGCACAAAACGGCGACTTCCATGTAAGGGGACCCTCTGTGTATGTAGATAAAAACATCTCATTCTAAGGTAATAAAAACATAACAGTTTATTGTGAAAGGTCTTTATACACCCCTGATAATATAGTTTTGTATATTATTTAGCATTTTTGTGAAGAGATCCTTCTAAAAATTACACATTGCACCTTTAAAACCAAAATGAAAATAAAGAAAAACGACTTGATTTTCTATTTATTTCCTGAATTAAAATGAAAAAACTAATAACGACTCAATTTAAAATTTTATGATTGTGCGCTCAAATCAAAAATAGAAAAAATGAATGAAACGGGTTTAGACAATTTTAATTGAACACTTTACCAGACATACCAATGAAATAATTTATAACAGATAAGGGTTTGAATAGCAACCATGCTCTCCTGTAATTCTCATTCGCTTAAAGTCAGACTTTTGAACTTTTTTCATTATTAATTATTTGGGTATAACGCACTGATAAATAATAAAAAAAAAAATTGCACTAAACACGTAAATAAGACAAGTAAGTGTGGCAACAGCAGCTGGCCCGCCATCTACTGGCTAAAAAAATATTGGCCCGCGGCCAAAGTTACTTGCCGACCCCTGGCCTAATGTATACACTTTTAGGTGGAGATATATACCTTTGAGGTACAAAAGTGTACTTTTTGAAAAGGTACAACCCCAGTGACAACTTTTGTACCTTCATGTACCTTTTCTTCTGAGAGTGTTTAATGTAAAATAGTTCAACATCATCTCCAAGCCTGCAAGATCTTCAATAATGAAACACAAAAGGTTTTGAATATCAATTGATAAAGAGCTGTGTATTTAGAAGTTGACCACATCCACAACGACAATTGACATTGAAAGAAAGGACATTCATTAAAGGTGCCAAAGAATACATTGAAATATTATGTTAAATTGTTCTGTAATATCTACATAGAATGTATGTGGCTTTATTAAGTGCAAAAATGATCCAGAAATGTTTTTACATGTTCATTTACAACCCTAGGATTTGCCTTTAGAATGAAATGACCTATTATTACCTTATTTGAAAGGGTCATTTAATGTTGGGGATCACAATATTTCATTACCATGTACAGAGCTCTTATTATTCATCTATGCCTAGCTAAATACAACTTTACATTCTACGGCACCTTTAAAATATATCATTTTGTGTCCATAAATGAGAAGGCAAAACTGCCTGAAGTTGTGAATGCAGGTGCACGTTTGAAAAATCAGAGACATCAACAAGTGCAATTTTAGTTTTGTGTTTGTGGTTAATGAGTCATGCAGATTAAAGACAATAACTCATCAAGCTGGATTATAATATCAGACATTTTCAACAGTACACAAAAGCGAGACTGTACACATCCCACCGACGTTTCCAACCGGCAGCCCCCAAGACGAGAGAAAAACCAGGAGAAAAACTGACTTTAGGGAGACTTTAGAAGAAAGAGTGGAGGATGTGAGAGTTAAAAGGTTTTGAAAACATTTGTGTCAGCCTACAGGATCTGTCGAAGCTGATTTTTGCTTTACCTGTATAAGGGGGTCTAGGAGGGACAGGTGGACACTTTCCATTAGAGTCAGAGAGCGATGTGTCTAGACTCCAGCTACTCGGTGCAGATTTGACCACTTTCACACACAAAACATGCATTTCAGGTATATTCATTCAAATTCAAAGTGACAGGGAGAAAATTCACTTGTTTTATAAGATTATGGGATCTTGCTTTGTTTCTTTTTTAGCATTTGTGGCTCTGTTCATAGCAAGAATCAACTCAAGTTAATAAAAACAAACCTAAATTAGATGTTTAAGATTATACATTAAAACTAAATTTGGATAACTTGGTTTCAAAAGACCAACAGATGTACATTTTGTTAATTTGTAAGGCAAACATCAAATAAAGTTGTACATTTTGTAAATCAGATCAAATGTATCCACTGTTTTACATAGAAGAATACCATCATGAACAGATACAGACAGGGTAAAATTATACTGAAAATGATTGGTTGTAATAACTCGGCAATGTTTTGTAAAGTAAATGTTTCTCCTAAAAGTTAACATTAAAAGAAGATAAACTGAGCGAGTCGTCTACTCAAAATCTCCTCTTTGAATGGGTATAAACATAAAATTATTTGTGACAACAACACACAAAGGCTGTCAGTCGCTATCGCTTAAAACACATCAGGTGCATAGAGACTCATGTGCACAAATAAAACACTCACCTTTATCAGGGGCGGAGATGTTGGGGTCACTGCGTGGCAAAGAGGAATCTCCCATCGGGTGAGGAACAGGTCTCTGTAAAAGAGGATTAGGTTAAATAAGTTGATTTGTCTATTGTTTAGGACAGAAATGTTGAGGTTGTCCATCTTTCCTGTGATACAACTCCAGTCCTATTTGTAAACATGACTTGGTAGAGTACACCTATTTTGTGGTACCTTGGACATAATGTTAAAGGTCCAGTGTGGGATTTTAGCGGTAAGATTCAAAATTGCAATCAACCTCAATTTTGAAATGCATAGAGAAGCTACGGTAGCTCCCACAGGACAAACACGTCCTTGTCTGAGAGAACATAGGGTCGAAACACGCTCTGTAGAACAGTTTGCCCGTTTAGGGCAGGAGTGGGCATTCCTGGTCCTAGATGGGCCACTGTCCTGCAAAGTTTAGCTCCAACACTAATCAAACATTATGAAATGAAAAAACAGACCCTTTGGAAAGAAACATTTCATCCTATCTTCATTTGTTCTCTTTTTATAACCTCTTAAATATGGGTTTCTTCAAAAGTACCAAATTTTGAGCAAAAAGCTGAAATAATTGCATTTTTGTAAAGGAATTATGTTAGAGATCAGATTGAGAGCGATGATCAAAACATACACGGAGTTTAAAATGTTGTTAAATTGTTTTTGCTTCAGTTTTTATAAATTGTATAAGAGTGCCATCTAGTAGATAATAGCGGATTACTGTAAAAACTTGTCAGGAAAGCGTCATTGGAAGGAAAATGTTTTCTCTTAAAGGGACACTCCACTTTTTTTGAAAATAGGCTCACCCTCCAGCTCCCCTAGAGTTAAACACCCGATTTTTACAGTTCTGGAATCCATTCAGCTGATCTCCGGGTCTGGCGCTAGCACCCTTAGCATATCTTAGCATAATCCATTGAATCTGATTATACCATTAGCATCACGCTAAAAAATAACCGGAGTTTTGATATTTTTTCTATTTAAAACTTGACTCTTCTGTAGTTACATTGTGTACTAAGACCGACAGAAAATTTTAAGTTGTGATTTTCTAGGCCGATATGGCTAGGAACTATACTCTCATTCTGGCGTAATAATCAAGGACTTTGCTGCCGTAACACAGCTGCAGGAGGTGCAATGATATTACGCAGCAGACGAATATAGTCCCCTTGGTAACTCTTAATAGCAGGGGACTATTTTCAGGCACTGTGTAATATCACTACACCTGCTGCAGCCATGTTACGACAGCAAAGTCCTTGATTATTACATCAGAATGAGAGTATAGTCCTACCCATATCTGCCTAGAAAATCACAACTTTTTAAATTTTCTGTCAGTCTTAGTACACGATGTAACTACAGAAGAGTCAAGTTTTAAATAGGAAAAATATCGAAACTCTTTGGTTATGTTTTAGCGTGATGCTAATGGTCTAATCAGATTCAATGGATTATGCTAAGCTATGCTAAAAGTGCTAGCGCCAGACCCGGAGATCAGCTGAATGGAGTCCAAAACGGTAAAAATCAAATGTTTAACTCTAGGGGAGCTGGAAAATGAGAATATTTTCAAAAAAAGTGGAGTGTCCCTTTATTTGACAAGATAACTCATCAATGGCAGGGAAAGAGTTAAAATGGATAATGATTAACATCCTCATGATTTCCTAACATTTGTATTCTATGCTTTAACTATACTTAAAGTCATCAATAATGCATTTATAGAGGTTAATAACTGTATTATGACTTGGCTACACAACAAGTTATTTGGCAAATAACTAAATCTGCCTTACTAAAAGTCGTAACTATAATGACACTATAACAATGCAGACTGCGTCTTTAAACATACACTCATGGAAGTATATGAGTAATTAATACTTATAAATCAGTGTATAATGGATTAAGAACATAAAAAAAATATATATAAAATATATAAGAACATAAAATATATATATATATATATATATATATACATATATATACATATATATACATATATATACATATATATACATATATATACATATATATACATATATATACATATATATACATATATATATATACATATATATATATATATATATATATATATATATATATATATATATATATATATATATATATATATATATATACACACACATATATATATATATATATATATATATATATTTATATATATATATATATATATTTATATATATATATATATATATATATATATATATATATATATATATATATATATATATATATATATATATATATATATATATATCACTTATAAGTAATAATAAAAATATTATAAAATGTAGCTATAACTGTTCTTATAATGAGCTATATGTGTTATATAAATATAGTAATAATTACTTATAAACAATTTTAAAGGGAGCTATAATACATTATAAAGATGGGCTCTATTGAAAGTGTCACTGTATTTTCTTAACAGTTAACATGTTTTTAAATGTGTTAAATATAGTTTGAAAGAGATGTCTGAAGCTTGTTGGTGATAACGTTGAATTTGATTGACTGTGGTGTAGTCCAAAATGTAATGTAATCCAAAAGTCTATGTGAAAAACGAATGGTCTTTTTGTCGAGGGAACCGGTGTCCTGCTAACTTCAGGGTGGCCAACAAAAAAAGTCATCCCTGCGGCAATCTATTCCTTTAACTGTCATAGCGTCTGGTTTCTAAAGAATATGATCACCAAAGTTAATATCCCACCTGTGTAGGATCCAGTGGGTTTGGATATACAGCGCTGCAGGGTCTCTCTCTCGGCGAGAGGCAGTTTTCTCTGGAATGCTTGTGTTTATCTGACAGCTGCGGTGAACCTGTAAAGGGCGAGAAGGTGTGAGCAAGGCTGTGATATCAGTAACAAACCAACACATCCTCTCGCATCCAGACAGCCACCGTGACTCTGATCTCACGCTCATTACTTTGCTAACCAGCCAGCGCATGAAATAAAGATGCCCTCCTTGCTTCTCCCACCCGCGGGGGTGAGAATTGTGCCGCCGGGGTGACAGACATCGATTTCACAGAGACTCCCGGACCGGTTTGGAGGGCAAACTCTGTCCCTCATCTATTCCTCCTGAATAGGACTGAAGCGTTGACGCCCTTGTGTTCCCAGCGATAGCCATCAGCGCACTACAGCCCCTCAAGCGGCTTTTAATGCAATCTGTAATTCTCCGTAAACGTTGGCTGTCTGCCTGTGCTTTATGGCGGTCCCTGCGGATGCAAGAAGTGCTGCCAAGGGTAAACCGTAAGATTACATAAATGTCTCCATACGTATTCCTGCTTTTATGATCTGTGTCTGCAAGTAAACAGATCACAGCGAGGCTGAATGAAGAGAGATAAGAAGCCGATGAAGAGAGAAGAAGAGACAGATATATCTGTAAGCTATAGTAATATGGCTTTATATTGGCCGTATTCTCCTTACATATGTTATGTGGGCACTTAAATTGTAATTTTCACTCTCTTTCTAAAAAGCTTAAGTTAGGATTTTTATGTTGCTGAGCTCACAAGTGTGTTCAATGTAGAAAATTGTTGACCTGTCCACTATTAATTTTAACTTGTAACATGGATCAGGGTTCCCACACCTTATTTAACTTCAAATTCAAGGACCTTTTAAGGACTTTCCAGGTCTAATACCGTCCAATTCAAGGACTAAATGTGGGGACACATTTACAAGTGAGAGCAAGGTTACATCGTGTTACCTTTTAAGATACATTGTTACAGTTCCCTTTTGAGGGAACTCGCGCTGCGTCACTGCGTTGACACTTTGGGGACACCTCCAGGGGTAAGTACATCTGAATGTGTATATCAAATTCAACCAATAGTGAGGCTTAACGACAAAGACAGGGATGACGCGGGAGTCGAGAAGTATATCACTATCTAAAATATTGCCAAAGACGGCGTTACAGGGACGCAGGAAGTATGGCAAGAGAGACGCAGCGTCTCGTTCCCTTCTCAGGGAACAACAGTTACATACGTAACCCGAGACATTTTCATGTGTCAAACACAACTATGCAAAAAAAGGCATTTTGGTATGAATCAACATTCGCATACAGAAGATATAAGCATTTAAAGCGAACAGTTTAGCACGTGTGCCTAAAAAGTCTAGAATTTTTATGATATTATCCTACACTAAAATAATATGGACTTCTTGCATAAAATAGATTGAAGCACTTTCAATATATTTTCCAAAACTTCCCAGGGCCTTGAATTATTTCCCCCAGATTCACAAACTTTCAAGGATTTCAAGGACCCGTGGGAACCCTGATGGACACTACATCCATATTTTTTTTACAGTATATGGTGTTAAAGGGGACATATCATGACAATCTGACTTTTTTCATGTTTAAGTGCTATAATTGGGTGCCCAGTGCTTCTATCAACCTAGAAAATGTAAAAAAGATCAACCCAGTAACTTAGTTTTGGTAAACCATTCTCTGCCAGCATGTGAAAAAGTAGGTCATTAAAATTTGGCTCCCCTTGTGATGTCAGAAGGGGACAATACCACCCCTTACTCTGCACTATCCAACCACGGCACTGCAATTTAAACAGCACATTTTTGCTCACGCCTACAAAGTGTAAATTTTAACATGTTATAATAAATTATCTATATGGTATTTTGAGCTAAAACTTCATATATGCACTCTGGGGACACCGAAGATTTATCTTAAAAGTCATCTTGTGAAATGTCTCCTTAAACACGTTGTATGACGGTGCCGTCTGTTGCGTCATGTGTAGTCGATAGACTTACCTCTGTGGTAAGTTTTATTTCGAACATCTCAGATATCAAATGGCTCACGCGCTCTCTTTCATTATAAACCGCCATAGCAAACAACACAGGCTACTACTGAACACAAACACAAGCATGTGTGAGGTATTTATGCCTGTCAACTACGGTCACTAGTGGTTTCGTATAGGCCTGCCCATGACTGTGATGTGATTTCTGAATGACGCATTGTGGCAGCACATTTAAAATAAGCTGAAGTACATCAAACACATTGCAATAGAGGCAAAAAACATGTGCCAGCCTGTTTAAAGGCTGCTGTGTGCTCATCTCAGTTTTGTCTCACCTCTGGCACTGGACGGGGCCGAGCTGATCACATTGGGAGAAGCAGAGTGATTGGAGCTGAGGCTTGAGGTAGATGGACTGGGCTGGAAAGATAAAAAATGACATACATGAGAAATAAAGCAGTTTTCTGTGCTTAAAGGTCCACTGTGTGGATTTTTAGCGGCATCTAGTGGTAAGAGTGTGAATTGCAACTAAGGGCTGAGTCCACAGCTCATCCCTCCCTTTCCAAACGCATAGAGAAGCTAAGGTAGTCGCCACAGGACAAACACATTATCATCTGAGACAACGACTCATACTCAGGTAATAAAAACAATACAGTTTATTATGTATTATGATAATATAGTTATGTAGATTATATTGCATTTCTGTCAAGAAAGTTACACAATGCACCATTAAGTGCTAGTGGGTTATGAAGGTGAGGTCACAGAAAAATCATTTGGTTTGGATCAAAGAGAAGTTAGATCTGTCTATCCAATCCATAATTCACACCTACAAATCCGATTTTCACAATGAGAGCAAAGACGCAGGAAGATTAAGTGGGAATTTAAAAGTGAGAGATGAAAAGGAGAGAGGCAATTAAAGAAGAGGGAACAAATAGAAAAAAGGAGATCAGGAGAAGATATAAGAGCGAGCGAGGATAAGAGAAGTCAGGTTTAGTAGCTCACAGTCTGTATGTATTTGTGTGTGTGTGTGTGTGTGTGATGCAGTTGCTGGGAGCCGTAAAGTGCCGAGCATCCTGGCGAGCTCACCTGCATGTTGAAGACTTCATCCGAGCTCTCCGACTGGCCCGTAATGTTGCTCACTTCGTTGGACGCCTGGGATGAAAGTGAGGATGAAGAGTATCGATTGGCTGCTGGGTAGCTGAGGGGGCTAAATGCACACGAAATAAACACAATTACAACACTTACAATAACACACAGTGTTTTCACAAGTATAAAATGGTTAACATAGAATTTCGTAAAGGTTGAGGGAGATGTCAAACAACACGGTTTGCTTTTGTTTATTAGTGATCAACTAGCCAATGTTCCAGTGTTCATTGCATTGCACTGGCAGCACAAAAGGTCATGGGTTTGATTCTCAGGGACACACATGCTGATAATAATGTAAACCTTGAATGCACTGTAAGTTGCTATGGTAACGCAGCATTTGTTTTCAACAGCCTAGACAGCACACATTTTCTCTTTAACTCTTTCCCCGCCAGCATTTTTTTAAAAAGTTGCCAACCTCCGGCAGCATTTTTTATGATCTTCACAAAAGTTTAATGCCTTCACATACAATATCAAATGAAACAACAGACCCTTTTGCTTTCAAACAAAGCACTTCTCAAATATGGGTAGGTTTCTTCAAATACACGAAATTTTGAAACGAAAAGCTGAGACTTTTGATAGAGATTAGATTCAGAGCGATCCTCAAAACATAAACTGACATACAGCTGTTTGCCCTAAGGCAGGGGTTCTCAAAGTTTACATTCAAAGGTCCAAATCTGAATTCTCATCATTTTCATAGGTCCGGAAAAACTGGTTATTACAAAAATTGTTAAGCATGGTATTAACTTTATGTAAATCATTTGTTTATATAACAAATCAACACAAAGAGTTTGGAAAAAAAGTATTTTCTATAACAAGTGTATTTTGCATTTAAAGTTAAAAGGAATTTAAACATGAAACACATGTTTGTCTTCCATCAGATGATCCGCGGCAAAAAAGGTGTGGTAAACCTATAAATTGGCCGATGATGCTTGCTATGCTTCTCAATGAAATACGATGAAATGCCGCTACATCCAAAAGCCAGAGGGCGCTCTCGTGCAGAAACTCAATACGCGCTGCAGACGAAGAACCATACACACACAGCTCCAGGAAATGGCTTAAGGATATATTTATATTGCTGTTCTTCAAACCTTTTCAGGTATTTTTATGACAATAAAGAATAGGAGTTACTGATAGCCATAGTACATAAAATAGCTACATGAAATAGCTGTGCATAATATCTGGGTGTGATGGCTACAGCGTCGCACAGGACATTTTTAAATAACTCGTTTTATTTTCGGACCAGGAATACTTTGAAATCTAAAAATAAATAAAAATTAAACGAATGGTTTACAAGTTTAATATGCATTTTTAATGTAGCAAATGCACACATTTAATCAATCACATAGAAATGTATGCACTTGCAATATTAAGTGGACGCAGGTCCGGATCAAATTCCCTTTGGGTCCGGATTCGGACCAGAGCCCAGACTTTGAGAACCCCTGCCAAAGGGCGATACTTCCGGGTTTTTTTTTTAAGTTGCCACCTGGTAGATAATTGCGGTATTATGGAGTGCCTGAAATATTCGTTATTGGCAGAGAAGCGTTTTCTCTTAATTGACGATTTAATTCGTCAATGGCGGGGAAAGAGTTAAAATAAATTTTAGATTTTTAATAACCGAAATTAATCTGTTTGGCTATATTTTTGTCTACAAAAGTAATTTTAAGCATTTAAGCATACACCTTCAGATTAAAATAGTTAACATTTCAATCAAGTGTTTCTAAACTTTTGACTGGGAGTGTAGGTCAACCAACGACTGCATATGTGCATCCTGTGCTATAGCACCCATCATAAATTTGCGATTGCATTCATTTGCCTTGATGCATTAGATGCTTTATTCAAAAGCGACTGACAGATAAACATTTATCAGCATTTGTGCAGCATGTCATTCAGAGTGATAGTTAAGCCAATCAGAAGCCTAAAATAGGTTATCACCTGCGTCGTGCCACCACGCGAGCCCCTCCGTCTGGAATCAAGATGTTAGGTGCAGAATGTCTCCCGACACGAGGGCTTCCATTAGTAAAGTGAATCGTGCTGGCCTGCATGTACGCTGGAAACTCCTTCAGGAGGTAGAAAATAAAAAACGTTACCCAAAACAGAAAAGCTATGAACGCTTCTGACCGATCACAGTGCTTGGATGCTTACCTGTATGCCGAGGCTGGACTTCATGAGATGAAACTGATCCACTAGTTTCTTGTGCAGGGGTTTCATGTCCTGAGGTACGAATTTCTCATGCACAGCCAAACCAAATTCAAGTATGTGAGCCTAGAGGAGCAGCGTTAAACAAAATGTATTTAACTTCTATAATGTGATGCACATAACACAGTATGACATGCATTGTACATGGGTTAGTAACATAAAGCCAAACATGTTGTCTACCCTGAAAAAATATTAGATCATGTTCTTTATTTATGTTCTATATATTTAATATTGACTGCATAAGGTCATGTCAAATATTGAAATCAATGATTGAAATCAAACTTTGATGCTTTAAATCTCAGAATAAGATAAAGAGACTTCATCCTGGATTTTATAGACTGGGTCCCACACAAAACGACAAAATCATCTATTTAGAAAGTATACAAATAGAGTCATGTTGATTTTAAAACGGCTTGCTTTATAATTTAATGGTCAGCAAATTAGATGTTTTCCCAGCAGTCTATACGAGATCTCTTTCATGTCTGTAACTGGCTTATATCCATGGTTACGGTCCAGACAGCAGCTTTAGATGTCCGGCTCTGGAGAGATTCTGGTTACTAAGCAGCACGGGCGTGCAGAGAAGAAGTGAGAGCTACAGAAGCCCGGCTTCTTGAAATAGTAACAACCGAAGCTCAAACGCTAGACATAAATGATGTAGAAACATGAAATGTAATTTTGACAGTATGATAATACAGACCTGCTCGAACATGAGATCTCTGAGACGGCTGATCTTATCTCCATCCTCTGGGTGATTCGTAATGTAGTCCTTTGCGAAAAATGCCTGCGGGAAACACAAGAGTTAACTTCTGTTTCCCATTGCATTGGGGAGGGCTGGACGATATGGCCAAAATTTCTCTGATATACTTCTAAATTGCGGTTGATGCGGTATGAATGTTAAAAAAGCCTTGGGATAAACTTCAAAGAATGCCCACCATGAATGTCAAACTTCTAAACAAATGAATTTGCCAGGTCTATGAAGCTTCCTCCTATAAAACAATATCATATAAAATAAATTAATAAAAATTTTATAAAAAGGGGTGGTTAGTAGTAAATCGCCATCACCTGCTTTTCAAATGGAGCGGCATTTACTACACAGAGAAGCTCGGCAAAATCACGTTCATAATTGTGGACAAATCGCCTCCGATAATCTATGCGAATTTGCAGAGCTTCTCTGTGAAATACGGCTTTGTGTAGTAAATGCCGCTCCATTTGAAAGCAGGTGATGACGATTTATCGCCCACCCCTAGGTATAAATAATTTTATGTTAATTTTGCCAAAGATATGATTTGACGCGTGGTACAGTCACGGAGAGTGTGGTTGCTTAGCTACGAAAGACTCCACGGGAGCGCTCTTTGGAAGGAAAGAAGCGACTTGATCCGCAATTAACGCACGCTTTTATACGTGACATGAACGGCCACAGGTTGCTGTTATGTATATCGAAATATCTGACATTTGTTTAGAAACCATATCATTAAAAATAAAATAAAAATAGCGCAAAATATATTGATATGGAATTACTGTCCAGCCCTAGCATCAGGTCTCATGTATTTTAAGCAGGGCTTTGAACCAGATTTTTTTCCAATTGTTTCAGTATTTTAACGTTTCCGGTTCAACCCTAATATTGACGTTCCTGAATCGGTTAGAACAAAAAAATAAGTTCCCGAACCGGTTAATAACGTTCCATGTCAGCTGTGGGACATACAAATAAGTAGGCTGATCATTAAGACATTAAACTTAAATTATTAGTCTACATAATTTTCCTTAAGTCTCTATCTTGTCATCAAACATTAAAAAAAGCTACATTATGTAAGCGGCATAATTGTAATTCTGACATGCCTACATTTGTTTCAGCATTATACGTGAATTAAGACAAGGACAATTTCTGCCATGTCATTTATTGATTTATAAGCAAACATCTTTAACAAATGTTTTTATTAGAAAAAGAATACTGTGGTATTTTGAGATCATTTTGTTTGTATGTGTCCTGTCAGGAACAGAAAGATTGTTTGCTTGCTTTTTGAAACGCGTCTCTCCGTGTATGCACTTTTGAGTGCACTTAAACAAGTGCGCACACACACAGACGGAGGACGAATTCCAAGCGGCGCTTCAAGAAGAAGATGCAGCATAAACAGTCACTCCACATAAAGTGAAAATTACGTTGTTTTTCAGTGCTTTGTTCACTAAATGTATTTAAATGGACTACAGTATGAGACACAGTAGCGCAACTCTCTCTCAAGTTTATACATCAAGAGTTCTGATCTTTGAAGGACATAGGGATAATCACGTTTGATTGGAGTTGGACCGGACACATTCAACCACATGTGGGATAAAAATTGTACAGAAATAGCTCACTTTAGCTCCTTTTGCGTTAACATTTGCAAGCCTTTAAAACGCGTGCAAATGATCAGCTTTCACCATATTTAACCCTTTAAATGGCGCAGCCCTTTTTGAGTGGGGGGTTGCTGAAAAGGTGATATACACCTTTAAATTAGTATAACTCTGGCCTTTTTTTTGGTCTAGAAGCCTAATTTTGGTTTTAATTTTGGTAATTTTTTGTTTTAAAGAAGACACTTCAACGTTTTTTAGGGAAGTGTCTGGAGGTGAAAATATTCGTTTTTTTAAAGCAGTTTACATTTATTTGAAATAAATAAAAATGCAATATAGTATTATTTTTAATACATAAAATTGTCAAAAAACTGAGGTTTGTGCTGGTTTGCTGCGAGGTTTGCTGCATACTTGTATCACAAATGAATAAATTACAGTTACTGCATTATTATTACTGCTAAAAGGTTTTGAAATATGAAAACTACATTCTTAGACCTTTTCAACAATATATAGTTTGTCGTGATAGATTAACATTTACATAGAAAATATTGAAATAAATGTAGGTGTCCCGCTCATGGGACAGCACCATTTAACGGGTTAAATTTGCGTACTAATCTGCGAATCGCATGCGAGTCGAACTGTGGGTCGTGATATGTACGGATCACGGATCAACTGCGATCCGTTACACCACTTATTAGTATTAAAAAAACAAACATCTTCAGATACTTGGAAGCCTATAATATTAACTTCTTATGATTAAGCATTAGAGACTTGGGCTGGAGCAGGCTACTTGCTGGTAGCAAGCTTCGCATTTCTCAGATGAGTCAACAACGACTGACTTCACCGAGTCATATTGCACAGAAATCTATTAACCAGTTACCATTATTTTAAATAAACGTTTCTGTTCCGGAACATATATTTTTTGAAAGTTTCTGGTTTTGTTTCTGTTCCTTGCAAAACATCAAAAGTTTCACAAATCAACCTTAGTCATTTTTCATCTGTACAGTATGAATAAGATGCATTATTATCATCTTTTAAAGAAAAGGACGCTGTATCTGTCGCTCATCTCATTCAAGGACAACAAGCTGATATCGCCAAAGAGACAGCTGATGCTTTAAAGTTCCCTCCATTCACATACTGACCCTCATTTGATCCTAATAAAGTTGAGGAGAGTTTAACGTTATATAAACGTGTAACGTAGCAATGAGTCGAACAGTGAAGTTCACGCTGCCCACCGCCTGATGTGATTGGATACTGCAGTAGAGCTGGAATATGCAACTGCCATCCAAAGTGAAGAAACTCGCTGACCCTTGCTGTCAGTCTGAGCGCCAATTTATAGACCAACGCCGTTCGAATGCTATGAACTGATGAATTGTTTTGAGTGCTAAAGAAAGGGAATTAAATTATACCTCTGGCTTAAAAACGCCAATTACTGTCGGAGCTTAACACCGGCCGAACACTCACGGCAGATGCATGATTTAATCGTAGCCGCGTTTAAAGTCTGCAGATCGCTTATAGACAAATGAGGTTTGAATGCAATAAACTTGTGAATAAATATACCTGCACCTGTTGCTAAGGTCAGATCCAAAGCAAGTGCGCTCCTCTGATTCTTTTCAAGAAACTTTTTTTAAGGAAGTTAGGGCACAATGTGTAAGATGTTTGCATTAAAATATCCAAAAATGGTCTCATGTCCAATTTATCCTCAGCTGTAGAAACCATAAACGTGTTTGACATCAGCGTATGACATCATAGTATCGCTCTTGCTAACAGCCGGAACTTTCAATAATCTAATTAGCAATACTGTCATGTTCACACATTCACTGCTGTACACTCCAGACTCTTTACCTCAGGAAGATCAATCGAGTATTTCAACAGTTTGCAAAAACCCCACAAGCGTACATTAAGGAGCACACAGCAGCTCAGACAGGCAGTGCATTAAGTCTCCAGTCAATATCTTTGTTTTAAGGTAAATACTGCAGTGAAGTCAAACCGAAAAGCAAGGTTGCAATGCAACAAGCTTTTATATGCTGTGGAAAAAATACTGTTGTTTTAACACAAGGAGAATCTGACTTCTTTGACAGCGTACAGGTTTTTACAGGAGGTATGAATGAATGTTAACGTTTCTCTGGTTTATCTGCCAGGCAAGGTCAAACGATTTCTCTATAGAGAAGATAAATGGCCCCGTACACACTGCAAAGTTACAGGAGTGACTACTGCATTGAAATATGGAGGTGATCAATTACCCTTCCGTGTGTGTTAGAAACAACGCTCACTCCTGAAACTGCAATGATTGACACGGTGGTAACCATAGCAACGTTCTGTCTTCTAGTGCAGGGGTTTTCAAACTGGGGTCCGGAGACCCCCAGGGGGCTTTTAGGAGGTTTTACGATACATTCAAACAGGGTGTAAGCGTAACGCTTCTTGTTTACTTTTAATGGGTGACGTCATGCTTTGCCGAACTGAATTGTGGATCCGTCAACGTCGCGTCACTGCCGCGGTTGAACATTTCTCAACTTTTCAAGCGCCAACGTGTGCGCCACCCAATCAGATCGCCTTATGCAGATAACCTAGTGCGAGCCAGTCAATTACGCAAGACCGGAGCATGTGTTGCGGCCACTGTGATTGGCTGGTGGCCACGCTTCAGACAAGCCTTCTATCAAGCATTAACACTTTCGCCCCGTGTGAGTGTACCATAAGGGCTTACATTCGTTAAAGGTGCATGTTAGTTAACGTTAGCGCTAGCGGATATGGGTACTGCTTATATTTCAAAAATAATATGCTATATTTTTGAGGTTGACAGAATACTACATGAAAGTCTGCCTGGAGACTATGCACCAAAATGATCCTCTAGAAATGATCCACCTCACATGTCAATCAAGGATTAAGTTGAATCCGCAATTTATCAACTAATTAAAATGTATTCGTACAATCCTCTAATAATTAGTCAACTATAAGGGGGCAGCCCAACCAATTATATATTCACAATACATAAAATATATAAATTGATATTAGTATTTTAGGTAGGGGGTCCCTTACAAAAGGTTCATCATATCTGGGGATCCTTGGCATTATGAAAACCCCTAGTCTAGCATGTTTAGCATTCGCTCTTTTATCCAAAATAATATAACAGTGTTACATTTTAACATTTTAATAAATCATGGTCTACAGTGTTGTGTGAAAAATCCACATATTTTTGGGGTAAACCGTTTTGTGGATTAACCAATTTTTTAAGCTTGGTTCGTGAAGCGATCAAATTTCTTGAGTTTTTAAATTTGGAGAGTGCAGATCGCAATGTTTTTGTTTTTAGGCATGTAGATTTAATTCGACATATTATTTCATGCAAAATCTGGCAACATAAGCAAGAAAACACCCTGATCCACATTTAAATGCATTATCAAAAACTCGGTTCAGGTTCTCTACACACTCCGTTTAATTCCTGTAAATGCGACTGTCAATACCTATACATTTTGCAGTACTGTATTTTCCGGACGCACTTTTTCCATAGTTTGAGGGGTCCTGGAAATTATAGTTAGGTGTGACTTATACGTCAAAATTATTTCATATAAACAAAAAAAAAACCATTACCGTCTACAGCAGCGAGAGTCCGCTCTATGCTGTTCCTGTATTTATGTAATTATATGAATTCAGTGATGCTGAATGACTTCACAACCTTTTTAAACTTGATTTGGCTTATCGTGTTAATTTAGACCATTCAACCTTCCAGGTAAGTTCTGTATGTTATGGTTTATCGTTTAAATAACTGATAATATTACTTTAACGTACAGACATCTATTTAGCCTGCTGTTCTGTCTGCTATTTTTTAGTTGAATAACTTGCCTTACCAGATTAAATGTCTGTTCTTCAGCTTGGATTTTGAGAAATTATTTTCTAAATTAACGCAACGTATATATGTTTTTTCCTCTTCAAAACACATTTTTGACTGATGCGACTTATACTCCAAAGTGACTTATAGTCCGGAAAATATTGTAGTTATTTTGGTAGTAAAATGCATTTGTCACTCCTGTGTGTGTACAGAGCAAGTGTGCCGCACAAGCACTGAAAAGTAAATCCAAAGCGTCTCCATACACCCCGCCTCCCCCATGTTATTCAATGGGACTTGAGTCCAACTAAACAATTTAATTACTCTTTAATTATCTTTTTTCCGAAGCTGGTTTCTGTCATTTACTGTAGTTTTTATCACACTTATGTAAATACAAGTGTTTGTTTTTATAATAAGTACAGAAGCACCAAAAAAACGACAACCGAATTTAGCTGCACCGTGTACGGAGTCAATGTGTGCTTGAACTCTGAGGGTATCCCACAATTCATTTCATACATGTGAAGGCTTTGTGTTCTTTGACAGGCAATTGAGTCGGTAAGGGGACTGGAAAACCTTGACTTTGATAGCGTGTACACATCAAACCGCCATTTATAAAATATGAGGACCTGGAAGATGTGAAATAGCATCATGCTAAAGAACATTAACCTCTTGATAGCGAGCGAGACCTCCGTTGACGGCAGCGTCGATGACTCCGTTCAGACACATGGTGAGAGGATTGATGTTCTGCATCTGACGCGTCTGACACTGCGTGATCAACGTCCGCAGCTGAAGGTTCTTGTTTTCGATCACCTCGATGGCATTTTCCAGCGGACTCACCTCCACCTAGAGCCAAAAACAAAGCAATGGTTGAATTATAAACCTAAATGGGAGGTTAAAGGCACACCGCGGAACTTTTTGGCCACTAGGGGGCGCTAGACATGTATTTTTCACGCCTAGCACCCCTAGAGGCCACAAGCGCCGCAGCACTGTCCCAAAGGAAAAGAACTGGCCAACCTTAAAACTAAACTAAAAACTAAACATTTAAAACGCTAAACGATCAACATTTTGAGGCATCAGGGAGAAACGCAGTCATGTTACAACTTTCTGATGATGAACTCGTCGTGGCAGAAGCCATTTCTCAATCTGAAGGTTGCAGCCTCCGGATGTCATATTTCTAAGCTTCATACGTCATCAAGACTGTCTTATTTCAGAATATTAACAATTACAAATGTTGACTATTATACTTAGTTAATCGTAATTGTTGCAGTATGCTTATGACTTGCGAATGTAATGCTCAGTTTCAATTGAGAAACGACCAGAAGTATTTCCATGCCTTTTTCAAAACAAATATTGTTGCATCGTCTCTCTCTCTCCCTCGCCACCAGGATTTTCCGCAATGGCGCTCGTTTTTCCTCTCTTTTCTGTGAAAATTGTCGCTCCAAATCCAAGTAAACCGATGTGTTTAGGTCTGCCGCTTTGTAACACGTCACGCGAGTGACAGCGGAACGCAGCAAATGAGGAAGAGAGAAACGCTCGGATCTGATTGGTGAATGAATAGGGTTTGGTTTTACACTGTGTGAGTTTGAGCAAGTTTGACTGCTATAGCATCCTGGATTGTAATGTAAATACATAGACAGTAAAAGAAAGGTAAATACGCGAACACCGCATGTGAATACAGGGAACTATATGCAAGATAATCGCCGTCATTTATAAAGAAGATCGCATTAATATATGAATCAAGATCGTGAGTTTGTATAAAAAATTGCCTAATGGTGCGTTTACACCAACCGCGGTAGAGGCGTGAAGCACGAGTGATTTCAATGTTAAGTCAATGTGCAGACGCGTTGACGCGCGTCAGGAGGTCCCACGGCGCGGAAGAGGCGTTCGGCGCGGAGCGGAAGACGAAGTCTTTTGAGTCACGTGACGTTTATCGACCCGCGCCGTTTATTTCCCCCCTATAGTAAGGTTACCCAATACAAACTGGTAACTCTCTTGATAAATGCACAAGTAACATCAGTCATCTTACAAACAGACACTCGCACAGCAGTTGCCCCTCCCACAAGAAGCGGATTTTGCTTCGGACGCGCGTCAAATGTTTGCTTTTTCCACGCGTCTACTCCGCTCTACACGCGCGAATGCATTCAAAGTGTTCAAGCGGCAAACTAGGCGCGGTAGACGCGATTTTGACGCCCAAAACGCGTTTGGTGTAAACTCAGCATTTAAGGGGAATCGAACACGGGTCGCCCGTGTCATAGGTCCGTGACACTAACACGGTGCCACAGAGTCACATAATAAAAGTTGCTCTCTACATTCCTTAAGTAGCCTCCAGCAAAATTCACGTTAAAAACAAATTGTGTGGAGGAAGTGATGTATGCCGTAAAGCAGTCGAATTTTGTAGTTTTTTTTGTGCTCTGGTTACTACCAGAAACCTTAAGTTTTAAAATACGAGTAAAAGCAATACAGACCCCGTCAGGCTATGGTAGACATGTCATTCAACCTATTTAAAGTCGATGTACTATCACAAGGGTCTTGAAAATTTATTAAGAAGGTTGAAAAATTACATGGTGTCGCTTTAACCCTAAAACATAGTCTATGTTTGTTTCTGTTTTTGTATTCTCACCAATTCTTTCCTCTCCACTTCAAACCAGCGTGAGATGCCGGGAAGACTCTGAACAAGCGTGAGCGTCGTCCTCTCCACCCACAGGCTCTGAAATTCAACAGCAAACTCTCATTTACACACATCACAGTTCAAATTAACCGAGAAAGTCGCAATTACAACATATCCCAATAAACAGGTGCCTTTCCCTCCTCCGGTATGCATAAACCATTTCATCTACCGTTAAACATCTCATGCTTTCAAACAAACTCATAGTGCTGCACATATTAAATTCAACATTCATAAATTCATTTCCTTTCCTTGAATCACCTGCGCATGTATAATGCACAGACGGGGGAGAAAAACTTCTTATGATATTCAAAACCGGCTCAGTTCAATATAATCGTATCATCTGGGTACGGCCTCAGCCGAAGTTTACCTCCAAATGAGATTTTTTCAGACATTATTACTAGGCGGTAAGTGGACAGGGGTGCCGAGGACCCCCAGTGTCTCTCGAAATGTAATATCTGGAAGGCTAAACAGTTTATTTCGAACACGGCCAAAGGAAATCTAACCCCGGCGGTGGATCGGATCCGCGCCCGGGCCGTGATTGTCTGAGCTGGAAATATTGAGTGTGAGGGGAAGTGAAATGATATTTGGAATGAGTCCCTAAAACTTTAATTAGCCTCTCTGGGCTGAAGATGTGAATAATGCAGCATATGAGAGTACACCTGAGCTCTTCACACACAAGAGGAAGGAACGAATACACAAGAGGAGAAGAGAAAAACTATAGGAACGAAGGCTGTCAGCTCACCTTAAACTCGTTCTCTTTGTCCTTGGTGCCTTTGTGAAACGGGCGATCGTAGCGAAACTTCCAGATGTGGTTGACCTTATAGAAGCTCTTGATGTTGTCGGGTACACCGTCACGCTGCAGGACATCCTGGCTGTCTGGGATCGGTGTGACAGCGTAGATCTGAAGGTCTGGATGAAGGGCTGTCAAGGAGCGTACTTCAACCCAAAACGCGTACAAGTGACTTCTTTGTAAAAAGTTTGTAATATTATCTGCACTGTAAATGTCGCTCTGTTAGTGCATGATGAAATACACCACTCTTGTCCTAACCTCACTGCATGTAAAAATCTATTTGCTTTGCGCTTGGTAACACTCAGCTTCAACACAAGCGAGGTTAAGATGAGGCTTTTTGAGACGCTGCAAATGCACGTCTGCGCGCTGGCTGAAAATCGATGCCCTTCCTCTCAAAGCGCATCCCGGGCTGAGAGACGACGGGTCGCAGGAGAGCGTTTGTTCAATTGATGAGACATGTGCCCGGAGGCCAGACGCTCAGCGAGTATGTGACGCTCCCTTCAGCGCAATTAAAGCAGACAGAGGATGTCAAACCGTATGAGCGCAGTATTTTGTTATCCGAGCCAGAGATTAATCGCTGCTCTTCCTGGACCCATGCCCTGCTCCATTCATATTTATGTGCTGATGAGACCTTGCCTTTGTAAGGAACAAGACGCTGGATATTTAAACATTTGCACGTTATGATTTCCGGCCACGATCTCGGCTTTCGGTGCAAAATGTGTCAAGTCATAAATCCATGGCAAAGTTTCACAAGATGATACTGTAAAATGTTTCATAGGCCCACTTTGTATTAGGTGTCGGGTCCTGATCACACTGTCCCGGCTTATTTTTGCGATAACAACAAGATGTTTTAAATGTCACGAACACACTATTTGGTTTAATAATTTGTAAATGTAATGTCATATATGTTATTAAAAGACGTGCATTTTTGTGTAATATTAAACTGTTCCTGTCAAAATGATTTTCAGCATCTGGGTTAGCGTGTGTTATTAGTTTTGAGTGGTAGTTAGCTAGGAATAACAAACCTGCAAATGTCGTGACTGGCCAATCAGAATAAGGGTTCCCACACCTTAGTTAACTTCAAATTCAAGGACCCTTCAAGGACTTTCCAGGTCTAATACCCTCAAATTGAAGGACTAAATGTGGGGAAACATTTCAAGTGAGAGCAAGTTTACATCGTGTTACCTTTTAAGATACATTATTACAGTTCCCTTTTGAGGGAATTGCGCTGCGTCACAGCGGTGACACTTTCAGGGGTAAGTGCGTCTGAATGTGTATATCAAATTCAACCAATGATGAGGCTTAACAACAAAGACAGGGTGATGCGGAAGCCAGGAAGTATATCACTATCTGAAATATTGCCAAAGACGGCGTTACAGGGACAGTATGGCAAGGGAGACACAGCGTCTCGTTCCCTTCTCAGGAAACAACAGTTACAAACGTAACCAGAGAGGTTTTCTTGTGTCAAACACAACTATGCAAAAAATAATTTTGGTATGAATCAACATTCACATACAGAAGATATAAGCATTTAAAGCGAACAGTTTAGCATGTGTGCTTAAAAAGTCTAGAATTTTTATGATATTATCCTACACTACACAGGGAATAATATGGATTTTTTTTCCAGAAAACGCCTTGCATAAAATAGATTCAATGACCTGTATCTATGTATGTATATTTTCAAAAACTTCCCAGGCCCTTATTTTTTTCCCCAGATTCACAAACTTTCAAGGATTTTTAGGACCCGTGGGAACCCTGCAGAATTAAAGGGGACAGAGAATGAAAAACCATTTTTACCTTGTCTTTGTTGAATAATGGTAGTCTAACCGCATTCACAAACATTGCTAGACATTCGAAACATCTCAGTCTCATAGAAATTCCCCTTTTAGAAATGTCAGCCAGAAAACAGCCCAATCTGAAAAACTGATGCTTATGACATCACAGGCATCTAACTGCCCATCCACTTTAAAATAATTGGCTACATTTTTTGAGTGGCAGCAAAATCAGCCAATCAGTAATGAGATTGCAAGTTAAGCCAGTAGGGGGAGCCAAATAGGTGCAAAACCACTTGTTTGAAATCCCCCACCCTAATAGAGCTATCTGAGAGAGGTTTTTAGGAAGGCATTACAGACCCAAACAAAAAAATGTTTGTCTACATGTCACATTACAGAACAAGGATAAATACTCCGTTCAACCATTCTATGTCACCTTTAAGCATTCCAACAAGCTGTGTAATAAGTGTCTTTAATTACTGTGTACTTACATAAGAAAAAATACATGAATACATTGCACTTATTTTGTACATACTGTATGTGTTGTTCGGGGGGAGAGTTCAGGGTTAAGCTTTTAATTAAATGCAGATATTTTTGATGCAAGAACAATGTACATTTACACAAATAGTTTTATTGAAGAAAAAATAAAGTTTTTTTAGATTACACATTAATCTGCGTTTGTTTGTCTGTAACACCACCAATTAGTTGAAATTCTGCTCAAAATACACTACTGTATGAAAGTTAAGGATCACTTACTAACTTTTTCCACATATAATAAAAGTGCACTCATTAAAACTATATAATAAGTCAAAGGTGAATTATAGGAATTATATTGTGACTGAAAAAATGTAATAAATATAAAAACTATATTTTTATATTTTATTATCTTCAGTAAATTCACCCTTCGCTTCAAAAATTTCCAAAATGTACTTTTGGCATTTTATCAAGCAGCTTCTTGTGGTTTCACATTAAGATGATTTCTAAACCTTTCTGTAGGAGTTCACATCTATTCTGGGTTCTCATTGGCTGCTGCTTTTTATTTTTGAGTCCAAGTCATCCATTTCATAAAACATTTTTATTAAATTAAATTTAAGTTTTTTTAAAGAAAGAAACTATATTTTGTCAACAAAACTAATTTCAGACATTTAAGCATGAGCTTTTAAATCAAGGTAAACATTTCACTCAAGTGACCCTAAACGTTTGAACAGTTTGAGGAAAAGTTAGGATATGTCGAATTGTATAATGCACCATAACTCTCAGAACAAGGGTTTTCAAACTTTTTTCAGATGACCTAAATTATTTACCTAAAATACACCTGAGATCTTAAACAAATATTACACATTTGCATGTTAAACTTCGAAAACAGAGTTTTTATCAGTGATATTTTAAAGGGGCCATGGCATGAAAATCTGAATTTTTCCATGTTTAAGTGCTATGATTGGGTCCCCAGTGCTTCTATCAGCCTTGAAAATGTGAAAAAGATCAACCCAGTAACTTAGTTTTGGTAAACCATTCTCTACAAGCACATGAAAAAATAGGTTGTTGAAATTTGGCTCTCCTTATGATGTCATAAGGAGCTCTTATTATAATGATACCGCCCCTTAATCTGCACTATCCAACCACAGCACTGCTATTTAGTGCAGAGAAAAGCACAATTGAGTTTTAATTGCAACAAACCACCATCATTGTGATCAGTGTTTGAATTTCATCAGCTCATTTGCATTTTAAAGGACACCCAAAACGCCACATTTTTGCCCACAACTACAAAGTGGCAATTTAAACATGCTATAATAAATTATTTATATGGTAAAACTTCACATATGTGCTCCGGGGACACTAAAGATTTATTCGACATCTTAAAAAAGTCTTGTGCCATGGCCCCTTTAAATAGTCCTTGTTATTATTACCTGTTATGGGACCCCCATCTGGTAATTTACTTTTATTGGTACATAAAACGTACCAATGTCTATTTTGCATAAGTTCTAAGTTTTCTGATTGTGTAATGGTCACATGTATATTAAACAAATAAGTATTTTATTTAAATTTTTTATTTTAAATTTATTTTAATTTAATTATTTAATTATAATTGATTAATTTTTTCATCAACTCACGAACCCTGCAATTCCACCCCAGTTTGGGAAATCCCGTCTTAGATAATACTTCAGCAAAACAGTTTGTGTAACAGCATCTAAACACCCATGGCATATATAACAGTCAAAGAGAGCGGGGTAAAGGATACACTGGGCATCGGCCTGGTAGATGGTCTGGTCGGGCTGGTTGGCGTGCTGCATGGCGATGGCATGCGGGAACTCATTAAGCATGCGCTGCTGAAACGCCTCCAGACGTTCGTAGTCATGACCGCGACACACAAACTCTTTATTCTGCAGGACATCATCTGGTTAATACTGACACCAAGTGGACATCAGGATTACTGACGGTGATGTTACTGACCTGTGCATTTCTCTTCACTTACCCTGAGAAAAAATGGGAACTTTTTCCCGTAGAAGCCGACCCTGAAGAATTCGGGCTCCAGTCTTTGCTGGTCCATTATTTTATCGTAGAATGATGCTTCATTCATCTGTTCATAACAGTCATAGAGTTAGTAGATATTTTACAGCTTAAATAAACATGTTTTTAGTTAAAGAGAGATTGCATTACACACATACGTACAGAAATTTATTAAGACTATTTAAAATGCATCATGTACTTTTTTAATGAGCATTTGATAACCTCATGGCCTGTAAAATGAGAAAAAAATACCCAAAATGCAGAATAAGCAAAGTTTGCACAGTGGATGTTACAGAATGCCTATACGGTATAGAAACTCTTATTGTAACGGAGCCAAAAAATGAAAACTCACTCTCATTTTACTGAGATTTCTGTAATCATAGTAGGATTCATACTGGTCTGCCAGCTCTCTGCACAGAATTATGCCATTTTCCCAACACTGCAGGGGTAAAAAGAGGTTTAATATTAGTTTAATTCACAGACAGTATTATGAATCACCAGCTGGAGTCACTAGAGGACCATTAACATCACCATTATTGTTGGTGATTATGAGAAAACACCACTATAGAGCAGGTGGACAAGTGACATCATCACCTATAGTTTATGCAAATATTATTGAATCCAATTAATTATTACATTATTTTGTAATTCATATATAATTATGCATGCAGTTATAACATCTCACCAGAGCTCTATGTGTTTTGTAGCAAAGAAGAAAGTGCTTTGTGTTTCATGATGCTTCAAAACCTACCAGTTATGGCATCTAAAAATAATATACACTTTACACATATGGGTGATTATATTATGAGTTATTATTTTTTCAGCTTGTTTTATATTTGTAATTATTTTCATAATTTGGTACTCATTGTCATGGATCACAAGATGTTATATAACATTTAATATTTTCTGTAAAAAGTGTCTTATAGCTGAAAATCATGGTTTCTTGATATACAAGATTAGTATTTTGAACTGTAAAGTTATAAAAAATTGAAAGTTATTTGTTAACTACCCAGTACCCACATCTATTAAGGTCACACTTTAACCCCACTCCCACAGAACTTGGTCCCTGAAAATTTTCTGTAAAATTGGCAGCGAGGCTTCTGTATGAACACAAATGCATCTCATAAATGTTCTTGGATCAGTAAAGAGGACCTACTAACATTGCCTAACATACACTGAAAGTATGGTTTGTGACCAGGAGGCAATAAAAATGTTGTAAGGGGCGTGGCGTAGTGAGGATTCGCTTGTCATAGCAAACACAAGTTATGGTTCAGCTCTTTGACACAAGGATTTAAAAGCAGAACAACATTCACAATGAGAAATCTAAGCTCCTTATGATCTTATCATAAACAAAAATGCACGCGTCGCGCATGGTTTCTCCAGAGAAAGAAATCACGAATAATTAGCAAACTTTAGATGCTGTGGAAAAATCATACCAAGTGCAGGACTTTAAATATGTCACGTGTCTTTACAGGAGTTTTACGGTATGAGTGTGAATGCACAAATTCCAGGAAATTACTGGCAGTGTAAATAAACCAAAAATCAAACGATCCCAGACAAATCCCAGAGGCTTTTTCCGTCTATTTTCCGTAATCTCTGTGTAAAAAGTGCTTGTGTGTATATGAGCCTGTCTGTAAAACCCAGCTAAATTCATGTTTTTGTGATTTACTGTTTTGTACATAAAATTGTCCTACATAATGTAAACAACATTCTGTGATAATATAAACTTAATATCTTTAACTCATTCCCCGCAAGCCATTTTTTGAAAAGTTGCCCGCCAGCTTTTTTGTGATTTTCACAAAAGTTTCACAAAAATGCCTTCCAGGAAAATTTTCTTCTAAAAACATATAAACATACAAATATATCAAATGAAAGAACAGACCCTCTGCTTTCAAACAAACAATAAACAAAGAAATAAATTGGGAAAAAACATTTCATCCTATTTTTATTTTTTCTCTGCTTATAAACTCCTAAAAATTGGTATTTTTCTTTAAAAATATTTTTTTTAGCAAAACGCTGAAATAATTGCATTTTTGTGAAGGAATTTTGTTAGAAATCAGATTTAGAACGAGTATCATATACAGAATTTAAAATTGGTAAATAACATTTCAGCTTCAGCTTTTGCATAAATTGGGAAAGTGCCATCTAGTGGATAATCGCAGTATTGCAGATTAACAAAAATTTATCAGGAAATAGAAGAAGAGTTTGGACCTTTCCCCGGTCGAAGTTCTGGATGATGGTGAGATGTAGATGTTCCTTCCTCTGCCATTCAGTCTGCATTGGATAGCTGAGAAACTCTCGCAAGGGTCTCTCGGACCATTCCAGCAGCTCATCGTAAAGCAAAAGTGTGTATGAGGCCTCTGATCAAATACACAAGAAATTAAATGTTAAGACCACTCTCGCCTGTTCTCTATCAAAAAGAATGTTTTAAACTGATATTAAAGGTGGGGGGCATGATTTTTGAAAAACACTTTGGAAAAGGGAGTCGGCCCGAGTACCAAAACACACTTGCAGCCAATCAGCAGTAAGGGGCGTGTCTACTATTCAACATCGTTGGCTGGGTGGCATATGTGTGGGGTGGGTCTATCAAAAGAAGGTCCAGATTCTATTGGGGTAGAGGTGTGTTTGTTTAGGTGATTTCATTGGCTTTCAGAGATCATGTACCCCGCCTTTAACCTCCGATGACAAATGATATTTTATATAGTATGATATCAAAATGTGCATCCTCTTTAATGTCCATTTAGTACACTTAGATGCTGTTTACACCTGGTATTAAGATGCATTTTGTTCAATCAGATCGCTAAATACAGGTGTAAACGTTTTGAGCTTGTCCACTTTCGACCACATTCAGAGGTATTCAAAGACGCATTCGACCTGATTGCTTTTGTGGTGTAGACCAAAACGCATCTTAATAGCAGATATAAACAGCCCCTTAGATTTTGTCAAGTGTGTCTTTGATTGTACACGTCTATAAATGACATCAATTTTTGTGTGCCCACAAGCAAGCTGTAACTCCCTGAAAAACTAGTTGTTTCAACTTAGCATGTGCATCATCTGATTGACTTTTATTTATTTAGTTATTTAAAGATAAATATTTTGGAGTTAATAGCAGTTGTAAACATGCTCGGGTGAGCATCTGTTGGAACTGCGCTCGAGTACCTGTGTAGTTTTGGGCTTTCAAGTGCAGTTCATACAGCTTGTGAATGTAGCGGATGTACATTTCTTCTTTATTCAGCTCTGTTTTGTAGAAGTTCTGTAGAAAGAGAGAGAAAGTTATGAAGCGTTATTCAATCCTGAATGAGGCTTGATCATTTCTACACACGCACAGGTGCTTGTGGGCTGGTTGCTATATATATGCACTCGTATACATGGAGGACATTTTGTAAAAAAAATGCAGAATGCCGGAAATTGCTCGATTCAAAGGACAAACTTGAAGAGTGAAAAGTGTTTAGTGCCTCTCGTATCCTCAGGGAATGAAAGCGCTGCATCACTTCCCTTATTAAAAAGCAGGTCTTGTATAGCTGGTGCTATTCAAATGACATCAAAACTAAAGCGAGAAACTCAGAGAAAGACATCAAATTTCGACTTTGACCGTACTAAATAAAAAACAATACTATAATATATTAGTAGATATTTAAGAAAACATGCTCGTGTATCTGTTTCTCTGAAAAAACGCTGTAACCAGTTATTCTCTTTTTGAAATGTGTTTTCCGGTCGTAATGTCTGTTTTTGTATTGGTCTGTGTGATTGGCCAATTTACTCAATAGTGTTTTTCGACAGCTCGGTTTCCAGTTATCATGATTGCTTAAATGAGACCGCAATGGCCCATAAATGCAACCTTTGGTGGACGCAACCTTAAGTTATAAAATTAAAGGTTTGCAATATGCACACTTTAAAAAAAAAAGGAAGATGAAGTTAAAACAACTTGGTTTTGCAAGTCAATTCAACATACTTTTATAAGTTTTGCCTTGTGATAAGTTGACATAACTTTAAAAAAAAATCACGTTTAAATTGTTTAACTTAATTTCTTAAGTTAAAGTAACTTAAAAAATATGTGATTTGACAAAAATTATGCATGTTTTTTTTACAGTGCAGACAATAAAAAGCATTGCAAATGTAAAATGAGCAGATAAACTTATGCCTTCCATCATCTATTGCAGTGGTTCCCAACCTTTTTAGCCCTAAGTACCCCCACAGCCCTATCAGTAAGGCTCAAGTACCCCTTCATCGAAACTAAACCAAAGTTGTGTTTTAAAGACAAATAATTAGTAATTTTAATTAATTAATTAATTTTAAACAATAAAGTAAAAAGCACTGACTGATGAAGCATGTTTATTTCAATAAACCACTATCATTGTGATCAGTGTTTGCATTTTATCAGCTCATTTGCAATTTAAAAGACCCATCCAAAAACGGCACATTTTTGTTCAGGCCTACAAAATGGCAATTTTGACATGCTGTAATTAATTACTTGTGGGGTGTTTTGAGATAAAACTTCACATATGGACTCTGGGAACGCCAAAGACTTATTTTACAAATTAAAAAAATTCATCATATGACCCCTTTAAGGGCCGGATTTACTAACAGCTTGCGCAAACCATCATTTTGGCGTTAAATAACGACTGAACTTACTAAAGACACGCAGTAGATCTTTAGCTCTGAAAAGGTGTTATTTTTGCGACCTTATTGCATACTATATGCATTTGTGGAAGTTTTCCTACATTAACATTAATGCGAGGAGAGTATTACATTTTGCCAGAGGAACATACTTTAAAATAAATATATAGTTTGCCAAGCCATGCTATGTGTAATTTGCTGGAGAAAAGAGGAGGAGAAGTCACGAGGAGAAGTCAAATCAGGCATTTCAAAACTTCTTTTACCCTTCATCTTTCGTCCTCCGGTTCATAGTGTACTTTTACTTAGCTGGAATTTAAAACTCCGCGGTCCGCATTTTCATTGCGATTTACTGCCGAGGTCTCTTATTTGCGACCCTTTACTAATTTGATCTGATCTTAGAAGATTGCAGTGGTCATTAGAGAAATGTGCTTATGTCATTATTGTGCCTGTGTATTTTATTTGCGCCTTTGTAGTAAATCACACGCAAATTTTCAACTCCGGCGCTTATTTGGAATTGAGCTCTCACGTCCTTTTTAGTAAATGCCCTAAATTTACTAAAATCTCAATTTAAGTTATTGATAATTAAAGTGTGCAAATAAGTTAAATTATTCTTTTCAAATATAAAGAGAAACAAAATGTGTTAAGGCATTCTCTATAAATACAAAAGACATCATACGGGACAAAATATGTTAGCCAAAAACAATGCAAAGGTTTTTTTTTGTATAATTTGAAAATGCAACGGCAGCGGGAATGAATATTATAACATTATTTAAACATTAATTATAGATAATAAACGTTGTGTCTTTAGAAACTATTCAGGTTCATTAAAAATAGTCAGATCGTTCTTGAGTTGAACATCGCTATTGCGTTTTGGATCATGCAGCGCATTTACTCTTGACGGCTAATTATATTAATGATAAGATTAAAATTATAAAGTTGTCCTTTTTACAATGCTTTCCTCACAAAAATCAATCGTAGGTCAAGTCGTGTACCCCCGGTTGAGAATCACTGATCTATTGTGCTCCTGTATGATTTTGGCAACCCGGGAGGGTGACAGGAAAAAACGTCTCCAATATTTTTAATTTAGACTGCGGTACCAAGTACAATATTGCATACTGCTCATTTAAGTTTTACGCGCTAACAATGCAATGCTTTAAAGCAATGCATTATATAAACAGACCTCATTAGTGCAACTTACCAACAGACTGACAGTACAGCCAATCTTCTTCCCATCTACTTCCCCAAGTTTCATACAGTCCCTAAAAACAAATAATTGTCATGTTACAGACTCTTTCATCAGATAAAAGCATCTGCTAAATGAATAAATCTCTGTATCACCTGTAGTCCAGCAGTCTCTCCATCAGTCGTGTAACCGTGGCTATAAGGGATATCCCGCTCTCTCTCCATGTCTCTCGCTCGATCTTCTTTAACAGACTGACAGAAAACAAAACCACAAGAGTCAAACTGCCGCCCACCTTATTACCCATCATGCCTTGCAGCATACACACATACACACACACCTGTCCAGCAGAACAGTGCTTTCTAAAGCTTACCTAGGATACGGACCAAAGAGAGGAATTCTAGTCCAGGACAGCATTAACAAAACAAATTCATATTAATAGATTAATGTCAACATTCAGACCCAGTTAGTAGAGTTAGTCCAGGAAGAAATTAAGCAAAGACAGAAAGAGAGGCGGGGAAATTCAATTCAATCTCTTGTCGCATCAATAGCATTTAGACTATCAACCAAATACAATAAATCACGCTGGCAATAAATTAGACAATAAAGCAAAAAAATGCTCTCTTATTTATAAGTCACTATAGATAAAAATGAATCAAAGCTAAGTTAATAAATATTAAATGTGTCCCTGGTAAAAAAACAGTATTTTTTAAAAACTTTTTAAAGGTTTATACATCATCTGTGATGTATGGTTTGTTAGGATAGGACAATATTTGGCAGATACACTATTTGAAAACGGTGCAAAAAATTAATATCGAACTTTAATGTTGTCCAAATGAAGTCCTTAGCAACAAATGATGATGAAATATAACTAAAGATAAACTTTTATTTAATGTTTAAGTTAGAAAAAATTTAAAATAAACATGATCTTTACTTAATATCCTAAAAAATCAATAATTTTGACTCATACAATGTATTTTTGGCTAATGCAACAGTACAAATATACATGTGCTACTTATGACTGAATTTGTGGTCCAGGGTCACAAATGTAATCTCATTTAAAACATTTATCTCAGAGCTATATAAATGCAGTCCATTTACCATTTACCATTTAAGATACTATGCATCCATATCAAACAGATGCTGGTCAGGATTTTTGTTTGTTCATTTAATTAGTAAAGTAACTAATTTTACATGTTTAATTTAGATGGGCACTACAATATAATATTCACTATGTAGCAGATTATTGCAGCATTAAACATCACTGAATGCTTGAGATGTGACTTTTTGACACAAGCACCACACAGTAAATGTCATACACACACATACACAAGCACACAGATAAAGACACTTAATCACATAAAAGCAATCCAGGACACAAAGACAGGATGACCGTAAACACATACAATACACAGGTGGCATCTCACCCTCAAACGCCAGCAAATTCAGCCATCTGACTGATCATTTTTATTGTACGCTGTACAGGTGTTTGGTCTCACTCACATGCTGTTAAAGAGTTCCCTGTATGTTTCATCTCCCTTCCCCTCCGACATCAGACTGTCAAGTTTGTCTATAAGTTTTGCCTCCACCTGATATATAAAAAATCATAATGACATCAAATAACATTTACATCACTCAGTTACAGTAGATAACTGTATGTCGCGCTGGATGACAGCAGAGGGCGCTGTATGACCTGTTTGAAGTTCCCACTTCTGCGCTGTTCCCAATCCATCATGTCATGAAAGATAGGAATCATGACATTCCTCAGGTCCGGCTGAGGAACCAGCGTTACCTCAAGGAAGGGACCAATCATGGCAGGGATGAAGTTTAACTTGTGCTCGCCTGCAAGAGATAAAGCCAAAGACACACAGTGTTTCTGCACATCTTATGTTAATCTGGAGTACCTATAGAGTAGTACTGCATCTTTTATATCTCAGAAGAGTCTTTAGTTTGATCAGATTTATCAAATTCCACCAAAATCCAGTGTTAAACAAACACACAAACAACTTCGTTCCTACCCCAGATTAACAAACTACATCCATTGTTTCCTTAATGCTGGATTCATTCATTAAATTTCCCTCACAAACAACAACACACTTCTTTTGTGACATTGATTTCGTGTCAGCTCTTGTATGGTGTGTGCAAGCGGTGTGCCGAAGTGCCCATATAAGGACTTCCACTGTACTTCCTGCACTCATTACCCAACAATCAGTAGTCGGAAAAAAACCTTTCTGAAACTTGTAAGAACCCGGACGAAGTGCATATGGCATAGAAATACTCCGTTGGCATCCATTTGGCTAAACTTTGGCCATGTTTAACATGAACAATTTAACTCTTTAACTGTGTAAAGTCACAATGCATAAAATACCGCCTCAGTAAAGCTTTGAGATGTCAAGAACATTTTACCTAAATTCTGCCACATGCTGAAGATCTCACAGCCCATCATTACTCGCATATCTCCATACCTGCAACAAAAAAATACTTCACTGTATACTTTTGGAGAGAACAGTACTTCAGACATCAGGCAGCATTTGTGTAACACCTTACTTTTCAATGTTTCTGGAAAATAAATTGAAAGCTCAAATAAATAATGAAGTGCTAGGACTCACTTTTCCAAAATTTTCTTCTTCTTCGATGCGGAGAAAGTCTCTAGTTGCAGGCAAGGCTGGTTTATGAAAATAACAGACAGGCAGAAATACGAATCCCAAACCTAGACGAAAACACACATCACTGCAGAAACTCTGCTTTTGTGATTATGATCAACGCAAAAAAAATTTCAAGCATAACCGATGCACTAACCTTGTATTCAAAACTGTCATTGAGGAAGTTTTTTCTTAAAGCATCCGACAGGTAAAGCACAGTAGTGATGATGATACTGTAAATCAAACATAAAGACTTAGATCCTAGTGTAAAATTACTGAAGATCACAATGTAAAGTTGCAATAATCTAACTGTAGATCATAAAGTTAATGTAGATGACATTGCAAAGTTACTGTAAAATGCAATGTAAACATCAAACAAATGAACAAAATAAGGAATCTAACTTGTTGGTGACGAGCCGCATAACCGTCCAGTCTTTGGGGAACATCTCTGGCCTTATCAGAATCCGAAATACAGTGAAAATATGCAGGAGAAAATCCTAAGAGAGATTCAGAAATTAGAGATGTAGGCTGGGGGCAGTTTACACGACAACGGTGTTATGTCCCCCTTTTGTATTCTAATTTGTGATTTGTTGTAGTCAAGCCGTGCCTCACTCAAAATCAACTGGCTGATTGGTGTAATCTGAGAGAAGCCAGATTTTCTCTCTGGCCCTCTCCCAAATTGCACACTCCGGACTTCCTCAGAGTCCACATTTGATGACATCGTGTAGTGCAGACCTTAGGGACCCTTGACGTGAGTCCACGAGGGAGCACCGGATTCGTGTTTTGGGACAGACTCGAGCGTCACGCCGGAAAAAGGAAGAGTAGTTGCCCATCAGTGTGAACTCCTCCCTTCCGTTGTCTGATTGGTCTGATTGCCCTCTCGCATGGACTTCTGAGCTGATAAATTGCACAAGCCTGCTGCAGTACGGGTTTCGCCGAAGACCGCATCAAGGGTGGAAAAGGGGCTGATGGGGACACTTTAGATCGTAAAAATGACAGATGGGACACCCTACCGACTCGTAGACTAAAGCCCGATTTATAGTCGTGCGTAAGCTATCTGTAGCCTGTGTGTAGCTCTGTGTAGCCTGCAACATGATCTCACAAAGTTCCGTGTGATCGTCACGGAATTTTGTGCTCATTTTTCCGTGGCATTCTCACGGATCTCCGCATTTTTCCGTGGCCCTGCTACGGACTGTCTTTTTCCGTGGCTTTCTCACGGATTGGTTACTCAACTGCTTTTTCCTATTTTCAAACCATTTTCGCTTCGGTTTAGGGTTAGATTTGGTGTTTGCATTAGTATGTCACTTTAACTATTGGTTTATACTATTTTTTCTGATTTATTCTTTTATATTTTCTAAACTTTAAACAATTGTCACCTGGCGTTGGGGTTAGAGTTGGGTTTGGGTATGGATGTCATTTCGTGTAAATCGTGGTAAGAAAATAGGACAAAACAGTTGAGTAACCAATCCGTGAGAATGCCACGGAAAAAGACAGTCCGTAGCAGGGCCACGGAAAAATGCGGAGATCCGTGAGAATGCCACGGAAAAATGAGCACAAAATTCCGTGACTATGCCACGGAAATTCGTAAGATCAGGTTGGTAGCCTGACGTGCACCTCGCAAAATTTTTAACAGCGCGTCAGTTCTACGTGGACCGCAAGCGCTGTGATTGGTCCAGCAGAACCCCTCCCGTCAGGTAAAAAAAACTGCGTCATAGGTATTTCCGTTTGCGACGGAGAAAAAAAAAGGTGAGGAGTGATTTAACTCAAACTGCAACAAAAGTCGCTGTTTATTTACTTCCATCATTGCTGGTCTTCTCAAATCATACACAACATATTTGCTTTATCTTCTTCGTTTGTGGGTTAACTTGTCAACCTTCTTCTTCTTTGACGGTCCCGCTGCTACTGTGGTAATACGCGTAGATACTGCCTACCAGCGGTCTGCATGTGTGTTTGCACGTCGACGCGGACAACGACGCAAAAGTATAAATGAAAACCGACGCGGAACCTACGCACAACTATAAAGAGCCCTTAAGAGAGCATGCACAATTTAAAGCCACGAGAATGAAAGTCCACATGAAGTGCGCCATTTGGGACAGGGCCTCTCTCTCTCAACTGCAGAGTACATTTTCCCTTTCTGCAACCAAATATATGTTACTTTGTTTGGCAATTCTAGTTTTTGTGTCCTTTGTGTTGCTTCCCAAGAGCCTGGATTATAACATAATGGGGGCTCGTCCGGGATTTGAACCCAGGACCTCTCACAGGGATGTCATTTCATGAGCATGTGTTCATTCAGTCTATAAGCGAAGCGAATATAACCAAAACAACAATGGTGGCTTGCAGGACTGTAGTGTGGTTAAACAAAGTTTACAACATTTTGCCGCTTTATAGTTCACTTACCTACATTATTGTACATCTAAGTAAAATTGTATTAACTGTTTGTATTCATCGCTCTGTAAAGGCGTATGTGTATGTGCATGTGCGCAGGCTGGTTCTGTTACAAAATAATTTCGCCATATATATAATAATAATTTGGCATATGTAATAGAGCATTTTTAGTCATCTTCACAGATCAGTGCAGAACTTTTTGACAGCAATGAAAGTGAATTTTTCAAAAACTCAAATCCATTGTCGTGTAAAAAAATCCTAGTGCTGAATCTGATCTGTGCTGTTAAATGACTCCCTCACCCTCAGGTCATCTTTAGTGGTGAATCTCTGCAGGAGTTGCTGGTAATGGCGATCCTTCATTTGCCTTAACAGAGCCAGAAGACACGCCACAAACTCTCCCGTAAAAAACACATTGTTCAGTTTCAAACAGACATGTTCACACAGAACATGTGCAGGCAGATCAATGCATCTCTATAAAGTATGGTAAAAATAACTCACAAAAAGAGCAAAAATATGCACAATATATGTATTGATTGTAGAAATGAATTTTAATCACAGAAAATGTCACCCTTACACAAACCGCCCCATAACAGCCTTGATAAATCATAGAGTCTTTGTGAATAAGGAAGAGTAAATTGGTGCTGAAGGGCATCCCAATGAGGTTTGCGTTCACAAAAAACCCTTTGAGGGCTGGGGAATCTATCACGTCTACCAGGAGCGTCGATGCCAGAATTCACCTGCTGCTTGCGTTGAAACGCTTTGAAATGTAAAACGCTTTGACTGCCAGGCTGTAATTACTCTTCCCTGAGGGACGGCTATTGTCTTTTTCTTTCTTTTTGTTCACTTTTTTAAAGACACTCTTTCTTCTTCCTAACACCGCTATGGATCTTATTTTCTCACTTCGGCTGCCTGTTTCTCTTACCGTAACATCTTGAACCTGAGGGCGTAGCGTGGGTCCCGCTGGATGGGGTCGGTTCGTGATTTCCAGTATGGTCTGCAGTAGCACACCTAAAACACTTTCCACGATCAGATCAACTTCTTCAGATGGAGACAACTCCTGCACACACATTTTATCGATCACATTAATTTTATGCATCTTCTCAGACCTGGTTTGTACTGAAAAATCAGTGTGACTTTTCAACTGTCTTTCTTTCTAACTGTGGGTTCACACCAAAAGCGAGTATATTATCGTACATTTCGGACTATAAGCCGCACAGGAGTATAAGCCGCATCATTCAAAAACGCGTCATTAAGACGAAATAACATATATAAGTCACAGTGGACTAATACGTCACGTTTATTTAGAAAATTATTTCACAAAACCCAAGCCGAATAGCAGACAGAACAGCAGGCTGAATAGATTTCTGTACATTAAAGTAATATTATCAGTTATTTAAACCATAAACCATAACATACATAACTTACCTGGAAGGTTGAATAGGCTAAATTAACCAAACAAGCCAACTAGCGTGAAGCTCGCATACTCGTCACTCCACATCACTGAATCCATTGAATTACATAAATACAGAAGCAGCATATAGCGGACTCTCGTGGCTGTAGACGGTAATGATGTCTCTTGCCTCATAAATGTCTAAATTAATTCATACTGACTTACAAGGCGCACCTGACTGTAAGACGCAGCACCAGCCAAGATATGAAAAAAACGCGGCTTATAGACCGAAAAATACGGTACATACAAAGTCAATGCAAAGACGCGATCAGACGCATCCTCGCGTGTAGCGATGCGAATGACATGATATGGGCGGCGCGTCTTCGCCCAAGTTGAAAATATTCAACTTGAGGGAAAAATTCGCATGACAAGTTTAAGTTAAATCCCGCAAGTAATGTAGAGCGAGTAAGGCGATGCCCCGCGTTTGGTGTGTACGTAGCATAAGACACAGCGTTTGGCTTCCATAAAAATGGTTTGGTTTTCTGCTAAGAGCTTTAAAGAAGTGAAAGAAGCTAGATTTTACCACAGAATTTATTTGTTTGTCCATTTTTTTAGCTCCGAGTCCAAGATAAAACCGAGGCTTTTAACCTTGTCAGAGATTGCAACTGCCAGGGGGGTATCTTTAATCGCTCGGATACTGAGTGAGAATTGGGACCAAAAACTATAACCTCAGTTTTATCCTCATTTAGTTTTAAAAAAATAGCTGCCAACCAGTCTTTCACCTCCTGAAAACAAGCTAGTAGGTTACCAAAAACATTTCCATTTGATTGTTTTACCAAAAAAATAAATCTGTACATCATCTGCGTCGTAGTGAAAAGACATGTTGTGTTTTCGAAAGATAGAACCAAGAGGTAGCATATACACTAACCTAAAGGATTATTAGGAACACCATACTAATATTGTGTTTGACCCTCTTTCGCCTTCAGAACTGCCTTAATCCTACGTGGCATTGATTCAAACAAGGTGCTGAAAGCATTCTTTAGAAATGTTGGCCCATATTGATAGGATAGCATCTTGCAGTTGATGGAGATTTGTGGGATACACATCCAGGGCACGAAGCTCCCGTTCCACCACATCCCAAAGATGCTCTATTGGGTTGAGGTCTGGTGACTGTGGGGGCCATTTTAGTACAGTGAACTCATTGTCATGTTCAAGAAACCAATTTGAAATGATTCGAGCTTTGTGACATGCTGCATTATCCTGCTGGGAGTAGCCATCAGAGGATGGTCATAAAGGGATGGACATGGTCAGAAACAATGCTCAGGTAGGCCGTGGCACTCAACGGTGCCCAATTGACACTAAGGGGCCTAAAGTGTGCCAAGAAAACACTGTGCTTGCACAGTGGTAACAAGGCATGATGGATCCATGTTCTCATTCTGTTTACGCCAAATTCTGATTCTACCATCTGAATGTCTCAACAGAAATCGAGACTCATCAGACCAGGCAACATTTTTCCGGTCTTCAACTGCCCAATTTTGGTGAGCTCGTGCAAATTGTAGCCTCTTCTTCTTATTTGTAGTGGAGATGAGTGGTACCTGGTGGGGTCTTCTGCTGTTATAGCCCATCCGCCTCAAGGTTGTGCGTGTTGTGGCTTCACAAATGCTTTGCTGCATACCTTGATTGTAACGAGTGGTTATTTCAGTCAAAGTTCCTCTTTTATCAGCTTGAATCAGTCGGCTCATTCTCATCTGACCTCTAGCATCAGCAAGGCATTTTCGCCCACAGGACTGCCACATACTGGATGTTTTTCCCCTCTGGCACCAACAACCATCCCTCTCTCAAAATTGCTTAAATCACCTTTCTTTCCCATTCTGACATTCAGTTTGGAGTTCAGGAGATTGTCTTGACCAGGAACACACCCCTAAATGCATTGAAGCAACTGCCATGCGATTGGTTGATTAGATAATTGCATTAATGAGAAATTGAACAGGTGTTTCTAATAATCCTTTAGGTGAGTGTATAGAGAGAATAAAATAGGAGCTAAAATCGAACCCTGGGGAACCCCACACATATCAGTTCAACATTACTCTATGTGACTCATTCTTGTCTGAGTGTTGCATCACTTTTCATCACTGTCTAAAACTTCTTGATCTCTTAAGGAACAGTTGACAGCAGACTTGAAGGATGTGTCAGACTCATGTAAGGGTCGTCTTACCGTATCATCCTTCTTGAGGAGAGACAGCATGCAGGTGAGTATGTGAGCACACATGACGAGGTCTTTCTGCTCTTGCATGTAAGCATGCAACAAACGCAGAACTACCGGCAACAGGATGCATCGAGACTCTGATGGAGACACACAAAAAAAAAGTCTTAGTCTCTCAATCACTCTTTTCAGCACTGGTAAAAACTTTGTGAGTGTGTGTACCAATGTTGGTATAGAGCTCGCTCTCCACAGTTTTGGCGATGCAGAGCAGTTTGACAGCCTCCAGTGGGCAGTCTGACTGGGTTGTGGTGGGGAGGCTGCCCAACGTCTCTCGTATAAACGTGGCGACTTCTCTTACAGTAAAGAGCTTGAGCAACTCCCCGTACACAGCCGGGAATGACTGCAGGAATACTGCCTGTAGATTCAAACATATGTACAGATAATCACTATAACCATACATACAGATGATCATCATATGAAAAAAACATTGTGGCGAGTTTGACTTGGCACATGAAGAAAACTGCAGGAAAGCAGGTTGAGGTGTTTACATGTAATGCAAAATCAGGGCATTTCCATCTTCCCAGTTAGTGATTCACGGGGTTTTTTTTTCAAGTGGGGTCCTGCTTTTATGAAACTATTATGCTCGCACCAGATCAATGTATCCATTTTTTACAACCCGCCCGTGACCATTAAGTAGACATGCTAGGCATTGTAACATAAATGAAAACGGGCAGCATTTGTATTATCATAAATTCATGACCCTAATTTCCCCTGCACTTCGTCTTTCATCTTTAATTAGTTTGTTTCGTTGTTGTGACTGGCATTGCGAGCTGCTTGGCACTTTGGTGATGTGAGGCCAAAGGTTTGAGGACATCACGCAATTTACAATGCTAAGTAGGCCTACGTATTTTAACCTTACCACAGAACCTAATAACAAAATGAAAATATATATTCCCAATATTTAATATAGGCTATAGGGAATTGCATGCAACATACATGTTTTTTTATTTATTATGACCCGCCCACAAATAAAGTGACAATTTCTTTACTCGCCCCAACATGATGCGCGGGTTATGAGACGACCCACACATAACTACAATCAGTGATAGTTTGCAAACTATTGTTTCAACTACCAAACTAAAAACAATCTTAAAGTCGTCATGAAATGGAAGTAGTGACTGTCTTATTTTCCCCGTGGTGCCGTTTCAATGACGTGACGTTAATAATTTTGTGTCCGTATGGTTCAATTAAATGTAAAAGGGTTAAAATTTCAAAATAAATTTGCAGATTACTTGCATACATTATCTTTTTTTGAGGACCAAGTCTAAAATTCCTGGTTTTATTTCATTTTGAAAGAATATTTTGGGGATAATTGCAAAAATGTGTGAGGTCTTTGTCAATTGGTTTAACTAGTATTTTTTCAAATAAAAATATAAATATATAAATATAAATATTCATAAAAAAGTGGAATAAAATATAATCATCTAGTTTAGTGTAATATGATTTTTTAAAATATTTTTTTACATCATTTGTCAAAGATTATTAAAAAAAACCAGCTGCTTTCAGCATATGCTAAAACAAATATTACAAAAACGCATTAAAATTTACATTTAGACATAACTAATAAAATTATATTTTAAAATGTTTTTTTCTTTGATTATTTAAATGCCATCAAAGTGGATAAAATATTAAATATTTTTCATTCTTTGACGGAATTGGCAGTTACACCATTTGACATTTTCAGGTCTATTTAGACTTAACGTTCATAAAAATGTTGCAAATGTAATTTTTTATTGCATAAAACTAACATTAATACAATATGTGCATTGAAATAAACCTGATGCGTGCTTTTAAAACAAGTTTTTTAAAAAGATTTTTGAATTTCTCATCTTGCCAAACCGTTTTGTCACTGACCCATATGCGAGTGGACACACATGCGGGCTGGACTTGAATTCGCCCAGCGAGAATTTATTGGATGGTTTGAAGTTGGGTCATGTTGCTATTTGGTAATCTCTGCGATCTTTTTACAAAGCACCCCACCCACCTGCCATACCATGACCAGAAGTAAAAGGAGATCGTTTGGAGGATTGGAGGAGATTTGCATTTTTGATGAAAGATTATGAGGGCACATGATTTTTTTTTATAATGAATCTCACAGATAAGTCACATGTTAAAAATACCACAATATTCCCAAAAAAATGACAGTGTTTCATTTCAATTTAATTTCGATTGTAAATCAGTAACACAGCTGAATGCATCACTTTATCCAGTTTGAAGGGTGTGCAGTGTTTTTTAGAGGGGTGAGAGGAATGGCAAAGGATTATGAGGGATTAGTAAAGCTCTGGCCTGTCCATCACCGCCTTTGTTCTGCATTCTATGAAGATTAAAACAAATCACCAATGTAGTCTGACACAAGGGTAATGAATTATGCGAGACAATGTAGTCTTACATCTGTACATGTGTGTAATACTCTAACTTAAATAAGACCTCGGGTATCAGGCGGTACCCCCGAGGACTTTCAATGTGGAACGACACCTAAGCCGACAAGCACTGATGTATGAACTGGAAGATAAAACAGCGCAAGCAGGCCGCTTGATATTTATCCATACAGCATGTGATACAGTACATTACAAAGCAAAGACACACATTGTTAAACCAACAGCTTAGTTTTAATTTTCAGCATTAAACAGAGCAAAATGATGCTGGGGTGTAAGTATGAATACTAATGCGACTGTATTTCTCCATTACTGTATAACCATTTCCTTATAATCAGTCTTTTATGTATTGTCTGCATTTTTTGGCTCACCACATTCATATTCCTCCATTATTGTATTCATGTTCATTTACAATGTTCTCGCTCTCATTAAAAAATGGTAAAAAGTCCCATTCGTCTTTTCTCTTCAAAGGGGTCGCGTGGGCATTTGAGGTGCCGCAGACCCTCTGAAGCTCTTTGTAAAACACAAGCAGAACATCAAAACAAACTCGAACAAAAGTCGGCGTGACGGGTGCCTGAGACAAAAGACGCTCTCGCATCCAGTAGAAGAAAGCCGTAAATATCTGCTTTAAATCCATTAGGAGAGTTTTAAGAAAAAGCTTTAAAAACTGCAGCAGAACAGCTCCATGAAATATGCATTTTCTCACCTCTCAAGGGCAAAATGATGGTCAAAATTCAATTAAAAACAAATGCTTAACAGAGCAGATTCATCTGTGCGGTCACTGCAGACAGGCCTGTGATGTCTCAGCATCTGATAGGGCGCCTGAGGTGTTCGACTAACTAAATTAGCTGCTCTATTGATCAGAATAACAACCCAGCAGGCAAAGTGTTTCTCTGAAAACACAAAATGACTGATCTCATGTTTTATATGTTAATCAAAACTCTAATCAAAGCCCCTAAACCATAAACTGAGTTTCTTGGTGAGAGAGGAGGAATATCATTTGAAAACGTCAGGCTGGAATCGTAAGGGATTACTTTTTTGCCAATATAAATAAACGCACACTTAAAAAAAAAAAAAAATCTACCTCGAACACTAAAAATAGTAAGACTTTACATTGAGATTGCTCTGCAAAATACACTCCACTGAAGTCTAAACTTCCTAATCAGGGGAAGTCAATCCGAATCTCACTAGCCAATGAGAGTAAAGTGCAGTTAAGTCCTGCCCACACTAGTAAACTTAAAAAGTAAAATTAAAGCGTAAACTGAATGATTTGTAAAAAAAAAAACGATTAGACGGTTAAGGAAGAATGCTGTTAATTATTTAAAGTATATGTTAATGTTTTGCCGTTTATCGTTTTAAATTTTTAGAGTGTTTTTCTTTTTTTATATCTTCGTTTAAAACTTAAAAGTTTTCGCTCATTTTTATAGGTGCAAAAGTAATCCAATACAATCAAATAGGGGTTTGACGAGACAAGATGAGACACGAGATTGGGTTCAAGAGAATGATACAAGATTTTTAAACTTTTTAAGAAATCCTTAATAACAAAATATATCAATAGGAAACATAATTTTGAAAGGTTTCTAATCTAATCTAAGACTTTCCCTACAATTATTTTGGTCATTGATAATGAAGTTATTTGATTTTTTTTTTTTTAAATAGACCTAAGTGGGCAATGACCTTTAATGTTATATAAAATAACGATGATGCAATAATAATTGGTTCAAATAAAGTATCAAAACCAATAACCCTGGAGAACCCAAGAACCCTTCTCTTACATCAATTAACATTGGCCAAATCTGACCCGTGGGTCAAACAACCTTAAAAAACAGCATTATTTATTATAACAAATGCCTGCAGAGGGCGCCAGCAGACTCACGATTGTTATTTTACCTTTCATTAGATTTAGATTGAGAAAATGCTTACTTTTGGCCCAACGATGTTTAAATTCATTTAAATCTTTAATATTTGTCCAATTCTTTACAATAGAAATGATACAGCCACTTTCATTCTTGAGCAAGAACATGCAGACATTAATCCCCTAGTTTCACAGACATGGCTAGTCCTAGACTAAAACACATGCTTGAGCTGTCTCAACTGAAAATAACTTTTGTCTTAAGAAACATATTTTCTAAGGCATGTTCATAAAAGACACTTAAACACCTTAATTTAACTAAGGCCTAGTCCTGGCTTTAGCTAAGCCTCGTCTGTGAAACCAGGCCCATGTCATGTAAAGAAGACAGAGTGAGGGTTTAATTTGCTGAGACGCTTCACATGTTAATGATCAACAAACATTTCAGACTTTATGAGTTCCCAAACAAACATTATTGGAAACCCAAACAAAAAAGCACACGCAGTAAAAGACAGAATATAATGCATGCGCTGTAAAAGGTTTTGCCACGAAATATCTCATGACATTTTAATCTCCTTGCATGAGATCTTTTCACACCCCTAGACTTGAACATACGTCACAAGAATGAGCGCCAAATTGAAACAGATTTGGGTCGAGCATTTCTTCACCTCTCACCTGTGTTTGTGTGATAGGCCGCAAACCCTTGTTCTCCTGCGATAAGAAGAAGCGAATGGACATGAAAAGCTCATGCATGCAGCATCGAAACTCTTCCTCGTTCTGTCCCCCGGTGGCCAACGCAAAGAGCCGTCGTGATTGAATAATGTACTTGAAAATGTACTCGGTCGCCTAGGAAACCAAGAGAACATCACATTAAATTACAGACAGCATTATAAAAGCAGAATAAATCAAGTATTCATAGACTGTTTGAAATAATGTGGAAGTCAGAATGGCCGAGAGCAGACTGTTTGTGAGAAATTGAATATTCAGTACATTAGGAATATAAATTAAATCTGTGCTTCTACAACAACAGGAGACGGCAGACTGTGGGGAGCAGAAAGTGTCTCTCGCACCTTTAACACCTGTTGGATGTGTTCGTGACGGTCTGCTTCAGTAATGCGGTCCACGTACCACTTCAACACCTTTATTAAATCCCTGACAGAAACACAGGAACACAACATAGAAAATGACAAAAACACCAAAAGTCTTTTCCGTGTTATTCTGTGCACTTAAATGGTATCGTGTTGCATAATACACAAACAAAATGTAACGCATTACATTTATGCCTTTGGCAGATGCTATTAAATGGCAGAAATATCTTTCTATAACCGAAAGTAATTCTAAAGTGTTATTTAAATTAATCAGATATTTTAAACTTATGTGCAGGAGTTAGCAAGCATTTACATCCCAGAAGGTTTTGTATGTGTGTTAGACGTCAGGTAATCCCCGAGAATCACTAGAGCAATGCTGTACCAGTTGAAATACACGGGTAAAACTTGTGTAAAACTACTTGGGTGTTTCCCATAAAAGGAACTTACCTATATGACAAGGCTCCAGCAAAGTGGCTTTCAATATAGGTGTCCATGACTGGTTTAAAATGCTCAAACTTGCTATCTTGAAGCAAGTTTATGATGTGCACCTAAATGACAAAAAAATGAGCGTTACACACAATCAGCACACTATTACTATACTGCCATGTGACAGTGGGATCTATACTTATTTGTTTATTCTTCACACCTTTCCACCATCCATGGCTATTTTCATGACAAGAACTGGTTAATCCATACACAGGTTGGGGGGGGGGGGGATTTGGTATCTCTAATTCACCTAACTTTTCTACCCAGTCTCATGTAGATGCGTATAAATAGCACAAAGTGTGAAAACTTGTGCAATACATATGCCAAATTCCAATTTGGCATGAATATGATACGCCAGTCCTTCCAGTTCACTTAAAACGGTGCATCTTTTTTGTCGTTTTATGTATTGGTTCCTCAATTTTTTTCTGTTTTAAACCATTTTCGCTTGGGTTTAGGGTTAGATTTCAGATTTGCTTTAGGACATTATTTAATATTATAAAACGGCCCGTTCTGGTTCTTCATTCTGATATTTTTAATTTGTCAACAATTGCAAACTTAATAGGTATATCCAGATAAATGTCAATAAATTGTTGAGTCATCTCCTCAATAAAGAGAAAACGTTCTCTGAGGAGTTTCTACCTCAAATTCATATTTCCGCTATCCACTAGATGGTGATCTTACCCAACTTAAACACTGACGCATTCACTCAACACTAAAAACAGCGTGTAAGTTTTGATGGCTCTGAATCTGATCTCTTACAAAAGTTATTCACAAAAATGGAATAAACTCTGTTTTTAGCTGAAAATTTGAGAGGTGATAAGAGAACAAATGCAGGTAGGATGAAACGGGAAACAGCGTCTGTTCTTTCATTTGATATATGTTATGTTTATTTAAAGCAGATCGTTTTTCTGGAAGCCATTAAACTAAAACTGGGTGGCGAATAAAATAAAAAACGCTGACGGGGAAAGAGTTAAGCATGCTTCCAAGTATTTGATCATCCCTTCAACAGTTGCACGATATAAATGTTAACGTAAAATGAGATGAATGTTGATTTAAATCATATTTTCATTGTGTCTTTGCTGCGTCTGAATTGCTTGGGAACTGCGCTCTGTTGCAGCCACACTTGATTCTGAGAACCTACTTTGTTTGGCGGAGGAACTACTTTATTTGTACTAATATAATTACAACTTATTTGTGTTTTATTTTATGAAACCCTGCTATGCATATGAAGTAACTGTTTTATAAACGCAATAAGCCCCGCAAAGCAGTGGGGCCACAGTGCATTCCATAACAGCCAAGGGGGTTTTAGCTAACAACGCCCCTTAGCTGTTATAAAATGCACTGCAGCCCACCGCTTCTTGGGGCCCACTGCTTTATCAGTCCCTCCAGAAAAACGCGATTATGCGATCACATGATTCAATGCATAATCAGCATATTTATGTGGGGGCCACATTTTTTCAAATATGCCGCACTTTCACCGCATAAATTGCAGATATCCACGTGCAAAATATGCGGGGCTTGCATGATTTCATAATCCCTGCATTTTTGTAGCAAAAAGTCACATATATCTTAGCAGAAAGTTGAAAAATGTTGCATTTACTTTACACATTGTGTCACAAGCGCAGCCGTGTCCCCTATTGCCATGGGAACCTTAATTATGTGACGTGAACATCATTGAAAAGCTGCAAGTTCACACAGTTTTACAATTTTTGTACAATTTCATCGCATAAATTGCACAAATATACCGCATACTCCATCGCATTTTTAAGAAAAAGTGCCACAAGATCAAGGATATTTGCTCAAAACAATCACACAAAAACTCAGCATTTTTTCAGAAAGGACTGTAATATACAGGTTTATCCATGTTTTTTGTCTATTTTTACGCCATGGTTGCTTGGAGTTGGGGTTAGAATTGGGGTTTGGGTTAGGATATAATTTTATGTAACAAAAAGTTGTTCTAACCTACGAAAATGGTAAAAAAAAGAAAAAACATTAGAGAAACCAATACATAAAACGACAAAAAAGATGCATTGTTTAAAGTTAATGGAAAGGACTGGCGTATCATATGCATGCCAAATTGGAATTTGGCGTATGTATTGCATGAGTTTTCACACATCGTGCTATTTATACGCATCTCCATGTGACTGGAGATGCATATAAATTTGGGTTTTTGGCCTAAGGGAGGAAACTGGAGTACCCGGAGTAAACCCACGCTGACACAGGGAGAACATGCAAACTCCTGGACGGGACTCGAACCGGTGACCTTCTTGCTGTGAGGCTACAGTGCTGACAGTAGGTTTTAACAATTGTACTTGTCAATGCAAGTCAGTAGCGTTGCTTATATAATCAGTATGAAATGTATCTAAAAAACCAAATAAACAATTGCCTTATTTATATGTGTGTGTGTGTGTGTGTTTTTGTGTGCAAAAACAAAGGCTTATACCTACCAGACATTCAAACACCTTCAGTGCATATTTTTGTGAGTTCTCATCCAAGATGCCGAAAAGCGTATCCAGTGTATCCTGTAAAAACTAATAAATGATATTTGATTAACTTGTAAAACTGCACCAATTGGGTTAAATGAGTGACATGAACCAGAAGCACAGCAAAGTTTTGTAATGCAGCTGACCTTCACTATTTCTGAGCCATCGATCTCTTTGAGTTTGGACAGACTGTCACTGATTCTCTCCGGGTGAGCTCTCCACTTCAGCAAATCCAGCATATCACCTGCAGGGAACAATCAATATTATAACAACAGGTGGTCTGGGCTTAAATCAAATGCTTATGTGCCCAACTGAATCCATTACAGGTAACTTAAAAACTCCAAACTTTTGAATGTTATTAGACCTCAAGTATTATCACAACAAAGGATGCTTATCTAGTTTGTACGTGATGTAATACATAACCTGAACTTCAAGTATCGTTACTGCTTTCCATCTTCCTAAATTTTTGCAAGTGTATCAAGACAATAAAGTTTCATGCTATACAGTAAACACATAAGTGAGCAGATTACCGTTTTGAGTGAGTTTAGTTGAACAGAGGAAAGATGTGATCCAGAAAGACTCCTTAGTGCCCTTGGCAGTTTGGTTGTTTCCAGGCAGATTTGATTTCGAGAAAGGCAGTTTGAGGTAGCGAGCACAGTCTTGCAGGTTAGCGTTTTCCTCACACTAGAAAACATACATGTGTTTCAGAGAAAATGTCATATCCTGAGTACAAACACATACTGTATAATTCATTGTAATTGATCTTTTCCTTTAATGAGCATCATGTATGCGCTCAGCAGTTCTGATCCCTCCACCAGAAATACAAACAGCTGACTCATATTCATCTACTTCCATTAATCTTACCGAAACCAGGAGGAGTCAGCAAAAACAAAACTGTGTGCACATGCGTACAGGCTGTCCGCTGTTATACAAAATGCAGTGATCTCCAAATGTTTGAGCTAAAGCAAACTGTCCTATTTTAGTGTAAATAGGCCACCATGAGCTCCTTGAGTCTTACTGTGCCTGTATATGGGCAGGTAATCTCACCTTCCAGGTCAACTAAGTCTTTTCAGTCATAAGCACCTTTAAAGGGTGGATGCTATTTAATTCACATGCAAAGATGATTGCCACTTAAAACAGAAGTCATTAACATGCACATCAATTTATGCATTTGGCAGGTGCTTTTATCCAAAGTGACTTAAGGTACATTCACATTATAAGCGACTCTGTCGCTGTGTGTCGCTCGTCTCTTTCAAAAGAGGGGTTTCTATATCTGGTTGTCCACTGCAGTAACTGACGAGAGACGGATGACGTGAACTTCCCTGCTTCGTTCTGATTGGTAGTCGCTCATAATTTGCATAAAGTTAAACATTTCTCAACTTTGTCAAGCAACTGGACACGCCCCATCCAGTCGCCAACGGTTACTGTCGCTCGTGTAGCCGGAAGTCGCCAAGCTTCCATTTTTAATCAATGAGATCGGGTCGCTCTGCTACTGCTAGTCTGAATGCAGCTTTACAGTATTTGATATCAGTATTTGTGTTAACTAGGAATCAAACCTATGACCTTTGCACAACACAATGCTCAACCAATTGAGCTACAAAATGAATTAAAAATGTGTATAAATGTAATAAAATGAAGAAATTTCTCTTTAAAGCAGACCACTTCTGATATTGCTTTAGCATTAAGGAACTAGTGCACTTTCATAAGAATTTCCTCATACTTTATTTACCCCCATGCCATCCAAGATGTTTGTCTTTAAATTACATTTAAACCACAACTTTTCATCTTGCACTAGCCATGTGATGTGCGTCGGCGACCTTACATATTTTGTAATCAAATTGAAAGGTCACGCATTACGTTTGGAAATCTACCGCTCCAGTGTTTACAAGTGTGAAGAAGGAAGACCATTAAGTGTACGTGTACACTTGTGAATGACACTAAATTGGATTTACACTGCAAATATTGATGCCTAATTCTGATTAGTTGCCTGTATACGATTTTATTTTATTTTTTGACAACCCATGTCATCTTTTAAAAGCGACTCGTATCAGATATCAGCATTTACACAAAACACTTGACAAAACATAGACATACTGACCTGGAACAGCCTAAACAACCTAGGAAGTAAAATGTTGCAATATGTAATGGACACAGACAAAATGATTATACAAGATTACAGAGCGTTATTTCTGTAACAAAACAAAAAACTGTAGTCCTCCATTGCGCTGCTAAGAAGAGTCATGTGATCACGGTTGGTGTCAGTGCGCATTTTCAATGACGCACGACACGTCTTGACATGGTAATATCCAATCTGTCTGCTTACGTTGTGGACAGGAATACATGTATCCGATTCATATCCCATTTATTTCCACATATGAAACCGATCGAGAATATGGGAATCTATGCACCTTTTTCCTGCTTATTTGTCCATGGGTCATATCTGATCTGTGACATTTAAAAAACTGGAATGGACTCACATTAAACAGACAGTGTAAATGAGGCCTAATTAATGTATTTTTTTCAGAGTGTGGTTCGCATACGTAATGCATGACCTTTCAATGCGCTTACGTAAAACGTAAGGTCATGAATGCACAGGGCTGGTGCAAGATGAAAAGTTGTGGTGAAAAAGTACATATGTGACCCGTCACGAAAACCAGTGACACAAGTCGGCAGCACAATTTTCGAGATAATGTAAAGTTTTTTTTTCAAAATTTGTGATTTTTGTTTTTTGCAGAATCTGTTAGTTGAGATCACAAAGAAGCCTCTCCATGTTTGAGATAGCAGTTTTGTATATTCAAAAGCGTATATTTTGCGGTTGAAATCAGCTTGTTTTTCCGGAAATTCTAGCGTGCAGCGGGGGGCGTCATTGTCTGTGCCCCGCCCCCAAAGGGAACAGCGTGATTCCTTAATAGAGATAGTTCGCCCAAAAATGAAAATAATGTCATTAATGACTCACCCTTTATGTCGTTCTAAACTCAGAAAAACTCTGTTCATCTTCAGAACACAGTTTAATATGTTTTAATGTTAGATTTATTCCCAGAGCTTTCTGTCTCATCCATTGAAAATCTATGTGCGGTGTCCATGTCCAGAATGGTAATAAAAACATCATCAGAGTAGTCCATGTGATATCAGTGTGGTCAGTTAGAATGTGTTGAAGCATCGAAAATACATTTTGGTCAAAAAATAGCAAGAATTACGACTTTATTCAACATTTTCTTCTCTTCCGGCTCTGTTGTGAACCGCGTGAAGTCACGTGACTGTAGGGACGTGGCTCACCCGTTATCCTCAGACATGTTTGCTAAGTTTTTTTTTTTATTATTTAACTTACAGTGTGCGTCTCCCCAGACTGTAAACGAAGCTCAGGCGCATGAAAAAAAACTGGGTAGCAACAGATAACAGTCAGCCGCGTCGTACGTCAGCCGCGTCACTGGCTTTTTCGACTTTATGGGGCGCCGCAGTCGGATGACTTCAGAGTACCGCTTTAAATTTTAAAGTTTAATTGTGACTCGCTCTCGCAGTACTTTGACGTCATCTGTCTGTCAGTTCTTGCAGCGCAGCATGAAGTCAAACACACACAAAAAGTCACACAGAGATCGTTGAATTCGTTACATTATTGGCTACATATTTTGTCTATCAATATTTTCCATGAAGTCACTGGCTGATGGAGGAACGAGCGAGCGATTGGTTACATCCCTTAAGGACATCACGTTTTCGACGGCGCTGTTTGGATTATCTATTATACTACCTCCCTATTTAAATACAAACTTTGATGGCGGGTTCATGTGTTCAGTGGAATGTAAAGTGTAATCTCATATACCCTTACATGTTACGATGTAAATGGTCCTCAGAGTGTATATTATATTTTATTACCAGACGTTCATGCGAAATGGGATGTAAACAATAGACTATATATCTATATTTCACGGATTATACGCATTTGTGGACAAAAATGGTCATTGGATGATTCACACATCTGAAACATACTGGATTCGACTTGTGATCAACACAAAGGTAAAAAGTCATGTTTATTTTTGCATTTGTTATCTGGAATTTGTCATTTGTCATTCAAATGGCCACAACTTCTCCAAATCGTATCAGATTTTTATGTGTTATACATCGTTGGAAAGCTTAGAAACTGCACTTTCAGAATTTGCGAATAACTCAAAATGCCCCAGATCCGAGTTGTGTCCCTACTTTCCGTGACTGGTCACATATTTTTATTTTTCTGCAAAAATGATGAGCGTTTTGTTAGATAAAACCCTTATTCCACGGTTGGGATTATTTAGAGCGCTTTAAAGCTGCATTGAAACTGCAAGTTGGACCATCAAACTGTTGTGTTCAATTGAAGTCCACTATATATGAAGAAAAAACCTGGATTGACAGACATAAACATCTTGGATGACATGTACTGTACAAAATTGCAGCAGTCAATTCAACCTCAAGTTTTGGCTTGTGAAAAGTTGACATAACTCAAAAATCAAGTTGAAATTGTTTAACTTAATTTTTTAAGAATATATGTTCATTTAAGTAATTTTTCTTATGAAAGTGGACTAATGTTTTAACAGAAAATGTGGTTAAGAATATGTTAAACAATAAAATAGACTGCTCTATAAGTGTGTGTTTTATGTGTGTGACCCAGCTGAATCCATAAACACAGGCTGCTATTACTCAAACCCAAAGCACATTGTTATATGGGGTGTGCTTCAGAGATGTGTTCTCAGACATAGTCATCCTACACATTATAAAGGTTTTTTATAAAAATATATGCATGCAAAATGAAAAATGTGTCAGGAGAGACAAAAAACTATTTGCATTTTGACATAATAAGGATTTTGTTATGTATTGTACCTTGTGAACGATGAGCTCGTGGGTGCCGTCGGGCAGAGTCCGCCCGTCCTCCTGCATGAGAGGGACGAACGAGAATCCAAAAAGCTTTTTTTCTCCTTTGTCTTTCGCTGGAAAACACAAACACTGCTTATCACACCCAGAACCCATTTTAAACCACAAAACACAACTCAACAATTTTGACTCCATAGCTAAACATTAGGATTTGTTGATGAATTTTAGGCCACTAAGCAACTTCTTATTGCTTTTCACCAGAGATTATTGTGTGTAATTGCTGTGTTTATGTGTTTGACTTGCCCATGTAAATTAGATCTCTAAAGAGGCTAAACAACTCTGTTATGTTAAGTGTATAAAACTTATGCAATGTAGTACAGCATAAACAACATGTTTCTCAGCATTGACGCTGGTCTTACTAGAACAGTGGCGGAACTCAAAACGGACGTGCGAGCCCCGGAAGATGTCGACAGGGATGGGCAACTTGATTAGCTCCGCCCACCGGGGACTGTTGTTGTGGTAAAGCACGAAGGTGTGATACTCGTCACCGCCCGGCTCGCCTGAGCCCACGGCTACGAAGCCCTGCATGGAGAACAGGAAGAAGCAATTGACACTTCAGTTACAAAAACCACAAACCTTTTACCAACCGCTCCCGAACTCTACCACTTGATAAAAAAAAACACACTATCGGAAAATCACAGTGTCATGACCTATGTCAGATTTTGAAGAGGTTGACATCGAAACATTTGGTTCAGTCAATCAATCAAATGACATTTATGCATTAACAGACGCTTTTACCCAACGTGACACAGTGGATTCAATGCATATTTAGACTGCAATAAATAAATTATATCACTTACTTTTAGGAATAGTTCACACAGAAATAACAAATCCTTAAAAGGACACTTTACTTTTTTTGAAAATATGCTCAATTTCCAGCTCCCCTAGACTTACACATTTGATTTTTACCGTTTTGGAATCCATTCAGCCGATCTCTGTGTCTGCCGGTACCACTTTTAGCATAGCTTAGCATAATCGATTAAATCTGATTAGACCATTAGCATCACGCTAAAAAATGACCAAAGAGTTTTGATATTTTTCCTATTTAAAACCATTATGGCATAATAATCAAGGACTTTGCTGCTGTACTGATAATAATAATGATATTACTCAGTGCCCGAAAATATTCCTCTGCTATGAAAAGTTACCAAGGGGACTATTTCAGGCGCTGTGAAATATCATTGCACATGCTACAGTCATGGTATGGCAGAAAAGTCCTTGATTATTACGCCAGAATGAGAGTATAGTTCCTAGCCATATCTGCATAGAAAATCATAACTTTTAATTTTCCGTCAGTCTTAGTTCACGATGTAACTACAGAAGAGTCAAGTTTTAAATAGGAAAAATATAACTCTTTGGTTATTTATGAGCGTGATGCTAATGGTCTAATCAGATTCAATGGATAATGCTAAGCTATGCTAAAAGTGGTAGCGCCAGCCCCGGAGATCAGCTGAATGGATTCCCAAACGGTAAAAATCAAATGTTTATTTTCAAAAAAGTCTCTCTTTAAAGCATGAAGTAAAGTTTGTTTTTTACGTGTACGTGAATGTAAGCACATGGTCGAATGCAAACGTTGTTTATTTGACTCGTACGTGTACAAAGGCATTCGACATTACGCATTTGCGACAAAATGCAATGCATCTCCTTGGCCACACATACTACATTATCCATGGGCTTATCGAAACATCTAATGTATCTCGCTTTCAAGGAAACGTTCTTCAAAGGACTCAGCCATGAATTGGGACACAGCTTTTGTCTATTCGATGAAACATGTTGCCATAGTTAGGTACCTGTCCCGGCGCTAACTTCTGGTCTGTGTTGGTTTATCGGATTGGCTAGTGGCTAAACTGACCTCTGGAACAAATACCTTATGGAAAATTAAAACGTTTCGAGACGGTGAGCATGGATCACCATTGTGTGAGGCAAGAATTCTGTAGCTAACATTGTATACATGGGTGATTCTCACGAAACCATTGAAACACCACGGCACTAATGATTTTAGCTTTAAAATGTGTAATATAGTAACATTAAAAAGCATCAGAATTAACACAATACCGTGTTCTACCTTGCACAATGTGTGATTTCAACATAAGAATTTATAATTGGAAATTTTATCTCATTTTCTGCTGAAATTCTCATTACCGCAATGTGTCCGGCTGTGTTTGAACTTTGAACATGCGTTATGTTGTAATTTAATCAAATTAACACAAAAATATGAAGAAAAAAATAAATGGATGTTTTGCTAGACTACTTTAGATGACAGAAAAAATATTTACTGAATATTCATGTATAATAATAATGAAGAAAAATTAGGAAAATGATGTGTCCATGCCTGATGTTCTCATCCTCCGCAACACTTTTTGAGAACAGTTAAAGCACACATACAGAATTTTAATAAAGTTTGATTTTGAGTGACCAAGCACATGGACCAGTTACTTCAAGATGGCTACCAGGCAAGATCATTTTTTTACAGTTAATTTGAAATATTGTCTTGTCAGAATGCTTACACGACATTTTGATTATCATTACCGCATCAGATGCTTATTAAATGTTAATTTAATTAATAGAAGCATAATACTTTGATTTTAAATGCATGTGCAGACTCTCCAAATTATGTTCTTTCAGGTTTGTCATGTCATTTTGAAAATATGTCAGTGTTGATGTTTTCTGACTGTTGCGGTAATGAGATTTTTTAGGACTAATTTTTTTAATTATGTTACAAAAAGTGTTAAATGATAAGTAAACGTTTTTAATTTAATGTTCCCATTTACTCCAGACTTTGCTTTTCAATGTCTGGTGGGAAAAAAAGTAAATTTAAGCAATTTTTACATTTTCATGCTTGACATTTTTAAAACCAAGTTTTCGTGAGAATCACCCACATTCATTTTACACAATAGCATTACCTCAGTGTAGCCGGTGGTGGTTATTGATTCTTTGCTAAACCTACCGGCAGTTAACTTTGTTTATGTTGTTTGCAGCTATAACTGTCTACTGAAAACAGTCCATTCATTTCAAAACACATGTCAAATTACACAGACATCCACTTTGGCTAAGGTTGCTCGAGCAATGACCTTGAGAATCTGTCCATCGGAATCCAACGCATAGATGGTGACCTCCACGTTTCTTGCGACACTCTTCCCGCCCTTTTCGAATTCGCCCTTTTCCAGTGTAATGTAGAGGTCGTTTCTCATCTCACCTTCGAAAGATGAACAAAAGAGAATTAAATTACAGCATCATCAGCATCAAGTCCATTAACAATAAACTAAACAGCTATACGTTTATGAAAACACTGATTGTGGACATGATCCTGCTTGGGGTTAAGTACTTGTATATACAGCACTGTTGATCTACTGTAGGTGACAATAAAGTTGTCCAGAATGGGCATTACTCTTGTTTTGTATAGGCCTTACATAAGTCGACACAAACTATTGTTAGTACAATACCAGAGGAAGCCCATCACATTCATTGATCAAGTTAACTGTTAGAAATGACATGCAAATGTAATAGTTCTGGGGCTTGGGAAACAGGGATGTGTTTGGGGTCAGGACAAACAAATATAAGGCCAGAGGTTGTACTAAAAGTAACATTGACCTCCATCCAAATGAAATGCATCGGATGGGCGTTGCAAACTGTCGAAATGGATAATAAAGGTGTGAGCGTGTAGACGTGCCTCACGCGTGGTTAAAAAGACGCATGTGTGTTTCGGTGTACATTTGTTAGCTTGTGTCATGAGTCATAGGATGCACCTGCTATGGACATTTTGCAATGCTTAACTTTTGATACGAGTCCACCTTACTTAAAACCCACACCTCCCCAATGTGCTGCATGCACGCTTTCAGTGTATCAAAGTCAAGCATTTTTTCTCATGATCACATCTAATACAACTCACAGGAAACAGGAAGTCTATTTCCTGACGTTGCATTTATTTAGTCTTGGAACAGAAAGTGCAAAAAAGGTTTATGCGTGCACAGGTGCATGGCCTGTCCTGTACAATATGCTTTTAAAACAGATGAATGGCGAGCTGTGTGGTGCAAATTAGTAAAAAGTGAATAAACAGCATTGTAGTGTTGCCAAACAAAGAGGACAAAGAGTTTCCGCAACCTCAGCCGCAGATCAAAGGAAGTGTGTGTTCCTGTGTGTGTGTAATGGGTTTGAGAGGTGTACACGTGTAGCCCCCGACGATTTTCAGGCGAAAGGCAGACTTCAAACCAGTAGTCATGCCAACTAATGGCCATATGACTGTTGCCGTGGCAACAATCAGATATATATATAAAGTTTATTGGAGATGAGAAACACATTTGGTGAATGGGAATGAATTAGAGTATTCGTACACACACGCGCACACACAATGAGAGAGAGAGATAGGTAGATAGAGAGAGAGAGAGAAAGAAGAGAGAGAGAGAGAGAGAGAGAGAGAGAGAGAGAGAGAGAGAGAGAGAGAGAGAGAGAGAGAGAGAGAGAGCATAAGCCACAGACAAACTAATAATAAATCAGGCAGCCTTAAGGCACGGTAATTGCCCATAATGGCACGATTATCCAAAGGAGGAGCTCACGCTTTTAAGCATCCGAGTCAATAACTGAAAGTCAAAGAGGAAAAACAATCTGAGATGCCAAACACAGACTGTACATCTGCGGCTGATGCATTCTGCACGTGTAATGCGTGTTTCACACTGTACGCTGCGAAATTGGCACACTTTCTCGTGTAGTGGAAGTGTTGTGTGCAGCATTTAGTGCAAATATGCTTATCTTCAATGGCACCAGCCATGAAGAGCCATGATTTTTTATGCCTTTGCCAATCTTACGCTACACAAGACAAGAATGGTTTAAAACAGCAGAGAGAAATCACATATTCAGTAACTTGATGCTGGACAAGAGGGATGTAACACCATCACACAACTATTTGCCATCCCCTAGCTATACAATATACTGTACAGGGTTGCAAACTCATCAGTGAGGAAAATAAGTATTTGAACACCCAGCTATTTTGCAAGTTCTCCCACTTAGAAATCATGGAGGGGTCTGAAATTGTCATCGTAGGTGCATGTCCACTGTGAGAGACATAATCTAAAAAAAAAATCCAGAAATATATGATTTTTAAACTATTTATTTGTATGATACAGCTGCAAATAAGTATTTGAACACCTGAGAAAGTCAATGTTAATATTTGGTACAGTAGCCTTTGTTTGCAATTACAGAGGTCAAACATTTCCTGTAGTTTTTCACCAGGTTTGCATATACTGCAGGAGGGATTTTGGCCCACTCCTCTCCTTGAGCTCCCTCCAAAGATTCTCTATTGGGTTTAGGTCTGGAGACTGTCTAGGCCACGCCAGAACCTTGATATGCTTCTTACAGAGCCACTCCTTGTTTATCCTTGCTGTGTGCTTCGGGTCATTGTCATGTTGGAAGACCCAGCCTCGACCCATCTTCAATGCTGTAACTGAGGGAAGGAGGTTGTTCCCCAAAATCTCGCAATACATGGCCCCAGTCATGCTCTTCTAAATACAGTGCAGTCGCCCTGTCCCATGTGCAGAAAAACACCCCCCAAGCATGATGCTACCACCCCCATGCTTCATAGTAGGGATGGTGTTCTTGGGATGGTACTCATCATTCTTCTTCCTCCAAACACGTTTAGTGGAATTATGACCAAAAAGATCTATTTTGGTCTTATCTGACCACATGACTTTCTCCCATGACTCCTCTGGATCCTCCAAACGGTCATTGGCAAACTTAAGACGGGCCTGGACATGTGCTGGTTTAAGCAGGGGAACCTTCCCGGCCATGCATGATTTCAAACCATGACAAAATTAGTGTATTACCAACAGTAACCTTGGAAACGGTGGTCCCAGCTCTTTTCAGGTCATTGACCAGCTCCTCTCGTGTAGTTCTGGGCTGATTTCTTACCTTTCTTAGGATCATTGAGACCCCACGAGGTGAGATCTTGCATGGAGCCCCAGTCCGAGGGAGATTGACAGTAATGTTTAGCTTCTTCCATTTTCTAATGATTGCTCCAACAGTGAACTTTTTTCACCAAGCTGCTTGGCAATTTCCCCGTAGCCCTTTCCAGCCTTGTGGAGGTGTACAATTTTGTCTCTAGTGTCTTTGGACAGCACTTTCGTCTTGACCATTTTAGTAGTTGGATTCTTACTGATTGTTTGTATGGGTGGACAGATGTCTTTACGCAGCTAACGACCTCAAATCTAATGTAGGAAAATAAATGGAGTGGAGGTGGCCATTTTAAAGGCAGACTAACAGGTCTTTGAGGGTCAGAATAGTAGCTGATAGACAGGTGTTCAAATACTTATTTGCAGCTGTATCATACAAATAAATAGTTTAAAAATCATATATTTCTGGATTTTTTTTAGATTATGTCTCTCACAGTGGACATGCACCTACGATGACAATGTGTCATTTGTTCAATTATTTTTAATGCAAAGATGACATTGTTTGTACATCATAACCAATACATCATAACTTGTCATAAATTTGTCATTAACATGACACAGGAGAATAATGATCAAACTTTAGAAACTACCTAGCTTTATGGTTTAACATTGCATTAAACTGTTAAAACCATGTCAAATAATTTTAAATACCTTGAAAAAACTAAATGTAACAAACACGTCAAAAGATTATACTTAACTTTTTGTATGTGCACAATATAAAAAAACTGACAACTAACAGAACTTGTTCTTCCTCACACAGAGGATTCTGAAATTTTCTGACATAGAAGAAAAATTCTAACAAAACATTTAATTAATTTAAGTTAATGTAATTAACTTTGCAGCAAAATGGACCTAATGCTGCATGGTTTTACCCATTATTGTACTGTTTTCATTTAATTTTAGGTGCATTAAAAATGACAAATGACACTTAATGACTCAATGAAGTCATAAACGTGCATAAAAATCCTTCATGTTTATAGTACGTAAAATAAAGTGTTAACCAGTACGTTTCACATGTACCCTAAACCAGTGGTTCTCAAACTCTTTTTGCATGCAGCCCCCTTGGGCATGGTGGCTCCCCCAAAGAAAATGTATGACATAAAACATTGTAAAACATAACCCGCCAAACTGGTTAGTGATTTGACATTGTTACTACAACAGCTGGACATTTCATAATTTCATTCACTGCGACCCTGTCGCTGATCCCCCTCAAACCCCATTTTCAGAATGACCTATTTTTGATCCAAAGTGGCAATTTTCACCCAAAAGGTGACAAGTTTGCACTCCTATATATAGTCAGTTTTCCCCAATATTGTGCAGTCCTAAATTCGAACCATGACCTTAACACTGTTAACACAATGCTGTACCAGCTAATGTTTGGGAATCCTTTAACAAAGAAACAAAAACACATTCAGACAGCATTAGGCTGGTTAAGGCCGACAAAAATGATCTTGTTGGAAAAGGAAATTACCAAGAATGACTGTGGGTAAACACATTTTATTTTACCTGGCATGATAACATCAGAGAAGCCCAGTTTTTTGGTGATGGATACTCCTCGTGTAAAGAGGACCATATATTCTCTCCTCAACTGTTCGATGTCACCATGTAGCAACTGAAGCGCCACCGCCAGACCTATTCATTATTAGAGAAAGAGAGCAGAAAATCAGCTAATTACAGATGATTATTCATTCACAGATTTAATGAATTGGCCTCTGCCCAATGGACTGACACCTGTAGGCATATAAATATTCACAGGTATTCACTAGAGAGCACATGAATATTCATTAAAAAGCTATGGTTATTATAATCTTCGCAAATGTGATGAATAAAGGTCATTTTTTAAATTCTTGGTTGTTTTGATGTCAAACGAGTCTAAAGGTCTAGCAGAAATTTAACACCGTTTCAAAAACTGTGGTTTGCATTTTGGTAAACCACAGTGTTTTCGTCCTCACACTCAGTTCTGCTTTTGTAACACCTCGCTTGTATCTGTGTGTAAATGTTTGCATAATGGAGAGAATGTTACCGTTATTGAGGTTAAGGTGAAAATTAGAAGGTATCTCACACTTTGTTACCTCACCTTTGGGATCAAAAACTTTAAGAAACTTCATTTAATTCATTCATTTATAAAGCACTGTTAAAACAACAGAATGTTGACCAAAGTGATGTACAGTAGTAAAATACTTCATAAAAGAAAACAAAAGATGAAATAAATCAATAAAAATGCTATAAACAAGACATCACCATACAGACACTTGAAAAAACGAACAACTCAACTCACTACAGACTGAAATGCAAGACGTAAAAATGAGCCTTTAGCCGACTTTTAAAAATGGTTAGCATTTTATATTTTCAGATTTGAATGCATTTTGATATTTAAGTAAAGTAAAAACATTTTACTAGAAATAGAAATGTTATCATAATTCAAAAGCAATACTGAAATACAGTAAATAAAATGGGGAAACTATTTAGGATTGGCTCCATATTCTGATTTAGAAATTCAATAAGCATTTTAAAACAAATCACCAATGTAACTCTGCTCCGTAACTACACTCCAAGAACATTTCACTTGAATTCAGTCTATTATCCTAATTATTATAATCTAACAAACTCATATGTAAGGGATAATGTAGATGCAGCCGGTAGTTATCTGGAAATAAGCCCCGACAGTGTGATCAGGACCCGACGCGAAGCGGAGAGTCTTGTATCACACTGAAGGGGCTTATTTACCCGATAACTACCGGCTGCCTCTACATTATCCCGCTTATTATACTGCTACTTGCCACATAACAAAAAAACTGGACATGAATATGAATTTGAAACATTTTATTGGCATATTAGTTTTAAATTAACATTTTTATCCTTCCGCGAAACTTTGCACAGATGCATAAAATGATCGTAATACCTTATTAAGATCCTCTGCTTCATACTTGTCTGTCTCCATTTTTTCTCTTTTAGCCAGTCTTTGAGAAGTTTTAATGCCCATTCTGTATTTTTTTGTGTGTTGGCTTCGTAGCTGTCATGCTCTATTTTGTCAAGTTTAGTCTCAGTAAGCTCTCTGTGTCTTGTCGTTGTTCGTTCTTCTATCCACTCTTTAAATGTTTTTTCCGTACATGTTAAAATTAATGTCAAAATGTTCCAGTGTTTGTCACAAGATGGCGCCAAACAGTAATCTTTGTTGGCGCGGAGGGATTTAAAAACATACAAGTAGTACCGGCTATGCGTTATTACTTTGGAGCGGTTATTATTTGAAAAGAACAAACCTGCAAATGTCTCAACTGACCAATCAGAATCAAGCATTCCAGAGAGCCGTGTAATAAGCCCTTATAACGCTGTTTTTTTATTTATTTATTCATTAATCTAACCATGGGCATACATTTCATCTAACAGTTGGGAGGGACAATAAACAAAAATTTACAGAAAAAATAACACAGACAAAGTTGTACTTGTAAGGATATGAGAACACACAAGAAATTCTTACTAATATTATTAATTTAGCATATAGGCCGTGCCTTTATCTTTCTTCTCAAAGTTTCTCTCTAGTTTAATGACTAAACTGACCATAAAAAAAAAAAAAATTTATTGCAGTGTTGTCAATTACAATTAAGCCACACAAATACAATGACATTTGTACTTGACTTTAAAGGGGGGGGGGGGGGGTTCATGCGTTCTGACTTATTAACATCGTTTAAGAGTTGGATTCCTCATGCTAAACATAGGCAAAGTGATAAAAAGCACTTCAATGTGTGAAGGAGTATTCTTTCGCCAAGGTTTGTACAAGTTTCGGAAAGCTTTTTCGAAAATGAAAGATTAATACGTCCTTATATGGGCACCCGAAATAGTGCACATACACACCAACCAGGAGCTGACACAAAATCAATGTCACCAGAGAAGTGTGTTGTTGTTGTTTGGAAAATTTAAGCTTGTTCAGCTTCCCCAAAAAAACTGCATTATGGAAACAATGGATGTAGTTTGTTTATCTGTCTTAGCAGTGGAGTTGTGCGTGTGTTTGTTTATTGGTGGATTTTGTTGAAATGGGGTGGTCACAACCGGGTCATGAATCGCAGGCGGTAAGTAAAACTGCATCAAATGTCTGTGTTTTTTTGGCAGTCGGCGAGTAAGTGCTGTAGAATGTAAAAGACACAAACATGTAGTGAATCACAAGTTATCCAAAGACAGTGGGATAATGTTTTGTGTGTGTTGCTTGCTCGTGACTGGCTCTGCCCATGGTGCCCCTCGAGGGGCTTAGATTTATTCTGAAAGAATTGGTACAGCTGATCTGTCTTTTAAAAATCTGATAAAACTAAATATATGAAGGATGTAATACAACTCTATAGATGCTTTCACCGGACACACAAATGGTTTAGCGCCTGGACAGAACTTCCGGCCTCTGTTTGATTAATGATCTGACTACATGCTAAACTGAACTCTGGGACAAATACCTTGTTGAAAATAACAAATGTATTGGTTTCCTAAAGACGAGGGGAGATGGCGATCATGGATCACCGCTATGTGAAGGGAAGTTTGGCAGCTGATCTGTAGTAAAGATTGCATACATTATATAATACACATTTAACACAGTAACATTAGCTCAGTGTAGTTTTAGCTTTAGCTATTTGAACTAAGGTAATCTATGTGTTGTTTATTTTGCTTGTTATCAAAAATAAACTACTTTAAAGGACTCCGGTTTACTGGATATTACGTTTGTTTCAAGAAAGCCGTTTATGTTGTTACTGCTAAAACCGTCTATAGGTACTCAAGATTAACATGAGATAAGCAGAAACAGCGTGTGTTGTGTGAGCTTTAAATATAATGGCTGTTAGCAAGGTAACGTTATAATAGCTAACATAGCGGACTCTGTTGAATACATTAGTTATAATAATTTTTTGTCATGACAAATTTAATAAATCTGATATTTAAAGTAAAAAATAGACAATTTTACAACTACTGAGGAACTTCTTTCTCTTATTTGTTCTTGTCCTGTTTGAGTTTGTATTAATTTGACTACTTTTACAATTAAGTATTTATGATTATATAACTTGCAATACACAGCATGGTTTTGAATGATATTTTAAGTGGGGACAACCCTCAGATGGGATAGGTCAAGAACCCCCTAACACCCCCCCCCCCCACCCGTGATTTCTGCCTATGAATGTAACTGAACTAGCTTAGTTTATGAGTGTGCATTATGATAAGGATGTAATCTTATTTCTAAAACTTGTGCCAGCATTTAATATGGTTATATCTGTCATCTACCACAATTCATAAATTTGGATGAAGCTTTTCAGGGGGAATTTTAGCTGAAATGATAACAATCTTGTCACTTAATCATAACAGACGCAGTTACATCACCATCAAACAGAAAATGCAGAAATCACACAAGGCTAAAGATCTTTCATACGACTTCTGTGCTCCTGGATAAGTTTATCATCATTTTTGTATTTCTCCAGCTGTTAAAAACATCAAGAGTTCAAATTCAAGGCTGAAATTTAATAGCAAGCATACTTATTTGCTACCCTGAGGATCTTTCCATTCGTCTTCACATCTAGAGATATTAACTGTGTTTCTTTGAGAGATGAGCGTCTTTGAATGTCTGATATGTTGGTAAGTTGCTTAAACATGTATTATGCTAAAATATTGAAATATATATGATATTTAATTTAAGGAACCCTTTGTAATGCTTAAACAACGTTAGTCTAGGTTTTTCACTAGCCCTATCATTTTTCAAAATCTGTGTAAAAGCAAATTATCCCCGACAAGCTGCTAAACATTTGAGCAAATGTAAATGATCATTATAATATGCTCAGCAGTGGGAACTACATGATTTCTAGTTCTGCTTTGACAAGTAGATTAACATCAAGATGGTGTGTGTTTTCTCACCCGTGTTGGACCCTGAGAGGTTGTATCGAGAGTTGACTTTCTTAATGATGTTGTCGTGAATTTGGCTCCATTCGCTCTCTGTATTGCAACTGCAAGCAACACAAAACAACAGCGCAGAATCAGATAACTACTTAATCACAGGATGACACAAAGAAGCACAATGATATTAACACACCACAGCGCTGATAGACCAACAAAAGGTTGAAGTGAGGTCAATAGGTCTGCCATCTAATGAAAGTTGGTCATACTACTCTATCAAAAAAACTGATTTTATACTCCAGAGACATGAAGTTTGTTTGAAGATTCACTGTTTTTGTACATTTTAGGTGTCAGTCCTTGAAGTAAAAAGATTCAATTAGTCCCTAAGATCTAATAAAATTTATGCTTCCAGTCCAGTAGCAGAATATACAGAAATATTGCATATTGCACATATATATGTGTATGTGTATGTGTATGTGTATGTATGTAGGTATACACACACACACACACACACACACACACACACACACACACACACACACACACACACACACATATATATATACACACATATATACACAAATGTGTGACCCTCGAACACAAAACCAGTCTTAAGGGTGGATTTTTTTCCAAACGGATTTATATATCACCTTAAAGCTAAATAAATAAGCTTTCCTTTGATGTTTGTTAGGATATGACAATATTTGGCTAAGATATAACATATTTAACACAGATTTGAAAATCTGTAATCTGAGGGTGCAAAAAAGAATTAAAATATTGAGAAAATTACCTTTAAAATTGTCTAAATGAAGTCCTCAGCAACACATATTACTAATGATAAATACACTCTTGATATATTTACGGTAGGGGATTTTTTAAAAAATCTTCATGGAACATCATCTTTATTAAAATAGTTTATAAAGGTTGAAATTTTGATATTTTTCTTACAAAATCACATCGATTACCCACATTAACTCTTACTTTATTAACCTCTTGGAGCCATGAGGATTACATTCTGTGCATTCATAAATGTATTTTGGGGTGGTTAAAGTCGGAAATTGTTCCCTGATCCCGGTTTCTAACATTGGAAAAGCAAGCTTGGAAAAGCAAGGACATTTACTAAAATAACTGAGTAAATCATGGGGTAATTTTGATATTTGGCTGGAGTATACCTTAAATATCCTAACAATTGGCATAAATGTTTTTTTATTGTATTGTTGGCTATTGCTACAAATATACCGGTGCTACTTATGACTGGTTTTGTGGTCCAGGGTCACATATGCAAAATGAATTTAGCAAGGGTTTGCAATAACCAAATGTTTTTTTTAAACTTTAAAGGGGACATTTCACAAGACTTTTTTAAAATGTAAAATAAACATTTGGTGTCCCCAGAGTACGTATGTGAAGTTCTAGCTCAAAATACCATATAGATTATTTATTATAGCATGTTAAAATCGCCACTTTGTAGGAGTGCAGTTTAAAATGCAAATGAGCTAATCTCTGTACTAAATGACACGGCCGTGTAGATTAAGGGGTGGTATTATCCCCTTCTGACATCACAAGTGCACCCAAATTTCAATGATCTATTTTTTCACATGCTTGCAGAGAATGGTTTACCAAAATTAAGTTACTGGGTTGATCTATAGGTTGATAAAAGCACCGGGGACCCAATGATGACACTTAAACATGGAAAAAGTCAGATTTTCATGTTATGTCCCCTTTTAAAATGTATGTATAGTCTAGGACTAGGTTTTAGGTGGATGCACATAGAGAGACTGTGTCTTAAACATGGACGTTGGTCACATCATTTTTAGTTTTATAAAACTAATTGAATATAGTTGAATATTTTTTCATCGTATAGCATATTGTACTGTATATTCCATTATTAAGCAAGCTATGACATTTCACACTTTTCTTCATTGCCGTGCAGCACTAGTTACTAGGCAACCTAAAGATTCTGACCAATCATTGAAAAAGAATTCGAAACCAGTCAGCCTAGGTAGAGTTGACATAACAGTACTGGCGTGTATGCAATGTGTATGAGTGTGTGTTCGAGGTGACTTACGCATAAACCTTCAGCAGGTGGTCATCTTTCGAGTCAGCAGTGAGGAGATCAGCGATGCTGACCACTGCACAGCCGTACGGACGTCGATATTGCACGCTACATGTGTTTTTCTTCTCTCCTGCACCCATTCTCCCTACACACATACACAACTTAGTATTTATCAGATATGAGCTTAAATAGTTTGTTGAAGAGTAATCTCATCTGTAGATGTTGTACCGATTCTAATGATGTGTACCACAATATACACGTCTTTCCTGAGGTCTCCACTTCCAAGATCCTAAATGAAATATAAAACATTATAAACAACGACAGCACTGTACCACTGTGTTATTACTGCAAAAGAGACTTAACATCAACTCACCACAAAAAGTGTGCATTGTCTCTCTGACTTGTCAGGAGACTTGGGCAGACCATTTTTATTGAGTTTTACAAAGAACCTTTCACTGCAATACAAAATGGAGAGAGAGAGAGAGAGAGAGAGAGAAAGAGAGAGAGAGATTAGATTTACATTTATTCATTTAGCAGACATTCATTAATTTTGGGTACTGAGTTATTAGATTCACAAATGCCATTTAAAAATGTAGAACCTATTAAACATGAATCTCATTTTTATTTCATCTTTTTTTAACTCCTTTGAATATTACTGTAAAATGCATTTTGATATTAATTAACTCGTTTATTGTATCAGATGCTGAGATGTTTTGTGTGTGACATGCTAACAGCATTACTGTACCATAGCACAAACACAGTACATCATGAAAGGTTTGGTTGAACCCCAAAATAGGTGATTCCTTTGCTGTCGTCAGTTGATGGATTTCCATAACTCTGATTTTATGTGCATTTTAAAGTATGGCATAAGAAACGAGTGATGGAAATGCAAAATGTTTTGCCAATTTGCCAATTGTTTTTTACATTGGCTTGTGGTGGTTTCTGACTTTTGCGAAAAAGAATACATGCTAATAATGGGTGATGGAAACGCATTTGCCGAATAAATTCTGACGTAGCGAACATTAAACCCCCATCAGCTGACATCAGTCCCTTTCACACATACAGTCTTTACTGGTAATTTACTGGTAAATTGCCGTTAACATGTCATGTGTGAACAGAACCTTTCCGGTAAATCAGTGCTCCCAATTTACCAGTAAGACAGGTTGTAAGATTACCAGTAATTAACCGGTAAGCGCTGTGTGTGAACTAAAATTATAGGATTACCGGCATTTAGAACGGACGACGTCAGACCGTGCTGACAGCTTCAGGCCAATCATAGCGTTTTAATACAGATGACGCGTTTACCCCCGCAGTGTTCACTGACGTTTCCACACACATATGCTGCTTGAAAGTTGAGCACACCTGAAGTTTACGTCCACATTTCTTCACTAAAGTTGTATAAAACAGCTTACTGCTGAATTGCTGACGTCCTTAGCACACCCTCTGTGAAGCCTAAAGTGCAAACTGTTGTTAAAAACGCATTTTCGGTTTGACGTCGTCTCATTCAATGTTGTTTGGTCATGAGCAACTTCGCGACTGTTTACCACAGACGTGAAAACAACAAAATATGGGGCGTGGATATGAACGACGTGGATTGTTTACAAATACAACACTGAGCTCGCCGCGCGCCACAGGTACTTCTGCTTTCTAAACGAATTACCGGTATTTTGATACTGATGTGTGAATGATGTCTTACTGGTAAAATAACGGAACGCCACTGCTTGTGTGAACAGCACATTTTGTATTTACTGGTAAATTCATTCTGGTAAATTCATGGTAATTTACCAAAATTACTGTGTGAAAGAGGCTATCGTCTTTCCAGGGCTCAATGCAAATAATTTTATATACTGTCCTGGTCGGGCCAGTGGTTCAGATTTTCAAATGCCCTGCCAAAATTTTCACTGGCCCCACCAAAAAAAAAAAAAAACATATTTAAAGGTGGTGTGCGTGCAGATTTTAGCGGCATCTAGTGGTGAGATTGCAACCAACAGCTCCCCCCCAAATTTTAAAACGCATATGGTAGCCACCAAAGGGCAAACATGTCTCTGCCTTAAGACAACGTAGGAACGAAACGCCCTCTGTAGAGCAGTTTGTCCGTTTAGGGCTACTGTAGAAACATGACCGTGACCTTTATGTAAGAGGACCTGTGGTCTACATTTGATTTTTACCGATTTGAAATCCATTCAGCTGATCTCCAGTTCTGGCGCTAGCACTTTTAGCATAGCTTAGCATAATCCATTGAATCTGATTAGACCATTAGCATAGCGCTAAAAATAACCAAAGAGTGTTGATATTTTTTTCTATTTAAAACTTGACTCTTCTGTAGTTACATCGTGTACTAAAACCGACGGAAAATTAAAGTTGCGATTTCCTAGGTAAGGACTATACTTTCATTCTGGCATAATAATCAAGGACTTTGCTGCTGTAACATGGCTCCAGTAGGCGCAATGATATTATGGAGTGCCCTGCCATTGAAAGTTACAAAGGGGACTACTTGCGGCTGCTGCACTAAAAGTGGTACCGCCAGACCCGGAGATTGGCTGAATGGATTCCAAAACTTTAAAAATCTAATATTTAACTCTAGGGGAGCTGGAAAATGAGAATATTTCCAAAAAAAGTGGATGTGTCCCTTTAAGACAGTTGGCAATTTTAAATGTAAACTCTAATTCTGAAATATTCTCATCAGTGTCAATAGTTTCAGGTATATCAGGATAAACTGTGCACAGAAATGAACTCATATCAAATGAATCTTGTTGTAAGGAAGATAATAAACCAATATGAATAAAACAGTGTTATTAATATGCTATGTTGATATGTCTCTCGATGGGCTTAAAATGCTCTTTATTCATACCGCTTGCCATTAAGTTCAGTGGACCAGATGAAGGGTTATCAGCAGTAATGGACAGCAGCGCGTTAGAAGGAATGCGTTACTGTAATCCGATTACTTTTTTCAAGTAACGAGTAAAGTAAGGGATTACAAATGCAAAAACAGTAATTAGATTACTGTTACTTCCCCGTAAGCAGGCTGTGTTACTGCGCTATTTAACCTTGATTTTGTTTCGTGAGACTCTCGTGTTGTGACGCGAGTCAAGTGACAATGACGTATGAGCGCCGCGCCGTCAGTCCGTGCAGTGTTGAACATGAAAAGACAACATGGAGCGCGGAAGAGAACAAGACTATGCAGGTTTAATGCTTGGAAGTACCGAAATTACTTTGAGATTAACTCAGTTAAAGGTGACAAAAACCAGCTGACGTAACACGGAACAAACGCAACAGTGTCCACCACAACCAATAAGGTATGAGTAACCTTATGACATTGCTGAGAAGTTAATGTCTGCAAAGCTTAAAATGCATCTTGATGGTAACATTGCATACAAATACATACAGACAAACGGCCACAGGCAAAAAATATATTTTAGTCAATGAGGGCGAGTTACTGGCCCGAATGTCTCTCACACTGGCCCCAGGCTGGGGAGTCCTTTATTGTATGTTGAGCCCTGCTTCACCATATATGGGGCTCAACGTTGTCGTAATGCCCTTGCTGCTAGTGCCGGCATCATAAATGCTGCATTTCTTCTTCTGTACACAGCATTTAGTTTGGCAATCGCAAGCTGCACAGCTAGTAAATTTATAACTTGTCCAATAGTAAAGAATTGCAGTCCTATCTCCAGTTTCTAAGTATCCTTTGCTTTTTTTTACTGTTGGTTACCAATACCACCATCAATCGCTTGAGCAACTTGATGGAAACGCACATCATTTGAATGTGTTTTTTGCTAATTTTGATAAGATTCACTTTAGGTTTGAATGAAAACCCAGCTATTGTGCCCTTGAGCTAAACATTTTATTCCAATTCACTTCAGGGTCAATGTCCTTGCTGAAAGACGCTTAGACGGAGACAAAGAGAGGTGGTTGAGGACACATGATAGACAGTCCTTCACCCATCAACCTCATCATCAGGTACACGACTCTCACTGCTTTCTCATTAGAGTAAAAAACCTAAAATGTTTTCAAAATTTAACAATAGCTTATAGTTCAGACACGGACAAAAGCATGAAATTGGACAGGTCCTATCTAATACACACTCATGCCTGAACAGCACGTAATTAATTCAGTATTGTTAAAATCCCAGCATCCCGTCAGCAGATGCAGAAACACAAAGCTTGGCCTTTGACACGCAGCTGCACGGCTGCAAATAGGCATCTGTGGACGCTGGGATATTCCTCTCAGCATCCTATATCACTGCCTTGTTTCATTTACACAACACAAACTCCGGAGGCTTTCTTTCCTCGCACCCGGCACATCTGAGAGAATTTGATATTTCCTCCCTTGATGCCGGAAATCATAACATGACAAGTTAAAATGCGACACAGATACAACCCCTTCCCTCCGGACACGGCTAAATAAATCGACACGGTCGAGAAAAGTGATACCCGTACGTCTGGGCGGATAAATTAACTGTGCCACAGAATGGTCCCTTGGGAATAGAAGAGTGTCAATCAACAGTCTGTATGCAGCCTGTGTTTTTCATAAAGAGAAAGACAGACTCTCTTGTTCTCCCACGAGTAGGCACACAAATAGCAGCGCTATTTGTGTAAATAAATAAAAGAAAATAAATACAAACATTGTCTATTTGGGACAACCATGATCCACGCTGGATTAAATAGACATAAATGAGCCACACTTGACTAATAAGGAATCACTTGTAATGGGAATATTGATAGAAATTAAGTAAAATCATACAAGACACATGGCAGTTGTTTCGCTTGGAGTTTACATCCCAAGAACTAGCTAGCATTCTTCTTATCTCTGAACTTAAACGGTGACAGGAATTATTAGCATAGTGGTGCACCACAACTTATTTTTTGCTAAAGTTTGCATATGGTGGTATATTCTTAATGACACCTTTCCTAAAATGATGTCCTTTTATATTCCTAAAATAGGAAATATCCCAATATATCACCTAGCTTCACAGTATTGCAACAAATTGCATCGCGACCCCTGCATTGTGATGCGTATCGTATCGTGAGATTCTTGCCGATACCGTTCACGATAATACCGGTATCATTTTTTACATGATAAAAATGTCATATCATGATATCAGTGATATAGTGACGTATGATGCATTTACGTTCCCTAACGCGCACAGCAACAACACCTGAAAGCAACAGCAGCGAGTGGGAGATACTAGCAGCGGGTGATGTGCGGCCAAAAAGTAAACTAATTACTCAACCAAGCATCGCTGTGCAAATTACTTTAGTTACTGTTAAACTGAAGTGTTAAGGAGTTGTGTTACTGTATATAGGGAAAACACTGTACCACTGTGATGACAGTAACTTACTTTACTGACTGAATCTAAATCCAAATGTTACACAAATGTTCACATTTTTGTTGCACTGATGCACGTTTACTTAATATTTAATTAGACAGATGCATCTTTTCTATTCATTTTCCATTAAATTATGTGATCTGATGAGTTTAAAGCTATGTTTTACCCTGTTTCTTCAGCGAGTGCCCGAGCGCATCGTCCACTCCTGGGTCCTAAAGTACATCCAGTTTCTCACAACATACAGACTATAGACACAGACAGATGACTTGCCAATTTCTTCTGTGTTTATATGAAAATCTGATTTATTCACTTGTTTTGGATGAACATTTATCTCACAACCCCAAATGTGCCATGATTAATGTTAATGTTGTTTATTTGATGTTTATGCGAACAAAAGTGCACGTACATGTAAAATAATGTTAAAATTAACATTTTAAATTGTTAGCTAATGACTTAAGTTACTGGGATCTGTGAAAATCTGTGGTAGTGTCATAGTGATGTAAAAATGTTTATACCATTTCATCTCTAGTTTGTACTTTGTTTACATTTGACTCGTGCTGTGTGATCGTGTCACTACTTTAACTTATGACAATGGATTTAAACTTCAAATTAGGTAGTGTGTCATCAATGACAGCTCATTGGATGGAAATTGCCCTTCCTTTTCCATATTTTTTATACCGTCATAAATATCATTACAGCAAAAATATTATGATATAATTTTGAGGCTGTATTGCCCACCCCTAATACACATCCTAATTTAAATAGGACTGAGCTATATTGACCAAAATTCATGTCTCGGTAATGTTAAGAAATATATGATCAATATCTCTTTATTTAAGTGGAATTAATGTGAGATGTCACAAACAATTTAAACAGAATTTAATGTAAATAAAATTCAAGGACAGGGTTTACCTCCCTGCTTGAAAATATACAGCATGCGAGCTTACATCTGACCTGACATTTCCGAAAGATCCTGCTGCAAAAAAGGAAGGTCATATCAGGCCATACCAATATAGACGCTGGGAAAAACTACGATGTATATTAACAGAACAGATATAATGGGAATGGGAAAAGTAATTTTTGGAAAAGGTGAGATTACACAGACTTCCTAATGTGACACATCGATGACATATGTGACCCTGTCTGTCAAAGCCAGTCTAAAGTGTCATAAACTAATTATGAGGACCATTGAAGTTTGATTTTACTAACAAATTTCAATCTTTGACATGACCTCACTTAGTCAATTCAAAGAGATCAAGTTTATATTTTCACAATTGTATGTAAAAAATGTAAATAATTAAAAATGTATGCGATCAAAAAAAAAAAGATTCTACGAATTAATTATTTATGCATAAAATTTACATTACTAAAAAAAATAATGACACTTATTTCAAACTTTTAACCAAAAGTCTCCCAGCCTATGTCTATGATGAATCAAGCAGCAAAAACACCCGAGCAACAAACACTGAGAGACAATGTGAGCAAACAAAACTGAGCAGCTGTCAAGACTGTTGGAGTCTGTAATTAACCATTAGATGAGATAAAAATGCAAACGCACAAACAAAACACAGCCGCCAACCGCAGGTGTTTCTTCCAGGCGAAAATCATTTGTTTGTCTTCCAAAAGCTGTTTGTCTGAAAACAGCCAAAAACTAATTTAGCTGAAATACTAAGGGCATTTTCAGACCTTTGCTTTGTTTTGCAACAGGAATTGAATTGTTGTACGGTTGCATTTTCTTCTAGTTTCAGTTCCCTTTCACATGGCAAGAGAGCATTTGTTTTATTATTCTGCTCATTACAGTCATCCATTAGTCCTGGTTCTTACGTGGATTTTACTGTAGCTATCATTATATTATTTATTCATACTGAACGCCCATCGTTCTACAGTTCATGTCTTTAAAAGGCTCACAAGCACCTTTTAAACAGTTTTTTGTATGTTTTGTATAGACAGTTTCAGCAGTAACAACATAAACAAGCGGCTTTCGTGGTCAACACGTAACTTCCAGTAAATTCCGCTAAGAATAAATAACAACGAAGTACTTTAAACGTTGTTTATTTATATGACACGCAAAATAAACAACACGTAGATTAAACAAAAACATTTGTTATTTTCGACAAGGTATTTGTTCAAGAGTTCAGTTTAGCAACTTGTCAGGCCATTAAAAAAACCCTGAAACCGTAAGTAAAGTTCGGACCAGATGCGTATCGCATCACCGCACCGATGAAACCGTCTATATAAAGTATGTTCATCTAACCATATTTCACTTTGTCTGCACCACGCTAATAAAAGATTCATCCTGAAACCATCAGCAAAACAAACACTGCTGCTTTTCACACAACATGCGCAGTTAAGCATCATATACAGTACAGCCTGCTTCTTTGGTCCATTGGCTTAAATTTCTTTTCACTGTAAAGGTTAGAGCTGGGCAAAAAAATAAATGCATGTCTCTTCAGTAAAACCGGTTGATTTCAGATGGAGCAGCATTTACTCCACAGAGCCGTATTTCAACGAGAAGCTAGCAAAATCGCATTCATAATCGCGAAAAATCGCCTCCGATAATGTATGCGGTTTTGCTAGCTTCTCGGTAAAATACGGCTCTGTGTAGTAAATGCAGCTCCATTTGAAAGCAGGTGATGACGATTTATCACCGAACCGGCTTTACTGATGAGATACGCATGAGAATCGGAGGCGATTTTTTTGCCCAGCTCTAATAAAGATATAGCGCTGTTTTTACGCATACGCAAAGGTCCACGTACAGTACACGTGATGCAAAGTTCGTTATTAGAATAGTACGCACACCGCTAGATTTTTGTAACCACGCATACTTTGTACGAGTAGGAGGCTGTTTACACTTGGCATTAACATGCGTTTTCATCGAACGGATCACAAGTGGACGACGTTAATGCCAGGTGTAAACGGTGGTAAACACGTTTTGAGCTTGTCCACTTTCAACCACATTCATAGGGAGTCAAAAACCCTTTCGATCGGATTGATTTTGTATTGTAAACGCACATGTGGTTGAATGTGCCACACGCGACTGCCTTCTTTCCGCCCATTTATCTAATCTGAGGTACTGAACACAATGTTTTACGTTTTTTCTAAAGCGGCTTATCTCTGCAGTTTTATATTGCAAGCGTGTGAAAATTGCGCGATCCTATTTCATCAATTGCGCTGAAAATTCAGAGAAAGCTCTAACATATACATGGACAAAACACTGTGCAGCATGTTTACTTGGTAAACAAGCAGTGGACTCTGACATAATATTAGTTTGCGTCCATATAAACTCGTCAATACTCCTGCTCGCATTTAAATGACAGCAGACAGACTCGCCCACCGTCTCACAGACCGCCCCCTCAAAGGATTCAGGACAGAAGTGGTCGAAAGTGGAGAAAAGAAACGGATTTAAATACCAGGTGTAAACGTGATGTGTCTCACTCATCCACTTGTGATCGGATCGATGAAAACACATCTTAATACCAAGTGTAAACAGCCCCTAGGTCGCGCATGCGTGTACACTGTAAAAGGTAAAAGTTGGATCAACCTTAAAACTTACTTTAATTGGTAACGCCTAAAAATTTATGTTTTCCCCAGAAATTTTTTACTTTAAATAATTTTTATTTTTTAAAAACATTTAAATATTTTAGGTGCTATAAACGGAAGTCATTTTTTTTAGAATTTTTTTTTAATGTTGACCCAACTTAGATTTTTTAGTGTATAGAAGAATGTAGTATGTAGCCAAAGAGATGTATTGCATTTTGCTAACGTCTGTGTAGACGTACGAGTCAAATCAACAAAGCTTTCAACCGTGTGCATCCGTTCACGTACACCTACAAAAAACAGATTGTACTCCGCCCCAAGAGTTAGTTTCAAGCAGTCTTTTTTTGGTGAACAATTTTTTGGTGCAGATCTGAGCCCGATTGCTGTGTAAACAAATCTTACTAAAGGAAAAAATCTTCCAAGTTCGGTAAAAACCAGTCATGATAGCAACTGTAAATTTTTACAAACTTAAGCTTTATCCATAGCGACATTCCAGTATAAAGCTAAATAAATCATACGTTTATTTTCTAATAATCACTTTCATGTGTGATGAATGGTGAGAGATTCACTTCAGTCAGTAAAGACAGGTTTAATGCTTACCTAAGTGGTTTATTCTCTCGGCTATCGTAGATGAAGAAAAAGACCTCCAGTTCTTCTCCCAGATTTGAGCTCATCAGACTCTTCAAATGGACAAACAGGTGATGTGTGCTGACTGGAGTTGGAGTTTCTTTCTTTCGGTGTCGATGCTCCATCTATTCACACAGACACACAAGTGACAGATCCAGGTCATTTCCCATGAGCCCTCTGATATTGAATGGTAAATTTTATTTATTAAACAAGCCAGATTCTCTATATTGACACATGAAGTATGCAGGCATCAAAACAAAATATCTCTCTCTCTTCATATGTTACACCAGCAAGAAGAAATGCATGTGAATATTCGAATGGGAATGTGCTGAATATTTTACTATACTACAAAGACACCAAAAATTTGTAGTACATCTTTGCAGTAACACAACGGATATGCAAAAAGGCCAGTAGGACTGTACATATGTTTGTGTGCGTGCGTGCGCGCGCGCGTGTGTGTTAATATCTTGAATAGTGGCATCGAGTAAAAACCAAGCTCTTTCCGCTAGACCAGATGGCATGGGACACAGATGCCAGTGAGAAACTGGTAGAACATGGTGCTATGCAAGTTTACGATTTGACTCCCAGGGTAAACACATACTAATAAAAAAGTGAAGCTGACAAAACTGTAAACAGTATTCCCAGATCATACCAGATTTGGATATAGCAAAGGTGGGAAGATGGGATGCTATTTCTCTATGCATGTTTTATCTAATATTACACACAAAATATTATATGACATACAAAAAGTAAAAGTGTGTAATCTAAATCTTAAAGACAAACAACATAGTTTTTCAATATTTTACAATGTTCTTACCTCAATTAGACAAATGAATACATCCCTATATTTTTCAATGCGTGCACTTAATCTTTGTACAGCGCGTCGTGAATGTGTTAGCATTTAGCCTAGCCCACTGATCTATAGAAATGACTGGATTGCGTATGACGTCACAACTGTAAAGCCACCGCGTCGCCATGTTGGTATACCCAAACATTCCATTAAATCAATGTACGTTATCAGATTTTAATGATAAAACATCACTTTACTAGTCTTCGTTTTTATATCTGAAGTTACCCTGTACATTATTACTTACGTCCTAAGCATGTAAATAGTTATTTACCGAAAGTTGTACATTTTAGTTTTTAATCAGTTATTATACATTCATCTTCATTACAGTATCAGATCAGCAGACAGACCGCAGCATATTTACAAACGTGCTCATTCTGAAATTTAAATAAATAATCATACTTTGTACCGTATGTGCATGCAATAATTTTCTGATTTTGAAATTATGTCATCTAAACTTATAAGTTACCTAAACTTATTTAGAGAAATAATGCTGACCGTGTAGCTGAATGTCAAAAAAAAACTTTATTTATACCCGTGTCTTTAACAGAATGCAGCAGACACGCTCACCTTAACGGTTTTTTTATAAATCCATTATCCTGCCCGATTAAAACATAAACATTGCAAATAACACCAGAATTAACAATTAATTTAGGTACACATATCCTAAAAATTAACCTTATGTGACTGATACGCTGTAAAGCGGGTAAATTTAGATCATGATTTTGAATGGAAGTCAATGACGCCCTCTGCCGGATGGGTATACCAAGATGGCCGCTCGAACTCTGCGCTGGCTTACGTAAGCGATCTATGCGCAATCCAGTCTTTTTTATAGATCAGTGGCCCAGCCCCATTCATTCCTTACTGTGGGTTTACACCAGCCGCGTTTGAGGCGTCAAATTCAAGTCTACCGCGTCTAGTTTGCCGCTTAAACATTTTGAGTGCATTCACGCATGAAAGCTGCGTGTGAAATTCCAGTCATCAAGACATTCACGCAGAAATTCGCGTCATGGGAGGGGCTTCTGCGACTTCGCTCGCTATCTGTAATCACGTCACTACTAGAGGCGTGTTTTTCCGCCAAAGTTAAATTTTTGAACTTGCATGTTTCCCGTGGCAACGCTCAATTCGCTCAAACTAGGTGCGCAAATGAGGCAGAATCGCGTCTACCGCGCCACACTAAAAGCCTCATTCGCGCCACAAGACCTCCAGACGCGCGTCAACGTGCCTTCATATTGACTTAACATTGAAATCATTCGCGCTTGACGCATCTACCGCGGCTAGTGATGAATTTAGAAGCCACCATACACATTTCTATGTTTTCTCTTTTACATGAGATAAATAAAATGTGGCGATCTTTTAAGCAGATAAAAATGAGAACTATATTTTGTGGCGGAGGAGCACTTGGTTTGCGGCACTTTGACCACGGGCGCAGTAATATTGATGGATGTTTGAGCGAGAGGGGGAGGAGTCAGAAGTGATGATGTTGCTGCGTGCCAGGGTTGAAGTGCTGCAAACTAGGTGCTCTTCTGCTATACAATATAGTTCTCATTTTTTATCCGCTTAAAAAACCATCACATTTTATTACTTACTCGTGTAACAGTCTTTAAATAGGGAAAACATGGAAGTGTTTGGTGGCTTCTAAATGTATCCCTGTTTGGATCCTAAGGAATGAATGGGGCTATCTACAATAAATGCTAACACATTCACGACACACTGTACAAAGATTAAGTGCACACATTGAAAAAAGACACGTATGTATTAATTTGTCTAGGTTGAGGTAAGAACATAGTAAAATATTGAAAAACTGTGGTGTTTTCCTTTAAGTGTTTTTTGTGATTTACTGTTTTCTACATCAAATCATCATAGATAAAATAAAAATATAACCTTGATGTCTTTAAAGGATGACTTCACTTTCATGCATTTTTATTTTGCAACAAAGAAAGACATAAATAAACATCTTGGAAGACATGGGGGTGAGTATATTACCTGGATTTTTTATGAAAGTTGAGTAATCCTTTACTATTGACTGAGTAAGATCATGTCAAAGATTGAAATGAATATACAATCATTTATTTAAATTAAACTTTGGTGCTCCCCATCTCATAATAATTAGATTATGAGACTTTAGACTGGATTTCACAGACATATTAGTGTTTGATTATTAAACAGATTCATCAGGAGTTCTCGTCTCTGTTTTGTCACAAACACACGTGTGATGTGTGGTCTGACTTTTAGCACTAACTAAAGACTGCGTGACCTGATTCACCACCACACTATTCATCATAACACACCATCACAAAAACACACAAAACCCATAATGCTGTTCCTAGCACTCAATCATATCCAAACCAGATGCAACATAAAACGAAAAAACCCAAATAAATCAATAACTGTTGCCAAAATACTTCTTTTCTCCTCCAAAGTCATCCATCATACAAGAACATAATTTGAAAGTAACACTGAACTGAGAAAAGCATCTAATAAATCCCCTAAACTTTCTGGAAGTTGGTGCTCCTATTTACGTTTAAATTAAAAGTTTTGGGCTGCAAGTACGTAAATAACAGGTTGCAAACATCCACTTTCTGTTTCATCTTGCACGTAGAGTCACGCCGCCCTGCCGCAAAAAAGACCACAGACAGGGTGCGGTAACAGGGAGTCTGTCTGCCGGCGCAGGGTTATTATATTACCTTACACAACGGGGAGGGCACATCGGGTCACGTTTAGCGGGGGATAATGATTCGCACAAACTCAATTACGTCACAGCAGAGACTCCCCGCTGTCAACAACCCCTCCGAACGGATGCCACGCTTCCGCATCAGTGGCGATGGTAATTTTCCGTGGCGTATCTTGTCAGCGCTATAGGGAATTACTGTTATTTTTCCCCTGGGGGCTGTTACTCAAGCTGACTGGAGCGTGCAGGGGTTTTCATTACGTTTAACAGAACGGGATTAAGTGGCTGAATTGTAAATAGAGAGAAATCCTTTAAAGATAAACCTTGAGTAGTCAGGTGTGGAGGAACGTACCAGTTGGTAGAGCTCCGTAACGCTGATTTCATCGGGGTCAACCATGCTAAACTCTTTCCTGGGTACCAGATCCAAACCCAACTGCCTGTGATGGAGAAATACAGCACATTTAACAATTCAGCAATGTGTTTATGAAAAACAACACAATTACAGCCAATAAAAACAATCCATGTTGAATTATGTAATAAAAATTCACTGGAAAGTGGCTATGAGATTTACGCTTTAATGCTTGTGCTAATGCAGTACTTACTCGTTGCCCCAATCCAGGCGTGCCGTTATGTGCTGCTTGACGTCCCTCATGCGGTCGTGTGTCAGGTGACCAACCAAAACCTGCCGTCTCAGGTCCAGTATCTCATTCATCACGTGCCACAGCCTGTGAAACAGATCTCCTTCGTTCCTCTTTGGGGGTAAAAAACAAATATTCAAATATTAACAAGCAAATTCAACTAATGAGGTGGTTTGAATGGGAATAAAATATAGTTTAATTCTGTTACATTCCATGCGTGACCCTGGGTTCACACAGACAGCATCATCTGGGTGTGGGTGGACTGATGTGTTTGCACAAATAATGATATTTACCACAAAGAGCTGCTTCCACATGGCACCCCAGTCTCTCAGGGTGAACGTCATTTCGGTAATGACGGTGTCTTCTGTTGGAACCACCATCTCAAATTGCCTATGGGGGTTACATAGTAAAACAGAAAAGAGATCCACCTTAATGGTTGTGCTGTTTTTGTACCGCTGTTCATTAGGCAGAGGAAAACTTATATGAAGACAGACACATTGGCTAGTGCCTTTTGTCTGGTAACATTTATTCATCATTATATAGCAGCTGCTGTGGGGGCGAGGTAACGAGGATGGAAAGACTTAAAGAGATGTGTATGTACAGTAGGCTACAGACAGCAACGGATCCGCTCCGGACTTTGTTCCGGACCTGCCGACTTCGGCCCAGATCCAGTGCAGATCTGGCCCGGAGTCGTCTGCTGTCTTCATAAGTGCTAGAAGAAATTTGAGATATTAACAGTAAATCTCCCACATTTACACATTTGGTTGAAGCATCTATCCAACGTGAATTATTTTACAGTGCATTTGAACAGTCTGCATGTTCACTAAGATCGAACCCATGCCTTTGCACTGCTTACACAACGATTAACCAATTGAGCTACATGAGCACTTAAAGATTAAACAAAGATTTAAAATTACTTTCCCATAAATTGTAAAGAAAAGATCACTTAGGTTTTTTTACAAAAGAAAGAAATGCATAAAAACAATTGATATTTTGGATGAACTTTTTTCTTTTTTTTAAGACCAAGGTACTATATGACTTAGGCACTATTCGGACAGGATTAGTTTTCCAAATGACGTTTGAGTTTCAACGTGTCCCCCAGGACGTCTGTGATTTTATGTACCGTTTCGGACGGGATTAAAATGATGCAGGCTATTCCAGAGATGGGAGTGTCTGTTTTTATGCATTTGGGCGTTGCATAAGATCACGTGCTCTGGATACGCGTGTTTGTAATGTTTAATATGTTGCTTTAAATTTAAAATTATGACAGAACATGTAATTTATTCATTTAATTTTAACGAATCAAAATAAAATATACAAATCCTACTAAAGTAACATTAGCCTACGTGTTTTATATAAATGTCTGCTTATAATAAACCCCAAAAAAATGAAGAAATAATGATTAATAACAATTTATTATCTTTATTAATTAACATTACCATTCCAGAGTTGAACAAGTTTGAATGGAGTTTCTTACCTTATAATGTTACTGATATTACAGTGGCCAGTCTTAACAGTGTATGATATTCAGCTCGTCTTGATTTAATTATTTTATTTCGCAGAATGGGGAAAAACATCCATATCTGAATGAATGGGACTCAGGAAATACAATATACGCACGTTACGGCAGATCACGTTGGCCAAAACAAGAAATGAACCTGGTTTTCAAAAGATATTGCGGGCAAACACAGACATTTGCATCCGGACGGGATTAAACTTCTCAGAGGACCTCTGAGTTCGGCAAAAAACATTAGGTAAATTGCTCTGGAATTCTTACGGAGGTCGTCAGAGAAAAACACAGACATGGCACGCTTTTCTCAGAGGTCCACCTGTAAAACTAATCCCGTCCGAATAGGCTTTAGGTCTGTAGATTAGTCTCAACTCACCCCTTGTTCTTGATATGAGCATTTTTCAGATGGATATAGCTGCATGGAAAAATCCCCTAAAAACAGAGATAGAGAGAAACAATGGTGTGGGTAAAAATGAAAATAATGAAATAATGCAAAGGGAGGGAACACAATTATCACCTTGCAATTAAGCGAAACACAAATGTGTGAATATTTCTAATTATTATGAGAAAGACAGGTTCATCTGCCTATGTTGCTCTCATATTTTAACAACAGAAAAATTGTTATATTTTGGTATATTGTTGCTTACCTTGGAGTTTGGGTTCTTTAGGACAAATCCTCTATACCAGCCTGAAAAACAAAACAAAAAATTCTGACACAATCTTATAGAGTATTTTTCATTGAAAAGTGGGACATCCATGATGCTCTTTTAAAAATTGTATATGCATGTATGTATCTGTGCATAAATAGAAATACCTCATGACCACAAAGCCACTCAATCCCTTTTATTTTATTATACACCACAGACATTCTGCCCTGGACAAACTCTTTTTGGGTGGTAGCTGACCATTGCAGTGTAATTGTCCATGTTATGTGTTATGGTGCAAACAACAAAAAATGTGATGTCCACGTATGTGGAGACACTAGGGGCTCTATCTTCCACCTGACGCAATGCAGCACAATGCGCGACGCAAGTGTCTTTCGCTAGTTTCCACCATGCGCAATTATAATTTTCACGTTTAGCGCCAAGTTGTTTAAATAGCAAATGCATTTGCGCCCCCTTTTGCGCCCATGGGCGTTCTGGTCTGAAAACGAGGTGTGTTCAGGCGCATTGTTGGCGTGTTGCTATTTTGAGGTAACTAAAATAGACTACGCCATTGACCAAAGAAAACCTGGTCTCTAAAGTCTAAAGTCAATGGTGCAATATGTTTTTTGTTATTTAAAGAGCGCATTAGTAAAACGCGCCTATAAATGAGACGACAACACGGGTTTGCTTATCACTTAGTACATGAATGCGCAGCAGCACAAAAACGCTTTTAAATATGAAAGATTAAAGGATTGAATGTAAAAGATTATTATTAAGTCTCTTGGACATAAATGAGGACCGATTATGAGACGTTAGAAGGCACAAAGAGCTGCTTCACATGTAGCCTGGTAAGTAAATAAATGCTTTGCTTTAAACAAATGCATCTATTTTTAAATGTTTTTTTTTATGCTACCTCACGGATTTATTGTATATGATGACTCTGTACATGTGGATATGGTGAGATGAGAAACATTTTTAAGTAATGCTTAAAAAATCTTATGACGCTGCCCAAGTGCTGAAAGGAGAGCCGTTTGTAAATTCTTTATCTCCTGCTTGTTACAAATAAAGTATTTTTAGAGTACAAACCTTTTCTTACATACTTGTAAATTATTTTTTGGTGATATTGGATAGCCATACATTTAAAGCAGTTAAAAGTCTGTTTTTTTACTTCCATGACTAAAAGAAAATGATTTTTAAAGGTTTTAATAAAAAATAACAATTTCAGTACAAGTGAAAAACAACACAATTATTTAAAATTAATCTTAAACTGGGGATCTTCTTCCTCTGCTTAGTTTTTCAGTTTACAAAGTCCGTCATCTAAATAGTGATTAGACATAGCGCCAGCGCAACAGGCTTTTAAAGGGGATGAGAGCTGTGACTCTCATTGGTTTATTGCACATTACGCCCAAAACACTCCCATTACAATAGGACCAACCCTTTTCGACCATGCGCTCGGCGCACTAACCATTTTTTCCGTCGTCAAATTAGCAAAAGTGGATTCGGACACGCCCATTTAGACGTTGCACTGTGCGCTTCAGATAATGCGCTTAGATTGTTAAAATAGGGCCCCAGGTCTTAGGAGATTATTATCCGCTTGTTAAGTCATGACGCAAGGAATACTGTTTCCGGGTCGAAGCCTCCACTCATTTCATAGAGGATATTTTATAAACAGCCAGCAATTTATGAGCAATATTTATTCATATTACACATGTAAGCGAAAAATGTATGAACTCACAGTGCACACGGCAGTCTCCAGGGTCACGGAATCACCGACAGCAATATATAAATAATTCGTAAAAAAATTATGTCCATGCATGGTCATCTCCGATTTTGTTACAATTAGGATCTGGGTTTTTTGGTAGTTTTGCATTATGACACGAGTGTATTAGCATGAGCTTTCTGTTACTTCTCCTATGGCATTTGAGATCGTTTGAACCCGAAAGCGCTTTATGACGTCACACTTAACAAGCAGATATTTTGTTATGTTATAATATTACTTCAGCAGTATAGCTCTTTTAGAGAGAGAGAAAGAGAGAGAGAGAGAGAGAGAGAGAAAGAGAGAGAGGTCGATTGTAAGCCCGCCCACAGTGAAAACTGATTGGTCTATTTTTTAGAAATACAAATCAGGATTCACTTTCTGGCACTTTTTCACTTTATCTTGTCACTTGCTATATCGGTCTCTTCAAACTTAGATCTTGTAAAAATATTTGAACCGGACTTATTTAGCATGCATGTTCTCATTTCCAGGATATTTGACATTATTTGAGAGCATCAGGGAGCCTTTATCAAAATGTGGGATATTGGAAGGGATGTCTGATCTCATGTTTTACATATTGAAGAGTTTCGTTGCAAAACGAGATATCCACCGTTTTTTTAATTGTTCAGAAATCGCGTTTTTTGGTTGTGCATTCCAATTAATTTCAATGCAACTGCAGTTGGTTTGTTTTGATTTAAAACCTTCATAACTAAAAAAATAAAGCTAAGTAGCACCATTAAACAAAATAATAACATGATAACATAATAATAAACATGTTTTGACAAAATTGTTAAAAAATGGATTTATCTCGTTTTGCAACAAAACTCTTCATATCTTTCTCTACAAACAATTACTAAGCACCTTTCATCACATAATGTAGAGAGGTTGATAAGGAACTGAAAAACAAAGATAGGGTTCAAATACAGGCTTGCAAATGCACAACCTAATGTGGTCGTTGAACACTCTTTCACTTGTGATCCAATCGACCAAAAAGCATCTAAATAGCAGGTATAAACAGCCTCCTTGATGCATTTACTACCACAAACTAACCACAGCAGATCTCAAGCATGTGTAATACTTCTGCTTACTGCAAACAGCCCATGATGTCATCTTTATGTTGTTGCATTAAACCTCACTTTTAATATTTTCCATCAACCTCATTTCAATCTGTAATATACAAAGTTGACTAGAAGCAAAAGCTGCTTTTAGAGTATGAGTGTACAAAACTTGTCAAAGAGGGGAGAAACACAGTTTCAAGGTGTTAAAAAAGGGTCTTCATTACACTTTCACTTCACTACAACAGGTCTCAGGGTCAAAAACTTGGACGTTTTAGTTTTATTTCAATTCTGCATATCTACTGTTTACTCCTTGTCAGCATATCTGCGTCTTATTTAACTAAAAGCCAGCTCACTAACGCAAAAACAACAGGAAGTGTGTGCACCCAGAGAACAGAGGAACGTGTCTTCAAAGGGTGGAAACAGGAAATAAAGGAAAGCCTGTGCTAAACAAAGGTCACAACAAAAAAGAAAGATTGATCACTTGCTATACAACCCTGAAAGGTAAAAGAAGCTGTACAAGTGCATTGAGTAGTTTTGTATTAAACCCCCAAAAATTAGGAGGAGTGTATACACATTCATTCACTGGTCATTTCAGCCGTGATACTCCAAGCAGCACGATCCATGTGAAGGAAAACAAATCAATGACTTACCTTCACATTTTTCCAGGATTTGCACGGTGTCACCAATCTCCAGAGGTAAGCCATGCTGCACCGTCCCCCGGAAACTGGCCAAGACTGCAATACAAAAACATCCATCACATGAAAAAGCCGAAAAAAACAACAACTCATAAGTCATGCTGTTTGTCCCAGTTTACAACAGGATACAATTTCAAAGCGTGGTACGAGGAATTCAATCAAGCAATCGCAAGAAAATATATCGTTTTGGAGCCACCCACTGTAAGCACCCGCCTGTTTTGAGATCCATTGCAAATTACGTTTTTTAATTCAGCATCATTAGACTTATGGCAGCGCACTTGAACGATAAACAGTCCATCTTCCTTTAAAGGGCCCAAAAAGAGTTAATGGAAATGTGTAATAAAAGTTGAAACGGGTGATGATGAGATGCTCACATAAGAAGACTTACAGGAAAGCAGACACTTGGTGGGCTTTTTATTTTAAATAACGCTTAAAAATAGCAAAACAGAGATAAGCAAGGATAGCAAAAAATGATGACATACAACATAAAAAAGAGTTATGCAAAGTGAAAAGAGGAAGTGATCAGGATTTAAGAAAGATTTTTTTTAATAAAACAGAAGGAAGAAGAAAAGAGAGGAAAGAGACAGACTCGCGTTTCTGCACAAACAGCCCTAATATGCATTCGAATGATGTCATCATTGTCAGAGGGGATTATGGGACAGGTCTGTAAAATCAGGTTATGTTACCTGCTGAGATTTCAATGGAGAGATTATTTCAACTAGCCAGATTTATGAAGTGGATTTTTCAGGCCAGATTAACATACGGCACCTACCAGTACATAAAAGCTCTGACCCAATTGAAAACTTCAGTGAGTGTGTGTAGTACGTTTTTAAAAGATAATATACTGTATGCACTCTTAAAAATACAGGGTTGTTTCAACTGTGGATCCTTTTTGACTCGGGTCAGTATGCATCCACCTGCCCATCAGAAGACCCTAGTAACCATATAGCAAGACACTAAAACACACTCAATTAAAACCCAAAAAGTTATCTTTTCCTCTCTACATGATTAACAACACAGACTCATCTCTGTTTTAGATTTAATCTTCTCAACAGACACAATTTCCTTTTCCAAAATTCTGTGTGAAGGTTTCATGTTTGGTTTCTGTGGATCAGCTGTGTTTGTAACATTGTGATTTGACTTGAAAATCTGGAAGCCAAATAACAAAGTAGGTCCGATGAATTAATTATACAGGCTGGTTTCAGCAGAAGCAAACTAAATAATTCATATCAAAGGTTGAATCCTTGACATTGCTCAAATCTTTCCTCAAGTAACCATACGCCAGCTGTTCTCAGACTGTTAAAAGGGCTGGAGCATCGCCAGATATGTAAGTGCAGAAAAACTGTCCTGTAAATCTACTGTTAATAACCTGTTAATAAATAGAGAGCATGAATAAACCTATAAAAAAACTTAAAACAGATTAACTTAAACTATTTTAAAAAAGGACATTAAAAAACATTAATAGTGTTCATGTCTAATTTTAGTGGCATCAAAAAGTATCCGGTCACTTAAAAATCATTCGATAACAGAATATCTCTTCTATCTCTTCTGATGTGTTCCTTGCAATGATTTTGACTGGTCCAAGGAGAAACAGAGGTTTTTTATTTTTATTTTAGTTTATTTGTAGTTTGTTATTGTTATTTTAAAATTCGCTATTATTTTTATATTTTCAGTTTTCATGTTATTTTAGTTAAATTTCTAGTAACTTTGCTTTGAACTTTTCTTATTTTTTTACTTTTTATTTAAAAAAAAATGTATGCTAATATTGCTATTTAAGTTAAATATATTTTTTAAGGTTTTATTTTGTTTAAGTTAATAATTCTAGTGCCGCAAAATAAAATCACATTAGCTGCGTTTCCATTACAGATTTGCACAAAACTTTGAGAGTGTTTCCATTAACCGATGATGATATGCGACTGAAACATAGTTTTTCCTCGATGTCATTTTAAACATCACGCCGACTGATTTTGGTACACTGTAAAAATGGCTGGGTTATTTTTGAACCTTAATGCGTAAATATTGGACAGATCACATGCTGGGTTAAAAATGACCCAATGTTGGTTTACTAAGATCACATCCACCGCACTAGGCATTATTTTTAACCAAAGGAGACTTAAGAGTATACTTAATTAACATGATTGTGACTTAAAAATGAAATGTGACTGACTTGCATCACACTGTAAAAAATCCAACTTTAAAATGTTCATTCAACAAAGAAAATTAAGTAACTTGAACAAAGATTTCTTTGTTGAAGGGCGTCAATTCATTACTTTGTGTTCACTGAATGAAAAAAGCATAATCATTCAGCTAACAAATATTATTTAACTGGACTTAGATATATACGTTTTTGTCCAATTCGTTCACCCAACTTGCCAAACTGAGTAATCTGAACAAGCAATTAAAAAAAACAGTTGTCTGAATGGTTCCCAGCATGCATTGCGACATGTTCACTTCTTTGATTAATATTTACTTAAAAAGATGACTGTTTTAATGTTTGCTGGCTTTATTTGTGTTGTTAATGTTAGTTATATGTTGTATTTAGAGTAATTTTGAAAGAATGATGTTTGTTCATTGTTACCATGATTGAGAAGTGTGTGTTCAGTGTAGAGGGCAACACAGTGACGTAACGCACATCCTTGTTGCCTCACAGCAAAAAGGTCTCTGGTTTAAGCAAGGGCTAAGTCAGACAAACACTTTGTTTATGAGGCTTTTCTGTATATACTCTCACAGTCCAAAACATGTAGATTAGTTGGATTTGGATATACTAAATTACTCTTTACCCAACTTAGTCACTAGCTGAGTAAACATAGAAATTTGCTTATTACCTAATCAGTTTAAGTTTTTGCAATTAAGATCTAAATTTAGGCCTACATTTCATTTGCTTTTAATGATCAGACATGTTTTCAATAGTTTTAGGTAGTTTTTCATTAACAATAACAACCCTTGTGAAAACTATGGACATTTTCCATAATAATCTTTTACAAATGTATTTTTAAATATTAAATACCAATAATTCCATATTTTTACTAAAGGGATAAATTCACACAAAGATGAACTAAATTGCATTCTTACTGGTAATTGACCAGCAAAAAGTACTGTACACATTTTTAGTACTGTACACATAATCCATCTTTGGGACACAGCCCCATACTGCACCCCAAATCATCTACAATAATCTATAATCATCTGTAAACAACAGATCAAATCTTTTAGAGAAACTCTCTGATGTGTAAACACACCACTAATAATCATGAGGAACTGAATCTTTAGAATGGTTACACAACAGTGCAAGATATATCACAGGGTGATAGACCGCCTTAACTAGGTCATCCAAACAACAAAACAAATTTCGCTGCACAAAAGGCCGACAAGTGCATCTCGGAGAAAAGGGTGGACGGGATTCACACTGCGAGCGGGCACGCGCGCCACACGGCCGAAATGTGATAAAGACGTGGGCCAGACCGTCACTGTTTGGAGCATAACTAGCCAGTTGATAAAACATCTCGGAGAATAGCGCGGACGCGCTTCACACCGCGAGCGTGCATGCGCGCCACATGGCCGAATTGAGATAAGACGTTGTCCGTCATGTCTGGAGGATAGCAGTTGATAAAACACGTGTCCGTGAGAACTGTAGGTGGACTTATGTTTTGGGGTTATTTAAGTCTGTTATTGTATTCGTCTATAGTTCTTGCAAATGTAAAGTAAGTTAGCTGGTGATTTTGTTGTTTGAGCAACCTGCTAGCTAGGTTTCATGTGCCCGTTGATTAGATATAATTGTTGAGCGCTCTTGCTCACGTTATTTATGTGCATTATTTACATGCTACAGTAGTTACACTCCTTTAAGATAATGTAATTAATAGTGTTAGTATCTATCATCGTTCGCCAGACATTCTACAACATCTGCTTTAGTTTGTGTTTATTAACCCTTTAGTTTCACTTCATCACGCAGCTATTACAGTTAATGGTATCTGTTACATACATTTAATTCATTAATAATCTAGTATGTGTTCATTTTCTGCCATAGTTTCTTCAAAATTAAGTTTTATTTGAGTGTCTTAAATGAAAATATTTTCATCATGTTGCGATTGTCACTCCCCTGAACACACCCACCCACCCAACCCTACTACCTTAACTTACAAATTTTCTGCGGGAAACCCTCTATCATCTATGCAAAATCCCTTCAAACTTAGTCTGCCTACAAAAACAGTTCTGCATCATGGTTAGCTCTATTAAAATAACCTAGTTAACTTCTAAACAGTTGATAAAAGTCAAACCAATTTTGATGTGAACTAATAGTACATGTGGTGGAAAAGTGGCAAGTAAAATGCAATGAAGTGTTGAGAGTGAGACCTTTGCAGGGTGACACACTCTCGCTATCCCATAATCCTCTGGGTCTGACACAGACCTGAGCGAGTTAGCCACATCTCTTCAGAAAGCAAGAGAGAATGTAATAAAGAAGTGAACGAAAGGCACTGCTTGTGTGGATTAGCCACAGATCACGTATAGGTCTGCAGGGAAAGCAATGCTACAGTTGGGTAGTCTAAGCTCTTTGAAGGGCACTGGAGAGCTCAGAATGATGAGCTTTACCCTTTTTGCTGAAGTTTTGGCCAAGTGAGAAGTGTATCCACCTCAGTGCTTTCAGGTAACTCATAAGGCTTTCAGGGAACGCATGGGTCTTAAAGATTTTTTGTTGAATGTAAAACAAATGTTGAGGTTTAAAAGTAATAAAGATATAAATTAAACAACATTATATTTAAGTAATGCAGGATCAGCTCATTTTTGCAGGATTTTTATCCAAATAATTTGTAGGTTTAAGTAAATATTGTGTAAAGTGCTCCTTGCGTTTTGCAACTGTGCGTAAATCTGTATTTAATGTAAAGGATAATGTATAGCTGGTTGTTGTCACAGAAATAAGCCCCGGCAGTGTGATCAGGACCCAACGCGAAACGGATTATCCCATTTATTACACTGATATTTACCTCATAAGTAAGGTAAGCAGCATTACATTTTGATTTGAAATATTTTATTTGCTCATTTTTAACAAATGCAGACCTTCCACGAGAAAAAAATGTTTACTTTCGGTTTAAAGATAAACAAAAACATATTAAAGACATATTTATATTAACTTTTTGGGTCTTGTGATTAAACGGTTAAGCATCCGGGTTAACATGTGTTATTAGTTTTTTATCAATAAATGTATTATTTATTATTTATAGACTTGGAATAATAAACCTGCAAATGTCGAGACTGACCAATCAGAATGAAGCATTTAAACAAGCCTTCACCCTGTCCATATCGGTATGCCTTTAAAAAAAAAACACTACTTTAAAAGCATGACTATTAAAACAAAATCTCTATTGTGATTATTAAAATGCCGTTAACTAGTTCAAATGGATCATAATGTGCATTTAACCTCATTGAATACATTGTAATTCATCAGAATCCTAATGCAACAAAGATCCTGACAGCCAATCAACCTCTAGATTCATTAACTATTCATTACCACATTAAAATGCAAATCTACTGTAGATTCCTGGCAATCCACCACCTGTATTCTGTAGTGCAGCGTCAATAAATTATGCAAATATTTTGATGAGATGATTCAAAACTTAATAAAGTTAACTTTATTAATTGATGATTGGATCTTTTAACTGGAAGGCGGGACTCCCGTCGCCAGAGTGGCCATTAGGCATTGCATTGTCTCCGATTCTTAGCAATAGTATTGCTCAATCTTGTCCAATATCTTATCCAATATTTTTGCTCATACTTAAAAGAGGAGATTTTGACCTAAACCGCAACAACCTGCAGTAAATTATTTGTGTAGTGCAAAAACACTGCCAATTACAAAACCTTTCTTAGCAATGCAGAGGATCTCACCACAAGCACCTCAGCCCACCCTTAACCAGACTGTAACACATGATGTGACTAAGTATTTAAATCCATCAGCAGTCCACACAAGCGGATCATAACAGGAGCTCAGGGTTCTCTGGCACGACTCTTGGTACGGCTTTGCCAATGAAGCGGTCGCAGTGGAAATCATTCATTACTGCAGCTGCTAAGAGAGAGAGAGAGACTCGTCTGTGTTGATGTGAATGCAAGTAAAGGCTTCATGTACTGACAGAGAGCTGGGTTCTTAATTAATGAGCTTGTTTCGACGTTCCTCACCCTATACACACGCTAAAGACCTAAAGACGTGAGGCTAATAGAAAACTACATGGGAATTAAAATGTCGATAGAAACAGCTACAAGAAGGTTAGCAGGCAAAGTGAGAATTGCTCCGCGTGACTGAGAGTGTGAAAGTCATTTATGTCAGAAATAAAGCGGACACAGTTGTAACAGCAAGATGGTGAAGCAAATTTGATTTAAATGAAATACTGTAAATTCATTTTTAGTTAGAAAGGCCACATGCCATCTGGTTTGAAACTTGGGTGGAAATTTTAGGGATGTTCATTTCAGTTCATTTTCTAGAAAGACAACCGATAAAAACAATACAAACATTTTATTTAATTTGAACATGCAAACAGCAGCAAGATCAACAACAGAATCAGGAATAATAATAAAATTAATACGGTTTAAGAAAATTAACCATGGTTTTATTTAGTAAAAGTGTATTATCCATGATTTTTTTACTAAAAATTTCATGGTTAAAGGACAAGTTTGGTATTTTACACTTAAAGCCCTGTTTTCAGATTGTTTACGATGAAATAGAACGGTTTTGACTCAAATTTGGACATATGATGCTGGCCCGAGAATTTTCGGGTGTTTGTTGTATTACTCCCCGCCTCCACAATGGCTTTATAGGTGCACTGGAACAATCCTTTCTAAAATGCATTAAACTTTCGTTTACAAAGACGTGAAACTCACCGAGTGGCCAGGGGTGCCCACTGATACGCCCACACAAAAATCGCTGCAAAAGATGCATTCCAACAGGTTTTATCGTTGTTTTTGTCCAATTCCATTGACTTGTATTAGATGTGCTGTGAGGTATTACTCCGCGCCGGGAACCTTGTTTGTATTCTTGCAAATGGCAAAGGTCGATTATCGCCACCAACTGGGCTGGAGTGTTTATTATTCAAGCTCTCAACGGAAGAATGTACGGGTGTGAGGCGTTTGGAAAAATAGGTCCACAAGTTTACAACGAATGCTAAAACACCTGTTGGAAAGCATCTTTTGCAGCGATTTTTGTGTGAGCATATCACTGAACACCCCCGACCACTCGCTGAGTTTCACGTCTTTGTAAACGTTTAATGCATTTTAGGAAGGACTGCTCCAGTGCCCCTATGCACACATTATACATGCATGATAGAGCAAACATACACGAAAACTCTCGGGCCAGCATCATATTTCCAAATTTCAGTCAAAACCGTTCTATTTCATCATAAACAATCTGAAAACGGGGCTTTAAGTGTAAAATACCCAACTGGTCCTTTAATCTCACTCATGGGTGAACTGAAGTGAACCAATGGAAAATTTGTGGTAACAGTGGTTTAAAAAATTAAACCAAAAAACTATGGTTACTTTAGTTAAATCATTGTTAATGTTTAGATGCAGTAATATGAATATTTTCAAACAGCTTTGAATTAATTTTTATCATATAGCCTACACTGTTTTAATAATTAATGACTTTGACTTTTCTTCCCAGTCAAAGCCTTATGTGGAATGTCACAATCACCTTTGTGACATTTCACATTAGGCTTTGACTGGGAAGAAAAATCAAAATCATTAATTCCACTTTTAAGTAAATACCCAAACATCTATCCCACATTCACCCAAAAATAAAAGTTTGGTCAATATCGTCCAGCCTTATAATTAATTGCTTCGAAATTAATGAGTGTATGTTTGTCAGCCAGACATTACTATGGCTGCGTTCACACGGTACCAAAATACTGTTGTCAAACCCATATTTGAGTCCTTAAGACGGTTCCGTTCACACGCAGTTTGGTTATTTACGGGTTTGACAACCGCATTCTATAACCAACCTCACACCCGTAACTTTTCAGCTTTCACAACTGTATTTACAGGGAAGCTGTGCTGTGTGAACGGAATCGCACTGGACAACCAGTTGTCTGTCACGTCATTCGTTGCTCTTTGTGTTAAGGTAACGTTACAGTGCATGAAAATGACTGCAAACTACGCAGCAGAATTGCTCCATAAGGTTAATGTGATATTATAGACCATTTCAAAAGATGTAAACAACACTGGTCCAAAAGCACTTCCTGTTTCCGTTTTTTAACACTAGATAGACGTTGGGATAAAATAAACCAACAGAACATATAAACCTGAATTAACTGAAGTTAAACAAACATCTTAAAGATAATAATATATGTGAAATAAAAAAAAAACTGTCACAAAGTGTAACAGGAAGTGTTTCTGGACCAGTGTTGTTTACATCATTTGAACTGGTCTATATTACCTTCATACACTGAAAAAACGAACTTTTTGGTGTAGTAATATTTATTAGATTAACTCTCATAATTTCTACATAATAATATTAACATTTATTGAGAACTTGATTTTCCTAAGTAAAATGATGATAAATACACAATTAATTCATGTAAAAAATGAACTGTGTGGGAATAGTAAGTCTTATTAGATATTTTCTTGTATTATTTAACTGTTTTATAGTCACTGCACATAGTCCTAAAATAATTAAGTAAATTTTATTCAAAAACTTTAGCAGATTCAAGTAAAAAATCTTAGTTCATTTTACTTAAAAATATTAAATCAATGAAACAAAAAAATCTAAGTAAAATTTACTTACATTTATTTGCACATGTTGTAAGGAATACCCACAATTCTTTGCGCCTGAATATTTTTATTTTTTAAGCTTTATCACAGAATAAGAACTGATAAGAACTTTAACTACTACAATATTTGTTAGCAAAATGTCATAAAGGTTTAAGCTCTTATATTATTGATGTTGTTTTGTTGTAAATAATAATTTTGTAAAGTCACCGTTCAGGTGATCAGTGTTTCTTTACATGAAACCTGTTCAGAACATTGTATTGTAATTCTCTCCACAGTGCTGATAATGCATGTCAGAAACACAGTTTGTGTGCGTTTCTGTTCCGAATCAAGTTTATTCAATGACTGACTTGTTGTCAGTCATGAATTTTGTGTTATAATGCCATTTATAACACTAAAAATAACTAGGTCCATAGAAATATGTTAAAGAAAATAACAAACAGAAAATACGATTTATTTAATATTATTAGGACAGCAATGCTTCAATTTACAAAAAAAAACCTAATAAACTTTACCTAAACGATTAAAATAAATCTTACTTGTAAATAAAATAATTAAGTAAGATTTAATGAATTATTTAACATATGTTTTATCATGCAATTTTAAGTAAATTTTATTTGATTTTAGTAGGTAAGTTTTACTTATAAAAAAGCTGTAAATTTTACTTAAAAAAGTTCGTGCAAATTGTTACGAGGATTTTTTAAAGTAAATTTTACAAGTTGTTTTTTTCAGTGTAAACGTCACAGAACATATTACATAACGCATAGAATCGCGTGCAGACAGTAAGTGAGATATATAGAGTTTAATTCTTAAAAGTGGATGATTAATATAATGTTAACTGTATAATAATAGGGATATAAAAATTAGCTGTTTATTTACTCACCATTTATCTTCAGTGCAGAAATAAAAAGATATTTAGCAAAAAACCCATCTGTGATTCATATAATGCAAGGCAAAAAATGCGTCACTTTGAGGCTGTTTACACTTGGCATTAACATGTGTTTTCGTCGATCGGATCACAAGTGGACGACGTTAATGCCAGGTGTAAACGGTGTTCAAAACGTTTTGAGCTCGTCCACTTTCGACCACTTTCAACCACATCCAGAGGTGGTCAAAACCACTTTCGATCGGATCGCTTTGGAGTTGCGGAACGCACATGTGGTTGAATGCGTTCGAACAGCCACACGCGACCGCCTTCTCTCCGCCCATTTATCTAATCTGAGGTATTAAACACAAGTTTTACGTCTTTTTTGACTTCTGGCGTTAACATTCGGTGAACAGCGCTATTTTTAGCCTTTCATTGATAAAACTAAGCGGCTGATCTCCATAGTTTCGTTTTGAAAGCGTGTGAAAGTTGCGCGATCCTATTTCATCAATTGCGCTGAAAATTCAAAGAAAGCTCTTACATACTCATGTACAAAACACTGTGCAGCATGTTTACTTGCTAAACACGCAGTGCACTCCGACATAATATTAGTTTGCGTCCATATAAACTCATAATTACTCCCGCTCGGGTTTGAATGACAGCAGAGAGACTCGCCCACCGTCTCACAGATCACCCCCTCATAGTATTCAGCATAGAAGCGGTCGAAAGTGGACAAAAGAGACGGATTTAAATACCAGGTGTAAACGTAATGTGTCTCTCTCGTCCACTTGTGATCCGATCGATGAAAACACATCTTAATACCAAGTGTAAACAGCCCCTTTGAGAGCTCAAAAAGCAGCTATCCAATACAAAAGTAATCTCCATGACTCCTGGTGACATTTTTGCTACTTGTGAGGCAAATCGGTCGGTTTTTGCAGGATATTGAACGTTATATACAACATTATTAGCATCAATACAGAACCTTGGCAAACTTATAAAGTGCGCTTTTTACCCTCCTGCTCTCTATGTGGCACTAAGAGGCTGGTTTTGCCTGCGGTTGGCAAACCATACTTTCAGCGCCACCTACAAAGCGGGAGCATGGGAACTTCCTATTTGGCTGCGTTAATGCTGTAAATAAAGTTAAATTTCTTGCTTGGTAAAACGTGCAGTTGCTGAAACTGATTTTATGTTTTTATGTCATTTTGGAAATTAAAACTTTAATAAGGACCCACCCTTGTTTATTTTTCTCTGCACAATGGTAAGCGTTACACAAGCCAGCTGTTTTTGTTAATTACATAAATAAAGTTTTGCCCATTGCATAAATTGTTAAGTTTAAGACATTAAAAATGTGTTTATGTATATTATAGCTCTTTGCTAAATATTGTTTATTATTTCACATGACCTTTTACGGAAGCTAAAAGGTGACACTTATTATGAAGCCCGGGGGGAAAGCCGGTTGTTGTTTTTGGAGCTCGTGTTGAAGCGAATGTTATCGGTGGATAAATAAAGAGAAAATGTTTTACATACTGAAGTTTATTTTGTGTCTAACAAAATAATACTTTCTTTTTGTATATTTTCGTCCGTCACTATGGTTACAGGCGCCGCGTGTAACTAGCATACGGGTTTGAGGTCGGTTGCTCGTTCATACAGGCAGTGTTCTGTGTGTCTTTAATTTGCTGTGTGAACAGGACACTTCCAGACTTACACCTGTAAGTAAATACGCTTGTCTCTCCCAATATTTTGCCGTGTGAATGCACCCTAGATTCTAGATAACACAAGCAGTAACATCCACAGATTCAAATTCACAATCCCCCTGAAGGCTCTCCAAACACCCAGACCCTCATTTGACGTTTATTTGGACATCTCTGTGAGCTGAACCGTCATTCACGACACCGATGCTCTCATCACATTGTGCTTGTGTCACGACTCACTTATGGGCCCTGAATGAATAGATTTGCACTGGCAGCTTATCACAAATAAATGAAGGTGTCTGGTGAGCAGTGACCAGCTTTGACTTGCTTATCTGTGACAGAGATATCTAAAGGTCAAAGACATATGGTCCAGGGTCTCACAAAGAGAATGAAACAGAGAGACACAGATAAATACTGGGAGAGACTCAGAGATAACTAAATGGGTGAAAAGCGTTTATTTTTGGAGGCGCTTTCTTGCCTTAAAAGCACAAAGGTCTCAAGAACTCAATCGGATAGATTTATAACATCAGTTTTGAAAGTGAGCAAGGCACAGTGCAGTCTGCATCCATAGGAAAGCTTAAATGGACCCACATCTCAAATTCTTATTCAACAACGGTAGAGACAGACAAACAGCTTTGTTGACAATTCCTGTAGCTTAATTAATCAGTGGAGCATTGCGATCGCAACGGCAAACTCGCTCTCTCTCTCTCTCTCTCTCTGCGTCATGCTAGACTAAATCATACATAACTATGATTAAATGAGAATATAGGTCAGGCTTGTTAAACTGCCCGCTTCACCTCATTTAGTGCCGTAATCGCTCTGTGATTCTTTCACAGTGTGTAAAGGGATTTAGATGTGATCGGCTAAAGCGTTTAAATACTCAAAGCTTGAATAGGAATGCTTTACAATTCATTCTGATTTCATTTTATTTTCATGCATTTCAAAGGCTTGCAAATGTATAAGACTCAAGTGATTTTAAACAATTCAACTGCAAAAAGGCCCTAAAGTGAGCAGTTTACTGTACGCACAGACGAACATGCGGTTGAATATGTCCGGTCCAACTCCAATCAGACGTGATCATCCCTATGCCATTCAAAGATGAAAACTTTTGATGTGTAAGCTTTAGAGAGAGTTGTGCTACTGTGTCTCATACTGTAGTCGATTAAAATACATTTGGTGAATAAAGCAATGAAAAACAAGCGACACTTTATGCTTCATCTTCTTCCTGAAGCGCCGTTTGGGATTCACCCTCCGTCTGTGCGCGTGGGTTTAAGTGCACTCAATAGTGCACACAAGGAGAGACGCGTTTCAAAAAACAAGCAAACATAGAATCTTTCTGTTCTTGACAGGGCACAAAATGATCTCCACAGTATTCTTTATCTTATAAAGACATATTTGGGTGCCTTAACATACTCGAAAACTCTTGAAATTTGGCACAGACGTTAGAGTCGTCCGTCATTGCAAACAGACAAAGGCTGGAACACGGGCGTGGCACGGGGGCTCTGTAGCGCCCCCTGTAATGCAAAAACAAACAGTAGTGCGCAGATCGGGCAAACATGTACGCACATTTACGAAAGTTGGTACACATATAGATCTCATCGACCCGAACAACTTTCGCCCTCTAACATTTTAGCTCCGCCCAACAGGAAGTCCACCATTTTGGATTGTTTAAAAAATGCATGCGGTGAACTTTTGAATACTCCTCCTAGGGGATTCAAGCAAATGACACCAAACGTGGGGATCATGATGTCAAGACATTGGACTTGCTAAATTGCGAAGGGATTTTTGATATCTCGAACGGTTCTGCCATGGCGAGCCGACAAAGTTGTGGCGAAATCAGAGAAACAGGAAGTGTCTAATATCTAAGGCAAAAAATGTCTTATTGTAATGACACGCGGGGTGTTTGTTCGTCTGAAGATTCCGATCGCATCGATGTGCCTATTGTGACTCCCGGGTATAGCGCCACCAGCAGGCGCCAATTTAAGTCTTAAGTTTATGTATAGATTAGGCAGAAACCAGAGCTGTTTATCAATTCAAAAAATGCTAAGAACAGACTTGCGTTCTTGTGGAGATCAGTCTTGACAGGCAACCTTGGAAGAACGAACTCATAAGATCGCGAAAACACAGAACGCACTCATGAGAATTGAAATGTGTGCGATCTTCCTATTGGTCACCTGACCTCCCCAGATTCAACATCGCAACGTTCATAACGTGACAAAACATACTATTATCTGCATTATTATATCAATTATTTTATTTTTTATTATGTCATTTTGTAATGGCAAATACGTAAATATTTCAGATACCTAGTGAAAAAATAATAATATAATTTAAAAGAAACTCAATTAAGATTAGTTGTTCTATGCCAATAAAACATACATTTAAATATCAAATTTGTGTTTTTTATACTTAAAATGTTTACAACCAGCGTCTTACTCTCGCACGCTCGACAGTGTTGTGCGTAGCACTTCCTTCCTCCGCCATTGTTTTGCCGCAATGACTTCTGGGGCGTAAAGCGATTTCAGCGTAAGTCTGCACTCGATGCATCCTCGATATCAAGAACACATCCGGGTATTTTCATGCGTCCTCTATACTTGCATTCTTAAGAATTGGATTAAAACTTCGACAGTTAATGATGACGTAGAGCCGAGAACACGAGGATGCAAGATCGCTGAAGAACGCATATTGAGAAACAGCCCAGGTCCGTGCTTATCTTAAAGAGACAGTAACCTCAATTAACCTACTTAAGTCTGTGTCATAAATGTTAATCAAACAACCCAAGACAAAGAGAAAATCACTTCTATAGCTCTACAAAATTATAATAATAATAATAATAATAATAATAATAATAATAATATGTAATTTATACAATAAAGAGAGTGTTATGATTTATTTGGTTTGATTTCTGTACCTAATGCCAACATTATACCTTACTTAATGTGCAAAATTGTCTGCTCTCTCTAATGTAGCATTCACACCAGCCGCAAAAGAGGCAGCAAATGCAAGTGATTTACATGTTAAGTCAATGCAAAGGTGCGACAAAAGTGACGTGATTACATTAAGCGAGCGGGCTCACAGAAGCCCCTCCAATGATGCGAATTTTCACGTGAATGAAGTCAGAAAACTCAAAATGTCAAGTGTCCAACCTCTACCGCGTCTTGTGTGAACACACAGTAAGGGGCAGTTTTATGGATATTATGTTATGTCAGTGCAAGATGTTTTTAAATTATGGAAGTTCAAACATGCATTTAGTCTGGGACTAGGATAAGCCCTGTCTGGGAAACCGCCCCTAAGTTTTCAATTTCAGGTCTAACTCATTCCAATTGTGTGATGAAAACGATGATGCCAGCATAATGAAATTATTATGCACCCAATGCATTTTCTTAAGATGTAAAAGATCGAACTATTTTATACCAAAAGATAAAGTGAGCAAAGCTTACTTCCACATTATGTGCAACAAAAATAATGATTTTTTTCTGACTGTGGTAATATGCAATCTGCTCTTCACACAGACACGCAATAGGATAAAATGGGAAGGTCCGCTGTATGACGCAGGGAGTCAAACTTGAAAAAGGAAGCTGACCGCACACACACACACACACACACACACACACACAGACCGGAAGAACAAAAGAAAACAAAGCATAAGAGCTGCTTCCTCTCTGTTTATATTATCATGTGGGACTGAAGTACGAATAGCTGTCAGTTCTGATAGAAACACCATTCACATTTGTAATTATGCATCCAGCAGATGCTTATATCAAAGGCGATTTACAATGTATTCAATCCAATCATGTATTTATCATTATGCAGGTTCCCTGGGTATCCAACACATGACCTTTGTTGTGTTGCTAATACAATCCACGACCAGCTCAGCTACAAGATTACACACACGTGGATGTTAGTCACTGTATTCTGATAGAGACCTCAAATCATCATCATCCGTTCATGCCTCTTATGGTTCCTACATTTAAGAAGCAAACAGATTCACTTCTCTATTCTTCATTTTCCCTGAATCTTCTTCTCACACTGTGGTATTTTTTCACACCAGACAGATCTGGATGCAACATCTTCACCCTCAAACGGATTTTACCCAAATGTCTGAATCTGTCACTTGAGGGGTGGAGGATTGGGTGAGGTGATAACCATGTGTATGTAAAAATTATGAAGATGCCCAAAACATGTAGCTAATTGTGTGAGCAAAAAAACTAAAGCAAAATAAGTATTATTGTATAAACTTATCTCAAAATGAACTAGGCGGCAAAAATGTTACAGAAATAGAAATGATTGTGAAAACAAGAGCATGTTAACATATGACCGCCCACATTTACAAATCAATGCATATTCATTATTTCTAGGGCTAAATATCTTTTGCATATCTTTTTCCTCACTGTTTAAAAAAAAAATACAGAGCTGCTGCACAACACGCAAGTTGGTTGGAAAGCTTACGTCTGACCTCACACTGTAAAAAACTGCCTTTGCTGCCTTAAATTTAACTAGAAATTAGTTGTTTTAACTTATAAAATGAAGTTGACATAGTAACACTATACTTTATAAGTTGTAGCAACTCATCTTGTCAAGATAAGCAGGTTAATAAAATTTGTAAATCTTAGTTGATTAACCAAAAACATTTTTTTACAGAGCAGTATACAGTTTTGGCAGAGCTTCTGCTGCAAAGAATGAGGGTCATTTCAGACCATACCGATATAGATGGTATTGTCTCATCCCAAATCCAGCTGAAAAAACAAACAAATATAATACCAAATCTCAATATATTACCGCCCAGCTCTAATTATTCCACTTATTGGTGGAAACATTGCTACTCAAGTGATGAACAAGGATGATGGTTAATCATTACAGAGGTCATTTACATGTAGAAGTCTGAAAGGTACCGTCACGAAAACAACTCATTAAAGGTGCCCCTTTTCGTGATCCCATTATTCAAACTTTAGTTAGTGTGTAATGTTGCTGCTAGAGCATAAATAATACCTGCAAAATTAAAAAGCTCAATGTTCAATGCCAAGCGATATATTTTCTTTAACAGAATTCGCTTTTCAAGGACTACAGCCTTCTACTTCCCGGTTATACGACAACATTATTCTGAGTTTTTGACTAACCTGCCAAAAAAGGGACGTACTGCGTTAGTAGAGTGTTTTTGTCGCCATGCCATTGAGATTTATTTTCATCCCGGAGTCAGATTGAGACGTCCGCTAAAGGCGGGCGTACACGGTGCGATTTTTGCTGTCGTAGAAGCTCGCATGCGATTTTTTTTCTCGGGACCAAATCGTTCATGCTCGTATGGTCGCGGCTCGCACCGTGTGAGAGGAATTACGAGCCGAGCCGAGCAGGTTACGAGCACCTTACGACCTCCCGATAATTTTTAAACATTTAAAAAGTTCGGGAGCTGTCGGTATAAATTCGTAGTGTTGGTGCGAGTGAACGAGACGATCTGGCAAAGCACTTGAAGTTGACCAATCAGAATGTACAAAACACAGAAGAAGAAAGACAAATGTGGCACTGCTACCTCAAATCTGGCTATATGTTTCGCGCACACACACACTCCGGTGACCGGACATCATGACAAATATGACAGGTCCTTTCAGTGACGACATCTTGATCAGCTTCTTTGCCTGAAAAACCTGTCATACGTGTTTTTGTGATGTCCGGTCACAGCTTTGGATGTGTGCGGAAACAGGAGAGAGTGTAGATTAAGCTATAAAACGAGGGTTACTTTTTGATATTAAAACTTTTTTGTTTTACTTTGTAATACTGTTGATTTTTCTTTACTTGTTAATATGTTTATCATTATTTACAATCTAAACATAAAATAAGCCAACTAAAATATGTAATAAATAAATATAAAAATTATTAGACTCCGTGCAGAGACCACTGGGTTAAACAGTACAGGATGGACAAAGAATGTCGCAATTTTGTGTAATCCAAGCTGTGCCAAAGTCGCTGTAGTACAGTTTATAAATGAATGGATATTAAAAGGGCTGGCGTGACAGAGAATAAAAAGCAACGGAATGTCCATGTTTAATAGGCTATAAGATATGCATTTATTGTTTTACACTTTTTACTCATATAATAAATCCAAAATAAATTGTCAATGAACAAGAGACTATATTAAACATGATGATCATACGCGGAGACGACGTTTTCCAGATTATTATGGAGCTTCTGCTTTAACAAGAGCTTAAACGTTTTTGTTCGGTGTTTTTACCCATATATATATTTTTTACATATTTTCGACCAAAGGAACACATGATATAGCCCAATGTACGTTGTTATGGTAGCCTAAGCTTGTTCTGAAATGATGAGAATATTTAAATTATTAAAAATGTAGGCTATCTCTGAAACTTTATTTAAATAATGATTAATTTGTTTTCATACTATATTTGTATTGCTATGTATTAATTTACATAGGCCTACTGAGAAAATGCCATATATTAACATGCAATGCCTTCTGTATGGCATTTATTTTGTACATTTACATGAGCACAAATGCTGCGTGCTCACTTTTACTTCAAGACCCCGCATTGACCGAGGGTCCGCGTACATTTGCACTAGACAATGCAAACAAGCCTAGACAATGTGCTTAATATTACATTAAATGATTTTCGTTTTACAAATTAATATTTGGCTGTAGATGTATTGTCGAAATAATTTAATCATAAAGGGAAAGACGTGTTACGTTATCTTACCTTGCGTTTTACCTCAATTGCTCCTCATTCTGCATTTACAAATAAATAAATATGCCCACTGAATTTGTTTTTAAACGTCATATTTATAAAAAAGCAACAATATATGTAACATTAATAATACCAATATAGATATTTACTTGGCACTACAATCATGATATATTAAGAAGATAAAACCGCATATGCGCTAGCAAGAAAAACCACTGCCAGAGAAATTCCTTCACCGCCACAGCACTAGACCTATATTGCAATTTCAGAATGCATAAACAGAAATACAAAAAAACAGAAACAGTTTTCTGCACAAAAGCCAATATCTTTGCCGTATTCTTCTTGTTTTATTTTTTGTACATTCTGCCACTCACAGGTGCGAAATTGCTTACGTCAGAATTCCTCAAGTCCTACAGTAAAATCTTGTCGTGTGTGACTGCGTACGAATTATTTTCGCATAAACTCAATTGTGTCGTGTGCGAGAGCTCACGACGTTCCGACCGTCAGAATTCGCACCGTGTACGCCCAGCTTAAGCTGCTGTCGATTCACGACACACTAAACAAGCTACACAATCAGAAGGAGGGCTTCATGGAACAAGGAAGACATCAGCCCGCTTTTAGTGCAGTTAAAATAGCGATATAGAGAACAGTAAATTGTGAGATAAACACTGCCTTTTTTCACACACGAACCATGAACACATGTTATATTGTGCTACATGCACCTTTAAAGTCTAAGAGGGCGTTTACATGACACTGTTTTCAAATAAAAACTAACATTCCTTTATGCACTTTGGCTATTTGCAATCGCGACAATGGCGTTCTGGTGGTATGAAAAAACTAGGTGTGTGAATTGTCACTAGCCTAAGAGTGGATTTTAATGTCAACGATTTGATGTTGCATCATAATTTTTTTATATTACTGCATAAACAAATCTGTCTAAGGGGATGTGCACACCAAAGCTTTTACGCCCACGGCCGGCGCATGTTTTCAATTGTTTTCAATGGAAGCTCTGCGTTTTTCAAATAAGCCAGCAGCTTGCGGTTTTCTTCCGCGCTGAAAACCGGCGCTCAGCAGTTTTTCTGCGCTCAGCACTGACCGTCGAGAGTTGAAAAATATTCAACTTTGGGTGAAAAGCTCTGTCAGTTCTCACAAGGCTGTTCAATCACAGTGAAGGAGGGGCGGGGCATTACCACAACAACCAACTGGCTCACAGCTAAAGTATTACAGCTACCAAAGCGCTCACCTGAAGAAAGCTGGTGCTCAGCTGAAAAAACAACTGGCATTCGCCGTTGTCCAGGCGTTTTCAACCGTGTTTAAAAGTTTTGGTATGCACAACCCCTAACTGTTGCGGCTCTCTTGTCTTTCTTGTCAAAGCCGCATTAAAACTCCAGCTTCTCTCTTCTACTTTCGTAAGGCACGCATCGCTTTGAGGCGCAATGTCGCATCTTTAATGTGTTGACTGAGCACTTTGTATCCTAAAGAACTTTGAACATCTGTCCAAAAACATAAAATGTGCTTAATTTACATAGTCTCCTGTACACTGCTTTTTAAAATATTAAATGATTTGTTTCATGCATCAATGCAGTAATCGTTCACATCAGCATTGTAATGCATTGCATTGTAAAAACAATTATATTCAACAGCCCTAGAAAACACAGACTTTTAAAATAGCTTTGAAAATGGTACCGTTATCAACTACAAAAGCATGAATTTGTGAAAACTAGACCTTGCATGCACAATACAGAGGTTTTTGATGTTACATGGATCCATGTAAACTGGATAATTTTGACAACATTGTCGTTTGTAGGTGAAATGTTTTAAAAAGGAAAACGTACATTTCCAGTACATTGTTGTTGTGTAAACCTACCCTAAAATTATAAAGAATTTGGAGACTAGTCAGGGTTTCCCGCAGAAAATGTGTTAGTTAAGGTGGTAGGTTTGGGCGGGTGGGTGGGCGGTTTCAGGTGGCGTGGCAATCAAAGGAGTGGGGCGTATGCGTCATGATGAAAATGAAAATATTTTTATTAAAAACACTCAAATAAAACTTAATTTTGAAGAAACTATATGTTTTTAACAGATACTTCTAACGGGAATAGCTGCGTGATGAAGTGAAACTAAAGGGTTAATAAACACAAACTGAAGCAGATGTTGTAGAACGTCTGGTGAACGATGATAGATAATGTGAAGATTGTAAAAACTGATTATTTTCCACTATTAATGACATTATCTAAAAGGAGTGTAACTACTGTAGCATGTAAATAATGCACATAAATAACGTGAGCAAGAGCGCTCAACAATTATATCAAATCAACAGGCACGTGAAACCTAGCTAGCAGTTTGCTCAAACAACAAAATCACCAGTTAACTTACTTTAAATTTAAATTTGCAAGAACTACAGACTTATACAATAACAGGCTTAAATAAACCCAAAACATAAGTCCACTTACAGTTCTCACGGACACGCGTTTTATCAACTAACTATCCTTCAGACATGACGGATCACGTCTTTTCTCCTTTTGGCAGTGTGGCGCGCGTGCTGGCTTGCGGTGTGAAGCGCGTCCGCGCTATTCTCCGAGATGCACTTGACAGCCTTTTTTGCAGCAATTTCTCTTTTTTTTGGACGACCTAGTTAAGGCGGTAAGGTTTCCCAGCTTAGGCGGGCCACCCGAACTGCAAAGTGCTGCGAGAAAACCCTGCTAGTAAATAACAGTATTATAACACTATTATAGGACTTCGGGGTAAACAAAATAAAAATAACTAAATGGGGGTTATCATGCACAATTGCATATGCATGCATATCCCAACTAACATACTATCATCCACTTTAACCTAAAACTTGGACCATATGTTACTTTTTGAAATATTAAAATTAAATCGACCATTTATTGCAAACCATTGCGGTATACATATCGCGGTACACGGTATTTTCCCTGTTTCGATACATTTCGCTATCCTAATTTCTATTTTAATAACTTTGGTTCAACTTTTAAATGTATATGTTATAAACCACCAAAGGCAGCCCACAGAGTCCCTTAGGGCTTTGTCGGAATCACATCCATTAATAGGGTTTAAGATTCCTGCCTCAGGACCAGGACACATAACAGTGAAGTGATCGTTGTTTGATGTGCTTGCATCGTACAGCTTATTCCGACAATGTTTAAAAAGAGTTGTTGCTTTAAAAACTGCTTTCATACATGAGGAATTAATGTGGGCCAAACCAATCTAACTGGCACGTTAATGGGTTATGGTGACCAGCAATATTTCCACTAAACTGTGGTGAACTTGTTTAATAGAAGGCAGTGAACAAAATTAAATAGAAGTACAAAATCATCATCATTTTCACATTTTATTTATTACAGTCAGATACACCACAAACTTTAAGCAACAAAGAGACACCATAGGAGAACGACCAAACGGAGAAAGAAACCTGTAAACGGCATATGGACGTGACTTTCCCTCTTCATGTCCCAGATGGTAGACTAAAGCACAAAGTCCTTACACTCAAAGTTAAAAACTCACTGAAGCGTGTGCCATCCGAGTAATACCTCTCCAAAACACAAGAATCTACAAATGAATTGCACAAACGAACCCTCGAGAGATTTGCGAACAGTATACATGCGGCTCAGATTCGAGACTGCTGGTGCGTAACACGGCTGTAAACAGGTGAACTCATAAGTCATGAAGCGTCCGGATGTCCATATGTCCGCTAACAAACCACAGAATCATTGTGGTCTTGGAGAGGCATGTGTTTGGACTAATACGCTGCCAATTACTATACTGACAGCTGCCCTTGTTATGGGTCAGGGGCGAAGCACGCGCTTACAGAATGTCAACATAAACCACACTTACATCATATCAAGCAAAATAAACTACTTAGAAACCTCAGCTGAGATCACAAAATGATGCAAAAATGTGTCAATAAAAGATAGATCACGCACAAACAAGTTAAACCATTTTTTATGTTTTTATCAGCCGACAGTTTTGTCGTTTACATAGTTAAGTTCATAGCTGTGTTTGTTGTGTTATGAGTGAGTGAGAGAGATGGAGAGAGATATAGAGGGATCGAGAGAGAGAGAGAGAGAGAGAGAGAGAGAGAGAGAGAGAGAGAGAGAGAGAGAGAGAGAGAGAGAGAGAGAGAGAGCACAGAACATCATTAGATACGCGTCACCTGGTCTTGTTAGCACAATCTGATCCGCCTGCTACCGAAAGCAAGAAGAACAAATGTCCAGAACACAAGCATGGAGAAAACAATCAGTGTATTATTGCAAACAGCCGGCTCGGAGAGATTTTGGAAATCAACACGGATCCACACACAAACTTGCATTAAAAAGACACAAAATGAATACCGCAAATACGCATAAAAAGTCTTTCTCTAAGCCTCAAAACATATTTAAGGCAGGCTTTTATAATAAAAAATACCAAAAACAGCAGATCTCAGATTTAAAACACAGCTGTGAAGTCTCTCAGCGTCTCTTTGAATATGTATCTGGGGCTGGGCTAAATATGTATTGAGTTTAACATTATTCAAATTCCGAGGAGAATACCGCAGTCATCCACCACGACTTTCCAAAGTGGATTTACATCCAGAATGTCATATTCCTTTCCAAGTTGAGCTGTAAAGACAGAGCGCTAATGGACTCTCCCTCTCATTTTTTCCTCATTGTGGATAAGTTCTCAAGCCACTGGCATGCTGCTGGGAGTAGCCGTAACATCTGCTTTAGTTTAAGGGAATCAATAAATGCCCCCTTTCCGATTCACATACAGCTGTAATATTCTACAGCTCTCTGGGGTGGGGAAATAATGTCACGGGCAATACAAAGAGCATCAGTTTTCGTCAAGAGCTCAAAACAAATCTCTGTAAATCAGGATCATCATGCAAAGACAAAAGTCAGGGCTGACATTTTAACCGGCTGTATTCAACCTTTCCTAGAAATGTCAGAGGAAATCAGTCTACGGCAAAAGTAAATAAAAATGCGCGGAAATCCACGAGCGTTAAAGTTGAACTCTGTGCCAGCGGCGTAGCAAGATGCCGAACTTGTGCATGCGGTTTTAAATTCCACACAAGCTGAGAAATTCGCATGTCTGGCTGTTTTGCCAAGTGTCGCGTGCCGCTTACAAATCAAGAGGGATTACAGTACATGGCTGAACAATGTCAGCTCTAGTATGCAAAAAAAAAAGAATGTAGGCAGTAGGCACTATTTTTTTATATTTGAAGTACTTAAATATCCTCATTCCACTGTTAGGGGACCTTTGGACAGACTGGCAATGGGTAAGTTAAATATAAAAAAAACATTTTCAGAAAACTTCCTGATAGATAGAGAGACAGGCGACATCTTATTAACTATATGAATTTGAATCAAAAGCCCAAATGCATTTGCTTGTTTCCTCTAGTAATAATTGCTTTGTAATTTATTGTTTTGGATCATCTAAAGTGGTTGAGTCTTTGCAGAAAGCTTTTGATATGGTTCAACATACACTATCGCAGCTTAAGCTGGTTCTCAATGCTGATAAGACCAAATTTATGCTGTTTAGTAATACCAAAAGGTTTTTCAAGCCCCTCCTTTTGTGTTCACTTTGACTGGAAATGTTAAAGAGGTGGTTAATTCTTATAAGTACCTTGGTATCTGGCTTGATTATGCTCTCACTTTTAAGCATCATATAGACAACCTTGTGAAGAAACTCAAACTTAAACTGTCCTTTTTCTTTCGACATAAATTTTGTTTTTCTTTTAAAGCAAAAAAAGCAGCTAGTTACTGCAACATTTTTATCTGTCTTAGATTATGGAGATCTGGTGTATAGGACCACTTCAGTACAATGTTTGCATAAGATTGACAATGTTTATCATGCGTCTCTGAGATTTATTACGAATTGTAAAAACTTGACCCATCATTGTGAATTGTATTCCAGAGTGGGATGGCCCTCGTTGTCTAACAGGAGATCAGGGCATTGGCATATTTTTATCTATAAATCCGAAATTTTCGTCATCAGGAGGGTCAGCGGTCGTCCGTGCGGACCGTCCACGTGCAGCCCAAAATTTGAGACCGCACGGAATTTGCCGGACGCGGAAAAAAGGTATACCCCGGCCTTTAAGGCCATGCTGTTGCATGGTCTGTTGCCATCCTACATCTGTAATTTAATCACATGGAGAAGTGCTGGTTCCTATTCATTGCTATCAAACGATCACTTGCTGCTCTTGGTTCCATTTGCCCGTACGGAACTGGAAAAAAGGGCTTTTGTTTACTCTGCTGCTTCTGCACTCTTTGCAAAAAGACTTGAAATTATCTGAACTTATTTTCTTAAATGTTTTTAAGGCCAGATTGAGAGAACCTGAAATGATCTGTATAAATTGTAAATGTTTTTAATTATTTGTAAGAACTTTTATAAATGTAATTGACTGTGTTTTTGCTGCCTCTTGGCCAGGACTCTCTTGAAAAATAGGTTTTTAACCTCAACGGGACTTTCCTGGTTAAATAAAGGTTAAATAAAATACAAAAAATTCATAATAATTGTAGGCCTATTTAATAGCAGGTACCTACATTTTGGAGCGTGCTCTCAGAAGAGCTTAATGTGTCTAAAATGTGTATTTCATTTCTGGTCCAAAACAGTGGCAATATGTTCAATAGCTTTTTTGTAATCAAAACTTTACAGATTGTGTCTATACACAAATTGAATTTAAAATCAATCATTCATTAACTTAGCAAACACTTACAGGGTTAAAAAATGTGACAACTAGCTGCAGTCTCGACTATAAAGGGCAAATTTACAGTGTACCTTTAAGGTATTAAAGGGGTCATTTCATAAGACTTTTTAAAGATGTAAAATAAATCGTTGGTTTCCCCAGAGTACATATGTGAAGTTTTAGCTCAAAATACCCCACAGATAATTTATTATAACATGTTAAAATTGCCACTTTGTAGGTGTGAGCAAAAACTGTGCAGTATTTAAATGCAAATGAGCTCATCTCTGCCCCAAATGGCAGTGCCGTGGTTGGATAGTGCAGATGGGGTCGTATTATCCCCTTCTGACATCACAAGGGGAGCCAAATTTCAAGGACATATGTTTTCCACATGCTTGCAGAGAAAGCTTTTCCAAACTAAGTCACTGGGTTGATCTTTTTAACATTTTCTAGATTTATACAATTTTGGAAACCCAATTATAGCACATAAACACAGAGAAAGATAGATTTTCATAACATGTCCCCTTTAAGGTACACTGTAAAAAAATCCTCTAGAAATTACAGTATTACTGGGTATTACTGGCAACTAGCTGCCTGTAACTTACTGTAGATTCTACCTTTATGTTATTTACTTGCAACAATTTGTTTAAAGTTAAATGAACATGAAAAATTTTCAGTCTTTATCTTCTACAGTAATGCTGCGTTTACACCAACCGCGGTAGAGTCGTGAAGGGCGAGTGATTTCAATGTTAAGTCAATGTGAAGACGCGTTGATGTGGGTCTTGAGGTCCCGCGGCGCAGATGAGGCGTTTGGCGAGGCGCAGAAGACACGTTTCCGCCTCATTCGCGCGTCTAGCTCGCGCGAAAGGCGCCACTCATTCAACCTGAAGGAACACTTGATATTGTCCGTAAGCAGTCACCCGGAGCTATACGACACAAGTTCTTATTTCTATAGAGACAGGAATAAAAAGGACCTCGCTTGGAAGAGTGTCAGTGAGGACATCGGGCAACCTGGTAAGTTGTAATACACATTTTACTTTTGAGTCAAGTGACGTTTATCGACCCGCGCCGTTTATTTTCGCCTTATAGTAAGGTTACCAAATACAAACCGGTAACTCTCTCGATAAATGTACAATCAACATCAGCCATCTTGCAAACAGACAACCGCATTGCACTTGCCCCTCCCACAAGAAGCGGATTTTGCCTCTGACACGCGTCAAATGCTTACTTTTTTCGCGCGTCTACTACAAACTGTTCAAGCGGCAAACTAGCCACGGTAGACGCGATTTTGACGCCTGAAACGCGGTTGGTGTAAACTCAACATAAGTTACAGGCAACCAGCTGCATAATTACAGCGATTTTTTTACAGTGCATTAAAATTGTACCCTGTACAAAAGTGTACCCAGTGATAGCTTTTGTATCTTTTTCTATCTGGTCAGGCTAAGCAGATAACATGTCAGAAGGCCCAATTAAGTCCTGTTTGAAGTCCAGCTAGCTGATTTATTCATGCTGGCCTGTGTACTGTACGAAGAGAATCGATGGAGTGGAGAAAATAAACATTGAAAAACTGCCGGCCCAGTTTCTGCCATGAAGTGGGTCAACAGTAGCCATTTACACCCTCTGTAATGAATGTAGACCTCGTTGAAAACAGTCAGAGAAGCTGCTTGCAAAAGGAAGTGTGAGGGTTTTAGTGCAGTGAAAATACAGAGCACTTACTGGTCAGATTATTCTGATCTCATATTTTTCCTGCTCAACATTCTTGGCAGAACCAATACAATCTCTGAAAGCACATTACACTAACCAGACAAGAGGCATTATGGGAATTAAATTCTATTAATAAGCACCCAAAACCACAGAATCAACACACCGACGACTGGGATTTGGTTTACAGCTTTCTATGAAAATTTGAGGTGTTAAGATGCTCTGCTGGGAGGACGGCCCAAGCATCGCAAAAATCCTCAAGGGCAATGGGCTCAAATGCCAAATGAACCCTCCATGTGAGGAGAGGCTGAAACCCAAAACTGACAGCCAGATGGGAAACTGTGGTTAGTGGTTTCTCTTAATCCTGTGGGATTTTCACAGGTAATGCATGGTAGGCTCTTTCACAGAGAGGCCATCCTGAGGAACGGATGAAACACAGCTGTTTCCTTTTCATATCACTAACTTGTGGTGAGCATTGTTAAGATGGAAAGATGATCATGAACCTGTGAACCTCAAACCTCAGGTGATTTCCAAATCCAAATTCACCAGTGTCAAAACAGCACTCCTTTATAAAACATTGATCAAATGTTTATAAATTTGATACATAGTAAATTAGATAAATTACTGTATCAATTAGGGGTGGCACGGTATATGAAAAAAACATCTGAACTGTTCGGTTCGCTTGTCTTGGTTCGGAGCATGTTTGTGTTGCACGGTTTGACGCATACGCAATGTAGCCTCGTGCCCGTATGTTATCTGAAGCCTTGTATACTTTCGTCTGGCTCCACAGCGCGAGCCTCCGTTTGGGAAGGTGTTTATACTCGACGCACAGGCTGGTACAATGTAATTAGCTTTCTAGACCGCTAACGTGGACGAGATATCGCAATGACACATTTTTGACCAGGCATTAGTGCTAGGTACCATTCGCTGTCCTAGGGGAGACCGAATTGCCAGGGAGGACCGAATTGCTCATGACACCGGCGTGATAAGACGTCATGCTCGGCTAGATTCACCTGGAACTCGTGCTTGTTGGGTTGCGCGAGTAAATGAAAATCAATGTCTTCTCTCTTGCTGTATCAAAATCTCACATAGCTTTCCTCAGAGATGGTCCCAATAATGTGGCTAAAGTCAAGTCAAATTCTGCTTGTGCATTATTACATGATATAACAATTTTGTTAATACTGCATCCTACATTGTGGATAATTAAGCTATATATCATATACTGAAGTAAATTTCTGGAGTGTTAACAATTAAAAGAAAAAACTACAAGGACCATACAAAACCAAAAACTGTGACCCTTAAACCGTGATATGAACCAAACTGTGGGCTTTGTGAACCGTGCCACCCCACTATCAATGTTTTTCTCCCATTGTAGTTTGTGACAGACCACATGTTTATCATGGTATTGACAAATAACACCAAATTTTATATTATCTATAAAATGCTTTATGGGTGGTTCACGTTTCATGTCTAAAACCGTGTGGAAAAATGTGACAACGCTGTTTTCTTCCTTCTTTCCAACGTGGTATTCTCAGGGTTCCCACACCTTAGTTAACTTTAAATTCAAGAACCTTTCAAGGACTTTCCAGGTCCAATAACCTCAAATTCAAGGACTAAATGTGGGGACACATTTCAAGTGAGAGCAAGGTTAATTTTAAGTAAAACTATCAAAGTTGGGAATACTTAAAAAGTGTGATGCAAAAATGGTGCATATATATTTTAAGTAAATCCAACACATTTTTTAGAGTGCAGACAGTGACGGTCCGGACCACGTCTTTCTCATTTCGGCCGTGTGGCGCGTGTCCCCGCTCACGGTGTGAAGCGCGTACGCGCTATTCTCCGAGGTGCACTTGACGGCCTTTTGTGCAGCAAAAAGTTTTTTTTTTGACGACCTAGTTAAGGAGGTAGGGGTTCAAGGCTTAGGCGGGCCGCCTGAACTAAAATGTGCTGCGGGAAACCCTGATAATAGTCAACGGTATAATTGGTAATATTCTGAAATAAGATCTTAATGGGTCTAAACTTGAAAACTTATTTCAACAATTGCTCTGATATATCAAAGAAAGCTCTTGCATATACATGTACAAAACGTTGTGCTGCATGTTTGCCAACAACACAAGCAGTGGACTCTGACCTAATATCAGTGCACATCAATTTAAACCCGTCATTTCTTCTACTCGCATTTAAATGAAAACGAAACGAAATTGCCCACAGACCACCCCCTCAGTAATCAGTTTGGAAGCGGTCGAAAGTGGACAAAAGAGATAACAGGTGTAAATGTGTCTCTCGACCACTTGTGATCTGATCGACCAAAACACATCTTAATACCAGGTATAAACAGCCCTATCATAACACTGCGAATATAGCAAAAAATATGTCAAAGAGTGCAGCATGGCTTACATGACGCTGTCACTTAATGGTCTCGCTTTATGGGGCTACGTGTTATTTCACAGAAAGCAAAATGCAACGTGGTTAGGCAGCAAGTGCTATTTGATGACGGCAAACATGTGACATGCAATGCGTCCCATTTACAAGCAAGTATTTATAGCATCTTTACTCATTACGCTAACCCACCTCAGCACCAACAACCACAAAAATCTAACAAGAGCCTGAGCCAGCAGTGAATGTGAAACAAACCAATCATTTAACTCTTCATAATGAAAAACGATATCCTTTGGGACCGCTACTCATGTTTTTCTGGGGATAGACATAGTGTACATTTAGGATGGCTAAAAGCGGCCTTTTGAAATGTAATTTGCAATATCGATTTGCGACTATAAAAGCTTTATCCTTCTTTAACAACTTTATCAAACCATGTGTTTGTACCGCCTTTATTATTTATAGATGCACTTGAGTAAACTAATTTAAAACAGCTGACTACAAACAAAGTGATGTTCAAGTTATTGAGCTTTCTATAAGCAGCCTATGAATGTTTTAAAACGACCACTGAATAAATCTATTCTGGTTTACTTCTCTATGTGAAGCTTTAACTGTGAGACAGCAAAAAACATTTCATTAAGCTTAAGGCTTTCAGATGTCATTATAAGAAAGCGGTCTCCATTTATTCATTTAGAGGGTCACAAGGGCTCGAATCAGCCATTCGGAAACACATTTGTTTTCGCCTCTGACTGGCACTTCATTTATATACCCTGAGAGAAGTCAAATAGGGACACCAGGTGGAGGATTGCCAGGGGGGTAAAAACTGTCCCAAAATCTGGGCCAGTGTGTTTTTTATTTATTTATTTTTTGCTGATCCAGGTTGCTCACCATCCACGCTGCTAAAGGAACAAACCAATGCTTCCAACAGCAGCACTCCAACACAGAAGCAAATCTGTGTCACGCAAACAATTTTGATAACATTTCTTCTCAAATTTACCAAAACAGGCTAAATTAAAGCTTTTGAAAGACCAAAAGAAAGTTGAGCATTAAACAAAGGACCAGAAGCAAAGGAAGAAATCCCTGAATGCTTGTTAACTGTGTCGGATGTCGTCGTGTGAATGTTAAGCAGACCCCATTCAATCAACCGTGAGGCGGAGATGTTGCCCCTCTGGATAAACTAACTTCAAATGATCAGTAGGAGAAGTGATTTATTATATCAGGACATAACAGAACAACTCGGCGATAAAGTAAAAGGCTTTGTCTTAAAGTGTATGTTGCAGGTTAACCACCACTGTCGATTAATGGGTACATAAATCACTCAAGATATGTGTATAATTTTTAAAATGTCTCAAAAATGGTCTTAAAGACCACTTTTTTACGTTTTTGGTATTAACGGTTTTTTTAACGCAATTCTGCGATGATGTCACGTTGGGGAGAAGTGGAGAAAGACTCAGCCAGAGCCATAGAGATAGATGAGACATTTATTGCTGTTTAATACTTACGTATATAATTTGGAAATCATATATACATCGTAGGAAATATATAATGTGTTATACTGCAAAGTTACCTTGCTAATTATTATTTATGATATATGTGGAGATAAATAAAACTTCGCAAATCTGCTGATTTGATCCATTCATGTCCTGACCACCAGGCTAGAGATTTTTAAACATCCTTAATCCACACTTACTAGTCTATCAAATAATATCTCAAATATATTGTTTTGTGAAATAAAAGGATGCTTTGTTATATTGTTTATGCGATTATAACGAATCACACGATCATTTTATACGCAGCAGCAGTCAGCAGCTGCAGCACACTCGGATCCGACCGCATACATACTGTAATAAACAGGCGTTCGGCGGCTTTTTACATCACGACAGGCTAAGCCATTTGAGGAGGAACCGCTCATTGATCACCGTATTTTTATAAATCCTGTACATGTTTGGATCTGCCGAACAGGTTGAGCACTTTTATATACTTTATTGAGCAGAGAGGCTGCCTGCACAGTTTGACCAGCGGGCTGCGGGAACCGGCGCACATCACGCCGCCAGACGGTGTTGCCAGGGCCGCCTTAACCTAATGTGAGGCCCCGGGGCTAAGAGGTTTTGTAGGCCCCCCTTCCCCTCGATTTATAGTCTCTTTTTTAATTGTAATATCTAGGTAATCTACACCACAAAATGCATTAGTTTCTTTCGAGACATACAACAGTGAGTTTTCCCTCTTTGAGCCAGAAAACACCATAATATTGTTATTAAGCATAAACACAAGACACTTTATTTAACAACCACACACAGCAACTTGTGGTGATAATAAAACCAAAAGTTTTTACACAATATATTGTAGTATTGTTTATAAGCTTTATGTTTATATAGTTTTTGGAATATAATTTGCAGAAAATTGCCACTCACTAACTAAATGCTCACCACAGTTTTAAAAATATAATAAGTTAAAGTTAGTTTTAAAGTGAAAATGCATTAATGATAACAAAAGATAAGTCTTTATAGACAGAATCTTGTTTTTTAATCAATTTATTTTGTAGGCTACTGAATTTATTTATGCATACATAAGCATGTAAAACGTCCAAGTATGAATATGCACAAGACAGACAGGGAACATACCTGTATATAAGATCTTTAGATAATGAGATTATAATGGTGCTATCAGGGGATGATCATTTGAGATGGTCTTGTCGCTCTTTACTTTAGACTTGCACCTTTACCGTTGCGTCTCTTTCTCGTCTTTCTACCAACAGATGTGTGTACTGTGAGCTGACGTCGCGTCAAACTACATCGCTCCAGCTGCGCACGCGTCACTGATATAAACGCGAGTAAACTTAAACTTTATAACAACTAACAGCATTATGTGCGGGAACTCCTTTCTTAATTTAGCGGCACAGTTATATTTAGCGTGCACGGTGGGAGAGACTTCTGCATGCCAGAGACTCAGCTGAACGCTCACAGAGAGCGAGCGCGCGCACGAAAGAGAGAGAGAGACCTGCACCTCACTAGTGCTCCTTATGAAATTTCAGAAATTACTCTTTCATTTGTTGGTGGATTATTTCCCGTTTCTCTGTCACACTCAGTCTAACGTGCAGGAATGTCAAGTTGACAACCCGCACTTAATTACATTACGCGGAATAAAAAATATGTTACGTCTGACATTTTATTTCAAGTTAAGTTACAACGGACCAATCAGCAGCCATGTAACGTGCAATTAGAGTGATTGACAGAAAACCCGACAAGTTACAAAACAATATGACATTTTCAGCTCGTCATGAACGCAAACTTGGGAGGCCCTTGAACTTGGGAGGCCCCTGGGCTTCAGCCCAGGTAAGCCCGTGCATTAAGGCGGCCTTGGGTGTTGCTAATATAACTCGAAATGTATAACTATTATCAGATCGGCCCGGGAAAGTCCCGACTCTCTCGATTGCCATTCCGCTACTGGCTGTAAGAAAGTGAGTGCGTTTGGGTCGCTGGTCCCCGCGAACAGACGTGACGTGCTTCACTCACCTTCCAGGATTAGAGACATGCTGCCAAAACCGTTTGTGCTGAAGATCGCATAAAGTTACACCCATTTCAGGCAGGATCATGGACCCCCTCAAGCCAGCATGCACGAGTATGTTAATTGTTTGTTTACTTTCTACACGAAGATATGCTAACCTTATGCTATCTGGCTGTCTGCCTATCTCTCTATACTAGCCTATCCATCTGTCTGTCTGTCTATCTATCTGTCTATCTATCTTATCTATCTATCTATCTATCTATGTATCTATGTATCTATCTATCTATGTATGTATGTATGTATTTATCTATTATCTGCGCTATCAGAACTGTACTTTACTCGTCTTTCTATAGTCATTCTCAATGCTCTCAAAGCGGCTTTGGTCAATTCTCTCCCCAGCGTGACGTCATACAGTGCGTTGTGAGGGAAAGGAGAATCATTGCAAATTGCTGTACTTTTTCATACTTTTTCGGGTTTTGTGATACCCAACAACATAAAATACAATGGATAACAGTTTAAATGTTTATTATCAACAAGCAAATTGCACAAATTCGTTGAAAAATTTTACCTGCAAAACGCCCTTTAAACATCACAAACAATATTAAAAAACAGGAACCCCATAAGGCAACAGAAGTTTAGAGAAATGGGACACTTTACTGGTAATGGTTGGGAGCACTCAATAAATCAAAATCAATGTCATTAGCGTTTTATAAAAATGAGAAATTTTGAGACAAACATATTTATTCTTTCCTATATGATAAATGGAAAACCACAAGATCCTAAAGCCAATTAGGCTTGTTTGCATCTGCTATCATTAAAAAAACTGTCTGAAAATAAAGTATTGCATGTATTATGGTGAAAACTAATTTATCTTACATAATCAATCTTCGATCTTAAAATTTATATTTTTCGATATAAAATTAAATCAATAAAAGTTGACGATAGTCGAAAAAGCAAGGTCATGAACATGTTTGCAAAACAAATACAGCAAAAGAAAAAAAATTATGCAAGCAAGCAGGAGTTAAACTAGCCATGATCATGCTTAGGTTAAACAGCTTTATTTTTTATATAATTTTTTTTCCATTTAATTTTTTTTTTTAAACTACCTCAGTGATTGTCACTATTGCACATTTTGGCACAAAAAAATGAAAGACTTTTGCCATCATAAGCTTGATTTTATGTTTTAGTAATGAACCGTCCAATTTACACCCCTACTTACTTGCGACTGTTACCAGAGTGTGCATGTGAGGCGGAGTTATACACAGTGTCTATTATGCTGCGTTTACACCAGCCGCGATAGAGGCGCCAAGCGCGAGTGATTTCAATGTTAAGTCAATGTCTTGCGGCGCGAATGAGGCGTTTGGTGCAGCGCGGTAGATGCAATTCCGCCTCATTTGCGCGTCTAGTTCACGCGAATGTCGCGAATTGAGCGTCTGGCACGGTACGCACGAATGGTGCTTTTTTTGCATTTTGCGTTTCACGCGAATTTGCGGCTGACGTCCGAGTTGAAAAATTGGACTTTGCCGGATTTTCTCGCTGCGTTAACCAATCAGGAGCCTGCTTGATTGCTTGATATTGTCCGTAAGCAGTCACCCGGAGTTATACAACCCAAGTTCTTCTTTCTATAGAGACAGGAATAAAAAGGACCTCGGTTGGCAATCTGGTAAGTTGTAAATACACATTTCACTTTTGAGTCACATGTCACATGATGTTTATCGACCCGCGCCGTTTATTTTCCCCTTATAGTAAGGTGACCAAATACAAACTGGTAACTCTCTCGATAAATGCACAGTCAACATCAGTTATCTTGCCAACAGACAACCGCATAGCACTTGCCCCTCCCACAAGAAGCAGATTTTGCCTCTGACGCACGTCAAATGCTTGCTTTCCACGCGTCTACTTCGCTCTAGACGCGCAAATGCATTCAAACTGTTCAAGCAGCAAACTAGGCGCGGTAGACGCCTCAAACGTGGTTGGTGTAAACACAGCATTAGTCATTTTATTTCATTACGAGAGTTTAAATTGATCATTTTATCAAAACACCAACTACATTGACTCATTTTACAATCCCACTAGCATGTTATTGAGACAAAAAATATTTTTATTCACGTGAGGAAGCTGGCGTTTTAGTCTCGAATCAGTCAATTTGATTTGCGTTTAGACTGCAAGAAGACATGCTAGCAATCAGAAGTTTAGGCCCAACACCATTTCTCTGTCTTACCCCTTACCCCTACCCCTTAGTTCTGCACATTCACGTGAACGTGCAAAACTAGGGGGTAGGGGTAAGACTGAGAAATGGGATTGGGCCTTAATCCACCCCTGTTTTCACTCGTAAGTTTTGCTGAGAAAGAGTTTTGTAATCACCCAGAATATCTGAGAGGAAATACAACCCTAGTCCTGGCCTCGCTGGTGGATAAATATGATCTATAGATATAACCCATCAACTCATTGTGAAAGTCTGGTAGCAGGTCATAGCAAAATGTATTAAAGAGGCGAATGCGGTTGCCTTGACAGCGGCAGTCAGGCGATGCTACGAATGCTGTATCGCACCCCTGACAGCTTAGATAACAGCTAACGGGCTCTCAGGTCTGCTAGCACTTCTCAGTAATCCCGGCGGACATCACAGAGAAAACGTGTCGAGACGCGAGCAAGCGACTGGAACAACAGATAAAAAAAACTTTCAGTCCATGTACTCCATTTCAACTATAAAAAGAAAGATCAAAGGAAGGAATAGTTTTAGATTTGGATATCCCCACCTTATGCTACTCTTTATTTCTGTCTTACATAACACTTTTGAAGAATTGCTTGAAGTGACTAGCTCCGAACTGGTTTACGAAATGACCAAAACATAGCTTTCTCGGTTTTGTGTAGTAATTTTGTGCACAAATTTCAACTCGCCTTTACTTAAAGATGACTACACTGATGTCAAACTGCACTGTTTCTTGCACCATTCGTCATTTTGGATGCAAACGCTGCCTATAGTAATAACACAGAAACAAATGAAATCATAACCTTATGTCGTTCCAAACCTGTAAGTAAATGATGACATAATTTAAATATTAGGGTGAACTGTTGCTTTTAGATTGCTCACTACACTTTATTATCCATCACAACACAACAAACACCACAAAAACACAACATGCACACATATCATTTGGATAATGGTAAAGTCTGAAGCGCTGTTTTTGCTTGACTGAAATTACAAGGTACTAACACTGCAGCACCTCTGTAGTCATGTTTACATCACATCACCTCTTGTTTAAGGGGAAAGTTCAAAGAAATCAGAAATCAGTTTAAAAGAAAATCACCTGAGGGATACAGAAAACACCATAGATCTTCCATGAGAAAAATGTTTGTTTATAAACCGCTTCAATGAACGCACGTGCGGTGACGCAATGAAGCGATTGGTCTGAACATTTCTTCCGGTTTCTGTGTTTAAAGGTCTGACTAGTTGCTGAAACTGAACTCTTGAACAAATACCTCATCAAAAATAACAAATGTTTTGGTTTCCTAGGTAATCAATGTGTTGTTTATTTTGCTTGTTATATTAAGAACTATTTTAAAAGGACTTTGTTGTTATTTATTCTTAGCGGAGTTTATCGGAAGTTACGTGTTGACCACGGAAGCCGCTTGTTTATGTTATTACTGCTGAAACCGTCGATATGAAAAACCGATAACCCAGTTACTGATATAATGGTTACTCATTTGTGTAGAATTGTCCACCAAAATAAGGAACGCCTACTAACGACTACACTTCTCACTGAAAGAAACTGGCGACACACAAGCTGTGTCCCATTTTGAAGGCTGCAACCTATGAAGGCATTAGGGCTGCACGATAAATTGCATGCGATAGTCATGAGCATCTCGTCAGTAACCTTGATTAGTATTAAATTGCATCACCTGCTTTCAGATGGAGCGGTATTTACTAAACAAAGCCATAGTTCCCTGACAAAGCTAGGCCATATCGCATATATATTGCAGGCGATACGTCTCCAATAATTCAAGCGAAACTGCCCTTATCAGGTTTTTACAATCAGAAATCCTGCTGTGCTGGGGGAACCTGGAGGACAAAAGTGTTACTGTGGGTTTACACCAGCAGCGTTTGAGGCGTCAAAATCGCGTCTACCACGCCTAGTTTGCCGCTTGAACAGTTTGAGTGTACTCGCTTCATTCGTGCGTGAAAACCGCACATGAAATTCTAGTCGAGACATTCACGTGGAAATTTGCATCATGGGAGGGGCTTCTGTGACTCTACTCACTTCCTGTAGTCATGACACTACTAGAGCAAGCTCCTGATTGGTTAACGTGGCACGTTTTTCCGACAAAGTTCAAATGTTTCAACTCGCGCATTTGCCGCGACAACGCTCAATTCGCGCCATTCACGCGCACTAGATGAGTCTACTGTGCCGCCCTAAACGCCTCATTCGCGCCGCGAGACCTCCAGATGCACGTCAACGCGTATTCGCATTGACTTAACATTGAAATCACTCGCACTTGACGCCTCTACTGCGGCTGGTGTAAATGCAGCATTACACACACACGCTGTAGATTGTCACATTAAACGAAACGATACCCTATCAGAAAGCGAGCTGATAGAAAAACTACATGGCGCAGCAGGCACAGTCCAAAGTGAGATGGACATCAGGGGGGTAAAAAAGCAGTCCATTATATTAATGCCATTTCTTTATGCCCGTTGTTCACCATGTTTGTGTGAAGTCAGGTTTGGCTGCGAGAAACATTGCAAGATCTCTGTGAGATTTCCTGTGTTCTCAGCTGTACTCGCATTGTTTGTGAAGTTAATCTGATGGTGCGTTGTGTGCCAACATGACCACATAGCAGCACTCCACACACTATAGGAAGGAAGAAATGTGTTAAATCTTCAATTTTTTTCATCATGTCTGTGGTCTCTGATAAGATTTAAAAATCTTTTGGTGTGGCCCTAGCTTTAGTGTCCGAATTCATTCTCTCATATTCATTTACTGATTGAAGTGGACTATATTGGCAAACTAATGTAGGGCATAACACAACAATGCCACTTTGGATTTAAAACAAGGTCTGGGACTAAAGGTGGAGTTTAAAACATTATCAGACTAAATTCACAGGAAAGACTACAAAAGCCATGCGATCAAACAGTGTATATATCCTTTAAAATAACGTTCTTCATCATTTTTGCTTAGAATTGGTTTCGCAGATCTTAAAGGGTGTTGAAATGCAATCATAGTTTCTCAATTCAACTTACGTTTATTAAAGAACCAGAACAGGATGTTATCTTATGTGCAAGCTCTTTAACCTCAATATTGCCTTAACGTGTTTACTTAAAATAGTTTTATTTGCCAAATGTCACACAGCAAGACACGTCACTGCTTGAAATTTCAAGTCAACTAACCAAATATAGCATATCTGGGCTGGTTTCAAAACACCGGTCCATTTATTGAAGCAGCCGAATGTGGCATTTAAAAACAGCTAGATGGGATGAGTTAGAACAGTAGTCATGTTTTTTTAAAAGGTAGAGATTTTAACATAACACACCATTGCAAAAAACAACACTTTTTTACCACGTAATGTGTCTAATAGGACTGCGCGGTATGGAAGTAAGACATTTGCGATAACTTGCCAAATTATGTGATATACAGTATGCAATACAGGGTTTCCCGCAGCACATTTCAGTTAAGGCGGCCCACCTACCGCCTTAACTAGGTTGTCCAAAAAATAAAAAATAAAAATCGGTGCACAAAAGGCCGTCAAGTGCATCTCGGAGAATAGCGCGTATGCGCATCACACTACGAGTGGGGATGCGTGCCAAACGATCGAAATGAGAAAGACGTGGTCCGGTCCGTCACTGTCTGGAGGATAACTAGCCAGTTGATAAAACATCTCGGAGAATAGCCCGAACGCACGTCACACCGCGAGCGTCCACGCCCGCCACACAGCCAAAATGAGATGGTCTGTCATGTCTGGAGGATAGCCAGTTGATAAAACGTGTGTCCGTGAGAACTGTAAGTGGACTTATGTTTTGGGTTTATTTAAGCCTGTTATTGTATTAGTCTATTGTTCTTGCAAATTTAAAGTAAGTTAGCTGGTGATTTTGCTGTTTGAGCAACACTCAATGTATAGACCACCAAAAACTATTAATCAAAATAAATTTGTCAACATTACTAATCGAATAGTCCGCTTCTGAGCAACAATTGACTGTCATGATCATCTCTAAATGACAGTCGAGGAAATATGAATAAATAGCGATAGTGACCACAGCCAAATGCCTACATTTGTCCTCTCTCTTCTTCTGATAAGAACCTAAGGGAGTCGTGGTGGGCGTCATACAGCCGTTTCAGTAGCGCTGTCTCAACCTGACACCACCAGTCCTCCTGCTTGCCAAAGCAACGATAGCATCCTTCTGTTTCATCTCTATCTCTCCCTAACGCACAATCCTTATTCACACAGAAGGCTTTTCCTCTGCATTACTGAGCACACTTAATAACATCCACAGTCAGGGTTCAGTGTGTATTAATAATCTCCCCGTTTGCTTGCACCCTGAACGCCGGGTCAAAGGTCAGGAGGATTATGAGGTCGGGGGAGTGTGCCTGGTTTAGGATCAATAACAGGATTTCAGGAAAGTGGCAAGCTTCGATTTCAAAGGGTCGGGGATTTTTAGCTTTCAGAAGTTAGGAATGTGGGCTTTACGAGTAGGTCTATCTCAGTTTGCCTTTCTGACTTTTTCATGCATGCATTTGTAACTGCTAGTCTCCAATTGTGATTCATCAATGCAATCTCATTGGTTCTTCAAAGTGTGATGAAATATCAACTTTAGCAGACTGTATGAAAACATGGACATTGTGTCTGTGACGTCACCCATAGGTTTCTGAAGAGCATTTATGAAGCTCAAAGTTGGCAGAGCCTGCCTTCACCATCTTGGCAGCGCGTCACTCACAGGTAACCGAAAGTAGGCAAAGAGACGGAATCTGGGTGCCACCACGCCTGCTTAGCTTGACGGTTATGACAACCGTGACAATTCACCTGTCACTCATGTGGCCATGCCCTTAATTATGCAGCAATGTAATGCTTAATATATAATTCAAACTAATAAGTTACAGTTGTCATGAAGGGCCAAATTAGGCCCTATATAGATTAAAAACACTTTTGGTACCAGCCTGTAAACACATTTATTTCTGTTGTAAATTTGGGCATTTTAACATGGGCAGGTTTATGGGATTAACTACCTTTTGAAGCCAGTCTCCTTCGGCCAGTCGATGAATTGTAGTTTAAATCACTTCTGTGTTGTCTTCACGAGAGAGACCAGAAGGTTGAAAAAGAAATGTGTTCCTGTAGCTTACTATAATACGATACTACGCTTTAGCAACGGTCAAATCATCCCAGGAGCAGAGAGCTCATAGGTGACAGACATACAAAATAAGGGGCAGTGTGGATCCCCAAGACCAAAATTGAGAACCGCCGTTCCAAGCGACTGCATCTGCTCTTCTCAGTGGGCGTGGCTTACGAATGAAGAGGCAATTACATGCGCCGAGGTGTTGTAATACCCCGCCCCCTCTGGACCCCCGGCTCCAGTCATTACAGAATATTTTCAGTAATGAAGAAATGGCTCAGTGCCCATCCACAACAACCTGCTAATCCCACAGGGCATCACACAGGGTGGCCATTTACACTTCCACACAGTGTTAACCCCCTTCGCCTGCTACGCTCTCCCAAAGGGATCGAAGGCTATAGAAAACAAGAGCAGAAGGACAGCCAGCCTCAGGCTTAATGCATACACACACAGTCATAAAAACACACACCACAACATCCCGGTCAAAGCTCTTCTGGGCTCACTGAGCATTCAAGGGCACTTTAGGCAACATCCCACCGATGGCTCCGTTCCAAATCATTCAGTCTGCCCTGTGCATGCTGGTTAGTCATACTAGTCTCTCATTACTGTAATGCAATAAAAATCTCATTCTGATTACTGTAATGCAGCATTGAGTAGTGTCTGAAAGCCATTTTAACATAACTGAGACAAAACTAAATATTTTTTTGTGATTCAAAATAAAACACTATGCATGCTAGACAGCCAAAAGCATCACCGCCTCTTAAAACAAGGAAGTGTGTTTTTTTAGCCCAAATGGGGTGGGCACAATTTTCTTGGATTTCCAAAAATTGTTAAACTGAAGGAGTCACAAAAAATAGCTCCAGACACTAAAAGCGTTCTGTAAGTTAGTCATATTCCACCCTCGATCTATTTCAAGCTTCTAAATAATCACATTTGTCTTGCGAAATGAAGACGGCAAAGGAAGAAATGCAAAAATAAGGGTATTTCCACCCATGCAGCGTCTACACAATTTCCACAAATGCCACGGCTGTCAGAAACACTATTTTGGCTAAAAACTATCACCTTTTCTTCCTGGTTCCTGTTTGGCAGGATAAACAAAAGAAAAAACCTTGAAAGTCAATAGGCTATTAAGACACAATTTTCACACCTTGTCTTGATTTAATTAGCCTCATTAATCCAATCGGGGGACAAACGGTGTCTTATAGCAGCGACTGCGAGGGTTCATTCATATTTCATAAGTGGAGTTCTTCACTGCACTTACCAGACTCCAATTAAACACTAAAATAAGGATTTTGTTTCTGGCAAAAGTTCAAGCGCTGAAATATATGAAACCTTTAAATATAAAACCTCTACAAATCATGTGCAAAATCCCAAAGCGAGCCCCACTTAAAAGTAAAGGATGCATCGAAATGACAAAATCCTCAGAGGAATCACCATAACTCATGCAAAATCCAGCTCACTTGGTTTAACAAGCAAGTTGCTCATAGATATTGGACCCACTGCTTATAATCCCTGAACTTTGATTGTATTTCCTATGATAAACCAAAAAAAATCAGCAGGACTACAGTGCTTAACTTCTATCCTGATATCCAACCTCAATGAGAATACAAACCAGCCTCAATAGCCTCTTTCACACAGTAATTCTGGTTAATTACCATGAATTTACAAGAATGAATTTACCAGTAAATATAAAAATGTGCTGTTCACACATGCAGTGACGTTCCGTCTTTTTACCAGTAAGACATCATTCACACATCAGTATCAAAATACCGGTAAACTCGGAGAGAAAGCGGAAGTTACCTGTGGCGCGCGGCCGGCGAGCTCCCTCCGTGTTGTATTTGTAAACGGCGGGTTATGAATATCCACGGTCCGTATTTTGTTGTTTTCACATCTGTGGCAAACGGTCGCGAAGTTGCTCGTGACCAAACAACATTGCGTTAGGCGGCGTCAAACGGAACCTGCGCGTTTGCACATTAGGCTTCACAGATGGTGTGCTAAGGACGGCGGCCATTTGGCAATTAGATGGTAAGCTGTTTTAAACAGCTTTGGTGAAGAAATGTGGATGTTAACTTCAGGTGTGCTCGACTTTTAAGCAACATGTGTGTGGAAACGTCCGTAAACAGTCTGGGGGAAACCGCGTCACCTGTATAAAAAACTTTCTGATTGGCCCGATCTGTCAGCGCGGTCTGACGTCGTCCGTTCTAAATGCCGGTAATGCTATATTTTTCGTTCACACACAGCGCTTACCGGTAAATTATCGTTAATCTTACAACCTGTCTTACTGGTAAATTGGGAGCACTGATTTACCGGAAAGGTTCTGTTCACACATGACATGTTAACTGCAATTTACCAGTAAATTACCAGTAAAGACTGTATGTGTGAAAGGGACTAATGAGAATACAAACCAACCTCAATGAGAATACAAACCAACCTCAATGAGAATACAAACCAGCCTCAATGAGAATACAAACCAGCCTCAATGAGAATACAAACCAACCTCAATGAGAATACAAACCAGAATACAAACCAATAGGGGTGCACCGATAAATGCCGATATACACTAATAATACATGGCCAATAATTATTCTGAATCGCACAGCCAATATTATTCACAGCTACACTGAAAAAAAGATTCATTGAATTTAATCAATTTTTTTAAGGTAAGTGGTTGCAATCAATTTAATCTACATTTAAACATAAGTTTTATATTTTATTTTACTTTTCTAATATTTTTGTTTAAATGTAGCTTAAATAAATTGATTGCAACCACTTACCCTAAAAAATTGATTAAATTCAATAAATAATTTTTTCAGTGTATTTCATGTACTACGGCTTTTGATTAAGTCCTTATCGATCTGAAATCACTGTTAGTTTGAGTCGTTTATAACATGCATTTGAAAAAGCAAGACTCGTCAAACATAATCATTATACATATTCTTTATTATCATAAAAATAACTGAAAAGGTATGAAGAACAGCAATAAAAATATATCCGTAAGCCATTTTCTAGAGCTGCGTGTCATAGCTGCGTGTGTATGGATCTTCGTCTGCAGCGCATATTGAGTTTCTGCACAAGAGCGCCCTCTGGCTTTTGGATGTAGCGGAATTTCACCATAATTCATTAAAAAGCATAGCAAGAATCACCGGCCGATATATCGGTGCACCCCTACAAACCAATCTTAATGAGAATACAAACCAGAATACAAACCAACCTTAATGAAAATGCAAAACCAACGTCGATGAGAATACAAACCAGAACACGGATACACCATCGAAGACCAAACCAAGACAAAGTTTCCAGTTTAAGTGGTCACCACATAACTACCGTAATATCTTCACTGCACAAATCTCAAATATACAATGAAACCCTTATCTGACATAACATTATCTAACGTTTACCTTGCATGAAAACAAAATCAAATCTAATAGGGAAGCTAATTAGAGCTGCTTCTGTCACTGACACACATCAACCAGGGTTTGAAAGACAGATGATGTCATACAGTTCACCTGACCATATCTACACACAAACATCTAAAATAAAACAGTTCATTAAACTAGTAGATAATGTAGAAATTAATTTTTCGGGAACATTAGACAGGCTTTAAAGACAGATGGAGAGAATATGTAAAATATATAAAAATATACTTTCAAACATGCTTTGGTGTGTATTAATATATAAACAATATTTGAAGCGTTTGGATCCAAAACGAGATAACTCCGTTTTTTAAATATTTTGTCAAAACATGTTTATTATTATTCTGTTTTTAATGATGCTACTCACCTGTATCATTTTAGTTATGAAGGCGTAAAATAAAACAAACTGTAGTTTGATTGATATTAATTTAAATGCACAATAAAAAACAGATTTTTGAAAAAATATGAAACGGAGTTATCTCGATTTGGAACCAAACTCTTCATTTATTCAACAGCCCTATCTCATGGGTCTTCTAGATTTTAAGCATCTATACTTCTTCACTGCTTTGATTTTAACCTGCTAAAACCATACAGGAGTCTAAAATAAAAGAGAGACTGTTTGAATAATAAATCCTGTTAAATCTATTAGAGGAAAAAACACGCTTCTGTTTTAGCGATCATTTAGGATGTGAGCTTCATTTCCACACTGTGCAACCACCACAAAAGAGACACAAAACAACTGCTCGCTCGCACAAAGTCCTCCTAAACACTTTTGTATCCGGACAATATATTTGTAAACAGAATGAAATGTAAAGTCAACAAAGGAAGCAGAGTTAAACATAAGCACGAGCGGTGTGTGTGAAGGCAATAGCGGTCTCTGTATCACTCAATTGTAACGCACTGAGTGTCGTACTGAAATCAGACTTAAATCAAACTTACCCACTCCGTATTTCTCGTGTTCAGTAGGTATCCACATATTCATGTTTGCGTTAAAAAGAGCGTTAAAAGCTGCGTTAAAGCATACATTATCTCGCGCTTCACATCATCATCCCGCACACACTCATTGTTCAGATGGCTCGAGCGAACTGAGCAGCACGACATGAGAACGCGCGCTCACACGCACCCACAAACAGGCGCACACACAAACCAGTGCGCGGCCACTGTAAGACGCAAAGCATGACGGGAAATGAAGTCTTACGATTTATTTATTTGATCGTTGGTGATTTGCGAAAATACTGTAGTATGCTTTAGTGTTCACTACACTATACTGTAGTAAATTCATAAATAGTGAGCCATATACTAGTAGATATTAGTACAATATCTTCAACTACTCTTTTTGAGGGATTATTATTATTATTATTATTATTATTATTATTATTATTATTATTAGTGATGGGCATAGATTAATCTTTGCATAATATATGAGTTTGTGCTGTGTGTAATTATTATCTATATAAAAATATACACATTCATGTATGTATTTAAGACACATTTACATGTGTATATATATTTATTTATATTTTTATATATAAATAAAAAAGATAAATAAAACCTTTCTTAAATGTGTGTTTAAATATACATAATATTTACACATAGCACAAACTCTTTTATGCAAAACATTACTTTTATTTTGTATGAGATTCATTTAGATTAATCTATGCCCAGCACTAATTATTATTATTATTATAAAGGTTGTTTTTGTTACTTTTTGTTATAGGTCATATATTAAAAAACATGCATTTAAAAAAAGATGCACACTTCTTGTATCCAGTATTTTGCCTTTTAATTACTGAAAACTTTTTTTTTATATTTTAAAAACAATTGCAGTTTAACATTGCAAGAGTCAAATGCTAATAATTCAACTATGAACATTGGTCAAAAATTAATTAATCAATGCATATATTTTGTATAGCACTGTAATGCAGAGCTCTTCTTCTTGGTTTATCTGTTCAACCTTCATGAATTGATACATTTCATTTCAATTGTTACAATTGTAACCACGCTGATACACTTTACTGTATGAATAAATAAAATAAAAAGATTAAATTAAATTAGATATTTTTTATTGCTATTTAGTTGCTTTTTTAAAATGTTTTGTGGCGCTATAAAGATACAAAGTTTTATTATTTCCAAGTTTTTTGTTTGAATTCAAGAGTTGAATGAACAGTCTTTACATGCAGACATGAATACAGATACCAAAAACTGCTTGATTCCTGTTTTATCATTATCAGTATGCCCGTTTTATTATAGTTCTTACAACACAGAATTTACAAAAAAAAGTGTTTTCTGCATATTAAATATGTATTGAGAGCTTGTTCATTTGTTCCAGGTCTAGCTGTGTGTTCTGGTAAATGAGCACTGATTCATGTTCAGATCTTATCTGAGTGTCAATCTAATAATCTGCACTAAACTCATGTTGCACCGTGACAGATTGTTTGTATATGCAAAATGATTGCTGAATACCAAAAAAGATTCAGACTTTATTTTTGAGAGCAAAATTCAGTCCTGCTTGTACAAATGGAAAACAAATAGCATCTCTATAGCAGCATGTAGGGTATCTATCACCATCTAACAGCTGTTAGGAGAGATATGGATGTTCACTGATGGACACCAGATCGGGTTTGGTATTCTCATTTCCAAAATTATTACTAGAGTTTGTTCCTGTTGCATCTGTACCTTTTTGTCAATTAGTATCACGCTAAGATCAATTGTGGACCCAGAGAAACATGTAAGGGCTTTGATGTTTATTTTATTGGATTGTAACACTAAGTCAAAGCAAGGTGCACTTTTTATAAATTGCATTGTGAGTACTTCCTACTGGTCCCAAGATTATTTCAGTAGAAGCTCACACAGACAGGTGTCACACAGATGTCATTTTTGGACTATGGATTTATGATTATGGTGACTGACAACCATAATCTCTCTTAAAAAAGTATATGTTTTACTATATTTGAAACCTCAACAAATGAGTGTAGTTATCTTTAAAGTTTATGACACTTGTTTTATTTTTATGTTTGCAATAACATTCCTACACAAGCATAGAATAGTGGCCATATATGGACCCTAGAAACAGTTTAAGTAGTTGAAAGATGAAAAGGAGATTATCGCACTTTCTAATGGACACATTACATTCATGCCAAACATATGTTTCCTCCATGCAGCATTCTTTAAAGATCCCCTTAAATCTGACATTTACTCTCCATACATTATGGTGTAAAATGCTGGAATGCAGTCATGTCGGATTTGTTGTCTTTTTTATATAATTTCTATAAATTATATAAATGTATATAATTTATCATAAAAAACATTCATTGCACAAATGCACACTTTTATACAGGCAGTATCGGTGTCTACATCAGATCAGTTTTGTAAAATATCCTATGGTCCTCTGTTAAGATCACCTCAAAAAGATCTGGATAATCTGGAGTCTTGAAGATGCAGGATGTGATTCCTGTATCTCCAGATTGTCAGAGACACAACACATAAGGCCAAGAAGTTGTCTGAGGAGGAAGAGAGACACAAATTTAGTGGCTATCTTTGTTCTTTACTTCTTTCATGCGTGTGCATAAGCATGTGGCGGACGTGCCTGCGACGCTCTGCACATCTGAGCTGCGTCTGATGAGTGAACACTACCATGTGAATTGTTATCTGTTCTTCTTTTAATACCAAGAAGAGTTTAGCACTGAGGGAAAAGATATGACTGTTCCTCTGTGAAACAAAACATCACAGCTAACTTTTTGTATGTTGCTTAAATGCTGTCTGATTGAATATTTTGATATCAAGTTTTTTTCAAAACTACAACATGTGTGGTACTTGTGCACAACCTGCTACCAAATCAGCTACATAATAGAAAAATGATCAACAAATGATCCCTAGCTGTCACTATGGTGGTACCCTTTCAAAATATCATAATCTCACCTAAAGGATTATTAGGAACACCTGTTCAATTTCTCATAAATGCAATTATCTAATCAACCAATCACATGGCAGTTGCTTCAATGCATTTAGGGGTGTGGTCCTGGTCAAGACAATCTCCTGAACTCCAAACTGAATGTCAGAATGGGAAAGAAAGGTGATTTAAGCAATTTTGAGCGTTGCATGGTTGTTGGTGCCACCATGTACCCATCCTCTGATGGCTACTTCCAGCAGGATAATGCACCATGTCACAAAGCTCGAATCATTTCAAATGCAAATCGAGAACATCAGCGAACTGATCAACACCACCGCAAGATCATTATTTGATACAGACATGATGGGGCTGTTTTGCAGGACTGGGTTCCAATCTTTCAATTTACACACATTTCAAATCTGTTTGAAAATGATAGGATTGTGACTGATGGCTATTATTTTACTCCACCGAATTTGTCATAAGCCGTGTAGGCAATGAATAAAACACCCACCTGCAGATTGTTTCACACACTCTATAAACAAAACAACTGACTCACCCAAAGTCCACCCACAACCTTCACCTCCACACAGACACAAACCACATGTTTCCACACTTATCATTAGAGTGAATTATCAAACTCTTTAATCCTCACCAAACCTTAATACAAATAAATCACAAATGTTTCATTTTAACTTGAAAACAGGTGTAAGTTAGTGTCAGTGCCAGTCATGGTCCACTGAAGCTTGTAGCAGATGCAAACACATCCTCAGCACTAAACTTTGCTATGGTAGATGGAGACTTAACACATTTCACCACATACTTTTTTTTGGACATATGCAATGCATGTTTGGATATATTTTGCTATACTCAACTTTTGATGCATCTCAGTACACTCTTAAAAATAAAGGTGCTACAAAAGGACCAAGAGTGGTTCTTCTATTAAAAATATGTATGAATATTTGTCCATGGCTCTGTGAGTGAAAAAATGAACTAGACAGCGCAAGAGTTTTTTTGTACCCTCTTTATTTTTAACAGGCACTGATAAGATGGCATCAGTGTAAGTGAAAGGTGAATTCCAACTTGTGCTAACACCTGAAAAAAATGCTGTAACAAAAGACAGAGACATCTTTTGTCACCGTGTCCAAACAGCCGTAAATAATGGCTTATTTACTTTTCTTGTGCGGTTTCGCATTGCTCTTTGGAGTAAAAATTGTTTTTCCTTCTTGATATAAATAGGAAGGTCACATGTTTTAGTTTCCATGCCATTTGACAGTAGCATGCATAGACCCTAAGTACACAGGCAGCAGACTGTGTTCATCACAATGACATCACAATGACATAACCTCCATAATATAACCCTCTAGCAGCTGACAGGTTTATTTTTGCAAGCGTCCAGCCAGACGTGACTGCTGAATATGCATCCATCACTGGCGTAGATGCAGTGTTTGCATTTAGACTGCTTTTATGTACGTAAACCGTTATGTAAGAGTAAATCTGGACTTTTGAGTCTGCATTTTCTTAAATGTAAAGTATGTACTTTGTCAGTGTTAAAATACTTCTATGGCAGTTTAATATGCAGAGAGAGCATTAAGAATGGGTTTATCTTTCACCACAATAGTAACAGCACCATCAAGACCAGGCATGAGATATTCCCTTGATATTCCTGTTTTTCCGGTTTTTGCTTTTACTTCAAAGTTAAACTTCCCGTTGTGCCATAATGTGCGCTTGTGAATAGACCAAAGACTGAAAGAAACAAACTGACATCTATGATGGTGGCAAACAGGGTGCTGCACTGACTAACTTGCCTCTGTTACAGAAACTTAATAAAACAATTACAAACCTGAACTGTACATGCCAGAATGCATTTCTTCTTTATGCTTAGCACCTGATATGCAAAAACACTTTTTTATAATAATAATATTTAATACAAAAAAAAAAAAATGCAATGCGCAATGTACTCTCAATGTAAAAATAAATAGGCTATATATATCTACTTAGACAAGACGTCAGACTTAGAAAATAGTCTGTTTGATGACTGACTTCCTGTGTCATCCTCCGAGTTCCTCTCCATTCTTCTAACAACGGTAGTTGCTGCGGTCTCATCCTCAATGGTAATATTTCTTGGATTTGTTTGTGACAGTCCTGTAAAATATGATGATATGCTGCTTGGAATCCCTTTTATTTGGCTGTTATTGCATTAAAATAGACTATTGGTGCATGGCGACATTTGGAAAATCGGGGCATGGATTAAAAAAGGATCATGACATAACCTTGACACACTGTCTGTCACCTATGTCACAGGAGGGGAAGTGCTGACAGTAATACTCCATTCTTTATTTTACTGTTGTTTACTTTGCGCTATTGTGTGGCAGTGCTTTTACTTAAATTATCTTATTATTTTATTATTATATTATTTTAGGCCGTTTGATGACCATTAATCATGGGGAGATACATTTTGTCCTCACCAGAGATAAAAAATAATCAATCAGAGGCAGGGATATAAAGATCAGAGGGGGGATAACGCCCCTTCATCCCCCCAACAAATCGCAGCCTGGTGCTAAAGCTGTCATACACTTCTGGTTATGGATGATTGATGGGATTGCTCTTTTAAAACACACATGAACATGCACAGCTGCAATATAGAGTCCTCAGATATTGTGCCAGGGTGAAAAGTAAATAGTCTAAGGTTATTCCTGGAGGCCCACTGCTCTGCATATTTTGTATGTCTCCCTTATTTAACACACCTGAATCAAATCATCAGCTCATTAGTAGAGATCTCTATGAACTGAACTGATTGGCTGTTTTTCAATTCCAAGAATGCAAAGAACGGACTATCGTTCTCATGGAGATTGGTCTTGCCAGGCGACGGAAAAACGAACTCAGAAGGTCGCGAGAACACAGAACGCACTTTTGAGAATTGAGATGTGTGCGATCTTCCTGTTGGTCACCTGACCTCCCCGTCCGTAGCAGTTTTAACATAAAGTGGCATGGCATCTTACGCACAGAAGCCACTGGCACGTGCCACTATGTTTAGTGGCACTTCCGGTTTCCATTGGCTCGTACCAGTGGCTCGTCGAGTGGCACTTCCGGTGTCCAGTGGCTCATGCCACTTTTTAGTGGCTCGTCGAGTGGCACTTCCGCTGTCCAGTGGCTCAAACCACTCCGTTTAGTTGCTCTTACACTGACACATGTCAGTAAAACTGAGGTCTGTTGGATTGAGGCATGTGGCACTGATCGATCATTACAGATCCGAGCGTAACGCGTGCTGCTGCTATGTTCATTTAATTGTGACACAATGATTTTGTGTGTCCTTTTTGACTCTGGTGTTTCAGGTAACCGAATGCGTAAAATGAATCGAGAGCTATTTATCATCTTGACGCTCGTTCATAAGGGATTGTATGATCACAATATTTAAATATTTAAAATGAAAATGCATAATATTTTGAGTGTTTTAATTTAATAAAGCACAGTATTTTTCTGAATGGTCGTGTGAACATTGTGCCTTTCCTTTATAATAATCAGTTTTTTTAAATCTATTTTTTTAAGTAGTAGGCCTAATTTAAGTGAGTCTAGATATTCACACCCTTTAAATGAAAGACGAGATCGAAGTAAAAAAACTGCCCCTTTTCTTAAAGCATACTGTAGGCAACATTTAGATCCATTGAAATGCATAAAATAACTGTGTTTGATTTAATCATTTTAAAAGTGTTTCTGTCGGAGCTTACTTAAAAATCTTGTTTGCTTTGAAATAATTTAAAAATTTATCTGAAATAAATACTAATTTTCATAAATATTGTGAAATAATAATTTGTTCAAATTAAAACCCCTTATTTCTTATGGATAACACTCTATATAAAATGTAATTTTGAAGGGCACGTGACGTATCTGCACTGTCAACACCTTGTAAATATCATGTTGTAAAATATGTAATAGGACATTGCTTTTAAACATAGGATGTAAACTACCAACATGGTTGGACGGACACCTACTGTTTTGGCGTGCATTTGTGTAAATGCGTAGCCTACTTTTCAGATAAAATATTATAATATTCTGCGAGATTCTTATAAATGACACTTTTTATTAAATACAACACATTGGCACTGGTTACATAAAAAAACACGCGACTCACAGACTAGATTTTCACATTTAGAAAAATTATATTAAAAACTAACAGTATTATATACAATATTGCTCAGACAAATGCTTTATTAAATATATAAAATATTTGCCTTCCCATTTTAAATATTTACAATTTTAATACTTAAATTGTGAATTATGATCATCATACAATCCCTTGTTGAACGATCATCAAGATGTCCTATTTAGCTCTCGATGCATTTCACGCATTCAGTTACCTGAAACACCAGAGTCAAAAAGGACACACAAAATCATTGTGTCACAATTAAATGAACATATAGCAGCAGCACGCGTAAGTTACTTTCGGATCTGTAATGATCGATCTGTGCCACATGCCTCAATCCAACAAACCTCAGTTTTACTGACATGTGTCAGTAGACAAGCCACTAAACGGAGTGGTATGAGCCACTGGACATCGGAAGTGCCACTCGACGAGCCACTAAAAAGTGGCATGAGCCACTGGACACCGGAAGTGCCACTCGACGAGCCACTGGTACGAGCCAATTGAAACCGGAAGTGCCACAAAACGTAGTGGCACTTGCCACTGGCTTCTGTGCGTAAGATGCCATGCCACTTAATGTTAAAACCCCTTCTCCAGATTTCAGCACGCAAGTCTACGCTCGATGCTTTCTCGATATCAAGAACATATCCGGGTATTTTCATTCGTGCTTGTGTTCTTGAGAATTGGAATTGAACTTCGACTGTTAATGATGACGTAGAGCGAGAACACAAGGATGCAAGATCACTGAAAAACGCATATTGAGAAACAGCCATTGTGTTACAAAATGTGCAGAGCAGTGGGCCTCCAGGAATTGAGAACCACTTTCTTTAAAGCACTGAGGCAGGACATCTTAGATCCAGTTCTGTAAGTATTAAAAGTGCATTGAGTAACCTTAAAAGGAGGCGTTTTAATCTACATACACCAAAGTTTGATTTCAACCATTAAAGCGATAGTTCGGCCAAAAACGATATTAAACCCATGATTTACTCATTCCCAAGCTGTCCGAGTTGCATATGTCCATCGTTTTTCAGACAAACACATTTTCGGATATTTTAGAAAATATTTTAGATCTTTCTGTTGATTAAATGTAATATTACGGGGTCCAGCCATAGTCCACGACCTTCAAGTCCAAAAAAAGTGCGTCCATCCTTCACAAATTAAATCCAAACGGCTCCAGGATGATAAACAAAGGTCTTCTGAGGGTAATCCGTGCGGTGTTGTTGTAGAAATATCCATATTTAAAATGTTATTAAAATAATTAACTACCTTCCGGTAGCGCCGCCATCTTACGCTCATCCGCATTCAGGATGAGCGCTTACGGAGCGTACAGAGGTTTCTCTGCTGCTGCTCTGTCCCCCCGCCCTCCGAATTTGTCATACGTCACTAAGAAAAGTGTGTACACTACGCTAATACTCTCTTCTGAGATGGCCGCGCTACCGGAAGGTAGTTAATTACGTTAATAAAATTTTAAATATGGATATTTCTACAACAACACCGCACGGATTACCCTCAGAAGACCTTTATTTATCATCCTGGAGCTGTTTGGATTTAATTTGTAAAGGATGGACGCACTTTTTTTGGACTTGAAGGTCGTGGACTATGGCTGGACCCCCTAACATTACATTTAATCAACTGAAAGATCTAAAATATTTTCTAAAATATCCGAAAATGTGTTTGTCTGAAAAACGATGGACATATGCAACTCGGACAGCTTGGGGGTGAGTAAATCATGGGTTTAATAACGTTTTTGGCCGAACTATCCCTTTAATTTCTTAAATCTTTGATAACAAGGTCAAATTTTCAAAGAACGTTCTTTGCATTGTGTAGGATGATTTTATAGAAAACAGTAAATCTCAAAAGTTTTTACAGGTAGGGTCACAAATACTCTATGCACACTTACGAGGGTCATTGTTTAATTTCCTGTTTGCTTTAAAAAAAAAAAGTATTTCCAGAAAATGTCTGGAATCTTTCTACATTTGGATTTTGAACATGTGCGTGCAAGAACATGCAAGATATCATGTGGGAAGGTCAATGAAAAAAGGATACTTCAGACAAATATCAAAATTACCCCATGATTTACTCACCCACAAGCAATGCGATATACATATGTCCATCATGTTTTAGACGAGTACATTTGGAGTTATTTTAGTAAATGTCCTTGCTCTTCCAAGCTTACAAAGGCTATGTTTACATGCACAAAATTTTGTCAATCTGATTGAATTTAATACGATTCAAGGTTACGACGATACAGTTTACATGCACCCTAAACATTGCAATCTGATTAAAATGTTTGTTTACATGTACATTATATAGAATCCGAACCGAAAGTCTGTGCAAGCACACAGCCAGGGTTGCCAGACTTATGCATCAAAACCATCCCAAAGGATATTCAAAACTAGCCCAAAAGCATCCCAATGACTATTCACACCCCAAATACCAATAACTAATCAACGAAATCATTTCATCTTTAATATGCAGAAAAAACAACTGGTGGAAACAGTTTAAACAGTAACTCTAATCTAAACTAGAATAAAAAACAGAGGATGCAACGCCTCCCTGCGGACAGCATCTCTCGACTTTATCTCTGGATTAAAGTCAAAGCGGAGTTGGAGAAAGTTGTTCTTAAGAAGTTTTCAGATATAGGTGATGAAAACACACTTTCAAAAGTCACAACGCTATTTTATCGCTTTAAGTAGCCTAATGTTTTAAAAGTACACATAAACGTGGCAGAATGTACATCGTGTGACCCCAGTAACCTTACCTTAATAATGCGTGCTGCCACTGCCTTGCTATTGCGTGTTTCTGTGACGAGAATCATGTGATATAAGAGTTTAAAGGATAATTCCGGTATTTAACACTTTGAGTCTCATTTCTGGTTTGTTTTGGACAAACTACAGTGATGGACACAGAAATTTTGACAATGGGTCGTGTCTTGAGTTTTTGACTCGTTTAGAAGCGTCTCTTGCCTGCTTCAGAATGGAAGTCAATGGCCATGCACAAACATGTCATTAAAACAACACTTAACGTTTATTTTCAAAACTGTGCTGCTCACCGAGTGGTTTGTGGTGTTCGTTGATGATTAAAAACAAGTTGTGTAGCGAAATACAGTTTCTGTCGTGTTTTATTTGGCATTTTGTAAAATTCCATTGACTTCTCTGGAAGACTTATTGCTCGCTGATATATCACTCCGCCGCCGGGAAACAGAAAAGGGACTGTTTAGATGTGGTTGTTGTTTTTCGCTCGGTTTCTCTCAGAATAATTTTTTCCCATATTTGTAGGGCTGGACCATAATATTCGAATATTCGTTCCGTGGGTTGACATTCGATTTTCAGTTTTGAGATTCGAATATATATATAAATATTTTACAGCGTTAATGCAGAGCTTTTGCCAAGCAGGAAGTGCGCTTCACGCTCCCACTCTATAGGTGGCGCAGAGAGACCAACATCCATAGCCAACAGCCACCAAACGGCACCAGTGGAAGAGATCTCCTCGAACGGAAAACGCGCTTCCTGCTTTGGCATTCACGCTAATAGTGTTGTAAATAACGTTCAGTTTCTTGCAAAAACTGATTGATTTGCCTCACAAGACGTCAATATGTCACACAGAGTTATGGGGGATTACTGTTGTATTGGATATATATGCTTTAGCTCTTAAAGTGTGCGGATCTGTTGACTTGCATGACGGGGTTTCTGCAAAATATCTTCTTTATTGTTCTGCTGATGAAAAAAAAACATATTGGATGGGTGGAATTTGATGTTGAGGGTGTAAGTGTTATAAATAAACTTGATTTTGAAAGTATGCTACCGTTTTATTACAGTTTGTTGGACTACGTTCATTCATGCTTCAGACTCAAATATAGAGCGGAAGTATATACGCGGTTGTGAGGTATCTGAAAAAATAGTTCCACTATAGCAAATAACACAGATTGACATCATACATTGCGCCAATATATTTGTTTTTAATCATCAACGAACACCACGAACCACTCGGTGAGTAGTACAGTTTTGAAAATGAACGTTAAGTGTTGTTTTAATGACATGTTTGTGCATGGCCATTGACTTCCATTCTGAAGCAGTCAAGAGACGCTTCTAAATGAGTCGAAAAGTCAAGACACGACCAATTGTCAAAATTTCTGTGTCCATCACTGTAGTTCATCCAAAACAAACCAGAAATGAGACTCAAAGTGTTAAATACCGGAATTATCCTTTAATATAAGACGTGAACTTGAGCACAAATGTTCTGCGCATGTATTTTTGCATCCGATTGGGGAAATACTACGATTCACACGTTTACGCGCGTACTTTTCTTCTGCGGATTGGATCACAAATCGGAGAACACCACCCCCTTCAATACGATCCAAATTTGCATCCGATCGTCCTCAATCCTATTGATTAAGGTGTTTACATAAAGGCTTTTCAATACGATTGAGCCATCAATACGATTACAAACGGATTATTTGGTTGCATGTAAACGGACCTAGTGGGAGAAAACAGGGATCAGGGAAGAACTTATGACTTTAAACCCTCAAAAAGTGCATCTATCCTTCACAGAAGTAATCCACACGGGTTCAAAGGGTGGGTACCCCTTTTGTGGGTAATAGATGTGATTAAAAAAAAATGTGATTCACGAGAGTTACATGGCAACCAATGCTTACTACGCTAAAACTCTTGCATAAATTGTGTGAGTCCAAGATGGCTCTGTTACCGGAAGCTAGTTAATACAGTTTATAAAGTTTGAAATCTGGATATTTTTCTAACCAAATCGCATCGATTATCCGCAGAAGATCTTTGGAGTTAACTCATTGGAGTGTGGATTCTGTGAAAGATTGATGCACTTTAAAGGGCTTTAAAGTCAGAATTTTTTTCCTGATACCGGTTTTCTACCATTATAAAGCTTGGAAAAGCAAGAAGATTTACTCACATAAATAGAAATATTCGATTAAAAATGTATCTCGAATTGCTTGAGGTTGAGTAAATCATGGGATCATTTTGATATTTGGCTGGAGTATCCCTTTAAAGGTATAGTTCACCCAAAATTGAAAATTCTGTCATCATTTACTCACCTTCAAGTTTTTACAAACCTGTATGCATTTCTTGGTTTTGTTGAACACAAAGGAAGATATTTGTAATAAAGCAGGAAGCAGAAGCAATATAGACTTCCACAGGAGGAAAAAACACTATGGATGGTCACTATCAATGGTGCCTAAAACTGTTTGTTTACAAACATCGCTAAAAATATCTTCATTGTATTCAGCAGAACAAAAAAATATATAAAGGTTTAAATAACTTGAGGGTGAGTAAACGATGACAGAAGAACACTTTAAAATGATTTAAAAACAATTTAAACTTGTCACTTAATTTAACATATTATAGGCTACCTAAGTACATGAATATATTTTAAAGTGCGTCTTTACTGATCTACATTTAAATGCTTCTACAAAATCTTTTATTTTGTTTATAAAGACCTCAGGTGTCCACAAGGACATACAACAGGTGTTTAAATTTTTAAGAGAAGATAACCAGAATGAAAATAAGATCATGTGTGCTTAATATTTACATTTGAAAAGAAGCGCTATGTTCTCATTGGCCTCATGCATATGCAACTCCATTCTGCAAACAGACAAATCAATTCACACTGAACTGTGTGTTTCACTGCCAGGCTCATTTTAATAATGCTCACGATTCCTTCACACACATACACTGCACATCCCACCTTTAGTTTTGTTGTCATATAACGCTTTTGGTTTGTAAAATGATTCAGTCTTCATGTGTAAGATGATGCTTAATAAATTGAGCAACTATTACCATTGCTGCTTTCACTCTTATATGGTATTTATGGATGAACAGGGATTTTCTTATGTTTGTTAATATTTTTTCACAGTGGCAGTCAAGTGACTTCTTTTTCAAAAGCGCACGAGGTTAAGTTCGTCACAACATGTATTTAGCCGTCATGTGTTTGGCTCGTCATATATGAACAAAATATATGTTCGGTGCATCATGCGAACCTATGTGCACATTTGTGTGCACGAAATTCAGCTTTTTTTGTGCCTTGAGCACAAAATGTCTTTCTCATTCGGACAAATTTCTTTTTCGTTTGATTTTATGAATTGTTTTCTCATTGTTTTTTTCCTATTTTCTTATCATTGTCGCTTGGGGTTGGGGTTAGAATCACTTTCTGGTACATTTTTAGACATCCTAACCCAAACCCCAACTCTAACCCCAACTCCAGGTGAGAATGATATAAAAATAGAAAAAAATGAAAATAAAGCACTATTCGGATGGGATTAGTTTTCCAAATGACGTTTGAGTTTCAACGTGTCCCCCAGGACGTCTGTGATTTTATGTACCAATTCAGACGGGATTAAAATTTTCAGGCTATTCCAGAGATGGGAGTGTCTGTTTCATGTGTTTGGGCATTGCAGAAGATCATATGCGTGTATGTAATGTTTGATATTTAGCTTTAAATGTAAAATTATTACAGAACATGTAATTTATTAATTTAACTTTAAGTACACTGTAAAAAAATTCAGTAGAAATTGCAGCTGGGTTGCCGGTAACTTACTGTAGATTTAAAGTTATGTTATTTACTGGCAACATTTTGTTCAAAGTTAATTGAACATTTAACATTCACAAGTCTTTGTCTTTACAGAGTAAAACTAAAAAAACAGGATCAAGCAAAACATTCTTGGAAACAAAATCTGAAGCAAAAAACAGAAAAATGATTTCTGGTTCCCAGAATGCTTTGCATGAGGCTGTTATTGTATAGTTTTATTCTGTAAAGATAAAGACTTGTTAATATTTAAAATGTATTTAACTTTGAACAAACTCTTGCCAGTAAATAACATAAATGTAAATCTACGGTAAATTATCAGCAACCCAGCTGCAATAACATTGTAATTTCTACAGATTTTTTTACAGTGTAGCTTATCTGTTTTTTATAACTGGCTGCTTATAATAAACCCAAAGAAATGAAGAAATCATGAATAATAACAATTATTATCTTTATTCATTTCCAGAGTTAAACAAAATAAGGTTGAGTTAATCTTACACTGATATTACAGTGGCCAGTCTTAAAAGTGTTTGATATTCACCTCGTCTTGATTTAAATATTTTATGGGCAGTACAATATACACTCATAAGTTAGACCTTGCGGCAGATCTTGTTGGCCAAAACACGATAAGAACCGCGTTTTTAAAAGATATTGCGGGCAAACACAGACATTTGCATCCGGACAGGATTAAATTTCAGAGGACCTCTGAGTTCGGCGAAAAACAGGAGGTAAATTGCTCTGGAATTTTTACGGAGGTCGTCAGAGAAAAACACAGACATGGCTGATTTGGACGGGATTAAAAACACAGAGGACCTCTGAGAAGCGCGATTTTCTCAGATGTCCACCTATAAAACTAATTCCGCCTTAAGACATAAAATGACACGGAAAAAAAAAAGTCGTGCCACGGACACGAAAAACTATTTATAGAAATTCGTGCGAGTGATACGAAAAAGACATTTGTGCTCAAGACACGAAAAATAGCTGAATTTCGTGCCATAGACGAAAAATAGTCAAGAAAAATGTGATTAATTTATTCGTGACTATACACAATACGAGCCTGCTGCACACACGTTGAAAGGGTTTATGATAAAAGAGATGTTCGCATTTACATTTGTCTTGCAAGAATTTTTTTATCATAAACCCTTTACATGTGTAGCAGGCTCGTATTTTGACAAGACACATGATACACATGGTTCACATTATGCAACAAATGCATATTTCGACATGACGAGCAACACATGACACACTGAACGCATACTGTATATTGAATTCACGCCCCTCATAAGAGAAGTCACTGGCCGCCACTGTTTATTCATTCATATTAGTATGGTTAGTGTTTCATATTTTTATAGTAAAATCAGGTTGCCAGGCAACTCTAAGAGGACACTGGCATTATGAAATAAAGGAAATTAAGTGCATGAATGTCCATCTGTTACTGCTAATAGCAACTGAATCAATAAACTCTTATTGTTTTCATTTATTCCAGACATCACAGTTTAAGAGAAGCAGAACAGAAACTATAACTAAAAAATATGATGTCTTTCCAGCCCACAATTTCTTATGAATTTCTGGGGTTTAAAGGATGGACATCCCCGAACCTAAGTGGAAGTGCGGTATTACATCCATTTACTTATTTCACATTGACTCAGAGAGGAACAGAAAATCAACATCATAGATATTTTCTTAATGTAACTAATTTGTAATTCGTGATGAACTAATGTTTATAATCGCACATAACATTCCCCTTAACTAGTTCTGTCAACATTTACTCACTCTCATGTTGTAACAAACCTGTATAAATTTCTTTGTTCTGATGTACACAAAGGAAGATATTTTGAGGAATGTTTGTAACCAAACCGTTTTCAGTTGACTTCCATATGTAGTATTTTCAATTGTGCTTCTGTTTCCCGCTTCATTACAAATATCTTCATAAAAAGGTATACATCACACAATGGACAACAAAAAACTATTCATTTGAAATGAAAAAATACCGGGGATAAAAAAGAGAAAGCACAGCACTTCTAGTCCATTTGTTCCTGACGATTATGCCACAGGTTCTTATCACTGTCGCACTGGATGTTTTCCCTTGCAATGCACAGAGGGAAATACCTCTTAAATGGCTTATCCATCCCTGGCAGTCCTCTGCACCTATTGCCTAGCAACCAGCATTCATTGCCTCTAGAAGGGACATCTGCTCATATGGTCGGTGATCTAGACCTTTCATCTCCAAGCAGAGAAGAACCCCTCCATTGGGTTCAGAAATAGATGCAGGGAGGTAGAACGAGTCTTTCATTCAGTATATCAAGAAATTTAATGAGGCATTCTGTATTGTACTGGCCAATAGTTGGTATAGGACACCATCTTTGGGGATGGTAGCACACATGGTAATATTGGCACTCCTCTGCCCAATGATGTTCCTCTCATGTCTCCTCACTTTTGAAGCCGGCTTAATCCACATACTGTAGGTGAATTTGTGATATGCCCCTTCTGCTTCGAGCTCCATTACTCTCTAATGAAAAAATAAAATAACAAATACATACCTGCATATACTGGACATATGCTTCCTCCACAATCTGATTGATTTATTGTATACTGTAGGGTCACTATTGACAAAACATTCATATTTACATACACAATGATCAAATCGTATTAAGCCATGCAACTTAAAGATGATGCAATGAATATTAAATATTTTCACGATTTTCCTTTTGTACTAATTTGATGGAAATGTTAAACTGCCTGAGCCTGAATTATTGTGTAACTCTAAAGCTGTATTTTAATGTTGCGTTTAAAATAAATCAGTCATGCACAAAAAGAGGTTAACTAGATTTTGAAACAGAGCTACATTATTACGGCTCATAACATCGGTGGGTGGCAAAAAATGAGAGATATCTGTGCTGATGCAAAAACGTTATACTGACACTTTTTAAACAAAACACTACTGTGATTATTTCATATGAATTCATCAGTGTGTTTAGTGCTATTTTATAAGCTGTGTTTTCTATAAAAGAGTGTTGCTCTGTTCGTAAGTTGGGGAGTGAATATGACCTCTGTCTCTATCTGAATGTTTTATTCAAGGACGTCGTTGCGAGAGCTTTAAAAATGAATGGACGCTGTGATGGCCTGTTGTGTGCTGTCAGTACAAGGGCAACAAGTCAACAGCGAGTAGACACACCAGCTTTATGCAGAAATCCTGTGATTGTACGGACAGGCGGTACTGTCGGATATTATGATGTGTTATTTCAGGACATCATTGAGATGAAAAGAAACATAGCGATTTGACCAGTTCTCTTTGCTAAAAGTGTCTGTTAAATGTTTGTGGATCGCTGCTTTCAAAATCACGTTTTTAGGGTCACCCTCAAGTGTATGTTTGCGTAATGGGAGATTTTGCGGAAATCTCGGGAGAAACCTCAAGCAGCACCTCTCGGGGTCAGAAGAAAGATATCTCAAGGGTTTTCAAGGATTGAGGGCGCCGTGGCATAGTCACAGAATTTTTTGCTCATTTTTCTGTGGCATTCTCACGGATCTCTGCATGTTTCCGTGGCCCTGCCACGGACTTTCTTTTCCATGGCATTCTCACGGATTGGTTTCTTAACTGTTTTGTCCTATTTTCTTATCATTGTCGCTTCGGTTTAGGGTAAGATTTACATAAAATGACATCCCTGCCCAAACCCAACTCTATAAATCACATCATCTGGGTTGTTTTTAGACTGATTGACTCCGCATTGCTGCAGTAATTCAGGCAAAATGAGTCCCAACTAACTATTAAGTGCTGTACATGTTCTTACTTTTCAGTTGGCCCAGATTTTAAAAATCCTTTCTTTGTATTGGTCTTAAGCAGTGTTGGGCAAGTTACTGAAAATTAGTAATTAGTTACAGTTACTAGTTACTTCTTTTAAAAGTAACTGAATTACTCTACCAGTTACTGTATATCAAAAGTCATTAGTTACTTAGAAAAGTAACTTAAAAGTTACTTTTCTATGTCTGCTTTTTAAATGTAAATATGAACAGTACTGAACAGCAGTAAAATGATATGGATGGGCTATTTTACACGTAAGACTCTAATATATCACATACTGAAGGAGCCTATTTTGCTTTAGATTCAACCTTTGAATATTTTTGTTAGAAATTATCTTAATATGTAAGCTTAGTTTATTTATGTATATCATTTAGACCATTTAGACAAATATTCTGCATTTTTACAAAAATATATAATGTTTTAAAATTGTGTAGTGTCTCTTTAAAAATTTGGAGACAATTGTGTCAACATGTCGTATTGTCTAAAATAAATTATAATTTTTCTTATTTCATATTTATTTTAATAAATTAGAAACGTCTCCGCTGTGTCCTGCTGACAGGCGCGATGCGCGTGCAGCAGATGAGGCAAATTATGAGTCCTCCGAAGTTTAGACCGTCTCATTTCAGTTCTCTTCGCAAACTTCTGAGCGCCTTGAAACACCGAGTGCTCACCTTTTATCGCATGCTTAGTAGGGTGCAGCCCTTGAATTGGAACACAGCTTGTGAAGCTTGTCACAGGGACTGTTGGATTTAAATGATACACAGGATTAAAGGAAGATATTTAATCAGAAAACGGAGTAGGCTACGTGGATTGTTTTGTCTGACGGACACAGAGCGAGTGGATTGTTTTTTCGGATACGGAGAGACTGAAACTAAAAGCGAGCTCACACATACTATGGAGTTTTAACACGGGTGTACAGCGCAGTGTGAATATTTTAGTGGAAACAACAATCGCGGATCGTTCTCTTCCATGAAGCCGATATAAACATCTAAGAATATATGAACATTTCTTAGATTTATTACCTTTGTGGACTACAAATGCAAGTTGATGTCATACTGTGATTGCTTGGTGAAGATCATTTACAAACATGAGACCGGATGGATTATGACTTGCGCACAATTTTTAAAGAAAGGTATGTTGTCCCGTTTAGATTTTTCATGGGATTAGGGTTAAGTAATATTCTAATTTTCTGAAATAATGAATTTGGGATTTTCCTTAGTTGTCATTAAAATTAAAAGATATAAACATTTGATATATATTAGTCTGTGTGTAATGAATGAATATAATATACAAGTTTCATTTTTTTTGAATGGAATTAGTGAAATAAATCAGCTTTTTGACAATATTCTAATTATATGACCAGCGCCTGTACATCTGAACCTAAATGTTACATTTAGGACCTTATTAAAGGGTCTCGCAGTGACAGCTTGGGACCATTTTTGACATATGTTTTCTGACAGTGCAGAACTTTATCAAAAACAAATGTAATTTTATCCAAAGTCCCCAAAAACGGGTCAATCTACAACACCACAGTAAATCTTCTTCCCCTTACTGACAGATTAAAACAGTTTTAGCCCTTGTGTCTGGAAAAAAACCTTCAGCAGGCATCTTTACTCATTTAGAGAACTAATTTGGCAACATTTTCCAACCTACTTCAGGGCTAAAAGAAGAAAAGGAAACAAATGCGAGAAGAGGAAGTGGCGGAGGAAATGAAATTCATTCAGCTGTCTGTCCTGAATTTCTACGTGTCTGAATCCATGCCCACATTGCCCAGGAAAGACAGCGTGTGGGGTGGAAACCTGGAAAATGGTTGAAAACACGTTGCCAGGAGTCTTCCACAGCCAAGACGACACTTTGTACCTTTCAACAAAACAAAACACTCTGGACATTTACGTCACATCTTATGTTGAGGTGCCACCAAAGGGAACGAGTAATTTTTATTTTTTGTCATTGTCCCTTTGTGATGAGACATGAAGCCAAAGTGGACGGAGATTTCAGTATGCACACTGGTACATTTTCCGACATGCAATGACTTGTTTGATGTATTTTTAATGCTGTATGTGCAATTAAGTTTGCAGTATAGTGTGTAATGAAATGCTTTGTTTTCAGTCTGTGGAAAGTCTACCTCTGAATCTGCATTAGAAAAACTTTTAAAACAGATGAATAAAATGTTGTGCTTTTTAAAAATAATTTAAAATACATTTTTAATGAAAACATTAAGGAGGTGATAATAATAATAACAGCTAAATGCATGACAAACAGATACAGTATCACAAACATATTTTAGACTCTTAAAATAAAGGTGCCTTTCCTTTTAAAACCTTCATTTTTAACTAAAACTCAAAATTCAATGTTTTAGACATTATTGTGTGATAGTCAAATCGAGGCTTTTTACAGTCTTTATTTCCAGAATATAAAAAATAAACAGATTGTTATCATGTTGACTTTTTGGAATAATCTAGTTTTCAAAATCATCTGTCAGAGGCCATATTATTCTGTGAAAGCTAAAAACATGCAATGGGGAAGTTTCCCGGAAATGGTTTAGGTTAATTCAGTACTAGCCCTCAGTTATATTGGGACATTTAAGTGGTTTTTACAAACAAACCATACTGGTGTGCATCTTGAGACAAAACAATGCCATTAATTATGTTAAGGTATTTCAGTGCAATATGTTTTTTTAATTAAAGGGATAGTTCACTTTAAAATGAAAATTCTGTCATCGTTTACTCATCCTCATGTTGTTCTAAACCTGTATGAATTTCTTTTTTCTGATGAACACAAAAGAAGATATTCTGAGAAACGATGGCAAACACACAGCAGACAGCGACCACCGACTTCCATAGTAGGAATAAAAAAATATGTTGACATTTAATGGGTACTGTCAACTGTATGCTTACCATCATTTATCAAAATATTTTCTTCATCATTTATCACAATTCTTTCAAAATATTTATTTCCTACTATGGAAGTCAATGGTCACTTACTGCTGTGTGTATACCATCATTTCTCAAAATATTTTCTTTTGTGTTCATCAGAAAAAAAATACAGGTTTACAACAACATGAGGATGAGTAAATGATGACATACTTTTCATTTTAAAGTGAACTATCCCTTTAAGGCAGCTCATAAAATGCATTTTTGTCTGGGACTATAATATACCCTGTCCAGGAAACTGCCCCTAAACTAGACACATCTGTGTTATTATTGGAACAACAAATTTTGTGTTACTTTCACCACAACATGTCTTGTCCCTTAAATTTAAATCAACACTAAATCACACATGTTAAAGGTGCTGAGTGTATATTTTTAGCGGCATCTAGTGGTGAGATTGCAAATTGCAACCAACAGCTCAGTCTACAGCTCACCCTTCCTATTCCAAACACATTTACGGTATCGTCAAACACCTGAGACAATGTAGTGAAGAAACGCTTTGTCCATTAAGAGCTACTGTAGAAACATAGTGGTGCAAAATGGTGACTTCAAGGGGCCCTGAAGTGTATGCTGATATGAACGGCTCATTCTAAGGTAATACATTTACATTTTGTCATTTAGCAGAGGGTTTTGTTCAAAGCGACTTACAAATGAGGTAAACAATAGAAGCAATCATAGCAACACACGCAGTGTAACTTGACAAAGAGAAGAGTGACATGCGCCCTCTTTGGCTCATTGAAGACCACTCTTGCCGCTGCATTCTGAATCATCTGTAGGGGTTTGGTAGTGCAGGCTGGAAGTCCAGCCAGTAACGCATTGCAGTGGTCCAGCCTGGACAGGATAAGAGTTTGGACTAGGACCTAGTACGCTCATTTATGAAAGATCTTATTTTCCCTTAGAATCCCTTAGTGTTTTTAAATCATCCCTTAAAGCTTATTTCTTTAGGGTAGCTTTTACTTAAAATTGAACTCTCTTTTAACTCACCTACATTCTTATCTTGTGTGGTTTTATATTTGACTTGTTTTATGTATTGCTTGCATAATTGCTTGTTTCTTTTCCCTTGTGCAGCGCTTTGAGATGCTACTTTAAAGGCGCTATGGAAAATAAAGTTTATTATTATTATTATGGTGATTCTTCATCTAGAGTGAGATGTCCCTCAGGCATGCTGGGATGCAAGCAGAAACCGCGGTCATCCGTTGAGTGTCATTCGCATAGCAGCGGAAGGAAAAGCCATGTTTTCGAATGACAGAACCCAGGGATATCACGTATATCGAAAAGAGCAGTGGTCCAAGCACGGGGCCTTGAGGTACCCCAGTTTTGAGACGTTGGGGTTCAAAGACGTCACCTCTCCAGAATACCCTAAATGAACTACCTGAGAGGTATCCATAGCCATGAAGGTCGACAGGAGAATGTGGTGATTGACCATTTCAAACGCGGCAGATAGATCCAGTAAGATCAGCACAGATGATTTGGAGGCTGCCCTTGCCTGTCTTAGGGCTTCAATGACTGAGAGCAGTCTTAGTAGTGACCGCTTTTGTAATAAAACAAAATGGTTTATTTATACACCACTGATAATATACTTATTTATATTACATTGCATTTCTTTCAAGAGAACCTCCTAAAAGTTACACAGTGCATCATTAATAGCATAACACAAACAATGTGTAAGTTTTAAAATTTAATTCTAGGATAACGAGCATCAAAGTTTGATTTGAACCATTATTACTTAATTGACATGACCTTACTCAGTCAATATTAAAGATTTTAAAGTATTTTTTCACAAAATGTCCTTTACATTATGTAGGATGATTTTATGCAGAAAAAAGTAAATCTTAAAAAAAGAATTTGTCTGGGATTTCACAGGAGGATCACAAATGTCTTAATAATGTTGTTAGAACGTAGATGTGTGGAGTGTTAATTATACTCTGCACCTTTTTTCAAACACTGAGCTGTGTGAATGTGTGAGACTTTTACACAACGCTGAACTGGCAGACAGCTCACGCAATCTGTTATCTCCATCCACATTATGTTCATGTAGGCTATTCATTCATCTGTAAAAACCCAACATATATTTAAGACATTTAAACCAAAGAAACCTACATCATGCTGCTTTCATCTTGACAATAAACAGTATTTACAGAAATGTTGGCACTTTATATGACACCAAGCAGTGACAGAAATACATAATATCCTTTATCTAAAACAATCTAATAATACACAATTTTTTATTCTTTTCTTACAGATTTTTATATAAAGTTTGAATAATTAAATTGAATATTTATTATTTAAAGGCAGGGTGCACAATCTCTTAAAGCCAATAATGACATTTGAAATCACTTAAACAAACTCCCCACTACCCAAATAGAATCTGGACCTTCACATGCGCAACCCAGGCAACAATGTTGGTTAGTAGACACGCCCCTTACTACTGATTGGCTACAAGTGTGTTTTGATACTCGGCCAGACTCCTTTTTTCAAAACGTTTCTTAAAAAAATCGTGCACCCCGCTTTTAATCATTTCAGTAGTATTTGAAAAAAGGAGGAATTGGAGTAACAGCAAATTAAACATAAATACTTCAAGCCGGATTTGAACCAGCGACCTAAGGATGACAACTTAAGCAATTACAGTCCTCCGCTCTAAAAACTGAGCTATCGAAGGGTTCTGATAGAGTTATTTACACATGACTGTGAGGGTGGGTTTGGTAATACTGTGAAGAAGGAGCAGTTTGTGTAACAGCAAAATAAACATAAATACTCCTTTGAGCCGGATTTGAACCAGCGACCTAAGGACGACAAATTAAGCAACTACAGTCCTCCGCTCTACCAACTGACCTATCAAAGGGTTCTGATATAGTAATTTACACATGACTGTGAGGGTGGGTTTGGTAATACAGTGAAAAAGGAGCAGTTTGAGTAACTGCAACACTCCTTCGAGACGGATTGGAACCAGCGACCTAAGGATGGCAATTTAAGCAACTACAGTCCTCCGCTCTAACAACTGAGCTATCGAAGGGTTATGAGAGAGTTATTTACACATGACTGTGAGGGTGGGTTTGGTAATACAGTGAAGATGGAGCAGTTTGAGTAACAGCAAATTAAACATAAATACTCCTTTGAGCCGGATTTGAACCGGCGCCCTAAGGATGACAATTTAAGCAACTACAGTCCTCCGCTCTACTAACTGAGCTATCGAAGGGTTATGAGACAGTTATTTACACATGACTGTGAGGGTGGGCTTGGTAATACTTTGAAGAAGGAGGAATTGGAGTAACAGCAAATTAAACATAAATACTCCTTCGAGATGGATTTGAACCAAGGATGACGATTTAAGCAACTACAGTCCTCCGCTCTACCAACTGTGCTATTAACTCTTTCCCCGCCATTAACGAGATATCTCGTCAATTAAGAGAAAACGCTTCCCCGCCAATGACGAGATTTTCCGTCTTTCTGCAATACCGCTTTTATCCACCAGGTGGCGCACTTCCGCAACTTATACAACCCGGAAGTATTGCCCTCTGACAAGCTGCTGCATGTCCGTGTCTGTTTTAAAGATCGCTCTGAATGGGAACTCTATGAAAAGTCCGTCACAAAAATGGAATTATCTCTGCTTTTTGCTCAAAATGTGGTGTTTTTGCAGAAACCTACCCATATTCAAAAGCTGATTACAAAAGAAATACTCAAGGTAGGATGAAACGTTTTTTTTTTGTTTGAAAGCAGAGGGTCTGTTCTTTCATTTGGTATATTGTATGTTTATATATCTGAAGAAGAACATTTTCTGGAAGGCATTAAACTTTGGTGAAAATCATGAAAAACGCTGGCGCAGGCTGGCAACTTTTTTTAAAAATGCTGGCGGTGAAAGAGTTCTGATAGAGTAATTTACACATGACTGTGAGGGTGGGTTTGGTAATACAGTGAAGAAGGAGCAGTTTGAGTAACCGCAACACTCCTTCAAGCCGGATTTGAACCAGCGACCTAAGGATGACAATTTAAGCACCTACAGTCCTCCGCTCTACCAACTGAGCTATCGAAGGGTTATGACGGAATAATTTACACACGGCTGTCAAGGTAATTTGTTAATATATACCGTAAAAAATGGGCAGTTTGAGTAACAGCAAATTAAACATAAATACTTCTTCGAGACGGATTTGAACCAGCGACCTAAGATATCAATTTAAGCAACTACAGTCCTCCGCTCTACCAAATTACTCTATGATAGAGTAATTTACACATGACTGTGAGGGTGGGTTTGGTAATGCTGTGAAGAAAGAGGAATTGGAGTAACAGCAAATTAAACATAAATAATCCTTCGAAGCGGATTTGAACCAGCGACCTAAGGATGACAAATTAAGCAACTACAGTCCTCCGCTCTACCAACTGACCTATCGAAGGGTTATGATAGAATATTTACACATGACTGTGAGGGTGGGTTTGGTGATACAGTGAAGAAGGAGCCGTTTTAGTAACCGCAACACTCCTTCGAGCCGGATTTGAACCAGCGAACTAAGGATGGCAATTTAAGCAACTACAGGCCTCCGCTCTACCAACTGAGCTATCGAAGGGTTCTTATAGTGGGTTTGGTAGTACTCTGAAGAAGGAGGAATTGGAGTAACAGCAAATTAAACATGAATACTCCTTCGAGCCGGATTTGAACCAGCGACCTAAGGACGACAATTTAAGCAACAACAATCCTCCGCTCTACCAACTGAGCTATCGAAGGGTTATGAGAGAGTTATTTACACATGACTGTGAGGGTGGGCTTGGTAATACTCTGAAGAAGGAGGAATTGGAGTAACAGCAAATTAAACATAAATACTAATTCGAGCCGGATTTGAACCAGCGACCTAAGGATGACAAATTAAGCAACTACAGTCCTCCGCTCTACCAACTGAGCTATCGAAGGGTTATGAGAGAGTTATTTACACATGACTGTGAGGGTGGGCTTGGTAATACTCTGAAGAAGGAGGAATTGGAGTAACAGCAAATTAAACATAAATAATCCTTCGAGCCGGATTTGAACCAGCGACCTAAGGATGACAATTTAAGCAACTACAGTCCTCCGCTCTACCAACTGAGCTATCGAAGGGTTCTTATAGTGGGTTTGGTAATACTCTGAAGAAGGAGGAATTGGAGTAACAGCAAATTAAACATAAATACTCCTTCGAGCCGGATTTGAACCAACGACCTGAGGATGACAATTTAAGCAACTACAGTCCTCCGCTCTACCAACTGAGCTATCGAAGGGTTATGAGAGAGTTATTTACACATGACTGTGAGGGTGGGCTTGGTAATACTCTGAAGAAGGAGGAATTGGAGTAACAGCAAATTAAACATAAATACTCCTTCGAGCCAGATTTGAACCAGCGACCTAAGGATGAAAATTTAAGCAACTACAGTCCTCCGCTCTACCAACTGAGCAATCGAAGGGTTCTGATAGAGTTATTTACACATGACTGTGAGGGTGGGTTTGGTAATACTCTGAAGAAGGAGGAATTGGAGTAACAGCAAATTAAACATAAATACTCCTTCGAGCTGGATTTGAACCAGTGACCTAAGGATGACAATTTAAGCAACTACAGTCCTCCGCTCTACCAACTGAGCTATCGAAGGGTTGTGAGAGAGTTATTTACACATGACTCTGAGGGTGGGCTTGGTAATACTCTGAAGAAGGAGGAATTGGAGTAACAGCAAATTAAACATAAATACTCCTTCGAGCCAGATTTGAACCAGCGACCTAAGGATGACGATTTAAGCAACTACAGTCCTCCGCTCTACCAACTGAGCTATCGAAGGGTTCTTATAGTGGGTTTGGTAATACTCTGAAGAAGGAGGAATTGGAGTAACAGCAAATTAAACATAAATACTCCTTCGAGCCGGATTTGAACCAGCGACCTAAGGATGACAATTTAAGCAACTACAGTCCTCCGCTCTACCAACTGAGCTATCGAAGGGTTGTGAGAGAGTTATTTACACATGACTCTGAGGGTGGGCTTGGTAATACTCTGAAGAAGGAGGAATTGGAGTAACAGCAAATTAAACATAAATACTCCTTCGAGCCAGATTTGAACCAGCGACCTAAGGATGACGATTTAAGCAACTACAGTCCTCCGCTCTACCAACTGAGCTATCGAAGGGTTATGAGAGAGTTATTTACACATGACTGTGAGGGTGGGCTTGGTAATACTCTGAAGAAGGAGGAATTGCAGTAACAGCAAATTAAACATAAATACTCCTTCGAGCCGGATTTGAACCAGCGACCTAAGGATGACAATTTAAGCACCTACAGTCCTCCGCTCTACCAACTGAGCTATCGAAGGGTTATGACGGAATAATTTACACATGACTGTGAGGGTGGGTTTGGTAATACTCTGAAGAAGGAGGAATTGCAGTAACAGCAAATTAAACATAAATACTCCTTCGAGCCGGATTTGAACCAGCGACCTAAGGATGACAATTTAAGCAACTACAGTCCTCCGCTCTACCAACTGAGCTATCGAAGGGTTATGAGAGAGTTATTTACACATGACTGTGAGGGTGGGCTTGGTAATACTCTGAAGAAGGAGGAATTGAAGTAACAGCAAATTAAACATAAATACTCCTTCGAGCCGGATTTGAACCAGCGACCTAAGGATGACAATTTAAGCAACTACAGTCCTCCGCTCTACCAACTGAGCTATCGAAGGGTTATGAGAGAGTTATTTACACATGACTGTGAGGGTGGGCTTGGTAATACTCTGAAGAAGGAGGAATTGCAGTAACAGCAAATTAAACATAAATACTCCTTCGAGCCGGATTTGAACCAGCGACCTAAGGATGACAATTTAAGCACCTACAGTCCTCCGCTCTACCAACTGAGCTATCGAAGGGTTATGACGGAATAATTTACACATGACTGTGAGGGTGGGTTTGGTAATACTCTGAAGAAGGAGGAATTACAGTAACAGCAAATTAAACATAAATACTCCTTCGAGCCGGATTTGAACCAGCGACCTAAGGATGACAATTTAAGCAACTACAGTCCTCCGCTCTACCAACTGAGCTATCGAAGGGTTATGAGAGAGTTATTTACACATGATTGTGAGGGTGGGCTTGGTAATACTCTGAAGAAGGAGGAATTGAAGTAACAGCAAATTAAACATAAATACTCCTTCGAGCCGGATTTGAACCAGCGACCTAAGGATGACAATTTAAGCAACTACAGTCCTCCGCTCTACCAACTGAGCTATCGAAGGGTTATGAGATAGTTATTTACACATGACTGTGAGGGTGGGCTTGGTAATACTCTGAAGAAGGAGGAATTGAAGTAACAGCAAATTAAACATATATACTCCTTCGAGCCGGATTTGAACCAAGGACCTAAGGATGACAATTTAAGCAACTACAGTCCTCCGCTCTACCAACTGAGCTATCGAAGGGTTATGACAGAGTTATTTACACATGACTGTGAGGGTGGGTGTGGTAATACTGTGAAAAAGGGGGAATTGGAGTAACAGCAAATTAAACATAAATACTCCTTCGAGCCGGATTTGAACCAGCGACCTAAGGATGACAATTTAAGCAACTACAGTCCTCCGCTCTACCAACTGAGCTATCGAAGGGTTATGAGAGAGTTATTTACACATGACTGTGAGGGTGGGCTTGGTAATACTCTGAAGAAGGAGGAATTGAAGTAACAGCAAATTAAACATATATACTCCTTCGAGCCGGATTTGAACCAAGGACCTAAGGATGACAATTTAAGCAACTACAGTCCTCCGCTCTACCAACTGAGCTATCGAAGGGTTATGACAGAGTTATTTACACATGACTGTGAGGGTGGGTGTGGTAATACTGTGAAAAAGGGGGAATTGGAGTAACAGCAAATTAAACATAAATACTCCTTCGAGCCGGATTTGAACCAGCGACCTAAGGATGACAATTTAAGCAACTACAGTCCTCCGCTCTACCAACTGAGCTATCGAAGGGTTATGAGAGAGTTATTTACACATGACTGTGAGGGTGGGCTTGGTAATACTCTGAAGAAGGAGGAATTGGAGTAACAGCAAATTAAACATAAATACTCCTTCGAGCCAGATTTGAACCAGCGACCTAAGGATGACAATTTAAGCAACTACAGTCCTCCGCTCTACCAACTGAGCAATCGAAGGGTTCTGATAAAGTTATTTACACATGACTGTGAGGGTGGGTTTGGTAATACTCTGAAGAAGGAGGAATTGGAGTAACAGCAAATTAAACATAAATACTCCTTCGAGCCGGATTTGAACCAGCGACCTAAGGATGACAATTTAAGCAACTACAGTCTTCCGCTCTACCAACTGAGCTATCGAAGGGTTATGAGAGAGTTATTTACACATGACTGTGAGGGTGGGCTTGGTAATACTCTGAAGAAGGAGGAATTGGAGTAACAGCAAATTAAACATAAATACTCCTTCGAGCCAGATTTGAACCAGCGACCTAAGGATGACAATTTAAGCAACTACAGTCCTCCGCTCTACCAACTGAGCAATCGAAGGGTTCTGATAAAGTTATTTACACATGACTGTGAGGGTGGGTTTGGTAATACTCTGAAGAAGGAGGAATTGGAGTAACAGCAAATTAAACATAAATACTCCTTCGAGCCGGATTTGAACCAGCGACCTAAGGATGACAATTTAAGCAACTACAGTCTTCCGCTCTACCAACTGAGCTATCGAAGGGTTATGAGAGAGTTATTTACACATGACTCTGAGGGTGGGCTTGGTAATACTCTGAAGAAGGAGGAATTGGAGTAACAGCAAATTAAACATAAATACTCCTTCGAGCCAGATTTGAACCAGCGACCTAAGGATGACAATTTAAGCAACTACAGTCCTCCGCTCTACCAACTGAGCTATCGAAGGGTTCTTATAGTGGGTTTGGTAATACTCTGAAGAAGGAGGAATTGGAGTAAAAGCAAATTAAACATAAATACTCCTTCGAGCCGGATTTGAACCAGCGACCTCAGGACGACAATTTAAGCAACTACAATCCTCCGCTCTACCAACTGACCTATCGAAGGGTTATGAGAGAGTTATTTACACATGACTGTGAGGGTGGGCTTGGTAATACTCTGAAGAAGGAGGAATTGGAGTAACAGCAAATTAAACATAAATACTCCTTCGAGCCGGATTTGAACCAGCGACCTAAGGATGACAATTTAAGCAACTACAGTCCTCCGCTCTACCAACTGAGCTATCGAAGGGTTCTGATAGAGTTATTTACACATGACTGTGAGGGTGGGCTTGGTAATACTCTGAAGAAGGAGGAATTGGAGTAACAGCAAATTAAACATAAATACTCCTTCGAGCCGGATTTGAACCAGCGACCTAAGGATGACAATTTAAGCAACTACAGTCCTCCGCTCTACCAACTGAGCTATCGAAGGGTTATGAGAGAGTTATTTACACATGACTGTGAGGGTGGGCTTGGTAATACTCTGAAGAAGGAGGAATTGGAGTAACAGCAAATTAAACATAAATACTCCTTCGAGCCAGATTTGAACCAGCGACCTAAGGATGACAATTTAAGCAACTACAGTCCTCCGCTCTACCAACTGAGCTATCGAAGGGTTCTTATAGTGGGTTTGGTAATACTCTGAAGAAGGATGAATTGGAGTAACAGCAAATTAAACATAAATACTCCTTCGAGCCGGATTTGAACCAGCGACCTCAGGACGACAATTTAAGCAACTACAATCCTCCGCTCTACCAACTGACCTATCGAAGGGTTATGAGAGAGTTATTTACACATGACTGTGAGGGTGGGCTTGGTAATACTCTGAAGAAGGAGGAATTGGAGTAACAGCAAATTAAACATAAATACTCCTTCGAGCCGGATTTGAACCAGCGACCTAAGGATGACAATTTAAGCAACTACAGTCCTCCGCTCTACCAACTGAGCTATCGAAGGGTTCTGATAGAGTTATTTACACATGACTGTGAGGGTGGGCTTGGTAATACTCTGAAGAAGGAGGAATTGGAGTAACAGCAAATTAAACATAAATACTCCTTCGAGCCGGATTTGAACCAGCGACCTAAGGATGACAATTTAAGCAACTACAGTCCTCCGCTCTACCAACTGAGCTATCGAAGGGTTATGAGAGAGTTATTTACACATGACTGTGAGGGTGGGCTTGGTAATACTCTGAAGAAGGAGGAATTGGAGTAACAGCAAATTAAACATAAATACTCCTTCGAGCCGGATTTGAACCAGCGACCTAAGGATGACAATTTAAGCAACTACAGTCCTCCGCTCTACCAACTGAGCTATCGAAGGGTTATGAGAGAGTTATTTACACATGACTGTGAGGGTGGGCTTGGTAATACTCTGAAGTAGGAGGAATTGGAGTAACAGCAAATTAAACATAAATACTCCTTCGAGACGGATTTGAACCAGCGACCTAAGGATGACAATTTAAGCAACCACAGTCCTCAGCTCCACCAACTGAGCCATCGAAGGGCCCCGATAGAGCCATTTAGACATGACTGTGAGGGTGGGTTTGGTAATACTCTGAAGAAGGAGGAATTGGAGTAACAGCAAATTAAACATAAATACTCCTTCGAGCCGGATTTGAACCAGCGACCTAAGGATGACAATTTAAGCAACTACAGTCCTCCGCTCTACCAACTGAGCTATCGAAGGGTTATGAGAGAGTTATTTACACATGACTGTGAGGGTGGGCTTGGTAATACTCTGAAGAAGGAGGAATTGGAGTAACAGCAAATTAAACATAAATACTCATTCGAGCCGGATTTGAACCAGCAACCTAAGGATGAAAATTTAAGCAACTACAGTCCTCCGCTCTACCAACTGAGATATCGAAGGGTTATGTGAGCAAATTACACATGACTGTGAGGGTGGGCTTGGTAATACTCTGAAGAAGGAGAAATTGAAGTAACAGCAAATTAAACATGACTGTGAGGCTGGGCTTGGTAATACTCTGAAGAAGGAGGAATTGAAGTAACAGCAAATTAAACATAAATACTCCTTTGAGATGGATTTGAACCAAGGATGACAATTTAAGCACCTACAGTCCTCCGCTCTACCAACTGAGCTATCGAAGGGTTATGAGACAGTTATTTACACATGACTGTGAGGGTGGGTTTGGTAATACTTTGAAGAAGGAGGAATTGGAGTAACAGCAAATTAAACATAAATACTCCTTCGAGATGGATTTGAACCAAGGATGACAATTTAAGCACCTACAGTCCTCCGCTCTACCAACTGAGCTATCGAAGGGTTATGACAGAGTTATTTACACATGACTGTGAGGGTGGGTGTGGTAATACTGTGAAAAAGGGGGAATTGGAGTAACAGCAAATTAAACATAAATACTCCTTCGAGCCGGATTTGAACCAGCGACCTAAGGATGACAATTTAAGCAACTACAGTCCTCCGCTCTACCAACTGAGCTATCGAAGGGTTATGTGAGCAAATTACACATGACTGTGAGGGTGGGCTTGGTAATACTCTGAAGAAGGAGGAATTGAAGTAACAGCAAATTAAACATAAATACTCCTTCGAGCCGGATTTGAACCAGCGACCTAAGGATGACAATTTAAGCAACTACAGTCCTCCGCTCTACCAACTGAGCTATCGAAGGGTTATGACAGAGTTATTTACACATGACTGTGAGGGTGGGTGTGGTAATACTGTGAAAAAGGGGGAATTGGAGTAACAGCAAATTAAACATAAATACTCCTTCGAGCCGGATTTGAACCAGCGACCTAAGGATGACAATTTAAGCAACTACAGTCCTCCGCTCTACCAACTGAGCTATCGAAGGGTTATGAGAGAGTTATTTACACATGACTGTGAGGGTGGGCTTGGTAATACTCTGAAGAAGGAGGAATTGGAGTAACAGCAAATTAAACATAAATACTCCTTCGAGCCAGATTTGAACCAGCGACCTAAGGATGACAATTTAAGCAACTACAGTCCTCCGCTCTACCAACTGAGCTATCGAAGGGTTCTGATAAAGTTATTTACACATGACTGTGAGGGTGGGTTTGGTAATACTCTGAAGAAGGAGGAATTGGAGTAACAGCAAATTAAACATAAATACTCCTTCGAGCCGGATTTGAACCAGCGACCTAAGGATGACAATTTAAGCAACTACAGTCCTCCGCTCTACCAACTGAGCTATCGAAGGGTTATGAGAGAGTTATTTACACATGACTGTGAGGGTGGGCTTGGTAATACTCTGAAGAAGGAGGAATTGGAGTAACAGCAAATTAAACATAAATACTCCTTCGAGCCGGATTTGAACCAGCGACCTAAGGATGACAATTTAAGCAACTACAGTCCTCCGCTCTACCAACTGAGCTATCGAAGGGTTCTGATAAAGTTATTTACACATGACTGTGAGGGTGGGTTTGGTAATACTCTGAAGAAGGAGGAATTGGAGTAACAGCAAATTAAACATAAATACTCCTTCGAGCCGGATTTGAACCAGCGACCTAAGGATGACAATTTAAGCAACTACAGTCCTCCGCTCTACCAACTGAGCTATCGAAGGGTTATGAGAGAGTTATTTACACATGACTCTGAGGGTGGGCTTGGTAATACTCTGAAGAAGGAGGAATTGGAGTAACAGCAAATTAAACATAAATACTCCTTCGAGCCGGATTTGAACCAGCGACCTAAGGATGACAATTTAAGCAACTACAGTCCTCCGCTCTACCAACTGAGCTATCGAAGGGTTATGAGAGAGTTATTTACACATGACTGTGAGGGTGGGCTTGGTAATACTCTGAAGAAGGAGGAATTGGAGTAACAGCAAATTAAACATAAATACTCCTTCGAGCCGGATTTGAACCAGCGACCTAAGGATGACAATTTAAGCAACTACAGTCCTCCGCTCTACCAACTGAGCTATCGAAGGGTTCTGATAGAGTTATTTACACATGACTGTGAGGGTGGGCTTGGTAATACTCTGAAGAAGGAGGAATTGGAGTAACAGCAAATTAAACATAAATACTCCTTCGAGCCGGATTTGAACCAGCGACCTAAGGATGACAATTTAAGCAACTACAGTCCTCCGCTCTACCAACTGAGCTATCGAAGGGTTATGAGAGAGTTATTTACACATGACTGTGAGGGTGGGCTTGGTAATACTCTGAAGAAGGAGGAATTGGAGTAACAGCAAATTAAACATAAATACTCCTTCGAGCCAGATTTGAACCAGCGACCTAAGGATGACAATTTAAGCAACTACAGTCCTCCGCTCTACCAACTGAGCTATCGAAGGGTTCTTATAGTGGGTTTGGTAATACTCTGAAGAAGGATGAATTGGAGTAACAGCAAATTAAACATAAATACTCCTTCGAGCCGGATTTGAACCAGCGACCTCAGGACGACAATTTAAGCAACTACAATCCTCCGCTCTACCAACTGACCTATCGAAGGGTTATGAGAGAGTTATTTACACATGACTGTGAGGGTGGGCTTGGTAATACTCTGAAGAAGGAGGAATTGGAGTAACAGCAAATTAAACATAAATACTCCTTCGAGCCGGATTTGAACCAGCGACCTAAGGATGACAATTTAAGCAACTACAGTCCTCCGCTCTACCAACTGAGCTATCGAAGGGTTCTGATAGAGTTATTTACACATGACTGTGAGGGTGGGCTTGGTAATACTCTGAAGAAGGAGGAATTGCAGTAACAGCAAATTAAACATAAATACTCCTTCGAGCCGGATTTGAACCAGCGACCTAAGGATGACAATTTAAGCAACTACAGTCCTCCGCTCTACCAACTGAGCTATCGAAGGGTTATGAGAGAGTTATTTACACATGACTGTGAGGGTGGGCTTGGTAATACTCTGAAGAAGGAGGAATTGCAGTAACAGCAAATTAAACATAAATACTCCTTCGAGCCGGATTTGAACCAGCGACCTAAGGATGACAATTTAAGCACCTACAGTCCTCCGCTCTACCAACTGAGCTATCGAAGGGTTATGACGGAATAATTTACACATGACTGTGAGGGTGGGTTTGGTAATACTCTGAAGAAGGAGGAATTGCAGTAACAGCAAATTAAACATAAATACTCCTTCGAGCCGGATTTGAACCAGCGACCTAAGGATGACAATTTAAGCAACTACAGTCCTCCGCTCTACCAACTGAGCTATCGAAGGGTTATGAGAGAGTTATTTACACATGACTGTGAGGGTGGGCTTGGTAATACTCTGAAGAAGGAGGAATTGGAGTAACAGCAAATTAAACATAAATACTCCTTCGAGCCGGATTTGAACCAGCGACCTAAGGATGACAATTTAAGCAACTACAGTCCTCCGCTCTACCAACTGAGCTATCGAAGGGTTATGAGAGAGTTATTTACACATGACTGTGAGGGTGGGCTTGGTAATACTCTGAAGAAGGAGGAATTGCAGTAACAGCAAATTAAACATAAATACTCCTTCGAGCCGGATTTGAACCAGCGACCTAAGGATGACAATTTAAGCACCTACAGTCCTCCGCTCTACCAACTGAGCTATCGAAGGGTTATGACGGAATAATTTACACATGACTGTGAGGGTGGGTTTGGTAATACTCTGAAGAAGGAGGAATTACAGTAACAGCAAATTAAACATAAATACTCCTTCGAGCCGGATTTGAACCAGCGACCTAAGGATGACAATTTAAGCAACTACAGTCCTCCGCTCTACCAACTGAGCTATCGAAGGGTTATGAGAGAGTTATTTACACATGATTGTGAGGGTGGGCTTGGTAATACTCTGAAGAAGGAGGAATTGAAGTAACAGCAAATTAAACATATATACTCCTTCGAGCCGGATTTGAACCAAGGACCTAAGGATGACAATTTAAGCAACTACAGTCCTCCGCTCTACCAACTGAGCTATCGAAGGGTTATGACAGAGTTATTTACACATGACTGTGAGGGTGGGTGTGGTAATACTGTGAAAAAGGGGGAATTGGAGTAACAGCAAATTAAACATAAATACTCCTTCGAGCCGGATTTGAACCAGCGACCTAAGGATGACAATTTAAGCAACTACAGTCCTCCGCTCTACCAACTGAGCTATCGAAGGGTTATGAGAGAGTTATTTACACATGACTGTGAGGGTGGGCTTGGTAATACTCTGAAGAAGGAGGAATTGAAGTAACAGCAAATTAAACATATATACTCCTTCGAGCCGGATTTGAACCAAGGACCTAAGGATGACAATTTAAGCAACTACAGTCCTCCGCTCTACCAACTGAGCTATCGAAGGGTTATGACAGAGTTATTTACACATGACTGTGAGGGTGGGTGTGGTAATACTGTGAAAAAGGGGGAATTGGAGTAACAGCAAATTAAACATAAATACTCCTTCGAGCCGGATTTGAACCAGCGACCTAAGGATGACAATTTAAGCAACTACAGTCCTCCGCTCTACCAACTGAGCTATCGAAGGGTTATGAGAGAGTTATTTACACATGACTGTGAGGGTGGGCTTGGTAATACTCTGAAGAAGGAGGAATTGGAGTAACAGCAAATTAAACATAAATACTCCTTCGAGCCAGATTTGAACCAGCGACCTAAGGATGACAATTTAAGCAACTACAGTCCTCCGCTCTACCAACTGAGCAATCGAAGGGTTCTGATAAAGTTATTTACACATGACTGTGAGGGTGGGTTTGGTAATACTCTGAAGAAGGAGGAATTGGAGTAACAGCAAATTAAACATAAATACTCCTTCGAGCCGGATTTGAACCAGCGACCTAAGGATGACAATTTAAGCAACTACAGTCTTCCGCTCTACCAACTGAGCTATCGAAGGGTTATGAGAGAGTTATTTACACATGACTGTGAGGGTGGGCTTGGTAATACTCTGAAGAAGGAGGAATTGGAGTAACAGCAAATTAAACATAAATACTCCTTCGAGCCAGATTTGAACCAGCGACCTAAGGATGACAATTTAAGCAACTACAGTCCTCCGCTCTACCAACTGAGCAATCGAAGGGTTCTGATAAAGTTATTTACACATGACTGTGAGGGTGGGTTTGGTAATACTCTGAAGAAGGAGGAATTGGAGTAACAGCAAATTAAACATAAATACTCCTTCGAGCCGGATTTGAACCAGCGACCTAAGGATGACAATTTAAGCAACTACAGTCTTCCGCTCTACCAACTGAGCTATCGAAGGGTTATGAGAGAGTTATTTACACATGACTCTGAGGGTGGGCTTGGTAATACTCTGAAGAAGGAGGAATTGGAGTAACAGCAAATTAAACATAAATACTCCTTCGAGCCAGATTTGAACCAGCGACCTAAGGATGACAATTTAAGCAACTACAGTCCTCCGCTCTACCAACTGAGCTATCGAAGGGTTCTTATAGTGGGTTTGGTAATACTCTGAAGAAGGAGGAATTGGAGTAAAAGCAAATTAAACATAAATACTCCTTCGAGCCGGATTTGAACCAGCGACCTCAGGACGACAATTTAAGCAACTACAATCCTCCGCTCTACCAACTGACCTATCGAAGGGTTATGAGAGAGTTATTTACACATGACTGTGAGGGTGGGCTTGGTAATACTCTGAAGAAGGAGGAATTGGAGTAACAGCAAATTAAACATAAATACTCCTTCGAGCCGGATTTGAACCAGCGACCTAAGGATGACAATTTAAGCAACTACAGTCCTCCGCTCTACCAACTGAGCTATCGAAGGGTTCTGATAGAGTTATTTACACATGACTGTGAGGGTGGGCTTGGTAATACTCTGAAGAAGGAGGAATTGGAGTAACAGCAAATTAAACATAAATACTCCTTCGAGCCGGATTTGAACCAGCGACCTAAGGATGACAATTTAAGCAACTACAGTCCTCCGCTCTACCAACTGAGCTATCGAAGGGTTATGAGAGAGTTATTTACACATGACTGTGAGGGTGGGCTTGGTAATACTCTGAAGAAGGAGGAATTGGAGTAACAGCAAATTAAACATAAATACTCCTTCGAGCCAGATTTGAACCAGCGACCTAAGGATGACAATTTAAGCAACTACAGTCCTCCGCTCTACCAACTGAGCTATCGAAGGGTTCTTATAGTGGGTTTGGTAATACTCTGAAGAAGGATGAATTGGAGTAACAGCAAATTAAACATAAATACTCCTTCGAGCCGGATTTGAACCAGCGACCTCAGGACGACAATTTAAGCAACTACAATCCTCCGCTCTACCAACTGACCTATCGAAGGGTTATGAGAGAGTTATTTACACATGACTGTGAGGGTGGGCTTGGTAATACTCTGAAGAAGGAGGAATTGGAGTAACAGCAAATTAAACATAAATACTCCTTCGAGCCGGATTTGAACCAGCGACCTAAGGATGACAATTTAAGCAACTACAGTCCTCCGCTCTACCAACTGAGCTATCGAAGGGTTATGAGAGAGTTATTTACACATGACTGTGAGGGTGGGCTTGGTAATACTCTGAAGAAGGAGGAATTGGAGTAACAGCAAATTAAACATAAATACTCCTTCGAGCCAGATTTGAACCAGCGACCTAAGGATGACAATTTAAGCAACTACAGTCCTCCACTCTACCAACTGAGCAATCGAAGGGTTATGAGAGAGTTATTTACACATGACTGTGAGGGTGGGCTTGGTAATACTCTGAAGAAGGAGGAATTGGAGTAACAGCAAATTAAACATAAATACTCCTTCGAGCCGGATTTGAACCAGCGACCTAAGGATGACAATTTAAGCAACTACAGTCCTCCGCTCTACCAACTGAGCTATCGAAGGGTTATGTGAGCAAATTTCACATGACTGTGAGGGTGGGCTTGGTAATACTCTGAAGAAGGAGGAATTGAAGTAACAGCAAATTAAACATAAATACTCCTTCGAGCCGGATTTGAACCAGCGACCTAAGGATGACCATTTAAGCAACTACAGTCCTCCGCTCTACCAACTGAGCTATCGAAGGGTTATGACAGAGTTATTTACACATGACTGTGAGGGTGGGTGTGGTAATACTGTGAAAAAGTGGGAATTGGAGTAACAGCAAATTAAACATAAATACTCCTTCGAGCCGGATTTGAACCAGCGACCTAAGGATGACAATTTAAGCAACTACAGTCCTCCGCTCTACCAACTGAGCTATCGAAGGGTTATGAAAAGGTTATTTACACATGACTGTGAGGGTGGGCTTGGTAATACTCTGAAGTAGGAGGAATTGGAGTAACAGCAAATTAAACATAAATACTCCTTCGAGACGGATTTGAACCAGCGACCTAAGGATGACAATTTAAGCAACTACAGTCCTCCGCTCTACCAACTGAGCTATCGAAGGGTTCTGATAGAGTTATTTACACATGACTGTGAGGGTGGGTTTGGTAATACTCTGAAGAAGGAGGAATTGGAGTAACAGCAAATTAAACATAAATACTCCTTCGAGCCGGATTTGAACCAGCGACCTAAGGATGACAATTTAAGCAACTACAGTCCTCCGCTCTACCAACTGAGCTATCGAAGGGTTATGAGAGAGTTATTTACACATGACTGTGAGGGTGGGCTTGGTAATACTCTGAAGAAGGAGGAATTGGAGTAACAGCAAATTAAACATAAATACTCATTCGAGCCGGATTTGAACCAGCAACCTAAGGATGAAAATTTAAGCAACTACAGTCCTCCGCTCTACCAACTGAGATATCGAAGGGTTATGTGAGCAAATTACACATGACTGTGAGGGTGGGCTTGGTAATACTCTGAAGAAGGAGAAATTGAAGTAACAGCAAATTAAACATGACTGTGAGGCTGGGCTTGGTAATACTCTGAAGAAGGAGGAATTGAAGTAACAGCAAATTAAACATAAATACTCCTTTGAGATGGATTTGAACCAAGGATGACAATTTAAGCACCTACAGTCCTCCGCTCTACCAACTGAGCTATCAAAGGGTTATGAGACAGTTATTTACACATGACTGTGAGGGTGGGTTTGGTAATACTTTGAAGAAGGAGGAATTGGAGTAACAGCAAATTAAACATAAATACTCCTTCGAGATGGATTTGAACCAAGGATGACAATTTAAGCACCTACAGTCCTCCGCTCTACCAACTGAGCTATCGAAGGGTTATGACAGAGTTATTTACACATGACTGTGAGGGTGGGTGTGGTAATACTGTGAAAAAGGGGGAATTGGAGTAACAGCAAATTAAACATAAATACTCCTTCGAGCCGGATTTGAACCAGCGACCTAAGGATGACAATTTAAGCAACTACAGTCCTCCGCTCTACCAACTGAGCTATCGAAGGGTTATGAGAGAGTTATTTACACATGACTGTGAGGGTGGGCTTGGTAATACTCTGAAGAAGGAGGAATTGAAGTAACAGCAAATTAAACATATATACTCCTTCGAGCCGGATTTGAACCAAGGACCTAAGGATGACAATTTAAGCAACTACAGTCCTCCGCTCTACCAACTGAGCTATCGAAGGGTTATGACAGAGTTATTTACACATGACTGTGAGGGTGGGTGTGGTAATACTGTGAAAAAGGGGGAATTGGAGTAACAGCAAATTAAACATAAATACTCCTTCGAGCCGGATTTGAACCAGCGACCTAAGGATGACAATTTAAGCAACTACAGTCCTCCGCTCTACCAACTGAGCTATCGAAGGGTTATGAGAGAGTTATTTACACATGACTGTGAGGGTGGGCTTGGTAATACTCTGAAGAAGGAGGAATTGGAGTAACAGCAAATTAAACATAAATACTCCTTCGAGCCAGATTTGAACCAGCGACCTAAGGATGACAATTTAAGCAACTACAGTCCTCCGCTCTACCAACTGAGCAATCGAAGGGTTCTGATAAAGTTATTTACACATGACTGTGAGGGTGGGTTTGGTAATACTCTGAAGAAGGAGGAATTGGAGTAACAGCAAATTAAACATAAATACTCCTTCGAGCCGGATTTGAACCAGCGACCTAAGGATGACAATTTAAGCAACTACAGTCTTCCGCTCTACCAACTGAGCTATCGAAGGGTTATGAGAGAGTTATTTACACATGACTCTGAGGGTGGGCTTGGTAATACTCTGAAGAAGGAGGAATTGGAGTAACAGCAAATTAAACATAAATACTCCTTCGAGCCAGATTTGAACCAGCGACCTAAGGATGACAATTTAAGCAACTACAGTCGTCCGCTCTACCAACTGAGCTATCGAAGGGTTCTTATAGTGGGTTTGGTAATACTCTGAAGAAGGAGGAATTGGAGTAAAAGCAAATTAAACATAAATACTCCTTCGAGCCGGATTTGAACCAGCGACCTCAGGACGACAATTTAAGCAACTACAATCCTCCGCTCTACCAACTGACCTATCGAAGGGTTATGAGAGAGTTATTTACACATGACTGTGAGGGTGGGCTTGGTAATACTCTGAAGAAGGAGGAATTGGAGTAACAGCAAATTAAACATAAATACTCCTTCGAGCCGGATTTGAACCAGCGACCTAAGGATGACAATTTAAGCAACTACAGTCCTCCGCTCTACCAACTGAGCTATCGAAGGGTTCTGATAGAGTTATTTACACATGACTGTGAGGGTGGGCTTGGTAATACTCTGAAGAAGGAGGAATTGGAGTAACAGCAAATTAAACATAAATACTCCTTCGAGCCGGATTTGAACCAGCGACCTAAGGATGACAATTTAAGCAACTACAGTCCTCCGCTCTACCAACTGAGCTATCGAAGGGTTATGAGAGAGTTATTTACACATGACTGTGAGGGTGGGCTTGGTAATACTCTGAAGAAGGAGGAATTGGAGTAACAGCAAATTAAACATAAATACTCCTTCGAGCCAGATTTGAACCAGCGACCTAAGGATGACAATTTAAGCAACTACAGTCCTCCGCTCTACCAACTGAGCTATCGAAGGGTTCTTATAGTGGGTTTGGTAATACTCTGAAGAAGGATGAATTGGAGTAACAGCAAATTAAACATAAATACTCCTTCGAGCCGGATTTGAACCAGCGACCTCAGGACGACAATTTAAGCAACTACAATCCTCCGCTCTACCAACTGACCTATCGAAGGGTTATGAGAGAGTTATTTACACATGACTGTGAGGGTGGGCTTGGTAATACTCTGAAGAAGGAGGAATTGGAGTAACAGCAAATTAAACATAAATACTCCTTCGAGCCGGATTTGAACCAGCGACCTAAGGATGACAATTTAAGCAACTACAGTCCTCCGCTCTACCAACTGAGCTATCGAAGGGTTCTGATAGAGTTATTTACACATGACTGTGAGGGTGGGCTTGGTAATACTCTGAAGAAGGAGGAATTGGAGTAACAGCAAATTAAACATAAATACTCCTTCGAGCCGGATTTGAACCAGCGACCTAAGGATGACAATTTAAGCAACTACAGTCCTCCGCTCTACCAACTGAGCTATCGAAGGGTTATGAGAGAGTTATTTACACATGACTGTGAGGGTGGGCTTGGTAATACTCTGAAGAAGGAGGAATTGGAGTAACAGCAAATTAAACATAAATACTCCTTCGAGCCAGATTTGAACCAGCGACCTAAGGATGACAATTTAAGCAACTACAGTCCTCCACTCTACCAACTGAGCAATCGAAGGGTTATGAGAGAGTTATTTACACATGACTGTGAGGGTGGGCTTGGTAATACTCTGAAGAAGGAGGAATTGGAGTAACAGCAAATTAAACATAAATACTCCTTCGAGCCGGATTTGAACCAGCGACCTAAGGATGACAATTTAAGCAACTACAGTCCTCCGCTCTACCAACTGAGCTATCGAAGGGTTATGTGAGCAAATTTCACATGACTGTGAGGGTGGGCTTGGTAATACTCTGAAGAAGGAGGAATTGAAGTAACAGCAAATTAAACATAAATACTCCTTCGAGCCGGATTTGAACCAGCGACCTAAGGATGACCATTTAAGCAACTACAGTCCTCCGCTCTACCAACTGAGCTATCGAAGGGTTATGACAGAGTTATTTACACATGACTGTGAGGGTGGGTGTGGTAATACTGTGAAAAAGGGGGAATTGGAGTAACAGCAAATTAAACATAAATACTCCTTCGAGCCGGATTTGAACCAGCGACCTAAGGATGACAATTTAAGCAACTACAGTCCTCCGCTCTACCAACTGAGCTATCGAAGGGTTATGTGAGCAAATTACACATGACTGTGAGGGTGGGCTTGGTAATACTCTGAAGTAGGAGGAATTGGAGTAACAGCAAATTAAACATAAATACTCCTTCGAGACGGATTTGAACCAGCGACCTAAGGATGACAATTTAAGCAACTACAGTCCTCCGCTCTACCAACTGAGCTATCGAAGGGTTCTGATAGAGTTATTTACACATGACTGTGAGGGTGGGTTTGGTAATACTCTGAAGAAGGAGGAATTGGAGTAACAGCAAATTAAACATAAATACTCCTTCGAGCCGGATTTGAACCAGCGACCTAAGGATGACAATTTAAGCAACTACAGTCCTCCGCTCTACCAACTGAGCTATCGAAGGGTTATGAGAGAGTTATTTACACATGACTGTGAGGGTGGGCTTGGTAATACTCTGAAGAAGGAGGAATTGGAGTAACAGCAAATTAAACATAAATACTCCTTCGAGCCGGATTTGAACCAGCAACCTAAGGATGAAAATTTAAGCAACTACAGTCCTCCGCTCTACCAACTGAGATATCGAAGGGTTATGTGAGCAAATTACACATGACTGTGAGGGTGGGCTTGGTAATACTCTGAAGAAGGAGAAATTGAAGTAACAGCAAATTAAACATGACTGTGAGGCTGGGCTTGGTAATACTCTGAAGAAGGAGGAATTGAAGTAACAGCAAATTAAACATAAATACTCCTTTGAGATGGATTTGAACCAAGGATGACAATTTAAGCACCTACAGTCCTCCGCTCTACCAACTGAGCTATCGAAGGGTTATGAGACAGTTATTTACACATGACTGTGAGGGTGGGTTTGGTAATACTTTGAAGAAGGAGGAATTGGAGTAACAGCAAATTAAACATAAATACTCCTTCGAGATGGATTTGAACCAAGGATGACAATTTAAGCACCTACAGTCCTCCGCTCTACCAACTGAGCTATCGAAGGGTTATGACAGAGTTATTTACACATGACTGTGAGGGTGGGTGTGGTAATACTGTGAAAAAGGGGGAATTGGAGTAACAGCAAATTAAACATAAATACTCCTTCGAGCCGGATTTGAACCAGCGACCTAAGGATGACAATTTAAGCAACTACAGTCCTCCGCTCTACCAACTGAGCTATCGAAGGGTTATGAGAGAGTTATTTACACATGACTGTGAGGGTGGGCTTGGTAATACTCTGAAGAAGGAGGAATTGAAGTAACAGCAAATTAAACATATATACTCCTTCGAGCCGGATTTGAACCAAGGACCTAAGGATGACAATTTAAGCAACTACAGTCCTCCGCTCTACCAACTGAGCTATCGAAGGGTTATGACAGAGTTATTTACACATGACTGTGAGGGTGGGTGTGGTAATACTGTGAAAAAGGGGGAATTGGAGTAACAGCAAATTAAACATAAATACTCCTTCGAGCCGGATTTGAACCAGCGACCTAAGGATGACAATTTAAGCAACTACAGTCCTCCGCTCTACCAACTGAGCTATCGAAGGGTTATGAGAGAGTTATTTACACATGACTGTGAGGGTGGGCTTGGTAATACTCTGAAGAAGGAGGAATTGGAGTAACAGCAAATTAAACATAAATACTCCTTCGAGCCAGATTTGAACCAGCGACCTAAGGATGACAATTTAAGCAACTACAGTCCTCCGCTCTACCAACTGAGCAATCGAAGGGTTCTGATAAAGTTATTTACACATGACTGTGAGGGTGGGTTTGGTAATACTCTGAAGAAGGAGGAATTGGAGTAACAGCAAATTAAACATAAATACTCCTTCGAGCCGGATTTGAACCAGCGACCTAAGGATGACAATTTAAGCAACTACAGTCCTCCGCTCTACCAACTGAGCAATCGAAGGGTTCTGATAAAGTTATTTACACATGACTGTGAGGGTGGGTTTGGTAATACTCTGAAGAAGGAGGAATTGGAGTAACAGCAAATTAAACATAAATACTCCTTCGAGCCGGATTTGAACCAGCGACCTAAGGATGACAATTTAAGCAACTACAGTCCTCCGCTCTACCAACTGAGCTATCGAAGGGTTATGAGAGAGTTATTTACACATGACTGTGAGGGTGGGCTTGGTAATACTCTGAAGAAGGAGGAATTGGAGTAACAGCAAATTAAACATAAATACTCATTCGAGCCGGATTTGAACCAGCAACCTAAGGATGAAAATTTAAGCAACTACAGTCCTCCGCTCTACCAACTGAGATATCGAAGGGTTATGTGAGCAAATTACACATGACTGTGAGGGTGGGCTTGGTAATACTCTGAAGAAGGAGAAATTGAAGTAACAGCAAATTAAACATGACTGTGAGGCTGGGCTTGGTAATACTCTGAAGAAGGAGGAATTGAAGTAACAGCAAATTAAACATAAATACTCCTTTGAGATGGATTTGAACCAAGGATGACAATTTAAGCACCTACAGTCCTCCGCTCTACCAACTGAGCTATCGAAGGGTTATGAGACAGTTATTTACACATGACTGTGAGGGTGGGTTTGGTAATACTTTGAAGAAGGAGGAATTGGAGTAACAGCAAATTAAACATAAATACTCCTTCGAGATGGATTTGAACCAAGGATGACAATTTAAGCACCTACAGTCCTCCGCTCTACCAACTGAGCTATCGAAGGGTTATGACAGAGTTATTTACACATGACTGTGAGGGTGGGTGTGGTAATACTGTGAAAAAGGGGGAATTGGAGTAACAGCAAATTAAACATAAATACTCCTTCGAGCCGGATTTGAACCAGCGACCTAAGGATGACAATTTAAGCAACTACAGTCCTCCGCTCTACCAACTGAGCTATCGAAGGGTTATGAGAGAGTTATTTACACATGACTGTGAGGGTGGGCTTGGTAATACTCTGAAGAAGGAGGAATTGAAGTAACAGCAAATTAAACATATATACTCCTTCGAGCCGGATTTGAACCAAGGACCTAAGGATGACAATTTAAGCAACTACAGTCCTCCGCTCTACCAACTGAGCTATCGAAGGGTTATGACAGAGTTATTTACACATGACTGTGAGGGTGGGTGTGGTAATACTGTGAAAAAGGGGGAATTGGAGTAACAGCAAATTAAACATAAATACTCCTTCGAGCCGGATTTGAACCAGCGACCTAAGGATGACAATTTAAGCAACTACAGTCCTCCGCTCTACCAACTGAGCTATCGAAGGGTTATGAGAGAGTTATTTACACATGACTGTGAGGGTGGGCTTGGTAATACTCTGAAGAAGGAGGAATTGGAGTAACAGCAAATTAAACATAAATACTCCTTCGAGCCGGATTTGAACCAGCGACCTAAGGATGACAATTTAAGCAACTACAGTCCTCCGCTCTACCAACTGAGCAATCGAAGGGTTCTGATAAAGTTATTTACACATGACTGTGAGGGTGGGTTTGGTAATACTCTGAAGAAGGAGGAATTGGAGTAACAGCAAATTAAACATAAATACTCCTTCGAGCCGGATTTGAACCAGCGACCTAAGGATGACTATTTAAGCAACTACAGTCCTCCGCTCTACCAACTGAGCTATCGAAGGGTTATGAGAGAGTTATTTACACATGACTGTGAGGGTGGGCTTGGTAATACTCTGAAGAAGGAGGAATTGGAGTAACAGCAAATTAAACATAAATACTCCTTCGAGCCAGATTTGAACCAGCGACCTAAGGATGACAATTTAAGCAACTACAGTCCTCCGCTCTACCAACTGAGCAATCGAAGGGTTCTGATAAAGTTATTTACACATGACTGTGAGGGTGGGTTTGGTAATACTCTGAAGAAGGAGGAATTGGAGTAACAGCAAATTAAACATAAATACTCCTTCGAGCCGGATTTGAACCAGCGACCTAAGGATGACAATTTAAGCAACTACAGTCCTCCGCTCTACCAACTGAGCTATCGAAGGGTTATGAGAGAGTTATTTACACATGACTGTGAGGGTGGGCTTGGTAATACTCTGAAGAAGGAGGAATTGGAGTAACAGCAAATTAAACATAAATACTCCTTCGAGCCGGATTTGAACCAGCGACCTAAGGATGACAATTTAAGCAACTACAGTCCTCCGCTCTACCAACTGAGCTATCGAAGGGTTCTTATAGTGGGTTTGGTAATACTCTGAAGAAGGAGGAATTGGAGTAACAGCAAATTAAACATAAATACTCCTTCGAGCCGGATTTGAACCAGCGACCTAAGGATGACAATTTAAGCAACTACAGTCCTCCGCTCTACCAACTGAGCTATCGAAGGGTTATGAGAGAGTTATTTACACATGACTGTGAGGGTGGGCTTGGTAATACTCTGAAGAAGGAGGAATTGGAGTAACAGCAAATTAAACATAAATACTCCTTCGAGCCGGATTTGAACCAGCGACCTAAGGATGACAATTTAAGCAACTACAGTCCTCCGCTCTACCAACTGAGCTATCGAAGGGTTCTGATAGAGTTATTTACACATGACTGTGAGGGTGGGCTTGGTAATACTCTGAAGAAGGAGGAATTGGAGTAACAGCAAATTAAACATAAATACTCCTTCGAGCCGGATTTGAACCAGCGACCTAAGGATGACAATTTAAGCAACTACAGTCCTCCGCTCTACCAACTGAGCTATCGAAGGGTTATGAGAGAGTTATTTACACATGACTGTGAGGGTGGGCTTGGTAATACTCTGAAGAAGGAGGAATTGGAGTAACAGCAAATTAAACATAAATACTCCTTCGAGCCGGATTTGAACCAGCGACCTAAGGATGACAATTTAAGCAACTACAGTCCTCCGCTCTACCAACTGAGCTATCGAAGGGTTATCAAAAGGTTATTTACACATGACTGTGAGGGTGGGCTTGGTAATACTCTGAAGAAGGAGGAATTGGAGTAACAGCAAATTAAACATAAATACTCCTTCGAGCCGGATTTGAACCAGCGACCTAAGGATGACAATTTAAGCAACTACAGTCCTCCGCTCTACCAACTGAGCTATCGAAGGGTTATGAGAGAGTTATTTACACATGACTGTGAGGGTGGGCTTGGTAATACTCTGAAGAAGGAGGAATTGGAGTAACAGCAAATTAAACATAAATACTCATTCGAGCCGGATTTGAACCAGCGACCTAAGGATGAAAATTTAAGCAACTACAGTCCTCCGCTCTACCAACTGAGATATCGAAGGGTTATGTGAGCAAATTACACATGACTGTGAGGGTGGGCTTGGTAATACTCTGAAGAAGGAGAAATTGAAGTAACAGCAAATTAAACATGACTGTGAGGCTGGGCTTGGTAATACTCTGAAGAAGGAGGAATTGAAGTAACAGCAAATTAAACATAAATACTCCTTTGAGATGGATTTGAACCAAGGATGACAATTTAAGCACCTACAGTCCTCCGCTCTACCAACTGAGCTATCGAAGGGTTATGAGACAGTTATTTACACATGACTGTGAGGGTGGGTTTGGTAATACTTTGAAGAAGGAGGAATTGGAGTAACAGCAAATTAAACATAAATACTCCTTCGAGCCGGATTTGAACCAGCGACCTAAGGATGACAATTTAAACAACTACAGTCCTCCGCTCTACCAACTGAGCTATCGAAGGGTTATGACGGAATAATTTACACATGACTGTGAGGGTGGGTTTGGTAATACTCTGAAGAAGGAGGAATTGGAGTAACAGCAAATTAAACATAAATACTCCTTCGAGCCGGATTTGAACCAGCGACCTAAGGATGACAATTTAAGCAACTACAGTCCTCCGCTCTACCAACTGAGCTATCGAAGGGTTATGAGAGAGTTATTTACACATGACTGTGAGGGTGGGCTTGGTAATACTCTGAAGAAGGAGGAATTGGAGTAACAGCAAATTAAACATAAATACTCCTTCGAGCCGGATTTGAACCAGCGACCTAAGGATGACAATTTAAGCAACTACAGTCCTCCGCTCTACCAACTGAGCTATCGAAGGGTTATGAGAGAGTTATTTACACATGACTGTGAGGGTGGGCTTGGTAATACTCTGAAGAAGGAGGAATTGGAGTAACAGCAAATTAAACATAAATACTCCTTCGAGCCGGATTTGAACCAGCGACCTAAGGATGACAATTTAAGCAACTACAGTCCTCCGCTCTACCAACTGAGCTATCGAAGGGTTATCAAAAGGTTATTTACACATGACTGTGAGGGTGGGCTTGGTAATACTCTGAAGAAGGAGGAATTGGAGTAACAGCAAATTAAACATAAATATTCCTTCGAGACGGATTTGAACCAGCAACCTAAGGATGACAATTTAAGCAACTACAGTCCTCCGCTCTACCAACTGAGCAATCGAAGGGTTCTGATAGAGTTATTTACACATGACTGTGAGGGTGGGTTTGGTAATACTCTGAAGAAGGAGGAATTGGAGTAACAGCAAATTAAACATAAATACTCCTTCGAGCCGGATTTGAACCAGCGACCTAAGGATGACAATTTAAGCAATTACAGTCCTCCGCTCTACCAACTGAGCTATCGAAGGGTTCTGATAGAGTTATTTACACATGACTGTGAGGGTGGGTTTGGTAATACTCTGAAGTAGAAGGAATTGGAGTAACAGCAAATTAAACATAAATACTCCTTCGAGCCGGATTTGAACCAGCGACCTAAGGATGACAATTTAAGCAACTACAGTCCTCCGCTCTACCAACTGAGCTATCGAAGGGTTATGAGAGAGTTATTTACACATGACTGTGAGGGTGGGCTTGGTAATACTCTGAAGAAGGAGGAATTGAAGTAACAGCAAATTAAACATATATACTCCTTCGAGCCGGATTTGAACCAGCGACCTAAGGATGACAATTTAAGCAACTACAGTCCTCCGCTCTACCAACTGAGCTATCGAAGGGTTCTGACAGAGTTATTTACACATGACTGTGAGGGTGGGTGTGGTAATACTGTGAAAAAGGGGGAATTGGAGTAACAGCAAATTAAACATAAATACTCCTTCGAGCCGGATTTGAACCAGCGACCTAAGGATGACAATTTAAGCAACTACAGTCCTCCGCTCTACCAACTGAGCTATCGAAGGGTTATGTGAGCAAATTACACATGACTGTGAGGGTGGGCTTGGTAATACTCTGAAGAAGGAGGAATTGGAGTAACAGCAAATTAAACATAAATACTCCTTCGAGCCAGATTTGAACCAGCGACCTAAGGATGACAATTTAAGCAACTACAGTCCTCCGCTCTACCAACTGAGCAATCGAAGGGTTCTGACAGAGTTATTTACACATGACTGTGAGGGTGGGTTTGGTAATACTCTGAAGAAGGAGGAATTGGAGTAACAGCAAATTAAACATAAATACTCCTTCGAGCCGGATTTGAACCAGCGACCTAAGGATGACAATTTAAGCAACTACAGTCCTCCGCTCTACCAACTGAGCTATCGAAGGGTTATGAGAGAGTTATTTACACATGACTGTGAGGGTGGGCTTGGTAATACTCTGAAGAAGGAGGAATTGGAGTAACAGCAAATTAAACATAAATACTCCTTCGAGCCAGATTTGAACCAGCGACCTAAGGATGACAATTTAAGCAACTACAGTCCTCCGCTCTACCAACTGAGCTATCGAAGGGTTCTGACAGAGTTATTTACACATGACTGTGAGGGTGGGCTTGGTAATACTCTGAAGAAGGAGGAATTGGAGTAACAGCAAATTAAACATAAATACTCCTTCGAGCCGGATTTGAACCAGCGACCTAAGGATGACAATTTAAGCAACTACAGTCCTCCGCTCTACCAACTGAGCTATCGAAGGGTTCTGATAGAGTTATTTACACATGACTGTGAGGGTGGGCTTGGTAATACTCTGAAGAAGGAGGAATTGGAGTAACAGCAAATTAAACATAAATACTCCTTCGAGCCGGATTTGAACCAGCGACCTAAGGATGACAATTTAAGCAACTACAGTCCTCCGCTCTACCAACTGAGCTATCGAAGGGTTATGAGAGAGTTATTTACACATGACTGTGAGGGTGGGCTTGGTAATACTCTGAAGAAGGAGGAATTGGAGTAACAGCAAATTAAACATAAATACTCCTTCGAGCCGGATTTGAACCAGCGACCTAAGGATGACAATTTAAGCAACTACAGTCCTCCGCTCTACCAACTGAGCTATCGAAGGGTTCTTATAGTGGGTTTGGTAATACTCTGAAGAAGGATGAATTGGAGTAACAGCAAATTAAACATAAATACTCCTTCGAGCCGGATTTGAACCAGCGACCTCAGGACGACAATTTAAGCAACTACAATCCTCCGCTCTACCAACTGACCTATCGAAGGGTTATGAGAGAGTTATTTACACATGACTGTGAGGGTGGGCTTGGTAATACTCTGAAGAAGGAGGAATTGGAGTAACAGCAAATTAAACATAAATACTCCTTCGAGCCGGATTTGAACCAGCGACCTAAGGATGACAATTTAAGCAACTACAGTCCTCCGCTCTACCAACTGAGCTATCGAAGGGTTCTGACAGAGTTATTTACACATGACTGTGAGGGTGGGCTTGGTAATACTCTGAAGAAGGAGGAATTGGAGTAACAGCAAATTAAACATAAATACTCCTTCGAGCCGGATTTGAACCAGCGACCTAAGGATGACAATTTAAGCAACTACAGTCCTCCGCTCTACCAACTGAGATATCGAAGGGTTATGTGAGCAAATTACACATGACTGTGAGGGTGGGTTTGGTAATACTCTGAAGAAGGAGGAATTGGAGTAACAGCAAATTAAACATAAATACTCCTTCGAGCCGGATTTGAACCAGCGACCTAAGGATGACAATTTAAGCAACTACAGTCCTCCGCTCTACCAACTGAGCTATCGAAGGGTTATGAGAGAGTTATTTACACATGACTGTGAGGGTGGGTTTGGTAATACTTTGAAGAAGGAGGAATTGGAGTAACAGCAAATTAAACATAAATACTCCTTCGAGCCGGATTTGAACCAAGGATGACAATTTAAGCAACTACAGTCCTCCGCTCTACCAACTGAGCTATCGAAGGGTTATGACGGAATAATTTACACATGACTGTGAGGGTGGGTTTGGTAATACTCTGAAGAAGGAGGAATTGAAGTAACAGCAAATTAAACATAAATACTCCTTCGAGCCGGATTTGAACCAGCGACCTAAGGATGACAATTTAAACAACTACAGTCCTCCGCTCTACCAACTGAGCTATCGAAGGGTTCTGACAGAGTTATTTACACATGACTGTGAGGGTGGGCTTGGTAATACTCTGAAGAAGGAGGAATTGGAGTAACAGCAAATTAAACATAAATACTCCTTCGAGCCGGATTTGAACCAGCGACCTAAGGATGACAATTTAAGCAACTACAGTCCTCCGCTCTACCAACTGAGCTATCAAAGGGTTATGTGAGCAAATTACACATGACTGTGAGGGTGGGCTTGGTAATACTCTGAAGAAGGAGCAGTTTGAGTAACAGCAAATTAAACATAAATACTCCTTCGAGCCGGATTTGAACCAGCGACCTAAGGATGACGATTTATGAAACTACAGTCCTCCGCTCTACCAACTGAGCTATCGAAGGGTTCTGACAGAGTTATTTACACATGACTGTGAGGGTGGGTTTGGTAATACTCTGAAGAAGGAGGAATTGGAGTAACAGCAAATTAAACATAAATACTCCTTCGAGCCGGATTTGAACCAGCGACCTAAGGATGACAATTTAAACAACTACAGTCCTCCGCTCTACCAACTGAGCTATCGAAGGGTTATGTGAGCAAATTACACATGACTGTGAGGGTGGGCTTGGTAATACTCTGAAGAAGGAGCAGTTTGAGTAACAGCAAATTAAACATAAATACTCCTTCGAGCCGGATTTGAACCAGCGACCTAAGGATGACAATTTAAGCAACTACAGTCCTCCGCTCTACCAACTGAGCTATCGAAGGGTTCTGACAGAGTTATTTACACATGACTGTGAGGGTGGGTTTGGTAATACTCTGAAGAAGGAGGAATTGCAGTAACAGCAAATTAAACATAAATACTCCTTCGAGCCGGATTTGAACCAGCGACCTAAGGATGACAATTTAAACAACTACAGTCCTCCGCTCTACCAACTGAGCTATCGAAGTGATATGAGAGAGTTATTTACACATGACTGTGAGGGTGGGTTTGGTAATACTCTGAAGAAGGAGGAATTGGAGTAACAGCAAATTAAACATAAATACTCCTTCGAGCCGGATTTGAACCAGCGACCTAAGGATGACAATTTAAGCAACTACAGTCCTCCGCTCTACCAACTGAGCTATCGAAGGGTTATGAGAGAGTTATTTACACATGACTGTGAGGGTGGGCTTGGTAATACTCTGAAGAAGGAGGAATTGAAGTAACAGCAAATTAAACATAAATACTCCTTCGAGCCGGATTTGAACCAGCGACCTAAGGATGACAATTTAAGCAACTACAGTCCTCCGCTCTACCAACTGAGCTATCGAAGGGTTCTGACAGAGTTATTTACACATGACTGTGAGGGTGGGCTTGGTAATACTCTGAAGAAGGAGGAATTGGAGTAACAGCAAATTAAACATAAATACTCCTTCGAGCCGGATTTGAACCAGCGACCTAAGGATGACAATTTAAACAACTACAGTCCTCCGCTCTACCAACTGAGCTATCGAAGGGTTATGTGAGCAAATTACACATGACTGTGAGGGTGGGCTCGGTAATACAGTGAAGAAGGAGCAGTTTGAGTAACAGCAAATTAAACATAAATACTCCTTCGAGCCGGATTTGAACCAGCGACCTAAGGATGACGATTTATGCACCTACAGTCCTCCGCTCTACCAACTGAGCTATCGAAGGGTTCTGACAGAGTTATTTACACATGACTGTGAGGGTGGGTTTGGTAATACTGTGAAAAAGGAGGAATTGGAGTAACAGCAAATTAAACATAAATACTCCTTCGAGCCGGATTTGAACCAGCGACCTAAGGATGACGATTTATGCAACTACAGTCCTCCGCTCTACCAACTGAGCTATCGAAGGGTTCTGACAGAGTTATTTACACATGACTGTGAGGGTGGGTTTGGTAATACTCTGAAGAAGAAGGAATTGGAGTAACAGCAAATTAAACATAAATACTCCTTCGAGCCGGATTTGAACCAGCGACCTAGGGATGACAATTTAAACAACTACAGTCCTCCGCTCTACCAACTGAGCTATCGAAGGGTTCTGATAACGGGTTTGGTAATACTCTGAAGAAGGAGGAATTGGAGTAACAGCAAATTAAACATAAATACTCCTTCGAGCCGGATTTGAACCAGCGACCTAAGGATGACAATTTAAGCAACTACAGTCCTCCGCTCTACCAACTGAGCTATCAAAGGATTGACCAAACACATTTTTTTTCTTTGTGTGATCAGTGAAACAATGACGTTAAATGTGTAAATATACAGCACCCTCCGTAAGCATTGGGACAATAAAGATAACAATTATGCTATGTTAGCTTTGGAGACATAAAATTAAGATGATCATGTGGCAAAAGTAGAAAATGTCACAATTTTAATGGTTTTCCCATCAACCTTTCATCATGACTAATGTCTGTCTGTCACCCAAGAATCCGAATGAATGGATCAAACTAATACTACACATTCTCTGTGTAAATAATTATTGCATCAGGACACAGCTTAACACTTGTGAGCCAATTGTCTCAATATGCTCACATGAGACAGAAGGATTAAAATACAAACACGTTGAGATATCTTTGATTTTTTTAACAGGGGTATGTCACGTACTGGCCAGTGCCTGAGGGTGTGTTATGAATATTTGAACACAAAGTTCACATATAGGATAAATATTAAACCAGCATCCATAAACAGCACATTTCTGTCTTTTTTAGCCCTATATCTGCATTCAAGTGAAGATGTGCTGGTTAGATGCCTCATCGACATTCATGTGAAGCCGTACTGTGAGCTCAATTCCCAAGAAATCGAGTCTGCCTTTCAAATAAAATAAAAAAATGGGTGAGATGGAAAAAAACGTGATAATGTATTCCTTATAAAGAAAGAGTAAAAATATTGCATTATTTAATAGACTGTTACAAAACTATAAGGATAATTGATGGGGAAATGCAATGACATGGTACAGCATGTGTTTTATGATGCGCCTCTGACCTAAATTTAATTTGACTGACCTTGAATCATCTAAAGAAATCCTTAATAAATTATGCAACAATGTTAGAATAACTGAATGTCATTGACAGGGGATAAATCTATTCATAGACTTTTATTTAGAAAGCGCTCCCTCTAGTGGTGTTCCTTCTGTTTGTTCTTATTAAAGACCATTAGACCATTAGGTCACATTTTTGAAAAAGCCTGTAAAGCCAAGCTTCACTATTTTTATTGCTCGTACCTACAGTAAGAGATTTGAACAAACCATTAACACTAAAATCTGACATGTAACTGATCCCACAAAGTTTTCAGAAGTCATCACAAGTCATGTGATTTTTTTGAGACAATACACCTACATTTTAATTTAAAAACGTGTATATGGCACAGTCTATGATGTTGTCTACCAGCTCGTTAAATTATCAGCACTGCACTGAAACGACATGCTCCCTGATAACACATGTAGGCCTACAGTTGTGCTTATTCTACTTCATGCGGCGCCGCAACTGATTGGTGCATGACGTAAAAGTACCGCGAGAGTGATACGAAAATAGGCCCTGTCCCAAATGGCACACTCTGGACTTGAGGTCCTCCTCAGAGTCCACACTTTGATGACATCATAGATTGCAGACTTTAGGGACCCTTGATGCACGTGGGTGCACCAGAATCGTGTTTTGGGAAAGACTCGAGCGACACGCCGGAAATAGTAAGGGAAGTTACACGTCAATGTGAACTCATCCCTTCCATCGTCGGATTGGTCAGGGGCACTTTCAAGCTCACACCGGTTCGCAACGTTTTGCTACAGTTTCTGGGTTGAACGACATGTTTCCTGGAAACTGTGTGCAACAGGTTTTAAATGCGTTTTCTCTTGTTTAGTGGGTGTGTCAGAAATGTCGACCCAATCAAGATGTATATAAACCACGCGGTACTAAAGAGACAGCTCCCTCGATGGGTTCAAGTTGGAATGTTGTTTTTCCATTCTGGACGGCAAGGTCAGTGACTGTAACATCGAGGGTACTTTACAGTATTAAACACGCATTAATAAAGATTTCATCAGGCTTCAGAAACATTAAAAAAAAGAACACAAAGAATGGCCTCTCAGCTACCGTATTTGCAACTCTTGCGTCATCACAACAGGGTGTTCAACACATGTCCGTTTCTGTTTAATAAACGTTTTGCAACGTTTTGTCGGGGTTGAAAGCAGCCCTGATTGCTCTTTCGCAAGGACTTCTGGGTTGGTAAAGTGCACGAAGCCTGCTGCACTGGGGGCTTCAGCGGAGACCGCATCAAGGGGGTTAAAGGGGGCTGATGAGCACACTTTAAAGCGTAAAAATTACAGATGGGCACCCTACGGACTCGTAGACTTAGCGAGCACGCGCAATTTAAGTCCACGAGACCGAAAGTCCACATGAAGTGCGCCATTTGGGACAGGGCCTTAGACGTCTGTGGAGTAGTCCGTATGATTTCTTTTTTTATTGAATAACAGAATATACAACAATTAAATACAAAATAATAGGAATATAACGCAATACTTTTATAAATAAGAACAACTATTTACACAGGGGCATCGAAATAAACCGTTTCAATATTTACAAAATAGGTCCTTAAAAAGGATAACATTTCAAGGCTTTACAACAGTCTCTACACCCTCCACAATTTAAGATATTGGCAAAGTTCGAATTTAGATTGTAAAACTAGGTGTATTTTCGCCCAACGACATTTATGGATGTGATATTTCCCTAAAATAATAAACAAATTAAGAACAAAACAGATTTTCTTTTCTAAAGGCTGTTTATTGTTGCAAATAGTCGAAAAAACAGCAACAACAATAAACAGATAAAGCCCGATTTATAGTCGTGCGTAAGCTCTACGCCGTAGCTACGCTATATAGACAAACATCACAATTTACAGAACATACGCAATACAATCAAATATATTTTACAACAGTATTTTTTGTATTTATTTTTTATTGTTTTTTGAGCTTTTGAATTCAAAGGCTTTGTCATACTGTCAAAAGTTTTGAAAAATGAATTAATGTCTGTGATAAAAAAACATTCTAATAAATAATGGTTCTGGCTTTATAAATATAGATTCATCTTCTATATTACAAAATGACATAAAGAAGATACATTCTTAAAAGATTTGCTCAAGAGCAAATTGCAAGGCTAATATCGGTGTACAATCTTGAACTGGAGTTCCTTAATTTTGTTTGGTATAACAACTTCAAGCTTAAAAAAAATGTTGAAAAACCTTGTTTCAAACATATAATTTTACACAAACTTTGATTATATGATGCGTTTCGTACATGTCATAAATTTCACAGGATATTTTTGTCTAGTTTTTTTTCTGTCAATATAACTTGAACACACAGAAGCCGCATTAGAACGTGACATTAGAAACCAGTAGACAGTACAAACAATCCGGAAGCCTGTCATCTGAGGTGACGCCCGCGCGGCACGCAACGTGATTGGTCAGGCTGTATCTAGGTCCACGTGAAGTCACGCCTTTTTAAAGACGTCATCGTCGGCCGTATAAAAGCGCTTGGCGGCAGCGCACTGACGCAGCCTAGTGTTTGAGAGAAAATGTATCGCTTGCGTTCAAAGTCTTATACCGGAATCGCTTTTAACACTTACCATTTCACTGTGCCGTTGGAAAATACTCAACTGAAAAGACAATATAGTAAAAACTGGTCGTGTATTGGTTGATTTTAGGAGCGGAATTACTCATTTAAACGAGATGCCACGAGCCAAGAAAAGGAGCGGCAGAGGTAAGTAGGCTGGAATGTCTGGAAATGACCGGTTGTTTGTGTGGCCTACGCGAAAGGGATTCTGGGATGTGTAGTTCTTAACAACGTCCGTGACGTTATTCGACTGGTGACATGAGACGATAACAAACTACAACTCCCATGAACGCATGCCCTGCTTTGGTTGACAGCCAGGAGTATTTTTTGATACAAACAAAAGAGTGATATACAGCTCGAGTCATCGACTGTACAAAATGTGTCTTTTATATATTTAAAGGTTTTTTTCTTTTTGTTGAAATTTGAGATTAATATAAACACATTGACAAATTAAAGTTATTAAATAGTAATAAGCCTTAAGATGTGTAAAACAATGCTAGTTATTTAAAAAAATCTATCATAATTAAATACTAAAATGCTGTCAAGCAAACGGATAGGATTGTGCTTTCGTTAAAAATAAATCTCTGTATGACAAATGAACCAGTCGATTGATCTTTATTGTATTCATAAGGTGAAGCAGCTGTCATTGTGTTATGTTATAGTTTTGCAGCTGTCAGTGTATGTTATTGAAGAGGTTATAGAAGGCCGTGCACGTGCCTGCTTGTATAACACGAGCCTGCGTTGGGACAGACTACACAGTGAGAAGTGATCAGTACCCAAATCCTTAAAGAATGTAACATCAATCTGCATTATATGTGTTTAATGTTATCAGCCCATCTACTGGCTGAAGTCACACAAATCACAGAATGCAAAGTCTGGAGATGTATAAAGAAACCACATGTGCCTGTATCCAGCTGTCACACTGACCCACACATTGTGTTCTTTTTATATTGACATGTTTACGTTATTAAGCCAGATCTGGGGTGGTTTTTTGTTTGTTTGCATGATGTTAAATGTGCCCGTCCTGGCACTCTGTGACCTTGCTGAAGGATAGGAGATACTTTGTACTTTCTCCAGAAGTTTGTGTTTTTTTGCACTGATAACCGAATCAGCTATGTGCATGTGTCATCATGTGACAGCCAGGGTTTGTGTTAAGGGTCACAGTGACGTCTGCCCATGTCTTGTCTAGTTAAGTTGGTAAAGAATTTATTTCTGAGCATCATTGAAGGATGGTGCCATTTAAATTTTTGATTTGGCCAAATCGAGTCTGTGTACTATGAAATCTTGCTGTTAGGTCGAGATGGTCCTCACTGCAGAACACAAGTTCAAAGTCCATACAAGATAAACATTAAATTTATTAAATTCTAAATAACATGCCATATTAATAATTATGCGTGTTTATACTGTATACATTCATGGGTATTAAACTGCGAGTGTTAAGATTGCCCGAAATGCTTTACTCCAAAACATTTTAGCAAAAAAACTTAAATTTCACCTTAAAGGCACTACTTTTATTGTAGTCATAAGGAAAGTTTGTTTTTCTATCAAAAGAATACCTTAATTTATTTACGACTCAATGCGGAAATGGTAATGCAACAACACGTGTATGATGTGTCTTGTGGTAAATCTGCCGACCAATCAAAACGCAGTGGGAAGTGATCTCTTGATCCAGCTCCGCCCCCTGGATGTCGTGTTCTGCAGTGAGGCACTACTGGTCAGGTCTGCACGGTATTGCGGCAATACGCGATTCTGCTGTTGCGCTACCAGTATTTCTTGCGCTATATCAGGTAACATGTAATACATATCTGATGCAATTAAATCTAATGAAGTTAATTGTCTTTTTCCTCGCTCGTCTCTACTCCTGTCATATTTATTTTCCGCTCCCTGCTTTGAGCCGCTAGGTTTACCTTTGCGTCTGCGGTCTAGCCAATAATATAATGGTATAAAGTCCAATTTATAGTCTTGCGTAAGGTCTTCGCCATAGCTACACCGTAGGTTATCGGTAGCTCTGCGTAGTCTGACCTGCATCTCTGCAAATTTTTAACAACGTGTCAGTTCTAAGTCGACTGCAAGTGCTGTGATTGGTCCACTAGAACCCCTCCCGTCAGGTGAAAAAAACTGCATCCTAGGTATTTCCGTTTGTGACGGTAAGAACAAAGATGGGTCAAGTTGAGAAGTGATTTAGCTGAAATGGCAACAAAAGTCTCTGTTTCACAAAAAACAATCAACCACAAAGAAGGGGCTGGAGGGCTACGGCGTTCAAAACAGTATCCAGAATGTCAAAAAAGTGTATATAAATCGAAGGTGCTCTTTGGCAAATAAGCAAAATAACAAAAGGACACCAAGGCACTCTTCTTAATAATAAAACTGCTTTAATAAAGGTGCTAATTCATAATGGAACTTAAAAAACAACATGTTTCGGCCTACATCTAGGCCTTCATCAAGGCATCAGGCATCTCCAGACATCAGCAAAAGTCAGTGTTTATTCACTTCATCACTGCTGGTCTTCTCAAATCATACACAACAAGCTGCTGTTTCTTCATTGTTTGTGGGTTAAACTAGCCAAGCTGCTGCTTCATTGACGGTCACGCTGCTACTGTGGTTACACGCGTGGATACTGCCTACCAGCGGTTTGCATGCGTGTTTGCACGTCAACGCGGCCGACGACGACGTGGAAGTATATATGAAAAACGACGAGTATCCTACGCGTATCGCTACGCCATAGGACATACGCACAACTATAATGAGCCCTTAAGACTAGGGCTGCAACGATTCGTCGACGTTGTCGACAAAAATCGATAATAGAAATAGTCGACAATGAATATCATTGTCGACGTTGTCGCCAGTTTTTTTTTCGACCGAGTGAGGCATCTCTCTTCATTACAATCTCTGCCGAGAGTCGCACATGCGAATTAGCTTCTCTGCTCAGCGATAACACACAGAAATGGCAGCGTCCAACGTAGCAGCTGCGCGTACCAAAACATCTGAGGTTTGGGAGCATTTTAGCCTGGATACGGCGAATAAAAAGATTACCTGCATGGTTTTCAGAGCATTCTTTGCATTTCACGGCAGCACCTCGGTCATGCACGAACATTTAAAGAGAAAGCACGTCGGACAGTTGAATGAAACAGAGTTTGACTCGCCTCGGTAAGATTTAAATAACATGGAAGCCAATAAGTTTTGTTTTGGATGTACATTGTACATTTTATATGCGTATTTTCGCTTTAAAATAAATAAATAAAGGATTTAACGTTATGCCCGAGTCCGACTGTGCCTGACAAAATTTTAAATTAAATGCATGCAGTCTGAAGAAGAGAGCCACGGACGCCTTTCTGCAAAAGAAGCAGACGTGCACCCCACAACAGGCGAATGCCCTCACTGAGTAATATATATATATATATATATATATATATATATATATATATATATATATATATATATATATATATATATATATATATATATATATATATATATATATATATATATATATATATATATATATATATATATATATATATATATATATATATATATATATATATATATATAACAACGCGTTAACGCAAATTCATTTTAACGACACTAATTTTATTAACGCGCGATTAACGCAACACGCAATTTCTGTTTGACCCACAGCTGGATGAATTGAGAAGCAGCAAGTAACCGGCGCTGTCTAGATGTTCGGAGCTTTTCATAAAAATAAGAACGTTAAGCTCTCGTCTAGCGAATCCAATGCTCTAAATGGTCATTAAACATCTAAAATTATCTTTATCTGCACGTTTCCTGAGAGGTGTACCGTCCCAAATCCATATAAAGCAAAGATGCGTCTTCTTTCACTTTTTAGTTTCGTTTTTAAAGCATTCAGAAATGATAGAAATAGACTGCAGGACTTGCTTGATGTTAAAATAATTATTAAGAGAGATAAAGTTCGGGACCTGATTGATGTTAAAAGAGTTATTAAGAGTGACAAGGCTCAAAAGCGATGTCTGACGCAGACGTCTGACGCGCATGCACACAAACATGCGAGTGCGTGACCCAGATATATATAGACATCTTACACAAAATTACAGTTTTAAAAATATCTGTTTTGACAAGAATTCACGCAGGTATGACCTATAATCTGTTATATCTGAAGTGAATGTTTGGTTAACTGTTAAGGAAAAGTATATTTTCCTTAAATTATGTTAAGTTATATTAAACTGTTGCATTAGCCTACAGGATCTTAAAGCGGTCTGTCTCAATGTCAAAATTAAACAATAAATGAAAAACATATTATGTAAAATATATTGATATTGTTTTTGCTCTGCGTAAACAGGTGTAGTTATGTCATGCTTTATCAGATTCCAAAAATTGTTCCAATGGTTTTGAAGTTTTTTAATAGAGAATGTTAAAATATAAATGACTAATTTTTGAAAATGTAAACAGGCTGTTGTAGACATACATTTTCATATAGCATATATATTGACCAAATCCATGCTGATTAGAGCATTAAAAACTTGAAAAGTGTTACATTTAGGTAAATTTAGAACAGATAAAAATAATTTATTGACAGCCCTAATAAATATATATTTAAATTGCTGAAATACATAACTTCGTTTTGGTAAAATCATAGTAGCTGCAATTATTAAAAATGTAAAACTTGTTTTCATTAAATGTAAAAACTGTTCATTGAACTACCCCCTTCTTTCTTGTTTACTATCATTTTCCACAGAATTAAAGCAATCTCATGCTAAATTTTAGGAAATAATAATTATTATTCGATTAGTCGACTAATCGTTTCAATAGTCGGTGACTAGTCGACTATTAAAATAGTCGTTAGTTGCAGCCCTAGTTCAATGCAAATAATTTTTTATACTGGCCCAGGTTTTCACTTGCCCTGCCAAAATTTTCACTGGCCCCACTAAAAACGATTTCAGTGTCTGTCACATATTTAAAAAATATTCATTGAAAAAATCAAATATAATTGTATACATATATACAACAGACCAACAAAAAAGCTCCTGACTTATTTGCTTTATCTGTAAACTGACGGCAAACTGTGTGAAACTTTGGACCGTTGCTTTCGTCGTGTTTTACCCAAGTAAATATCTGCTTTCAAGATGTTAAATAATTGTTTTTGGCTTGCTCCCCACCATCTTAACGTCTAAAAGCTAAAGTAACAAACAACACACGTTGTTGTTCACAACAACCAGTAGGGTAGGAGAAACCTCATGACATTGAGAAGTTTACGTACGCAACGCTTAAAATGTGTCGCAATGATAAAATTGCATAAAAATATAGAGATACGTCCACAGGCAAAAAATATATTTAGTGACTGAGGGCCAAGCACTGTGACAATCTGGTTTACTGGCCCGAACGTTTCTCAGGCTGGCCCCGGGCCACCGGGCAGTCCTTTATGCTGAGCTTTGCTTTCAGACATGTCTTTCGACAGTTCATAAATTTGTCATAAGTGGACCACGATGAGCCAACAAAAACTTTTTTTAATAAAAGTTTGTTTTTCAGGGGGACAACAGGGGAATGTCCAGCCGTTCAGTGATGAAGATGCATCTATTGAGACCCTCAGTCACTGCAGCAGCCTCAGTGACAGAACCAGTGCACCCGAGGAAGGTACGGTGTATCACTTTACGCACGTCTGATTTATTTCGACAGCTATGTCCATGTGTCCTGCACATCAATGATGTTGGCAGTGAACAGGGCCTAATGCAATGCACACGTGCTGCATTTCTTTTCAAATGGAAATGCGTACATGAGCGTAGGCTTGTTAAGTATTGTGTTATGTTATGTTTGTGAGTGCAGAGATGAATAAAATTGTGATGATTGTTATGCCCAACAGCTGGTGAAAGTGAGGAAATGACTCAAGAGGACTTCCAGTATAAACTGAAGGTTTACATCGACAGCACAGTGGATAAGAGGTTTGTCTATCTATCTATCGTGCTGTTTACAGTGGTCTATAGAAAACGACACTGCGGTAGTCTGAACAGCTTTATTACTTTCCCTTTCTAGTGCCAAGACCAGGCAAGGTGCCCTTGATGGACTAAAGACCGCCATGGCAACCAAAATCCTGTACGACTTTATTTCAGAGAGAAGGATGACCATAACAGACAGCATCGAGCGTTGTTTGAAGAAAGGTTTGTGGATTTATTTCGGTCATTTTGAGATGGCTTTCTTAAGCTGGTGCAGAAGTGTTTAGTTTCCCCGTGCTGATGTATGTGATGTGATCCAGGGAAAGGGGTGGAGCAGAGTGCCGCGGCTTCTCTGGCTTGTCTCCTGTGCATCCAGCTGGGTTCAGGAATTGAGAGCGAGGAGGTTTTTAAGACCCTTAAACCTGTTTTTAAGACCATACTTAATGACGAAACAGCCAACATCCAGGCTAGACAAGCCGTAAGTGTTTGTTTTTCCCACTATTGCCCTTTAAAGAAAGCTAAAGATGAGCGTTTGTAACCTGCTAAACTCTTATCTTTCAGTACGCAACAAGTCTAGGCCTCTGCACTCTTGTGGCAGAAGATGATATCTTGGTAAGTGTGAAGAATGCATTTTGGCAATGAAAGCTTTGGTTTGTACTTGAAGCAATACTCAAGCCAAATATCAGAATTACCCATGATTTACTCACCCTCAAGCAATCCGAGATGCATATGGTCATCTTTCAGACAAACACATTTTGAGTTATTGTAGTAAATGCCCTTGCTTTTCCAAGCATACAGGTGCGGGTAATGTAATTAAAATATCATCAAAAAGTTGATTTATTTCACTAATTCTGTTCAAAAAGTGAAACTTGTATATTATATTCATTCATTACACACAGACTGATATATTTCAAATGTTTATTTTCTTTTAATTTTGATGATTATAAGTGACAACTAAGGAAAATCCCAAATTCAGTATCTCAGAAAATTAGAATATCACTTAAGACCAATACAAAGAAAGGATTAGAAATTTTGGCCAACTGAAAAGTTTGAACATGAAAAGAATGAGCATGTACAGCACTCAATAGTTAGGCGGGACTCCTTTTGCCTGAATTACTGCAGCAATGCAGCGTGGCATGGAGTTGATCAGTCTGTGGCACTGCTCAAGTGTTATGAGACCCCTAGTCTCGCGTAGCCAGACCTTCAATACTAAAGGTCTGGTGTTTTTCGCTGCTTTTCTGGACAAAGCCCGCCCACGAGCTGTTTGACCGACATGTCAAACAACCAATCACAGTTTGTTTCATCTAGCGTCACGTTTCGGACTCCCCACAATAACGAGCCGGCTGGCAACAAGTCAGTTATTGAAATAACCAGCCGCAACCGAATAGCATCTAAATAAACAACATTACTCACCATAGGACAACGTTGTGCACTTCATCAACAGCCACACCAATGAGACGCTCCTGTTAAACGTCTGTTTGAAGCATATCTCTCCACTTTTTAACACATACAAGCAATTCAGGAGAACCAAACTTTTTGACTCCACTAACTGCCTCAAGCAAAACCCTTGGACGTCTTTTAGAGAGTCGATGCTGCGAACTTTGCATATTTTTGAGAATCCAATGTTTAGCTGATCATGATAACTGCTCATTATTATCCACGTGAACACAACTGATTCTCTTCCTCAATGGAATCGTCAGAGCTTTGTTTTCCAGGGACCGAAACTAATCGCGACACTCGCGTCTCCTGGAAATCCGTTTTTTTTTCAACCAATCAAAGACGACTTTAACATTCTCACAGGGTTTCCAGAAAAGTGTACGAAAAACATCAGACGTTCAGCCAACAGTTTGTGGGCGTGACGTCTGAGGCTGAGACTATGAGACCCCAGGTGCTCTGATAGTGGCCTTCAGCTCTTCTGCATTGTCGGTTCGGGCATATCGCATCTTCCTCTTCAAAATACCCCATAGATTTTCTATGGGGTTAAGGTCAGGCAAGTTTGCTGGCCAATTAAGAACAGGGATACCATGGTCCTTAAAGAGCCACACAGATCCAAAATCGAAACTAACCTTTATTGCAGTGTGTCGTGTAGCTGTCCATCAATGTAAACAACGTGTAAAGTAGTTGAACCAAAAAGTGCACGATTAATAAAGTTATTGGCTTCTAAAGCAGGGAGTCGACTCTGAATCGCTGAAACGAGTAGTTATAGGGAGTGAGTCTTCTTCCTGATATTATCCACGTCACACGAACTTATCCACGTCACATGAGATACTAATCTCCGCCTACAGCCTTGTCTGCGGGAGAAACGAAAACTATGACCCGCCCACAGCTAGCTAGTGTGTGTGAGTGTAAACATCAGCTCACACTGTTTTCAGCTTTTGTTGTTTTCACTACCAAAGGAGACTTTTTCAAGGAGGGATATTCTAAACGTGTCTGGCTGTGAAGAATCAGTGGTTAAAATTATTTTTTAACGGAGGGATTTAGACGTTTGGCAATGCAAGATGGTTCAGTACCCACTTTATTTGGAACAACATGTGTCTCCTAACCACAACCTGTAAGTATGATTATAGCTACATACTTGCTTAAATGAGTGTAAAATGTCTATAGTCGTTTTATTGCTTGGATTAATGATGAATGATATCGTTGTTTAAACTCTAACTTATATACTGTCAGAGCCACGATAGCAAGCAGTTTTGCTATGACCCAGTTAGCTTAGATAAATGCTTAAATGAGTGTAAAATTGTTAGTTTCAATCGTCGTTTGGGTTAATGATGAATGATGTTGTGTGTTTAAACTGTTCATTTACTGTCAGAGAGTCACGTTAGCAAACGGCTAACGCATGCTTATTTACGGTTTTGCCATGACCCGGTTAGATAAATGCTTAAATGAGTGTAAAATTGTTAGTTTCAATCGTCGTTTGTATTGTTTGGATTAATGATGAATGATGTTGTGTGTTTAAACTGTTAATTTACTGTCAGAGAGTCACGTTAGCAAACGGCTAATGCATGCTTATTTACGGTTTTGCTATGACCCGGTTAGTTTAGATAAATGCTTAAATGAGTGTAAAATGTTAGTTTCAATCGTCGTTTTTATTGCTTGGATTAATTATGAATGATGTTTATTTATTTTGACAATTTCTTCTAAGTAAATCATGTTATCACGAGGTCAATACATGTTGCACTGTTGTTGGTCTGTGCCACCGATCTGTGGTCTGTGAGACTGATCTGTGATCTGTGCATTGTGTGCAAAGATACTCTGTCAGTTGACCAATCAGAGCAGAGTAGGCTACTGAAAGGTGGGGTTTAGGCAGGCTGAGTCGTTGAATGGCTTCACACGAATCGTTTGGGGATCTCTGAGAAATGGGGTAATTTTAAATTTATATTTTGAGAAAATTACAGTGTTTTTTGACCTTGCATGCATTTAAACCTGTTGTCCGGGACTTATAAATAGTGATAGGATGCTTAAAATTGTCATCTTACTGGCTCTTTAAACCAGGCACTGTGTGCAGGTGCCAAGTCCTGTTGGAAAATGAAATGTGCATCTCCATAAAGTTGGTCAGCTGCAGGAAGCATGAAGTGCTCTAAAACTTACTGGTATGCGGCTACGTTGACCTGGGACCTCAGAACATAGTGGACCAACACCAGCACCCCAAACCATCACTGACTTTGGAAACTTTACACTGGACCTCAAGTAACATGGATTGTGTGCATCTCCTCTCTTCCTCCAGACTCCGGTGCCCTGATTTCCAAAGGAATGCAAAATTTACTTTCATCAGAGAACATAACTTTGGACCACTCAGCAGCAGTCCAGAAGCGAGATGCTTCTGCCGCTGTCTGTTGTTTAAGAGTGGCTTGACACATGGAATGTGACGTCTGAAACCCAGTTCTTGCATACGTCTGTGCGTACTGGTTCTTGAAGCACTGACTCCAGCTGCAGACAACTCTTTGTGAACCTCCCCCACATTTTTGAATGGGTTTTGTTTCACAATCCTCTCCACGGTGCGGTTATCCCTATTGCTTGTACACTGTTTTTCTACCACATCTTTTCCTTCCCTTCGCCTCTCTATTAATGTGCTTGGACACAGAGCTCTTTGAATAGTTTTGCAATGACCTTTTGTGTCTTGCCCTCCTTGTGTGGGGTGTCAATGGTCGTCAGTTGTCCAAAAGACAAGTCAGTACTTTTCCCCATGATTGTGTAGCCTATAGAACCAGACTGAGAGACCATTTAAAGGCCTTTGCAGGTGTTTTGAGTTAATAAGCTAATTAGAGTGTTGCACCAGGTGTCCTCAAATTGAACCTTTCAAAATATTCAAATTTTCTGAGATGCTGAATTTGGAATTTTCCTTAGTTGTCAGTTATGATCATCAAAATTAAAAGAAAAAAAAAACATTTCCATGAATGGAATTGGTGAAATAAATCAACTTTTTGATGATATTCTAATTATATGGCCAGCACATGCATAATTGTAGAAAACGAGGATTAGGGAACCACTTATGACTTTAAAATCCTTCACAGAGGTAATCCACATGGCTCCAATGGGTTAATAAAGATCTTCTGCGGGTAATCCGTATTTTAAACTTTATAAACATAATAACTAGTCCCTATGCAATGTACCCATGGCAATACAATGGAAATTTATTCTGGATTGTGTAAGGGTGAGATGATCATGATTTTGATATTTGGCTGAAGTATCGCTTTAACATCCAAGCTATGAAGTCCCAAAGTTCGATACCTGCAGGAATAGTTCATCCAAATATGAAAACTGTCATTTACTTGCTTGTGTTGTAGCAATCTATAGTCACTTTTTCATGTTAAAGTAAATGATAACCACAAGATTTGGGACTTTTTAATTCCTTAAGTGGGGAAGAAAGTCTTGAAAATCCTTTTGTGGCACACTTGACCTGTCATGGCTCCTATGTGATTTAAGCTTGACTCATCATTGGTGTTTTTTGTCACTTGCAGGATGTGTATGCCACTATGGAGAGCTTCGAGAGCTTATTCACCCGCTCGTACGTTAGGGAGGACGGGACCAGACCTTCTGTGAGCCCTCAAACCACACAGCTTCACACCAACGCTCTTCTGTCCTGGGCCCTGCTGCTCACCATCTGCACGGGCAGCCACATAAGAGCCATCGCGCAAAAGTATGTTAACGTTCACAGTGCACCTAAGGCAGGGAGCTACACTGCGACCAAAATGGTCGCATATGCGACCTTTTGAACTGCCGTTGCGACCCTAATTTTTAATGGGTCGCAAATGTGCTACCTAATGTTTTAGACAATATGCTATGATTTACTATAAGCATTTATTAAAACAGAAATGTGGATTTTAAGAATACGTTTTATAACGTGCTCTGAGCCATCAACATGTTGGCTTCATTTTGCGTGAAAGCACGTCGTGTCTCTCCCTATCAGTGTGCGTTTGCGTGCTTAGCTGTTTCTCACGCATGAATTAGGTGCGACGCAAGCGCAGTGTCTTCCATGTTTCTGAACTTGAGCAGAGGTCTTTCTTCACTGAGGACGCGGGACCCGTATGGTTCCGGGTTTATATTTTAAATGGTCTGTCGGGTCCGGTTAGGTCCTAGTTTAATTACTTTGGGTCCCAAGTCTGATTAATATTGTGTTTATAACCCGAGTCGATCGGAAAACGGCCACGAGCGCTACCGCGCTAAAGCTCGAGTGCAGTTTCAGCGTGCCTCCGGTTTCTATGGCGATGGTTCTTGTTACGACCACGCGCAGCATTTTACTTTCTCACATTTTTTAAAAAAATCTTATTATTAATAAACCATATCTTTTCTAAAACCATATCCATATTAAGTTTGGACAGAGATTGTAGCAAAAAGCAATGCTAATGTCAAGGCTATTGCACTGAATGAGCAAAGCAATGTAAAGTCTGTCACCGGGACAGCAAGTAGACTTTTAAATCTGAAATAATGAGTGGATTAAGCTTTTTAAATCGGCAAAAGAGAAATAGAAAGATAGAGCAGAAGCAGTAAAAGTGCCTATCTAATAGAAATTATTACCATTATAAAATCAGTCATAACATCAGTCACATTTATAATCTATAGACCTGCACTGTCTATGAATATACTATACATAGTATTGTATTATATTGAGTTTGATAAAAGGGGTCTAATTGCTTCATATATCAGTGCAAAAACAGTAAGTGTTTTCGTGGTGCTTTGACAAACAGTGTCAGCTTTGTTAATGGCAAAGAAAGTTTGGGGTGGTTAGATTGATGAAATATAATGTGAAATTAATATAAATTTTCAATAAATCAAAGTATTGTGTTGTGTCACACATTATTAGTTCTTCGTCACATGTATAGTAGACCATTATTTGTCAGTGGGTAATAATTGCCCTTTTCACCGGCTACCACCACCAAGTAAATTTCAGATCTGTGGGAAACACTGCAATGTTTAAGAAAACAAGAAGGCATGTGCAAAAGATGGCAAGTAAAATAAAAAGCATATCTGTATGCAGTACAGTTTCATTATTGTTCATTATTATCCAGAGCGCCTTAATATAACTTGAAAAAAATATGTGCGACCAAATCATATTTTGCGCCAGTAACTGAAAAAGTTGGTAGCGCAAGTGCCACCAGTGGAAAAGGTTAGTGTAGTTCCCAGACCTAAGGTACAACGTTCTCCGGATTTCTGGCATTGTGTAATTGCTGTTTTTCAGACATCTTGCAAAACTTCCTCGCCTGCTGGAGAACGATGATGTCAACATGAGAATCGCTGCCGGAGAGACCATTGCACTGCTGTTTGAGCTCATCCGAGATGTCGACCCCGTATGTCTTGCACAATTCATCGAAATAATGATTTGCATTGCAGAAATATAGAAGTGACCCAAAAACTATTCAAGGGATAAAGTAACATTTCAAACTGAGTATCTACTGTTTTTCTATACTTCTTATCACTCTTGTAAGCAAATAACATAAAGCAGCCACATAGCAAAATCTCTTTTCTACGATGAGTCATTTGAATGATGTTGGAGTGATCCATTGACCTGTACTTCCACAGGACTTTGAATTTGATGACTGGGAGCCATTGTGTGAGAAGCTGAACGCTTTAGCCACCGACTGCAACAAACACCGAGCCAAGACTGACAAGAGAAAGCAAAGATCTGTTTTCAGAAATGTCCTCAAGGCAGTAGAGGTAAGACGGGAAGTGAAAGGCTGTCGGTTTCACCAAGAGACTCATGGGTAATGTCATTTGAGAAACTGACCTCCTCTGTGTTTTCTGTGTCTGGAAATAGGAAGGGGATTTTCAAACCGAGTCGATTCGCTTCGGCACAGAGCGAATGGTTATCGACAGCTGGGTGAGGAAGAGGACGTATGACGCTTTCAGAGAGTTTGTCGGCTCTGGTATGAATTACCATTTACAGGTAAAGCTACTGTTTTTGTTGAGGAAATACACATGTGGTTTAATCGTCTTTTTTAAAATATTCATGTGAATTACAAGATGAATTTGTAATTGCAGGCGAATGAGTTCATAAGGGATGTGTTTGAACTGGGACCACCGATGTTGATCGATTCTGCTGCTCTGAAAGCTATGAAGAGCTCCAGACTGGAGCGGGTAAGCAAGCGCTGTTTGCCTTTTTTTTTCTCTGCAAGTCTGCATGATATAAATGCTTTTGAATATGAGCATAATGGTGTAACCGTTCGTCTTTCAGCACCTCTACAATGCAGCTGCATTTAAAGCTCGAACCAAGGCGAGGAACAAAGTTCGTGACAAAAGGATTGATGTTGGAGAGTTTTAGTTTTTGTAGTACTTCATTTTTTTATTTGCATACATTGTTGTGTTTTGCATTTCTAATAAACCATAGCCTAAATTACTTTTTCATTATAAATGTAATGTTTGCTTGGAGTAAATTCACTAATTTCTCCTCAAGTGTAGTTTATCTCGATGTATTTAAGTGATGTTGTGTTTATCATAAGAACATCAAATGGTCTTTGTCATTTGTAGATTGTGTAGTGTTATGAATTGCGCAGTATTTATGAATAGTTTGTATGTTAATGTCATGGGCCTGTACTGTAGTGAGGAGGTTGTACATTTGAAAATAATAATAATAATAAAGTTAATGTATTTGATTCCCCCTCATTCAGCTGTATGTCTGGTGATATCTGCAATAGTAATGAATGATTTTTGTTTCAATAAGACCAGAGATCTTGAACTATTTCAAAGAAGACTTCCCACACAAACACCCCTCACTGCAACCCGGGATTTCGTGTCCCTGTTTGCCTCGTTCACAGTTGCCATGGAGACCAATTCGTTGAAGCGGAAATAACCATTTGATGTTTTGTAACAGAGTTTGGTCTTCCTGTCAACACCATGTGACACAGTATTGTTTTTGAGGTCACTGTCTGAATGATGCTGTGTTGCCTATGAGTGTTATTTATTGTGACTTTAAAATAGATGCTGTAGGCCAGGGGCGTCACTAGGCTCTTTAGCCCCCCTAAAATTCTGCCCAGCCCCCCTAAAAAAAATTTGATTCATTAATTTGTGATCGCTTCAGTCTCTTATAAAAACTCTTTAGAAAAGGCGGCATGCTGCGTCAAGTTTCGGCTCCTCCCCTGATCTCAGTCAGCATGGGATTTAGCGCGTTTTTCAATCCGCAGGGGGGCCGAGCAGAGCGAACATCAGTAGTACAAGGTGTGTGCAGGGCGGACTGGCCATCTTCGCCTGCTGGCAGCTGTTCTAACTTGCCGTGCAGTCAGCTCCGGTTGACATGTGAAATAATATGATAAGAATGAATGACGGACCTCTTAAAATCTACGCGTCTGTCAATCGCGGTGCGAATATGCCACCACATGACCTAATGTTACCCACTGCCTTTTTGGCTTTATCTAACAAATATGCAGCGCAAAGGAGAAGAGAGAGACAGATGCAGCGAGATGCTGCAAAATCACAGAAATATTTGCCAAGAAGGGAGCAGGTCACTCAAGTTACCAGTAAAAGCACACATCTTGTTGATTAACGTTACATGTTTTAAAGTCAGGTGCTGGCGTGATGCATTGCTTTATGTACAGTTGTTGTTCTGAACGCATCAGCAGATAATTTCATGCAGCGAAACACCGGGACGGGTGATTGTGAAGTTTATCCTTTTATAAAACTTGGTTTTTGTGGAAAACTGAATCAAAAGTGCAAATTGAGCTTTTTATGGTCATTCCAACTCAGGGCCGGCGCCACGAGGGGGCGTAAGGGGGCGTCGCCCCCTCATCGGCACTCTCTCGCCCCCTCAGATCACCATTAATGTTGAATGGGATTTTAATGATAATATTTTATTGAAAAATCACATTTGCCTTGTGTATTGTCTTCCTAAAGTGAATTTTACGGTCTAATTATTTAACAAAACAAAAAAATGAAGTGTGCATGTATTCTACCGTGACATTAATAAACACACGCCCACTCCATGGCTTGTTACACTTCAAGCGGCGCCACTAGAACTGTGAGGCGATGACGTCAAAGCACCGCGAGAGCGAGACGAAATTACACTTTGCATGATTTCTCGAATCGTTCTCGCGGTACTTTGACGTCATCCGGCTGTCGGTTCTTGCAGCGCCGCATGGAGTTGAACAAGCCTATTGTGTTGACGGCTTGACGCACGTCGACAATGAGCGTTCTCAGTCTCAGCGGTAAATCAAGATGTCGAAGTGCGAAAGTATATCAAAAGTTACAGAAAGGAGTGGGAGAGTGACCCGGGCCTGCCCTGTAGCAATGGATATATATGTAAAATAGCGCTGCAAAATCTGAAAACCGGACTCCGGATTACCACACATCATTTAATGCCGTGGCGTGGATTACTATCGGAGCATTTCAGGTGCACAGAACCTAATGTTCGGCTGTCATGTCAATTCTGGCACCATGAACAGCCAGACTGTTTTGAAAAGTTCAGATGTTTATGTTCTTCAGCATCCTTGCAAGTTAAAGTACAACCTATTATTGTTCTGCATTTAACGTTAAAGGTAAGCATACGATCTCCCTCTCACACACACATCTGTTTATCAGAAGTAAAATACGTGTATTATTATTAATATTAATAGATAAAAAACAGACATTGAATTTATAATTAACGAATAGGTATTTGAATTAGCCTATCCTTAAGCATAGCTAAATGTGTAAACGAGTTATTGTCATTTTGCTATTGTGGTTCTCTATCTGCTGGTGTTTAATCTCTAGCTTATGGTGCATTACTTGTGGCAGTTAAAATAACTACGTTAAATGATCAAATTGAACCAAAATTTTGATAAAATGTTGCGTTTGGACCGTTTTTGAGCTAGAAACCATTTGCAAACACTGTCCCCCACCATTACGTAAAAATTATTTGCACTACGGACTACGTCTGGGTCTGAACTTCAAATGAGCAGTGTTGTGCTGTTAAGTAACGTTATGTATGCTTTTTTGTTGTTGTATATAGTAAAAGTGTTCAGATCATGTACGTTGCTCACTATAGCTGTAGTTTTTGTGGTTGTATTACAGAGATGTTTGTTTATAACACCTTAAAGCTTAAGGGACGTACCAAAGCTATATGTATTTTCTAGCTTGGGGAATTAAATGCATTTTGTGTGACCGCCCCCTCTGGTATTTAAGACGCCCCCTCATCAGCGCTCGGCTGGCGCCGGCACTGTTCCAACTTATATTTGCAGTTCTTTAAAATAACTTTATTTAAATACAGTGCTTTAAGTGGCCCAAAAGAGGTGCCGGTACTCTAATTTTTTTAGTTTTTTTGCTGACTCGACTCCTATATTTAAGGGGTTTTGTATTCAGCAGTCAAGACGACCATGTAAAAAATAATAAATCCTTTTTTAAATTTGTGTATTTGCTTGAGCTAGAAATAGCTACTGAACATAAATAAAATGTGCAAAAGGATTTTGAAAAAATACCATTAGAAACAGCTACTGTAGAAAGAGCTTTTGAACATAAATAAAATGTGCAAAAGGTAGATATGTGAGTAAAATTTTCAGCATGGTTAAATGCTAAAACTAGTTGTTCAGATAGAAAGAGCTTGAAAAAAAACTTTAAAATTCAAATTCGTTCAATTTCATTGAAATTTCGTTTACTTGTAGTTTAGCAATTAAACTAAATGTATATTATAATTTCAAGAATGTTTTCTGCACATCGCCTGAGGAAATCCGAAGTTGCGTCGAGGGGAACCAAACTGACAGCCGCGACAGCGGAGATTATCACGTAGCCTACCTACAAGGCTTGCGTCTGACCTGCAGCTATCATTCTGGCTTGGTGGGATGTCAGCGAGTCCTCTAATTCTGACCTTGTTCTTTTACTACTCAGAGTCTAAAACAAGGAGGGCATATTACGTGTTCATTGTATTTTCATTTAACCGAGCAGCTATGGTTGTGCGTTTCACACACAAACACACACCTCTCCAGAGCACGTTGACACTGACTGACGGACGCATGCGCTTTTAACTTGTAAACGCAAGGGTGTATGGGTAATGTAGTCTCTGCTCTCGGTGGGACGAATTAGGAAGCGTACATTAAGGGCGCTCTGAAAAGCAGCAGCGCAGCCAAAGGATTAAATGAAACCTCTGATTTTTAAACAGATGTGCAAATGAGCGTTCCGGTACGCTAAAAGCACGTTCTGGGCGCACGGAGAGGTGGTGGTACGCTCAAGAGCTATTTTTAGAAGTGGCGGTACTGAGTACCGGGGCGTTCCGGCCCACTTAAAGCACTGTTTAAATCTAATAAAAGTAAAGGATAGCTTATTAAATATGTTTGTTTCATCCTTGCTGGAAAAACCAGCTTGACCAGCTCAAGCTGTGTTTTGGAACATGATAGCTGGTCTATAAACCAGCATTTGCTGGTAGTTCGGGTATTTAGCGGGAATAGACGCGTTGTAAACTAATCCCAGCCAAGTACACCTGACTGCAGCCTGCAGATCGGGGCGTGGATGACCCTAGGGTGGAGCTGAACGCGCAGCCCCTCCTATAACGCGTATCATTGGTTAGTAGCACATTAATGACGTCGACGCCACGGTAAACAGGAAATGCGGTTGAAAACAGTGCGATCTTTAAAACGTGCGCCATATCGCGCTGACGTTATGAAATAATACTTTAATAAAACGATTCATTATTAAAGAAAAGTATAAAGTAATAGTAAAAGCAGCAAAATTGGAGTAGAGCATATAGTTTCAATTATGTCTGATCTAAGGTGAACTTATAAGGAATTACAGAGTATTGTGTAATATCTGTGTAGATTTAAAAGGTTTTCATGTTGCACTTCACTGTGTAAATTACAAAATTACTGTAAACATTAATGGCACCTTATATATTTCGTATTTTAATCACTCTAATAGTTGTTGTTTATTTTTGTGCTTTATATAGGCTATTACAGAACATTTATGCCTATAAAGTAGTTTGAAGTTAAACTACATACAGTACATTGTCAATCTCTGTATCCCATAGTATGCATGCCACTCAAAAAACCAAACCCATACCAGTGATAACTTTTATTTCAAAACAAAAATAATTGTTAAAAAAAATACACACATACAGATAATCACATACATTAACCGTACACACACAATCTACACGGCCTGAAGTTCCCCTCCATCATTGAAAAACAATCAACCGAGCAATAGCCCTGAACCTCCTTCTCAGAATAAAATCCATGCAGGACTCCCCTTCTGCCATCACCTACATACCCAGGTGGGCAGTCCTTGTATATTTTAGAGTCAACGAGAAGGGCACCCGGAGCTCTTGCCCATATTGTCTGGAAAATGCACTCCAGTTCACAACACCTAATTTAGATAAAATACAGAACAAACAATATTTAATCATTTTGAAGAAATTGGCAATTGGAAATAGGCATTAACATAAAGAGTCATACAAGGAATGTTTTTATGTATATGTTACACATATTACAGGAAAATGTTAGTCAACATATGCTTGAGTGTTATTGGCTTTGTCTGTAGAGTACCTAAGAGACTTACTTTATGTTTATGAACAACATAAACCAATTAAAAAAAGTTTGTCAACACAAGCTTAAATTTGACTTGAGAAAGCCTATCCTAAAAGTTTGAAATATAAGATTTTCAGTTTGCAGATCAAAGTAGTTTTCAAGCTGAAAGTTTTGAAGGTAATACAGTCTATCAGACACAGACAAACAGATGGATAGACATGACAGATAGGTAGAGATAGATAGACAGACAGAGATGGATAGACAGATAGATAGATAGATGCAAGGCATGACAGGCTATAAGTAAAAAAAAAAATACTGAGTTAGTTTACTTTTAATAATATGGGGGTTTCTATTGCATAGGCTATTTCACTAACCTCTGTAAAATCAAAGGCCCCTGCTGTCAGAAAGCTCAGTGAATACTGAAATGGTTTCCTGATCAATAAATAAATGTATACTTATCAATAACATATCAAAATAGTTTAACATTTTAAATTTGAAAATGTATTCATAGAAAACAGTTCTAGAATATAACTTTGTTGTTGTTACTATTAACTCTTAAATACTATATTTCTTCTTTTGGTTCAGTTTTGCTTTGTTTTAATCATAATCCCACCAAACCGCACACACGTCCACGCGCGCGGTACTACTTTGTGTGATATCATGTGACACGATCTTATATGTATGCCACTTCATTTTAACATCACTCTAAACGCCACTTCAAAATTAAAAATTGTAAATAGAACAAAAACAGTAGCTTGTACTCACCATGCAGCGATAAACATCGGAAATGAAAACTTGCTAAAATCGACGTCATTACACGCCACTAACCAATGAGAAGCAGTGTGGGCATGCCTGCACGTGCAGCCCCGTCCCAGGTGCATACCCGCCCAAATCTGCAGGCTGCAGACAGGGTCTTCTCATCCCAGCTGGACATCGCAAAACATTTCTGTAAACGAGACGGAAAACATTTTCTCGCTGGACGCGGATACTGTCCGTTTCCATATGTGGAGGTTGCATATGCAGCATCATCAAGCCTGGTTTATTAAAGATAACCGACCATTACATTCGCAGGTCATATGCATATTACAACTATTTATTATAAACGAAGAATAATATTCAACTTTATAATTGTTAATATTCTGAATTCCGTATGCAGCCTGGAAATGCGAGCTCCGGAGGCTGCAGCTTTCGCATTAAGATACGGCCAACCTAGTATTGCGTGCGTGCGGGGCACTGCACGCTCTTTCTCATGCAATCATCAACATTATCACTGTAATTACATTACAAAAAGACTTTGGCAGGACAAAAATTAGTTTTGGTGGCTGCTAAAAAAATCAATGTAGGAAATAACCTGCAAAAAATAAAACTTATAATAACAATAAAATAATTTGTAGACTCTGGCGGGCCACATAATTAACATAATCTGTAAACTCTCGTTTTGCTTCTTGCGTCTGCAGCTTCTGCTGCCTGAATACAGTTCATGTAACACGATCAAAACGGCGAAATTTTCTGAAAAGTGACAAGGATGCAGCACAGAATTGATAATATTGTGCATATTAAACCGATGAAAAGACAAGTAACAGATTAACGGACGCTTCTTTGATTTGGAGGTTGCATGCAAAATCCAATTCCCAGCAAACAATTTCTGGTTCCCAGAACATTCTGGGAACGTTTTTTTTATTCTCAGAACGTTCCCTACTGGTTAGCCAGTAAAGTTTTCTTAAAGGATTAGTCCATTTTCTTAAAAAAATCCAGATAATTTACTCACCACCATGTCATCCAAAATGTTGATGTCTTTCTTTGTTCAGTCGAGAAGAAATTATGTTTTTTGAGGAAAAAATTCCAGGATTTTTCTAATTTTAATGGACTTTAATGGACCCCAACACACAACAGTTTTAAGGCAGTTAAAAAACTGTTACGTGTTGGTTTTCCTCAAAAAAACATAATTTCTTCTCGACTGAACAAAGAAAGACATCAACATTTTGGATGACACGGTGGTGAGTAAATTATCTGGATTTTTTTTTAAAGAAAATGGACTTACATTTTAACGTAAATAGAACGTTTAGGTTCCTGGTAAACTGAAGTACTGCTCAAGTAGAACTTTACTTTTAATAAGTATATTTGTAGCATAACTTTACATAACTTACAAATGTACTTGCTAGTATTTAAGTGGTTAAGTACATTGAAGCATACTTTATTTTTACCTGGGATCTAAAATATTCTGTCTTAACCTTTTTACACTTTCTGTTTTGGGGGATGGACTGGGACTGCTGTATTATTTATTACTTTTTCATGCAGCAATGTTTATTTTTGTAATCATTTTAATAAGCAATATTATATAACAAAAACGTTACAAAATTTTAAACAAGAACGTTGTTTAGTGCTCTTATTGTTTTCAGCATGACTTTGTTAAAGGTTAACTTATAAATTCAATGAAATAACAGAATTCTTAATGCTTATGTTTTGTTGAGATTAACTTTACAGTTTTACGCATATTTGGCATATTTTAATTAAACCCAATTCTTCTACATCTTTGTACCAGAGTTATTTTCTGTTTTTCGTGTTGTTGATACTGTTGATACTCTTACAGACACAATGTTGATGATTACTGCTTTTATCTTACCAAATGTAGTATCAGCAATAAGCTCACGCTGAATGATGCGTCTTATTAGATAACTTTCAGTTTCCATGTTGCCAGATATTAGTACCAAAAACAAGCAAAAATAATGGACTCTATGCAGGGCAGAGCTTGACGTGTTTCCGGTGATATCATGCTGGACTACTTCCGCCAGTCATAGAGCGCTATGATATTAAGGACTGTTGGTTGCCCAAACAGCCAAAATAACACAGCAAATTTTGTTGATGCTTGTTTACTTTACATAGAAATAACTTATATTCCACACTTAATACCATAATGACATTTAAACGTATGAAAGTATATTTTTAAAGACGGGAGGACCCGAACTTCTAGCCACCATTGCTGTGTCATAGCGTTTACAGTGACTCACTGGAAAGCATGTCAACTTCTACACTGCTACCCTGTATCTGCAGTTATCCACTACTTTTAGATAAAAATTGCACTGATAACAGTGCTATTCATCTGTTGTTTATATACAAATTTGGTATGATTGTTATTATCAGTACTATAATGAAGATAACATCTTTGGTTATACAAGCTAAATGTTAGAACAGTAAAAACTCATATTTTCGATATTTATGTATTCTTTATTAATAACAAATGCAAAAGACAAATGGAAAATTTATATCAATGACAACAAGAATAACTTCAGAGAAAAAAACACACACACACACACACACACACACACAACAAACTAAATACACGGAGTAACAAATAATGGGAAAAATATAGATTTCTACAACAGACTTTACAATAGTTATATAAGTGTATATGAACCTCTTATTTTACCTGACACTTTAAGATTACTTTAACATACTTTAACATTACAAAGACGTAATATATTACCAGCGTGATTAGCCTGCTGTTCGAATCGTAAAAATAGCACATGTAAGCTCAGCTAGTACAGGCTAGCTGAACATATCTTAATGATTATACAGAGACGACACATAAAACTTGTAACCTTTCTCGAGTTTGCACATCTGGACAATTCTTCACAAATCACATGTTGCAAATTTGGGTCAATTCAGCAAACAACTGAGTACATTTTAGCGATTCTGCCGTCAATCCGCTTTAAATATCCCGTACCGGAAACTGAAGAGCAGCCTTGAGTAAAACGCGGAAGTTAAGCGTGCATAGAGTCCATTGGCCTTAAAAAACAAAGTTCATCCAAACCTTGTATTTCAGAAATAAATCAGAGAAATCGCTAATACTAACCTACACCTAACAATCACTTTATAGATTATGTCAAAGTGTCACATTAAATGCTAAAACACTACGTCTAAAGAGGATTTTTAACAATAGGATCTGGCAACACTGCAAATTCTGTACCCGCCCTGTCGCAGCTTAAGCCAATCTTCGTCATTTTACACTAAACTATACAGTAAACTGTCCAAACTTAATTATATATGCTGATTCATTTTGAAAAACTAATTAGTCATTTAGAGAACTTCAAATTTTATTTTTTATATGAAAAAAAGTACCGAGGTCCGGACCTCTGTGACCTCATAGCTGGCTACGGCCATGATGACGACCCAAACTCTAAGTCTAATGTCCTGTCAGAGGTGATAGTGGCTGGCTGCTACAAATGAACTGAACTGAGTGTTTATCAGCTCGGCAAATGACAAGCCATTAAAATCCCAGAGTCTGTATTTAATGGAGTAAGAAAAGCACGGTCGTCTCTCTCAGGCAAATGGCGAGAAATAAAAATGAAATGACATTTTACCCTCCATCACCTGCCAGTCAATGACCGCTACATCACTAAAACCATTCACACATAAACATAAGTATATTACTAATCATCTACTTGGTTAAATGACTAGAGTAGGCAACGGATCAACACACTTTCAGTTTTTTTTACCTATCAAGATGACTTTGGAGACTGAAATGTCAAATATTGTTTTGGTCTTGCATTATAAGGACGCTCCTGAATATTGGTAGACCATTGTGTTAGCAGCGCAAAAGATTGAACCCAGATACTTAAAAGAAAATGTATATTGTTATGCACTGCAAGTCGCTTTTGATAGAGGCGTCTGCCAAATGCATAAATATAAATATAAGCAGAATCATTACATAACTTCCACAAGATGAATGTGGGCCTTCATTTTAAAGATGCACTCACATACACAGCTATGGTGTTGAGATGGTGTCAACTTGAATTGAATATTTGAAAGAACACATGCAGTGGTCTTGAGCCAAGTGAATGAGTTTTCAGTCAATATGCTTATCCATTTGAAGCCTCTGATGACATTTTGGAGGAACATTTGGACTCTTTTTTTCGGAAACTTTGTCACCTTCATGTGGTTTGAAGTAGGTTTAGCACAAGCAGCTTTCTTTAAAAGCCTTTCATTAAGCTTTAGGTGAAAAGTTTAGTTTTGACATTTCAGAACATGCTTAAAGGCACACCACAGAACTTTTTGGCCACTAGGGGGTGCTAGACATGTATTTTATATGTTTAGCGCCCCTAGAGGCCACAAGCGCCGCAGCACTGTCGCACAGGAAAAGAAGACAACTCTTTAGGTCACAAAGTGTGCCTTCCAGCATGTCATATGAATATAATTTCATGGGCTTTATTTTATTTCAAACGCTAAAAGATCACGTAACTCACGTTTTCAAGCCAGTTGTAACAATGGTTTATATTTAAAAAAATTGCCTTAAAGGAGAAGCGAACCCGGATTGCTCATGTCCTAGGTCCAAGTCTCTCTCTAAACTCTCCAAGTAGCCTTCAGTAAAATTCATGTAAAAAAAATAGTGTTCGGGCGCCAGACAGGATTTATATGGGTGATTCTCACGAAAACTTGGTTTTAAAAATGTCAAGCATGAAAATGTAAAAATTGCCTAAATTTACTTTTTTTCCCACCAGACATTGAAAAACAAAGTCTGGAGTAAATGGGAACATTAATTTATAAACTTTTACTTATCATTTAACACTTTTTGTAACATAATTAAAAAAATGAGTCCTAAAAAATCTCATTACCGCAACAGTCAGAAAACATCAACACTGACATATTTTCAAAATGACATGACAAACCTGAAAGAACATAATTTGGAGATTCTGCACATGCATTTAAAATCAAAGTATTATGCTTCTATTAATTAAATTAACATTTATCTTATCTGTTGCGGTAATGATAATCAAAATGTCGTGTAAGCATTCTGACAAGACAATATTTCAAATTAACTGTAAAAAAATGATCTTACCTGGTAGCCATCTTGAAGTAACTGGTCCATGTGCTTGATCACTCAAAGTCAAACTTTATTAAAATTCTGTATGTGTGCTTAAACTGTTCTCAAAAAGTGTTGCGGAGGATGAGAACATCAGGCATGGACACATCATTTTTCAAATTTTTCTTCATTATTATTATACATGAATATTCAGTAAATATTTTTTCTGTCATCTAAAGTAGTCTAGCAAAACATCCATTTATTTTTTTCTTAATATTTTTGTGTTAATTTGATTAAATTACAACATAACGCATGTTCAAACACAGCCGGACACATTGCGGTAATGAGAATTTCAGCAGAAAATGAGATAAAATTTCCAATTATAAATTCTTATGTTGAAATCACACATTGTGCAAGGTAGAACACAGTATTGTGTTAATTCTGATGCTTTTTAATGTTACTATATTACACATTTTAAAGCTAAAATCATTAGTGCCGTGTTGTTTCAATGGTTTCGTGAGAATCACCCATATATGCAAGCAATATAACATTACTTACTAGTACAAAAGCATGAGGGCCAAGTCAGCATCGGTCAGGAACCCCTCCTCCTCCTTTAGTTCACGCCAGCGAGCGAACGCTGGCCAATATAATTGATCATCGACTCGTCCTTCTTTTTAATCTGTCACTCTCCCGTTTTCTCTTTCTTGTCTCCTCTGACAAAACCTTGGGTCTCTTTTTCTTAGTTGCTGCTTCGGCCATGACAAAAACATCAGGAAAATAAATAGTTGTGCTCTCACGTAGTTTTTTGTTTTGTGCTCGGGTTACTACCCGAAACCCCAAGTTTAAAAGTACGAGTAAAAGCGATACAGACCCCGTCAGGCTATGGTAGACATGTCATGTAACCTATTTTAAGTCGATCACAAGGGTCTTGAAAATATATTATGAAGGTTGAAAAACTACAAAGTGTCACTTTAAAACATGTATAAGATTGTAGCCTGACAGTACACTCAAAAGAAGAATAACTGACCATTTTCTTTTTATTTATACATAAATTGAAATCCACAGTAAGTTACTGGCAAACAGCTGCATAACTACAGCAAATGTTTTACAGTGAGTTGTATGTGCACAGTATATCTATAGAAAATGAACCAACTGCCCATAAAGTGAATGTCATGTCAACACAACCCTGTTCAACAATACACCAGCGTGTATTGCTCACTAAACATGCACCTGTCCCATCGAACAGCGTCTCTGGAGCAGCCGGCTGCTGTGTTGTGTAACCTTTGATAAATTAAGCAGAAAACAGCCTGATGTTTCCTGACAAACCCACCCGTTGCCAGCCTCCTCGAGTCCCAGACTGAGCATCATGAAAAATTCATAGACTGGTGTTATTTTAATGAAACTACCAAACATTGGTACTTCAGGAACAGCATCTTTGATCTCCAAAATAGTGTAGTAGGGCTCAATCTAAGTTTCTCTCCGGCCATTTTAGGTTTTGATTAAATAAATCACAAGGAGCTGTGACCCACATTTCCTATTTCCCGGTGGCAGTTTGGTGGCCTCGTGTTTATACGGGACATTCGTTGCGGGATAATTAGCTACCTTTGGCCTCGAAACTCGCGTAGCAGCCGACGCCGGAGTTACTGATTCTGGGTCAGTGTGAGAAACTGTTGAACTCTGAATGATCTTTTCAACAATGTGACAAAGTGAGATGCTTGACTTTGACGATACAATACTGATACAGACTGTGTATAATAAATAATTGATGAATGATACATAGCCTACATTACACAATTAATAAACAAAAGCTCAGCTTATCTTCTATCATGCCATTTATCAGTCTGGAAAGGTGTTAAATGACTGCATACATTCCAATGTAAGTGTACAGTTGCTAGGTTTAGATATATTTTAATGTAATTTAAGGTAAACCACTGGTTTCAGTAGCTACCTGCAGCACCGCTTCTTTCCAGCAGATGGCACTTGTTCACTATTCTGAATAAGTCACTTCATTGATATTAATAGTTGCATCATTAATCATTCAGCCAAAACATTCACACCGAGAAGCATTATTTCCATTAATGCTCGACAGTTAATTGTTCAGACAGGTGGATGTGGTTCACTTAACATATTTTGCTTGTAATCCAAATGATCTTCCTTCTCTAATGGCCAAAATCATAAACCATATTAAATTTTCCTTTTTGCAAAACAGGGAAATGCAGCCTCATTAGCCTCTCGTGGAGAGCTTAAACATGCATGCACATTACTATCATGATAAATTGTGTATTAAATCTATTCCTGGAAGGTGTCATGTCAGCATGCTGTTGTTTTCAGCCAAACACAGATATTACGTGACTCATCCAGCACAGAGTACTCATATTTAAACACTTTCCCTGCTGAAAAACAACAAGAATATAAATGCTTTCCATTACAAATACCAGTATGAAACATCATTAAAACCATTACAATATTTGGGATTTTTCCAGTAGGGTTTAATGGGGCATCCATCCAATCAATTGAATCCAACACATTACCAATAGAGAGCCATTCTATTAATTCACATCATAACCATTAAACCCATTAGAATTTCTGCAATGGTTTCTATTGTTTATTTCCAGCAGGGTCATGATCATGATAAAGTGTGTATTAAATGTATTTCTGGACTGTGTCGTGTCAGCATGCTGTTTTCCAGCCAAGCGCAGATGTTTAGTGACTCCTCCAGCACAGAATAATCTCTAATGTTTAAACACTCTCACGAAAACACATGTGCGCGATTGTTATTGTGTCCAAAAACCCACTGTTTTGGTGAAAGGCATTGCCATTGAAACTCTTGATAGAAGCTGGTGACACATTTGGACGCCCACAGGGTCTGACAACTGTTTACCGGGTTGTGCCAAGCGGGGTAATGCGCAGGGTTCAGAGAAAGGCACCTGTTCGCCGGCAGCACAAGCCAGCACTTTGGCACAATAGCAGCGTGAACAGCAGGTGTACCATTTTATCTTTACAAACACTGATGATGTGCTGGTCACTGTATTACATCTCTGTTTACATCATAACAGCTACTTCACACTATGTGCATCACTTACCTATATGAGAAAAGTAATGCAAGAGTCTTATCATGCCATTAGTGTATGTATGTCTGTGTCCCTTTCATAGTACAACACTCAAAAAATATCATATCTAACTATAAATTTAAATGTCATATTGTTTCGTATAAAGGGAAAAATAGGGTTAACATACAACATACCCAGTTTGGATACTGGATACTGTCTGTACATTCATGATGGTACCATGTTCATGGTTTTGGAGGTGTGCAAGCTGATTTATCTGTGGTCATTTAAGTAAAAGAAATGTGTCACAGGTCGAGAAGCGGACCGCCCCTGTTGCAGGTCACGCTCCTCCTATTTCCACCCCGAGGAGTTCCCAAAACACCCCAATGACCAGACAGACAAGGGCGAACGGTGAGTATACAGAAGGGCAACTGGGTCTTTACTTTGGGCACACTGGTGAGGGAAAAAGGATCAGGAGTCACAAGCGGCATATATATGAAGATGGTTGCTTGGCCAGCCTCAATGCTCAATTCCTTCGCAGAATTCCATCCGGCCTAAACGATGGCTGCTGACGACATGGACACAGCACGACACTGCAAATTCCAAGTGGACACACACAGCAAAGGAAAAGACTCACCCACTGCACTCCACACACTCTTTGTGAAATAGGGTCAGAGCTACTTCTAGCCAGGGACTCGTCCTGAGAATCGTTGAGGCACTGATGAGACGAGCAGTTAGATGTAAGCGTCGCCGCCATGACAATCCAGCGTCTTCCCTTGCTAACTGTTCCCGGCTCACCCACAACTCCTCTCCACGGTGGAGCCGCTTACACACTGGGTCACAACTGACAAGAGGCGTACTGGTTTTTCACACTCATGAGATTATTCTGCTGCAACAGTGATTTGGGGGTACTCACATGGTTGTTGACACAAGATCTCTTCTTCTTTCTCCAGATACTGGATAGATTACACAGCCGCCGTGCGATCTCCGCGAAGGCGGCCTCCTTCTGCAGTACTTCCGGTAAGTCTTCCTATTTACGATCGCTCAAAACTTGTTACACATGATCTAGGTATACTCAGCCCGGTTTCTGTTCCTGCCAAATCCTTACTTTTCCTTGCCCAGCCAACAATATCCTCCATATTCTGTCCGTTGCACTCGCCCAAACACTCCTCACCCGCCGTATCGGCTAGAAAAAAACTGCACGCAATTGTCATCTCTCTTCGGCCCCATCCTCTTTCCGCTTCGCTCTTGTGCGATTGCCGGATCACCGGGGCCTTCCGACTCCTTCTTAGAAGGCTTGCAGTCTATACGCCCTTGGCGTCACACACGGCTGCGGCATTCGGCGTTCGGCATTTGGCATCTCACTCTCCCTGCATCCCCGCGGCCGCCCCAGAAACAAGACCGCCCGGAAACGGCTCCCGAGTCAACTCTCCCTGCTGTTCCCCGGATGCCTCCTTTATACACCTCCTCTTCTCTGAATTGCCCAATCCGCGATCGCCATGCTCGCCTGCACACCTGCGATCGATTAAGCCCTGATTTCATTTGCCCGGAGTTCCCGGAAGTGGCTGGTGTTCGGTGATTTTGATCCTGGCGGAACTGATCTCCATCGTTTTTAGTTCCTCCCTTAAAAAGTCACTCCGTGACAAATGCAAAGTAAACATCTCATATGGAAATATGGGAGAAAGCAGAGAGGTCAGGATTGAGGTTGTGTGTGCGCTTTATATAAATTCCTCCATGACTGTTTGTGTGTTATAGATGCATGTGTTCTGAAGGTTTTTACTGTAGGTTAAAGGGCTTTGGCTGAGCCTCTGAATGTTATTGCCTGTGTTCAAAAAGTTGCTACCAAGCTCTGAAGGCTATTGGGGGTTGCTGCCGGGGGTCTGAGGGTTGTTGCTGGGGCTCTGAGGGTTGTGGTAAGCTATTGGAGTTTATTGCTGGGGGCCTGAGGGTTGTTGCAAGGGTCTGAGGTTGTAGCCGGGGGTCTAAAGGGTTGTTGCTGGGGGTCTGAGAGTTTTTGCGGGGGTCTGAGGGCTGTTGCAGGGCTATTGGAGGATGCTGCCTGGGCTCTAAAGGTTGTTGCCAGGGCTCTGAGGGCCGTTTCCAGGGTTCAAATGACTGTTGCTCTGAGGGTTGTTGCCTGTGGTCTCATAGTTGTTGTCAGGGTCTGAGGCTTGTTGCTACAGTTTTGAGGGTTCTGGCAAGAGTTCTGAGGGTTCTTGCCTGTTCTTTGAGGGTTGCTGCCAGGGGTCTAAGAGTTGTTGCTAGAGTTCTGAGGGTTGTTGTGTGGGGTAGGGCTATTAGGGGCTGATGCCATGGGTCTGGGTTGTTGCCTGTGTTCTAAGGGTTATTAATGGACTTTGAGGGCTGTCCCCAGTGCTCTTAAGGACTGTTGTGGAGCTATGGGGGTTGTTGCCTGTGGTCTAAGCAGAGACGACACCAGACCATAACTAACAGGGGGACACGCAATTAGCAACAAAAACTTGCAATAACAAGGCATTAAACAACAAATACAGTGCACGCACACACTCATACAACTGGTACAGACGGTCAGCTTATTTCCCGTATAAAGTGCAGAAGATCACAAACTAATCAGTATTACAATAAACACGTTGCAATGCTGTTAACGGTCTATAGCCACACTTCACATTTACTGTGCATTCAGACCGTCGCCGGCGAGAGCGTCAAAGTGGCTGGAAGTCATTCATTTTCAATGAGAGCCGGTGGCGAGCTCCGGCGAGCAGTGGCGTGTCATGTACAGCGTGAGCGTCGAGGAGAGTTGAAATCAGCTCAACTTTATGGTAATGAGATATGACGCGGTTCTGCGGCAGCCAATCGGAAGGCGGAAACCTCCGCCTGAGAGGAGTTCAGAGAATGCATTTGAGCGTCAGAGCGTCCAGTACACCTTTTCTTTAGCATCGTTGGCAGGGCAGCCAGAGCTTTTATTGACGATCTCAACAGTGGCGGTCTGAATGCACAGCTAGGCTTACGTAAATTAAAACAACGCTAACTTACCTCACTAAAAAAAGCTGAAGGCGGGTGTGCAAACATTAAACTTCCTTAAAACAGTGTCCTGTAGATTTGAAAATTCCACCTCGACCTCTAATCTCCGAGTTTGAGCCAATCGGTGTTTGCATTAAGTCAGATGAAGCAGGCGGTGCTGGTTCATTCTAAATGTGCTAATATCCATATTTTACACGATCCATAAAATGCCGCGAAAAAACACGTTGCTTGTATCAAGTCACATTAATATGCAAAGATGTAAAGACAGATGAGACGCCGCAATACAACCAATCAGAGAAACTGGTCTATTTTAATTAAAGAAACATATATCAACTTTATTGTCCTCATTTTATTACATTAAAAGTCATGAAACATTCAATGTTTAATTTATTTTAATTATTATTGATATATATTAAATTAATAAAAAAAACTGTGTAGGGAGCACAACAACCTGTTTGGGGTGGCACGGCCCGCGAATGCCCCCCTTGACGCCGGCCCTGGGTCTAAGGGTTGTTGCCATCCTCCGAGAATTGTTTCTTGGGGTTGTGAGGGTTATTGCCTGTGTTCTGTGGGTTGTTGCCTGTGTTCTGCGGGTTGTTGCAGGGCTATTGGGGGTTGCTGCCAGGCATCTAAGGGTTGTTGCTAGATTTCTGAGAGTTATTGCCTGCACTCTGTGGGTTGTTGCATGTGCTCTGAGGGTTGTTGCAAGGCTATTGGGGGTTGCTGCTAGAGTTTTGAGGGTTGTTGCCAGTGCTTTGAGAGTTGTTACGGGGATCTGAAGGTTGTCGCCTGCGCTTGTTGCAGGGCTATTGGGGGTTGTTGCCAGGGGTCTGAAGGTTGTTACTAGAGCTCTGAGGATTGTTGCCGGTGCTCTGAGAGTTGTTACGGGGATCTGAAGGTTGTCGCCTGCACTTGTTGCAGGGCTATTGGGGTTGTTGCCAGGGGTCTGAAGGTTGTTACTAGAGCTCTGAGGATTGTTGCCAGTGCTCTGAGGGTTGTTACGGGGATCTGAAGGTTGTCGCCTGCACTTGTTGCAGGGCTATTGGGGTTGTTGCCAGGGGTCTGAAGTTTGTTACTAGAGTTCTGAGGGTTGTTGCCTGTACTCTGATGGTTGTTGCAGGGCTATTCGGGGTGCTGCTAGAGTTCTGAGGGTTGTTAATGGTGCTCTGAGGGTTGCTATGGGGGTCTGAAGGTTGTTGCCTGCACTTGTTGCAGGGCTATTGGGGTTGTTGCCAGTGGTCTGAGGATTGTTACTAGAGTTCTGAGGGTTGTTGCCTGTACTCTGATGGTTGTTGTATGGCTATTGGGGATTGCTGCTAGAGTTCTGAGGGTTGTTGTCGGTTTTCTGAAAACTCCTGTAGTCTGAGGGTTGTTGCCTGCAATGTATTGTTTATGCTCAACACTCTCACTGTTGCACTATTTGTTGAACTGACTGGGGACGACTTGATAATCATGTTCAAAACCAACACAAAATAAAGGTTACAATACAAAGTATAGTACAGTATTTCATTGGCACTTAACAACCCTTGCACTTAAGCATGAGAACATTAAACAAGATTTTTTTGAATGTCTTTTTTAACCCTTTTACTGACACTGCCATTTTTGAGTGTGTGGGAGGTGAAAAGGTGATGTACACCTTCAAATTAATTGTAGTACTAAATGTAGGTTCGAGAGGAGCCTAAACATTCAGGTCTGTCAATCATCATTATGGGCGTATATAAGGAAGCCTTCAGGCCTCCGGGTCAAGCTGCAATTTTACCGGCATCTCTCCTTTCCATCTCCTCCTTCACTACTCTCTTTATTCCTCTGTGAAGTTCTGTTGCAAGGGAGGGTTGAACTTGGGGCTCGAGCCCTGGCCTCAGGTTCACTCTCTCTGAAGGTTTAGAGCTCAGCTGCAGAGCTCCCAACAAGAATAGCCAACAATTCTAAATCCTATGTAAATTAATTCATGTTTTAACTATCAAACATTCTATACATTACTTCAAAAGTGTCGGATAAAGAGTCTATGCATTGTTTTGCAAGGATAGGTCAAAGAGATGCGTCGGCCAGAATCACCTCGAGGTCGGTCATTTTCGGATACAGAGTCACAAGTGCAGTTACAAAAAACGTTGTGCATGTCCGCCTACTCTGCAATGACTCCATTTTCACTGTGCGCACCAATGTGCTCATGCAGCCGCTACCAAGTATACCAAAGGCATAAAGGTTTGTTGCCAGGCAGTGAGAGTGGTTGCATGCTGACACTATGAGAGTTGTTACCAGGGCTCTATGGGTGGTTGCCTGTGTTCTAAAAGTTGTTGTTGGGCTTCTGAGGGTTGTTACCTGGACTCGAAAAAAGAGAAAATACAAGCGGATTGGTTCCTCTTAATAACTGAGGATTCCAACCTAGTCACATTAACTCAGCAAGGGGCTGACCTGTGAACACATCTTAGTCAACAACTCTTAGATCAATAAAGATCAATTGCACAGTAGAAGCTAATTGATTTCTTTGAAAGCTGCGTTTCATTTTCAAAGCAAACGTTGAGGCAAGCGTTGGATTATTAGGAGATGGGGTTTGCAGTGTCTGTGACTTTACAGAAAGTGCTGCATTAAAATTAGAAGTGGTGTAAAACATGAAGACATTTTAAGAGTTTCCATCTAATGGATGACTGAGATGCATTACGAGATGAGAAGGAAAACTTGATTTTAGGGATCATAGAAGGTCATTGACACCACCGCTCTGGATTAACATTTTCCCTGATAAATTTTCCACTCCATCACCTTCTAAAATATTCAAACCTCTTCAAAAAAACTTTTGGATAAAATAGGTCAGCTCAGTGAAATGCTCCAATTACTGCCAGTCACTTTCATTCATCTCTCCACTGTTTTATTACGCACCACAGCCTCAAAAGAATCCCACCGTCAACCTTTTTACAGCTGTAGTAAATATGCTGGCATTATTTATAGGGTGGTTGAGTTTTTCCATCAAGGTGGGCATTACTTTAAGCTTGGGAAGCAGGTTTTAAAATCCCTGTTTTATTTTCTCTCAGTGGAAGCGTTCGGTGAAAACATGAGGGTTCATTTTGAAGAGCTGCGGGCATTTAGCGTGTCCTCAGTAGTCCTCCGCACGCCTCAATAGAGCAATCATATGTTTTTCTCTCCTGTTGTGTGCGTGTAACCTGCTCTTTTTCATTATTACTTTTCGTCTCACTTTCTAACCACGTCCAGTTCCACAAACAACCTTTTCGATTATTCAACCCATGCAAATGCCACATGAATCGTAAGCTGTGATATTTATAATAAAAACAGTGAGAAGACTAAAGTTACAGCTGGGCGAGACAAAGGCCACGTGAGGGAAGCGCGCTTTTCTTCGCAGTTGATAGACAGGCAACAAATGAAAATCTAATAGATAATGCAAGGGGCTGACACAGAAAACACGAAAATGGTAATCACATTTCAGAGCAATGCTGGCAGGCCAAGCATATCAAATCATTCGCACCTATGTTGAACATCTAATCTTACAATCTACATTTTCTGCCCATATTGCTCTTATATGCATGCTTATGTGACTGCTCTGGTACACATGTGCGTGTGTTAACATGTATCTAAGAGTGATGGCAGTGTGTTTTCATTATATTGCTTTATTAAAAGGCCTTCATTGTGAAATAAATAGACATGAACCTCATTACTGTCTAATAGCTTCTGGGAATATCATCAGGGAGTTTAATTTCATGATCACGCATTAAAACCATTCACTAGACCTCTTTAGTCACTTCTGGACAGCTGACTGATGCCAAATAAAAATATGCTACATTGGGTGCTTGAGGCATTGTGGTTGTTGCTATGCTGTTGCTAGGGTGTGCTGGATAGTTGCTACCATAGATATGTATACTGTACATAGATACGTCATTAGCCGCTGTTTCTATGGGCCAAAATACGCATGTCATCCACCATAGTGGAACAGTCCAAGTATGTTAACCAGTTTTGCCAAGTGAGGGAAATTGGTTTTCCTGTGGTTTAAATTTTAAAGGATTTTGTTTATCGGCTGTCAATATTAAGGCAAGATTATTTTATTTAGAAAAATAAAGTGGGCTAAAATTTGGGCTATGGCCAGTAAGTTGATTTTGTTGCGCAAATTTGGCAACCTTGGGACTGTCCGTGAACACTTGAGCAAGATGACAGTGTCCGTAACCGTAGTTATACCTATATAGTGTTTAGACAAAAATATACAATTTAAAGGACAAGTTGGGTATTTTACACTTAAAGCCCTGTTTTCAGATTGTTTATGATGAAATAGAACGGTTTTGACTGAAATTTTGGACATATGATGCTGGCCCGAGAATTTATGGGTGTTTCTTGTATCACCTCCCACCTCTATAATGGCTGCACAGGAACAATCCTTTCTAAAATGCATTAAACTTTCATTTACAAAGACGTGAAACTCACCGAGTGGTCAGGGGTGTTCCCTGATATGCCCACACAAAAATCGCTGCAAAAGACGCATTCCAACAGGTTTTATCGTAGTTTTTGTCCAACTCCATTGACTTGTATTAGATGTGCTGTGAGGTATTACTCCGCGCCGGGAACTTTGTTTCTATTCTTGCAATTGGCAAAGGTGGGTTATCGCCACCAACTGGGCTGGAGTGTCTATTATTCAAGCTCTAAGCGGAAGAATATACGGGTGTGAGGCGTTTGGAAAAAAAGGTCCACAAGTTTACAACAAATGCTAAAACAGCTGTTGGAAAGCATCTTTTGCAGCGATTTTTATGTGAGCATATCAGTGAACACCCCTGACCACTCGATGAGTTTCACGTCTTTGTAAATGAAAGTTTAATGCATTTTAGGAAGAATTGTTCCAGTGCACCTGTGGAGGTGGGAAGTGAAACAATAAACACCCGAAAATTCTCGGGGCAGCATCATATGTCGAAATTTCAGTCAAAACCGTTCTATTTCATCATAAACAATCTGAAAACAGGGCTTTAAGTGTAAAATACCAAACTTGTCCTTTAAGTGAATTTTTGCTTAAAACAAGCCAAAAAACTCTGCCAAGGGTGGTAAGAAAAAAACTTAAACACTTAATAGAAGAAAAATGTGCTTACACCATTGGAAATTTTTTGCTCATTTTAAGCACAAATTCACTTAAATTGACTTTTTTTTCTGAGCTATTTTGCTGAATATTTTGAAATTTGTACTGAAAACAGGAAAAAATACCAAGAAAGTCATTTTTTGCAGTGTAACACAACATTAAAGTTACTATAGTTTAATATTAGGTTAAAACATAAACAAGCATTCTCACCTGTGAAACGTTAGCCCATTTTTTCGGGAATATAAATCTCTGCAGGGTTAATGAACCAGAGGCTATCCAACTGTCCTTGTGTCCCAAATCGCTTACTTTGATCGTAGGTACTGAATTAAAGTGTTTACTTATCGACCGTTAAAACAGCAGGTAGGCTACTATTTAGTATGAATAGTATAAATGAATTCAGATGTGACATACGTCGTTACAACAACAGGTGAGTCGCTAACTCGAATGAAGTTAAATAAGCACAATTTAAACACAAGGGATCGCTGATTAATATATGTATTAGCATTTGAATAGATCCGCGTTACTGAAATTTTTTGATAAAACAATGTCTCTCCTTCTTCTTCTTTTAAGGATAATTTCTCTCCTGAGGGCTCATGGTAGAGTAAAGTCTCCATCGAATGAACACTTCAGGATCTTGCCAGAAGTAGTAGGTTATCCAGGTACTTTTCAACCACTGTTTTTCGAATACAATGACTTCGGACATACTAACTTGCCTTGTCTACTGTTTTATTGTATGGAAGTAGATGGTTTCTGACCATAGACTGTAAAAATAGGGACGTAGTGTCTGTGATGCCACCCATAGCTTGCTGTTGCCATCACTTACGGATAATCAAAAATGGGTAAAGAGGCGGGACATGGGTGAAACTGGGTTGACTGCTTGCTAAAACAACCCCCGCATAGCTCTACTCTAGTGACAGCAGTGGCAGTTCATCCCTCACTCAAGTGGCCACACCCTTAATTATGCAGAAGTTTAATACTTAAAGGAATATTCCATTTTCTTAAAAGAAAAATCCAGATAATTTACTCACCACCATGTCATCCAAAATGTTGATGTCTTTCTTTGTTCAGTCGAGAAGAAACTATGTTTTTTGAGGAAAACATTTCAGTATTTTTCTCATTTTAATGGAGTTCAACAGAGCCCAACATTTAATACTCAACACTTAACAGTTTTTTTCAATGGAGTTTCAAAGGACTATAAATGATCCCAAACGAGGCATAAGGGTCTTATCTAGCGAAACGATTGTCATTTTTGACAAGAAAAATAACAAATATATACTTTTAAACCACAACTTTTCGTCTAGGTCCGGTCCAGCGCGACCTAACGTAAATGCGTAGTGACGTAGGGAGGTCACGTGTTACATATATAAAACGCACATTTGCGGACCATTGTAAACAATAAACTGACACAAAGACATTAATTAGTATCAGAACAACGACGGAACGGTCCTCTTTAAACACACTTGTAAACACTGGGGCGGAGTTTCGCGTTTGTCCTCTGTGACCTCTTGACATCATGACGTATTGCTTGGGGTCACGCTGGCACATCACGACCGGATCTAGACGAGAAGTTGTGCTTTAAAAGTGCACATTTGTTATTTTTATTGTCAAAAATGACAATCGTTTTGCTAGATAAGCCCCTTTGCCTCGTTTGGGATTGTTTATAGTCCTTTGAAACTCCGCCGAAAAAAACTGCCAAGTGCTGAGTTAAGTGTTAATTGCTGGTGTCTATTAAAGTCCATTAAAATGAGAAAAATCCTGCAATGTTTTCCTCAAAAACATAATTTCTTCTTGATTGAACAATGAAAGACATCAACATTTTGGATGACATGGTGGTGAGTAAATCAAATAATTTTCTTTTTAGAAAATGGAATATTCCTTTAATATAGTTTAAACGGATGAGTAACAAAAAATCCACCCCCCTCACAGTTGTCATGAAGGGCAAACTTAGCTATATAGACCAAAAACACTTTTTGTACCAGGCTGTAAACATTATTTTGTGCTGTAAAGTTGGCCATTTTAACATGGAGATCTATGGGAATTGACTCCCTTTAGGAGTCTCTAGTGGCAAGCCAATGAATTGCAGTTTAAGTCACTTCCGTATTGGCTTCAATAGAGAGATCGGAAAGTTGCCCCTCTTTTCTGACACAGCGTATAAGTGTCTGCAACTAAACCATTCCGAAATGGTGGACACGTCTACATATGTGGAGCGGTCAAATGATGTATCTATGTATACAAATCTATGGTTGCTACAGTGTTGCTCCACCTCATTAATATTCAGGTGTCGCTCCCTTATGGAAATTAAGCATGATTTTATTATAGTAACAGTGTAGTGTAGGTTAAACATAGTTAAAGAGGGCTTAAAGGTGCAGTGTGTAAATTTTAGTGGCATCTAGTGGTGAGGTTGCGAATTGCAAACAACGACTCAGTCCATAGCTCAACCCTTGCTTTTTAAATGCATAAAGAAGCTACGATAGCCACCACCTAACAAACATTTCATCGTCGGAGACAACTTATTAAAAAGGTTTGTCCGTTAAGGGCTTCTGTAGAAACATGGTGGCACAAAATGGCGACTTCCATGTAAGAGGACCCACTGTGTATGTAAATAAAAACGTCTAATTCTAAGGTTATAAAAACATAATGGTTCATTATAAAAAGGTCTTTATACACCCCTGATAATATAGTTTTGTATATTATTTTGCATTTCTTTCAAGAGATCCTTCTAAAAATTACACACTGCACCTTTAAGTGTCACTGGGGTGGTACCCATTCAAAAAGTACACATCTGTACTTAAAAAAATCATATTAATACTTCAGATAGAACATATTGGTACCCAATATAAACATACATTTAGTCCCAGTGACAGCTGTACATCTGATTGCTAATAATGTTCATGATACAAGCAGTGTCATTTGAGTTATTACGTCTTTGGCACAAATAGCAGGTGTGAGGTTGCATTCAACTTAGCAAGCATTGCCAGGAAAAATGACCTAATATATAAATGTAAGCCCACAATATAATATTCATCATTAACATGAAGGTAGAAAATATATCCATACTTTTCACCCACCAAAGAAAAACAGAATACACACGGGTAAGAAAAATCCGACTGCATTGTTTACTAATTTAATTTTCGTCCCTCCTGAGCAGAATATCAGACCCCACAGACAATATCTTATGACTGGCATAAATCAGATCGCATAATCTCATTATGGAAATAAGGTTAAAGAAAAACATCTTCCGCATGGCCAAACACTTAGCATCCAGATGTTGTGTCGTAATACACAAAAAACGAGGACTGGAATATTGCTAAATGGATGTGTTACAGATTTATCTTTCTGACACACGACTTCAGGACACTTCTGTGCCTACTAACCAGATTTGGCTTAAAAATGATCTCTTTACATACAACCCAACAGCATGATCCCCACATTGGTTCTGTTCTGCTTTATCCATACATTATATTTTACAACACGCAGCCTATAGCTCTGCTTCATAACTAATTGAGTTGCCTTAATAGTTGATGTCTACATAGGCAGCTGTCTTCTGAGATCATAATGGAGGCGTAAGTGATTTGAAAGTGGGAACAAATCCTTTAATGGACTCACACTGCATAACAATAACTATAGATTCACGACTGTGTTTATAATAAAAGAGAAACAATTCGGTCTATGAAGGGAGCTCATTTGTTTTTTGGAACAGAGCCTAAACTGTTGTCACATTATTGTAAGTGGCTTTGGCAAGAAAAGGTTGCGGCAGGGAAATAAATGCACAAACATACATGGCATCAATATTAGCACCGAGTGAACAGCGTTCAATGCAACACTTTTATATTCAGTCCTTGATTGTATGTATTAAACAAACTCGTGTTTTATTGCAGCGGTGTTTCGAAGCGACACGTAGATATGAATTTTTCCATCTATATCACAGGGCTCTATTCCCACATCTATTAACCTTTGCTCTCTAGGTCTCAAACCAGGTCTCCTGATCTCCCATTATTGATGTCCTCTCATTGGTCTTTTGGTCTTTGGTTCGGTGAGACCCCCACATGCTATAATTCATTGCCTGAGCTCCCTGCCCTTTAAAAACCGCAAAATCATTTTTCTCTTTGGGTGATTTAATGTTATTGCATGGCAGAGCTTGGGTAATTTAGAGATAAAATGAGGACAGTTCAAGGGTGTAACTCATCCATCCCATATACTGACCGACAATGAAGTCTGTGTGTTTGTGGGATTTATATGAAGTGGATGATTTAAGAATGGTGACATTAGTTTTCTGTTTGCAAAAACCTTGGAAACCTTTAAAAATATGGTTATTTGATAAACAATATGTCGGAGGTGAATCAATATATACCCAATATGCAATTGAAAGTAGGGTACATAATTCAAAGTGAGCATTATAACAGTAATTGGGCCATTTTAAGAGCATTAAGGGGTTAATGTAATATCGAATTCAGGTCATTTCTTGCACTTATTTATTGTACCATCATCATGCAAGGTTTAATGGCCCAATGCTTTGGATCTTTTATGAAACAGCAATTTTAAATGGCATTTCCTAAAGCTCATCGTTCTTTAAACACTTCAACCCACACACACACACACACACACACACACACACACACACACACACACACACACACACACACACACACACACACACGTAGGCTATAGAGAGACTGAGTCTTAATGAATGAATGAATAAAAGAGAAAATGATCGTAGCAGTGGAAAAAGAAGAAAGGCTAATAAAGAGAAGCAAATTATTTTAAGGGGTGAAATGACACACTGTAAAAAAAAATGATGTCAAAAGCAACATATATTTTTATGTTACTTTAATGCCGCGTTCCAGGTAACCCGTAAATCACGACTTCAAAACCATGACTTACGACTCTGAACTGGGAGTTCGTTGATCTAGTACGACGATTGGGAAGTCACAGGTACCGCCATTCCAGTGCACTTTCACGGGTAGAAGGTTGGAAAAACATGGTTTACATGTTGCCTGGAATGCGTACTCCTAGTTAAGAGTCATGAGTCATTGTATTGAAGTCGTGATTTACGGGCTCAAAAACCTGCCTGGAACCCAGCATTACTCAACAAATTAAAGGACAAGTTGGGTATTTTACACTTAAAGCCCTGTTTTCAGATTGTTTATGATGAAATAGAACGGTTTTGACTGAAATTTGGACATACAATGCTGGCCCGAGAATTTTCGGTTTCTGTCGTTTCACCCACTACCTCTACAATGGCTGCATAGGTGCACTAGAACAATCCTCCCTAAAATGCATTAAACTTTCATTTACAAAGACGTGAAACTCACCGAGTGGTCAGGGGTGTTCACTGATATGCTCACACAAAAATCGCTACAAAAGACCCGCCCCACACATACGCAACCCGGCAAGGATGTTGGTTAGTAGACACGCTCCTTACTGCTGAATGGCTATAAGTGTGTTTTGGTAGTCGGCCCGTCTCCTTTTCCAAAGCGTTTTTCCAACATTGTGCACTCTGCCTTTAATAGTCTTTCTTGCAAAACTGCTTGGACTATACAAAAAGGTACTGTTTTTTTTAAATAAATAAATAAACAAATAAATCAATAAATATAAATTGTAAGACACACTGAAAAAAGCTAATGAAAGCTACTTGGTTACCTTAAAATTTTGAGTTAATTCAACTTAGTATTAGTTGAAAAAAATTGTGTTAAAATTGTTGTGTAAATTAATATTTTTAAGTTGAATTAAATCAAGATTATTAGGTAACTCACTGTTTTAAGTTAAACCAACTTTTTTTTAAAGTGCACTTTGAATAAAAGTGTCTAAAATAATACATGTTTTTTGTGTATGAAAAATTATGGGTTAAAGTTCACCCTAGCAACCACTAAGAACACCACAGCAACCACACAATGTCATGTTGACTAACATAGTAATTAATTTACTGTATGTGGCAGGATCATGGTTGTTCCCATGTTTTGTGTGGTAGCACATGGCCTTTTGTTTGGGCTGTGTGCTTCCTTGTCTTGTCTTTGCCCCCGCCCGCGTGTTTCCTCGTTAATTATTCATTATTTGTTAAATCCCCTCAACTGACCTTCCCTCGTTATCTTGTTTAGCTTTTCCTATTTAAGACTATGTTTACACGTGAGCAGCTTTTTTCATAAACAGACATTTCAACCTCTCCGGTTTCAAAAATAACTTTGTGCACACATGTCAGTTTTCAGAAAAGTGTTCATTGACACGTACGCGTGTATATATGCCGTCAAGAGCATGCCAATCCTCTAGGTGGCAGTGTAACGAGAAGCTCAAGCCCACGTAAGCTAATCAGAATCCCGAAAACAGTACATAGTATTGTCTCCAACGTAAATCTCTTTTCTACAACAAACACACGGATTGTAGGAAACAGTTTATTTCCTGGGATTGGTGATGTAGATAAACTGAAATTATCATAATTCATCCCGCTTTGAAGTTAACTCCTGTTAGCATTGCAATGTGACCGAATCTTTTAAAAATGGTAGGGAGCGTCACATTTCCAGCTGACGTCAGAGGTATTTAGACCAATCACAACATACAGATTAGCTGGCCAATCAGGAACACAGAGCTTTTAAAAATTGACGAGTTTTGTACAAAATCTGTGCGTTTCAGTAAGAGAGTGAAATCTGGAGCTACAAAAATGTACGGTATGTGGAAAATAATGATTTTTTTTAACCATAAACCAAGCAAACACATTGTTTTTTAGCAATAAAAATAGGTGCCTTTTAATGAAAAACATATGCATGAAAACATCTGACAGTTGCATTTAATGAATTGTGTATACAGTAGATGCACATGGCTTTCATTTTATCATCAATACCATCTCATCTAATAAACACACCAGTCAGCATTTGAGCAATTGAGTTTTGTCTTCATCCACTGAAAGCCATCGATCGTCTGCGCTTGCACTTCTCTTTGATGTACGACGGGGATTTGTTTGCGTGTATTTCTAAATGACCCCGGGTGCGGGCGTGGCCCCAGGCAAGGCCCTACTACACACAAACACTTAACCTCAGGGCCTGCGCTCGATTAGCTAATGAATAATTTCGGACAATCCCCAGGCAATAAGAACGCGGGTGAGGAAGAAAGGCCAGAGATAACAGTCTTAGTTAAAGGTCACACAGCAAATTGATGAAGTCATCTCAACTTATTTCGCCGAACAGAAGCCTGGCCCTCATCCAGCGCAACGCTGTCCAGCATTCAGTCTATAGGAGTCAGGTCACATCGTGCGACACTGATGCCGTTATTATGAGGTGGCTGAGTGGTTCCAATGAAAGCAGATGCAGATGACCGGTCGACTCCAAAAATGTTTCGGACCGCAGAGTCGCACGCACCGTAACTGCAGCTATGTGTGGTTTAATAGAGCCAATGAGAGCATTGAGATATGATTTCAGAAAGAGAGCGAGGTGAAGGGATGGGTGGGGTGGCTGAAATGGCACCCAATAGAGCCGTTTGGGGGAGACTGTAAAACTGCAGTGAAGGTCAAGGACTCTGTTGCTCCAGAGCTGTCTGGAGCTTCAGGACCATAACTGTGCTTTCAAAACTGCATACCTATATAAAATAACTTTGCAAGTACATGTCAACTTAAGTACGGTTCATGGGTGACACAATTTTCGTCATCAGAAAAGATTTTGGATTCTATACTACGTTTGCGTTCACTTAAAAAACTGGGCTTTACATGACCCTAACCCCTATCAGTCTATTAATACTCATCTATTACTAAGAGTTCATTGACATGTAGGTGCAGCTTATATTCAACAGATTCTCTAAAAGTGACCATCAAAATAAAATATATCCACAGATGTAATACTCTTGTAAAATAAACTTTAAGTACGAGATAATGAGGTTGCACATCAGGATTTACCGGCACATGGTGCGAACAGCTGGCACATACCAGTAGCCTTTTTTAATTAAAGTCATTTCATTTGCCTGTGAAATTCTCATGTGTGCTTGTGCAATCCAGTCTTTTGCCTTATAAATGCAGCGTCAGGCCCCGAGACACATTAGTCTTAATGGCTGCATCAAATCCCCGCACTTGAAAAATCAGAAAAAAGTCCTCTCCATAACTTAAGCGTGATTAGAGCGGATTTACGCCATTTAGCAGGTGAATGAGTTTCAGACGACTTTTCCGAGAACTCACTGGGGTCAATCAGTCTCTGCCGTACTGAGGACTTCTCCAATCATCCAATGGAGCTGCTTAAAATTGCTACAGATGATTGGATCACACACTTAAGAGTCATGGATTATACCAAACGTCCAGCAATTCCCAAATGTGGCAAGTACTCTCATCTGAAACGAAAACAATGGCAGCCCACACCAGAGGCTAATTGTGGAAATGCTTGAGAGTAAAGATATTTATACAGTACAAAGTGGCCAAAAGTGATGTTTGGGGGGGGGGGTTGGGGGGGTTAATTTATGCATTTGCTTTAAATGCCTACTTAGGTTAAAATGGTATAAAATGGACAAAACACTAAGGGTCAGATTTACTAAACGGGAAATTAGCATGAAGGGGGTCACACACCAGACGAGAAGCGCAGCGCCATGAATCTAAAAACAGAATACATTATTTTCTATAAATGTACACACACCGGCAGCGCTTGGCGGCGGTTGTCGGCGGCTGTCGGCCGCTATCCCCTGTGACTCAGGATGCTGCTTAAATCCCTGTCGTGCCACTCCAATACCGTAGTTTAATATTAAAGAACATCATATTTGTCCCAAATCGTTAGCGATTAACATTGGCTGCTAACGTATATTTTGCATTTCGAAGGTGACGCTATCTGACTAAGCTTGCGCTATTTAATGTGCACTTGTGGTGAACGATATTTCTGAGTTGTCCTAGATGCGATGCAATGCATGCCGCTTCTCGTACGTTTTGCGACCCTCTTGAGAGAACAATTTAAAAAAGCGCTGATGGGAGTTGTAATATCTGCACGTTATTTACTAAAAATTAAGGGTGTTTTCTCATCTGTGGTTTGAATCATTTGGTCCGGACCAAAAGCAAAAAATGATACATTGTAGCTTTTTTAGCAGTTTTGGTTCCGTTTCACAACACACTGATTGCTCTGATCCACACCAGATGAAACAAACCAAAATTCAGTCATGTGATAACATCCACATCACTCATTGGCCACATGTCTTTGAATGTATTTCCTAAACTGCTTCTCGATTGGTCAGAATCAATGTGCGCGAAATTCCAACTGAACCCTGGAAGTAAACAAAAAGGTGAAAAATACAGCAGACATCATGGACAGACAACTGCACGCTGTAATTATGTCCGTGGTTGTTATACATAGTTTGTATACAGCACTCTAGACAAACTGTTCATTTCCAGAAAACAATGTTTTAATGCACTGCAAACGGCGAAGACACCTCATTTCTGAGGGTCCGCCCGCACCTCCTCGCAACTCCAGGTATGTCCGTGATCTGTCATTGTGCTAATATTGCTAATAGAAACAGTCAACAAACACATCCCATAATGCACTGCGCAGCTTACTACGGCAGCTGGTTTAGTCCAAAAATGCACAGTACTTTTGCAGTTTTGCAGTCAAACTAGAGTTCGTTTGAAAGGGTACTGAGACCACCTCTTCAAGTCCGTTTTTGGTGTGCACCAGAGTTTGATTGCTGCATTCTTATTTGCCCAAACGAACCGCACCAAATGAGCAATCAAACTCTGGTACGATTCAACCAAACTAAATGAGGCAGGTGTGAAAGCACCCTCAATAACACAGGCGCAATGGCTGGTTTCCATAATGACCTACGCAATCTACTAAGAGAAGCGCACATTAGTTGCAAATAAGCATTTATTTATTTTCTGGTATTGTGTGACTTCTCTTATGTGAGTCCTCTTTTATTTCCTCCAGCAAATATAAAATAACATAGCTTGGCAAACAATATTTTTGAATAATATGTTCCTCTGGCATTCTAAATAAACTGTTACATGTTAAAACAATCCTCTACCTTGTATCAAACTCTCTTTTTTAGCAACAATTGTAGACATGCTTTTTTGCCGTTAAATAATTTTGCCGCAAATACCAGTAATATCACACTTACATTAGTAAATCTCATTGCGTAAATCATTTAAATAATCTCGATATAGTTACTACGTCTACACAACCGAAAGTGTGCTTAAACTAATTCTGATGTAAACCAGTTGTTTATGTTGGTTATTTTGGAAATGTTATTCACTTTGTAGGCTACTGCAAAGTTTTCTCACTGGTAAATGAGACATGAGATGTGATCGTCTGATCTGTGCGTGTTCATGTGTTTTGAAAGAGGCGTGACTTTGGATGGCGATTTGACTGGATGGTGGGATCGTGATTTCATTGCTAGGCTGCTACCGTTAGCATTTTTCAAAATGTGATACCCTACCTTTAATGACCTCAAAAATTGGAGTCTGGTTAAGATAATACGTTTGGAGGTGTGGACTAATAACTTTGACTGATAAAAACCCCTCAAACTTTGGGAGTTTGCTCTGCACAAGCACACAACGCTTATGTGAGCCATGCCTCGCCAAAAAGAGCTTTCAGAGGAGCTACCATCAAGAAGTGTTGCTTTACATAAAGCTCCAAAAGGGTTACAAAGTTATTTCAAAGACTTTAGAAATTCACCAGTCTAGAGTTAGGCAAACAATTTACAAATGGAGACGCTTTGGGACTTTTGCTACTCTTCCAAGAAGTGGGCGCCCAGTCAAAATGACACCAAGAGCACAACAAAGACTCATCAATGAAGTAAAGAAACCACCCTGAATGACAGACAAAGATTTTAAGGCATCATTGGAACTTGCTAACATCTCTGTTCATGAGTCTACATTACGTATACACTAAACAAGCAGGGTATCCACAGCAGGGAGCCACTGCTTACTAAAAATAACATTGCTGCACGCACGCCTGACGTCTGCAAAAGAGCACATCAACACTTCACAGTGGTATTGGAAAATGTTTTGTGGACTGATGAAACTAAGATTGAACTATTTGGAGAAAACACAAAGTGCTACATCTGTCATATAAAGGGCACGGCATATTATCATAAAAACATCATCCCAACTGTAAAGTATGGTGTAGGAAACATCATGTTTTGGGCCTGCTTTGCTGCATCAGGGCCAGCTTGCAATCATTGAGAAGATGATGAATTTCCAAATACTGTATATCAGACAATTCTTTAAGATAATGTGAGAATGTCTGTACATCAGCTAAAGCTCTGTAAAAGGTGGGTGATGCAACAAGAAACCGACCCAAAGCACCAGAGCAAGTCCACAACAGATGGCTTAAAGCAACACTAAAGAGTTTTTTTTTTACCTTAAAATAACGTTTCCAAAAACGTTCCATTCGAAACAGGGTGAACGGCACTTTCACATTCGCTTTGCAGCCCTCTATTGGCCAAAACCGCACTAAAGAAGTTTCCAACCGTCGGGTCGCGGTCCTGTAGTTCGAGTGAAAACTACAAAAACGTGCTTTACGGCAGACCTACAATCCAATCAGAGCCAGCTTTAATGCAGTAGGCTAAATTATTTACGACAGTGGTAATGGACAATTCCACTTCCAACCTTTAGGGGGAGCAAAGAGCAAAAACTCTTTAGTGTTGCTTTAATATGTTTTTTATATTTAAATATATATATATAATTTGGTGTAAGAAAATTTTCATTTAAATATAAACAATTTTAGAAATTCAGAAATTCACCAGTCTACAGTTTCATCAGTCCACAAAACATTTTTCATTATATATATAATGAATTCGTACATATTTTATGAGTTGTCTTATTCGTATTTATTCATATGACCACATTCGTAAGTTTTGATAAGATTTGCCTTGACCTCTGTGATGGGGTTAGTTGCAGGGTAAGAGGGCTGGGTTAGGTATTGTTGTCGTTTATTCATGAGAATCGTACGTTTTTGTATGATTAACTTTGTATGAATTCATACGAATTAGCCAACTCGTACGATATGTACAAATTCTTGTAAAATCAGGCTGGTTTTGTCTGTTATTATTATTTTGTGATTATTGTTCTGGTCTAAGTCTTTATAAACTCTGCACATGTGTTTTGTGCTGTGTTTTTTCTTCTCAAAGCTGAGCTTCAGTTTATACTCCACACACAAAAATGCAACAACATTCATACAATTTCTTTTTATGTATTATTAATCAAATATTTGAATAAAGAGCAAAGATGGTTCAATGTTGGACCTCACTTTTGGCCACTACTCTATTACGAACTATGACACCATTAAAGACAAGTCATGCAGCCAAATTTGTGCTCACGTTGTAATAAACAGTCAGGATCTCTTTATCTGTTAACACCCTGCAAATAACCCCTCATAAAAACATGATCCACATTCAGCCAATAAATGAAGAGGAGGCTGTACGATAAACTGATGTATCTGGCAGGGTTACAACGCCATTGATTAAAGGGAAAAGACTTTGTGTGTGTGCGTAATTTATCACAACCGAGCTGCTATAAATTTTGCACGTTTAACGGGAAGAAATGCACCAATGCAGTTGGTTCAGTGTGTCGTCGATCATCCTGCCCTAAACCTCTATTAGGCTACTGCCACATTTCTGAACATATAAATCAATTCTGTAGCATCACCCCAGCACGGTTGTCGGCCCCGGGACTTTTCTTATTCCTGTGTAAACGTACGTGATCGCTGTTGGGAGGCTCGTTTTAAAGTCGAATGAAAAGCAATTTCGACTAGGGCATAAATATCATTACCAGGTCAAACAGAGAACAACGATTGGCTTTGACTATAATGTAACTTACACCTTTTCGTACGCCACAGCCGTGTTGAAATTGGTGCAACGCTTGGCTTGCAGGTCTAGGTGACTGTGTCTTACTAAATCATTTGGGGACCAATAACAAGGGCCAGTGCCAAGGACGGGATCTTACAATGGAAGTTTTCTTACTGTAGAAGAGTGTGATATATTTATTTGATTTTTGGCATCATTTATTTGCAATTCTTTTTGTGTCTACATTATGTGAACCACATATGTAGCAGTAAAAACTGTGATGTTCAAGGTGTGAGTCCCCAGATTTAACATCAACAGTGTGTTCTTGGAGCTTATCTCCGTTTTTTTCAAAGCTAATGACAAAACAAATCTGTTTTAAGCAGCCTTCACATTAAGAGTCCTTGCTGTATCGATTAGACGGAATTAAAAGGGATTACGGCAGATTTCATTAAATTAATATCTAAACACTAACATCCAGAAGCACATGAGGGTAATGATGATTTTAGTGAAATGCAAATTGAAACGGCAGGATTGTTTATCCGAGGGCGCATGGGAAATGTTAATGTAGAGAAGCGCTTGTCCAGAAAGCGGCGAGCAGTCATTCTAAATGTAATTACAGCATTTTATTGCTTTCTCATCCATCTGAGAAGAGCTCTTATTAAAGCACTGAGCTTAAGTTACTCAGCCATCGAATTATCTGTAATGCTTTGAAACGCTCGTCTGTGACATTAATGACCTGACGATACAAGAAAATATTACGCTTGGACACGCACACATGCGCACACGCATATATATATAGTAAGTCATACCATTATACCGATAACATAATGTTCGTTATTTATAAATCACTCTGCAATATTCAAGGTTGGTTACTTTTTAAGCTCATGTCTGGGTTATTTGGTAATTATGGTAATACACACAAACAAACAAACACACACAAGCACAGGCACACAAAGAGACCTGCACTTTTTCAACAACTTGTTATATTGCAAATAAGAAACATCAGGATGTATTATTTGTTTTTGATACAGTTGAACACACACCTTCAAGGTGCATTTGATGAGAATTTCGCAGCAATCACTCGTAATATTAAATCATGTCTCTGGCTTGAGGCGGCCCTGGATGAGTCCCATTTACTTTATCAGATTATGCAAAGGACTCCACTGAAGAAAAATAGGCAATATTCTTGCACCAGACCTTATTATGACAGTATACATTTCTCATCTAAATTTAAATGAATTATTAGTGCTGGTTAACAAGTTAAGCGTCACAGTTTTCATTGCTCATATTAAGATTATATTGAATACCTTTAATTACTTTAAGTATTAATATTTAACATTTTTTCCACACTTGTGATATGAACATGAATGATGCTCCAAGTAATGTAACCCGTCGATGAAACGACTAAAAACTAATATAGATTTACATCGACTTGAGGCTAACCTAACCTACTGCATAGCAACACTCCTGAAACAATTTACACCCATCCACAAGAACACTTACAATTAGTGTTGCAAGGCCAAGACACAACTAAAATTTCTTTAAAAATTATTAAACGTCTTTCAAAATGGTACAAATACGCTGTTCCAAATTTGTAATAAAATGTCAGACGAAACAATAACAATAACAAATCTAAAAGTTTAGTTCCAACGTTTAGTTTAGCCATAAGTTTGTACCAAAATAAATCTTTGACTTTTATGCAGATACCTGACATTTTTTCAGGGCCACGGAAACACTTGACAAAAGTCTGTTGTGTGTCATAGCTTTCCTTCTTTTAATTTTGATGATTATAACTGACAACCAAGGAAAATCACAAATTCAGTATCTCAGAAAATTAGAATATTGTGAAAAGGTTCAATATTGAAGACGCCTGGTGCAACACTCTAATCAGCTAATTAACTCAAAACACCTACAAATGCCTTTAAATGGTCTCTCAGTCTAGTTCTGTAGGCTAGACAATCATGGGGAAGATTGCTGACTTGACAGTTGTCCAAAAGACGACCATTGACACCTTGCACAAGAAAGGCAAAACAAAAAGGTCATTGCAAAAGAGGCTGGCTGTTCACAGAGCTCTGTGTCCAAGCACATTAATAGAGAGGCGAAGGGAAGGAAAAGATGTGGTAGAAAAAAGTGTACAAGCAATAGGGATAACCGCACCCTGGAGAGCATTGTGTGACCAAACCCATTAAAAAATGTGGGGAGATTCACTAAGAGGCTGTTTACACTTGGCATTAACATGCATTTTCATCGATCAGATTACAAGTGGATGACGTCAATGCCAGGTGAAAACGGTGTTCAAAGCATTTTGAGCTCGTCCACTTTCGACCACTTTCAACCACATTCAGAGGTAGTCGAAAACCCTTTCAATCGGATTGCTTTTGTGGTGTCAACACACATGTGGTTGAATGTGCTCAAACATCCACACTGAACGCCTTCTCTCCGCCCATTTATCTAATCTAAGGTACTGAACACAATGTTTTACGTCTTTTCTGACTTCTGGGGTGCCATGTCATCTGCTGGTGTTTGTGCACTGTGTTTTCTGAGGTCCAAGGTCAACGCAGCCATTTACCAGGAAGTTTTAGAGTAAGTTCTGATGAACACAGGGGAAGATGTTTTGGGGGATGTTTGTAACCAAGCCGTTCTTGGACCCCATTGACTTCTATAGTAGGAAAAAAGAATGCTGTGGAAGTGAATGGGGTCCACGAATAGTTTGGTTACAAACATTTCTCAAAACATCTTCCTTTGTGTCCAGTACCTCATTAACATCATTCATTTAAGATGTCAGGACGCCTCCATTCTTTATGGGATGCATTTTCTAATGGCCACATGAATGTTAACAGTTTATAATAGCTATTAAGCGTGTCCCTTTTGTCATTTTGTGGAATACTTGCACCCACACTGTCCTGGTCCTTTATAATTAATAGCAGTACATTTTTAGGACTGGCATCTCACTGCATCACAGAGAAAACTTCTCTGAATGTGTACATGTAGGTTCACACAAATTAGATTTAGGCACATTCACTGCCTTCAAATTAGGCTTTTCTGTTTCACTGCCCAATTGCCCAACAGCTGAGAAAAACAGAAACAGAGAATTGTTTTGGTAAAATGGACGCATGCAACTTGGACCAAGAAAATATCCATTTAGTATTGATCCACTGTCAAAGGTGATTAAAGGGATAGTTCACTTTAAAATGAAAATTCTGTCATCATTTACTCATCCTCATGTTGTTCTAAACCTGTATGAATTTTTTTTGTCTGATGAACACAAAAGAAGATATTTGAGAAATGACACACATCCATCCACACATTCATTCATATCGAGCTATCATATTAATCTAATGCATCCATCCACCCATCCATCTGACCCAACGTTGCATGGTTTGAAAATAACTCAACATGTTTTTCAGTGTATGTTTAATTATCCAATCATCTACGCTGTAAACACAGATTATTGTGAAATAAAGATTTAAATGAATTGTGCAGTTGTTATGATTGTGATATCTGCTCATTCACAGCTGATTGACCTGGATTTAGAAAGAGACAGATGGAGTCTAGTGAGTCTATGTGTGCCTTTATTGTACCACCTGACAGCAATCCTATACATGTCAAACAATCTTAATTCAGTTCAGAGGATGAAATTCTGCCGTATGCATTAATATTACCTGCACGTTTTTGTTTTTAATAACGTAAAAAAAAACATCTTAAGGAAAGCTAATAAAACTGACATGAGAAGGAAAGTTTTTCTCCCCCTCGCTGTGTAAAAAGGACCTCGCGGCAGTTGCCGTACACCCACCTGCTGTGTTCAACTCATAAAATGCATGAAAGCGACTGTAAAATGTTGCCTGGGAGATGTGCTGAAACGCAGCGAGACTTGGGTCGTACTCTCTAAAGGACAAGTATGAAAAAAACGCCAGTTTCCTTTGCTGTTTCCATGACATCTGCTTAGTTTTTACATAAGAATAATGAAACCAAAATCATTATATGCATATCACATAGAATGACACTTACACCACCACTGAAAGCAGTGCATTTTTAGCTAAGCACATACAGTATTTAAGGTTGTGTGTGTTCTTGATAAGGCATTTATTTAATAAAACACACAGATCAACTATAAGGTATTTGGCTTTTATATGCTTGTATAGCACAAATGCATTGGCTTACATAGAAGTGGCAACAACTTATAATAACCCTAAACAATTTGTGAGGGCTATAAATTTAACCAAATCCCACCTACCCCTTGTCCAAAAAAGCTTAATACATCCATAGAAAGGTACTGTACTTGTACCCAAAACAAAACCCTTTAAAACTGAATAAATTAACAAAAGGCACTTACAGTCTCAATTTGGTAACACAGAATTATGAGTTAAGACTGTGAACATGTTGAGTTTATACGGCACATAGATGAACAAATGTATGTATGACATAATAGTTTGTGTCCGTATGTACCGTCCTGAAGTTATGCCAAAAGCATCTAAACCAATAAACATTCTCCCCAAAACTGTAGCGTAGAAAAGACACGCAGCAAAGTAAAAGTAAAGGCCACTTAGGATCGCACTAGTTTAATTCCCTGCCCCGTGTCCAGTATGTTGGGTGGGAACCAAGACAGTTTCATTCTCCGAACGCAACGCAAACACACGCTACACAACCAGAACAGGTCAAGACCGCAGCACCAGCTGGCCACGACCACCAGTGGGTACGTAGCCCGAGGAAAGTGAGTTTTCCAGTGCTTGGCCACATCATTCCCAGTGGGCAGATGGAGGGTGTAGTCGCTCCAGGGTTTGGATACGCCGTATGTGGCGCTGATGAGCCGACTGCTTTCCGACCACTGCACGGTGCTGTAGGGATTACAGTTGTATTCCACCCACTCTGTCGTGAAATCTCCCAATCGGGGAGCTCGCTGGTCCTCCGGGTCTCCCGGTGGGCTCATCTTGGCCCCCTGCACCGCCACGTACATCCCTTCGATCTTCTTCGCGGCCTTTACCCATGGCACTGAATTCTCCGTGTCCAGGACCAGGATGAGACGAGAAGAGAAACTGGCGTTCCTCTCCTTCCACATATCGAGAATCTGCTGCAGGCGCAAACACTCGCTGCCTGTGTAGAAAAGTTAAATTGTATAAAAATCTGTACTTCAGATTCATCTGTTCTCATCATAACCCCACTAATCGAATTATACGTTTAATGCTGTTTAATAGTATAAAGCATAGTTATAATATAGTCTGCCCATGTCTAAACTTACCAATCAACACTATACAATCAAAAGAAACCAAGTGAAATCTCATTCATCATAAATATAGAAAGTGCCGACACAGACGTTATCACCTGCCGCCGATGGGAAACGCTTCGAGACAGCAGAGGTGTAAATTTTCTGACAGTTGTCTTAGCCGAGAGGGACGACTGCGAAGGATGCTCGGCAAATACCTTGTTTGGCGTAAGGGAACCCGTGGCTGTTTCTCACCCGGGCCGGTCTGATCAAACAGTCTGACAGCCGCTGTGACATCCCATATCGCTCATGAGGATTAATACCTCAGCCAGATACAGGATGCACACACGGACGGGATGATAAAGAACATGGCCAAGAACTTACAGTTTGGAGGGATTTCAGAGTCGTAAATTTGCTAAACCTCAGCCGCAATAAAAGCTTTAATTCTTTAGTTTCTTACAAAGAGCTGAAAATGTCTAAAACAACACTGCTACTTTTAATTTTGTGGTATACATAAAACTGTGATGTGCTGTGATCTTTCTTTCTTTCTTGTTTCTCATTTATCATGGATTTGGAAATAGTATACACAGTAGAGAGATACACAGTTGTCAATAAAAAATGCAACATATAGCATAAAAATCATTGCAATTTACCATGCAATGCCGAAAGAGATACTTAAGTTAAAGACATTACAGACTTAGGTTTAGGGCTGTGACAATTAATCGTGCAAATGTGTGTTTTCTCAATGAATAAATTTTAATGAATTACGATGAAATGCTGGGACATCCAAAAGCCAGAGGGCGCTCCCGTGAAACTCCATTTGTGCCACAAAAGAAAATCTCTAGAGACATATTAATATTGCTGTTCTTCAGATTGTTTCAGGTATTTTCATGATAATAAAGAATATTTTGAATGATTGCGTTTGACGAGTGTTGCTTTTTTAAATGCACATTATAAATGACTCAAACTCAGTGATTTTTTTAGATTGATAAGGACTTCCTACTACTCACAGAGCCACAGTACACGCACAAGCTGTGCATGAAACACAGAATCGGAGCCTTATGATTCAGAATCGATTTCAGACAGGCATTTTTAATGGGAAACGCGATGCATCGTCACAGCCCTACTTAAAGCAGTAGTCTACTCATTTTCAATATTAAAATATGTTATTACCTTAACTAAGAATTGTTGATACATCCCTCTATCATCTGTGTGCGTGCACGTAAGCGCTGGAGCGGGCTGCGACACTTCAATAGCATTTAGCTTAGCCCCATTCATTCAATGGTACCATTTAGAGATAAAGTTAGAAGTGACCAAACACATCAACGTTTTTCCTATTTAAGACGAGTAGTTATACGAGCAAGTATGGTGGTACAAAACAAAACGCAGCGCTTCTCCAAGCAGATCCAAAAGAGGAACCACATGTCATGGCGTAATAGCACCCTTGTGAGTACCTCGACTCGGCGCAGTAACACCCTCCCTCTCCCATTATGAGAGTGAGAAGGGGAGCAGACTTTTCAGGTGAGTCGAAGTACTCCCAAAAGTGCTACCACGCCATAAAATATAGTTCCTTTTTTAAATCCGCTTAGAAAAGTGCTACGTTTTATTTTGTACCACCAAACTTGCTCGTATAACTACTAAATAGGAAAAACGTTGATGTGCCCGGTCACCTCCAACTTCATCTCCAAATGGCACCACCGAACGAATGGGGCCAAGCCAAACGCCATCGAAGCGCCACAGCGCGCTCCAGCGCCCACGCGCACGCACACAGATGACAGAGGGATGTATCAACAATTCTTAGTTAAGGTAATAACATAGTTTAATATTGAAAATGAGTAGACTATTCCTTTAAGTCGTAGCTAGCATGAAGACATTATTAATTTATTTACCTATTTTTTCAATATTAAAAGAATATTGCAATAGTCAATGTTTAAGTTGATGCAGATAGTACAGACTGTAAAACATCCATCTTGGTTATATAATTTTCAGTATTTAAAGGAGGAGCTCAGATGAAAAACCCTCCAAACCAGTATTTATGAATGACCTGAGGCCAGGATGAAGCGGATTTGAAGCAAAAGTATTTGATGAATGTATAATATGTGCCAAGAGCATTTGTCTCATTTTTTAGATGGAGGTGATGTTTTGCATCTGAGCCCTTCATATATTTTAATGTAGTTCAAATGGATTTTACAAACTCAGCAGTAGGCATGGGCCAAGGTTTTAAAAGCACTAATATTTTCTTTGATAATGTTTCCAAGGTATGAGCTTGATTAAATTAAGTCAAGTCATGTCATTTATTTGATGTTTACATTGATATACATAATTTTTAAAGAATATTATAATTTAAAGGCTTTATTTTTACCTGGCATACATGTTGTATATTACTTAAAAATAAAATGCATTGTGTCCAGTTGAAAAGTTGCAATGGCAATACCGTAAAAACACTGTATTTTTTGCATTAGGTTAGCATATCGCCAAAATTTCATATATATCGCATTTTCCTTTCAATACCATGTAGTAAGCATTTGTGCAAATAAAAATAACAGTGTCAACAAAACCGCTGTACATTTCTTGAACTCACAAGGACTTTGGTTACAATGTAACTAAAAATGAGTTTGGTTCCAAAACGCAATAAATCCATTTTGACTGATTTGGGTAACAATGTGTTTTCTATACCAAGAAATGACAACTTTCACATAACATCTTTAGGTTATAATAACATAAAAAATTCAAATCCATAATTTGATTTTTAAAGATTTATTATAAACATTGATTATTTTTTCCACAAAATGCACTAAATCCATGATAAGTTTTTTTTTTCAAAATGCTATAAATCTATTGAATCAATAAATAAATGTACATTCATCTTTGTCATGTTATATTCATTTAGTTGACTAGTGGTATACACTGATTAAAAAAATAAACATTAATGGCAATAATCAAAACACTTTCTCATATTAAGAACACTGTCATTGCTGCTATCATCCTTGGGATGTCTTCGCTTAACATTTTTCACAGCGATCAGCTGTAAAATGTTTCTGTCCTTCTCGATTTTAGTTGACTTCAAGTAAAATAATGTAAAGTTTTTCATAAGATCCCCTGGGATCAATGTGTTAGCATGACAGAAGCTTGATGTTGTCGTGTGAGAACAAGCGACAGACGGCATTTTTCCTTTTCCTTTGGCTTCTCACGTAAATTATTAGATTTTGATGTCTTACGTTTCTTCAACACAGAAAACTACCACAGGATTATCAATGCCATTAAAGTATTATTTAGTTTTTGTTTGTTTGTTGATCACGAAGTACAAAGTAGATGATGAAAACGAGGATTCAGTGTGTATTCAAAGCGCCGCCATTATTGTTTACAATGCGTGGAATGGTGCGCTGTGATTGTTTAAGAGGATTTATTGCATTCTGCAGAGAAGGAGGACTGGCGTTTGTCGCGGTGTGGGAAAAAGGGAGAAAAGATGACAGAATAACATGACGAATATTAGATTTTGCATAAAATAAAGAATTTATTTTTAAAGGGGCAATAAGTAGGATTTACTCCCATCTAGTGGTGAAATTGTATTTTGCATTCAAACGAACAGTGCTCTCTAGCGCCTCCCCTTTCCAAAATGCGTGTTGCAACGACGGTAGCCGTTATGTAATCGCTGATCTCCTTGTCCGTTGCAGCTGGTTCATGTGTTCTGAATAAAAATGCCTTGTGGAAACGTGTTGGTAGGCAAGTGTTTTTTGTCCCTTTCTGCTATTATAGTTTATCAATACGGCGGAACGACATGAAAGCCTCCTTGGACTTACCGGTTCAATGTAAGTAAAGAGAAGAAATTCTAAGCTTACAAAGAAAAATCAGATCACTGGTAGAGGTCATTTGACACCAACGAGGACATATTTATGAATAAAAACATTGTTTTTGATTAATAAAACACTTAAAACCCTACTTACTGTCCCTTTAATAATGACCAGATACAATACTGATTTTGGCGGTAACTTTTTTTTAATGGCATTTATTGTATTTTGGAACTGAACTCTTGAAATACTTTTGGTAGCTGTTACACTGATTTCAATCCAGGAATAAACTTTATAAATATTATAGCCTTAAAACAAATCGCATTGTCGTTTCCCCACTTCTGTGGATAAAAGCATCTGCTAAATGCCTAAATCTACATGTAATAACCCGAAGTCTCATTTTATTTTGAAAATTCCTGCCCGCCCCTCACCTGACAGGGCCCAGTCGCCGCTGGGAAGCGTCCGTCCGCAGTAGTAGAGGATGTAGGTGTCGTGCCGTGGTCCTTCTGCGGTACAAAGCTCCAGAAACGTGCGCAGTTTGCTCTGCAGTGTGTCCAGACTCAGACTGGTGGAGTAGTCACAGCCAAAGGTCTGAATCAAATGATGAGAAAATAGCCGCTGAACGGCGTTCAGCGTGGCCGTGGAATGACATTCCTGCCCTGGAGCCAATAACAACGGCTGTCCATCCGCACTGCAAACCAGACAGGAGACAGAATGAAGAAATGTGAAAAAGTGAGGCTGATAAGAGCTTACATCTGTCTGTGAGTGCAAATTTGGACACCTTAATTCAGGCAAGCTTAAAAAGGTATTTTTAAGAAGGAAATTTAAGGTTTGGAGAAACAAAGAAAGCCACTGGAACGATGAAGGTAATAGGTTTAAATTGTAAGCACCAATCTAGTAGCTCTTTGTGGGGTCAACCTGACCTGTTCTGCCTTCCCAAAAGAGCACAGCAAGTCTTACCGTGGTAAATATCACTCAGCACAGCGTTTACTAATAATGAAAGAGTCGAGACAATTACGACCCAACGTACCTTGTACCTTTTCAAAAACTGCGCAACCCAACTCAACCCAAATGTGAGAGACAAGAATGAAATGGCAAATCTAAGACACGGTGACCCATGAAAAGTACCTTGGCAGGTGTTGAGCTACTTGAGCAGAAATGACTGCTTCACCACACTTCTTTGTTTTGTATCTCCTCTCTCTCTATGACATGACAACCTGCTTCCTGCTTATGTTTTATCCTCCATTCTTTTTTCTGTCACTTCAGATTGTGCGTGTCAGCCTTTTACTGCTCAAACCTGACCTGGATTCAACGCTTCTTATTCGCAAACACCACCAGAACCTTTTAAGAGGGGAAGGGGTTCATCTAAAAATGAAAATTCTGTCAGTATTTATTCAGCATTTGAAGCACCACTTTAAGCTTGCAGGCTTTTATTATTATTTCAGTGGAACAGAAAAGGGGAATTTTAAGAATGATAATGGTTCACGAGAGCAAAACACGTCGAGAGCGGCATAACAAGTCTACAAAAATGTCTACCTTCGTGTATCGCAGAAAAACAAACATATGCATTTTCATTTTTGTTAGAGAACTTTTCATTTAATCAACAAAAATGATTGAACGTTTTCTCAAACAAATCATGATTCAACAAAAACTTTCGTTTCAACATTTCTTCTAAATGTAAAAAAAAAAAAAGGGTAAACTATCCCTTTAAAGGCGGAGTGCACAATGTTTGAAAAACACTTTGGAAAAGGGAGTCGGGCCGATTACCAAAACACACTTGTAGCCAAAACACACTTGTAGCCAATCAGCAGTAAGGGGCGTGTCTACTAACCGTCATCCTTGCCTGGGTTCTATCAAAAGAAGGTCCAGATTCTATTGGGGTAGGGGCGTGTTTGTTCAGGTGATTTCAAATATCAACATTGGCTTTCAAACATTGTGCACTCCGCCTTTAAATCTCGTAATAAAATAGTTTAGACACAAGGTGTTATCAGGCAAATTAACAAGATGTTTCATTAACAGGACTAAGAAATGATCTCAGTTTCTCCAAGCTATTAAAGTTGTCTCTGTAAAACCATCTGAGTATCTGGACGACGGCCAAGACGACAGAGCTCATTCCTGTGAAATGTGCAGGGGAACTGTAGCGCAGCATCTGCTAGGAATGAAATGAGCTCTCGCTGTTGAAGATGAGGGAGCCAACCCGAGCGTCTCTCTATCTTCGCGGCCCATCCGTCCGTCCCCCTCCCTCATCTTCCCACGAGGCCCTCATCACGGGAAAAACTTGATCTGTACCCATCAGACAGGAGATTACACCCTGCTACATTCCCCTCATGCGTCTGCTCCCCGCAGAGCTCCTCTTTGAGAGCGCTGGAATACTGAGCGTGAAGAGGTTGTGGGCCTGCATCTAAATCGACATCATCTTCAGAGACCTGACTGTCAAACGGCCCCGTGCGGCCACCCAGCGTTTCAGTATGCATGGCATGTAATACTCCCACCGGAGACAGTCATTGACCATGTTTATTAAAGCCTAATAGGTTATTCTGTGCTGACGTGCGCTTGGGGAGATCCAATAAGGGGATCTGTTGTCTCAACTTTTTTTGGAAAGACATACATGTTCATTCATAACTAAAATAAACATAAATAAAAGGTAGCAAATCATAAATAAAAAACCTTTGACCGTCTCTCTGAAATCCAGGCTAATGGCTCATAATCGAATTATCAGATATAGAGCATCAAAGTTTGATTTCACATTGATTTCGATCTTTGACATGACCTTACTCAGTCACGGCGCATTCACACGGGGCGTAAGCGTTGATGCTTCCCATTCACTTTTAATGGGTGACGTCAAGCGTTGGCGAACTGAATTGTGGATCCGTTTGCTCGCGGCAGAAGTTGAACATTTCTCAACTTTTTAAGCGGCAACGCGAGCGTCAGCCAATCAGATTGCCTTATGCAAATAACCTAGGCGGAGCCAGCCAATTACGTTTATGGAAGACCGGAGCATGTGCTGCGGCCACTGTGATTGGCTGTTGGCCACGCTTCAGCTTCAGACAAGCCTTCCATCAAGCGTTAACGTTTTCGCCCCTTGTGAATGCGCTGTCAATATTAAAGACAGCAAGGTTGTAGTTTCACAAAATGATCTTTACATTATCTAGGACGATGATTTTAGGTAAACAGTAAATTTAAAAAAATCACTTAAGATGGTGTTTAAAGACAGGGTCACATTTAAAACAGAAATGTTGTTAGCTAATTTTAGCTAATGCTTTAAAAAATGTGAACAATACAACCTTATTTTAAAGTGTTAGCAATTAATTCAATGTTACTTTTTTCTATATTAAAAAAATATATAAGCAGCTTTCCAGTATGTAAAAATACAGGAAGTATAGAAAAGATATATAGAAAAGAGGCTTTTGAAATACACAGAATCACAGAACTTAACACAGAATGCAAAAAAAAAAACATAAAACCAAAAACAATTGGTGCTAAATCAGGGTTTCCTGCAGAAAATTTGTTAGTTAAGGGGGAAGGGTTTGTGTCCGAGGGTGTGGCAATCAAAGGGGCGTCATTGAAAATTCAAATATTTTTATTTAAAACACTCAAATAAAACTTCATTTTGAAAAAAACTATGACAAAAATGAACACATACTAGATTATGTAAGGAATAATTGACGACGGGCCATTGAATTATAAGAAAATAATGCACACTATGTGCACAACGGTTACCACAAACATTGCTCTGGTGCCTATTTTTAAGACATTTGACAAGTTAGGTGTGCGGTTATCAGAAATTAATGCATACCAATCAGAATATAGCATTCAACAGACCCGTGGTATAATAATGAATTAAATGTTTTTACCTCTAACTGGAATAGCTGCGTGATGAAGTGAAACTAAAGGGTTAATAAACACAAACTAAAGCAAATGTTGTAGAAAGTCTGGCGAACGATGATAGATAGTGCACAAATTGTAAAAACTGATTATTTCCCACTATTAATTACATTATCTTAAAGGAGTGTAACTACTGCATGTAAATTATGCACATAAATAAAGTGAGCAACAGAGCAAGAGTGGTTATATGTAATCAGTACATGTAAAACAGGCACGTGAAACTCTAGCAGGTTGCTCAAACAACAAAATCACCAGCTAACATACTTTAAAATTGCAAGAACTATAGACTAATACAATAACAGGCTTAAATAACCTCAAAACATAATTTTTCCCAAAATTGAGCAGTCCTAGCTCTGACATTTCCTTGCACTAAAGAGGTTGTAAGCACGCAGAGGTATAAAACCAGCGAGTGTCTTGTTCTCGCTCCCTGGAACGCAGGAAATTTTAAAGCGTCTGGGCTTTAATGACGCGCTCGGATTAATGGCATCAGTTTTAAGAAGGTTGCGGTCATGACGGTGTTGCTCTTGTTCTTTTTTGTCCACCAATGAAGTAATGAGTTAAAAATGAACAAATAAATAAATGAGTAAACTACTGGCCCGCCCCCCGATACTATCGTGTATCGCCGATCTCACAGGCTGACGATAGGACGATCTCAAAATGTGGCATATCGCTCATCACCATTATGTAGATTATATTGGATTTCTGTCAATAGATCCTTTTAAAAGTTACACAATGCACCTTTAAGTGCGATATAACACCTATGTAGAACCATAAGTGGTGCTGAGCTATATAGTAGTTAAAATGGTTAAAGTGGCCAGTAAATCACTTTTAGTGCTATTTAGCACCATTTTTTTGTATTACTACAAAATGCATTTACGTGGTACAATAGCAATATCATCTGCAAAACAAAAGTCAGTAGGTTTAAGGAGGTCGCACACACAGCGTCGCGTCTAAACAACTCATAATAGCGCAAGCTAATATACGTTAGCAGCCAATGTTAATCGCTAACGATTTGGGACAAATATGATGTTATTTAATGTTAAACTATGTGAGTGGCGCGACAGGGATTCGAGTCACAGCGGACAGCCGGCGCTGGTGTGCGTACATTCATAGAAAATTTTGTGTTCTGTTTTTAGATTCATGGCACGACGCAGCTCTTCTCGTCCAATGTGCGACTCCCTTTACAAAAGGAGTTACATAGGTGTATTATATAGATAATTTAATCAAGCAATGTCAGAAAAATATAATTGCACATACGCTATATGGTCTGAATGCATGTGTGCGGGCATTTACCTGTTATAACAGCTGGGAATGACTACAGCGTACCCTACACAGGTGCCACCCAAACAGCTGCCCAGTTCATGGAAGAGTCCATAGACCAAAGACTCCAATGGCAGCACCACTAAAAACACACTCATGAAGAGCCCATTAGTTACCTGCAATAAAAACACACAATCACACACTGACCTGCACATGCTCACTTAAAGCCAAAACACAAAGAGGCTTTGTTCAGAAATAAAAACCATTCATATTGCTGTACTGTACATACAGTATGGGTGGATTCAGAAAAAGCAGGGGCCTTTTGACATTGAGATAAAGGTGGAATAAGCAACCTGATTAACCTGAATCAGTTATACCGTGGATAGTATATGCAAATTAAAAAACTATGTCAACAATGAGCAGTGTAACCTACAACAATCCATGGAAATCCATGGTTATTTTGATAAGGGTGGACTCAAACATGCAATACAACTATAAAATCCTACTATTTTCATTGAAATTTGCATTCTGTTTCACAAAGCATTTTTACACTGGCATGCACTGCTGTGTACAGTGTGTACTGCATAGTAAGCATTATTATGCCAGTACTCCATATTTAATACAGCTATTGTTTTCAAGTGTATCACTGTCCAAAACACACAGTATGACTCACGAGTGAGCACTTCTGTTGGTAATATCACATTTAAAAATAGAAATGAAACATAATGTGTTTGCTTCACAAGTCTCACTCGTCTTTGTTGACTCATCTCAGGATTCTTATCTAAACATTAAATCTTATGTGGGTTACTATCAAGTTAGAATAAGCATTTAGTGCGTGCTCAAGGCCACTATGGCCTGGTTTCAGAGACAAGGTTTAGCTAAAGCCAGGACTAGGCCTTAGTTAAAATAAGATGTTTAAGCCTGTTTAATAAACATGCCTTAGAAAAAGCACAGGCTAATGTTACTTAAAAAAAGCTGTTGTTTATACCATAGATATGTATAAAGGCTAAATGTGTTACGGCGGAGTCTCTAACATCATCACCTGGCGGCCATCTTACCACAGGCAGCTCGCTCACTCGTAGCATTGAGTTTAATGGTGCAGGTATTTTTAAATGACCATAACTTGCTTCATTTTTTTTTTCAAATTTTCAAACGGTTTGGTTTCTTAAAAAAGTGTCTATAATTCTGTCTGCTTAAACATGGTTCATGATTTTTTTTTAGTATAAGTATGCAGTGTCATAGGTACATCTTTGACGTTTACAACAAACCAAACCGTTTGATCATCGGTAGAAATTAAGCAAGTTATGGTCATTTAAAAGTACCTGCACCATTAAAACTCAATGCTACGAGTGAGCGAGCGCCCTGTGGTAAGATGGCCGCCAAATGCAGACGTTTCACTCAATTGGCCAGCAGCGTGGGCGAGAGATCTAGCCTTTATATACCACGGGCCTGTTGAATGCTTTATTCTGATTGGTTGAGAAATGTTCCATGGGTGTTGATTATTTTTTTTTATTACACGGCGCTCTGGAATGCTTGATTCTGATTGGTCAGTTGAGACATTTGCAGGTTCGTTCTTTTCAAATAATAACCGCTCCAAAATAATAACGCATAGCCGGTACTACTTGCACAAGTAAAATCGCTCTGCGCCAATAAAGATAAATAAATATTACTGTCTGTTTGGCGCCATCTTGTGACAAACACTCGACAACCACGACAAGACACAGACAGCTTACTGAGACTGAACTTGACAAAATAGAGCATGACAGCTACGAAGCCATCACACAAAAAAATACAGAATGGGCATTAAAACTTCTCAAAGACTGGCTAAAAGAGAAAAAATGGAGACAGACAAGTATGAAGCAGAGGATAAGATCATTTTATGCATCTGTGCAAAGTTTCGCGGAAGGATAAAAATGTTAATTTAAAACAAATATGCCAATAAAACGTTTCAAATTCATATTCATGTCCAGTTTTTTTTCTTATGTGGCAAGTAGCCGTGTAATAAGCGGGATAATGTAGAGGCAGCCGGTAGTTATTGGGAAATAAGCCCCTTCAGTGTGATACAAGACCCTCCGCTTCGCGTCGGGTCCTGATCACACTGTCGGGGCTTATTTCCCAATAACTACCGGCTGCCTCTACATTATCCCTTACGTAAACCTCACACCTATCCTGTCAAATGTCTTAAAATAACTACCAAAGCAATGTCAGTGGTATAAGAGGAATAATTGTCTCCGGTCCTTTGAATTTTTTGAAAATGTGCACTCGCATTGTGCCCCATTACCGCCTTGGTGTACATTATTTACAAATAGTTCAACGGCCCATCATTAATTATTCCTCACGTATCGAGACAAATCAATGGCACTGTGATATTTTAAGATCTGTCAGTGCAAGTTATTTTTAGTTGAGACAGCTCAAACATGTGTTTTAGTCTAGGAGTAGCCTTAAGCCTTGTCTGTGAACCCGGGGGTTTAACTATTACGTGTATTGTTGGGAAGGATTGTGAATCAATCATTATTATAATCTTTTTGTTTAGGTTGCATTTTACTCCAAAAGTTGAGTGATTTATTTCCATTATTCACAATTCTTAAAGGGATAGTTCATCCAAAAATTACAATTCTGGCATCATTTGCACATGTTGTTACAAAACCTGTATTAATTTCTTTGTTCTGCTGAACACAAAGGAAGATATTTTGAGCAGTGTTTGTAACCAAACCGTTTTTGAGCACTATTACATTTCATAGTAATAGTTTTTTCTACTATGGAAGTCAATGGGGCTTCTGTTTCCTGCTTGATTACAAATATCTTCCTTTGTGTTCGCCAGAAAAAAAGAAATTGATACTACAGCCCTGCAAGCCCATCGGGGTCCGACAGGCTAAGCCCATTGGGCCGGGCTCGGGACTTTTTTTTACAGATCGGGCTCGGGTCGGACTCGGGCTTATTTTAGCTTCTCTCCTCATTGTGCAAATAATTTACGTGCGGCAAAGCACATGTCACAAAGTGTTTATGAAATATTGTTATATTGATTATTTTATAAATATTATACATAGCCTAAGAAAGTAACACAAACGCAACACGCATGCGCGTCACTCACGTGCATTAAACAGGTGACACTAAAAGTTGACCATGCAGGGCATCAAGAAGAAGTTGGCTCGTGGGGAGTTGATAAAAGTTCAGAATTAGCCAGTTGGAGAGGAGTTATTTTTGAAAATTGTTTTGAACATTGTTCTTCAGTTCAGTTACTGAAAAGCGAAAAAAGTAGGCCGTTTATTTACTTATTTTTGCGGTTTGATCCCGTTGCACTATATTCTCCCTTCATGTTTATGCTTCTGTGTAATGGACAGTTTGTCCAATATTTTTGGGCATGATGTTTCAGGCCTATAATAAAAGTTGACCTCTTAGTAGCGTGTGCTTGTTTGTGTGTGTAGCAGAGACAGTGCGCATCAGAGAGCACTCGTCAGAGAGAGCTTAAAAGTGATTGATGTTGATCTCGGGTTGGGTTCAGACCGAAAAAATTGCAGGCGTTGTCATGCGGGTTGGGTAGGCCTTGAACACCACGGGCCAGGGTCGGGTTAGGGCTGAAATTTTGGGCCGTGCAGGGCTCTAATTGATACAAGTTTGTAATAACATAAGGGTAAGTTAATGATGACAGAATTTTTATTTTTGGGGGAACTATCCTTTTAAGTAAGTAATATCTGTGTGGATTCCATTTATAAATGTAAAAACTAAATTAAGAAATGCTGGGGAATATATATTTAAAGGGATAGTTTGTTTGGATAATTTACTCGCCCTCAAGCCATCTGAGATGTATATGACTATCATCTTTCATACAAACACAGAGTTCTTAGTGCTTGACCGTTACTGAAAGCTAGTTACTATAGTTTATAAAGTTTTATGGATTTTTTTTACGAAATCACATCGATTGCTCTAAGAAAGCCTTTATTAACCCTGTGGAGCTGTGTGGATTACGTCTGTAACAAATGTATGGACTTTTTTGGACTTCAAAATCAGTAGCACCATTTACTACAATTTTAAAGCTTGGAACAGACAGAATATTTTCTAATATAACTCTGATTGTGTTCACCTGAAAAATGAAAGTCATATCATATCTCAGATGGCTTAAGGGTGAGTAAATTAGGAGGTCATTTTCATTTTTGGCTGAACTATCCCTTTAAATGCGATTTTCTACATAAAATCATTCCACATAATGTAAAGAACATTCTGTGAAAATATAACCTCGATAACTTCAAAGGGAACATATCATGAAAATCTGACTTTTTTCACGTTTAAGTGCTATAATTGGGTCCCCGGTGCTTCTATCAACCTGGTAAATGTGAAAAAGATCAACCCAGTAACTTAGTTTTGGTAAACCATTCTCTGCAAGCATGTGAAAAAATAGGTAATTGAAATTTGGCTCCCCTTGTGATGTCAGAAGTGGATAATACCGCCTCTTAATCTGCACTATCCAACCACGGCACTGGCATTTAGTGCAGAGATCAACTCCTTTGCATTTAATGGACATGGCACATTTTTGCTCACAACTAAAAAGTGGCAATTTCAATGTGCTATAACTTCACATATGCACTTTCGGGGCACCAAAGATTTATTTGACATCTTAAAAAAAGTCTTGTGAAATGTGCCCTTTAAGCAAGGTCATGTCAAAGACTAAAATAAATGCAAAATAAAACTTTGATGCTCCTTATCATTTGTAGATTATAAGACTTTAGCCTGGATTTCACAGACAGGGTCACAATGGCATTATTTAGGCCTACATTTTGCTGTGAAATATGTATTGGATATAATCAGCATGTAAACCAGCTTACCTGCCATGAAACAGCAGCCAGTATGATGGTGGACACCAGGCAGAAGAGGACCAACCGTTCAGAGATGAGGCAAAAATGACGCATTCCTCTAGAGGCCAAGATCCTGTCTAAACTGAGTGTTTGCGATCGCTGGGCCTTCCACATCTTCTGACATTCGTTAAGCTTGGTGTGGAAACCCCACAGTGTGACCAGGAAGGCTACGTGGCACAAGACCCATAAGAGGCCGAAGACACAGAAACCAGGGATGACCAGATACCAGACGTTCATGTCACCCAGCTTCAGGGCACAGAGCACGATGAACATCACCTCAATAACGCTTAGTGGAAACAAAGACAACCTCCTCCACAAACGTCCAGCTGAGAGAAACTTCATCCAGCGCTCGGTAGCCAACAGACCGCTGAAGTAGACGTCCAAAAGCGGCTCGCAGATAAGCCTGCCCAGGTAGCAGCCGAGGGCGAAGGGATTGGTTGGGATCTCCAAAGACTTGAAAAAGGCCACTGCAGAGATCACAGCGAAGCATGCGAGGTTGGGGAGCGCCAGTGGCGACTTCATTCGCAGGTCCACAATGAGGGCTGCCAAAGCAAACATCAGAGCAATAACAGCCACCGATTTGTGAAAAACCAGGCTGATGCTCGCAACACCGAAGCCGAGAAGCTCAAGAAGCTCAGATGAGGTGAGAACCACTGGTTTATATTTAGCATTGCCACATATACGTTCAGTCAAGGCCCAGAGTGTCCGAACAGCCACGCTGGCTAGCAACAGGTAGTTTGTTACTCGCTCCTTAATGTCCTTATCCACAGATGGGCTATTCAGAAAGCACAGGAGACCTTGCAGGAAGCCAAACCACAGGTGGAAAAGACTTAAACCTGCTGACTCCAATGAAAAGTAATAATAGAGGATGAAAGCGATGCCCGAAACGAACAGACCCAGGATGAAGATGACCAGTATCATGGCTTCCTCTAACTGCTCCCATCGTACGTACATTCCCAAGCAGACAGCGACCAGCAGGTTAAAGCTAGACAGATAGCCCAGACAGCGGAGGGAGGACCACATGTCTACACCCTTGTCAGGCTCCTCTTGATCTGACATTGTTGAATTGAAATGAGAGGCTCAGGCCTCAATACTTTGGGACTAGGAACAGTTATGTTGAGACATTCTGCTGAGAAATATAGAAACATTTTAAAACATCATCAGATCAATCACACACTCAATCTAGTAATAGTGACTATAAGACTTGAAACTGCTATGTTTTAAAAAAACAGATACAAATTATTACCACTATTCTCATTTTGAATCACGAATATACTCTATTAATATAATAAATATAAAAACTATAGAATGACATCTCCTAAAAAAGTCAAGAACTGTGGATGTACCATGTTACAGTCATTAAAACAACACCATTCATTTTATATGACCACTAGAATATATAGCCTACCCTATTTATGTTAAATACATAATAAAATAATAATATACAGCATGTTCAAAACACACAAATGTTACATGAAAAAAATTGATTATATCCATATTTTTTACTTTTTAAATAGATAAACACATGCATGTTTTCTTACAGAGAAAATCTTATTCGTTATCTAAAAAAATATACATTTAGAAATATTTACAGCATGTCTGAAATAATTTCTGTTTGATGTTTTATGAGAGTAAAGTTCGGGATTGAACTGTCAGATGAGAAACTGCCACATAATCAAACACCGACACTAACTTAAAAACTATAACGTTAAACGATCTGAGTACATGAAAATATCCAAATACCCATATAATAAGTTATATACATATAATCGTTATTGTCAGGATTATAACTTAAGTAATAAGAATATATCTTACATTTGTTTATGGTAAAGAGTTTTTAGTTTCCCGAATCTGGCCATCACGTTTCCGGTCTCCACAGCGCTGTCGACGGCGTCACAGAAGGGTCAAAGTCGAAGCTGAAAATAAGCGAAGAAATGCACTTCCATGGGACAGCCAGGTAATATCGATTTTCGTGTATTTTCACATCTATATAGTTTATTTAATGAGTATGTGTAAACCTTATGCAGCAAACAAACATTTAACACGTTATTTATATGGGAAAACAAGGGTTTGTAGACTATTATTATATACAGTATATACAGTTATTACCTCAGTAACAATTTCTTCATTTTGTAACGTTAACTTAAATATGTGTGAACAAAACAATATTTTAACGATTTACGGTCGATTTGACACGGCTTATGAAGAGAATATGATGTAGGGGAAAAGCTTATAATATTGTATCTAAAAACGGATTGGCGACTAACTGCAATGGTAAGATCTGTAAAGTGTTTATTTATTTGTCAATAAATATCTGTTTTATGTCTTCTATATCTTGAAGTCATTTTTATATATTTTACAATGTTATCGTAATACAAATGTGATGTTGAGGTTTTTTTTTTATTAAAAAAATAAGCTCCAGTTCATGTTCTCTGAATAATAAACACTGTTTAACACATGATGTTTAGTCTGATTATTTGCATTCAGGGATATCACAATGTAGAGGTTGTTATTTATATAGTTTTGTACTTTAATTCAGCATTTTTAGTCTGATTATTTATAGCAGGAGTGGGGAACCCTGGGTCCTGGAGGGCCACTGTCCTGCAGAGTTTAGTTCCAACCCTAACCAAACACACCTAAATTTAATTTCCAAGTAATCCTGAAGACTTGAATTGGATTTTTCAGGCGTGTTTAAGTAGGGTTGGAACTAAACTCTGCAGGACAATGGCCCTCCAGGACCAGGGTTCCCCACCCCTGATTTATAGGCTTAGAGGTTAGGGTGGGCAACTCCTGGTCCTGAGGGCCAGTGTCCCTGCAGAGTTTAGCTCCAACCCTAATCAAACACAGCTGAAACATCTAATTGAAGTCTTCAGGACTGTTTGGAAATGACATTCAGGTGTGTTTGATTAAGGTTGAAGCTAAACTCTGCAGGACTGTGGCCCTCGATGCCCACCCCTGGGTTAGGGCAGTGCTTCTCAAATAGTGGGGAGGGACCCCAAGGGGGGGCTCGAAGCGACACCAGGGGGGGCGCGCTAGACCCCGGGGAAAATACTTTTTCAGGAAGTGATTTTTTTGCACCGTCACTTAAAGACATTACACCCCAATCACGCTGATAAGCCGCTTGAGTTTTTTATTATTATTTATTGATTATATTTAGTTTTATTTTTCAGTATCAAATGGTCAAAAAATATTATACTTTTAATAAGGGTTGATTTTTTTGTTTCAGGCAAATTGATGCATTTTAAGTCTTTTTTGTTACAGACTAAAAAACAATGTTAATAAAGTTATTATTTGTTGTAAGTTGATCGATATTTCTTTTTTGTGTTTTCTTTAATGTTAATAAGGATGCAATGTTTTGCAGATGTGTAATTTTATAGACAAATTATACTATTTACAGTCGCGGCAGAGAGTTGGGGGGCGCAAAATGTTCACTTCTTCCTAGGGGGGGGGGCGTGACAGAAAATAATTGAGAAGCACTGGGTTAGGGGAACGTTATCAGAACGATATAGGAACATTAAGCTAACGTTAGGGTAACGTTAGCACAACTAGGTGACCGCAACGGAGAACGCTCGCACAAGGTTATGAGGACGTTCTCAAAACCTAGGGGGAACGTTCTATTGACGTCAAGAAAACTTTCCTGGCGAACAAACAGGGAACCTTAGGGTAACTGTTCTGAGAACTATCTGGGAACCAAAAATTGTTAGCTGGGATTTTTTCATGGTGTTTTTATAACAAATACTTTTATAGGGAAAACCATCATGAACAATACTGTATTACACTTCAGTATTTGCTATAGTAAATAGTATAAATCCTAGAAAGTGTTTTAAATCCTTAGTACATTTTAAAGTAGCCTACTACTACATGATTTACTACAGATTAATTCATACTCTAGAATACATTAACCAGCAGCAATTTCGACACTACATTACACTTTACTATAGTAAATAGTAAAATATACTTAAGAAAAAAATGTTTTCTCATGTAAAGCTTGGTTTTGCTCCCTTGGTGGTAGTAAGTGACCACTCCATAGCCCTGAAAATACAACCTTGTTATATTTGTATAATTTCTCTTCAAGGTTGCTGTGTAGGTAGGAGATCCCTGACTGAAAGACAAGGCTCACTGTCTGCCTCCTACACATGTATAGAGAAAGAGGGAAAGAGATGCTGTCTTCCAATCTATAGTTAGGTGCATTGCCATCCACAGCCATAGGCTTATATCTTACAAGTAAGCATCATATCCAACACAGAACCAATTTAGAAATTGACAAGATTTTGAGCAGGTTTGACATAAGCATGTTGCTAAGTTAACTATGCAATAGTTTAACCGGTGCTGACATATTTTAAATGAGATTTATTTATAATGAGAGTTTAAATGGGACTAATGTGTCAGTATTGTTTTGTTAATAAGCACTGAAAAAACATTTGTCTTTTGTTCTATTTTTCAATGCAATTATCGAAACATGCTTAAACCAAGATATATTTACTTAATAAGCAAAGTGATACAAGATTTAATGTTTTGCTTTCAAAGAAATCTATCAAAATTGTGTGACATTTTTGCCTTAAACAAGATAAAGCTGTTTTCAAGTGAAATAAGAAAAATGATAGTTGTAAGCATAAAATGAACACAATTCTGTTAGATTTCTCTAAAATAAATACATAAATGCTTATGCATTTCAGGTGAATATATCTTGTATTAACACTCTAAAAATGTCTGGGTTATTTTTTACCCATAATGGGTAAAAATTGGAATTTGACCCAATGCTGGGTTGTTTTAACCCAACTGCTGGGTTATTTTACCCGATGGTTGCATAACAACAACCCAACATTGTGTCATTTTTAACCCAACATGTGTTCTGTCCAAAAATAACCCAGCCATTTTTAGGGTGAAGTTAAGTATGTTAAAGGGCACATGATATGCCCATTTTTACAAGATGTAGTATAAGTCTCAGGTGTGTCTAGAATGTGTCTACTTTCAGCTCAAAATACCAAACAGATCATTTATTATAGCATGTCCAAAATGACCCTATTTGGACGTGAGCAAAAAAGTGCTATTTTCATGTGTATGCCATTTAAAGACAAATGAGCTACTGCTTTCGGTTAAAATAGATCTGATTTCTGTGAATACAGTCTGATACAATAGTATCTTTAGCTGCATTAGCGCCACAGCGTGCTAACAAACACATTTGAGTACAACAGGCCCTCTTCACATGATGTCACGCATCTTCCATTTTGAGTTGAAGCTGCTTATTTCTACTTCCACGAGTCGAACGCTAGCGTGCTTGTAATTCTGTCCTCTGCACACTGTCGTAAAAAACGGCTAGAATATATACAACGTCTTACGAGGCAATTGAAACTGACATTTGAAAGACAAAGAATCTTAATTGAGCGGCATCTGTCTAATAATTAAGGTAAGTGTTTTGGTCAGCCGTTAATGTTTTGTTGTAAATACAACAAAATGTTTGCTCGTAAAGTAGGTTATAATGTAATACAATAGTGGCAAGGCTGTTTCAAGCCATTTACTATACAGCCATGGGATCTGCAAATGACCACGAGCAGGGAATCGAACTTGGGTCTCCGAAAGTGGAGCACTGCCCACTACACCATCGGCTCCGACAAACAAAAGTATTTTAATAGGAAAGTAATCACATTTAAATATAAAAGGCAAATAGTTAGGTAATGTCTTAACTTTTCAATGCATATAACCAAGGCCGCCTTAATGCACGGGCTTACCTGGGCTGAAGCCCAGGGGCCTCCCATGTTCGCGTTCATGATGATCTGAAAATGTCCTTTTGTTTTGTAACTTGTCAGGTTTTATGTCAACCACTCTAATTGCATGTTACATGTCTGCTGATTGGTCCGTGGTAACTTACCCTGAAATAAAATGTCAAACGTAACAGTCAGATTTTCTATTCCGTGTAATGTAATTAAGTGCGCGTTGTCAACTTGGCATTCCTTTTGTTATCATTAATGCATTTTCACTTTTAAAATAAACTTTAACTTATTATATTTTTAAAACTGTGCTGAACATTTGGTTAGTGAGTGGCAATGAATTTTCTGCAAATTTGTTTATTCCAAAAATTATATAAACATAAAGCTTATAAACATATATACTTTCACACATTTTGGTTTTATTATCACCACAAGTTGCTGTGTGTGGTTGTTAAATAAAGTGTCTTGTGTTTATGCTCAAGTGGGCTCATTGATATGTTAATAATGATATGGTGTTTTCTGGGTCAAAGAGGGAAAACTCACTGTTGTATGTCTCGAAAGAAACTAATGCATTTTGTAGATTACCTAGATATTACACACAAAAAAAAAATGAGACTATAAATGGAGGGTATGGGGGGGCTACAAAACCTCTCAGCCCCAGGGCCTCACATTAGGTTAAGGCGGCCCTGCATACAACATTATCCCTGTTAAGTTATCTCTACCGACCTGCTTTTTAAACCATATAAACATGGTAACGTAATGCTAACTTAAAAATAACCTTTAATGTTACCACAAAAACATGATATTAAATATGTAAACATTAATAAACTTTATCATCCATATTTTGAGTTGTTGTTAATAATTCCCACATGTCAATGACAATTCTCCAGTGTAATGGTTAAAACAGAAGTCAGAAGAAGTTAAATGATGCAGTTTTGAAAAGGGCCTATTAGCCAGTCAGTCAATGGCTGTGGGCGGAGCTTTGTTAGTGTGACATCACATTAGCAGGAGAATCAAAACGGCAAGCCTAATGACACTGCTCTGGTTTAATGGGGAGTGGGTGGATTTTTTTTCAAAGATCTTGTTTAAAAAAGCGTTTAATCATTGGAAGAAATTGACTGCATCAGCCCTTCAGCACATGTATCATATAACTGAATAAGATAAGCCTTTAATGCATTTTTAAAGGAAAACACCTCAGTTTTTCAATATTTGACTATTTTCTTACCTCAACTTAGACAAATTAAAACATACCTATCTTTTTTTATTGCATGCACTTAATCTTTGTACAGCGCATCGTGAATGTATTTGCATTTAGCCTAGCCACATTCATTCCTTAAGATCCAAACGGGTATGAATTTAGAAGCCACCAAACACTTCCATGTTTTTTACATAAGTAGTTACACAAGTAAGTATGGTAATTAAAGAGTGTGAGGCCACATTAATTTTTTAAAAATAATGAAGCTCACAGATAAGTCATTTGTAAAAAAAAAACATTTCATTTCAATTTTATTTCGACTTTAACATCAATCAGATGCCCAACTTTATCTCTCTTAATAACTCTTTAAACATCAAGCAAGTCCTGCATTTTTTTTAAATTCCTGCATGTTTTAAAACCGAAGATTAGATTAAGCATTTAGGACAGTACGCCTCTCAGAAAACGTACAAATAAAGATCATTTTAGATGTTTAACCTGATAAGGAACACTGTGTCGTAAACGGTACACCCCCTCCCTTGCACGTGAGGCTGCATTACGTCATTGACTTTAAGTTTGAAGCATTAAATCTTCAAAATATACGGTCATGCTGCACATCGTTGTAAAGCTTAGACTTTCAGGATTCCATTAAGTTCACACACAAAGCATCATATTATTTTTAGCAGTCATAAAACTGTAATCTAGTTGTTAGTTACCTGAACCGGGCAGCGCCGATTTAGGATATTTACTTGCCTTCAAAATCTTCCCTTTATCCGCTTCGGTGAAATTGTCCAAAACAAATTGTTCAAAAAAATCCCCAAAAGTCAAAGGAAATGGAATATCCGAGCCTTTTAATCCAAAACGATTTGTTCATCTCACAATCTTGACGTTTCTGACCGAATTGCAATATAAATAGTGTATACAATTAGTTCACTAATGGACATTCGTTCGAATCTCACTTTTCATTCACGATTTATAATGAATATATTCGGATGTCACGTTTATTGTGCAACGTCTGAGGAACAAATACGCCCCCTTGCGGAATTTCAGCCGTTCCAAAAGAGGTTAATGACCCTTTAGACTAGAGCATTGGAATCACTAGACGAGGGCTTAATGTACTTATTTTTATGAAAACCTTAATTTTTGACCAAAATCAACATTTATACTTACTTCCTCTAGCTCAAAATTACACATGTGCATTCTGACTCATTTTGCAGCACGGGCCACATTTTGACCAAAATGGTTCTTCTATGGCATTGCAAAGCATCTTTATTTTTAAAAGTGGACATGGATTTTTTACTTTGTTTTGTTAATTTTATTTAAAAAAAATTATAAGAGGGATTTGATAAAATGTTTTCATGATTATTTAATGATTACAAGTATTACTGGCAAAAGAAAATGAAAAGCTTTGTTAATATGTAGTGTCTGTGTGTGTGGCGAACTGTATGAAAGTGTCTTCCTCGTGGTGCAATAAAGATCAAAAGAGAGAAGTAACTGTGCAAAGTACATTGGGGGTCGTAACCTTTTATAAATGCATTGAATTAGTCCACATCCACCTTTTCTGAATGAAATATTGAGGTCATTCTTCTTAAAATAGGGCATGTAATTCTGCACGAACAAGATAAGAGCATCCGGGAACGTGGGCCGCTTTCTTTTTAATTAGCGCTGATGGGTTGCATTTATAATTGAAAGGTCAGAGACATGTGTTTCAAAGCTTCAACCAAATACAAATAAGCACACACACATATTTATCTTTGAAAGTAATTGTCTCTCCTTTTAAACATGCCAGACTAATGCAGAGGTCAACAAATGTGTCGGTTGTAAGACTTTCTCTGGGCTACTTCAATACCCCGGAGAACAGAGAAAGAGAGGAAAACCTTATGAATTATGCACACCCGTACACCTCCACACCACCTGGCAACCTGCATGTAGCATGCCATATAAAGGACCATATAAAATATACATACTGCTATTCCATTAACTGTCATGGCATGAAATCAGAGAGCATCTTGACAGTGCTGAAGTCAGGCAGACATGAAAGTTTATTTAGAGACAACAACTCTGCCTGTTTACCATTGACAATTCTGCAAATGGACTGTGGAAACCACAGACAAGTTTACCTTTCCTGGTATCGTGTTGTGGTCAGATACACCAAACCACAGCGTCAGCGTTTTTCTCTCCTTTCTTCTTTCATGCTCAGTCATGTTCACCTGACATCAACAGCATTGGCAGCAAACCCGATCTGCTCTGTACAAATCACATTCCCACAGAAATCAATATGATATAGCGAGTCTCACAAGGAGACTGTTTAGAAAGGCAGCCATATCACTGCCTAAATCAAGAAACATGCTAGAGCTGTCAAGCTTCAAATGAAACTGGAAAATAGATGGAAATAATGATAGGGACAGAAATAAAGTGTCAGACTGTAGGATATGTAATTAAATTCATCATACAGCATTCATGGGTGTTATACAAGTTCTGTTGTGATGTTATACTGGTAGGGCAATTGAATGTATCTGATCTAATGCATATTGAAATATAATGCATCTCGAAGTCACCCATACGGCAAGATCATTCATCTCAATAGGGCAAATAGGATATTTTATCTGCTGCATGTCTTGTCAGTCTCTAAAGGTGAACACTGCAGGTCACACAGTTTCATCTCTGTCAGGAGTGCGGTTATAAATAGGGGATTTGCGATGTTTAATGCAGCTGTATGTCTTTTTATAAATTATTCAAATGAACTTAGGTGAGCATGTTACAGCATGTTTATGCTGGATGGGAGATTGAAAAATATATACTTTTTTGAAGTAACAAATGCATGTCTGTTCCAGCCTACATGAGCTACACACTGTATAAATTAAATATCCTTACATGTTCTTTACACTGCAAGAAATTATTGGTTGTACTTGTTTTTGTCTAGATTTCAACACCTAAAAATCTTCAAATCAAGATACATTTACTGGAAAAGCAAAATGACCCAAGATGTAAAGTAATTCTGTAATAATGTAATATGCATTCTAAATTCTGATGCATTATTTTTAATCAAATGCTGGGTAGATATTGGACAGAACACATGTAGGGGGTTATGACGTTAACTGATGCTGGGCTGTTTCAATTCATGATTGAGTTAACAACATCCCAGCAAATGTTTATTTATAACCCAACATGCACCAATTTTTATTTTATTTTTGTAATTTTTTAAACAATCTGAACATCCCTGCTTTCATGCAAAAAACCTCCAAAATAAAAGTGTTGACTAATTTTCATATCAAATACTATTCAATCGGAATAACGATATAATGGTATCATATTTACATCTGAAACGGCATGTTTTATTTATTTAACCCTAATAAGTCCCTTGGGGTCAATCTTACCCACAAGCCACTTTTCTTTAGTTTAAAAACATGGTTCCCTTCTTCTCAGTGGAATACGATTTTGTGACTTTTCCAGATTATCTGTCAAGATTCATATAAAAAAAACTGGGCTTGATCCGGTCGTTCTTAAGAGGTGTAAAAAAATCACCAAAAGAGGCCCTTTCGGGATAAAAATGACCCCAATAGAAATGAATGGGAAATGCAAAAAAAAACAACAAATTTTTTTTCTTGTTATTCATCAAATAAAATCAATGCATTCAGAATAAATCTGAAAATTTTGACACAGAAAGGTAGGCCTGGTACTAGAGCACAAATGCAATATAGAAAAGACATGCTCAATCACACACACACACAAACAGACACACACAAATACACAAAGGTATGACTGCCACAGAGAGCATTTTTTACAGAATTTGGCCAAAAAACAGTCACAGATGCAAAACAAAGATGAAAAATGCTCACACACATACACACACAAACACAGACTCACATACACACACACACGCACAAAGACACAGTAAAACTTACACACACATAAAGTCACAAACACGCACGCACACACGCACGCACGCACGCACGCACACACACACACACACACACACACACACACACACACTTATATTTAGTCAAATTTCTGTGGCATTTTGTAAAAACAGACAAACAGTCAAAATGCATCAAAAACTACAAAAAATTCTACTATTTGAAATAATTTTTATTTTTTATGTCCTTTCTAATGTTTATATAAACATAAATTCACAAAATGTTTGACTAAAGTATTGATGTTGAGCAGTTGGCCACATCCAGTTAAATGAATCAGTCTCTATGGGCCTCTGCTGGTCAAAATGATTTATTTCCTAAACTGTAACCATAAAACTGTGTAATGGTTTTGTTCTGTGTTTTCTTGTATTCTGTGTATTTTTGTATTTTGGACTTTTATTTTGACATCCTGTTCTGTTCTGGCTTTTATTTTGAAACTCATCATGCCATGTCACAGTTCACACTTCCTGTCTGTATTGTATATAAGTCACTTCCTGTTCACCTGTTCCTGGCTGATTATTACATCGCCCCATCCTGTCTGTATCTGCCTGTTACCTGTATCTGTTTCTGTTAATCTGTATCTGCCTGTTTTTGACCTGTGCCTGTTTATTTGGATTTTGCCTGTATTGTCGCCTGCCCTGATATATTTTGCCTGTCTTTGGATTTACGATTGTGGATTACCCTCTGGATTTGTTTGCTGGCCCTTTTTGGGATTTTACAATAAACACCTTTTGCACATGGATTCACCTTCTCATCGCTTTCTTTAAAGCACCTGTTACAGAATATTCAGCCATAACCCGGATCCAGCGAAGGTTTGTAATCTCCCACCAGCACCATGAAACCTGTTTTTGCACTACTTGCACTCCGTCAGAACCACCGGCCCATTGAGGATTTTGTAAGTGACTTTTTGGATTTAAGTAATCAAGTGCATTATGATGAGGACACTTTGAAACCGATATTTTATAATGCTTTGGATGAATGGTTGCGCTTGTGTATGCCACATGATATGTCTGCCTGGTCCCTGGAACGTTATATTGACTTTGCGTTGTTGTTGTGTGGTTCTCCGTTCACTGTGGGTGTGGTGGATAATGAACCAGGGAATATTCACCACACACCTAGCCATGTTCTGCCTGTTCTGCCCAAACCTGTTAAAGTCATGCCTGATCACCCGCCACCATGCTTGCTCCCAAAATGGCCGCCATCCTGCCTGTCCCTAAAATGGCCCCCACCCTGCCTGTTCCCAAAATGGCCGCCATCTTGCCTGTCTCTGCACCTGCACCTGTCTTCAAGAAAACCACCACCATCCTGCCTGTCCCGAAAATGGCCACCATCCTGCCTGTTTCTGCACCTGTTATCGAGAGAGCTATCACCATTTCGCACCTGTTATTCAGAGGGCCATCGTCACCACCACACCTGCACTTAGGAGAGCTACTATTCACCCTGCACCTGCCGTGAAGATGGCCGCCATGCCTGAATCTTCCGCTGAGGTATGTCTCCTGGACTATAGACTCTCAGAATTTGCCATAGCCCTGTGGTGCGTTTTGTCTGCCATTTGCTCTGGTATTTCCCATGTTTCTCAAGGCCCGTGAACCCGAACCCCTGGACTCATCTTATCTGCCTGATTCATCCGATTCATCTGATTCATCCGACGGCTCTGATTCACTCGACTCCTATGATTCATCTGATCTGCCCGACTCATCAGATCTGCCCGACTCATCAGATCTGCCCGACTCATCTGTTCTGCCCGACTCATCAGATTTGTCTGTCCTGCTGGTTCACCGGTCCCGTCCAATTCATCCGATTCACCTGGCTCTAAGGACTCATCTGGTTCACCATCTGGGACATCGCCACCTTGGACAGTGGAAGCTTTCCCAAGTTTTTTTTTTTTGGGGGGGGGTAGTACCCGGACACAGGGAGGTGGCAGAGGACACCAAGGCGAAGGCCGAAGTGTGCTCGGACCCTTCCTCTCCTTGTGTTCCAGGTCTATTCCTGCCCCATGATATAGCTCCATGTCTGCCCCATGACCCAGGTCCAAGCCTGCCCCATGACCCAGGTCCAAGCCTGCCCCATGACCCAGGTCCAAGCCTGCCCCATGACCCAGGTCCAAGCCTGCCCCATGACCCAGGTCCAAGCCTGCCCCATGACCCAGGTCCAAGCCTGCCCCATGACCCAGGTCCAAGCCTGCCCCATGACCCAGGCCCGCATCTGCCCCATGACCCAGGCCCGCATCTGCCCCATGACCCAGGCCCGCATCTGCCCCATGACCCAGGCCCGCATCTGCCCCATGACCCAGGCCCGCATCTGCCCCATGACCCAGGCCCGCATCTGCCCCATGACCCAGGCCCGCATCTGCCCCATGACCCAGGCCCGCATCTGCCCCATGACCCAGGCCCGCATCTGCCCCATGACCAAGGTTATTATAGTTTTGCATTTTTCATTAGTTTTTATTTTTATTTCGTTTTGACTTTTTGTTTTCAAATTCAGTTTAGTTTTAATTAGTTTTTGAAGTGGGTTTGCTAGTTTAGTTTAGTTTTTATTTTTTGAAAATGCTTAGTTTTAGTTTAGTTTTTATTAGTTTTAGTGTTAGTTTTAGTCTTTTCCATAATTTGGGTTATTTGTCAGGGGCAAGATTCAAAAAGGTCAGAAAAAGAATTGTGTAATATTAACTCAACAAAAACATCATACATTTTTAGAAAATATTAATTCAAAAATAAAACCAGTACATAAAATGTACATATGGGCACAAATATGTAAACAGTCTCAAGTTCAACACTCCACAGTAAGTGCAAAACGTGATGTGTGCCAGTAAAAAAGTTAAAGAGCCAACAGACTAAAGAAGACATACATGAACCGCATGTATTCAACCCATTTTTGAGCCACAACAAGACATTTCTGTCAGATTGTCAAAGAGCGCAGTCTGAGACAAGACCATGACAAATAACCAGAGGTGAAAAGAAGTAATCTAAAGAAATAAATACTCAAGTAGCGAGTTAGTAGTTACTCTTGAAAAAAAAAATACACACATTCATGCACACACAGTATACAGTGCACACCATAAGTATCAGGACAGTAAAGACAAAAGTTTGCTGTGGAGACCAGAAATTGGTAAGATGAATATCAGTGTGTCAGAAGTACAGAAGTCACATTTTATTAACCTTTGATTATGTTTCAACACATACATGCTTTAACAACAAAGAAAAACAGCCTTTAATGCTGACTTGTATGTTGTACCCAAATGCAAAACTCAAAAGAAATGGATCAAACTGATACTACACGTGTGAACAATTAATGCATTAGGACACAGTTCACTTGAACACTTCTGAGTTAATGGTCTCAACGTGGCCACATTAGATAGTATTAAAATACAAACGTGTTGTGTTATTGAGTTGGAATAGTGTGCATGTTAAAACAGGTGACATTTCTGTACTTGTCTGTTTATCTTTTAATGTTTAGACACTTCTTGACTCCACAGCAAACTGAGGATTTTTGCCTGTTTGTCTGAAAACGTAATGTTGATGTATACAGCTTATAGCTGAAATATCAGACAAGTAAACCGACAGTGTTTTGCATTCAGTTATGCATATTAAAGTTCACTCAGAGAATATCCTAAGATGGTCATCGACAGTTTACACTTACATGAAATACAAACTGATTTTAGAAAATAACTCATGTTTTCTTATGTTGTGAATCTCATGTCACGTGTGTGTGTGTGTGTGTTGTGAGAAGCACTTACAGTACAGTAGACAGCGAATCAGACGTCAATCATCGATGGACTTTCTTCATTCAGTCACGTGTTCACAGTGCTTCTGCAGGTTGTGCGCTTTTAAATGTTTCTGACGACGAACAGGTCGCGCGTATATAATGGCGGGTACAGGTGTGAAGTTTAGCTTTTAGTTAAAAGATTAGTAAATTCATATTTACATAATACAACACTCTTTATGTTCTGCGTGTTTCTAGACACAAGCAAAACCGCATCAAACGATTCAGTTGCAGCGATCTAAACAATTCATTTAAACGGATTCGCGAACCAATTCAAAACGTTTGGCCCGTTTGCTTTGTAAAGAATCGACTCAAAAGACTCATTTATTTGCAACACCTTGTAAGGAATCAACTTAAACGAGTCATTAATTCGCGAATGTGTGTATGTGACACTGCGTGAATGAGAGACGCATGGAAAGGAATTTGAAGCGTTATTTGCTCTATAAAAGACAAAGACGAAAACTAAGGACATTTAATCTATATTTTTATTTTATTTTAGTTAGTTTTGCCAGACACACATTACAGTTTTAGTTAGTTATCGTTTTTTTGTGATGACTCGTTTTTATTTTTATTTCAGTTAACGACAATGTTTTTTCCCATCTAGTTTTCGTTTTTTCGTTAGTTTTCGTTAACGATTATAACCTTGCCCATGACCCAGGCCCGCATCTGCCCCATGACCCAGGCCCGCATCTGCCCCACGACCCTGGACCATCCTGGCCTCACGACCCAGAACCTCTCCTGAACTGCCCTGCCATTGCCAAGAGGTCCTGGCCCGCCCGCCCACCCTCTATTGGACTTGATTATTTGTATGTTGGGCTCCGGGAGTCGCCCTTTAGAGGGGGGGTTCTGTAATGGTTTTGTTCTGTGTTTTCTTGTATTCTGTGTATTTTTGTATTTTGGACTTTTATTTTGACATTCTGTTCTGTTCTGGCTTTTATTTTGAAACTCATCATGCCATGTCACATTTCACACTTCCTGTCTGTATTGTGTATATAAGTCACTTCCTGTTCACCTGTTCCTGGCTGATTATTACATCGCCCCATCCTGTCTGTATCTGCCTGTTACCTGTATCTGTTTCTGTTAATCTGTATCTGCTTGTTTTTTGACCTGTGCCTGTTTATTTGGATTTTGCCTGTATTGCCGCCTGCCCTGATATATTTTGCCTGTCTTTGGATTTACGATTGTGGATTACCCTTTGGATTTGTTTGCTGGCCCTTTTTGGGATTTTACAATAAACACCTTTTGCACATGGATTCACGTTCTCATCGCTTTCTTTAAAGCACCCATTACAAACTGTTTTTTCTAAACACCAAATGGTCGAATTCAACACATAACATCTAGATCAATATCTGAAAGCAATTAAGATCATAATTTATGTGAATTTTTCATAAAAATTTGATATTTAACAGGCAAGCTAATGGTGTAGTTGAGGAATTGAGTGGTAAACGGGTACAAAATTTCTCCCAAAACACAGCATTATTGTATAGATGGGAAGAAAACAAAAAAAAAAATATTATTTGTATCAGTAAAAATGTATATATTTTTTGTAATCACCCTTTTAATTTCTAGGGTCATTTTTACCCCCAGGGAACTCTAATAGGGGCTTATGAGGGTAATAAATGACTTGTTTAATTGTGTCATTAATGCATTTTGCACAACAACTGCATTATCCAATAAAATTAATGTAATTTTAGAACCATAAAGTATATAAACAACGAAAATGACATAAGCTATGGTGATTGATTTTAATGTTCAATAATGATTTTAAAAAATGTGTAGATAAAATTATTAGAGGAATGGATTTTTGCATAAAATTTTACCTCATACGCTATGTGAGCATGTGTGATTCCGCACCCCTGTGAACTCTGGTAAACTTTGGCGTTGTACCAAAAAGATGAATCTAGAAATCTCTACTAATATAATGTTGAGACAGTCACATTTTAAACCATACATTTTCTACACAGAGGAGGTTAACAGCACATTACCGTACTGGGGTTTGAAAATGTGAGCATTTCTTACACGTTTTAATTCCTTAGATAGCAATTCAGCAGCAACAGCAAAGAGCCCATGAGCGCGCTCAGACGCTAATGATGTCTGCAACTGCGCTGTCTGCAGCGCCTGCCGCCAGAATAAAGTAATATAATACGATCAAAATGGCGAAAATCTCCGAAAAGTGACAAGGATGCAGCATAGAATTGATAGTATTGTGCATATTAAACAGATTAAAAGACAAATAACAGAGTGATGGACGCTTCTTTGATTTTGAGGTTGCATGCAAAATCCATTTTGTCTGAAAAAATGGGGGCACGTGCCCCCTCAGTTTGAATGGGCATGACGCCTCTGCCAACATGTATTCTGTCCAATATATACCCAGAATTGGTTTAAATATAACCTAGCAGAATTAAGAGTGTGTGTTTATTTATAAAACAAGTACACTCTAAAAATGTCTGAGTTATTTTTGACCCATAATGGGTAAATATTGGACAGAACACATGTTGGGTTAAAAACTACCCCATGCTAGGTTGTTGTTATTCAACCATTGGGTATAATAACCCAGCAGTTGGGTTAAAACAGCTCAGCATTGGATCAATTTTAACCCAGCATGTGTTCTGTCCAATATTTACCCATTATGGGTCAAAAATAACCCAGACATTTTTGTGTAAAAGTGAAAAAAGAGTGTAAAAATATCGGCCAGTGCACTGTCAGAAATAAAGGTACAAAAGTTGTCACTGGGGACGGTACCCTTTAAAAAGATCCTAATATGTACTATTTAGGTACATATAAGCTAACAGTAAGTAACTTTAATGTACCAATAACACCTTAACTTAAACTTATTTTCTTACCCAACTGGCAGATATGTTTACCTGTTTTAAGCATAAACGCACTTGCTTTTCCTAATTTATTTTTAGAAAATCTTAGAGCCCTATCTTACCCTTTCATAAGGTGACATCAGGCATGATCCAAGTTTTTTTTTTTTTGCTAGTTTCAGTTACCATTTCCACATCCATGTAGGGGCTGCACATTGGCTCAGTGGGTAGCAATTTGGCCCCGGCTAGGTCAGGTGGGCTTTCTGTGTGGAGTTTGCATGTTCTCCAGTTTCCTCACACAGGCCAATCATGGTTAGGTAAATTGGAGATGCCAATTGGGTGCATATTACTATTTAAATTTAAATAGCGCATTAGTAATATGCTCATAGGCGGGTGCACAAAGTGCATACAGTGCTTATTATACCCACAGGGATGTGCAGCACACAAACATGCCAAATATAAAAAATGAAAATGTAAAACATTGTTATTGTGTAAATAAGATAAAAAGATATACATGTCATAATGGATAGTCATTGCGTGTATCAGTATTACCTATTTGCAGTAATGACAAATGAAATTGGTTTCAGTCTTTGCTCTTGCAAATTCTGCCAAGTAAATAGCGAATTGTACATTATGCCCAAAACACACTAATGAATCATTACAGATACAACCCTTTTGGACCATGCCCCTGGCACACAAACACATGCACTCTTTTAAATTAAGGTGCTTCAGGATGCTAGAAATCCCATTTTTGGCTGAATGGTTCCACAAAGAACCATTAACAGATTTTCTTTTTTGTGAAAAAAGGTTGTTAAGACTATAAAATGGTATGAAGGAAATGGTTCTTCTATGGCATCAGAACCTTTTAAGCACCTTTATTTTTAAACAGAGAAAGTGTGTAAGAAGACTGTGACTTCTTGTTTCATAGATTGTAGTGTGTTGTTATATACAATAATGTCATTCTTAGCTTTGGTAAAGACATTTACAAATAGGAATGATGACTTTTTAATAATGTGACCTGTTTGATAGCACTGAACCGCAGAAGTGAAGCCAGGCTCTATTAATTGGTTTGACTGTGAGGAGATTGCAATTCAACATTAATCTGTTTGCTGAAACTAAAGCTACATGGCTGGGCTGCAGGCTGCTGTATGACCATAATATGCTATCATAGCCAATAGAAATGATTAACGTTCAAATGTAAAGCTGCATTAGTCATATACTCTTAAAGTATTAGTGATCAAATAAATTAAAGATTGATGATATCTTTTGGTTGAATTTTTTTACTATTGTAGCATTGCATATTAAATCCATCCCAGGAGGAGATGAAATATGTGATGTTTTTTGGAACTGACTGGTGATCTTGTGCTTGACTAAGATTCACAGGTTACATTCATGTGTTTCTCTCCAAGTCATTATTTTCACCGATCAATGATTGGAAGTGGATAAAATAAATCCCTAAGGATTAATCCCAGCAAAAGAGACAATTGTTCTTTTTGGCATCAAACAGGGATCTCAAATAGGGATCATCACATCAATTAAGCTGAGAGAGCAGTTTTACGTGTGAAATCCAGCCCGGTCGCTTGAGCAAACATCTGACAGATGAAATGTAAAGGGGTGGCCGCTTCCCAAATGCTTTTATCTGCCCTGTCAGTAACAGTGGCAGCAGGGATTCTTCCTCATGGTCACCCAGCTCTTCCTCATGGTCACCCAGCTCTTTCTCATGGTCACCCAGCTCTTCATCATGGTCACCCAGCTCTTCATCATGGTCACCCAGCTCTTCCTCATGGTCACCCAGCTCTTTCTCATGGTCACCCAGCTCTTCATCATGGTCACCAAACTCTTCCTCATGGTTACCCAGCTCTTTATCATGGTCACCCAGCTCTTTATCATGGTCACCCAACTCTTCCTCATGGTCACCCAACTCTTTCTCATGGTCACCCAGCTCTTCCTCATGGTCACCCAGCTCTTCATCATGGTCACCCAACCCTTTCTCATGGTCACCCAGCTCTTCCTCATAATCACCCAATTCTTCATCATGGTCACCCAGCTCTTCATCATGATCACCCAACTCTTCATTGTGTTCATCCAACTCTTCCTCATGGTTACCCAGCTCTTTATCAAGGTCGCCCAACTCTTCCTCATGGTCACCCAACTCTTCCTCATGGTCACCCAGCTCTTCCTCATGGTCACCCAGCTCTTCATCATGGCCACCCAGCTCTTCCTCATAGTCACCCAATTCTTCATCATGTTCATCCAACTCTTCCTCATGGTCACACAGCTCTTCATCATGATCATCCAACTCTTCATCATGGTCACCCAACTCTTCCTCGTGTTCATCCAACTCTTCTTCGTGGTCACCCAACTCTTCATCATGGTCACCCAGCTCTTCATCATGATCATCCAACTCTTCATCATGGTCACCCAACTCTTCCCCATGTTCATCCAACTCTTCTTCGTGGTCACCCAACTCTTCATCATGGTCACCCAGCTCTTCATCATGATCACCCAACTCTTCATCATGGTCACCTTCAAAACTCTTCAAAATAAAGAAAATGTAACACTTACAAAAGTTGATGAAATCAAAATTTAGACAACATACAGCCAGTCATGCATTTCTTTAAATTAATAAAAAGATGTTTGAAAGTATTGGAATGGTATTCAGAAATAAGAGACTTCATTAGACTTATTTTATATTGTAAACATTCAGCCTTGCACTGTAAAAAAATTCCAATTGCAGCTGCGTTGCCGGTAACTCACCGTATATTTAAATGTATGTTTTTTACTGGCAACATTTTGTTCAAAGTTAAATGAACATTAAACATTTACAAGTATTTGTCTTTACAGAGCAAAACCAAAAAAAAACAGCATCAAGCAAAACATTCTGGGAAACAAAATCTGGAGCAAAAAACAGAAAAAGGTTGATGATGATTTCTGGTTCCCAGAATGCTTCGCATGAGGCTGTTATTGTATAGTTTTATTCTGTAAAGATAAAGACTTGTTAATATTTAAAATTGATTTAACTTTGAACAAACTCTTGCCAGTAAATAACATAAATTTAAATATACGGTAAGTTACCGGCAACCCAGCTGCAATAACATTGTAATTTCAACTGACTTTTTTTACAGTGTGCAGATCCAATAGTGTGTAACTGTGGGTTCACACCAGATGCAAGTTCAATGATTTGCACGAGTAGATTACATACAAAGTCAATGCAAAGACGCGATCAGACTTCCTTGTATGGGGCGATGCAAATGACGCGCCGTTTGCGGCGAAAAAACGCGCTATTCGCCTCAAACGCGTCTTCGCCCAAGTTGAAAATATTCAACTCGAGCAAAAAATTTGCATTACACGAACTTAAATCCCGCAAGTAATCTAGAGCGAGTAACGCAATGCCCTGTGTTTGGTGTATACGTAGAATGAGTGCTTGTAGTGCTGTTTAAAAGAAGAAAATAGATTGATATCATCAGATTGGTGTTCGTAAAACATAATCTTATTGTATTTAAGGTACGCTCCCTGAGATGCCTTTGACAGTCCTTCATCCGTTTTGGTCCTAGAACAGCATTCTTGTTAGCAAAGATACTAGCTATTTACTCATTCGCCGCCAGTCTTTTTTAAAAAGTTGGCTGCCAGCATTTTTTGTGATTTTTTTTGTTTTACAATATGGCTTCCAGGATTTTTTTATATAAATATATAAACATACAAATATATAAAATGAATGAACAGAACCTCTGCTTTCAAACAAACAAACGGGAAAAAACGTTTCCTCCTATCTTCATATCCTCTTTTTATAACCTCTCAAATATGTGTAGGTTTTGAACCATCTAGTGGATAATAGCAGAATTACAGATTACCGTAAAAACCCACCAGGGAAGCGTCAGGCAGGAAAATGTTTTCTCTTAATTGACTAGATAACTTATCAATGGCAGGGAAAGAGTCAATAGAATGAGAATTATATCCCAACTGCTCACTTTTTATTTTAATTTATTTTTTTTTCTATTATGTAGATCACACTTTCAAAATAATAAAAAATATTACATTACTTGAATTACATTTTTATGTGAGTGGACAGACATGAGCGATGACACGTCTGGCTGAAAGCTTTTGGGAAGGAACACCTCTCATTCCCAAACATAAAGAGTTCCATTCATCATCATTCACATCTTACGCCGCTTTGCGGCCACAGCCAAGTCAAGGGTAGCGGGAGGTAAAAAATCACAACAGAGCCAAATGGCATTTACCAACCTCCTGCGTCGTGCCTGGCCCAAACCGAGCTTTCCCTTCTTTGAGCTAGTGAACAGTCATCCTCCTGGGAGTTTTTTCAGCAGAGCAGTGGAGGCAGACATTTATATAGATAGAGATGGATAAAAAATGTTTTTTTGGGGGGGGGGATTGATTCACAGCCAAAAAACTTGGACAGAGAACAGCCATGCGATTTTTCGTCTCAAGTCTCTTTGTGTAGTATGCACAGTCTCTTTAGTTGGGCTCAATAAACAGTTTAGTGGTAAACGTGGGTAAAATATGCTGGGAAGTTGTTACCTAGTATAGGTTGATTTATAATCCAATGGTTTGTTCTGTCCATAACTTATCCAACCATAGAGACAGAGCGCACCGTGTCATAACCTGAAAACCATGCCCACTGGGGGGAAACAATCCATCCGTCTCCATTGACTTTGTATTGCGAGAGGCTCCCTCCTTGTCATTTCGGGCTTATAAAAAAAACAGAATAATGCCCAAAAGCTGCTATGTGACAATAGCTTACAAGCTAAAAAAAACAGAAATACGTAACGTTTTTATAAGCTGTCGACACCAAAAAACGCAGGCAACTTTTCATATTAGAACTAAGCCCACTGGAGGGAAACGTAGTCGGCGATCCACTTTTGTGTCTTTAACACTCATTTTTTTGGTGTCGACAGCTTATAAAAACGTATTTCTGGGTTTTTTGGCTTGTTAGCTGTACATATTGTCACACAGCAGCTTTTAGGCATTATTCTGCTTTTTGTTATAAGCCAGAAATGACAAGGAGGCAGCCTCTCGCAATACAAAGTCAATGGAGACGGTTGGATTGTCCCCCCCCCGGTGGGCGTGGTTTTCAAATTAGCATAACTGCGCTCTGTCTCTATGAGTTGATAACTCTTTTAATGTTTTGCAATTACTTTGCTACATGCACTTGACAACTGACACTTCTCACGTCTCCTACACACACACACACACGCACGCACGCGCGCACACACACACACACACACTCTCATACACACACACGCATGCTCAAGGTGAGCTGGCAAGCCACTTTCATGGTTCATTAAACTTGTGATGACGAAATAGACACATAACGACTTACATGCTTGATCACTCTGAGAATGAATAGCAAAATAGCATTCTCTGCCTCACATTTAGGGACGGCCACACGCACATGATCTCGCGCATGATATATTACAAGTGTCTTGACAAACCGGGGGCACTGCACCTCACATTGGGTAAGAGTTTTTATGCGGTCACCGGTCAGGGTCGCCATACGCTCCGAATATTAACCAGAGATGGTTAATGTGTCCATGCTGTCTCTAAAATGCATTAATGCTAAATAAAGAGGGTGTTAAGTTCACCTCCGGATCTAAGACTGAATGTTTTGCTCTCTAGAGAGACATTCTTCACTGAAAAAATGTGGGTCTTTTCAATTCAACTCTATATCTCTTCTCACATAATGTCTTCTCAGGCTAATCATCGTTCAGAATGACTCTCTTTTACGAGGGAACATTCCTGCCACAGCGCTTATATCAGTAGTTTCCAGTCACTTGTTTTGACCCTCCCACTAAGGTACACCTAGTTATTTATCTACTGGGAAAATCTGTAGGCTATCAAAAGTTAGATAAATAGCTGTATTCTGCACATTTGACTTGTGTACAATAATTTTCTTCCAAATACCATAATTTTGAGCTTCTGGTATGATCCTTGGACTTTCCAATCCATTAACACTGGCAGCACTACACAGCAGTTAGCCGTGAGTCTTCAAACTAGTTACACGAGTGTCACGATCAGCAAGTAAGCTAAAACGGAAAATATACATTTCTTCTACATGCTGCTAATGTAAAGGGTGCAACAGCATGCGAGTTATGCTTAACTAATTGGTTAAACTTAATTTCAGAGGCATTTTGAAAAAAAGTCGTTCAATTTGTTTTTATCCAAGGCTAATGTACATCCTCATGTTATTAGTTTGGAGAAAGTCATCTATTGAAATAAAATCTAAGACCATGTCTATCTCTTAATTGTAAGAAATTTATATCTTTGATTTTATGGTAATGCTTTACATGAAGGTTTGAAATTAATATTAACTATATAATAATAAATATATAATAAAATAATAATATAAATATAATAAATGCTGTATGAGTGCAGTTCATTATTAGGTTCATGTTAACATGCTACAACAGCGGGGAAACATTTCAATAGAACTTAATATTTCATGCATCAGACTTCTTTCCTCAATAGCAATGTGCAGGAAATGCTAAAGTGCTTAATACTATATAGACATCGAGATTGAGTGAGTCTGTTTTCTACTCTCTTTTTCAACTCATTAAAATATATGCAACGTTAACTTACCTGTCTCCACATCTACAGTCTTTGTAATGAAGAGAGGCTGTCTGACCTAGTGCTGCTCTCCATCGAGTGAAATATATTCTAATTGATCGTGAGGAACTCATTAAATTTTTTTAAAACACAACAAATAGACGGGTACTGCTTTAACTCTTTCCCCACCAGCGTTTTAAAAAAAAATTGCCAGCCAGCACGAACATTTTTTTTTCTTTTTACAAAAGTTGAATGCCTTTCTGAAAAATGTCTTCTTTAAATATATAAACAAAAAATAAATCAAATAAAAGAACAGGCCTTCTGCTTAAAAAAAAAAAAAAAAATCATCCCATCTTTTTATCACCTCTCAGATATGGGTAGGTTTCTTCAAAAATACAAAATTTTGAGCTAAAAGCTGAGATAATTGCATTTTTGTTAGAGATCAGATTCAGAGGGATTATTTAAACATAGACTGAGTTTTTACTGTTTTGGGTGAATGCTTAAGGGCTCTATCATACACCCGGCGCAATGTGCGATGCAAGTGTCTTTTGCTAATTTCAATCCGGCGCAATTAGCATTTTGACATTTAGTGCCACGTTGTTTAAATAGCAAATGCATTTGCACCCAATTTTGCGTCCATGGGTGTTCTGGTCTGAAATCGAGGTGTGTTCAGGCGCATTGTTGGCGCGTTGCTATTTTGAGGCAACTAAAATAGACTACACCATTGACCAACTAAAATCTGCTCTAAAGTCAATGGTGCAATATGTTTTTTTGTTATTTAATGAGCGCGTTAGTAACATGCACCTTTAAACGGGACGACAACGCGGGTTTGCTTATCACATACATGAATGTGCAGCAGCACAAAAACGCTTTTAAATATGAATGATTAAAGGATTAAAATGTAAAATATTATTATTGAGTCTCTTGGACATAAATGAGGACCGATTATGAGACGTTAGAAGGCGCAAAGAGCTGGTTCACCTGTAGCCTGGTAAGTAAAAAAATGCTTTGCTTTAAACAAATGCATCTATTTTTAAATGTTTTTTAAATGCTACCCTATGGATTTATTGTATATGATGACTCTGTACCTGTGGATATGGTGAGATGAGAAATAATAAATAATGCTTTTTAAAAATCCAATGGTGCTGTCCAAGTGTTGAAACGCTTCGGCTCTCCGCATGTTTTTAAATTGTTATCTCTTGTTTGTATTTTTAGAGTACAAATCTTTTCTTGCATATTTGCACATTATTTTATGAGATTACAATGATTATGTAGGATATCAATATATTTACAGCAATTAAAAGCCTGCTATTTGTACTTCTAAGGTTTTAACAACAATTTTTTTAACATTATTCTTAAACTGGGGGTCTTCTTCCTCCGCTTAGTTTTTCAGTTTACAAATTTCGCATCTAAATAGGGATTAGACATATAGTGCTAGCGCAACTGGCTTTTAAAGGGGATGATAGATAAGACTCTCATTGATTTATTGCACGTTGCGCCCAAAACACACCCATTACTCATTAGGAAAATATGAACAACCCTTTTCGACCATGCGCTCGGCTCACAAACCATTTTTCCCGTCGTTAAATTAGCAAAAGTGGCATCAGACACACCCATTTAGACAATGCGCTTAGATCGTTAAAATAGGGCCCATAGTGCTTTATAAGTTGAGTAAGAGAGCCACCTAGTGGATAATAGCGAAAATATGGATTGCCATCAAAACTTGTCATTGGCAGGGAAGCGTTTCTTGTAATTGCACTTAAATTATTTAAAAAATACATTTGATTGTTATTTGTATGCCCTTTTTGGTCCGTCCGCGCCTGCCCCTTAGGAGGTCTGTGCACGCCACTGTGGCTGAGTGGTACAGTATTGCATTAACAGTCAGTGAGAAATCATGGGAACACACATAATGATAAAATGTTTACCTTGTAAAGCCCTGTAAGTTGCTTTGGATAAAAGCATCTGCCAGATACATAAATGTAAATGCAAAGTGAAAGTCCCTGGGAATTGAACAAATGACATTTGCACTGCTAATGCAACCAGTTGAGCTACAGGAATAATTGCCAAGCAGAATTGACTGAAACGATAAATGGAAGTGTAATTTGTAATGTAATGATGGGTTTGATGTAGCCTCATCCTCTGGGTGCCACTCTTAATGTGAGGATGAGCTTGGATTTGATTGGATACCTGAAGAAGGGATGCTCAGCGTTTTGTTGCCATCCAGCGGCCTGTGCGCCTGTAACAGCACGTGACCTCGCTAATGGAGAGCCAGGAGCATTTTTAGAGACGGTGGGATAAGGGAGATGGGTTAAAAATAAACTGCTTGCTGTCAGTTAGTGTGCTGAGGTACCTCACTAGCGGTTTGCCTTCCAGAAGACTATCACACGATCATGTTTGTATCGATGAAGCCATTTTAAAGCCTAAATCATTGCTATGATAGGTTGAACCAGCATTTTTAATGCACAGGTTTAATTTTGTTTCATAAAATGTAATATCATTAATATGTTTTTTATTTATAGTTCATTTATGCATTTGGCAGATGCTTTTATCCAAAATACAGTGCATTCGATTCATGCGTTTTTATTAGTAGTTGCGTTCCCTGGGATCAAAACAATGACATGTGCTGCTAATGCAGCTGAGCTCATTTATATCTTAATATAAAAACTCCCCTTTGTTTCTTTCCCTCCCTCTTCTGGTAGGTATTTTCTTAAAGGGGTCATGGTGTGAAAATCTGACTTTTTCCATGTTTAAGTGCTATGATTGGGTCCCCAGTGCTTTTATCAACCCAGAAAATGTGAAAAAGATCAACCCAGTAACTTAGTTTTGGTAAACCATTCTCTGCAAGCATGTGAAAAAATAGGTCATTGAAATTTGGCTCTCCTTGTGATGTCATAAGGAGCTCTTATTATAATAATACCGCCCCTTAATCTGCACGATCCAACCACAGCACTGACATTTAGTGCAGAGAGAAAAAGAGAGAAAAATTATTGGCAGCACAATTGAGTTTGAATTGCATCAAACCACTATGTGTTTGCATTTCATCAGCTCATTTGCATTTTAAAGGACACACCCAAAACGGCACATTTTCGAACACACCTACAAAGTGTCAATTTTAACATGCTATAATAAATTATCTATATGATATTTTGAGCTAAAACTTATTCCCAGTATTCTGGGGACACCAAAGATTTATTTGACATATTTGACAAAATTATTGTGACATGTCCCCTTTAATAGTTAAAGGAATAGTCTACTCATTTTCAATATTAAAATATGTTATACCTTAACTAAGAATTGTTGATACATCCCTCTATCATCTGGGTGCGTGCACGTAAGCGCTGGAGCGCGCTGCAACGCTTTGATAGCATTTAGCTTAGCCCCATTCATTCAATGGTACCAAACAGAGATAAAGTTAGAAGTGACCAAACACATCAACGTTTTTCCTATTTAAGACGAGTAGTTATACGAGCAAGGTTGATGGTACAAAATAAAACGTAGCGCTTTTCTAAGCGGATTTAAAAGAGGAACTATATTTTATGGCGTAATAGCACTTTTGGGAGTACTTCGACTCGGCGCAGTAACACCCTCCCTCTCCCATTATGAGAGTGAGAAGGGGAGCGGACTTTTCAGGCGAGTCGAAGTACTCCCAAAAGTGCTATTACGCCATAAAATATAGTTCCTCTTTTAAATCCGCTTAGAAAAGCGCTACGTTTTATTTTGTACCACCAAACTTGCTCGTATAACTACTCGTCTTAAATAGGAAAAACGTTGATGTGTTTGGTCACTTCTAACTTTATCTCTAAATGGTACCATTGAATGAATGGGGCTAAGCTAAATGCTATCGAAGCGTCGCAGCGCGCTCCAGCGCTTACGTGCACGCACACAGATGATAGAGGGATGTATCAACAATTCTTAGTTAAGGTAATAACATATTTTAATTTTGAAAATGAGTAGACTATTGTCAGGAAATAACAACAGACAAGGATCCAATTGCAATGTGTTTAATGAGTCACCAAAACAGAGAGAGAGAGAGAGGAGATCCGCTGCTGAAAGAGCAGGGTGAAAAATGTATAAAGAGTCTAGCTGGAGAGCTCAGATGTGAATGTATCCGCTGCTTGAAGACAGGGTGAAAAATCTCTCTGCAAGATCGTGTACGTATCCACTGCTTGGTGACAGGGTGAAAAAATCTCTGCTGAATCAGGAACGTATCCGCTGCTTGGTGACAGGGTGAAAAATATCTCTGCAAAATCGTATCCACTGCTTGGTGACAGGGTGAAAAATATCTCTGCAAAATCGTGTACGTATCCACTGCTTGGTGACAGGGTGAAAAAATCTCTGCTGTTGCTGACAGGCGAATGGACAGCGCGGTGATGCTTGATTTCTGACACTCGCTAGCTTCCAACTGTGACGAGCTCCGCTGCGCGTAGACAGGGTGATGAGATCGCTGATCGTAACCAACGTGAAGACAACTCTGTATTAAAACAGGGAGAAGTAGTGGTAGATTACAATGGTAAGATAATCCACAATACCAACACTACGAGAAAAAACTCGCTGTTAACTGCAGGGAGAGCAGATAGTAGCAAACAGTCAATAGTGTCTCTGAACAAGCAGCGAGTATGGTCAGCAAGCACCACTGGACAGCGCCAGTCCTGAAGATCTGTCAATCACAGTCCAACACAGCAGAGGAACACAGAGCGTAATCCTGAAGCAGAGAAAAAATACAAAAAGCACACCAGGCAGCACGGGCAAAAACACGACAGAATGCACAAGCAAAAACTAGACTAGAAAACGAATAAACAGGGCAAGACTAGAATGGCGATAAACAAAAGACAACGGACTCGCAGAGAACTGCAGGAAGAGGGGAATTAAATACCAAACCGAGAGGGAGAAATAATTACCATCAGGTGCGGGCGCAGGTGAGAATGATGAGTGAAGGGAGGAGCACCCGAGTGAAACGGCGCGCACATGAAAGCTGTCAAAATAAGAACACACACAGACACAACACAAAAACCCAAAGCAAAGCAATCGACCAAACCGAATTCGTGACAGTACCCCCCTCCCAACGACCGCCTCAAGGCGGTCCAGGAAGGGGCCTACCTTGTCGCCGACGGAGGTCTTCGATCAGGCCAGGGTCCAGAATATCCCGGGCCGGTACCCAACACCTCTCCTCCGGACCATACCCCTCCCAGTCAACTAAATATTGAAAACCTCTGCCCCGACGACGCATATCTAGTAATCTCCTGACAGTGTAAGCAGGAGACCCGTCCACTAGTCGGGGTGCAGGAGGAGCGGGAGCAGAGGGAACAGGGTTAATGTGGGAAAAAATCACAGGTTTAATCTTAGACACATGAAAAACCGGGTGAACCCGACCGAGAGCAGGAGGCAATCTGAGCCTAACCGCCACCGGACTAACGACCTTAGTGATAGTGTATGGCCCAAGGAACCGAGAAGCAAGTTTGCGAGAAGGCTCCCGGAGAGGCAGATCCTTGGACGAAAGCCATACTTTCTGCCCGCAAATATAACGAGGGGCAGGTCGCCGGTGACGATCGGCCGCGGCCTTGGTTCGTCTCGCTGCCAATAACAAGGCTGACCTAGCTCTGTTCCAAGTGCGCTTGCAACGCCGAACAAAAGCTAGAGCAGACGGAACCACCGCATCGGGTTCCTGAGAGGGAAAAAGAGGGGGCTGATAACCAATCGAGGCTTTAAACGGGGACATATTGGAAGATGAAACAGGCAGGGAATTATGAGCGTATTCTACCCAGGGAAGTTGTTGGCACCAAGAATTCGGATATCGCGATGTCAGACAGCGGAGGGCTCGACCGAGATCCTGATTAGCACGTTCACATTGGCCGTTGCTCTGCGGATGATAACCTGAAGACAAGCTGGCAGTGGCACCGATCTGTCTACAGAACTCTTGCCAAAAACGGGAAACAAATTGAGGACCCCTATCAGATACCACGTCAGTAGGCAAACCGTGTAACCGAAAAACGTGTTCAATTAATACCTGGGCCGTCTCTTTGGCAGAGGGAAGCTTGGGCAGGGGAATAAAATGAACCGCTTTGGAGAAGCGATCCACCACCGTAAGAACCACGGTGTTGCCTTTAGATAAAGGTAAGCCGGTAACAAAATCTACGGCTATGTGTGACCAAGGGCGGGAGGGAACAGAAAGGGGATTAAGCAGACCAACAGGTGACTGATGAGAGGTTTTACAGCGTGCGCAAACCTGACAGGCCAATACAAACTGTCTGACATCCTGACTCATAGAGGGCCACCAAAAACGTTGACGGACGGTAAGCAACGTTCTCCGAATTCCTGGATGGCAGACAAACTTGGACTCATGACACCACCGGATGACCTCGGAACGGAGTGCAGCCGGAACCCACAACAGACCCGCCGGGCACCCTTCTGGCACTTCTACCCCTCGTCCGGCCTCCCTCACCCGCTGTTCGACTCCCCAGCGGAGAGCCCCAACCACCCTTCCTTCAGGAAGGATGGTTTCGGCTCTCACAGCATCGGGACCCTCGAACAAACGAGAGAGAGCATCGGGCTTAACGTTCTTACTACCGGGCCGGTACGAGAGGGTAAAGTTAAACCGGTCAAAGAAGAGAGCCCAACGAGCCTGTCGCGAGTTCAACCTCCTGGCTGAACGGATGTATTCCAGATTCTTATGATCCGTCCAGACCAGGAAGGGTTCCGAGGTACCCTCCAACCAATGACGCCACTCACCCAAAGCCAGTCTGACCGCTAACAACTCCCGATTACCTATGTCATAGTTTCGTTCAGTGGGATTTAACCTATGGGAGAAAAAGGCGCAAGGGTGCACCTTCCCGTCCTTAGAGGACCGCTGAGAAAGGACGGCGCCTACCCCGACATCAGATGCATCCACCTCAACAATAAACTGAGCCTTAGGATCTGGAAAAGAAAGCACAGGAGCAGAGATAAACCGGACCTTTAACTTATCAAAGGCCTCCTGAGCATCGTGATTCCAGAAAAAACTCTCCTTAGTGGAGGTGAGGGCAGTAAGCGGTTTAGCAATCTGACCGAAATTTCTGATGAACCGCCGATAAAAATTGGCGAAACCCAGAAAACGTTGCAACGCTTTACGTGAGTCGGGAATCGGCCACTCGGCTACCGCCTTAATCTTAACTGGGTCCGGACGTATCTCTCCGGCGGCGATAACAAAACCCAAAAACGAAACTGACTCCTTATGAAAATCGCACTTCTCCGCCTTAACAAATAACTGATTCTCAAGCAGACGCCGTAAAACTCTGCGAACGTGTTGAGTGTGTATCTGTAAAGAGGGAGAAAAGATGAGAATATCATCGAGATACACAAAGACAAATTTATTAATCATGTCTCTCAACACGTCGTTGACCAGAGCCTGGAAGACAGAAGGGGCGTTACAAAGCCCGAACGGCAGAACGGAATATTCAAAATGTCCGGACGGGGTATTAAATGCTGTCTTCCACTCATCTCCCTCTCTAATACGCACAAGATGGTAAGCGTTGCGTAGATCCAATTTGGTGAAAACACGAGCTCCCTGCAGCAATTCAAAGGCTGTAGACATTAAAGGTAGGGGATACCTATTCTTAACAGTAATGTCATTTAACCCTCTGTAATCTATGCACGGACGCAGAGAGCCGTCTTTCTTTTTAACAAAAAAGAACCCTGCTCCAGCTGGAGAGGTAGAGGGACGAATGAGACCGGCGCGAAGAGCATCATTAATGTAACTATCCATAGCCTCTCTCTCAGGAGCAGACAGAGAATAAAGTCTACCTTTAGGCGGAAAAGTGCCTGGGAGGAGATCGATAGCACAATCGTATGACCGGTGAGGAGGCAGAGAAGTGGCCCGGGCTTTACTGAACACCTGAGAGAGATCAGCGTACTCCGCCGGGACTCCAGTAAGATCGACCGCTGGAACCTGAAAAACAGAAGAAGAGCCCGAAACAGCTGCACCAAGACAGGACACGTGACATGAAGGGGACCAACTCAAAATAACATTACGCTGCCAATCAATGTGAGGATTGTGCTGTGCCAACCATGCATGACCCAAAATAATGGGAGATAATGAATCATGCAGAAGGTAAAGCACAATCTCTTCACGGTGATTACCAGAAATAAAAAGACTTACGGGTGGAGTGCAATGAGTGACCTGTGCAGTCTGTTGTCCTTTAAGTGTCCATACTGCCAGAGGTACCCTGAGTTCACAAAACGGAAGTCCCCACTCTCGAGCCGTCCTCTCATCCAGAAAGTTACCTTCAGCTCCCGAATCCACAAGAGCCCTCGACAAAAAATCCGTACCCTCAAAAGAAACTGTGACAGGTAGATGCGTGGAGGAAGAAGAGGAGATTTCGTTCACAGCAGTGCCCACCAGAACTCCCGGACCTACCGGTGGGCGTTGGCTTTTAACGGACAGCTCCTCGCCAGATGTCCAGACCTCCCGCAATACAGACACAGTCCATTGCTGAGTCTCCTCTCTCTCTCTTTCGGTGTGAGCCGCATTCTGCCAAGTTGCATGGGTTCGCTGGGGACAGCAGGATTAACAGGGTTAGAATGAGAAACAGAAGTAACGGTCTCATCAGAAAAAACCCGGTGACGAAGTGACTGGCGCTGGCTGCGATACAACATACGACTCTCAATGCGAAGAGCCAGCTCAACCAGTGAATCCAAAGTGCGAGGAATCTCGTGAACGGTAATCTCATCCTGGATATCGTCTCGTAATCCTTCCAAAAATTGTGCCCGTAGAGCCGCATCGTTCCAACCACACGCAGTAGATAATGTCTGAAACTCCACAGAGAAATCCGTGACTGTTCGGTCACCTTGCTTCAACCGAATCAACCGGGCTGCAGCCGCCTCCCCCTGTGCTGACCGATCGAAAAGTCTCATCATCTCCGTCTTAAAGTCCTCGAATGAGTGACAGCACGGAGACTGAGTGTCCCATACTGCCGTTGCCCATTCTCTAGCTCTTCCGGTAAGAAGAGTGATGACAAAAGCCACACGAGTATTTTCGGCAGTGAATCTTCGTGGCTGCAGAGAAAACACAAGAGAACATTGAGATAGGAAGGAACGACACGAACCTGGGTCACCATCATAAGTGGGAGGATTAGTGATGTGAGGTTCTGATTCATTAGAACGGCGAGACTCCAGCCGCAGTCGATCCATCTGGGTGGTTAATTCTGTAAGCCTGGCAGTGAGACCCTCAACCTCTCGAGTGGTGGCAGAAAGCTGGGAATCCTGCTGTCCCAGCCAAGCTCCTTGTTGTGCGAGTGCATTCCGTACCGTATCCACATCTGCTGGATCCATATTTGGCGAGTCCGTCTGTCAGGAAATAACAACAGACAAGGATCCAATTGCAATGTGTTTAATGAGTCACCAAAACAGAGAGAGAGAGAGAGGAGATCCGCTGCTGAAAGAGCAGGGTGAAAAATGTATAAAGAGTCTAGCTGGAGAGCTCAGATGTGAATGTATCCGCTGCTTGAAGACAGGGTGAAAAATCTCTCTGCAAGATCGTGTACGTATCCACTGCTTGGTGACAGGGTGAAAAAATCTCTGCTGAATCAGGAACGTATCCGCTGCTTGGTGACAGGGTGAAAAATATCTCTGCAAAATCGTATCCACTGCTTGGTGACAGGGTGAAAAATATCTCTGCAAAATCGTGTACGTATCCACTGCTTGGTGACAGGGTGAAAAAATCTCTGCTGTTGCTGACAGGCGAATGGACAGCGCGGTGATGCTTGATTTCTGACACTCGCTAGCTTCCAACTGTGACGAGCTCCGCTGCGCGTAGACAGGGTGATGAGATCGCTGATCGTAACCAACGTGAAGACAACTCTGTATTAAAACAGGGAGAAGTAGTGGTAGATTACAATGGTAAGATAACCCACAATACCAACACTACGAGAAAAACTCGCTGTTAACTGCAGGGAGAGCAGATAGTAGCAAACAGTCAATAGTGTCTCTGAACAAGCAGCGAGTCTGGTCAGCAAGCACCACTGGACAGCGCCAGTCCTGAAGATCTGTCAATCACAGTCCAACACAGCAGAGGAACACAGAGCGTAATCCTGAAGCAGAGAAAAAATACAAAAAAGCACACCAGGCAGCACGGGCAAAAACACGACAGAATGCACAAGCAAAAACTAGACTAGAAAACGAATAAACAGGGCAAGACTAGAATGGCGATAAACAAAAGACAACGGACTCGCAGAGAACTGCAGGAAGAGGGGAATTAAATACCAAACCGAGAGGGAGAAATAATTACCATCAGGTGCGGGCGCAGGTGAGAATGATGAGTGAAGGGAGGAGCACCCGAGTGAAACGGCGCGCACATGAAAGCTGTCAAAATAAGAACACACACAGACACAACACAAAAACCCAAAGCAAAGCAATCGACCAAACCGAATTCGTGACAACTATTCCTTTAATTTTTTAATCTAAGTGTTATTTTGTCCCCAGGACGAATCCCTTCATAGCACTTCCGTATGTGTAAGTCACCTCCATCCTGATCTTAAGCGAATATTTTACCAGTTGGCTAATTTGTGTGAGTTAATCATGCAAAAAAGTACAATGATTATAAAAAACAATAATGAAACCCCACCACTAACCCCAACATTGCAGGGGTCAAGGAAAATCATACAAGAATAAATGAATGTGCCTGTACTAATTAATACGAATTAGCCACTTCATAAAATACGTACAAATTGCCATGATATAACATTGGTCACTTTGGATAAAAGCGTCTGCTAAATGCTTAAATGTAATCTTTCTCCATTTCTAGACCAAATCTCCTATATTTAACCCCTCATCGTCAACCACCTGTTATGTAAACGGAGATGTTCACAGTGCAATTAATATCTAAGCTGAATTTGATATGCCCATTTAATATCCCTATTATGGCCAAAGATAAACCACACGCTATGTAACGTAAATACACCACATATTAGAATCAAATAAGTTGTCATGTTTATGGTGTGAACACTGCCTCTGCAGTTTCTTATACAGGGGTCTGTGCTGTCAAAATCATTTTCACGGTGCACCAAAATGTCCTGAGTCATTTCAAAACGCGGAGCGTAATTAGAGGGGACTGTGAAAACATCAAGGCCAACATGGCCGACAGTCACCATAGCAACACCTCAAGTAGAAAAATGAAAATTCACAGTCACAACAGCTGTGACCGAGCATGTGTTTCAGGCACCTTCTTTCTGAAATCCAACAGCAGGTCATCGTAGTGATGCATCTTGCCCACAACCAACAAGGTTTAGATTTAAGGATTGGCTGATGCATTTATCCAAAGCCACTTAAAGTGCATTCAAGTTATAAATTTTATCATGGGATTGAACAAACGACCTTTTGTTCTGCTAATTAGAGCTGTCACACAATAAATTGTGACGATTAATTGCCGATTAATTACCTGTTTTAGGGCTTTGACATTTTATGAAATAATTTTCACATATTGTTGTGATTATTTAAATGAAATCTTCTTCAAGGTTTACCTGTCAGTTAGTATAAATACACATAACACATATTTAAAAGTAATCTCTCATTTATACAGGCGCTGCAGCTCCCCCTTGTGTTTTTTAGAGAGATGTGCAATCATTGCGGTGATCTGAAATCATCGCGGTGAGGTCAAACAATCGCGATGAAACGGTTATTTAATCATTGTGACAGCCCTACTGCTAATGTACTGCTCTACCAGTTGAGAATGTGTTTGAATTTAATGTTAATGACAATATCAGTGCGCCAACGAAAGGCTTTTGGATTTGCCAGTCGCACTGTGCAAGCAGGACAGCCGCCCTTATCTAATAAGAGTGACCTTACTCTGTTGAGCAAGTGAACATTTTATCAGGGTTGAATCAGGACGTATACGCTCGCAGGCACGAAGTCATATTTGTGTGTCTTAGCCTCTTCATCTCCGCTAGAACCTTAAAATGGACAGGAACCATCAAACTGAGTACTAAGGTATCTGTACCACTGAGGCCTGGTATAGCTTCAAATAAAAATCATTTTTATCACCCTAGGCACAAAGCCATCAACACAGCTCATTTAATACAGCCACTAAAGTGCTGCCGTCTTTGCAGACATTTCTGTTTAACTGGCTCTCTGTATATTGCATTGAACTTTGTGCAAAATACATTTTAGAGATCAGCCCCTGGGCATGGCGCACAGCTCACTTGGCAAACTTTTCTTTAGATATTCTGGGTTATTCTATGAAACAGGTACTTTTAGTGCTTTAAAAATGCAAAGAATGACTATCACTGTTGCCTCACAGCAAGCCGGTTCGAGCCCTGGTTAGGTCAGATGGCCTTACTGTGTGAAGTTTGCATGTTCTTCCTATTTTCAGCGTGGGTCATGCCACAAGGCCAAAAGCATGCAGGTTAGGTGAATAGATGCCAAATTGCCCCTCGCCCAACGAGATTAGGGATTCAGTTTTAGTTTCGTTTTATTTAAGCAGGGACAATGCACAAAATTAACATTAACCTTGTATAAAAACAAGGAGAGATGCCATTGTGCCAGGTTGTAGCACAAGTGCTATTTTCCGCCTGTAAAATCAACTTTTAAGAATTAATTTGTGTATGGATTAACCAGTTCTCGTCATAAATACCCATAGATGCTGGAATGGCATTAAGAATAAACAAACTAAATGCAAGGGATTTTTGTATGCCTAATGCATCAGCATTAACACACATACATATGTTATTTTTTATTATACAACAGTTCTTTCTGGTTCTCGAATCTGATTGGCTAAGACCTATGCGATATTGTGCTGATATCGGCACTGTAACCGCTTCACCTTTCGTATCATTCCGCCACCTAGTGAATGGAGGTCCTAAGCAGGCTCATCTCTGAATGGAAAAACACAGACGCCCTGTTTTGAATCACTCTCCGTTTGTCTCATTAGTTTACTAGCTCATAAATCAGTCTGTGAATCCCCAATCGGAAGTTATTCCGTCAAAGATCAGCGCTCTTGGATGTTACGTTACAGTTAATGGGAGAAATGTCTTGTCACATCGTGTGGACGATTAACACTTGGAAAGAGGAATATAAACACTCGTTTTTTTTCTGGAGCTATATCTCATCAGAACGCGAAAACACCGTGAAACTGCAGGTAAGCACCGCAGCTTTTAAATGTGGACATTGATCATTTACTTTATTGTGACGTGACTATTAAAACATGTTAGGAGATATCGCCACTGATATATTTATAAGCAGCATGCAAAAACATTTCTCAGACACTTATAAAAAACCGTTTTGTATAGTACTGACAAGAACAAAGTTTAATAATAATAATCGAGTGCTCGTATCACGTTAAGAATAAATGAGAAAGCAATAGTAACGTTATACAAGTAGTTTTATTAACTTTTACCTCGCGCCAAAACAATAACAACACAAAAGACACTAAATATGAATTAAAAAACAAGTAATAGTTTGATCATGACACCAAATACTGCTGATTTGATCTCATTTTGACGATCATAAACAAACAAGGCCAACATGAGAGCCAGGGTATCTCCGTCAGAGATGTAGCCCAGAGAGGGCGGTGGTCAGCGGGGCGAGTGAACACTGACGTCCGCTCATGGTTTGGTTCTCATTCGTACCGAATCTCACTAAGCAAACGTTCAAACAGGCGCTATCTTTACTAATCGACTGCAGATTTAAATATAATACATATACATTCTCGACTGAACTAATCTTAAAACTACACTTTGTGACCAAGAAACGGTAATATAAAGTAAAGGCTTTTCCGTCCATTTAGTTGTTATGAGCTTCAAAGCAGCCAAAAGTTTTACCTGTCATTCTGGCCGCCCTCAAATCCGTGGCGGAAGAAGTAGTTCTCAAACAAAGAGGCTTTTAAAATAACTCCGTTGTTGTTTTCTAGTTTTCGTTTTTCAAACGTGTGCCGTCGAACTGTTGTATAAAAGCAATATCGCTCTCGGAGTCGTGTGATATAGCTCTATATCATCACGGCTGTGATGGCCTCCGGCACTCGGCCTGCGGCCTCGTGCCTCTGGCCTAATCACAGCCGTGATGATATAGAGCTATATCACACTCCTACTCGAGCGATATTGCTTAAATATATGACGGCTCTAATTATACCTTCACATGTAACAGGGTTGACAATTTAATAAGATATTTCAAGTCTTGTGCTTAAGTGTCATAAACCTTTAGCTTATCTATTCAAACTTGATAAATACGTTTTTTTTTATCCTGGTTATGTTTAAAATGCATATAATACCAACAATTGTACAAATTCATATAAAATCGCCACCATGTGAAAAAGGTAAATTTTCCAGTGAGATCAGTTTGATAAGTACTGTAACATGCATTAACACAATAAAAGCAGTTAAATAAGGTTAAAGAGATTGTAACATGGCATTGAGGCATACAAACAACACCTGCTCTGTAAAATGAACTTTTTGATTGAATGTGTTAAACCTACTGTTAAGATGACCAGGCCAAAATTTGGTAAGACTTCATTTATCTGTGTAGTTGTCTTTTATGAGTCAGTTCTGGGGGCAGCGTGCCCAGGTTCCACCCTCTCTTTGTCCTAATTACTGCGGGTCCAACTGGCAAAGCAGGCCAAACTTTCCAAAGATGTGACCTACATAGCAGTACAATTTTAGGATCAAATACGGATGAGGGTAGCTTGGTGATCTGAGTCACGATTTGGAATTAGTGATGTAAAAGAGACATCAGACAAATAAGACACAAGGGATGAAAGATAAGATGCTTTTTATTGGATAGTATGGTTCGGTACAGCTTGGTACTCCTCAGATTTGTTGTACAGTGGTAAATACCTACTTTTTTATTTTAGTACCACCTCGGTTAAGGTTCCGAGCGAGCCATACTTAAGCGTAACGTGTTTGGTAATAAGTTGGGTAAGAGCACCACCTGGTGGATAATAGTGGAAATACAGATTGCTGGAAAAACTCGTAATTGGCAGGGAAGCATTTTCTCTTAATTGACAAGTTAACTTATCAGTAGTGGGGAAAGAGTTAAATAAAATGCATTTAACTCACCAAATTAGCCTACAAAATATTCTACCCAGTCTCACGAAATTACATACCTATAGTCACATAATTTTTTGATTCTTTTTCGTGATACTGTCACGATTTTCCTCGTTTTTTTCGTGATCGTATCACGAATTTCTGTTTATGTGTCATTGTCACGTATTGGTTACTCAACTGCTTTTTCCTATTTTCAAACCAGTTTCGCTTCGGTTTAGGGTTAGATTTGGTGTTTGCATTAGGATGTCACTTTAAGTATTGGTTTATACTGTTTGTCTCAGATTTATTTTTTATATTTTCTGATTTTTAAACCATTTTCGCCTGGCGTTAGGGTTAGAGTTGGGTTTGGGTAAGGATGTCATTTTATGTAAATCTAAACCTAAACCGAAGCGAAAATGGTAAGAAATTAGGACAAAACAGTTGAGTAACCAATACGTGACAATGACACATAAACAGAATTTTGTGATATGATCACGAAAAATTGTGGAATTTCATGACAGTATAAAAAAAATTATGTGACTATAGGTATGTAATTTCGTGCGACTGGGCTGAGAATATTTGTACACAAAATCCATCCTCATTTCTTTCCTGAGTTTGATCACTTTGTGTACAACATGAAGTCATTTTCGATCACCATAGACGCTAATGCTAAAAGTCTAGACTGTCGAGTAGTATTTCTGACATAAGTTTTAATTCATTTTAGGGCTGAGAATGTTCATTCGACCGAAGCAGATGAAACAGGAATAATCCCCACCAAACATGTCAATGCGTACATCTGCCAGATTTTTATGATGAAGGAAATCAAGGATTTCAATGAGATTTTTGCCTATAACAAAGTCATGGCATACATTACAGTCAGTTCAGACAGTACAATCAAATGATGCGAAAACGCTGACGTTATTGTAACGTTATTGTTCTATTCATGAATATCAGTCATGTGACCTTTTACGTCATTCCAGTTGCCTGCCGCCATCTTGAGTACCTACCAAGTACCAGTAGGCTACTGACAAGCATTGGCTAGCTTGCTACGATTTACCGATTTCTTATCTTTTAATGTCTATGATTCTTATGGATACGGTAAATGGCTACGAAAGACGACATTTCGCACCTCGACTGTCATGAAAAGAAACGCTACTTTAAAAAAATATATATCTTGGTTAGGGTGTGATGCCTACTCGATCCCCGATGTCCGCTGCTACCGAACTACCACTGTTGAAAATGAAACTTTGCTCAAAGTATCACGTGGATCTCTACACATAAACACGAGCATTGAGAACATTGTTTGTGTACACAGAGTTTACTAAAAAGAAAGAAAGGTTTTGAACAACTGACTTTGGCTGTTATGGTGTCCTCTCGCCATTTTTGCCAGTAACAAAGAATCGATTTCCAAATGCGAATGAATGAATATCATATGAGGCTCCTTTTCAACTAGAAGGTCAATATTGGTTTTCACTTGTGACAAAACAACAATTTATCCGTGCATTTATATGGAACTATGCTTTAGGAGCTATCCATCTTTACTCTTCTCCCTCCTTACATCACATTTGGAGATCGATACATCTTGACTGGCAAGATGGTGGCGAGCGGACACCAAAACAACCAACGTCAGTTGTTTAAAACCTTATTTAAGTAACTCTGTGTACACAAACAATGTTCTCAATGCTCGCGTTCATGTGTAGAGACAGGTGAAACTTCAAGCAAAGTATCATGGTATGTCGAGCCTTGTAAAAATAGCGATTTTGATGCTAACAACATATTGAAGGCATAGCTGATTGGTTAATGCAATGATTTCATTGCCATTTATTTTAAGCTGAAGGCACCCGCACTGTTCGTTCTGAAGGCAGATCTCTTTGACCCTGGAAACACACATTGTCAGCCGCTGGCTGAAATATGATTGAATAAATAATGTTCTATCATAAATATACACTTCTGGAAGCAGCGCAACCAAGAGAAAAGCTATGAAATAAAGATAATAGACTATTATGGGATTCATTTAATACACATTCATGGAAAATATATTCAAATGTAAATCAGTGATTCAGATAGTGTTTAGGTTTTGCTTTCCCTGACGGCCCACCACTGGAGAAAAGTTTATAGCATATTCATGCCCTGTGTTATTTTGTAATCTGTACGAATCGGAGATACTGTATGTATTTAGTTATAGAGAGAGTAAGAGAATTAGAGAGAAAAAATTGTCTTTCCAGTTGAGCTTCTATTTTAGGGCATCTTCCCAATTAAACCTGCAGCTATGCTCCACATCCTGAGGGAATCGATGTACAAATTAGTTTAGAAAAATCACTTGAAGTGTTTGCTTAGCTTGTCCATTAATCATTCCACAGTTACATTTCACTTTCCATCTCGGTAAACAGATTTAACAAAATGTATAGCAGAAAGACTTAACAAGTGAGGTCGAAAAAGTACTTTTAGTCTCACCTGCCTATAACTGGCAAGTCGAGAAAATTTTATGGGCCATAAACGTTTCTTATAGCCCATGAAACAGCTTTATTAAAAAAAAGTTAATGGGCATTCTGACAAAGTAATATTGCATTTATTTTACCTAGTTAAACTTTTAATGGTAAATTTTCAGCTGCAGTAAAAATGCACTTGCATGTTTATGATCAAACCACAAACTCTGCAATGCAGATGCATGGTTATTGTTTTAAACGTATCTTAATGCAATTCATAAAAAGTCATATTTGACATTCTTTTGTGCCCTTAAAAAAGTAAAACTATAAATACAGGGTAAGTTATCTAGTCAGATATTTCAAAAGAGCTTTTACTGTCACTTTATACTTAACATCAGTTTGTGCTGCCAACCACTAGGCACCTGCGTAGGAAAAAACACTTCCCAGACAATCCTCCAAGCTTCCCGTACTGGAGGAAATGTGGGGAAATACATCTTCATTTGCCGGAGACAGGAACCTTTTGGCCGTTCATTAAACAACCCGAGCAAAGGCTGTTATTAACAATGATATCGTCTGTTGAACAATACATCGAGCAGGCTATGGAAATGTCCGTTCCTTGCTATGTCAATTTCACTAATCACACTTGCCAGGTTTAATTTTAGTCCCACTACCATGAAATCAGCAACAACCCTATTATGCCTAAGAAGTAAATGAACGCAATCTAAAATTTGTGCTGAACAAAGCACAAGTCTGCCTAATGAAAATGCCCAGAGGACTTAAATCTGCGGATTACCATTCCAGAATGATCTGCATAAATGATCTTGCATTGGGAGTCAAGCGGCATGCGTTGGCACACAAAGACATCAAGTTTGCAACGCAAACGCTTGTTCTGACAACGCTACCCAGTTATCCTGCAGTCAGGCACCGGGATTAAGGAAAGCTGGGGTAACTCCGCTTGATTTCACCATGTGCTGTTTTCTGCTTTTTTGGCCGTCAGCCCTCATGTGGCAAGCCGCTCGTTTTGTTGTCTCAATTTTACTGTGTTAATTGGCCATGAGAAGTTGGTGTAAGTGGGTGATGAGGAGGCTGAGGGGTGCTGGGGTTTGGACGGCTGTTGAAGAAGAGGAGGGTAGGGAAAAGAGAATGATTAAAAAGAGCATGTGGGCTGAGACAAAAGCGTGTGTCATACTCTCCGCAGCCTGTTGACTAAGATAAGAGTAGCTGTGACTCGAGGAGGCATCGATATGATGCCTACAGAGACATTACATCATTTTCCTTAAAAATGCACATAAGTATTGTGTATATAAGCTACATAACAGGTGGAAATGAGAAGGGAACTGCATGGCAGTACAATAATGCTGTGATCTTTATGTTTAGTGTATGTTAGTTAAAGGAACAGTATGTAAGAAATGTATATTACTTAATCATAAAATGGCTCTGATATGTCAATAGACATTAAGAAATCATTTTCATTTCATCAGTGGTGGACGAATTACACAAATCGTGTACTTGAGTAAAAGTAAAGATACCCAGGGTAAAATATTACTCAAGTAAAAGTAGAAGTACTTGCTTAAAATTTTTACTTGAGTAAAAGTACAAAAGTATCTGCCTCAAAATGTAATTAAGTAAAAGTACTGTGATTTATTATGGCCGTATCATTTTTGTCACAAAACTCGAATTATGTGAAATAACTCTCTTGGCTAACCAATCAATTAATAGAAGGACATTAATAAATCAGACACTGATGTCTATTAAAATTATCATAAGCCTAAAACCTTAAAAACAAAAAATTCCTTTAGCATCAAATGAAATAACAGGATTTGAGAGCAGTAAGTCTCATTTCAAGATTTAATTGTTAAATAATTAATCAGTTTAAGTGTAGCTAATAAAAACTTGACTTAAGCACAGGTTCACAATAGTTTTCAAAACATTAAATACATAACGTTATCTAGAAATCAGTCTCCCTTTCTTTGACAAATAAAACAAGCCTTACAGAATATAATTTCAGAAACATTTCATATGCTTTAGCATGTCATATGTATATTGTAATACATAATTAAATGTATTTATATATTTTGGAAGCAAAACTTTTGAAAATATTAATAACAATCTCAGTTAATAGGGAGCACTCCAATCCACCTGCCTGTTTAAGAATAGTCTACTCATTTTCAATATTAAAATATGTTATTACCTTAACTAAGAATTGTTGATACATCCCTCTATCATCTGTGTGCGTGCACGTAAGCGCTGGAGCGCGCTGCAACACTTCGATAGCATTTAGCTTAGCCCCATTCATTCAATGGTACCACTCAGAGATAAAGTTAGAAGTGACCAAACACATCAACGTTTTTCCTATTTAAGACGAGTAGTTATACGAAAAAGTTTGGTGGTACAAAATAAAACGTAACGCTTTTCTAAACGGATTTAAAAGAGGAACTATATTGTATGGCGTAATAGCACTTTTGAGTTCCTCTTTTAAATCCGCTTAGAAAAGCGCTACGTTTTATTTTGTACCACCAAACTTTTTCGTATAACTACTCATCTTAAATAGGAAAAACGTTGATGTGTTTGGTCACTTCTAACTTTATCTCTGATTGGTACCATTGAATGAATGGGGCTAAGCTAAATGCTATCGAAGTGTAGCAGCGCGCTCCAGCGCTTACGTGCACACACACAGATGACAGAGGGATGTATCAACAATTCTTAGTTAAGGTAATAACATATAATATTGAAAATGAGTAGACTATTCCTTTAAGCATCATACACTGCATGGCTAGTCAAAATGTCATTTATATTTTACCACAGTGTTGATATGATAGTGATTAATTGTCATTTCAAAATAACAGAGCACTGAGCTTCAAATACAATGAACTTAAGTGAAACAGCTAACTATACGGCTAAAAATAGCTTCAGCCTGCATAGCTTAAAGTTCATTCATGATAACGTCGTATATATTTTAGCAACACAATTAACAGTTTTCTGCAAGCTACTGTTAAGATTGCTCATTTAAAAATATAACCAGAATAAAAATGGCTTACCTCTACGCGTTTCCTTAGATTTGAAAGAGTATTCTTTTAAAACGAAATAGCACAGTTTCAAGGCAGGCAGAGAAGACACGAAGGACTCGTTCTTTTATTCGAGGACTTAAAAAACTCGCGTAAATAAGGCCATTGTTGTTGTGACGGGTCAGTTATCTCCTCTGTTGTTTTTACATGCTATTTCATTCTCCAAACGATGCATTGGCTGGCTGCTGCACTCGCGTGACTCGCGTAGCTTACGTGAAACAGCGCGGCAACCAAAACAAGTTGAAAACGAAGCGCATGCTGTACCCTGATTGGTGGTTTGACGCATCACGTGTGCATCTTAGTTTTTTTTGTGCAGCTTTAGTTTGCCCAGTTACGTTTTTTACCCACTGATAAATAAAAAGGAACGACCGATTTTTTTAAATGTAGTGGAGTAAAAAGTAAGATATTTGACTTTAAAATGTAGTAAAGTAAAAGTAAAAGTCTCCCAAAATAAAAGTACTTGAGTAAAGTACAGATACGCGAAAAAACTACTTAAGTACAGTAACGAATTACATTTACTTCGTTACTGTCCACCACTGCATTTCATATACTTATATCACTGACAAGAGTGGTTCGGCCAGGATATTGTCATTTAAAAAGTGGAGTTGCAGCCCTCAACTGATGTTTATGTTGTCATTTTGTGTATTGGCCACAAGTTGTGTGATTGCAGTACCAGTTTTAGCCACAAGTTTTGTGATTGCAATACCAGTTTTGGCCACAATCCTACATATTGTTCCTTTAAAAAATATGTATTGTATATCTTTCACTACACTATTATGTAGTATTATCAACCCAACGTCAGGTCAAAAAGGGACGAACCCAGATGTTGGATTAAATTATCGCAGAAAATATTTGCCCTAACAATGGATTAAAACAACCCAACATTTTGGGTTGAAACAACCCAACAACGATTTGGGTTTGTCTCTTTTTGACCCAACGTTTAGTTGAAATTAACCCTGCATTTTTGTAATTGCATTTTTGAGTGTAATGCAATAACACCATGTTTAAAGGTTTTGCATTTTGACAAATGTGTGCTAAAAACAAATTATTCTGGGTATGAGAATTCAAAATGGTGTCGTAAACGTTTGCAATAATAAAAAAGATTTACAAAATATTGTTAAATGTTAAAAAAAATTATTCTGCCATTTTTCCAAAACTCAAATAAGTTGGGAATATTGTTTATTCAAAATTTATGCAAAAACGTCTAAAGAAAATTATTTTCTTTAGGTTGTTACAATTATCTTAAATGTCTAAATGTAAGAAGTTAATTTGGTTTTCTTACATGTGACATGCATTGTGTAGCCAGAAATCGCAATTTTTACAGTTTACTTCCCAAATACAATTTTTTTAATAATGAATTTCATATTGAAACTAGATGGGATAATTTGTTTGAAGAAAATGTGAAGTGGTGATCATTTCACCGTGATTACACTCAAAGCCACAAGTAAAACAACCCAACTGCCATGTCTCTACGATGTTCTGATGCAGAGATATAGGCTTTATTAATTAGTTGCTAGGGTACTGTCTTTGATTGCTAGGGGTGGCTTGCTAGTGGCCAATGATGATACTCCATAGGCTGCTTGCCAGCATTAATTATATAAACCAACCTCCATGTCTCAATGACATTCAGATTTGAAGATATAACTGTTTGAGTTTTGGTTGCTAGGGTGCTCAACAGTGTTGGGTAAGTAACTCAAATATACTATATACAAATATATAATACAAAAAGTGTAACTGCCTTACTTCAATATGTTGTAAGAAGTATTATGGTCATTTTAAAACTTGCTAACATTTTACTTCCTCCATAGTAAATTCATTGTAAAATTATACCAGGAAATGAATTCTTCTATATTATGTTACGGTTAAAGTCATTTAACACACATTTATATATGTTTTTGAAGTGCTTAATAAAAGAATGACTTATAGATATTTTATAATTGCCTCATGAGCAGGCTAATATAATCACTTTCTTAAGAAGTTCTCGTCTGTATGGGCAGATGGCAGTGTGCCACCAAAATATTAATCCACTTGAAAACATAGAACTCTAACGAATTTAAACTGTTAAAGGGATACTTCACCGATTTAGCATTCAGCTTTGTATCTGTAGAAACCCGGCAGTATTACTGAATGACCATGTTTCCCTCCATCATTTCCCCCTGAGAGGAGAGATATCTGCATTTTGGTTCTGCAAAAAAGTCCTCCGATGATGTAATATGACGATTTTTGCATCATCGGAGGACTTTTTTGCAGAACCAAAATGCAGATATCTCTCCTCTCAGGGGGAAATGATGGAGGGAAACATGGTCATTCAGTAATACTGCCGGGTTTCTACAGATACAAAGCTGAATGCTAAATCGGTGAAGTATCCCTTTAACTTGTAAATGTATAACATTTTTTCACCAAATATTTTTGGAGTTTTAAGACTATTTTAAGTTGTAAAGTCATGTGAATATATTTAGAAATTGAGCGCCATGCTCAGTTGAATACTGCAAAGATCGAGCTTACTGAGCTCAACAGCGCCCCAAATTTTCCCCAATGTAAATCTGTGGCGAACAATGGAAATGCAGTGAGCCCTAACTGAGAGCCCAATGGGAAAAACTGAATCTGCCCCTTTAGCTTTTAAATTGTGTGAACGTAGTTCCGGAAAATGCTATATCATTCTGCGTAGGCAAAGTGCATATCCATCTGTGGGACAGCATTAAGTATGGCTGATTCTTCAGGATGTGAGAATCGCAAGTGGTACAAAACAATCTGATTGTAATAGTTTAAAAATAGCTTTTTATTACAGAATTAGTTTATAAGATTAACATTAAGAACTGTTGCTTTTAGACCCTGAACCTTTTTTAGACATATATTCTCCTGGTGGACGTTTTCATTTATTTTATTATTATATATATTTTTTTATTTAAATTATTTTTTCTTTCTCTCTCTTCCGATATAATTGGGAGAGCAACCCCTGACATAAAGTAAATTGTATATGAACGACTTATTTGTATGTGATACCCCAGTGACCTCTCTGTTCTGTTCGTTGGTATGTGTTGCATAAAAAAGTAGAAAGAAAAGAACTGTTGCTTTTTGTTTCACTTTAATTTATTCAAACAAAACAAAAATTTTGTATAAAAAGGAACTATGTTGCTGTTTTATTTAAATATAAGTATTAATTTCTATAGTTGAGGTTGCGTGTTAACTCATTATAGCCAAAGTCCTTTTAAGGAAATCACGCCACTCTGCCACCATATTTGCAACGCCTCTGCTGATTTTGCGGATATCCCTTTTTCAGAGGACTCTAATTGACAATTGGCTCTTTTCCCTGGGAGGCGGGACTAGAGTGGCTATTGATGCATCTTGTTAATTTTAAATATATTTGTTATAGCTGAGGTTGAATAATTTTCTAACACAGAAGTAATTTTATGGATTCTCCTCGTTGCACTTTCCATTTGTTGATGTGCGATAAGACTCATTGCACTCGCAAAACCGCCAAGCTCAATTCCCAATGTTTGTATAGGAGTGTGCTGCCTATTTTTACAGCCAATTAAAATGAGCAAATTCAATCTGAGAAATCATCTCTGTAATGACCTTTTGAATAAACATTCGAATTTTCCACTTCTACTTCTTCTAGAAGTTCTTTCGTTGTAGTGGTTTATATTCGATGTGAACAACAAACCGGTGAACCTGAGTCTCCTGTTGGCGACCGAGTGCATCATCACAAGGGACACGGGAGCAGATTGTGCTGATAAAAGCTGATGCGGTTCGGACCAGAGGTGGCCACCCTGCTGCCATCCGATGCGGTCTTTGAAAATGTGATTGGGTGGTCCTGTTCTGTCTGCTTGCATTAATCTCACACTTGGAGAGGAAAGATTCTGCAAAGGAAACACATGGCTAACGAGAAAACTGATTTAGGGAACACGAAAGCTTTTCTTAGAAAAATGTTCTCATTCCCAAAGAATAAAAAAACTGTAGAATAATTTACCTCACAGACATCACGATATAAACAGTGGGAGAACAATCACACGCTGAAATTTTGCACGGATTGACTCCTTGTTCTCCCGAGCGAGTCCAAATTTAGAAATAGGTCAGGGTCCTTTTGAAGCCTAAATGACTGCCTGGAATATTTGTTTCCAAAACATAAAACCATTAAAGCACATTTTTCTTGCAGGAGCATGTCACCCACACTTACCACACAGTAATGTATCTGATTAAACTCATATCTGAAGGGAACTGAGCTCATTACTGTGTAAATATGCATCAAATTAAACAAACCCACAAATATCAATTTCAATAATTTACATTTTCATATAATCCAGCAGAACTTTTCAGTGTGCACCATTTGCACAGAGTTTAGGATAAATTAATGTACCTTATAAAGTGGGGCCCACTGATATAATCGTGACTATAGATGTTGGAGAAAATCTAAACTTTAATTCCACCCTGTACTACCCAATGAAGTTTATAAACCTTAATGTACCGTATGGGTTTTGATGAGTGTCATGTACAATTATGTGTATCTATGATAATGAAGTTGTCTATTATTGTAAGAAAAAAAAGCATTGTTGCAGTATGCGGAGTAAGTTCTGAGCACTGACAATCTGACCTTCCGCTTCTGCAACATCAAGAGCAGTGTTGGCGTATTGTCATTGGCTCCTCTTGTGGTACACCTCGAGGGGGTCGTGTTTTTCTGAAAGTGTTCACTAGAGCTGATCTGTCTTTTATAAATCTGATAAAACGAAAGACTCTTTAGAGATATGAATGATGTAATACTACTCTATACAGGTAGGTACTCAGGATAACATGAGATAAGCAGAAACAGCCTGTGTTATGGGAGCTTTATACACATCTATTATCACTTAATGTGTACTCACTTTTGTTGCCAGCTATTTTGACAATATTGGCTGTATGTTAAGTTATAAGGACAGTACATCTATACTGCTATATAAGCAGCACATAAAATATATATCAGTATTTCATTTCTACAGTATTGTCCCTTGAGAAGATATACTTGCTGAAATGTGAGGGGTGTACTCACTTGTATGATATATATATAAATATAATACAAGTTATATGAAGAGTTTGGTTCCAAAATGCAATAAATCCATTTGGACTAATTTCAATAAAAATGTGTTTTCTGTAACAAGAGAGTGACAAGATGAAAACCACTATTTTCTGTTACAAACTTTCACATAGCATCTTTAGGTTATAATAACATTAAAAATTCAAATACATAATTTTGATTTTCAAAGATTTATTATAAAAACTAATTCTTTTTTCCCACAAAATGCAATAAATCCATGACAAGTTTATTTTCAAAATGCTATAAATCTATTGAATCAATATATAAATGTGCATTCATCTTTGCCATTTTATATTCATTTAGTTGACTAGTGGATTAAAAATAAACATTAATGGCATTAATGAAAACACTTACTTTGTCTTATTAATAGTTTTGTTGCTAACTCGGCTGTCACGGCTGACTTTTTGGTTCCGCTCAACGAAACTCAAGATTTCCTCAGGCGACGCGGGGTGTTGTTGAAAATAATGCTTCTGTTGGTTTGTTGATGGCGAAATTCGGAGTTTTTATTGTTAACACCACCGGTACCTTCTCGTTTTCAGTCACCACCTTTTATGTTTAACTACTGGCTGTGCGAGCTCGCCAAAGTCTGTTGTTTGTAAAATCGTTGTTGTTTTTGCTGAAGTTTAGTCTTGAAATTGTAATAGACATTTAGTTTAATAGCTAAACTACAAGTGAACAAAATTTTAATACATTTGAATTAGGACCACGGGAGTTTTACCACCCCCAAAATCTGCTTGAATGGACAAAGAATGTGAAGCAGCCGTATAGCCATGTAGTAGATGTCTATATATATTAGAATGTGTGCGAAATGTAATGTAAATGTAAAACAATAAAATAGTTATGAATAAAAATTTTTTTAAATCTAAAACTTGTAAAGGAGTTACGAAACCCTTTGGTTAAAAACAAATGAGATCTTGGAGCCAATCTTGGGGTTATTAGCGATATTCTGAATAAAGAGTGTTATTTGGTGTTATTAATGATTTGTTTTTATTATATATCTAACTTTTCAACATAGAATATGTAGAGGATATGGCAAACAGCTTACCCTAAAAGATTCAGGTCAATATCTCAAAATTAAAAGTTATAGGAAAAAAACTTTATAATTTCATGATTCAGTCACACATTTTCTTAAATTTCAATGGAAAACATGAGAAAAAATAAAGTGATGATTTTCGAGTTTCAAATGGCCAGTATTTTGTTATTCTTGAACCCATAAACATGATCTTTGTCTCATTTAACAGCTTTTTTCAAACTCTTTCTATCTGAACAACTAGTTTTAGCATTTAACCATTTTGAAAATTTTAGCTTACCTATTATTAAGTACACTGTCATTGCTGCGGTTATACTTGGGACGTCATCGCTTAACATTTTTTTACAGGGATCAGCTGTAAAATGTTTTGATCCTGCTCGATTTTCTTTGCATTCAGGTAAAATTAAAGTTTTTATAAGATCCCCTGGGGTCAATGTGTTAGCACGAGAAGCTTGATGCTGTCAGGGGAACAAGCAACCGGCATTTTCCATCTCCTGAGTGCTTCTCGCGTAAATGATTAGATGTTGATGGCTTACGTTTCTTTCCCGTCACAAACCACCACAGGTTTATCAATGCCATAAGTATTATTTTGTTTTTGTCTGTTTGTTGATCACGAAGTACAAAGTAGATGAGGACAACTGGGATTCCGTGTACTCAACGCGCTGCCATTGTTTGTTTACAATGAGTGGAATGGTGCCCTGTAATTTGTGGAGTGGATTTATTGCATTCTGTAGAAAAGGAGGAGTGGCGTTTATTGCGTTTTGAGAAAAAAGGGAGAAAAGATGACAATAACATGGCGGATATTTTATTTTGCGTTAAATTAAGAATTTACTTTTAAATACAGACCTGATATAATACTGATTTTGGCATTAACTCATTTTTTTTAAATGACGTTTATCGCGTTTTGGAACCAAACTCTTCATATATTTATATTTAGCAGATGCTTTTATCCAAAGTGACTTGCAAAGATTAGAAAAATAAAGAGTTAGTGTTTTTTTTGTGTGTGTATATATTATATACATTATGTGTGTGTGTGTGTGTGTGTGTGTGTGTGTGTGTGTGTGTGTGTGTGTGTGTGTGTGTGTGTGTGTGTGAAATAGAGAGAGAGCGTGAGAGAAAATAAAGAGAGGCAGCACTCTGCAGCAATCTGGCAGTCTTCCAAGGGCACCGTTACATCCAATGAACAAACAAAATACAGTTTGGCTAAATATAACATTTCTCTTCATGAGCAGACCTTAGGAAACATAAAGCATAAAGAGAGAAGAGAGAGAAAGAGAGAGAGAGAGAGAGAGAGAGATGCAGACACACTGCAGTGGCAGCATGCCATTACTTTCACTTCACTTTCACTGTTTCTATAGATGCATACTGCAGAAACTCACCTGGTGAAGCTGTGCTAGCCAAGGTCAGGGTCATCTTGCTCACAACATTGCCTGCTGTCTACCAAGCTCGACAATCGGCTTTATTTTACCTCTCCATTCTCTCAGACTCTTTCCTTCTTACCTTTTGATTAAATTTTCTCTCTCTCTCTCTCTCCTGCAAACACAAAGCTTTGAAACAAGCCTTAGCAAGCTGCGAAAGATTAATAATTTACACAGAAGCCAAAGCTACAGGGACTTGTAAAATTAAGCTTTATTTTTCAGGCTCGAGTAGGGCAGTCATGCACAAAGAGAAAATTTGTTGTAAAAATATTAACTTGCGAACGCCACGATACATCGCGTTGAATAAAATCTACTGTTTGGTTTGAGCGTTAACTGCCGCGAGTCAAACCGAAGGATGAGAAAAGGAAGAAATATAAAGTGTGTGTTTATCATCAGTCAGGGAGAGTGGTAAACTTGACTCCGGAGGATTTTGAAGCAACTTTACTTAATCCATCTTTTGTCTCGGTCGGAAAATTTCACACAAGTGCAAGAGCATGAAGTGGATTTGGAGAGAGAAAGCGTCTCTGGCCAAGAGCTGTGATCTGAATCTGTGGAGAATATGGCCGTAGAGAAGGTCATAAGCAGCCGCGTGCTTTCAAGGAACAAAAACAACCTTGCACCTCCATCAACATGAAATTGAAATTGAATGTGACTGAGCTGAAGGATCTTTGGGACTTTGTATCCAGAGCTAATGACAGTTATCTGCCTTCAAAGAAGTCACAGTGTCATCTGGGGATACCAAAACGGGTGCTGCCATCTTTATTTGTATTCAATATGAATTTTGTTTGAGTAATGACGGAACATATCTTAATCTTTGTGTAGACATACAGTATGTATTCATCCATCAATCCATCCATCTATTGGTGCAAGCCACTTTGTGGCATTGCAAAATACATCTAAAGGCTAATAATTCATGACCCCTGTGGTGAGAGACTGATACCGAGTTTGAATTAGTGGTTAACCATGTGATTCGGGTCTTTGGCACCTACCTGGCTCCTGGCAGGCAAGCTAGGGAATGCTGATGGGGGCGAACACAGACACTCCAGGGGAAGCAGCTGTCATTTGGCAGGGGGGCGGCTATCCAACAGCTCTGGAGTTAATATGTGAGCACAAGCTGACAGCCACTATGATTGTGCTGAAACAAATAGACACATGGACTTCCATAAAGACATCGGCTGTAGACCAAACATTTGGATTTCTATTTTTGCTGTACAGTATATATAAGCATGGCACATTGATGCATGCATGGCAATACAATTAAAATATTTTCAATGAAATTTTAAGTTGAAAGTCATATTAGGATGATGGACTATATGAAGAGTTTGGTTCCAAAATGCAATAAATCAATATTGACTAATTTGGGTAAAAATGTTTTTTTCTATACCAAGAAAGTGACAAGATGAAAACCACTATTTTCTGTTACAAACTTTCATATAGCATCTTTAGGTTATAAAAACATAAAAAAAATCAAATCCATAATTTGATATTCAAATATTTATAAAAACTGATTATTTTTCTGTAAAATGCATTAACAAAAAGTTTTTTTTTCAAAATGCTATAAATCTATTGAATCATTATATAAATGTGCATTTATCTTTGTCATGTTATATTCATTTAGTTGACTAGTGGTGTACATTGATTAAAAAAATAAACATTAAAGGCATTAATCAAATTTTTTTATGTCATATTTAGAACACTGTCATCGCTGAACTTTTTTGACAGTGATCAGCTGTAAAATGTTTTGGTCCTGCTTTTCGTTGACTTTGAGTAAAATAATGTAAAGTTTTTCATAAGATCCTCTGGGGTCAATGTTGTCAGGAATTTCAAAATGAACTCAAGTGCAGATGGGTGGAAAATCAAAGTACACTTTAATGAACAAAACAGCAAAACAAAAACCCACCATGGAGCAAACAACAAGAAACTAGGCTTAAATACAAATGACTAACAGGACTAAACTTGACACTAAACAGATACAAAACTAGACTAAGCATAATTTGGTCACAATACTCACAAGAAAGACAACACACAAGCAAAGAACATCAAACACAAGGACATTAAATAGGGACAAAATAAATTACATACACCTGGAAATCATTACAAGTATGGGATCGGGGAAAAATTTACGAGACCCAGGAAATGCGTGGTCAGAATAAATCAATACTAAAACCATGCATCTCCCACATAAAACATGGTACTGCCAGAACCCTGTCACAAAGACTAGCTATAATTCAAGACATGATCCTGACAGGATCCTGACAAATGTGTTAGCATGACAGAAGCTTGATGCTGTCGGGAGAACAAGCAACAGCCAGCATTTTTCCTTCGCCCGAGTGCCTCTCGCATAAATTATTAGATTTTGAGGGCTTACGTTTCTTCCCCGCCATAGAAAACCACCACAGGTTTATCAATGCCATCAAAAGTATTATTTTGTTTTGTTTGTTTGTTGATCACGAAGTACAAAGTAGATGAGGAAAACTAGGATTTTGTGTGTATTCAACGCGCCGTCATTATTGCATTCTGCAGAGAACGGAGGACTGGCGTTTGTCGCGATTTGGAAAAATAGGGAGAAAAGATGACAGAATAATACGGCGGATATCGGAATTGTGCGTAAAATGAATAATTTACTTTTTAATACTAACCAGATACAATACTGACTTTGGCGTTTTGGAACCAAACTCTTCATGTATTGTTTAAAACATTCAAAATTGTAACTATGGATTTATTACAAATACATTAATACATTTTTCGCATTTTAGAATAATAGCAAACCATTAAAAGTATGGAAAACACAAATGTTTGATTTTCTGTGGAGTCTTGTGACTATGAATCGTGACAAAAGTCTAAGTCACAAGATACAAGATTTAAGGGTGCCGTAGAATTTAAGACTGTATTTACTTAGGCATAGATGAATAACGAATTTGGTTTATGATAATGACATAATGTGAGCCTCAAACATGAATGTTTTCTACTTCTAATTGTGCATGCAAAAAAAAAAAAACGCTGGAAACAGACCAATCTCAACAAAACACAGACTGTGACGTTACAGTCGTGATGTACGCCCAAACATTAAATTAAGTGCAATTTTGTTTCAATGCTAAAAACAAAGTTATGACTATTAAGTTAGCACTATATGCTAGTTAATGCTATATGCTAGAGTTAAGGCTGAAGTTTTACTTGATGTTACATTTTGCAGGTCCATACTAAAAAAACTAACTTACCACTAACAACCTCCAAACAATTAGTTGTTCCTAAAATTCTGTATCTTCGTCTGATACAGGCTTTAAACATAAGGTCTGTTTACACACACAGAGAGAGCTACTGAAAGAGCTGCTCTAAGAAACAGCCCATCAGAGCAGAGCTCAACATTATTATTCATGACTCTTTCAAATGTAAGGTAATAATAAACCATTGCATTCTAAAGGCAAATCTTAGGGTTGTAAATGGACATGCAAAATCATCTCTGGATCATTTTTCATTTAAAGGCAGAGTGCACAATGTTTGAAAGCCAATGTTGATAATTGAAATCACCTAAACAAACACGCCCCTACCCCAAGAGAATCTGGACCTTCTTTTAAAAGACCAGCCCAACACATACGCAACCCGGCAATGATGTCGGTTAGTAGACACGCTCCTTACTGCTGATTGGCTACAAGTGTGTTTTGGTAGTCGGCCCGTCTCCTTTTCCAAAGCGTTTTTCAAACATTGTGCACTCCGCCTTTAATAAAGCCACATACCTTCTGTGTAGATTTGGCACCTTTAATGACTGTCTTACTGGCATGGAGCCTGCATTCTGCCATTTTAGATCATACACAACTTAATGTTGTTTAGATCAGTGGTTTTGGTGCCAGGGGGGCCCCAGTTTTATGACATTTTATGAAATACATTCATTTATCATGAATTCTGTGTAATTAAACCTAAAATGTTGAGTTTTAGAACAGTTTTTTGTCACAAATTTTCTTTGGGGGGCCGCGAAGGAATGCACCGTACACAAGGGGGGCCGCACGCTGAAAAAGTTTGGGAACCACTGGTTTAGGTTAAAATGTGACTTATCGATCTCTAAATAGTTTTCTTTCAAAAAATGTATCATTTTGCTTTAAAAGACATATATTAACCCCTTTGAATCGTATGGATGATGGATGGATGCTTCAAAAACCTGGTCGCTATTCAATGCCATTACAAATCTAGGAAAAGACACAATATTATTTAATATGTGTTTGGCTAAAGAAAGAAAGGAATATTCACCCAGGGTGAGTATTGCATTTAGCAATGCAACCCTAGGAAAGACTGAGCAATATTAAGCTAGTTTAAACTAAACTAATGTGTAGAGCAAAACCTCATTAGTCTGAAATATCAGTCCTGGACAAAAGTCAGACCTTTTCTGTCACCTGGGAACAGCGCTCAGTTTGGCAGCCAGTGTTGATTTTTGAAGCGAATCAGGGAAACAGGTGTGACATGCTGTGTCAACTTCACTCATCGACGTCGCTGCCTGCGGGGCAGATTAGTGCCGTTCCTGATCTCCGATCTGAATGATGGACCCTCAGACACGCCGGGCCGGTTGGCGAACCGTCCGCTCCAGCTGATAAACATGGTTAATCATCTTGTCTCCTACTGAGGTGCATACAGGGGTTGGCACAAAGATCAACAAGAAAATGGATTAAATAGTCTAATTGTTATTTGTTTGTACAAATCTGTGTTCACAGCTTGCCTGTACCATCATGAAGGATACAGCTATCCTTACATTTTACACTGCCATGAATGTTTTGGGCTTATTGCCGTGTGCAAATTATGCGATACCCGAGAGGCTTACTGAGTTAAAGTCCACAAAAGACTATGACAGTTTTGTGAACATTTGTCTTGTGTAAAATATCTGATATATCTATGTGGAGGCGGGGAATATTTGCATATTCGTATCAAATGTCCAAGGTGTGCGATTGAGTACAGGTAAGGAATAATTTGCATATACATAGATCTGTATATAATAAGGCAATGGTGTAGAGTTCTGGCAACATTTGCTATTATATTGCTCAAAGTGATAAAATGATTGACTACAGGGGGACTTTAATGATTTTATTAAAATGAATATGATTTTTAAAGGACATAGGGTAAGTGTGTTGTAACCAGAGCATTTTATATCAGTCACCCTGTGTGATGCATCTTTACACCCACCTCACTCCCACCACATCTCATTCATACACGACTAGTTCTCTCGCCATTATCTGCTTGCCACGATAGATGGATGCAGCTCCACATAACAGCTTTCATTATCAGCAGAAAGGATGTTTCTTCACTTGCCACGTGAAATTAAGGTGTCAGTATTACCTCCGGGACAACACGTAAAAACAGACTTCCTTTGGCTTGGACATCAGTTCCTTTCGATATAAAGAGACTGACACGCAAGACATTTACAGGCTCAGTTACGGATAAATTCTGTTTGACGGTTTTGACGTGTATGCTGTGTTAGCAAGTCCTCTGAAAAGCCTGTTGCCGGGATACACTGTACATGCCCTTCAAAGCTAAAAAACAGGACACTGTTAGCACGATCATGTTTTTGCAAAACACATTTTTGGAGTGCAGGTGTCTGTTGTTTTCAACAGTCTTTTCACACTGGAAATAGTTAGCCCCGCGTTATTCTAAACCCTGGGTTAACCGTATCGGTTTTTGATTAGCTACTTCGTTTCACACTGCATGCGTTTGGCACCGCAATGCGGGGTTAAACCCAGAAAAGCGTTTCATAAGCCGCTTCTAAATTACAAGTGTGAAACGATCCTTAACCTAGAGTTAAAAGCAGGGTTTAAAACGAAGCTTAATGCCGCAAATCGGAATTCGTTTCTTCTTCAAAATGAAAACGCACTAGCTGTATTACAGAGTGGACCAACCAGCCAGTTAACCGGCACCATGTCTCATATACGCCATACTGAAGTTTTGAAGAGTGAAGTTTTGAGAAGTATTAGCAACGAGTATTATTTGAAGACACGTCACCTCGAAGAACACAATGGAAAAATACTCTTGTTCACTGTATGTATTTGTTTATGTTTTTAAGGGATAAGTCAGAAGCAAACCATAAAATAATTATATCAATTCATACAGGGCTAGTAGTAGCCTACATAAAGCTGTATATACAGATGGGAAATTATGAGGTGTCATGAAACATTTTGATTAAAAAAAGTAAATGCAAATTAAGAGTATCAAAATAAGAAGCAGTTACAAACATCTATTCATGCACATGATTTCAAATGACATCATACAAACCAATTTTGTAGTTTTTTCCATATTTAAGGGGAACATTTTCATTACCATTCGCAACTGGATTTGGGTTCTTTGACTTGGAAATATTTATAATTAAAAAATCTAAAAAAAAAAAAAAGCTTCAGTGCTTGTTATACTATAAATATTTACAGTAAAGAAACATGTGGTATTTGGTGATCATTGGGAAAACCCATATTAAAAAAAGCCAAATGCGGACGTAACTGATTTCTCAAATTTTAGACCCATCTCAAATCTACCATTTATATCTAAGATCCTTGAGAAGACTGTGTCATTGCAATTACAGAGCTTCCTTGACGAGAACAGTATCATGTAGAAGTTTCAGTCGGGTTTTAGGTCCAACCATAGTACTGAATCTGCGTTATTGAGAGTTCTAAATGATATTTTGCTGTCTCTTGACTCCGGGGACTCTGTTATTTTAATTCTGTTGGATCTGAGTGCAGCATTCGACACGGTCGACCATAGAATTTTACTGTCCCGCCTTGAAAAGTCTGTGGGCATCAGGGGAAATGCTCTTAGTTGGTTTAAGTCTTATCTCACGAATAGAACTTTCTCAGTTGGTATTGGAGATTCTGTTTCCTCTGTAGCTTCTCTTACTTATGGTGTTCCTCAAGGATCAATCCTGGCTCCTACCTTGTTTGCATTGTATATGCTGCCGTTGGGATCAATTTTTAGGAAACATGGGGTTTCGTTCCATCTATATGCAGATGATACTCAAATTTATCTGCCTTTTAAGCGCAATGACAAAAAGGGTCTTGAAACCCTTTACGCATGCCTAAATGATATAAAATCCTGGATGTCCTCAAATTTTTTACATCTTAACTCAAGTAAAACTGAGGGTATTGTGTTCGGCCCCTCCTTTGTTGATGGGAAAAATACCATCAAGGTGGCAGACATGTACTGTGATTTTAAACCTACGGTTAGGAGTCTTGGAGTGGTTCTGGATTCCTCCTTAAAACTAGAGAAACACATAAATAGAGTGGTAAAATCATGTTTCTTTCACCTGAAGCTATTAACTAGAGTAAAGCACTTCCTTTCATCGATCGAGCTCGAAAAAGTTTTACATGCTTTCGTTCTATCCCGTCTTGATTACTGTAATTCCTTATATGTAGCTCTCCCCCAGTTTTCTATTAAAAGGCTACAAATAGTCCAAAATGCAGCTGCCAGATTCCTGACTGGGACGCGCATGCATGAACATATCACACCAATTCTAAAGTCCCTTAACTGGCTGCCAGTGTCATTCAGAATCGAGATGAAAATACTGCTGTTTGTTTTTAAATCTCTAAACGGTCTGGCACCTACATATCTATCCGAACTTATAAACATCTATCTACCTGGAAGGTCTCTAAGGTCTACGAGTAATTTTAATCTGGTCCAGCCTAGCTCACGCCTAAAGTCAAAAGGGGACCGTGCCTTTGCAGTTGTTGGTCCTAGGCTTTGGAATAGCCTACCTCTCTCCTTGAGATCTCTATCCTCTGTATGTCAGTTTAAACATAAATTGAGGCTGTATCTTTTGGAGCGAGCATTTACTTAAATTTCATTTTATCTACGTCTTTTTTAACATTCTGAATGTTTTATGTATTGTATTGTATTTATCTTTTTGCCTCATGCTTTGTGAAGCACAGTGGTAAACGTCCGTTGTGTTTACTGGTGCTATATAAATAAAGGAACGAAAGAAAGAAAGATATACTTAATGTAATATCATGTTGCGGTAATGATCTTTTTTATAATAATAATGATTTTCAATCATTGTTTAAGCCCTCAAGGAACCAACATTTAAAAAAAATTGTTGGAAGGGACATAATTGACTGTGGCACTCAAGATGGCTACCAGGTAAGCAGTTCTTATTTTTTCTCTCCAGATAAAAGTTGAAATTTTGTTTGTGATAGTACCTAGACAACTATTTTAGTTCTCATTACCGAAACATGAGTTTGTAAATGCATATACTTAATGTAATATCATGTTGCGGTAATGATCTTTTTTTATAATAATAATGATTTTCAATCATTGTTTAAGCCCTCAAGGAACTAACATTTAAAAAAAATTGTTGGAAGGGACATAATTGACTGTGACACTCAAGATGGCTACCAGGTAAGCAGTTCTTATTTTTTCTCTCCAGATAAAAGTTGAAATTTTGTTTGTCATAGTACCTAGACAACTTTTTAGTTCTCATTACCGAAACATTAGTTTGTAAATGCATATACCTAATGTAATATCATGTTGCGGTAATGATCTTTTTTATAATAATAATGATTTTCAATCATTGTTTAAGCTCTCAATGAACTAACATTTTCCAAAAAAAAATTGTTGGAAGGGACATAATTGACTGTGACACTCAAGATGGCTACCAGGTAAGCAGTTCTTATTTTTTTCTCTCCAGATAAAAGTTGAAATTTTGTTTGTCATAGTACCTAGACAACTTTTTAGTTCTCATTACCGAAACATGAGTTTGTAACTGCATATTTAATGTAATATCATGTTGTGGTAATGATCTTTTTTATAATAATAATGATTTTCAATCATTGTTTAAGCTCTCAAGGAACTAACATCTTCAAAAAAAATTGTTGTCACAGTCATAATTGACTGTGACACTCAAGATTGCTACCAGGTAAGAAGTTCTTATTTTTTCTTTCCAGGTAAAAGTTGAATTTTTTTTATCATAGTACCTGGACAACTTTTTAGTTCTCATTACCGAAACATGAGTTTGTAAATACATATACTTAATGTATTATCATGTTGCGGTAATGATCTTTTTTATAATAATAATGATTTTCAATCATTGTTTAAGCTCTCAAGGAACTAACATCTTCAAAAAAAATTGTTGGAAGGGACATAATTGACTGTGACACTCAAGATGGCTACCAGGTAAGCAGTTCTTATTTTTTCTCTCCAGATAAAAGTTGAAATTTTGTTTGTCATAGTAATTAAACAACTTTTTAGTTCTCATTACAGAAACATGAGTTTTTAAATGCATATATTTAATGTAATATCATGTTGCGGTAATGATAATTTTTGATAATGATGATCTAAAAAATGTAATAATTGTATAGTAAATATTTAAATCCTCTAAAAATAATGGTTATGGATCTTAATCTTATTTGTGCAACAAAATAAAATTTGCTTCAAGGGCTTTTTAAAAAAATCAGATGCTGGACACCTTCTAAGTCTGGATTTCGTGAGAATCACCCTATACATATCCAGGTATAGTATCAGTACTCTGTATCTCCCGATACCCTTAGCACATGTATCGGAATTGGTATCAGGAAGATAAAAAGGGTAGGGGAACATCTATAATTAAGTCACGCACCAATCACAAACCACCACCAGTGACTCATTTTCAAATTTGTTGCAATGTTGTTTACTTTTCATTGCATGAAGCAAAGATCATTAGCAGAGATGTTGCTTTGAAATGATATATGTGTGATGCCTTTAGATATTTCTGCTGGCTCCCTTGGAAGACTTAATATAACATATTATTAATAGCATAGACTATTACTGTGAATAACAAGTAGTGGTTTGTTGAGGCTGCTCTTCATGGTTAGTTAATGTCTATTCTTTAGAAAGACTTTATTATTATAAAATATTATTGCTCAGAGGTTTCTCTTTAATTGCTCCAGACTTCATTGAGTTTTTCAACAATAGTCATAAAATAAAATACACATAAATAAGAATCTTTTAAACACTAGAGAAACAGACTAGATCACTCCAGAATGAAATTTTTCTCATTAATTACTCCCCCTCATGTCGTTCCACACTTGTAAGACCTTACAGTAAAAGATATTTTTTTATAAACTTTAAGAGCTTTCTGAGCCCCTAGACAGCAAAGCAACTCCCATATTCAAGGCACAGAAAGGCAATAAAGGCATCCATGCACTGTAAAAATGTTTGCTGCCCTAAATGTGATTGTTTAATCAATAAAGATGTACAATTCATTTTAACTTACTACTATTTATCTTGGAAAAAAAATGAGTTGCTACAACTTATAAAATGAAGTTGACTTAGTCAAGATAAATAGTAGTAAGTTGAAATGACTTGTAAATCTTACTTGATTAAGGCAGCAAAGAATGTTTTACAGTGTGTGCCTTCATTTCATAAAGCGACAAGAATACTTTTCATGCACAAAAATAACAAAAGAACGACTTTATTCCACAGTTTCATCTCTTCCGTGTCAGTTTTAGATGCATGTTGCACCGACAGCGCATAATTTTACACAGTCCAGGCCTGAGTGCCTTATAAACACATACAAGTGAATCGGGGAGGTACAGTTTCTCAACAAAAGAGCACAATAACGTATCGCAGCACAGGACCGAAGCGCTCAATGACCCATCTAGGCATTAATTATGTCTATGTGTGTGTGGCACTCAAAGCAGGATATTTAACGCGTTCACGATGCATGTGTGGTGCTGACGCAGGTGTGTAAATGCTCGACACGTAAAAGAAGAAAATTTGGAAAAGTAGTCATTCTTTTGTTTATTTTTTAGTGCTCAAGAAGTAGGAGAAACAACTGAGATGCGAGATCACATTTGTAATTTTTATCTCCTATGGGTGATTATAAATCGACGAAAGCTCACCAACAAAGCCTTCTCTTATCTGAGTGGAGAAACTCAGATCTCTGCTGAAACAAAGCTCCTGGCTTACACCACACACGCTCAGTCCTATTTACAGTCTTTGTGCTGTGCCAAAAACAGAACAACAGTCAGCAAGTACAATTACATAAGAGCGGAGAGTCTTTAAACTGCATGTATACCCTTGTGGCACAGGCGAGTTTAACAGCCAGAGCATCTCAGATGGCCAATGGAGACATAATAGTCATATTCATTCACATTGTAGGTGCAGTTTGTAAATTTTAGGAGGATCTATTGACAGAAATGAAATATAATATACATAACTATCCGTGTGTCTCAATCAGCTCCCTTGTTCAGTAGTCAGGGCACTGATCAGGGAGTCGGCCATTTTAAGGGCTGTCTCAATCGCAAAATCCGTTCAGTGCACTGGAACGTTCGTTCCCTAAAAATTCCCACAATGCAACGCAAAAACCAGTGAGCATCGATGATCCCTATGTTCCCTAACCGGAAATCACGTGACCTTTTCTGAAGCTCGCCAACCGAACATCACGTGATCCAACTCAATAAACTTTATGAAATGTTACAGAACTTTTATAAAGACAAACGTTTGTTTTAGTTGTAAATATAAACACACATTGCTACACAGGAAGGGACCACAATCTACTCAATATTTATTTATTTAAAATTGTAAATATATTTATTACATTTAAAATGTAATTATATGCCTTCAATTTTATGCACAGATATGTAAGAGAATAATGGCAGCATTTTTCACAATGTACTGTTTTTAAAATTAAGTCAGAAAGATGTTGGTTTTGCCGGTTGTTGATGAGTAACAGCTGTGAGTGATTACAACGCGCTTAAGCAGCCGTGACAGAAAAATAAGTGAACATCGTCCCAATGTGAAGTGAGCTAGGGTCCTTACTAGTGCCCGAACCTGTGTACACGATATACTGATTCACGACCTCGGGAGCTAGGGAACGAATTGAGACACACGGTATTATCAGTGATGTGTAAAGACCTTACATAATAAACTGTATTGTTATTATTACTTTAGAATGAGACGTTTTTATCTACATACACCGTGGGTCCCCTTGGAAGTCACTGTCATGTTTCTGCAGTAGCCCTAAATGGACAGGTTGCCGTCCATCACTACGTTGTCCCAGACGATGACATGTTTGCCTGTGGCTTTTTTATGTGTTTTGAAAGGGATGGTGAGCTGTGATCTGAACCATTGGTTGCAATTTGCAATCTCACTGCTAGATGCCGCTTAAATCCACACAGAGAACTTTTAAGTTTGTTCATAATATTATTTAAAGGGGACATACGTTGAAACTTTTCCATGTTTAAGTGCTATAATCAGCTCATTTGCATTTTAAATGACACACCCAAAACGGCACATTTTTGCTGACACCTACAAAGTGAAAATTTTAACTTGTTATAAATTATCAGTTAAGTTATATTCAAGCTAAAACTTCACATATGTACTCTGGGAACACCAACATTTTTTTTACATCTTAAATTTTTTTTGTAAAATGTCCTTTTAAAAGGAGCGGTTCAACCAAATATGAAAATTCTGTCATCTTTTACTGTTGCACAATGCAACAGAAATCTAACAGAAGTGTATAAACATAATTTATAAAAAATAGTTGCAATTGTTTAAGTTAATTTGTTACGTTAAAATATTTATTGATTTGATGTCATTTTACAGTGTACATTAGGGCTGTCACGGTTATAAAATTTGTCTGACGGTTAATTGTTTAATAAATTGTGACGATTATTATGCCGATTAATTGCCTGTTTTATTGCTTTGACATTTAATTCTCATAAAAAAATTTTGTTTGTTTATGAAATAATTTTCACACAAATGTATCTTTTAAAAACTGAAAATTCTTCATAAGAAATAAACAACATAAAATGTCTTTTAAATCAACTGACTATGCCAGAATAGGCTTAGTAGCCAATCCTACTAAGGTCATATTAGTACTGGACCACATGTCTGTAGTGGCTGCAAAAAAATGTATTCCTTACAGATCTTTAAGTATCCTTCACTTCCCTAACAGCACCTGCCAGTTAGTGCTTATCAAAGTTTTGCAGCATTTCTTTAAATGCTGTTTTTTCCACTGTATTAAATGGCTGTGCAATGTATCGCATTACAATGTCAGTTAAGGAGCGCCATCTGATACAATCTCATTTATACAGGTGCTGCAGCTCCCCCTTGTGTTTTTAAAGAGATGTGCAATCATTGCAGTGATCTGAAATCATTGCAATGTGGACAATTAGTCGCGATGAGATGATAATTTAATCATTGTGACAGCCCTAGTGCACATGTCTTCTGTGGTTTGCCATTTCCTGATTGGTTGATTTCAGAAAGATGTCAGTTTCACGAGCACCCACAATTTCCACACAATATTTGCTGATCGATCAAAAATAACAGCGGAAAATCGCAATGTGTACGCCCTTTTAACAGAAAATATGTCAATGCAAGAAAAAAAACAATTTCATGGCATCTCTGACTCACAATGGATGAGTGTCTATATCATAATGTATGTTGTTTAATAAAGAAAAACATCCTTATCAACTTCTTGAAGCTCCACCTTATTTGTATCATCTATGTTTGTAAATCTTAACCTACTTTCTCACAGCACATTCTCCTCCATTTCCAACTTTAATTTGTTTTGGGGTTTTGCAATCATTTCCATATATCCAGCAAGGTTTAAATATATGTGCTTAACAGGACAGCATAATTTTAACTTCCAAGCTGTTACACATTCGCTACTGCTCAGGGAAAAAACAATATTCTACATTTACAAGCATCCATAGATCAACCTAGATTGTGGCGCCGATGATTAATGCATGTTTTTCTTTGTTCTTATATTTTCTCTTGTTTCCCTCTAGCTCTTGCTGTATAAGTGATAATGTAATGAGAGATGGAGAACGAACGCATACTAATGGCGCTCTAATTAGCTCATACGCCGAATGCTTAATATCCGTGTGCAGTGATTTGGGTCGGAACGTCCCAGAATTCTTCATCAGCAAAGTCATTTTGTAAAAACAACTGTGTGTGCATTTTTAAACAGGAGGGACCGCAGCGTCTTACACACTGTCAGTTTCACTCAGCGTGCGATGAAAACCATTCACTGGCACAGATTCAACAACCTGCTTTCCTTAAACATTGACTGTTGTTCTGTAGTTAATTGAATTGGATCGTATAATTTCCACCTGTGCTTATTTGGTCCAGGAAAATTTATGTTGGGGGCGCGCTGTGTTGCCAAACGTTTTGTTTCTTAGAATGAAAACATACCTTTAAAAATATCCGTGGATGATCTCACTTTTTGCACTATGATTTCATGTAGTTGAGTCAGAAGGTTGTGGTTGGCTTTGCTGTACTCTTCAAAGACAAAAATATAATTTGAGAAAATCTTTAGAAAGCAACATCAAATCTAAATGCCCCCAATTATTTTCATTATTACATATATTATGCCTTATAATGCACATTTATCAGTGTAGGTTATACTACGAGTTTCTTTTTATCATCTTTAATGAAAGATTATAAAAATATATTTTCTTTTATGATGATGTAAGCAGGGAAAAATAATATCCACCAATAATATGATCTGCCACACAGAGGACACTTGATTATTTATCAATCCAAGGCCTTGGACACACTGGACGATTTTTACATCTTGAACGATTTTAAATCCATGGGAGATCACGGACATGGGGACAGTGTCAAATGATTTTTAACAACAGAAGGCACACACTGGATGATTTGACCAGACCACGAGACCACACACGATTTCAGTGTGACGTGAGATCAAACGTGACTTGAGAAAACAAATGTTGTGGTTGTTCTCGCATGACACATTATAAATGCACTTGTACTGGTGCTATTTTTGGTCGATATTCTTTCATGTCATGTTTGTGGGTGTCTTGTTTCAGCTATAAAGCATGCAGCATTCGGTGGAAACTTGCACGCTGTCATTGGCTATTGCATCAACAAGAGTCGTAAATATTAAACTTGTTTGATATTCATGATTTGGGATCAGGGAGGCTCTAACGCGACCGGGAGCAGCAAAATAATCGCAATGCCACAACACACCAGAGATTTTTTTGGTGCTTGCCTCTAAAATGTCTTTTAACATAACTCGCCTGCAGTCGTACTTCAAGTTAGTTGCATTTAACCAGAGAGATTGTGAAGGAAAACAAGATGCTTCGTAAAACCCAATGTCTGTGCTTCCCTTTCTCCCGAAGACTTGTCTGTATCGTATATATGAGATGCATAGCAAAAGTGTGCAATCTGATGTTTGCAGAGTGGGACAAGAATATTTTCGTCTCATTTTTATTTGTTGATGAAAAAGTCGTTTCAGTTGTTATAACCATGCATTCATTTTTAAATTTAGTTTTTGTCTTATTTTTGTCAGTGTAAACAGTGGTGGAGCTAGGGATTTTTCATAGGGGTGGCCAGGCAGGGGCCAGCAGTTACTCTGGGGTGGCACATAAAATCTCTAACATCCCACCTTAGAATTAGGAAGTATAGGTGCGTTAATCACAATGATGTATAACATGCATTTGCTAAAATACTTTAATTTTAATTAAAATGAATTGAAACTCACTTACAATTTATAGTCATAATTCAACCAAATGTTTTTTAAAACTATTTGATCAAATAAAACTTTTGAAATTTACTTTGAAACCAAAATGTATTTCTCCCATTGCTGAAAAAACTATAGAGACCAGAAAATCATGTGAATTTTGTAGGCCACTGAAATGTATTTTACTAAGATTCATTTGGCTGCTTCTTGCTACTCTTCCTGAAGAATGATGCTATATCTGCTGCCTTTCTCTTCATTTTTCCCACATTTCAATGATTGTCTGACATTAAAACACTAAAACAAAATATTAAAACATTACCATGTTTTAAAAAAACTTATTAGGGTAAATGTATCTAGATTATCTGTTATATAAAATCAATCTTAAAGGAATATTCCATTTTCTTAAAAGAAAAATCCAGATAATTTACTCACCACCATGTCATCCAAAATGTTGATGTCTTTCTTTGTTCAGTCGAGAAGAAATTATATTTTTTGAGGAAAACATTGCAGGATTTTTCTCATTTTAATGGACACCAACACTTAACACTTAACACGAAACAGTTTTTTCAACGGAGTTTCAAAGGACTATAAACGATCCCAAATGAGGCATAAGGGTCTTATCTAGTGAAACGATTGTCATTTTTGACAAGAAAAATATAAAATATGCTCTTTTAAACCACAACTTTTCGTCTAGGTCCGGTCCAGCGCGACCGTACGTAAATGCGTAGTGACTTAGGGAGGTCACATGTTACATATATAAAACGCACATTTGCGGACCATTTTAAACAATAAACTGACACAAAGACATTAATTTGTATCAGTTGACATACAACAACGTAGGAACGGTCCTCTTGCTCCACACTTGTAAACACTGGAGTTTCGCGTTCGTCCTCTGTGACCTCTTGACGTCATGACGTATTGCGTGAGGTCACGCTGGCGCATCACGACCGGATCTAGGCGAGAAATTGTTGTTTAAAAGTGCATTTATTTTTCTTGTCAAAAATGACAATCGTTTCGCTAGATAAGACCCTTATGCCTTGTTTGGGATTGTTTATAGTCCTTTGAAACTCTGTTGAAAAAAACTGTTACGTGTTGAGTTAAATATTAATTGTTGGTGTCTATTAAAGTCCATTAAAATGAGAAAAATCCTGCAATGTTTTCCTCAAAAAACATAATTTCTCCTCGACTGAACAAAGAAAGACATCAACATTTTGGATGACATGGTGGTGAGTAAATTATCTGGATTTTTCTTTTAAGAAAATTGACTATTCCTTTAATCCTAGCATTTACACTGTAATGTTTTTGAGAAATTTTTGGATGTACAGTGACAAACTCTGTCAGATTCAAATTGCACACACTGGGAGAGAGATTTCCATTATAAAACAGATTCTTAAACAAGATTTTAAGCCCATTATATGTTTTAACGAACTTTAGAAGTGAAAAAATATGAACTTAAATCGGCTTTTTAGACACACAGTGAGTCATTTATATTCACTAAAACAGCTTTTCATACAGTGTTTTTAAGGCATGAGATGATTCTGTTTTGCATCACAAACAACACAATAAAATGTAGAGTTCATAAATGCGGAGTAATGTCAACATATCAATGAAAAACGGTGATCCGATGCGGTTTGACCAGTGTTTTAAACCAGTTACACTTTTCAAAGCATTTGCAAATAAACAATAAATACAGTCAATAAGTTAATAAGCTAATAAGTTACTGCACATAGGCCTACAAGTAAAAAATTTTAAATTTGGAGAGTTTATTGTATGTACTGATGTTGATATTATAAAAATGTTTACTAAAATGAATTACAGTACAAACTAGCATAAACCATTTGTAAGTTAATGTTTATAATATTTTATTATGTTTTTTTGTCCATCTTTGCAAATAAGAACGTTTTTAATGAAAAAGAAACAATGCATTTTGGGCAGTATGTAGGAAAGCGTGCACATGGTGAAGAGATTGATGCATCGCCATGAAAACCAAAACAGCCGTGGGGACAGATAGGATTTTTAAAACCTACGTGTGAAAGGGTTAACTGACCTGAAAAGATGTGGTGCTCAAACAGTTGATTCAGAGACTGAGGCTACGCTGTAACCTCCTCATCTCCCACTTTTCATGAAAGGTGGACCCCCGCCCTTTTCTGGAAACTCTCACGATGCATCAGTGCAGATTCGCAGTCCAAACATTATCGTTGACATGATCGGCTTTTTTAGTTTCTTTAGTGTTTGAAAAGTTATTTTCGTGTTTTAAAAATGCCATTACGAGCGAGGTGGCCAGTGGGGTAGCCATGATTATGTCCATGGTGGCCGTGGCCACCCCCTGAGTGTAAAACTCGTTGACGAATAATTTTCATGATAGTTTTCGTCAACGAAATTAACACTGCACCACTAGAGGTCACACTTTCAAAACATTAAGAAAGCAGAGGCTAAATGACTTTATGAAGGAGTCGATGAGAGATGTTGTTTTTTATTGCGGTACAGCATTGCCAATTATTTTCAATGGAAAGTAGCTAAAGCTTGGAATGTTGTTAACTGTCACTAGATTACATCATTAGCATAACAGTGATGTCATCACGTCGTATTTGAATTCTTACTACAATGGCCCTTTAAATCTGTTTCACATTTCTCTGACTCTCTGAACTGTCACAAATTGCATTTTAAACCCGAATGCCAAACAATGTTTCTCGTTTATCTGCTTCTGTCCTCAGAAAATTAAAAAGTGTGTATGTTCATGTCCCAACAGTCCAGTTTAAAACAAATTAGGAGCAAACAGTACACTGATAAATGATGGGAAACGTTGTTTTGTTGGTGCAAAGCTCATTAACGCGTCAGCTGCATACACTTTGTCTGTTTTTGATGTGCTGCTGCTCAGGTCACTCAAATACATTTAGTTATGTACAGGGATTTATTTTATTCAAAGACCATTTTACATTTACATCCCGTTCCAAATGTAAGCCATAGCGGGATCAACCAGCTCCATCTTCCTGCATGCACGATTATGCCGTCTGGACGCGGGGAGAAGAACAACATCTCCTGACTGCAGCTGGGAGAGACTGCTGCGCGAGGACTAGAGCGCTGTGAGTGCTTTGAGACGGGTGGAGCCCGTGACAGCTGCTCTTTGAGAAGAGTATATTTTCCTGTCAGAGTCTCAAAAAGTCTCCAACAATGCCAGAAAAAGATGCTAGATTTGTTGCTAGTCATTTTTTTGAAAAAACGTCGCTAATGGACTCTGGAAAGTTGCTAAATCTAGCAGCAAAGTCGCCAAGTTGGCAACACTAGTGTATGAATTTGCTAATAATAAGGTAATTTTTATTATATGTACATTTGATTGTCCATTGCTGCGTTATTTTATGCTATGTTAATGAATTAGCTCCAAGGCAAAACAGCTGTGTGCTAGATGCTGTATAGACGGTTTCAGCAGTAACAACATAAACGTGTGGCTTTCGTGGTCATCACGTAACTTCCGGTAAACTTTGCGAAGAATAAATAACAACAAAGTTCTTTAAACGTAGTTTATTTATATAACAAGCAAAATAAACAACACGTAGATTACATAGGAACCCGAAACATTTGTTATTTTTGAAGAGGTATTTGTTTAAGAGTTCCGTTTCAGCAACTAGTCAGACCATTAAACAAACAGAAACTGGAAGTAAAGTTCGGACCAGACACTTATCGCGTCACCGCACGTGCGCCTGATGAAACGGTCCTTAGAGGGTATGCACGTGACGTCACATTCGGCGAAAGTGCCCGCGGTTACGCCCACTGAGTGGCAAAAGACGGAGCGGCAGAATTTGTGTACAGCGTGAAATCAGCGAAAACACGAGGAAAACGCGTCTAAATTGGCAAAAGCTGTTTTGTGATAGACTGTACTAACAGATTAACAAGAATTCAGAGCTATCGTTTTACAGACTGACAAAAAACACCTAAAGGAGAAGTATATCGATTTTTCAATCCAACTTCCATAGACCACAGGTGGGTTGATAAGTTGCTAGGGTCACTATCAAGCAAAGATTTTACTTTCTACTTTCTACTTATTTTAAGTATTTGTATTTTATTTGTGTTTTTCTTTGGAAAACATACATTTCAAAGCATATTATCATAATTTTTATTCTATTACATTTCATAAATACAAGTGTTTGTTTTACATATAATATTTAAGTACATTAACATACTTTTACTCAAGTAAAAGTACACAATTTAAATGTAATTAGGTATTAAATAAATTTTAATATGCAATATTAAAGAATACACAGTATGATTATATGCTTTCGTATGTAGTGAAGTAAAATTTTTCCCAATACAAACATCCTAATAAAGCACAGATGCTTGGAAAATGTTACTAATGTAACTAAGTATTGTCCACCTCTGCTATCAAGTCCAACTAAATTCAATTTAAGGTGATAATAGTCAGCCGCTATGAAAACTAACCATTTTGTTGAACGTTTGTCGCCACTCAACAGGGCGAGGTCTCACGTGGTCACATGGAAAAGTGAAGTCAATGCATACCCTCTATAACCGCCAGTTCTGCATTTGTCCACACGTGGTGCTGTAGTTTCAAAAATCTTACATATTGTGTCTTTAAAATATATGATACAAGTCAAATAGAGGTGTTAATTTAACACTTTAGGGTAATTTATACGCGCAAAGTGCTTTCTGGTTACTGTCAACACAACACCATCCAAACTTGACAAAAATTTGCCTTTTGATTCTGAAGAAAAAAGAAAGAAACTATAGGGGTTCAGTGACATAATGTAGTTATAATAATGACAATAATTAAAGTTTTTATTTTTGGGTGCACTAATATTATGTGACATTATAACAAATAACATTTAGGCTGTGCTTCGTTCCATTCAAATGCGTTTTATAAAGTCCCACACCACCAGGCTAACATCTCAAAAACTGCACACTTGTCATATAGCGTATAGGTCTAGGTTAATATAACAGCATGTTGGACAGCGGAGAGTCAGTGTTAGTGATGAACCTGAAGAGGATTAGTTTGGCTCAGCCGGTGCTCTGTACATTAACAGATAGGCTACTGAAAGACGCTGTCCTGACGGCTTGGCCTTGTCTACATGATCTAATTCATTAAGATGTGTATTGATTAGGGTTGAGTGGCGGGTGAAAAAGCTATTCTCCTGATGCAAACAGTCTGTGTCCAGATTGTGTTCCCTTTAAAACAGCTAATACTGTTGGATATGTTTTAGTTGCGAGGATAAAGTTTGACTGTCAATATGGAAAAAAAGAGCAGCAGCAGCAGCTCCGCCCACAATTATCTCATTGGTCCAAAAACCTGCTCCACATAATTGTAAAGTGTTGCTGTGATTTTGTTGCATTGGAAAGGATTTACTAAGGGCTGAAAATTACGACACTGGAAACTTGCCATGTCAATCCTGAGTAGGCTGCATTTTAATGCTTTCAGATCAATAATTAAAAAGTCTATTCCATTATTGGAACAAAGCCTTATCTGTCATAATAATACTCCCTTTGTAAACATTCATCCAATAGCCTTTAGTTCACAATACACTACTGCCATGTGCTATGCTTTGCTACTGCTTATCATATGCATTGCGATATTTTTGGCTATTTTCCTTGAGGAGAAAACTGCAAAACCCTTTAAGTGCATCTGACATGTTTTCTTGTACAGTAAATAAGCATTTTTTTATCAGACTCTTATGTTTACGTTCAGCAGAGTCCTGCACGGGTCTACAACAGTGTCATGAATGGCCTAATGAAACAGGCTAAAGTGCTAAAGTTGTTTTGCGCCATTCAAGTAGCCTACCATCAAGCACCTCAATAGGCTATGGAACCTGATAACTATACACAAATAGACCTATTAAAGGTACAGTGTGTAATTTTCAGAAGGATCTCTTGACAGAAATGCAAAATAATATACAAAACTAAAGGATCAGTGATGTATAAAGACCTTTCATATTGAACCGTTATGTGTTTATTGCCTTAGAATGAGACGTTTTTATCTACATACACAGAGGATCCCCTTACATGGAAGACGCCATTTTGTGCCGCCATGTTTCTACAGAAGCTCTTAACAGACAAACTTTTTTTACCAAGTTGTCTCCAACAATGACATGTTTGTCCTGTGTCGGCTACCGAAGCTTCTTTATGTGTTTCAAAAGCAAGAGGTGAGCAGTGGACTGAACCGTTGGTTGCAATTCGCAACCTTACCACTAGATGCCGCTAAAATTTACACAATGCACCTTTAATGAAAAAACAACAAGAATTATATATTACACCACACTTTCCACACATATGATTTTGCCTTTAGCATCTCCTGCAACGCTCGCTCCAACTACGCGAAGCATTAACAAAAGTGAATTTTAGGAATGTCACAATCCACCCGTTTTAGACACTTTTATGTGGGTACCCGAACTGTTGCAGGACTTACTTTAATGGCAATGAAAAGTTTACTAGTCAGTAATTGAAATTCCTTATTTTTTTTACAAATATCACTTAAGTCTTTTCATTGGCATTTGACAAATTCACTTTCACTGCAAAACCCTCTAAGTACATGCAAAAAACGTCATTGTCATTTCTGAATAGAGTTAAAAGCAGTGTTGGGTGTAACTAGTTACTAAGTAATTAGTTACTGTAATTTAATTACTTTTCCCTTGAAAAAGTAAAGTAAGGGATTACTCTTATTTTTCTTCTAATCTAATTACAGTTACTTCTGATGTAACTTAATACTATAATACAATAGTGGATTTAACATGGTTTTAGTTTAAAATTCTTATTATAAACTGGTTGATTATTAGCATTAATATTAATGAGATGTTGGCTGTTTATTAATACTTAATAGCACATATTAATGCCTGATTCTGCAAAACCTTATTCTACATCCTTAACCCTCCCCATTTCTACCAATACTTAAAATTAACAACTTCTTTGTTATTAATAAGCAGTAGTTGGAGTATATTGAGGCAAAAGTAGTTAAAAGTTAGTTAATAGAGAGAATTGGACCCTAAAGTGGGACCAGAATAATTGATGTACTTTTATATATTATTTTTTCGAGCCATTTCAAGCCTATTCTTGTATCATGTACTAATAGGATTTAGAAAGTAATTAGTAAGTAATTAAATACTTTTTGGAGAGAGTAATTTGTAAAGTAATCTAATTACATGATTGAAGATGTAATTAGTAACTAGTAATTAATTACTTTTTTTGAGTAACTTACCCAACACTGGTTAAAAGGCTCAAAAATCCGGTCAATATCCTTAATATATCCTATAAACCAGTTGCGTGTGTTGTCTTCGGTTACACTTTACAATAAGGTCGTATTAGTAAACATTAGTAAATGCATTAACTAACACAAACAAACAATATAGTTTTTAACATGTATTAAAGGAACAGTATGTAAGAAATGTATATCAATTAATCATAAAATGGCCCTGATATGTCACTACATTAAGAAATCATGTTCATTTCAAATACTTATATCACTGACAACAGTGGTCTGGCCAGGATATTGTCATTTAAAAGTGGAGTTGTAGCCCTCAACTGATGTTTATGTTGTCATTTTGTGTATTGGCCACCAGTTGTGTGATTGCTGTACCAGTTTTAGCCACAAGTTTTGTGATTGCTAACACGGTCTCACACCCATGGCGTCAATATTTGACGACACTTGACCATGCGTCAATATGTTGACGCGGAGGGTATACCTTTCGCGTCATTTTTTGACGAACTGGGGACTTCAATACTATTAGGTACGCGAAATTAAACAGTTGTCGCCTGGCATTGGGGTTAGGGAAAGGTTTGGGTAGGGATGTCATTATGTAAATCTAAACCTAAACCGACACGAAAATGGTAGAAAATGGTAAGAAAATAGGAAAGAGAATGCAACGGACTTAATAGTATTGAAGTCCCCAGTTCGTCAAAAAATGACGCGAAAGGTATACCCTCCGCGTCAACATATTGACGCATGGTCAAGTGTCGTCAAATATTGACGCCATGGCGTGAGACTGGGTTGTGATTGCAATATCAGTTTTGGCCACAATCCTACATACTGTTCCTTTAAGTAAAGAATAATTGACGACGGGCCATTGAATTATAAGAAAATAATGCACACCCAAGGTGGTAATGCGGCACGATGCGAATCGGAGTGCTGTTACACCGCGGGTGTGCATTATTTTCAAATAATTCAAAGGAGCGGAGTTAATTATTCCGCTTATACCACTGCTACCACAGACATTGCTCCGGTGCCTATTTTTAAGACATTTGACAAGTTATGTGTGCGTTTATCGAAAAATAATGCATACCCGTGGAACATTTCTCAACCAGAATACAACATTCAACAGACCCGTGGTATAATTCTTCTTAGTGTAAGTTAATGTCAATACAGTTATTCATGTTAGTTTGTGGTGCCTTAACTAATGTTAACAGTTACAATGCTTGATTTTTTAAATGTATTAGTGAATGCTGAAATTACCATGAGTTTAAATTAATAAACATCGTTTTTGTTTTGCATATTGTTAGTTCATGCTAGCTAATGCATTAACTAAATATTACAAATACAAAATTATTGTAAAGTGTTACCGTGACTTCCATTCCGGGGAGGTACAAATGCAAAGCTTGTCAAAACATGAATGTACCCCGTCATGTGTGTGGCACGTCATGTCCAAATATGTGTTCAGGGCGTCATGGGACCCTATGTGCATCACCCATCATGTCAAAATACGTGCCAGCTGCAGACGTGGCGGCAGGGCTTATGATAAAAGAGAAGCATTTGCTTAGATACTTGTTTAATGTATTCAGAGTTAAGTGTTAAGTGAGTGTCTTTCGAGTATATTGTGAATGCGGTTGTCTCATTTAACCCTTTAAACATGTCTGCAGCAAGCTCGTATTTTGACATGATGCACGATGCACATAGTTTACATGACGTGCCGAACACATATTCTGACATGATGAGCAACACACGACATGGTGTAAACCTATTTTGCTGTTAACTTTCTTTAATCGTGTAAAAAATTGCACTTAACATATGAGCGCCATCATTCATTCAATTCTTCTGTTCACTTAGAGGACTTTACTGAAACAACGTTGAATGGATTGTGCCAGCAAAGTGTTAATTCTGAATTGCCTAAGGCTGAGATTAAACATATTTGAAGTGAAAGTATTTTTTATGAATGTATATTATGTGCCAAGAGCATTCAGTCAAAATAATAATCTCATTTTTTGACAGAGGTGGTGTTTAGTGGCTTTTGCATGTGAGCTCTTCATATATTAGGCTTCTATATAGACAACCGCTGACCTTTCCATATACAGTACAAACGCTACAATGCATGCACCAAAAATTGGAATTAACATTTTGATAACCACCTCTCTTCCCCAAATCTGAAATATTTAGATATTATATATCCAAGTATTGGAGTTGATGGATTTGAGCAAACAGCCCACCTCCAGTACCTCTGGTGTAACCATTCCATATCCATTAGTTTTTGCTGTCCCCTATTTTCCAAACACCCTACAGGACCTGCAGACATGGGACATTTATCTGAGCGCAAGAGGCTGTCAGCAAGAAGCTTTCAACTTTATCTTAAGAAGAGTCCTGGCACAAACATGCTCTTAGAGCATTCGCCCCACAAGATAAGAGTGACAGAGATGCATGTAGGGTCAAGGTGGCTCCAACACCTGTTTGGACCCGGTCCAGGTTTTTGCCTTGGACTCGATTCTCCCACGAACGATCAAAAAGCCTCTTATGTGCTGAAAATCTCTACAAACCCATGCATTAGGCTTATCAAATAGATATGAGCTTGCTGCATCTGTGTTTACTGCTGAGCTCTCTTGAGAATATGGAGGCTAAAAGCAAAGAGACATCAACAGCTGTTGAAAAGTCCAAAGCTAAACCAGGCGATGCAGCCTAACAGTATCCCACCGTTTTAGTTACACAAGTATAAAATTAAAAAAGCCTATTAGCTATTCGAAAACAAGTAATGGGCCACTCTGCACCCCACCCTAACTTCCTGTTTCAAAAGGAAACACAGGAGAGAAATCTGTGCTTTGCAGACCTTTTACTGGGTTTTTAAATGAACTGACGAATGCCAACAAACTGGCTTCTTGGCCGCAGCGACACATTTTAATTGCCAAATAAATTTTAAAAAGCAGCATACATTTTGGCACTGTCGGGAAAAGTTGTGCACAGGAGACAAATAAAAAATGCAATCACTCAAATAAAAAGCCAAAAGCTACAGCTCCAATCCTTTTTTTGAGAGACGCATATTTTTGCTTCAATCATATTTCCCTTTCTCCCTTTGTCACTTCGCTAATGTTCAAAATAAGTTGCTTATTTTCATCTTTTAAGCCCTTTTCCTGGATGATGCAGAGGAGATGTAATCTAACCTGACATTTCTTTATACGTATCCCAAAACACTGAGGTTGAAGCTAATGATCAGCAAGTTCTTTCAATGACGTAGAATAAGGCAATGATTCCAGCAGATGTCTCGCTGAGAACCATCATCTGCATCTCCACATTTAGTTTCTGAAATGTCAGCGAGGCTGTGATTGCTGAGGAAAAACCAGAAGATGACAGGATAGACTATTGCAGATCTTAATGTAAAGATTGTAACTTTTGAAACTAAGAAGTATTAAACTATATACTTTTTTCACCACAAAAAATACTCTACACAGAACTAAAAAATTTGCATTCACTGTTAATCAAACTTTCAGATGCAACTTGAGACGTTTTGGAAAAGTGTTTTAAAGAGCACCTATTTCATTGCTAAAAACAATGTTATTTTGTGTATTTGGTATAATACGATGTGTTCACGTGTTTTATTGTTAAAAAAACACATACAGTAAATTTTTGTAGCTCCAGATTTCGCTCTCTTCCTGAAGCGCACTGATTTTGTACAAAACTTATCGATTTGAAAAAAACTTTTGTTGTAGTCCAAGAAAAGAAATTTATATTGAAGACGATAACTTGCATCATCATTTACTTTGGGTTTGAACTTTTTGCATATCGTTAACATGATTAAATACACACTTACACACCAAAGGAAATTTAAAAAGTGAATCGGACAATAGGTGCTCTTTAAATTATATAATTTGGAAAACAAGAAAAAAGTATGATTTTTGCACAGTGTGACCATTGTGCATAGCAACCCTGTATACTAGCCATAATTTGTATTTAATACATTATGGCCCCATACACACTGCAGTTTAATTCGGTCCCTTCACCTTTAATTCATTCCCGCCAGCCTTTTTTTATTTTTTAAGTTGCCCACCAGCCTTTTTTGTGATTTTCACAAAAGTTTCACATAATGCCTCCCAGGAAAATTTTCTTCTATAATTATATAAACATACAAATATATCAAATGAATGAACAGACCCTCTGCTTTCAAACAAACAAAACGGGAAAGAAACGTTTCATCCTATCTTCATTTGTTCTCTTTTTCTATTTTTTCAAATATGGGTAGGTTTCTTCAAAAATACAAAATTTTGAGCAAAAAGCTGAAATAATTGAATTTTTAAAGGAATTTTCTTGGAGTTCAGAACATACAAGGAGTTTAAAATGTTTTAAAATTCATTTTTGCTTCAGTTTTTTATAATTTGGATAAGAGTGGAATTATAGATTACCGTAAAAACTCGTCAGGAAAACGTTATTGACAGAGAAATGTTTTTCGTAATTTTTTTTTAATATTAGTTGTACATTTTTGTAACTTCGTACGAATTCATACGAATTAGCCAACTTTCTAAAATATGTACAAATTCTTGTGAGATCAGGCTGGCCAAGCCCAAAACGGTTAAGCACAAAAATATGCGCATATGGCAACACTAAAGCACAAACATATATAACAAGTTTGTTAATATTGCAGAGCATAACAAAACAACAAGTTAGTCATGAACCGGAATGACGTTAAACAAGCGCAATTTAACCACAAGGGACAGCTGTTAATATATGCATTTATACCGCTTTCACATTTTTTTATGGGCTCATAGGCTAGTAAAGTGCCCATCGGAAGTAGTAGGTTATCCAGGTTCTTTTCGTCTACTGTTTTTCGAATACTATGAATTTGGACATACTACTCGCCTCGCCTACTGTTAGGAGGTTTCGGATACAGTATCTGTGTCAATCATTGCAGTTTCAGGAGTGAGTCTTGTTTCATACACACATGCAGTTGTCACTGAAACATTGCAGTCTGTATGGGGCATATATACGATATATAAAAATCCTAATATCTTTGTTACTTGCTACACTGCATGACATACATAATGGGCTACAGTATAAGGTAAAATCCTAATCAATACAGCATTTGGCAGTGTGGTTTGTCAAAACTGAAAAACTTCCCAGTTATTATTGATTTCCAGGTACTGTAGCTGTATAGTACGGCAGACTGAGTCATTTCAGGTAAAAGCAAATATACCTCCACACCTTTCAACAAACTAGTCACACATAACTTTTCTCTTAGCGGCATCACAGCCTTTATTTCACACCTACGTCAGTGCGATTATCTGAATGGATGAACAGACCATTTTTACAGTCCCTCCAACCAATATTTCATTGTTGTAATTGTGCAGTCCCAGTGGTCATCTAAATGGACTAAACAGAGCGCTCTTGACCTCAGTGATCCGATGGGACTTGTTTGGTATAAGTGATGACTCCGTTACAGTGAGATGAATTCAGCAGCAGAGTCTCACTACCGTTTCTCGTGGCACAATCATTTCTAGATCCGTGAGTGACCACGACAGAGCGATGATGCCAGAAGCCAGCGTGTGTGCACAACACCTACACACTTCTTGTTGTTTTTTCGCAAACAGCTATGCACTTAGTGCTCAAGGACGTGCGGAAGAATGGGAAGATGGGTTATTTTGCTCATCCAGCCTTACTTCCCTCCCACTTGGCATTGTGTTGACACTGATTATTCAAACCGCCTCCGCTGTAGGAGAGATGAGTTAAGTACAAAACTTTAGGTGAACTACGCTTAGTAAGAATTCCTAAAATCTTAACGATATTGACATTAGGGCTGTGCAAAAATATCGATACAGCTAACTATTGTGATACTTTTTCCCTTGATAGTGTATTGATATTTTGACACCTACTATCTGTATTTCTAAAAATGTATAATCCCTCTGTGTGAGTCAAACAACCTCCTCAGCCGCTGCTGTAGTTGTCGTTGTCCAGTTGTTTGTCATATACGGCTAATGTCTCAGAAAATTTTAAAACACCTGCAGCTTTCGCGTGGATGCATTTTGGCTTTAAAAAAAGTAAAAAAATCTGCTCCATATTTTTACATTTTTTATAAAAAAGAAAGAAAAAGCATTTCAATGTATCGCAACATGCAACGTATTGTATCGTGATCGTGCTTGAAAAACAAACCAATTTTAAAGCTTTTGACACATCACTAAAGAATCTGTGGACCTCATAAAGAGTCAAAGAAAAGTAAAAATAAGTTTTCAAGCTGCGTTTGTAAGAACCATTAAAGAAATATTTCATCCAAAAATGAAAATTTGCTCAACCCCCTTGTTAAACCCATAAAGTATATTTAACTTTTTCTGTGGAAAAAAGCATTTTTTTAAGAATTCTTTCACAGATTAAATTTCAGTGCTTTCTCATGGTAATTCGTACGAATTTTACGAGGTGGCTAATTCATACAACCCCATTTGTACATTTCTGTACGATTTGCCTTGTGACGTTGGGTTAGGAGTTGGGTTTCGTTATTGTTTTTATAAGATAATCGTACGTTTTTGCACTGAACTCATGCGAATTACCCAACTCGTAAAATATGTATGCATTCCCATGAGATCAGACTGGATTTTTAAATAACATACCAGTTGTCAAGCTCCAAAAACTATAAAAACCCATTTTAAAGCATTTTAAAAGTAGGTTATGCAATTTGTATGCAATATTCTAGATTATCAAGCTAAAAAACTGACATCATTAACCATTGACCATATAAACTGACAATTACAGGTTTGGAACAATAAAAATAAAAACTGACCACATTTTTTATTTTTGTTTCTTTACTCCTTTAAGAAATAAAGTGTAACAACAGATATAGAGATAAATAAAAAACAAGACGCAAATTTAATGCATCGTGAAATAATGGGTATGGTTTTCTAAAACTGTGTTTACACCAGCCACGATAGAGGCGGCAAGCGCGGGTGATTTACATGTTAAGTCAATGCAAAGATGCTATTAGGCATCCTGCGGCGTGGTAGGCGCAGCGTGAATGGCGCGGAATTAAGCGCTGCCGCGGGAAACGCACGAGTTAACCAATCAGGACCTTGCTGTACTAGTGACATGATTACAGGAAGTGAGTCTCAGCAGAGTCGCAGAAGCCCCTCCCATGACGCGAATTTCCGTGTGAATGTCTCGAATTACTAGAATTTCACACGCAAATGAAACAAACTCAAATGTTCAACCGCCCAACTACCCGCAAATAGCGCGTTTTTGCCGCCTCTACCGCGGCTGGTGTAAACGCAGCATAACAAAGTTAACGGCCGAAGCAGAAAAGACAAAGAATTATTACCGTATTATTATGTGGCCATGCAAACCACAAATTAAAGCTTGGTGAGCCGTGCAATAAGTACCTACTGGTATGGGTTACCTATAAACCCAATATAGTGTGCCCATGCAAAAGAAGTACACTTCCATAGTGTACTTAAAGTGCTCTATTTTAGCGCGCTAATTTTGTACTTAATATGCTAAACATTATTCTTTTAGTACTTACTTGTGCTTTTTTGTGACATCATGAATATAAAGTACATTTTGAATGAACTAAAATATGAACTATAAGTTTAATACAAGTGTTAAATACAGAGATAGTATGTATACATTTTAGTTCATTTTAAGAAGTACTAAAGAGGCATTTTTAGTATATTAAGTACAAAATTAGTGTGTGGAAATAGGGCACTTTAGTACATTATGAAATTCCTACTTTTTCCACCTGGGTGGCTATGAGTCACCCACTTTATCCAAAATAAAATTTAGCTATGAATGTCGTTTTGCCTAACTAACTTGTCTGATGTTGATATTCAGTGATTACAAGGTGTTCAGTTTCATTTTTTAATTTTATTTGATTTATTTTGGGGCTATGGTTAGACGTCCATACATTTTCACTGACAGCCTTGTCTGGACAGTGTTTGGACGTCTTTTAGACATTTTTTTAAGCACAAAATTGGGTACTTACCCAATGCATATTAGTCTTAAAGCTTACAAAAGGAGACCTTCCCGTAGACAAGAACATATACATATAGAGTAATACTGTATCCCTTTCACATGTGGAATAGTTCTACTTGATTTTATACCATATTGCATTGCATCACTGCTTGTACGTTTACATACTGCATAGATAAATCAAATTGCAAATTTAGTATCTGTTTTTTGAAGTGCGATGATAAACTGAAGATCATTTTTATAAAATGAATGTGGTTGCATACCTGACGGCTGGTCAACTCTGAAAAGCCGTTTTGCTACAAAACACGTTCTGAAAAGTGCTATAGAAAAATCTAAATAGTTTAATTTGTATCGAATAAAACACAACATTGCTGATATTACTGTGAAATGAATGTCAGGGACTATGTCTTCTAGCTTAAGAATGTAATGTAATACATTTCTTAATTAATGTTTTAATGAAAATTGATGTTATATTATTATATCATTATTATATAATGTAACTACATGCATTACTTAACAGTATGTAGTGAAGCCTAGTGAATTAAAAGCGGAGTTTAGAACGGCATTGTGGTACTGCATTCAATTCATCTTGCACTGAATTCCAGATTATCATTGTGCATTGGAGCAAAACAGCATGGTAACTATATTAACACACCTGACATGGACAGCAAATTACTTCCACGGTTAAACAATGCTGTAATGATGCATTTATTTCTCTATGCCTTGCAGTAGCATGAGAGGACTCTTATACAACTCTATACTACTGCATTATGCACACAGCTGAGCTTGTAGCCTTGGAAACTGTCTATATGCACAGTATGGCAAACATTTTACATTCAATACCTTAGAAACCGTGTGTCTGAGAAATACGACAATGTAAGCTTCAAAACACCATTATAGTTGCAAGGTTTATAAGGTGACTTATAATCATCATTAAGTAAGGCTACATGACTCCTGACTCAACACATGAATCCATTAACTAATACTTTAACTAACAACTAACAAACATGTCACATTGTACTTAATGATGAATCTTCATTAGTTTATGATTAGTACATGCCTTAACTCATCATTAGTAAAAGTAAATTTAAGTTTTAGTTCATGATGATTCATGAACCCTTTTTATAAAGTGTAGCCGAATGATCTTTACATTATGCAGGATGATATTACATAGAAAACAGTAAATCACAAAAACAATAACTTTGGCTTGGTATTCACAAAATGGGACACATATTATTTTACAATATGTACAGTAGAGCAGACAAAAAAGTTGAGAGAAAACATTAACAGGGCCAAAATTAAAAATCATACTGTAGTGTGTTGTTAAGACAGAGCAATACAAGATACACAAAATATAAGCAAACACAGAAAAAAAATTTTTTTTCTAAAGGTAACATTTATTATTTCCCTTAAAAAAGTTATGTATCTATCCTCTTGAGTAGTAAATAATTCATATCGCACAGGAAAACATGTAGTGGTCACCTGTTTTATTCGGCTAGTGTTTGAACACGTAACCAACAAGCCTGACCAGGACCAGCACTTCTGCCTACTTAAAAGTTTCTGGTCTGCCCACAATCAAAGCTTGCCATTCAGATTTATCTTGATCTCAATATTCCTCAATAATTTTCATTTTATTCTCATCTGCCAGGCATTGCTCCATGTGTTTTACAGCTTAGGTTACAGTCTGATATTGATATTCCATTCGCCTTTTAATGAGTGATGACAAAGCCAAACTTTCTGACCATTACACAGACTCTAAAAATGGTTGTTTTGTAAAACATCACATTGAGGGCTCTATCTTACACCCGGCGCAATGCACGACGCAAGTGTCTTTTGCTAGTTTCCATCCTGCGCAATTATCATTTTCACAAATCATCATTTCGTTGTTTAAATAGCAAATGCATTTGCGCCTCCTTTTGCGGCCATGGGCGTTCTTGTCTGAAAACGAGATGTGTTCAGGCACAATGTTGGCGCATTGCTAATTTGAGGCAACTTAAATAGACTACGCCATTGACCAACAAAAACCTAGTCTAAAGTCTAAAGTCAATGGCGCAATATGTGTTTTTGTTATTTAAAGAGCGCATTAGTAATATGCACCTATAAACGGGTCGACAACGCGGGTTTGCTTATCACATACATGAATGCTCAGCAGCACAAAAACGTTTTTAAATATGACAGATTAAAGGATTGAATGTAAAAGATTATTATTGAGTCTCTTGGACATAAATGAGGACCGATTATGAGACGTTAGAAGGCGTAAAGAGCTGCTTCACCTGTAGCCTGATAAGTAAATAAATGCTTTGCTTTAAACAAATGCATCTGTTTTTAAATGTTTTTTTTTAAATGCTACCTCATGGATTTATTGTATATGATGACTCTGTACCTGTGGATATGGTGAGATGAGAAACATTTTTAAGTAATGCTTAAAAAAACTCATGACGCCGTCCAAGTGCTGAAACGTCCAGAGAGCTTTACAAATAAAGTATTTTTAGAGTACAAACTTTTCTTACATACTTGTAAATTATTTTTTGATGATATTGGATAGGCATACATTTAAAGCAATTACAAGCCTGCTTTTTACTTCCATGACTAAAAGAAAACGGGTTTTAAAGGTTTTAATAAAAAAATAACATTTTCAATACAAGTGAAAAACAACACAATTATATAACATTAATCTTAAACTGGGGAACTTCTTCCTCCGCTTAGTTTTTCAGTTTACAAAGTCCGTCATCTAAATATGGATTAGACATAGCGGCAGTGCAACAGGCTTTTAAAGGGGATGAGAGCTGAGACTCTGATTGGTTTATTGCACGTTACTCCCAAAATACTTCCATTACTCATTATAAAAACAGGACCAACTCTTTTCGACCATGCGCTCGGCGCACAAACTATTTTTCCCGTCGTTAAATTAGCAAAAGTGGATTCGGACACGCCAATTTAAACGTTGCGCTGTGAGCTTTAGACAATGCGCTTAGATCGTTAAAATAGGGCCCAATGTGTTAGTTTAGGGACAACACATTAAATGTATTCCTAACATATCTCTGTGTTATTGGAACAACACATTTCGTGTTGTTTTTAACACATATTGTGTTGTCCCTTATTTGAACACAAAATGACACATAATGTAATAAATTCACACATCCTTTCTTAGAACATCAGCGGTTAGGGGGCACGTACACCAAAGCTTTTTTACGCGTCTGAAACGCCCGGCTTTATTTCATCCGACTGTCAGCTTTCTTCAGCTGAGCGCTTTGGTTGCTTCTGCTTTGTTTATTAGTTGTTGTACGATGCACCGGTTGGTTGTTGTGATATTTGTCCCGCCCCTCCTCCACTGTGATTGGACAGCTGTGAGAGATGTGAGAGCTGAGCTTTTCATCCAAAGTTGAATATTTTTCAACTCACGGCGATCAGCGCTGAGAAAAAAACATAGAGTGCAGGCTTTCAAATCGAAAAAAAAACTGCAAGCTGCTGGCTTTTTTGAAAATGCCTTGCTTCCAATTGAAAACATATGCCATCCGCCGGCGTAAAAGCTTTGGTGTGCATGCCCCCTTAACCCCCCAGTCACATTAGCTACAAGAGACAGAGCGACAGGCTACCATTAATTTTCAATGGGAGTGGCCGTTTGCCAGCGACAAGAAGGCTATTTTATGCAAATGCTGAGCAATGCGACAAAGTGACTGCCAATCGGAGTGAAGGGGCAGCGTGACGTAGCTCAGTGGCTTGAGTCAAAGAAAATGATTCAAGATGGCGGAAAATGCGTATATCTGTATATATCTGATAAGTTTGGCATTTTATCTCATATATTTTGTTACTTTTATCGAGAAATAAATACTTTTAATTCCAAAAACATCATTCTTGTAACTTGACAATACCTCTGAAGCGACTTTTAATACCGCTTTTAGATACTAGCCAAGGAACCCCCATCAAGTGAGTGCGTGTTGCTCGGTGTCGCTCACTTTTATAGCTAATGTGACTGTAGGGTTAGCCTCATTCACCTTAGCAGCGACTAGCAGTAGCAGAGTGACTCAATCTCATTGATTTCAATTGAAGCTTGGTGACTTTCAGTGACACGAGCGACAGTGACCGTTGGCGACCAGATGTGCATGTCCAGTCCGCGACAAAGTAAAAAAAAGTTTTAACTTTATGCAAATCATGAGCGACTACCAATGAGAGCAAAGCAGTGGAGTTTACGTCATCCGTCTTTTGTCAGTTACTGGAGTAGACATTACTTATTTGTTTATGACAACCAGATTAAGAAATGCCTCCTAACAACCTCTTTGAAAGAGACGAGCGACACTTCATTTCACATGAACGACAAAGTCAAAGTCACTTTCAATGTGAATGCAGGCACTTTTATCCGGCCCGCAAAGCAGTTTATAATTATATTAAACAGTGGAGGACTTTAGTCTAGAATGATCTATTTAATGCAGTAATCCAAAAGATGTCGCTATGTTTAAATAACAACATAGTTACTCTCAATTATGAAAATAACTATAAAAATGTCCCACAATCTTACTAGGCTAAAAATATTACTCAGACTGTATACTATGATGTTTTTTTTTCAGAACTGTATTACGTATCCAGTAATATGCACAGGAGTAGATTTTTTTCTCAAAATATAAAAGTAGTGAAGTGTTTGTAAAAGTGTGTAAACATTGGGCAGTGGTTCATATTTCTTTGTAATGGCTGCAAGTAAATAAGCAAGTAACCAAATAATTGTGCATATAGCCAAATGAATACTGCCCTACAAAGCAAAAGCGCAGTAACTACGCATTTGGTCAAAATTGAGTTAAGGGTTCAAATGGGCTTTGTGAGATCTGTTGTGTCTTGTGACAAAGTCTCCTGGTTAAATTTTGTCCCATTTCAGAGAAACGTGTGTGCCAAAATTGCAGTAACATGTTTGACTGGCTGGTGTAAAAAACTTTAAAGCCATTTTTCTCAGTTTCAGTGTTTGCGTAGATACTGCACTTAGCCTTTGGAGGGCAGAATAGTTGAATATGCTTTTAAAAGGCGAGACAAAACGCTTCCAGTCTATTTTACGTTGACTTCAGTAGGTTTGCATATAGTCCAATTGTACAGTATGTTGGCACAAATTTATCAAACACTTGGTAGCAGCTGGCCAAAGGAGTCAGATGCCAACATGTACAGGCTGTGTGACACATCTTCATTCCTTAAAATGATTAAAAGTATGCAAGCTAAAAGAAAGCCACATGCACAGGTACAAGTTTACATGCAATAAGAAACGCTGGGCTATTTTCAACCCAGTGTTGGGTCAAAAAGGGATGCAAGTTGGGTTAAATTAACCAAGAAAATGTTTACATTTGATCCAAAAATGGGTGAAAACAACCCAGCATAGTTAAAATTACAACCTAACGGCTGGGTTCGACCCTTTTGTGACCCAACTTGAAAGTAACCCAGCATTTTTTGTTAATTTCAACATTTTGTAATACATATATTATTTAAAGTCAAACAACGTATCTGTTTACATTAGTTAATGTTCAATGAACTAACATAAATGAACACAAATAACATTAACAAAGATTTATATGCCTGAAACATATGATGCTCATTGTTAGGTCATGCAAGCTAATGCATCAACTAATGTAGTACCTCTATGGACCTTCTTTACATCACATTTATTTTTTCATTTGTCATTTTTAAGTAGAATAAAACGGTATCTTTCTGTACCTCCATGAAGCAAATGACTCATTTCCCGTGAAATGTATGCACAGCATGCTGCATGCACAAGCGCAGCTGCGGGTGTGCATTTGTTTCATGACTGTTCCCCCTAAAGGGCTTTTGAGGGCACGTTTCAGTGGTTGGAATTCACAGACAAACGTTTCGATTTTAATTCGTTTCCACAGCGCTTTCAGAAAGCATCTTTGATAAATGGCAGCCAATCGCTGTTTATGCAGTGCCGACATGAAGGGCAACGACAGAAAATGAACAAATAATGTCCCCGGCCAACGTGATGTCTGGAAAATAAGCAGCCAGGCTGCGTGCTATTCATTTCCCAGTGTGGCACTAGCAATCTAACAATGTCAGGGATGGTGTAATGTTAGCGGGGGGAGAATGGTGTTGCTGGGTGGGGAGTGTCATTTACCTACATTTCAATCCTTCATTCAGAACAGACATACGCTTTAAAGGAACAGAAACTTGTCATTTTTTTACCCTTGTGTCAACCCATATGCAGTTATTTTTGAAACATTAAAGTAGATGTTTTTAAAGGAAACACGATGCAGCTCTTGTCATACAACGATGGTGTCAAAAACATTATAAATATAACATAAAGGTCGTTCATATGACTGCTGCGCATTATGTTTTGAAGCTATATGGCAAGCAAACCGAGTCTGCCCACATTTGCATCTATAATTAAAAAAGATTACTCAGTTACAACTTACGCAAAAATTTAGAAATGCAAATGCACAAAAATTCACAGTCGGTATCGGCAGATAAGAGCTTTTTTTACCACTGTTGGACATCGACCGATTCTTTAAAAACAGCATATGATCAGGACAGATTATATTCTGGGCAGTAAAACACATCAGAACTTCACATCAGAAATTCATTGCATTTTTATGTGATAATCTATCGACCAATGTGGATTTTTTTTGTCCGATATAGATTATCCAATTTAACTCTCCGGACCCTGTACCGTGTCCAAAATTAATTATTATGACTTCATATAAAATATTATTTTAATTTTTAATGGTCTATCATGGACCCAGTACCACATATGAGATACAGTTTGAAAGCTTAGACTCTCTACTTTCTGCAGATATGCATCACTTTGAGATATTTTTTACTGTAAGAAAGTTATTTACACTTCATTTACACTATCACCCCCCCCCCCCATATTTTTATATAATTTAATATTCACATATTTCATATTTTTCAAGTATGACAAACATGGGCAAGTCTTATATCAAATGAAAGCTCCAACTCTTAGGAATAAGATTATTATTATTATTCTGTTATCATCACATATCCAACAATTGTCGAATGAATAATGAGGTAAAAATCGTCTTTTGTAAATTTACGTGAAACTTGAGTGTGAACTGCCTCAGATAGCAGAGATAGCCACAAATGCTACACCATCTTTTCTCTTAGGTCCTACTCTAAAAAAGTTTATTTGGTTGTGTGCATGAATAGTCCCTTGCTATTTATTATAGTTGCAAAACAAAAAAAGTATTTTTATATGAAAAATGTATTTTCACACCCTTCAGTAAAATAAAAATATATTTTGAATGTGACATGCTAAAGAGATCATTCTTTTTTTGGGGTGTTTACTGTCTGCTGTTGCTAACAACCAGAACTGTCTGCAGTCTGCTAGAGCACACAGAACCAGAGTTATACACTATCAAAGACAGTGTTTACAACATAAAAATAGACAATTTGGTGTTTCATCATTTGAAAAACAACATAAATAACAATATTTGTCACAAACAGCAGCTTTTTATGTAACTTCAAAGGATTTTCTGTAAAATGATATAAAGATATTGCATTTATTCCACTGTATGTGGTTATGAGGACACTTCAAATATTTGTAGGCGGAAATTGAATACAAAAAGAGTATTATTCCTCCCTTCTTGGAATGGAATAACTTTTGCATTTATTATGATAGAGGAAAAAATTCCTTTTTCCTCTGTAAGCTGGCAATAGCTGGAATCAATCAAAACTGCAGGTTGCTGGAGCACCCAGGGCCAGAGTTATACACTTTTAAATACAGACTTTAGAAAAAAAAACATCAAAAAGCGTCTATATATTTATTTGTTTATTAGAGGACTGACAACACATACAACCATGTTGAGCACTTTTAACAGTGTTTTATGTAATTTCAAAGGGTTTCCTGTAAAATGATATCAAACTTTTGTATGTACATCTCTGCATGTGGGTATGAAAAGCTTTTGAAATTGGGTAGGCCAAATCCAGACGGAAATCCCCAAAATAGCCTCAGAGTGTAATGGCCGATATATTAGTGCATTTCTAGTAAAAATGCATTTGCGCCCCCTTTTGCGCCCATGGGCGTTTTGGTCTGAAAACGAGGTGTGTTCAGGCACATTGTAGGCGCGTTGCTATTTTGAGGCAACTAAAATAGACTACGCCATTGACCAACAAAAACCTGCTCTAAAGTCTAAAGTCAATGGCGCAATATGCTTTTTTGTTATTTAAAGAAAGCGTTAGTAATATTCACCTATAAACGGGAGGACAACGCGGGTTTGCTTATCACAAAGTACACGAATGCGCAGCAGCACAAACATGCTTTTAAATATGAAAGATTAAAGGATTGAATGTAAAAGATTATTATTGATTCTCTTGGACATAAATAAGGACTAATTATGAGACGTTAGAAGACGCAAAGAGCTGCTTCACCTGTAGCCTGTTAAGTAAATAAATGCTTTGCTTTAAACAAATGCATCTGTTTTTAAATGTTTTTTTTTAAAATGCTACCTCACGAATTTATTGTATATGAAGACTCTGTACCTGTGGATATGGTGGGATGAGAAACATTTTTAAGTAATGCTAAAAAAACGCTGTCCAAAGTGCTGAAACGTGAGGAGAGCCGTTTGTAAATTCTTTATCTCCTGTTTGTTACAAATAAAGTATTTTTAGAGTACAAACCTTATCTTACATACTTGTAAATTATTTTTTGACATTTAAAGCAATTACAAGCCTGCTTTTTTACTTCCATGACTAAAAGAAAACGGGTTTTAAAGGTTTTAATAAAAAATAACAATTTCAATACAAGTGAAAAACAACACAATTATTTAACATTAATCCTAAACTGGGGATCTTCTTCCTCCGCTTAGTTTTTCAGTTTACAAAGTCCGTCATGTAATAATAGGGATTAGACATAGCGCCAGCGCAACTTGCTTTTAAAGGGGATGAGAGCTGAGACTCTCATTGGTTTATTGCACGTTACGCCCAAAATACTCCCATTACAATAGGACCAACCCTTTTCGACCATGCGCTCGGTGCACAAACAATTTTCCGGTCGTTAAATTAGCAAAAGTGGATTCGGACACGCCCATTTAGACGTTGCGCTGTGCGCTTTAGACAACGCACTTAGATCGTTAAAATAGGGCCCTTAGTATTCAGCTCAGCTCGTGACTGCTCTTCCGAGGGGCGCAAATTCAAAATAAGTGTTCGGAGTGTCATGTGTGTTGCTTGTGTTTTCAAAATGTGTTTGTTGAGTCATGTGAACCATTTGCATCACATGTTTTGTCAAAATAAGTGCCTGCTGCACAAGCATCGAAACCATTTATGGTAAAAGAGACGCTCACATTCAAAAAATACATGCAAGACACTCCCTAAACTCTGATGAGATTAAGCGAGTATCTGGCAAACGCTAGCATCTCTTTATCATAAACCCTTTAGACGCATCTGCAGCAGGCACTTATTTTGAACATAGGCACTTATTATGCACATAGGTTCACTCGACTTGACGCCCCAAACACATATTTGAAATGACGAACCACACACATGACGGGCTACATACATCTTGTGATGAACTTCGCATCGTGCGCCATTGAAAAAAGAAGTTACCGGCCACCACTGACTTCTTAACTTTTCTACTTTTGTAATCTACCAAAAACAAACAAACTACAGTATACAGGTTTGGAATGGCAAAATAAACAATTACCAAATATTTAGGTGAACCTATAGAAGACATTTTGGAGCTTTTGCTATTTAAACGTGTAATATTTAAATAATTTTTTTAAAAGACAGCAGTAGGGCGAGAAGTTAAAAACAATCATTCAGACATTTTGTGACAAGAAACAAGTCTTTCCAAGCACGAATACTTCTGATCAGAGGTGGGTAGTAACGAATTACATTTACTTCGTTACATTTACTTGAGTACATTTTTTGGGTAACTAGTACTTTTAGAGTAAATTTAAGGATGGGTACTTTTTACTCTTACTCAAGTACATTTCTAATGAAAAAACTGTACTTTTACTTCGCTACATTCGGTGGCGTTACTACGCTACTTTCAAATGGTAATAATTAATGAATATATATATTTTTTTAAGTTTATATGGCTTGCTCGAAAGTCTCGCGAGACGTTAGAGAGGCTGCGTGCGTTGCGAGGGGTGGCTACGTATCACCCTTTAGCGCGCGTAGATGAAACATAGATGAAAGGAGATGACTGAAGCGGAGGATGACATATGCAAGCTATCGGAGGCAGATCACGCGTGGCCTCAAGTTTGGTCTATGTTTACACTACAAAAGGTAAAAAAGAATAGTTTCATAATGCGATGTATGCTTTGTGCACCAAAACGAACTGACATCTTAGCGTACAGGAATTCAAGCTCCAACCTGAAACAACACGGCGGTACGTGTCACTTTGTGCATTGCCTTATTATAATATAATTTCATGCACTGTTTTTGTCATATGCGCTCTTGTGCAAGCAATGAAAATTACTCTAACCTTACAAACAACACACGTTCACATCTGCACATTTCCATATCATTTCCTCATAAAACTAAACAAATTGAACAGCATAGTGTTAAGTCTTGCATTAATATAATACGGGAGAACCGGGGCAAAAGTAACACTGGACGAAAGTAACAAAGCGATTTTCTCAGAGGACTGATATTTGCATCCCAAACTATGACAGCATCTTTGCAACCCTTGACAGAGCTGACAAATATCGCGTTATTTACTCACCATTTTCCGGGTGTAGATCCAGAAAGGTGTTTTCAACCATAAGTAAATTCCAAAAGCGGTCAGTTTTCTTATAACGCGTTATGTTTCTCGTTTCATCAATCTACAGGTTATTTAGTGCTCTAACTAACACATCCTGAAGTTTGACTTCTCAAGAGTTTTTCAAAATAAAAGTAAATCTGGTTTAAATGAGGAGATCCTGTCAGGACGAAAGTAACACTTACTTTTGTACCATTTATATTATTCTAATTTTATTTAATTTAATTTTCATAGTGTTCAAACTGTTGAATTTAAGTTTGTACTGTTGGTTGCTTTTGAAACATTTGATAAAACTGAAATTTAAAATGAAAATATAATTTCATTATTTTTTCAAAGATAAATTACAAAATATGTTTGCAGTTACATATTAAAGAGGTCATAGTCATGTATAGTTAATAAAAACAAGTGTAACACGAAAATCTACATTGTTTTGTTGTGTTAAAAAAAAGTAACGATTCACCACTTATGTTCAAAGTGAAATTATACTAGTCATTTTACATTTGTTAAAAATTCCACCTGGTATTGATAGACCACACTTGTGAGTTACTGACCACAGCAAAAATATATCTCTGTCTGAAACATTATCTTTAAAAATTTAAAAAACTTAAAAAAATCTGAAAAATTCTCCCCTACACATAACCGGACACCTTACTTAAATGTAGAAAATACATACGAATAAAAACTGGATTGTATTTTATTTAATTCCTTCCTAAATAATCTATATACTTATAAAAATAAAAGAATAAAGTAAGTTTTTAAAGAAACATGTTTTATATATTATAATAAATGTAGAGTTGATTTGCAAAAACAGATAAGTTCCATTTGAAATTCTAAAATAAGCATTTTATCAAGCTCCTTATGTTCATTAATTGCACATTAATGACAATGAAAATAACCTATTCATATAAAAACATGATAACAAACAGACACACACATTCTTTTTTGCTTACTGTAAGCTTGTTTAAAGGCAGATCCAGCCAAATTTTGTTGTGAATGTGAAAATAAAGACACAGTTAACTGTCAGAAAACAGTCAGTGTGTGTTTAAGATTTTTTTTAATGACACGTTATGTGATGTTGGAGGACTGAGATAGACTGCTTTACTTTAACCTAGGTTTATAAGTAGTATATAAGCAGAACAATGAGACTTTTAAGGTTTGTGAAAGCCCTCCAAGTAGTCTGAAATTCAGCGATTTTACTTTTCAATCAGATTGGAAGTAACGAGTAACTAAATACTTGAGTAGTTTTTTCATCTAATACTTTTTTACTCTTACTCAAGTAAATAATTAGATTGTTACTTTTACTTTTACTTGAGTAAATTTTTGTATAAGTACTTGTACTTTTACTTGAGTACAGATTTTGGGTACTCTACCCACCTCTGCTTCTGATCCTTTGTATTCAAAAGCCTCAGCGGGCTGCACCAGGAATAAAAATGACGATAAATGCAACACAGCAGGTCCCAAGAGAACAACCATCATCATCTTGTTTTTATTGGCCTTTCATTCGAGCACCTCCATCTTGCACTCTGCTGTGCATTTTATTCTCCCAGAAAAAGGGCATTCAAAATCCATCCAGACATCTTCACAATAAACCACACTTGGCTTTATTCGGCCAACAGATTCATTTTTATACAGCTGTTTGTTTGCAAAAAATACGCAATTGTTTCCTTTCTTCTTCAGCTTGCACCGCCTACAAACCACGCCCCTGGTTCAGCCCGTATCAAACTAGCTTGGTATATTATGCTAGGATGTTTTAAAAACATCAAAACATTGCACACTTAAGCTTTAACTTTGCTAATAAGTGATAATCTGGTTTAATGCCAAACCCTTTGCTGTAGTTAACATCGAGTTGTTTAAAGGACACCAATTTAACAGTGGGGTGCAATGACTTTTGCATCATTGTTCGCTTTAAGTATTGATCTAAATGCAGAACATTAGCACTCGCCGGTGGCCCCCGAAACCTAGAACAAACCCTCGCTGTTCCTGCTCTGCCTCGACAGCACCAGACTTGATAACCGTTAGCTGCTACTGCGATATTTCACCAGGGATGCTGAGAGAAGCGAGGACCTTGTGGCCCCAATCGTGCTTTACAGCTCAAACTAACAGTGCCGTAATGAAATCCCCCCACTATCCATTCCCCACCCACCTTCATCCACCTGCCTCACGCACACTGGATAATGAACTGATGAAACACACATGCATAAGACCAGCGGTCAGCCATGTTATGAACTGCTTTCACTCTCAGAAGTCTTCCAGAAGTTTATTTGAAGCTGAAGTAAACAAGACACAAATTAAAATGTTATTTCCCCAGTGTGCAAATTCTAGCCTTTAAAGGCAATAATTGTCAATTTTGCTGTACTTGGTATAAAAAGATCCACTTTAAGTGCATGTCTGAAATAGATCATGTCCTTGACAACGCATTACACCACGACAAATATAAAATGTGTGCTCTAAGTGTTCATTTGAAGCTCAGGAATGCATTTCGCATTGCACTGTTGCTTTACCAACAAAATAAGGAGTCAAGTCAACATGCAAAGAGGCGTGTAAACCCACTGCACCACATGCAGGTTATTCAAGTAAATGTGACCCTGTCTGTGAAATCCTGTCTAAAGTCATTTTGAGATTGAGATCTTTGACATGATCGCACTCCGTTAATATTAAAGGTATCAAGGTTATATTTTTACAGAACCTTTACATTCTCACTTTTCTTTACATTACAGTATGTAGGATGATTTTATGGAAAATCACAATAGAATGACATTAGCCACATTTTCGCCGACAGGAAAACAAATTAAGAATTAGAGATGAACGGTATAAAAAATGTACATCACGGTTATAGTGACCAAAGTCAATTTTAGTATTCTTTGTGAAGAATTTCTAGAAATGGAAAAAAAGAAGTGATGCAAACCAAATTTAAAATTGATTTTACATTTAAGTGCACTTTTGTTCACGCATGCTGCCCCCCTTGGGTACGGTGCATTTCCCCCCCCCCCCCCCAAAGAAAATGTATGTCAAAAAAATGCTCTAAAATTTAACATTTTAATTAAACAAAACATATTAAGTTAAACAAAGTGGTGCTGTTGGTTAGTAGCCTTATTTTTGTTAGGTTTAATTACACAGAATTCATGATAAATTAATGTATTTTATAAAATGTCATAAAACTAGGGCCCCCCTGGCACCATCTCGCGGCCCCCAGTTTGAGAACCACTGATATACATAACTTTAACATGACACATTTGGGTTTGTGAGATAATAAATGTTCATCTAGTTCAGATAAAAGACAGTGAGTAAATCAGATTTTTATATAAACATAGGACAAATCAGCAAGACTGTCTGCGTACACTGTAAAAGTAAATTGAACAGTAAAATACCGTATAAATGCAAAACATGTGATAATCGTAAGATTCGCTGTGAAAAACTGTAATTCGTTTTACAGACTAAGACCTTAAATTTAACAGTTAAAACATATATGTTTTATTGCAGTAAAATTAACTATATACTGTATTACCATAAAAATGAAGAAAAAAAATCCTTGAGCAATTTCAGCGTAATAGATATGACATTATGCGTTACTGATGTAACATAAAAACTCTTAGAGAATATATTTGTTACCAATATACTGAACAATCTGTTTATATTTTACTTAATCCTTGTTGATAGAGTTTAAAAATTAGAATAATATTTGCATTTGCCATCAAGTTTCTACTTTTATCACACTTCTGTGATTAAAAGCGGATTAAAAGCAAAAAGTTAAAAGCTGCAATCTTTCACTTTTGCCTCTCTATCACCATCTCTGTTAGAAACCTAAAATTACAGTTATTTTTTAAACATGGATGATTAGTTTAACTAGTAGACAAATCTTCCTTCTGACGTGATGTAATCACAAGCCAAATGGATATTTTCCACCAAATTTATCCCATTAAATCTCCAGTTTGTGTTTGTTTTAGATTCATTTGAAGTCACCATTATTGTGATTAGTGTTTCCTTTAGTTATGCATTTGTTCTTGTGACCTTCTCTGAACTAACTTTCCTCTTTAAGAAATTGCAACAGTGTTTTTTTAAGACCACTTGTTCATTGCTTGAGGGAGGAGAAAAAACTATGTGTCATGCATATAATTTTATAAATATAACATTTTATAAACATTTTTAAACATAAAATGATTAAAGAACAATAAAGAAATAAAGCACAAAAAAGTGACGCTCTATGCAAATGACACTGTTTTGAAGAAGACTGCTGTAATGCTTTATTTATTTTATTTTTTGCTTCAGAGAGATATCAACACTTTGGATAAAAAATCTCAACAATGGTGACAGTAAATGGTAAGAAAGTTGCACAATTTTTGTCATGTCACAATGCATGATGGGAGTTATGAATGAATTTTCTACAATCCTGGTACCCAGAATGCATTGCAGCATGAAGCTTTGTTGTTGATTGTCACCATTGTTGCGTTTCATAGGCGGATTAAAGTGTCTTTAAAGACTACGGAGAATATACTGTAAATCTACAGAATTTTAAAGGAAATGTCCGTAAACATAATGGAAAAAGTACTGTTAATATATTTTTACGGAATTTTTTTACAGTGTAGCATTTAAATTAGACAGTTCTGAGCTGTAAAATAGATGGTAAGAACCTTAATTATTACAACATAAACCTTTACATTACACAGTAAATATTACAATGTAAACCCAGGAATTTGACAGATATATACTGTGTTTTTAGCAACATAACCATATTAAATAGACAGTTATAAACTGTAAATAAAATGCAATCCCGTAAAACCAATAATGTATACTGCATTTTTGACGGTGAAGTTTTGGCAACCACAGCTGCCAGTTTTTTACCATAAAATTTACGTTTTATTTTTTACAGTGTATGTTGTAAAAAAATGGTTGTAGGGGAGAGCAAAGTAGCATTTTTCAGAAAAACTTAATTTTAAAAGCTAATGTTTTATATAGAGATATATTTTTGCTGTGATCAATAACTCACAAGTGTGGTCTATCAATACCAGCTGGAATTTTGAAGAAATGTAAAACAACTTTAGTATAATTTCACTTTGAACATAAGTAGCGCATTGTTACTTCTGACCCTGTCAGCTGGGATGAAAGTAACACAACAGGTGGGTCAAAAGTAACACAACAGAATAAAATAGATTAATTGTTACACTTGTTTTTAGTAAATATACATGACTATGACCTTGTTAATATGTAACTGCTCTTCATTTTAAATTTCAGTTTCATCAAATGTTTCAAAAGCAACCAACAGTACAAACTTGAATCGGTGAGAACAAATTTTTTTTAACAATATGAACACTATCAAAAAATTTAATTAAATCAAATTAGAATAATATCAATTTCCAACATATACAACAGTATTAGCAGCGGGACAAATGTAACAAGTGTTACTTTCGACCCGACAGGAACTCCTGACATTTAAACCTGATTAACTTTTATTTTGAAAAACTGTGAGAAGTCAAACTTCAGGATGTGTTAGGTCACTAAATAACCTGTAGATTGATCAGTACTTTAACACATGAAACCAAAAACACAATGGTTTAAAAGACAAAAAATTATTGCTTTAGGAATTTACTTATCATTATTAAAAACACCTTTCTGGATCTACAAGCAGAAAACAGTGAGTAAATAACGCAATATTTGTCAGGTCTGTCAAGGGTTTCGTGCTAAAAATGCTGTTATAGTTTGGAATGCAAATCCGGGCTCAAAACAATTTGCTTTGATACTGTCGTCCTGCCCGCGTTACTTTTGCCCCGGTTCTGACCCAGCAGTAAATCTGCACGACACCTGCGCTCACAACAATCACAGAAGAAACCAACAGAGCTTTAAACTCACCAGATCACATCATTTAATGGAAATGAATAGAAAAGATGGGTCTGTTCAAAGAAATATTAAGCAAACATGTGTCAGTACCACTAGATTTTACTAAATGCGAACATTTGTTGTATTTAAATTTGGTGAAGCACTGTCATCAAAAACTCACGGGAGCAGACTTAAATGAATATGTTTGTCTCATGCTATTGCTTAAATTGGTTGATGCTGGACAGGGGCTTTGAGCCGTGACACTGGCATGAGTAAACGTTAATAAAAAAAAATGCGGTAATACTAACCGATAGACATTTTTAGATATTTTGGAGGCTTTTGACTGTGCCATTGACTTCAGTTAGTTTCACAATTATTTCCCCCAGAAAATAAGAAGGTCCATGTTCCATCAGTAGTTTAGTAATAATATTATTAGGCGACAAACACAAGAAAACAAAACACGATTTTATTCAACAATTTGTTCTCATCCTTGGTCGTATAGAGCATGTTCACGAGCAGACTACATGCTGCTTATGTCACCTGCTAACGTAGTTGCCAGCGTACAGAAACATAAATTTTTGGCAATGCCTTTCATTCTTTTCTGGGAAAAGAATTGTGAAACTAACTGAAATCAATGCGACAGTCACAAGCCTCCAAAATATCTAAAATATTGATCTAAAATCATCAAAATGTTTAAAAATGTGTTCTGAAGACAATGAGCACTTGGTGGTTTACAACGACACAGGGGAAAGTGATTTATGATCAAATGATCATTCTGGGGTGTGTTATCCCTTCAATGGTTATCTGGATGGTGGTATATAAATATCTTAAAAATAAAAGTACCTAAAAGGTTCTTTATTGGGCTTGATTGGTTCAATAAAGAACCTTTAATATCCACAGAAACACACAGAAGGCTCTTTGTCGTATAAAATGTTCTCCAGACTATGAAAATCTTTAAAAAATTGGTTCAGTCAAAGGTTCTTTGGGAAACCAAAATGTTTTTCTATGGTATTGCTGCAAAAAAACCTTTATAGCACTTTTATTTTCAAGAGTGTACGGTTGGAGACATATACATATATTTCAGAAGACAAACTTTTACCACAAATCTACACAAATTATCCTGTTAAAAAAATGTTTCTTAAAAAAAGCAAAATAGGCAGTGGTTCTTCACATGTGTTGCCTATCAATGTTCAAATAGATGAGGGTGAGCTGTGCAAAAAAGTCTAGACAAAAATAGTCTGTATTAAAATGTTTAACCACAGAGGCTCAATGATGTTGCCATACAAGTCAAATGAGGAATTACAATACAACATTATTACAAAAGACTGCAATAGGATTGAAGGAGGCAAGAAATGACTTTAAGAAGCAAGGGGTTGTAGAGTGTGTAATTTGTTGAACTTGACTGCACAAAACAATAATAAAAAATATAAAATATCTTGGTAACTTTATAATAAGGTTGTATTTGTTAATAATTAGTTAATGCATTAGCTACCGTGAATTAACAATGAACAATACTTCTACAGCACTTATTAATCTTAGATCATGTTCATTTCTGCATTGACTAATACATTTATAAAATCAAGCGTTGTAACTGTTAACATTAATTAGTGCACCAAGAATAACTGTATTGACATTAACTAACATTAACAAAAATTAATACATGTTTATATGTTATCTAATGAATTTACTAATCTTTACTAATACAACCTTATTGTAAAGTGTTACCAAAACCTTACAAATACAATAACAAGGAGTATGTTTAGTTTTTGCCACCTTTACTATCAGAGTTTCTTAGTAATAATTGTTGAATATACCAAAACAAAATGTATTTTGTAGTGGTCTTGAAACGTAAATGGGTGATTCTCACGAAACCATTGAAACACCACAGCACTAATGATTTTAGCTTTAAAATGTGTAATATAGTAACATTAAAAAGCATCAGAATTAACACAATACTGTGTTCTACCTTGCACAATGTGTGATTTCAACATAAGAATTTATAATTGTAAATTTATCTCATTTTCGGCTGAAATTCTCATTACTGCAATGTGTCCGGCTGTGTTTGAACATGCGTTATGTTGTAATTTAATCAAATTAACACAAAAATATTAAGAAAAAAATAAATGGATGTTTTGCTAGACTACTTTAGATGACAGAAAAAATATTTACTGAATATTCATGTATAATAATAATGAAGAAAAATTAGTAAAATGATGTGTCCATGCCTGATGTTCTCATCCTCCGCAACCCTTTTTGAGAACAGTTTAAGCACACATACAGAATTTTAATAAAGTTTGATTTTGAGTGACCAAGCACATGGACCAGTTACTTCAAGATGGCTACCAGGTAAGATAATTTTTTTACAGTTTATTTGAAATATTGTCTTGTCAGAATGCTTACACGACATTTTGATTATCATTACCGCAACAGATGCTTATTAAATGTTAATTTAATTAATAGAAGCATAATACTTTGATTTTAAATGTGCAGATTCTCCAAATTATGTTCTTTCAGGTTTGTCATGTCATTTTGAAAATATGTCACTGTTGATGTTTTCTGACTGTTGCGGTTATGAGATTTTTTAGGACTCGTTTTTTTTTATTATGTTACAAAAAGTGTTAAATGATAAGTAAAAGTTTTTAAATTAATGTTCCCATTTACTCCAGACTTTGTTTTTCAATGTCTGGTGGAAAAAAAAGTAAATTTAAGCAATTTTTACATTTTCATGCTTGACATTTTTAAAACCAAGTTTTCGTGAGAATCACCCAAATAGTTAAGATCATGAACTCTCACCTTTGGGTGATTTGGGTGTCGCTGGGCAAATACATGGTTCAAATTAGTTTATTTGCCACTGACACGCACCAGTGAAGCTTTACAGGTCATGCATTCGGCCTCCAAGGATCTGGACGAAAATAATGTGAGTTTTAATGCATTTTTTTGTGTGTGTAAATAAAGTTTGTTTGACGATTCAAAGAATTTAGGCTGACCATAAATGTTCAGACCTATCTTGTGTGTGCCCAATTTGCACCCCTGTAATTGGGGGGAGCGGGATTGTGTGGCTGGGTTAGAGGCTTGTCGCAACATTTTTTTTTGTCCAAAAAATGTAAATATTTTGCTGCTACCGATCATGCCGGAGCCTTCTCAAATGCAAATCAGAAAACATCATGCATGATTTATATTTATGACTCTTGATCAGGATACCTTCAACAGGACAGCTGCAATAGCCAATGAGAGTGAGGTTCAACCGGATGTTGCATGCTTTTACACTCTAAAATGTCTGGGTTATTTTTGACCCATAATGGGTAAATATTGGACAGAACACACCACTGGGTTAAAATTGACCCAATGCTGGGTTGTTTTAACCTAACTGATGGGTTATTATACCCCATGGTTGCATAACAACAACCCAACATTGTGTTATTTTTAACCCAGAATGAAGTCATTTTTAACCCAGCATGTGTTCTGTCCAATATTTATCCATTATGGGTCAAAAATAACCCAGACATTTTTAGAGTTTATGTAAGGAATAATTGATGACGGGCCATTGAATTATAAGAAAATAATGCACACCCAAGGTGGTAATGCGGCACGTGTGCATTATTTTCAAATAATTCAAAGGACCGGAGTCAATTATTCCTCTTATACTACGGTTACCACAAACATTGCTCTGGTGCCTTTTTTTTAAAACATTTGAAAAGTTAGGTGTGCGGTTATCAAAAATTAATGCATACCCATGGAACATTTCTCAACCAATCAGAATACAGCATTCAACAGACCCGTGGTATATATAAGGAATAATTGATAATGCACAACCAACGTGGTAATGCGACAGAGTGTGCATCATGTAAGGAATAATTGATGATGGGCCGTTGAATTATAAGAAAATAATGCACACCCAATGTGGTATTGTGGCAATTGCTCAGGTGCCTATTTTTAATACATTTGACAGGTTAGGGGTGCGGTTTACAGAAAAATAATCAACACCCATGGAACATTTTCTCAGCCAATATGTGAGTTATCACATATCAAAGTGAATTATTCAAAGATTACCACAAACATAGCTTTGGTGGTAATTTTAAGACATATTAGGCGTGCGTTTCTCGAAAAATAATGCATAGCCATGAAACATTTCTCAGCCAATCAGAATAAAACATTCATCAGCGCCGTGGTATGAAGCTGAAACAAGAGAGCCAAAAAACATGACATGAACGTGGAGTATTAAGAAAGTATATCGACTTGTACAACATACTGCATCGATTGCTTATAACAATTATATAAGCTGCAGGGCCTTTTTACGTAATTGCGTGTGAGAAGGTGAGATCTACCCAGTTTTCTAAAATCAAAACTATGCAAACATACAGTCCACATAATAAATGAGCAACTGTAGAGTGCATGTTACTGTTAAAAGAAAGCCAAAATATCCCAATATATTTTTTGTGATAAATTATGAATGTTGTTTTAGTAGTAACTTTTAATTAAATAAAAAAGTTTTAACAAATATGTTTAAAGTGATGTGTCCTCTCATGACATGAAGGCTCCACTTTAATGGCCTAGAAAAGCTATTTCATTCATTTTACAAAAAAGATGGTTAATTCTTATGGTGGCTGCAATATTGAGATCACATGACTTTATCTCTGTAACCAATAGCAACATGAGGTGAGCAATGATGCTGTTGACCTTAACAGATTAAACTGTAAACCACTAAAAACACTGAATGAATAGACAAAGACTAATACCCTCCATTTCACATTTAGCAGAATCGCACATCTGTCCACAGTGCAGATAAATACATATAATAATATGTGGTTTAAATTAAGGCTGTTGAAATATTTGGCCAGATCTATTCTAACAAGTCTCCTATTAATTTAAGAACTAATGGACTCAAATTAAATCGTCCCTGGTTGGCTGCAAAATGTAAATGAATAAAGACGAAGGGTGCAGTTGAACCAAGAACATTTAGGCGAAATTAATGACACCAGTTCTCACATTATAACACTGGATGTGTTTGATGCAAACTCATACCAGCTCAAAGCTTTTTTTCAGGTCAGAAATATGCATTTAAAATGTTTAACAGAGAAAAAAAAGTCGGTTGTATTGTATTGCAGAATGCAGGGATAATTTGCGACTTTGAACACAGGCCTCACCACAGAAAACTGGCATCAAAACAAATGCCACACACTGTAGTCCAACATTACCCAAAACAGAAGGATGAAGACAGAGCAAAAGCACATAATGGCTAAAATGAGCCAAAATCAGTGGGTAAACAGCAAGACAAACAGGCCAGATAAACATATTACAATAATATCATTCATAGCAATGGTAAGTGTATTAGGCTGCCTGAGCCAAATGTGTGTTTTATTTAGCCAGACCGGGGAATCGAAAGGGGGATTTGAGGTACTAGTAAAGTAAATCGAAAGAACAGGGTTTTGCAAAATGTAAAATTTTATTTTCAAAAATGTAAGCAACAGATTACACAGTTAACTTTCAGCATTTGCAGTCCTAACTTAAACAGTACTCACATTCGGGACTTCAAAATGAAAGACTCACAAACTTACACACTATCTACCTATAATATACAAAAAGAATACAGAATAAATATTAAAATGGCCACAAGAGAAAAAAGTAAGTTAATCAAAACAATTAGTAGAGAGCAAATGTTGGGAAAGTAGAAACAAGACTGTGTGCCTTAAATACAATGTTTTTTGTTTGTTTTTCTTATTACATTTTTTACAAATTGTGCAAGATTTCAGACTAAGGCTCTGGTCTTGACATGACAGCTGTTTGCCTAAAACACACACACGTACGCACGCACGCACGCACACATACAGACTTGCACGCTCACATGCTCCCTGTGCTCTGCGCACTTAGTGGGATGTAGCAAAAATTGGAGGATGAATGATTAGTGATGATGAACGTGGTGGATATTCTTTTTTTTAATGAACATGCACTTCACGCCCTGACGTGAAACCCTCCCCATATGCCTATAGGAGACACATTTTCGAGCAAGTAGATTAGAAACCAACCCTCGCCTTGCAAATGATCAAATGAACAACACCAGAACCATTAAGGCAAGACCAGTCGGAGTGGCATCAGCAAAATTGTGATAAAAACGTGAGTGTTTCGGATATGACACACTGAATTTAGCTTTACTGGTTCTCCACCGTCGATTTAAGTACAAGGTTCTCAAGAGCAACTTTTAAAATTCAAACATTAGTTTTTAGACTTAGAAAAATGAGATAGGAAAATAACATTGGCAGACAACAGACACATACCATATGGATCATAAAACTACAGGAAATAATCGAATTCCGAAAACCACACGACAGTACCCCGTTGAGACCCGCCCGTGCCCGCCCAACCCCACCCTAAAAGGAAAAAAGATATCACTTACATTAAAACCAATTTATCCTCTCGTGAAGGTGTATTCCAACAGAGTTAGTCACCTCACATGTTTTGTTTACTTACAGTGATAGAGAAGTCTGTTGCAAGTTAAAGCATTCGCATTTCAGTTCGGGGAAAAAAAACAAGACATCCTTGCAATGCAACGGAGCGAAAAAATCATCTTCACGTTTTCACTTTAGTGCAACTTTTAAACACAATTCCAGTGGTTCCTTTAAGGTACCTGTTTATTCAATTCCTTTACACCCCTCAGTCTTCGAAATATCCAAAGCAAAGGTCAGTCCCTTGGGTATGTATCCATTTTTATCTTTTCTTTCAATTTTGTATTTTTTTTTTTCATTTTTTTGCTTATTGGGTTTCAAATGGCCTTTCGCATTGGTTGTTTACTAAAACATAAACGCAGGACGTGTCCTCTGTCCTTACATAACGATTTATTCCGTTCGAGCTCCGCGGTTCAGGCCGACGGTTCAACTACAGGCCTCAGAAAGGGAGAAAGAGGAGGAGGAAGGGGAGAGAGCTGTACAACAGAACACATCCCTGATGGGTCAGGGCATCCAAATAAAGACCACATCAAAATAACACAGAGCCTTCATATAACACAGTAGGGTTCCCTAGGTAACCTGGATTTTCTGCAGTAGAGGAGGGTGGTGCTGAAGCAACGTCTGAGCTCCCGGTTGGAGAAGATGCAGATGAAGGGGTTGACTCCCGCCTGAGCGAAGCTCATCCACACGGCTGCCGTCAGGTAGCCTCCCGGTATCACCGGACCTCTGGCAAACACCCTCCAGTAACAGGCGACCAGGTAGGGTCCCCATAGACTCAGGAAGAAGAAGGTGATGATGTAGAACATCCTGCTTATCCTCTTTTCAGTCTTAAACTCGTCAAGCACCAACAGACGCCTGCGGCCCGCCGCATTGCTGTTCTGCCGGATTCCCAGCAGGGTCGGAGGCGTGGGGCCTCGGCCAAATCCGGCCAGCCAGTTCGCGGCGGCCTGCCCGCTCGCCCCCGGGCCGTGAAAGGTCCAGTTCTGGCTGACGGCCGGCACGAACTGGACGGGCTTCATCTTTCGGCGGTCGTGAACGAAAAATATGAGCTTGAGGTAGACGAGCTGGGTGGCCAGGAGAATAAGTGCAAGGAGCAGCATGAAGCCCAACGAGTCATTGGCACGGAAGGACCGGTGTTGGAAGGTGCACTGATCCTCCTCCCGAATGAACGAGTACGTGCCCACGTCCAGCACCGGAGGAAACGCCATGGCTACCGACAGGGTCCATACCATGCATATGACGGCCAGGCATGTCCAGAAGGTCAGCCGCTTGGTATAAAAGCGATGGTGGGCGATCGCCAGGTATCGCGTCACGCTGACGCAAAACAGCATGAAGGCAGTGTGGAAACAGGAGAGCACGCCCAAGAAGGCGATCACTTTGCAGGTCAGCGTGCCGTACGTCCAGGCCGAGCCATTTTTGACCGAGGTGAACACGAATGGGAAGCAGATGGCCGAGCGGAGTATGTCAGAGGCGCACAGGTCCAACAGGAAGTAGTAGGGCGCTCGATGAAGGCTCTTGTCTTTGACCAGCAGGATGGAAATCAGGAGGTTTCCCACCACGCCGACGCCAATGATAAAACCCAGGGAGGTCAATTTAAGGAAAGTGGCAAGCGGAGAGACATTCTGCAAGATGTTGTGGTCCCCTGCATGGCTATAGTTCGCCATAGATGGAGGAGAGATCATAGAGAATGCTTAAAGCTTTAGCCAAGTATCATGATCTGGGTGGAAAGCGGAGCAATAGATCCATCTGGTGTGCTTCCGAGCAGGTTCCAGCCTTTCGTCGTTGCCTCTCTTCTAAGGCATCCTTTGTTCCTTTGTTTCATCACACCTAAAATGATCCCTGAAAAACATCATCCACCCATTAGGATTCGCTCACACAAAACAAACCGGGGGGCTTTTCGATGCATGGCTCAGCTGTGGAGCTAACGCATAAGAATCATTCTTTTGTCACAGAAATGCCTTTTTCTAATTGCATATGAAATTGCAGCTGCAACGGCATGCAGCCATAGCAGTGCTCGTGCACTTGCTTAATTCAGCATAGGGATTGAGCATCAGACACAAACATAAATCCTGCTTAAAATAATAGACCCCCACCCCCAAGATCTAAAGCAAATGAAATAAATAATTTGAAAGAAAGCCAGCATTCTTGAAATCTTTCTATAAAAGCCTTGTATAATTCAAATATACATTTACATATATACTGTATCTAATTCTTTTATTTCGTACAAACGAATGCATTTGTCGAAATGCAGCAAGAAAATCTGTTGATCACACCCAAAGATCCTGCAGAATCTATTCCGTGTTCATTCCTTCATTTTATCATCTTACTAGTATAAACGAATCGTCAAATACATTATTATATGATCGAGGGTATTAAAGGATGATCAAGAAACGCACTGTTATGTGACATTTACATGTATATATAGGTTGCATTTGGCTTAGACGTTCAGTGTGCAACGACAGTCGCGCGGCTAACACAATTTAACGCAAGTCGTTTGGGGAAAATACATATAAAAAAGAAAAAGCACGACGTTTTTATAACATAGGTCTGTCGTGTTTGTTATTTCTAGGCTGACAAATTCGAGTCGGAATAAACAAACAATGGATTGCGTCTGTAAACCGAATAGCTTCGTCTCTTTCATAAAAACCCACCGAGTACATTTTTCTATATAATAAAATAAACCACCATGTCTCCAGCTGTATTTACAAACATCCGAATCTACGAACGAATATCTGTATTGCATTAAAATAAGCAATAGATGCAGGATCTTGTGGATGGTTGCTTTTAATCGCGATGTAAACACAGTCTATTCTTCCTTGGATTTTATAACGGAATGATTTTGGACGGCTCTGGCCAAGATGCGCGTCCATTATAAGCAGAGCAATTCCTCCAAATACATGCAAGCAAAAAACGCGTTGAATAGAGAAAGCGGTATGAAATATCAATGAAAAGCATACCTGTTGATATACCCCCTTTGTTTCCCTGGCGGTTATTTACATGGCAGGAGTCACTTTGCCGTAAAAAAGCTTTAGTTTTGTTGCCTGCTCTTTTTCCACCACTGTGATTATACAGTAAACGGTGCGGACGGCGCATGCGCACTGGCGCTATTTGTGATCCCGACCGCGTCTCGTGTCTCTTGTTGCAGCAGCAGCAACATCATCTGCACTGATGGGTGCAGCAGCATCACGGATCCCTTTTAAAGGGTTATCACAATGTGCTCATGTCATATTTGCCATTACATGTGGTATAATAAATTTGTGATTTTTGTGGGTTGTGAAATTTGACACTGTTACTGTCTATAGTTTTATAACTCTATAAATCTATCGTGTTTTATATCTATATTTTTGTTATACATGTATGTCTGCCTGTGTAATGTATTAAACAAGATCAAAATTCATAATGTTTTATTCAATCTAGTATTATCGTGTATTTTTACAAATGTTGGATAGATATGTGGTTCAGCTCAGGATTAATTTACTCAACATAAATAATTCACGCAACCTATTGTGTTTGATGCCTGTAATTGTTCTGAAAAGGAGCTCATGTGTGTTTCATTGTGTTATTTGGGGCATGTTTGGCACTGGAAATACACTGGGCCCAAAAGTATAAGACACCATTATAAATGTATGAGTTTCATTGTATAAGGTAAGAAAATAGATAATAAAGCGCCATGGGTGTATTCCAGAAAGTGGGGTTAACTTACCATCAGTGAAACCCTGAACTTTTGGTTAATTAACACAAAACCTAATTACCCTGATCATGACGGTTCATAAACACCTTATAAAGAGTTAGTTTGATCAACCTTCTACTGGTAACCGAAAGCAAATACGAGGAATTTCGATTTTAAACAGCTTTCCTTGACCCAAAGTAATTTTAGTGGATGTATGAAGTCAGTTCACCTCAAATTCACAGGTGTAGTTCTTCATGAGCCCCATTCACTTCCATGGTAGACTATTTCTTTTTCCTACTGTGGAAGTGAATGGGTCTCTTCCTCAAGTTGATAAAAAAAAATATATATATATAAATAATCCACTTTAAATGTTGACTTTGTGTGTGTTTATTTAACATTTTCTATGTAAGTATAGCCTAGTTATATATAATGTATCACACAACAGAAATAAAGTAAGCAAGTTTATTACATTGAACAAAGAGAGCAGTATTGGTTTAGAGCTGATCACATCCCTTTGTCTAGCACATTAGCATATATATTATATATAGCGTATTATATAACTTTAATGCAATTGCCAGAGGAAGCATTAGCCATTCAACAATATCCCTTACTACACTGTACTGTACAATGTTGAAACTAACAGCAGATTGTCGTGCAGATTGTAAAAATGAGAAAACACCAACACCAAAAGCACCAGTGTCCATCTCTATAGCAAAGTCCAAGTTCATAGTCAAAGACATCTGCACTACTTTGTAGTCTTGCTCCCATGCAACATGGTTTGCAACAAGGTATTGCTGTGGACAACCCAAATTTTTTGGGCAGGGGCAGGAAGCCTTGTGTGACATAGATGAAATATCAAGAAAGTTATTAAACAATATTTCATATAGGTAGGTCAATCATTTCCGTGCATTTCCAATAAGTCCGCGTTGTTGTTTTTAGCACAACCGCGTGACAGTCACTTTGCGCTCATTTTCAGATAGAGGCCTCCATCATCAAAACTGCCCGCTTCGTCCACGCGCGTACCAGCCGAGGACGACGCAGAAGCCCACGAGCGTCACGGTCGCGCCCAGCAGAAGAGCCACGGCGTCTCCACCGTCAATTGCCTCCGCCGTCTGGAAAAGCGTCAGGAGTAGAAAGCACAGCATCGGGCTTGTATTTAGTTCATTGGGAGCCATGTTGTCGTTCGCTTGTTCAAACAGAAACACAACGATGATGACGGCGCGTCAGGTCAGGTGATTTCGCAGCATTTCCTGATTTTACGAATCCTACTATTGGTGCGTAATTATTAATATTCATGAGCTGCGGTGAGCTATTGGACGGTACGGATGCGACGTCAGGGTCATATATAAATATGAATAAGCTGGATGCTCGTAGTTCCACAGTTACAGGAAAGCGGCGTAATAAATATTTAAGATACGAGAGTTCGCTATAGTAGGATTCGTATCTTCGCTAAAATGCTTTGCAATAAATGTGCAAAAGATATCAAATTCATTAACTTTGAATATTTTACATTAAAAAGCCCCTTTTTATTATGTTTTGTGTGCCATACATATTTTTTTAACAGACCTGACAGGTTATCTAAAATAAAGTGCACTGAGTTTGTGCCACAATATAGGCCTACATAATATAATTTGTTTTGCCAATTTAACATGTTGCCATAACATATTTAATAAAGGTTGAAACAAGTATTATAGGCTTAACAAAAAGTTAAGACATACATCAGTATTGGATATTACTTTGGAATATTACTAAGCAGTTTGATACTTACTTAAATGATCCCAATGAAGGGCTATGAAAGACACGACAGTGACGTAGCACATCACTTATTATGTTATAGAAGTAAGTCAGCTATGCAGGGGCGCCACTAGTAATTTCGGGCCCTAGGTAAGAATATGAGGTTATCCCCTCTGCCACACCCATGTTACTACTTATTAAATGATCTTTGGAGGGCCCAATAGTGCCTTGGCCCTTAGAATTGTCCTACCTTTTCCCCCCTTAGTGACTCCCCTGCATCTATGATAAACATACTGTATGTGAGCCACACTCTTAAAAGAGCACCTATTTTCTGATTCACGATTTTACATTTCCTTTGGTATGTAAGTGTATTAGTAGGCTACATGTTAATGATATGCAAAGGTACAAATCCCAAAGTAAACGATGACGTGAGTTATCTATTCCAACTTAAATCTCTTTTCTTGGACTACATCAAAAACACTGATTGTAGGCAACAGTTTATTTCATTGGCCTGTTGACATAGACACAACGGTCATTATAATTCCGCCCACTTCTGGGTGTAAGTAGTAAGGATCTACCGATATGAATTTTTTGATGCCGATGCCGATACATAAAAATGACACAATGATGCCAAATGTCACAAGTCTCAATTTGAAAAAGTAACATTTATTGAAATTAAAAAAAAAAACTATATTTAACAAATAGTAAAAACAGGCGAGGGTGCTATGGAACCATGAACTGCACTCTCCACAATGACGAGGAACTATCAGCAAAGGATATTGATTTCTAGCACTTTACTACTACAAATATATATAGAGATAAGAAATAAAAACCCGCTTTGTCCAGCTATGATCAGCTGTTAGGCCGAGCTTTCTATGTTATCATGGAAAGGTTGGTTGTTTTTAGTCACATGACCTGCAATCGCTTGCGGCTTCCAGCACTCTGTCTCTAAATAATGCCGGAAAAAAATCTGCAAACACAGCAGCCACGTATTGGCCTATGCCGATACACATAAAAATGGCAAAAATCGCCCCAATATATCGGCCAGCCGATATATCGGTCTATCACTAGTTGTCATGACTAGTAACAGGAATCAGGACGCACATGCAGGGTTCACATGAAATAAATAACATTTAATATAAAACAGGAAACAAAACACGAGTAACATACAACTGCGGGTAAAACAGGAACATCCAACACAGGAACAGACAGGGAAGTAATGACAATGATCCGGCAAGTGCACATACAACAGGCAGGGGTATATATACAAACAGACTAAAGATACACAGGTGTGATGAGGCAGGTAATTAATTAATGACAGTTCAGGTGACAACAATCTGAACAGAGAAAAGACATGTCACGGATTAACCGTGACATTACCCCCCCTCCCTCTTAAAGATTGGCTTCCAGACACATCAACCCCAACTTAACCAAAAACAAAAGTCCGGGAGGGTGAATCTGGGGGGGAGGGATGGAGGGCTTGGAGACCACGGCGAACGCTGGGACGAAGCCGGCAGGGCAGGGAGCCGGGGTGAAACCGGCAGGGCAGGGAGCCGAGGTGAAACCGGCAGGGCAGGGAGCCGGGGCGAAGCCGGCAGGGCAGGGAGCCGGGGCGAAGCCAGGAGAACCGGAGTGCCCATCTCAGGAATCAACTCTTGAAGACTCAACCCTCTTGGGAACCGTTGGGGATCCGATTGTCCCGGGAGTCGACTCCCACCATCTCGGGGAAACGGGCTCATCCACGGTGGCGACCATCCCGGGGAAAAATCAAGCACGGCGGCCGTTCTGAGCCCCAAATTGAGCATGGTGGTGGACCTCCCAGTAACCGACCCAGACGACTCGACCAACAGGAGAACCAACAGAAACGATTCGACCCTCACAGGAGCCGGCTCGAGTGTCGCGACAGCCACCCCGGGGAATGAATCAGGCGTGGCGATGGGTAACTTGAGCTCAGCCACGAGTTTCGAGCACTCCCTCTCGGTAAGTTCCAAGGGGCATCGGGACTTCGAAGCTGTGCCCACTACTCCCCCTCAAAAAAATATTAGGGGAAGCTCTCCTCCTCAAACCCGCTGCGTACTTGAAGGGCCGGATCATTCTGTCATATATGGTAATAGGAATCAGGACGCACACGCAGGGTTCACATGAAATAAATAACATTTAATATAAAACAGGAAACAAAACACGAGTAACATACAACTGCGGGTAAAACATGACCATCCAACACAGAAACAGACAGTGAAGTAATGACAATGATCCGGCCAGTGCACATACAACAGGCAGGGGTATATATATATATACAAACAGACTAACGATACACAGGTGAGATGAGGCAGGTAATTAATTAATGACAGTCCAGGTGATAACAATCTGAACAGAGACAAGACATGACACGGATTAACCGTGACACTAGTAAGTATTCATGCCGATTACAATATACTGATTAGCTGGCCAATCGGAGGACACTGCAATTTAACAAAATCAACACGTTTCAGGGAGGCAGGGCATATAGGGGAGCAACAATAATTTAGTTTAGTTTAGAGCTTTATTCAGTCCAGTTTTTCGCGATCGCAGCACACAGCGCAAAATCAACAAAATGTTGTTATTTTGCGATCCTGCATAATTTGTTATTTCAGCTCAAAATACTCGCAAAAATGAAAAAGGTCTCATATTTTTTAATAAAATTATCAAATATTCTACAGAATAGACAACTTGGTGAACATTTCTGGCTTTATTTTACTAACGCACATGATTAATCTCTCTCTTCAGCACACTGCACCCCACTACCAGCAAATCTGTGTCCCACAATTAACAGTCAATCACATATCACATAATGAGCACATATCACTACATTATCCGTTTAATTGTAAGCTAGTATAATGCATTGTTTTAATAAGGATACATACGTGAAAGGTCTGTGTGAAATTTATGTTCGGTTTCACATAAATGCCAAAAGGCGCACCTGCTGTCTCACATAAATGCCAAAAAAAACGGTTGAAGCAATGTCACGATGCATTTCAATTTACTGTTTTATAGTCCTTAAATGAAGTTGTAGGGAACTTGGGACACAAAAAAAGGCATCTGTCCACTATCGTCTCATCTCGGCGTTAGCAAATTGTGCGCATGCCTTCTGTCAGCGCATGAGGACCGTACTGTTCTCCTTTCAGGATTTGCACTTGAACGGTCACATACACACATAATAAAACACATGTAAACACATAGTTTAGGGAAAAGGTCATTTTGGACTTGTGATATTGTGCATTACTGTAGGTACACGTAAGTCATTTTCAAACCTTTTTAAAAGCCACCTAAAAAGAGATAAACAAGATAATGTGGTGCGGCTATCTCAGTGTTGTAGATAAGGATTGATTAATATGTTCTTAGCAATATCAAACATTTATTGTGGTTAATTATTTTTAATAACATTTTACGTAAATCATCCTGGCGACCCAGTTTTTAAAACCACTGTGTGACATGTCTATGTTCATCAAAAAACAAACAGTGTATCTGTATCTTGTAGTTGTATTTATTTGTCATATTTTCATTTTGTTTCTCTGTTCTTATTATACCTTTTTATTTTACCTAATTATTTAATTACTTGAGAACTTCTTAATAATAATTTAATATTAGACAAGAATTGGTATCCTAATTAGAGAGAAAAAAAATTCGATCAAATTTCTGGAAATTACCGCCGCAAAATCAGTCATTTTGATTGCAAAAATCACAAAAATAAATCACAAAATCCTGGCAATTAATTCAGGCTATCATGGTGCTTCACACATACAACAACCAGAATATACAAATATTAAAAATACACCAAATACATGAAAAGGGTACAAAAAATGATTTATGGTACGTGAAAAACAATGCCATAAACTATGCAAACACATTGTTTAAAGCAAATACACACAAAATTGCATTTTTGTTGTTTTTAGCAATGTAATAGGTGCTCAGGGTGTTTTCAACTCATATGGACAAACCCAACTGTAGGGTTTTCAAGCTACTTACTTAATGTATATTCTGAATTAATCTTTTTTGAGAACTATTTTGATTGTAAATTAACGAAAACTTGTTGAGAGGTTCAGTGAATTCTAGACGGCTTTGGATTTAAAGTGTTATTGTTTCGTGTGTGATGTATTCATTTTAGGGTACTTTGATAATTGGGACATTAGATGTAACATGTTACCCCAAATTTTGTATAGTTTATAACAGGCCAGTGGTAAGTAAACAATAACATCTTTTTACAGAAAAGCCATTTTTTCTTATATTCAGAACAGGTTTGGTTGCTTATCAGTTGCTTCTTGCGAATATATGAGCTTTGTTTTTGACGTTTTCAACTTAAAATCTTACATCACTCTTCATCTTGCCAACAGTAGGTAAGATATTAAAAACGCAGTTAAGATAAAAATATTGGGATTATTGATCAATTCATCACATGAATTTGTAGGCTGCCCCATGACAACCTGCAGTCATATTGTATATGACAGACTTTCACACAGTAGAGAAATCACAGCCTGCTTTTAATGCACTTAATGTAGTGAATAATAGCTTATATTATTATATTCAAACATTGTACTGTACTCTAAAGAGACGGTTATAAATTGATGCTTACGTTATAATCAAAAATGTATAGGCTCATGTTAAAGAGCAATTATGGATGAAAACTCAAATTCAAGGTTGTGAGTTTGCCTGTTAAAACCATTGCGGCACATTTACATTGGCAAATGCTTTTATTTGAAGTGACATTTTGTCAGTAAGTGTGGGATCAAACCCATGACCTTTGTGCTGCTAATGCGATGGTCTACCAATTGAGCTACAGGAACAGGGATATTGCCAGTTCGGACAAATCTGCTCAAAATCTCATTAAATATGCTGCTGTTTAACCCATGCCTAAGATTAATTGGCATATGTCATAGGGAGAGCTTCAAACTGTACGTGAGCCATGCAGAGCTGTGTAATTTAATTAGAGCGCACCTGCCAAACTAAAATATTGACCTTGTAAGCCTGCCGTGCTACTTGTCCGACCTTGTCTTTCTGTTTTCCATCGGTTTGCCTTTCCTCCCACACGCTGGCTTTGAGATTATCACCTGGTTGGAAATGTGAGCTTTCAGCTAAAGAGTTCATTTGGATTCAGAGCACATGCCCTGGTAGATGAATGATACTGTCCTGACCTGCTAGAAAAACACTCTCATTTTTCGATATTTGCCGATTTGAGCGCTGATCGATGACCGGGACCGTACAGGCTGCACAAAGCCAGGTGGGACTCAAAGATAAATTCACATGGGTGGTACAAGAAAAGTATGCAAAGGCTATGCGTGTGAGATAAACTGACATGATGTTCTGGGGACCAGGACACTAAAGCAACGACAGAGTGACGCTATCTCATTCACTTCAATTGAAACTCGGAGACTTTCGGCGACATGAGCAACAGTGATGGTTGGTGACAGAAAGTGAGTGTGTCCAGCTACGCAATAAAGTACAACTTCCAGTACTTGTCACGGTTCGTATAAACCGGATTGTGGGAAATAAAAGGAGAACTCAAACGCAGACTCAATGTGCAAAAATAAACTCTGATTTATTATAAATAAACTGAAACACCCACGAGGGGGTAAAAACAGAAGAGAACAAAAACACTGTGCTGGAACACAAAATAAACAGAACACGAGAAAACTCGGATAGTAACTGGTAAACATTAACACAGGATCTACAACAACGCACGCACCCCACACAGAGAACACAAGGGCATTATAAAGACACCACATCAATGGGGAACAGGTGAACATAATTAATCACTTAAGACATGATTACATAAGGGAGTAGGGTAAAAGTGACAAGACCCTGGGAATACGTGTTACACAGATATGATGTGAATACACACGTATTCCCACATAAAACACTGCTGCCCTGGTCCTGCCCTCTGGATAATAACCAAGGTCAGGCAAGACCATGACAGCCACAAAACACTGGGAACACGTGTCACACAGATATGATGTGAACACACGTGTTCCCACGTACACACACTGCTGCCCTGACCTTGCCCACAGAACATAGACCTGATCTACACTAAGGTCTGGCAAGATCACGACAGCAACAAGACACCGGGGACATGTGGCAGCCACACACAGAATGTGATCCCACATGTCCCCACACAGAACATGATACTGCCACGGTCCTGTCAGATGCACTCAGACCTACATCTAGCACAGATGTCTGACAGGACCATGACAGTACCCCCCACTTAAAAGACGGATACAAGACGTCACAAACAAAAACAAACAAAAACATTAAACACGAGGAACGAAAGACTGCACAACAGAAGACAACCACGACAACATTACCACAAACAACAAAGGTAAACAGACATATGTAACAAACGGATTGGGGTGATTTAACAAAAACAAAACATCATGAAGGGGTGGTGGGGCAATAACAGGGGAAAAAGAATGTCCAGAATGTGGAAACCGAGTCCTAAAATTCTGCTGAAAAGCAGAGGAATGACATGTCCCGGGTTGCGCAGTTGACTGCGCAGACGGCTGCGCCGGCAGGTGACGTGTCTCCGGCTGCACCGGCGGGTGACGTGTCTCCGGCTGCACCGGCGGGTGACGTGTCTCCGGCTGCACCGGCGGGTGACGTGTCTCCGGCTGCACCGGCGGGTGACGTGTCTCCGGCTGCACCGGCGGGTGACGTGTCTCCGGCTGCACCGGCGGGTGACGTGTCTCCGGCTGCACCGGCGGGTGACGTGTCTCCGGCTGCACCGGCGGGTGACGTGTCTCCGGCTGCACCGGCGGGTGACGTGTCCCCGGCTGCACCGGCGGGTGACGTGTCCCCGGCTGCACCGGCGTGTGACGAGTCCCCGGCTGCACCGGCGTGTGACGAGTCCCCGGCTGCACCGGCGTGTGACGAGTCTCCGGCTGCACCGGCGTGTGACGAGTCTCCGGCTGCACCGGCGTGTGACGTGTCTCCGGTTGTGCCGGTTCCGAAGCCCCCTTCGTCCTATTCCTTCTCCGTCTGGAGACTGGACGGACCTCTGGTGAAGGCGTGGTCTCCGGTGCCGAAGAGACGGGAGACGACCTCCCCAGTCTGACAGCCCCGGTCCAGATGGCTCTCGGGTTGGATTGAGTCTGGCGGGATTCAGACGATCCGGGCGGTCGCCGCCTGGCATTACCTTCGGACCCGCATACGAGTGGGTCATAGAACTCGTAACCCGACTCGTATGCGGGACGGGATCTCCTTCCCCGAATCGCCAGGCGGCTGCCAGCAAACATCCCTGCTGGGTTCTGTTGGGTGCGTGCGTTATGTTACGGTTGGTATAAACCGGATAGTGGAAAATGAAAAGGAGAACTCAAACGCAGACTCAATGTGCAAAAATAAACTATGATTTCTTTAATACAAAACTTAAACACCCACGAGGGGGTAAAAACAGAAGAGAACAAAAACACTGTGCTGGAACACAAAATAAACAGAACACGAGAAAACTCGGATAGTAACTGGTAAACATTAACACAGGATCTACAACAACGCACGCACCCCACACAGAGAACACAAGGGCATTATAAAGACACCACATCAATGGGGAACAGGTGAACATAATTAATCACTTAAGACATGATTACATAAGGGAGTAGGGTAAAAGTGACAAGACCCTGGGAATACGTGTTACACAGATATGATGTGAATACACACGTATTCCCACATAAAACACTGCTGCCCTGGTCCTGCCCTCTGGATAATAACCAAGGTCAGGCAAGACCATGACAGCCACAAAACACTGGGAACACGTGTCACACAGATATGATGTGAACACACGTGTTCCCACGTACACACACTGCTGCCCTGACCTTGCCCACAGAACATAGACCTGATCTATACTAAGGTCTGGCAAGATCACGACAGCAACAAGACACCGGGGACATGTGGCAGCCACACACAGAATGTGATCCCACATGTCCCCACACAGAACATGATACTGCCACGGTCCTGTCAGATGCACTCAGACCTACATCTAGCACAGATGTCTGACAGGACCATGACAGTACTACTAAAACAGTTCATGTCATCCTTCTTTCGTCCGTTACTGAGAGGATGGACACTTATTTGTTTTAATACTTTGGGTCCGTTGAATGCTTGAATCTGATTGGCTGATGAATGTTCTGAGGTGTGCAATTATTTTCTATGAAACGCACGGCAAACATAGTTCCAGGCAGCTCTCTTGTCGGCATTACAGTTCCATATCACTTTGCATAGTTAACTGTAATAACGCACTAACAAAAACAACATGACAGACGACTTTCCGAGGCAATAACAGCGCTGTTTAGAGATGCACAGAGGTAGCCTCGTTCACACAATCTCTCTCTCTCTCTCCCTCTCTCTCTCTCTCTCTCTCTCTCTCGCTCGTCCTATATTTCTCGCTCGCACTCTCTTTCTCTCTCTGTGTCTGTGTCGCTTTCTTTCTAATAACTTCATTAATAACTGTATTAGAATGCTATCAATGGCTCAAGCCTCCATTGCCAGCTTTAAAATGATGTTTTGGAACAAGCAAAAGAGCCGTTGGATGAGACGCGGAAGAAATAGTCCAACTCACAAAACCGGACAAATCCCTTTAAATATGTCATGTGATCGATCTCTTGAGGTGTGGTAACCATAGTATAAGTGGAATAATTGAGTCCGGGCCGTTTAATTATTGAGAAATAATGCACACCCGAGGTATAACGGCCACTCCGCTTCGTGTTGTGGCCGCATCACCACCTCGGATGTACATTATTTTTCTAATAATTCAATGGCCCGTCATCAATTATTCCATACATAGTTGTTACAAAGACAACTAGAATTAGGAATGCCTCGTATTGACCTCATTGAAAGAGCCATCTAAAAATTTTATTTTTTATTACTGCCTAGTAATAGTATATTATGTAGTTTCTTGTGTTCCTCAAGTAGCTTACTAGGTACTTACTATGCAAAGGTCATGGGTTCAACACATATACTGATAAAAAAAGTGGAGATTGAATGTACTGTAAGTCACTTTGGATAAATGCATAAATGCCAAATATATAAATGTAAATGAATCACTTAAAAAATAATTTGTAAAGTTTTCGATTAAAATTTTTTTTGTTACCAACCAGGGCTTGACAGTAGGTACGTGGTTGTAGTTCGGACAAGTAAATTTGTTATTCATTTGTCCAAGTAAAAAAGCTACTTGCCCAGAAATTAAATGACATTTCAGCCATGACAATTTGAGTATAGCCGATTGGTATAGAACAAAAGGCTATCACAAGGTTCAGTTTTTCCCACAGATTTACAGTTTATTTGTGGCAGCACATCTGACTGGGATGGGTCAATAATACGTAAATCAAATTGGTCAGGTAGAATGCAGAACCGCGCATAGCTACAAAAATGCAGTGCACCCCACCATGCACGCTGAGCATGCACGTCCGTGTTTAATGTGCACGCGTTTGTGTACGCGGGGGGTGGTTGAACGTCTGCTCTAGTGATGGGAATTTTAAAGGCGGGGTACACAATTTTTGAAAAACGCTTTGGAAAAGGGAGTTGCGCCGAGTACCAAAACACACTTGTAGCCAATCAGCAGTAAGGGGCATGTCTACTAACTGACATCACAGCCTCAGTTGTGTATGTGTGTGGCGGGTCTATTAAAAGAAGGTCCAGATTCTTTTGGGGTAGGGGTGTGTTTAGGTGATTTCAAATGTCAACATTGGCTTTCAGAGATCATGCACCCCGCCCTTTAATTTATGCAAGTAAATTGTTTATTTTCAGTTCGTTCACCAAAATGATTTGTTTACTGATTCGTTCAGTGACCATATTTTTTATAAATAAGCCAGTATAGGTGGTGAAGATGTGCGCCTAATGTGTTATAAGACAATGAAATAAACTTTTTACAAAAACTCATTAGGCTTTAATAAAGCTGAAAGTGGGAAATAATGAGCGTGATGATCAAGCTAGAGAAAATGTAGTTATTCATTTAACTGTCCTTGTTGTGAAAGACTTGCGTGCTGTACTGAGTGACTGTCATGCCTCCTCTGGTTCAGTCGGTCATCAGATCCTCGTTCACAAATCATGTAATTCGTTCATGTTGTTCTTGACTTCGTTCAGACTCAGATGACTGAGCGGATTGAATTCGTTCAGTAGCTCAAACCAATTATATCCTTCCTAACCGCCCACACTCAGAGATGATTGGCTCACGCTATCGTCAGTCTTTAACAGCAAGACAACCCAACACAAAATCAGATGCAGATTAAAATGTGCATCATGATATCAAAACGTAAACACAACAGCAATTATTAAATAATTCAGTTAAGCAACGCATGATGTCAAAAAGTAAATGAAGTAGAAGTAAATGAGAAGCGTTAAGTAGCAGTGGAGCATCTGATGCCACAGGAATCTGTTATGTAAGGAAGAGGTTGTGGAAAACGCGGGTATTTTCAAGTTACTTGTCTGGTTGGGCATGTAAAATTTTCTTTCACTTGAGTATCTAAAACATCCACTTGTCCTTGACTGGCGTTAATGTCAAGCCCTGACAACTATAAATTCTTATCTAAATGCATGTCGAAACTACAGTTGGAAATAGACAAATTATAAGTATAATAATAGTAGTTGTATAATAAAAAATATTAAACAAAATAGTTGTTATACGCACAACTGATAGCCTACTGTACATCAATTTCTTTCTTCTTAACTCTTATTGATTGTTGAGGCCATTTCTGGCCATTTTTTTTCTTTTGACATTTCACAAGACTTTTTTAATATGTCAAATAAATCTTTGGTGTCCCCAGAGTACATATGTGAAGTTTAAGCTCAAAATACCATATAGGTCATTTATTGTGGCATGTTAAAATAGGCACTTTATGGGTCTGAGCAAAATAGCACAATTTTTGTGTGTATCCCTTTAAATCCAAATGAGCTGCTCAGGTGGGCGGAGTCTCAAGCGCTTGCGCTGTAGACAAGACAGAGCATCAAGAGGGAGATTCTCTCACGAAAGAAGTTAGTAAACGATGTTCAGCATTATATATTTGAACAAGTTTAAAAAGTCAATCATCTGTTTTATGCATACTAAATACATGTTTATCAGCAGATGGGCAACATTGTGGAATAAAAATAAAGACTTTTAGGTCTCATGCTGCCAGTGTTTTAAACAGGCACAATGATTTTCAGCATGTTACAATAAAATACATTTCCACAAACACTCAGAAGTTTACTTTTTGACCAAACCACACAAGCACATTTAAATGATCTGTAATAAAACAACACACAGCTTAAACTTTATAGAAACAGATCAAATGACATGTTTAAGTTTATTGTGAACAAATTCGCGTTTCTGTCAGTCTCTCATCTATCTTGTAACTCCTTGTATTCATTTGAAACTTCAGAGAAACATTAAACAATATATTTACTTATTGTGTATGATAGTGAATAGGCGTTGTTCTCTCACTCTGTCTCGTGCAGTGCATTAATCCTCGTGTTCATTCATATAAACTTCAGAGAAACATATTAACTCTTTCACCGCCAGCGTTTTTAAAAAAAGTTGCCAGCCAGCGCCAGCAACACACCCTCTGCTTTTCTCTTGATTGACGAGCTATCTCGTCAATGGCGAGGAAAGAGTTAAACAACATACTTGTATTGATGAAAGTGAATGTTAATCCTCATCTTCGACCTTTAGAAAGACCATTAAAACTACAAGTTATAAGATTGTAGGCTACTGTTTGTGTTTGAGGGAATACAAACGCTTCGTGCTGTCAGTCATTCTTTCTTATTGATACATATTTTGAGAAAATTAGAAATTCGAAAAACTCAACAATAAACTGTGGGCAAATTTACTACCCTTTCAGGTTGTTCGTGTACAAAAAAAGCCACTAAATTAAACGGCTGTAAAAATGTATCAAACAGTTTTTTTTTTAATTGCCAAGTTCATAAGTGATGTCACAGATTTGGTGAAAAAACACATAAAATGACAGATTTTCAATACAAAAAGTGATTGTGGACTGGATATGTTTTAAACTTTTTCACAGATACCAAATTTTAATGGTGCCACATGTTGATCAACAGTAAAAATGTAAAATTTGACCTTTTAGCAAAAGGAAAAAACGCCCAAAAATTAAGAATGCATGATTATTTGATGTCATGGCTTTGCAATCAAAAAATGTTGTTATAATGGAAGTCAATGGGGACGAAAAAGCCACAAACAACTAATTAGAGAGAAAAGAATAAAATCTGATGCTGCACAAAAACTAAAAATGCATCAAAGCTAATGTTTTTACTAATCTTTGACAAGCCCAAGACTGTGAAAAGGTTAAAAAAAATCCAGTCCACAATCACTTTTTATATTGAAAATCTCTCATTTTGTGTATTTTTCATCAAATCAGTGACATCACTTATGAACTTGGCAAATAAAGAGTTAAAATCATGGAATATTTGTAAACATTTGGTAGTTTTGATCAGTACTGAGGGTGATTAACCGGTTTATGCAAAAACATTTGAATTTTTTTTTTGGCTTTTTTGTATACGAACAACCTGAAAGGGTAGTGAATTTAAACACCCACAAGGGTTAACAAATAGCAGTTTTGGGTACCAGCAGCCATGCAAATATATCTACCACAGTATACATTTCACAGTAAACTCCTCAATAGTTTATATTTCTGCATGGTAATAACACCTTATGTCCTAAACATCCTTTAGCAAATTCATTCATATCCATCTTTTAAGTTTTGCTAAACTGTGTTTAATTACCTCATCCACTATAGCGACAACAGGCCAAACCACCTGTGCTGGGACGGATCAAAACACTCTCAAGATTAATTACCCAATGAAATAGGTTTCTTAGAAGAGATGCAAAAGGCAGTCTTGGAACCGATAGTCGCCTTTGTGCAAAGCCTTTGGTACATCCATAATGAATTCCTTTGAGGGGACATGACAAATGAATCGTCCTGTGGCTTTTGTGCTAATGTTCTGGATGTTAAATACTTAACAGAGCTCGGACGCTGGCAGAGATGAACGGTGGGCGACTGGTCTCGGTGACTCATTGGCTGGACAGCTGACGGAGGGACGCTGAGATCTGAAATGACCCGAAGGTTGGTTTCTCTCACAAATCGACTTGTATCTCTGTTAGGTCCCTGCTGTGTTGCCTGTTATTATCCGCTCCAACTGTCTGTTGCTGAATTTTTTAGACAACTATTATTCGCTCTTATAATCAGATGTGGCACAATAAATCAAGACATCAGCTCGTTCAGCCTTTAATCGAATTACATCTCCAGTTTCCCTTCTGTTGTTTTGTACTTTCCTTCTTCAGGTGGAAGAATCTCACTGACCTACTTCCAATTTTGTGCCCTGTCAGATCTTAATGGATTTTATGATCAATGGTCTTGAGACCAAAACGCTTTATTTTCTTGTTTTGTTTGCGTTTTGTCTGCCGTTGTTCTTTTAACCGCTAACAAAGACAAATCACTTAGAAGCGCCCGCCCATGTTGGTTTCTCTTCTGTCGCTTCTGAGTTTTGGCCTTCAGTGAAGCTCTCTGTCAGAAAAACATCTAAACTATTTCATGGAGTGTTTAGAAACTGGAGCATTTTGTGTCTCAGGTGCTAAGATGCCAGATGTCTTGTCTTGCTTTTCTGTGTAGACGGTTTCAGCAGTAGCAACATAAACAAGCGGCTGTCGCGGTACGCACATAACTTCCGGTAAACTCCGCTAATAATAAATAACAACAAAGTACTTTAAACGTAGTTTATTTATATAACAAGCAAAACAACAACACATAGATTACCTAGGAAACAAAAACATTTGTTATTTTCGACGAGGCATTTGTTCAAGAGATCCGTTAGCAACTAGTCAGACCATTAAAAAAACGAAACCGGAAGTAAGGTTCGGATCCAGACCGATGAAACCGTCTATATTGTACTTATGTAGATACGTGACATGGCCCATATATGTGGACTTCCCTTTTTGATGTACAGATTCGGCCTATAAAGCTGCATTATTTAATGTTTTTAGTTGAAAATAAGCAAAGATCAGTTATTGAGCAAGTACGTAAATAATTATGGTCCGTGCACACCAAAGCAATGCTGGCGGCCGGCTTATGTTTTCAATTTTTTCTAATGGATGTGCTGCGCTTTTTAAAAACACCAGCAGCTGGCTTTTTTTTTCGCCCGCGACTAAAGCACTGAAAAAACGCTGGTAATCGCCCACAGTCGGCGTCCGCCTGGCATTTGTGTTTAAATGCTTTGGGGTACACGCCCTTTTAGTATTCAAAACGGTCTCTTTATCATGATTCACAATGGTAAGCTTATAATAATGATTTATAAACTGAACTGTCAGCTCAGGTTTTGTGGGAAATGTCAGTTGTTTGACAATACAAGTAAAGATAGTACGTTAAGTAACCTGCGGTTATATGTTTAAGCAGAGATGGCGATAGAGAGGCAAAAGTTACAGATTACAGCTTCATTATTGTCCCTTGACTCGACTGTAGATTTATGCATTTGGCAGACGCTTTTATCCAAAGCAACTTTCGGTGCATTACAAAGTACACATTTCTTTTTAATCATTATGTGTTTCCTGGGTTCGAACCCACAACCTTTTGCACTGCTAACATACACTGTCAAAAATAAAGGTACGAAGCTGTCACTGGGGCAGTACCCTTTAAAAAAGGTCCTAATATGTACCATTTAGGTACAAATATGTTCCTTTAAAGGTACATTTTGGCAGTTCAAAGAACTAATATGCACTCTTTGGGTACAAAGGTGTACCTTTTTGAAAGGGTACTGTCCCAGTGACAACTTTTGTACCTTTATTTCTGAGGGTGTAATAATCTAATGTTTGTAGATAAGGGGCACATTCAAGTTCAAACTGTTGCGCAACGTTTCCAGGAAACATGTCGTTTAACCCGGAAACGGTGCACACCGGTGTGCAACAGGGTATGAGATACGTTTTCTCTTCTTTTGTGGGTGTGTCAGAACTGCAGTCCAAACAACATCAACATAAACCACGCTGTACTAAAGAGACCGCTCCCACAATGGGTCCAAAAAGAAACTTTCTTTTTAATTTTGGACTGCAAGAGCAGTGACTGTAACATTGAGCGTATTTTACAATATTAAACACGTATTTATAATTATAATTTCATTAGGCACAAGAAACATTTAAAAAAGAATACAAAGAATGGCCTTCGTAGTTGCAACTCTTGCTTCTTCAGAACAGGGTGTTCAACGCATTACCATTTCTGTTTAAAAATGTTGTGATACATTTTGTCAGGGCTGAACCCAGCCCAAGTTTCAGGAAAATTTGTTGTCTGATATATGAGAGCACTGGGGCTTGTGCCTAATGTTTTTTACATGCAAATCCCCAAACAGCAAATGGTTTGGTTTTGGAAAAGTCAAAATCCCACTTCAAAACAGATAAAAATAAATAAGGCTAAAACATGACCCACAGGATATTTTTATACTAATTTCTAATTGTGTTACATCACAACATTTCTTCTTCAGATGTTATATTTTTGGAGTTATTTTCGAGGGACAAACTTCTGATCTCTCTGATGAAGCCAATACGGAAGGGACTTAAGCCCGATTTATAGTCGTGCATAAGCTCTACGCTGTAGGTTATCCGTAGCCTGTGCATAGCTCTGCGTAGACTGACGTGCACCTCACAAAAATTTTAAACAGCGCGTCAGTTCTACGGTGAAAACAAAGATGGGCCAAGTTGAGGAGTGATTTAACTCAAACTGCAACAAAAGTCACAGTTTATTTACTTCCATTACTACTGGTCTTCTCCAAACATAGGCTGTTTCTCAATATGCGTTCTTCAGCGATCTTGCGTCCTTGTGTTCTCGCTCTACATCATCATTAACTGTCGAAGTTCAGTACCAATTTTTTAAAAAACACAAGTACAGAGGACGCATGAAAATACCCAGATGTGTTCTTGATATCGAGGATGCATCGAGTGCAGACTTGCGCGCTGAAATCTGGAGAGGTCAGGTGACCAACAGGAAGATCGCACACATCTCAATTCTCACAAGTGCGTTCTGTGTTCTCGCGACTTTCTGAGTTCGTTCTTCCAAGGTAGCCTGGCAAGACCAGTCTTCATGAGAACGCAAGTCCGTTCTTTGCTTCTTGGAATTGAGAAACAGCCATACACAACAAGTTCCTGTTTCTTCTTCGTTTGTGGGTTAACTTGCAAAGCTTCTTCTTCTTTGACGGTCGCGCTGCTACTGTGGTTGCACGTCGATGCGGACGACGACGTAAAAGTATAAATGAAAACCGACGCGGAACCTACGCCGTTGTGGCTACACCATAGGACCTACGCACGACTATAATGAGCCCTTTAATTCATGGACAATTCTGGCTCCAAAAGGGAGTCCATTCCCATAGACCTCCATGTTAAATGCAACTTTACAGTAGAAAATAAAATGTTTACAGCCTGGTACAAAATGTATTTTTGGTCTATATAGCTAAGTTTGCCCTTCATGACAACTGTGAGGGGGTGAATTTTTTTGTACCTCATTTGTTTAAATTATATTAAGCATTAAAGTTCTGCATAATTAAGGGCGTGGCCACTTGAGTGATGGGTGAACGGCCACTGCTTTCACTAGAGTCAAGCTAGGCGGGTATGGTTTCAGCAACCAACCACCTCAGCTTCACCCACATCCCGCCTCTTTACCCATTTCGGTTATCCACGAAGCTCTTCACAAACCTATGGGTGACGTCACGGACACTAGGTCCATATTTTTTACAGTCTATGGTTATTTTTCAATCTCAGATTTTTACTGTGGACCTCACTGTAAACACATAGCTAAAACCGTTTTGGCTCTCTAACTGATCCTCATACAAAAATATAGTGTTATGCATCAACTACTTGACTAAAATGAGTCTGGAAAAACAGTCATCAAATTGTTAGCATAAAATGCTTTCATCATGCAGTGATTGGATGGAGTGTGTGAGGAGCGCTTGCGGGGTCTACAGACGTTAACATTTGAATGCTTTCACTGTTTCCATGGTGACGAAGCAGACTTTAGCCTCACGTTTACCGCGGTTGCTTCTCATGGAGCCCCTCGCTCTGGTTTCACAGTTCATGTGATAGCATCAGGAGAGGATACTTGGCCGTTTCTTAGAGAGATGTCAACAGACTAATAATCGAGACATCACTTCATTTGAACACATGCTGGTAATGTCCTCAAAGCAGATTTCATCAACAATTCTCTTTGTTGAATAGTTGTCTTTAATGGGAATCTTAAACAGTTTGTATGCTTTCATAGCTTTGTTACATAGCGTACATTTTACATATTGGTGTAGGTGGTTTAAAGCATAGACTGTAAAAAAAGATGGACGATGCAACGTCGCCTCCCCCCATTGTAATGAATTGAAGCCAAAAATGTCCAACCATGGTCGCCACCATGTTACGTAAGAAAGTCAGTATGATGCTTGCATTTACATATTGGTGTAAGTGGTTTAAAGCATAGACTGTAAAAAAAGATGGACAACGTGACTTCGCCTCCCTCCCTCCATTGTAATGAATTGAAGCCAAAAAATTCTGACCATGGTCGCCGCCATGTTACGTAAAAAAGTTAGACGAAGTGAATGCACAATAATTAAGGGCGTAGCTACTTGAGTGACGGTTGAACTGCCACTGCTGTCACTAGAGTCGCGCGAATGCGCAGAAGGAATCGTCCGTGGAGCCAGAGGCGGTATCAAACTTCCGCCCAAACGCTCGCACGACCAATTCAACCACGCTAATCATAACGACACGCCCAGTTTCTATAGCATCAAATTACTAGCAAAAATAAAACTTATCACAAAAATGAACCCTTGAACATATATCAGAGTGATAACAACTACTTGAAATGACCAAAACCATCTTTGGAAAACTTTTATTGGAAGTGTAAATCATTTTTTGTATTTACAGCAGAGTCCTATTCGTTTGAATGGAGAGGGCGTGGTTTATGACTTGTACTGCAGCCAGCCACTAGGGGGCGATCAAAGAGCCAGCGACTTTACTTTTTAAGACTTACTGTATGAGGCACACCAAGTTTAAAGAGATGAATGAAAATTTTCAAATTCTGTCTTAATTTATTTTATCCATTCATTTATTATTTATTTATTTATTTAGAAAAGGGACAGTGTACATTGATTAACATTCGTATATGTAAATGTACCCAAATTAGCCCTAGCCCTACTTAACCTCATGTTGTTTTTAAACCTGTTGAACTTCTTTTATCCAATGAACACAAAAGAAGAAATGATAATGAAAATAATATTGAATTATTGGCATCTCTGTTGCCCTTAAAGAGATCGTTCACCCAACAATGAAAATTGTGTCTTCATTTACTCACCTTCAAGTTGTTACAAACCTGTATAAATTTCTTTGTTCTGATGAACACAAAGGAAGATATTTTGAGAAATGTTTGTAACTAAACCGATCAGAGGCCTCATAGTATTCAATTGGGCCTATGATCGGATTGGTTGCGTACCTCAAAATACCTCCCTTTGTGTTTATCAGAACAAAGAAATGTATACAGATTTGTACAACTTGAAGGTAAGTAAATGAATTTCATATTTGGGGGAACTTTCCCTTTAAAGACAGTAAAACGCAACAGACCATGATAATACAGCAGCCTGCTGCGCACACCTGCACTCCATTGCGTGCTGGAAACCAGCATTAAAAACACAACATATTCTGTTTTCTGCAGTAGGAGCTGTGCCGACTGAGGTGCAATTGCCAGCGAGCCAAAAGTGTGTTGCTATGACAAATGCGCTGTCCATCATACTCGCAACGCTATCCCAGAATTCCCTCTATGGGCCAGGCCACAGGACCTCTGCTGCTCTCCCTTCATGAATCATGTCCAACTGCGTGGTAAACAACCTATTAAGTGACCTATTTGTCCGTGGCCGGTTCTGCAAGCTCACTCAATGCAATTACTTTGGCTGAATGTCTGTGGCAGGACAGGTTTGCTTTCAAATCGATGTCTGCTCCCTCCCTCACTCCAGCCCGGGTTGAAAAAAGCAAAGGCACTCTACTGTAATATTAAAATGACTCGGGAGTGTTTTAAAGCTTGGCGGGTTGCAGTAAACGCAGTGTAGATCACGACCGTACCACCCTAAACAGAAAAGGATCGATTGATGTTGTTTCAAACGCATTAGTATTCTTTAACTCGACCCAATAAGGGTTTGACTGGTAAACTCCGTCAGGTTTTGACGTCCGCATTGCTTTAGCACTTGGAGATGAGATGTAGAGTCTGTAACAGGTGATGTTTTAGATAAAGTTTGACGGATACTGATGGTTAGCGGTCAGGTGTCACTTTGAAGAAAGATCTCACGGTTGCGGCGAGAGCGGCTAGATGAGCACGTCTGTCAGTTCCATTTAGCTATGAAGCCTTAGCCGTACATTTCCTGCAATTGAGCCGTCAGCGCTTGTCAATCAGGGAAATGGAGGAAACTGCTGATTGCACTGCTGGTAATTGCAGAGTGCAGAGAAAGCACAGCCGTGTCACTGTAGTGGGTTATTTTAAGCATGCATTTCTCTTGTATCCCAGCATAGAGACCACTTAATTCAAAAGACAGAACAGGTAAAGAGGCAATCAAACCATATGACGTAAAAGTACAAATCTAGTGAAAATAGTGCTTTGCCCAATGCAGAAAAGTTTTTTACTTAAATATGTGACCCTGCCTGTGAAAACCCAGCTAGAGTTATTTTGTTTTGTGATTTACTGTTTTACACAATGTAAAGATGCATTTTGTGAATATACACTCACCTAAAGGATTATTAGGAACACCTGTTCAATTTCTCATTAATGCAATTATCTAATCAACCAATCACATGGCAGTTGCTACAATGCATTTAGGGGTGTGGTCCTGGTCAAGACATTCTCCTGAACTCCAAACTGAATGTCAGAATTGGAAAGAAAGGTGATTTAAGTAATTTTAAGCGTGGCATGGTTGTTGGCGCCAGACGGGCTGGTCTGAGTATTTCACAATCTGCTCAGTTACTGGGATTTTCACGCACAACCATTTCTTGGGTTTACGAAGAATGGTGTGAAAAGGGAAAAACATCCAGTATGTGGCAGTCCTGTGGGTGAAAATGCCTTGTTGATGCTAGAGGTCAGAGGAGAATGAGCCGACTGATTCAAGCTGATAGAAGAGCAACTTTGACTGATATAACCACTCGTTACAACCAAGGTATGCAGCAAAGCATTTGTGAAGCCACAACACGCGCAACCTTGAGGCGGATGGGCTACAACAGCAGAAGACACCACCGGGTACCACTCATCTACACTACAAATAGGAAAAAGAGGCTACAATTTGCACAAGCTCACCAAAATTGGACAGTTGAAGACTGGAAAAATGTTGCCTGGTCTGATGAGTCTCGATTTCTGTTGAGACATTCAGATGGTAGTTCAGTAGATTCAGTAGATGTGCCGTCACAAACTGCAAGTCTGGAAAAAACTGTTATGGTGTTCCTGATTCTCAACTTGTGAATGTTTTTTATCGCTAAAAGGGAGTTTGGGAACTTACAGCAAAGCACAGATGACAAGAGGTTTACTCAAGACAAGGCAAGCTAGCATGAGGGTAAAGCCAATTTTTTTACATTATAGCGATGACCCTGGTACTGTAGTGATGATTCGCTCAGACCAATTAGTGATCTACAGTGTTTTGGCATCAACTTGGGGTCGCTTGGAACCCCAACCAAGGTGGTACTAAAAAAAGTATCAGGTACTATGTACTACACCCAGTGGAAAAGCTCCCAAAAGTAACCTGCTCTGACGTAACGTGGTTCTCACATAACCAGAACCACGGCCGCTTTGAATGATCGTGGACCGCCTAAAAGAAAGAAGAAGCAACCAGTCTTGTTTCATTTGTGCCATGTCATTTTATGCCGCTTAACGTTAAAAATTCCCTTGTTTTTAACTTCTCCCCCGCCATTAACAAGTTATCTCGTCAACTGAGAGAAAACGCTTCCCTGCCAATGACGAGTTTTTACGGCAATCAATTTTTCTGCTATTATTCACCAAGTGGTGCTCTCACATAACTTATAAAAGCATTCATGGATTCAAAACAGTAAAAACTATGTGTATGTTTTGATCATCGCTCTGAATCTGATCTCTATCAAAAGTTTTTACAAAAATGCAATTATCTCAGCTTTTCGTTCAAAAATTTGGTATGTTTGAAGAAACCTACCCGTATTTGAGAGGTGATAAAAAGAAAAAAAGGAGGTAGTATAAAAATGTTTTTGTTTGTTTCAAAGCAGATGGTCTGTTCTTTCATTTGATATATCGTATGTTTATATATTTAAAGAAGAAAATTTTCTGGAATGCATTAAACTTTTGTGAAAATCATAAAAAAATTTTTTTTTAATTCTGGCAGGGAAAGAGTTAATTGTTATTTATATGTTTATGTCGTGTTTGTAATACAAACAATGGGCAAATTCACAATTTAACACCATTGCTGAGTATTTTCTCCATAAAATTGGAGTCATTCCCATGGTTTAACATGTAACCAATCATATCAACACAGTTGAATGCATGGATCAGTAGTTCAAGTCATTGATATTATGCTTGGATGCCGCATAGACTCAGTGCTGAAACGATTGCTTGCACAGCTGCTTCAGCTCTGCTTGATGCTCACACAAGCAGTGTAAATGTTGTAACTGTTAACATCAGCCCAAAAAGATTAGTGCTGGAAACGCGCAGTTCACATATGCATTGTGTGAAATCGGACTTAACATTTATGTGTCTGAAACTACAGAATGTAGCATGTATGTACATATAAATCAAATCTAAATCACCAGCATTTTTGGTGTGTAAATGCAAGTCTTTGAATGGTCATTTGTAATTCTTCTCCCTTAACAAGACTGCAGTCTAGACAATAAGAGGAAACCACAACAAAAAAGATCAATTTGATGAACAAAATTCAGTGGTTTGGAAGAAAAGAGACCACAAAGCTTACATACAATCATTAGATTAAAGACTCACGGTTCAGGGGCGTTAAGTTAAGTTAAGTGACTATTCATACATGTATATCACTACAGCATTGTTGATTTTAATGTACTGTATGAAGCTGTGAGTCATCATGCTTATAGCAGCACATGGTGTTGTGATTAATAGTTGAGTCACTCCATTGTGTGCCGTTTCATCTACTGTAACAGCATGAGATTTATTGTCATCTTTTAAACTCATTAATTGTATTTCAAAAATGTGAATGCACTGATGATTTTGTGATTTTTATTTGTTTCCAATATAGATATTTTATACAGTGGTGTGAAAAAAAGTGGTGGCCCCCTACCTGATTTTTTATTTCTTTTGCATATTTGTCACACTTTAATGTTTCAGATCATGAAACAAATTTAACAAAGATAACACAAGTAAACACAACATGCAGTTTTTAAATGTTTTTTATCATGAAGGGAAAACTAAATCCAAACCCACATGGCCCTGTGTGAAAAAATGCTTGCCCCCTAAATCTAATAACTGGTTGGGCCACCCTTAGCAGCAACAACTGCAATCAAGCATTTGACTCAAGCATTTGACAAGACTTAGGTCAGGACTTTGACTAGGCAATTTTAAATCTTCATTTTTTTTCCATCAGCCATTCAGAGGTGGACTTGCTGGTGTGTTTTGGACCATTTTCTTGCTGCAGAACTCAAGTTCACTTCAGCGTGAGGTCACGAACAAATGGCCGGACATAATCCTACAGGATTTTTTGGTAGACAGCAGAATTCGTGTTTCCATTTATCACAGCATGTCTTCACGATTCTGAGGCATCAAAACAGCCCCAAACCATCACACTACCACCATCATATTTTACTGTTGGTATGATGTTCTTTTTCTGATATGCTGTGTTACTTTTACGCCAGACGTAATGGGACACAAACCTTCCAAAAAGTTCAACTTTGTCTCGTCAGTGCACAGAGTATTTTCCCAAAAGTCTTGGGAATCATCAAGATGTTTCCTTGCAAAACAGATACGAGCCTTTATGTTCTTTTTGTTCTGCAATTTTCCATTTGTGGATAATGGCTCTTACTGTGGTTTGCTGGAGTCCCAAAGCTTTAGAAATGGCTTTATAATCTTTTTCAGATTGATACATACCTTTTCTTATTTTTTCTGAATTTCTTTGCATCTCAACATGCTTTCAATGATCTTTTGGTCTACTTCACTTTGTCAAGCAGCGGCTATTTAAGTGATTTCTTAATTGTAGGGGTGTCCCCAACTATGGATTTACATATTTCAATCAGAATTGTGGAATCTTGCCTATAGTTGACTGACAGTTGAATTATTTATGTGTGTGTGTGCATGAGGGGGACCAGACCAGGTCGTCAACAAATTGTTAACTTTTATTTTTGTCACAAGCAGTGAAATGATAAAAAAACGACAATTGTACTTTAAACAATAAAAACTAAGCTTTATATACAATTAATTAAAGGTTAAAGGTAGGGTAACAGATTTGATCCTGAAACATTTTTTGTTATGCTGGTTAAAAGTCTCCTCACATCCTGATAGCAATCATTGTGTTAAGTTGTTTAAGTGTATTTGTAGAAATTTATGTCATCTGTGAAAGGCGTAGGACCAAAAAATTTTCAACAAATCATAGATTTCGGTCCGAACGGACGTTTCCATTTTTGTCCCTCATCCGTAAGCGTAATTTGAATGCCAACTGCGCAGCGAGTCCACGCAGACACCATAAGTCATCGGCGCGTTCACGTGCGCTCACCTCCTGCCTGTAAACAGTGAGAACAGCAAACTTTTCTGCTGAATTGACAACCTACACATGAGGCACAAAACTAAAAGCATCTTTTATAACAACAACAGCAAAAACTGCCTGGATCAGCAAGAGCAAAAACCCAAATTAACATCGGTAACTTTACTTTGGTTTATTTTGGCAAGGTAGGTACGCGATATGTTTGTATTGAGATGGATTCAGATATTCTACTTTGATTAAACATTGTGTTGCTTATAAAATTTGTGTTCGTTTACGGATTAGCGTAACGATATAGTTACTACGTCTACACAACCGAACGTGTGCTTAAACTAATTCTGATGTAAACCAGTTGTTTGGTTATTTTGGAAGTGTTAATCGACTTTGTACTGCAAAGTTTTCTCACTGTTGAATGAGACATGAGATGTGACCGTCTGATCTGTGCTTGTTCATGTGTTTTGAAAGAGGCGTGACTTTGGATGGCGATTTGACTTGAGGGTGGGATCGGGATTTCATTGCTAGGCGGCTACTGTTAGCATTTTTCAAAATGTGTTACCCTACCTTTAATTGATAATTACAAAAATACTGAAATTAATCATTTTATACACAATATGCTTTATTATATTAAACAGAAATACTTGCTTGCTTACTTTGACTTGGATCATTTCTGTATTAGCTTTAGGTACAGAAACACCTGATGATTCTTATAGCGTTTTTTTCCCAGGAATTCTTTTCTATCATTTGAAAGTGAACACAGACCATAATATGATTGTTTACAGATACAACACTGAACTCACCATGAAATCAGATAATGTCTACCCTTATACAGCCAAAATTGAATGATCCTCATTTCATATCACGTGTGCGACCATTCGGCTGTGAGATTGGTAGTTGTATCAGGCTTCTCCTATCGAAGCACAGTTAAGTTATGTTTTAACGGGGAGCATGCTCTTTTTCACACAGGGCCATGTGTGTTTGGAGTTTGTTTTCCCTTAATGATAAAAACCTTCATATAAAACCTACAAGTAGTGTTAGCTTTGATCAATATTTAAATTTGCTTCATGAAGCATTAAAGTGTGACAAACATGAAAAAAGGAGGCCAACACCTTTTCACACCACTGTATGAAATGTATGAAGCAACAGTAGATAAGTCTTGTTTTCAAGTGTCTGATTTTAAATGTATTTTTTAGTAAGTGACTTAGTCCATACATTTTTGTCTATTTTTTACATCAGTATGTTTGTATATTGGAAACAACTTACTGTACTGGTATGTTCTTACAAATTACGTTTATTTTCAAGATACAGAAACAACCCCTAATAGCTTGTGTAGTTTTGCTTCTCAAGTAAATCAATATTCTTATTTCTTTATTTTTTACTAAGCTTTGAAAATGACTCACAGAAGGCTTTTGTTTTGCCTCATGAAAGATGTTCAGTCTTATTGGACTAAACATTTTGGTGGATATTTACTCTGTTTGCTTTTCATATTTTAACACCTTTCAGCACGTGGTAGCTCTAGGTGTCACACACCGAACAAAATTGTGGCTAGCAGTTATCCAAATTACTGTTAACACCTTTTTTTTTTTTTTGCTATAATTTTGTGTTTTGGTAACTTATGACTGCAAAAGACTTGTCATCTGGGGTCAAGTGAAGATGACTTTTTCTATTGGCTTTTCTGCCATTGTTTTATTTTTAGTCTTTGCCCCCTGTTCATCAAATAACTGTGCAGTGATTGCAATCAATCTAAGAATTTTAATGACAAGAGCAACATTAGTCTGAAATACCTAGGAAACAAAAGTTTTGGCTCAAGCTGAACACAAAGTTTATGGATGCATGCCAGTGATGTGGATGATGAAGAATCTACCCTGAAAGAGGTTACACTTTTTATTGAAACCTGCATCTATAATACACATGTATAATGCTAAATGTTAAAATCCCACTGCATTATGCAAAAAAATGGATATTATAAAACGGCCTGTTCTGGTTCTTCACTCTTGATTGGTTGAAACGCGTTCTAAGTAAGGGATAATGTAGAGGCAGCCGGTAGTTATCGGGAAATAAGCCCCGACAGTGTGATCAGGACCCGACGCGAAGCGGAGGGTCTTGTATCACACTGAAGGGGCTTATTTCCCGATAACTACCGGCTGCCTCTACATTATCCCGCTTATTACACGGCTACTTGTCACATAAGAAAAAAAACGGACATGAATATGAATTTGAAACATTTTATTGGCATATTTGTTTTAAATGAACATTTTTATCCTTCCGCGAAACTTTGCACAGATGCATAAAATGATCGTAATACCTTATTAAGATCCTCTGCTTCATACTTGTCTGTCTCCATTTTTTCTCTTTTAGCCAGTCTTTGAGAAGTTTTAATGCCCATTCTGTATTTTTTGTGTGTTGGCTTCGTAGCTGTCATGCTCTATTTTGTCAAGTTCAGTCTCAGGCCATGTTTACATTAGAGCATTTGCGTTTTAAAACGGCATTTTAAAATGAAAACGATCCTCGTTTATACTGGCATTTTAAAAAGAATCTTCATCCACACTATACACGACCATAAACACATGAAACATGACCAATCACGTAACTGGGCATGCGCATAAAAGTGTAAAATAACTTATTACTCTAATAATAGCTTACCTTTGCACGTTTACGCAGCCTAGGGGGTGTGCGATATTGACAAAAATTCATACATGGGTCCTTTGCTGGCAACTATAACAGACACTATTTTTGAACCTATAAAAATGTGTTTGGGAAAGTCTTATACTGTTCTATTTCCCCCCTACAACATATTAATATGATTAATAGGTTAATTTTGATTAAAGGGTCTTTATTATTTAAAAAGAAAGCATTCAAGTGAACAGTACTAAACAGTAGCGAACTTGAAGCAAAAATAAATTTCAGCAAATGCAAACTTCAATCAAACAAAGTAAGAAGTGAAGTATTGCTTTAGACTACCAGAAATGCTTATTGCATTAATTTTTAAAAGTGTGCGAGGTCCGTGCACGTCCTTCGCTAGCAACGCACAAATAGCTAAAAGCCAAGCGCCTAAACGAGCATTATAATAATGACGTTGAGTTTATTGTTTTTATTAATTTATATTCACAAAACTTATCAACAAAACATCGATTTAAATTAAGAGACAAATTAACTGAAACGAAATTCATATTAAAGTAGCAAACAAAACTTACATTAAACTGGAAAATAATGTCTGACCCATTACAATTCTCCCTTCATATTGGCCTTTGCAACGCCTATATGGCATTTAAAATTACAGTCTATCTTTCGTAAGCTAACTAAATTTAAACAAAACATAAACAATTATACTGTTCTAGCTCCCCCTACAACATATTAATATGATTAATAGGTTAATTTTAATTTTATAACTAAACAGAAAGGTCTTTATGATTTAAAAAGAAAGCATTCAAGTGAACAGTAAACAGTAGCGAAATTGAAGCAAAAATAAATTTACGCAAATGCAAACTTCAATCAAACATAGTAAGAAGTGAAGTATTGCTTTAGCCTACCAGAAATGCTTATTGCATTAATTTTTAAAAGTGTGCGAGGTCCGTCCACGTCCTCCGCTAGCAACACACAAATAGCTAAAAGCCAAGCGCCTAAACGAGCATTATATTAATGACGTTGAGTTTATTGTTTTTATTAATTTATATTCACAAAACTTATCAACAAAACATCGATAAAAATTAAGAGACAAATTAACTGAAACGAAATTCATTTTAAAGAAGCAAACAAAACTTACATTAAACTGGAAAATAATGTCTGACCCATTACAATTCTCCCTTCATATTGGCCTTTGCAACGCCTATATGGCGCTTAAATTACAGTCTATCTTTCGTAAGCTAACTAAATTTAAACAAAACATAAACACATTAAACCCAACAATACTCAAACATTAATATAAAACAGACATTATCTAAAAGGATACATGTTAAAACAATCCGATATAGCGTTTATAATAGCTGGTTGGTAGATGTTTACTATTTTTGGCAAAACCTCCGTTGCAAACCAATATTTACATGAATAAAATAATTTTTACTTTGAAAATGATGCGCTGTCACGTTAACGTCAGCTGTTCGTTTACATAAGACTCCGTCTACGTTCATTTACACTCAGAGCAACGTCTGAGTTCTCAAACTAAAACAGGGTCTTCAGCGTTTGCGAACGAATCCGTTTATGAGGGTCGAAAACGGTGATGTAGTGTAGATGAAAGGCGTAAACGTAGCAAAAGTAACGCGTTTTAAAGCATAAACGCATTAATGTAAACATAGCCTCAGTAAGCTGTCTGTGTCTTGTCGTGGTTGTCTAGTGTTTGTCACTAGATGGCTCCAAACAGTAATCTTTATTGATCTTTAATGGCGCGGAGCGATTTTACTCGTACAAGTAGTACCGGCTATGCGTTATTACTTTGGAGCGGTTATTATTTGAAAAGAACGAACCTGCAAATGTCTCAACTGACCAATCAGAATCAAGCATTCCAGAGAGCCGTGTAATAAGCAGTAATAAAATACCCTGGTAACCCCACGGTTCAGACCGCATTATACATAAGTATCACTGCGCCACTGTTGCTACATACTGATTTTATGTTTATTTAAAGAAGATAATTTTTCTGGAAGACTTTAAACTAAAACTGGTGGCAACTAAAAAAAAACCGCTGAATGGGAAAGAGTTAAGCATGTTTTCAAGCATATTTGATCATCACTTTAACAGCTGCACAATATAAATGTTAATGTATAAAATACACACTACAGTCTTTATTTTCATTGTGTTTTTGCTGCGTCTGTGTTGGTTGGTAACTGCACTCTGTTTCAGCCACACTTGATTCTGAGGAACTTTTTTTGGCGGAAGAGTAATATTTGTACTAATATAATTACAACTTATTTGTGTTTTATTTTATGAAACCCTGCTATGCATATGAAGTAACCGTTTTATAAAAGCAATAAGCCCCGCGAAGCAATGGTGTTACAGTGCATTTTATAACAGCTAACAACGCCCCTTAGCTCTTATAAAATGCACTGGTAACCCACTGCTTCTTGGGGCTTATTGCTTTATTATATACCATATCTCAGGATATAACTTAAAAGAAACTTTCATATAATCCAGATAAAGAAGGTCAATAATTCCAGTTCTTACTCAAAGAGACAACTTATCTGTTAGTACATGAATTAAATACACAATCCATAAGTTTTGCCTTTCTATCGCCATCTCTGTTTAAAACAAATAAAATCTGGAGAATTTTTTTACAGTATACGCTTTTTTTCAGTTTTATACAAAAAGTTGCAGATTTCACCTTTTTTTTGCGATGTATTGCTGTGAAATTCATACCTTTCAGATGTATCTCGTACCTGTTGCAGATTTAGATTTATGAGGTCAGACAGCAGTGTTAGATAAAGAGGGGTCGAACAGTAGTCAGAAGTATGTACAGTACTGTACATGAGCGTGTGTGGATGCTATACCAGCTGTGTTTGATTCTGCTGTGTCACACAAGGACAGGGAATTTAGAGTAATCCTTCCAGATTTAATAATTTAATCCCTACTGCCTCATGAAGAAAGAGATGTATTTGACGTCACACGGGCGAAATCTTTTTTCTCCCTCTTCAGTAATTGATTTTGACAGCTTTGCCCTGTTATGTCTTCAGAGCCTAGCAGATACATTCGGAGAGTTTTATCAGATGAATGGGAATGAATTACGGCAGCAGCCTCTTTCTCAATCCATGGCTTAAACTATAAGAGATTTTATACGCAAGTCATACATTCACTCAACATTTCCATTGATTTTACTAAAACTCAGACTCTCTCCAAATCCATATATTGTGTAGCTGCCCAAAGGTCAAACAAACAAGAACAAAACTGCAACTAAAGCATGTGATTGATTTTTTTCTTAATTTATTGGCGGTTAATATGAATGTTTTTAGCAAACATCTTGGGATTGTGCACATGTACATTGTTTTCCTAAACTTTGTGATTAGTCTCAGTTGAATGGCTCAAAATCTTACATAGTCCCATGAGCAAAGGCAACAGTAGTCAAATTGTGGCTCTCCGTGGTGTCCTGTACCACCAGAACAACTGGCTGTGAAATAAGTACTGTACAAATGCCAGTGGTTGGTTCGCTCAAGGTAGTAAAGATCTACTCTGTCTAACCCAAAGCTATAATAATGTGGAGAGTAGGTGGAAGTCTGGTTCACAAATGGAAACAAATTCTAGGAAATAAATGGGTGGTGACAGACTGGACGTGGTGTTCTGCAGTGAAAAAGCTTTTGTAATATGTTATATAACTTAATATATGTGGGGTTTTTTTCTTTCTTTTAAAGTAAGAAGAGTACTGCGTAACAGCTCACGAAAAGGAACATTCGGTTTATTAAGCAGAAGGCGGTAATTGTAGGTTTTTACGAGGTGTTATAGGGGAGACCGGGGTTGGTTGTCTCACGGGTTGGTTGTCACATTGCTTATTCCAGACATACTACATGGCACTGTGGTACAATTTTGATATCAATTTATTAGCCTTTAATAGCTTACTCATTTGCACTTGTAATTTTGGTGAGCAGACACAAAACATTGAGGTTAGGAGACAATTTTTTATTTTTATGGGTCAGAGTAAATTTTCATGTTGGTGTTGTTTTTGTGTTGAGATCTTGTAGGAAATAAGTCATTCAAAAACAAAACACTCATTAAAAAGCTAAAAGTAGTAGCTTTATTATGAGTCATCTTTTAGCAATCAAGTTAAAGCCGTGTGGCAGCTAGCTTAGCATGTTTGTCAAGAAGTCAGTTGGGGATGGTTGTCACATATCTTGCGGGGTTGGTTGTCACATAAAAATATTGGACATGTAGAACTTTAAAGGCTGTTTGTCTGTTTGTTTGTTTTTGTTTGCTGTTAAAATAAAATAAAGCATTAAATAAAGAGGTTTTAACACTTTAAATTATTTCATTTTAATTCTCAACACAGTAGACAAATGGCTTTATGCCCAGCTGCACTACTTCCTGAACTTCAGCCAGCTTCTTGTTTCCTGTCTGCCATTATTGGACAAACTGATTAATCCAGGTGTGCCTGACCTCAGTAGTCACAACAACAATAATTAGACACACCTGGATTAATCAGTTTGTCCAATAATGGCAGACAGGAAACAGGGAGCTGGCTGAGGTTCATAGTGCAGCTGGGCATAAAGCCTATTCAAGTAACTGATCACCCACTTTAATCCCATTGTTAAAACATAAGGGGCATTAATAACAACTATCATAGGGGTGGATTCATATTAAAACTTATTTCCAGTTTCTAGCTTAAAAAACTAAAAAGTTACACATTATCTTTTCAGATCCCAATTTATCACTGAAATCCTATTGAATCACTATAGGGACAACCAACACCATACCCTGTGACAACCAACCCCGTGAGAGTGTCTTTGATGGTTAATTACTTCCTGTTAAAATACATTCGAAAAGTAAAAAGTATACACATTTAAAGCCAAGACTCCAAAGTTTCATTTCATGTAGGAATTACTGCTGAAAGATTTTTTGAAGATGAGCAATTCATGCATGAGTAAAAATTGTGACAACCAACCCCGGTCTCCCCTACATATATCAATCTCTACAAATATTGCACTGGTGACAACAGCAAACCGTTGAGAGATACATAATAACCAACTGATGCATGGTGAAAATCAAGAAAGCTGTGAAAAAAGCAATGTTTATACGGCTTTCAAACGAACAGTGTGTAGCTCACAGGCCGCCTCTCTTCATAGTTCGTAAAATTTTGTGGCACAATAAGTATTTTTCACCACTTGAGGTCACTAATCATAGCTTGATGTTGTTATTAAAGGGCGGGGGGTTAAAGCTATTTAATTCATTATGACTTATTAACACTCTTTAAGAGTTGGATTCCCTATGCTAAACATTGGTAAAGTGTCAAAAAAGCAGTTGTATTTTTGTGCCGAATACACTTCGACAGGGTTTGGAAAATTTTTATTAGAACATGAAAGATTGAAAAATCTTGCTTTATTTCTTTTATGGGCAATTTCACTGCAGGAAGTACATTGGAAGTCCTTATATGGGCACTTCACCCGGAATAGTGCACACACACACCAACCAAGAGCTGACACGAAATCAACGTCACCAGAGAAGTGTGTTGTTGTTTGTGAGTGAAATTTAAGCTTGTTCAGATTCCCAATGAACCCGGGATTATGAAAACAATGGATGCAGTTTGTGGTAACACTTTATTTTACGACCCGCAAAGTACCGCGTAATTAAACCGAATTTACAGCGTACCTATTTGTAACAACAGGGTACCTCTACAGTACGTACTTGTAGGTATAAGGGAATAATATTTTAAGTTTGGGGTAATAAGGGGGTAAGAATATGAAGTATTATAAATTAATTATACTCTAAGTATTTTATAACTACAGGGTACCTATTGTAATATTACGTGGTATGTATGACTTAGTCAAGTCTATGTGGAAATTATGTTTTATTTTTTTATTTTATTGTGAATTTTCATATTGACTACTGAATGTTGTATACAGTCGATGTCTACGAGCCACATCGGCAAATAAATATACCAGCACATAACTTTTATTTTAGTAGCCTATATTACTTGCTTTTAATAACAAAAGTCCAGCTGATTTAATGTGGTTATCTTTTTTTTAAGGTAAGTACAATAAAAATAGCAACTTATTCCCTATTTACCAGAAAACTCTCACATTTGCGTACATATCTGAAGTTGTGCTTTGCAATTTATTTACTTTTTTCAAATGACACAATAATGACCACAAAGCAGCACGCTATTTGTTTATTTTTAATAGGTGTTATCATTGGTAGAATAAAACTTTGCAACATGTGTAAACACAAGTATTTTAGCCAAATATAATTTATGCAATGGCAAACCAGAATGAAACAACGGCAGATATCAGCTCCCGCTAAAGAAAAAGACGACATGCGTACAGTACCGCGCAGGCGTAGAGCGCGCGGCCGTCTGCAGGAGGTTTGCTGGAACGCGATCCTGAGGTGAAATTTATTTAAGAGGGTTTAAAAATTTTCTACACTGTGGAGTACGGCTGCGAGTGATGTGAGCAGGATCCGCATGCTGGAAAAGGTGACTGGTTTTGTTAATACATGACTCACGCATTTCAAACAATGTTTTTTCAAGAAAGTTGCCAGCTAACGCAGCAGGTTAGCTAGCACATACGTTAGCCTAAAGTTAATAACTGGCTCAGAAAACTCTGTTTCTGTCAAGGCACAGTGAAGAAATATTTACTTAAGGCTTTCATTTATGTTTTTTATATGTAATGCAGAACAGCATTTGTGAGACGAAATCAACTCATCATCCGAGTGGACAAGACCAACAGAGGAAACCAGCAGCAAAAACAACGAAAAATTGTCATGACTTTTTATTTGAAATAAAAGTTATGTGATAATAAACATTAAGTGTTGGCTTAATTATAGTGTTTTAAAGATGTTTTGAAATAAGTTGTTTAAAAAAAAAATATTCTGTATGTTTATGGTATTTACCCTATAACATTTATAACAAGAGGTGAACAAAGCACCACTTTAGTTTACAGCCCGCAAATATGAGAGTTACCTGGTACATACACAGTACAAGCGGGAATAAGCCCCACTTTAATTTACAGCCCGCAAATATAAGAGTTACCTGGTAACTCATGTATACATATACAGATCAAAGAGGTACAAGTTGCTATTATTTTTATTGTGTGTTATATTTTATTTGCCGACGTGGCTTGTAGACATTAACTGTAGGCTATACAATACACTTCATCAGGTAAGTAGCATATATGAAAAAAAACATATTACACATAGACCATATACCCATAGACCAAGTCATACATACCACGTAATATTACAATAGGTACCCTGTAGGTATGAAATACTTAGAGAATAAATCATTTATAATTTTCCATATATTCTTACCCCCTTATTACCCCAAACTTAAAATATTATTCCCTTATAACTACAAGTACGTACTGTAGAGGTATTCTGTTGTTACAAATAGGTACGCTGTAAATTCGGTTTAATTACGCGGTACTTTGCGGGTCGTAAAATAAAGTGTTACCCAGTTTGTTTATCCGGGTTGTGCGTGTGTGTTTGTTTAACGCTGGATTTCATTGAAATGGGACTGTCCAACCTGGGTCTTGAGTTGCAGGCAGTAAGTAAAACTGGATCAAATGTCTGTGTTTTGTTGGCATATAATGTAAACGACACAAACTGAGTGAATCATAAGTTATCCAGGGATACCGTACGCCTCTAGGGGTTCAGGTTTTTCCTGGAAAGTGGCGGTAGAGCTGATCTGTCTTTTATTACTCTTATAAGATTCTTCAGAGATATGAAGGATGCAATAGCCTACTCTGTTTACTCAAGATTAACATGACATTAGCAGAAACACTGTGTGTAAGGTGACCTTAAAAGGGATAGTTCGCTCCAAAATCAAAATTGGTTCATAAATCACCCATGTGTTCTTCTAGCATCTTCAAAAGACATTTTTAGATATTTTGGATAAAAACCGGGAGGCTTGTGACTGTCAGGACTCACAAATTCTGTTATTGGATAATGTATTGAAATAAAGTTTATTACCGTTACATTATAATGTAAGCCCACAGTGTGACTTGATAGAGGCCACAACATTGCAATGTGCACTTGACTACTGCGCAAACCAATCGGCATATGACATCAAACTCTCACGAGACTAAACTGGTGCGGCCGTGTTTTCCGTGTGGCTTTAGATGCGAAATGTGAACCGCCCCTTAGTTTAGTTGATGTCATACAGAGATCAAGCTGATCAAGTGCCACATGAAGTCAAAAACATCTATGGTTTTAAGGCAGCAAAAGCAGAAAGCGAGAATAACCCGGACATGACATCACTGATAAAACCCCAAATCCTCCAGATTCAAACATTGTTGTAAACATTTGGGATAACTTAAGTACACGTGTGAAAGAATATATTGTGTTAACTTAGTAGTTTTTGGATATTTTAAAGGATATTTAAATGCGAAAATCATGTTGGCGAGCGATCTTCATGTAATATCATTCCTGTCCAGGAGAAACAAATGAGATTTTAATGATATCTCAGATGCCAGTTTTTCAGTTCCAGTAAGCCATTTCCCATTCAGATCTATTTTCAACAGAAATCGTTGGCTATTATCACTGCTCCATAACAGAGCGGTTTCCCACTGGGCCAAAAATCTGATTAATGAAGTCTCATTTTACACCAAAACTCACACACACACTGGAGGCTATGACCAAAAGGACTATTAGTCTAAACTGAATGATAATGATTTCGTTTCTGTTGTGCTTTTTATGTCTGTGCTATAAGGGTTTATTGGTCTTTCCTATACTCTTAAAAGTAAAGGTGCTACACGATGCCACAGAAGCACCATTTTTGGCTGAATGGTTCCATAAAGAAACATTAACATCTGAAGAAAAAAGGATCATTGTGGTGAATAAAGGTTCTTTAGATCAGTGGTTCTCAAACTGGGGGCCGTTTCAGAACCACTGCTTCAGATTATGAAAAGGTAAGAAAGAAATGGTTCTTGTAAGATCCTTGGACTGAATGATTCTTATGGTGCATTGACATCAGATGCAGAAGAAGTGGCAAGCGTGAGTGATTTACATGTTAAGTCAATGCAAAGACACGAATAGGCATTCTGTGGGGTGTTAAGCGCGGATCCAAAATCGGAAAATTCGCCAAAGTTCCGGTTTTTTAACTCGCGTGGATCACACGGCAATGCTCAATTCACACGGAATGCGGCATCTGCGCGAATTGAGCATTGCCGTGTGATCCACGCGAGTTAAAAAATCGGAACTTTGGCGAATTTTCGCGCTGTTAACCAACCAGGAGCTTTCTCTTGCAGTGACGCGATTACAGGAAGCGAGCGGAGGCAAAAAAAAACAACAACAACAATGGGGGACAATCATTATCGCTACAAAGTGAGTGAGGGGGTCGAACAATTTGGTAAGTTCACTCAAATTGAGCTATATAAGCCCCTCCCATGACGCAAATTTATGCGTGAATGTCTCGAATGACTAGAATTTCATGCGCCAATGAAGCAAGTTAACTCAAAATGTTCAAGCGTCCAACTACGCGCGAATAGCGTGTTTTTGACCCTTTTTCTGTGTCTGGTGTGAACGCACAGTTAGGGGAACCAAAAAAAAAAGTTTTTTCTATGGCATCACTATGAAGAACCATTTGTAGCACCTTTCTTTTTAGGATTGTATTCCAAACCTGTCCCCATGTTGCTAGGATGTTTTGGATGGTTGCCAGTTCAATGGTATGTAGTTGCTAAAGTGTTCTGATTTGGTTGTTGGCATGCACTTTTTAATAAAGCCATTTGAGGCATTTTGGCAAACAGCATACCATCAACCAACACAATATGTACGATACTTGCTCTAAATTTCTCAAGAAAAATATATTAATATTCTAACTTGCATGAAACACATGGGGAGATGAGTATATTTGGACCTGTCGGTGCTGTCGGTTATGTGCAAATGGAGCTGTTCTCCTCACATTTATTAGCTGTTTGACATTCAGGCAGTGGAGTCGGGGATGGAGGAGGATGGGGTAGCCTTGGAAACCCTCCGCATCGGCACATGTGTGAGCTGCCATTGGTGGAGCCTGTCCTGATGTGTTTGGGTGTCTCTGAGCAGTTGATAACCATTCCTTGTGTCTGCACATGAAAAAGGACATCCCTGTTCTCTCTCTCTCTCTCTCTCTCTCTCTCTCTCTCTCTCTCTGTTCTGTCTCTCTCACCAGGCTAAAATCTCATAATCTAATTATGAGATTAGGAGCATCAAAGTTTGATTTTAAATCTTGTTTGATCTTATCAAGTTAATATTTTTACGATACTTTGATGATTTTATGTAGAAAACAATGAATCACAATAAACAGACTGGGTCACGTTACCTGATAATGCTGGAAATGTTGACATCTAATCGAAGCCAAAAATCTTACACCCATAGACATTTAGCTCTAAAGATCATATACATCCATATGACCATTCAGCTGTTAAGTGTCTCCACATTTACAGACAACAATCTTAATCTTTCTGATTTGATCTGATTTTCCAGACTACAGCTTGAATTTCATTGCTTTATTGTAGATATATCGATTCAATGCAAAGGCAGTTGCTATGGCAACCTATCAGATCTGGATGGGAGCTTTTCCGCCCCCTCATACACTCATGCCAGGCATAGGGCCATAGGGATGTGATGTGTGACGGTTCCTATACCTCACTAACAGCTGTGAAAAGCATTTGATTGGACAGCTTGAACCTCCGCCATCATTATCTGCATGCCCACATAGAGAAGATCTTCATACAGAATGAACATCCTTTCAGAAGGTGTGTTTCTGTGGGACAATGTCAATGGTGATATGGATTAAGTGTACTGTAGGTGGGACTTCTATGCAGAAAGTGACCATCTGTTAAACCACACATTCTAACTCTGTGCCAAAACTTGCTGCCCATCCGGGCAACATTTTTAGTCATCACGGCGGGCTACTGATGTAAAGGTGCTTCCAAGTAGAAGACTGTAGATAAAGATGTAAAATGAGGATTATTTTTAACCCAGGTGGGGTCAAAAGGGTTAAACCTCACAGAGAAGTTGCTGTTGAAATAAGTTAAGCTCATTCAACTTTATTTTAGAAGTTATAACCACTCATCAAAATAAAATAAAAAAACGTTGAAATGACTTCCTAAAGACTGGCTCCAAAAGGGAGTCAATCCCATACTATAGACCGTTTCAGCAGTAACAACATAAACAAGGGGCTGCACGTAGCTTCCGGTAAACTCCGCTAAGAATAAATAACAACAAAGTTCTTTAAACGTAGTTTATTTATATAACAAGCAAAAAAACAACACATAGATTACCTAGGAAACCAAAACATTTGTTATTTTCGACAAGGCATTTGTTCAAGAGATCAGTTTAGCAACTAGTCAGAGCATTAAAAAAACAAAACCGGAAGTAAGGTTCGGATCCAGACGTGTATCACGTGCTTCCAATGAAACCGTCTATAGACACCCCATGTTAAAAAGTCCAACTTTACAGCAGAAATAATATGTTTACAGCCTAAAAGTACAATTTTTTTTTTAATAAGGTCTATATAGCTAATTTTGCCCTTCATGAAAGCTCTGAGGGGGTGAATTGCAACTCTCAAGTCAATGGCGCAATATTGTTTTTGTTATTTAAAGAGCGTATTAGTAATATGCGCATATAAACAGGACGACAACGTGCGTTTGCTTATTACACACATGGATGCGCAGCAGAACACAAACAAGGACACACTCGTGCGCACAAATGAGCGCACCCATTATTTATTACAAGAATAGGAACAACCCTTTTAGACTGTGTACCAGGCGCATAGACCATTTTTACCGTTAAACTAGCAAAAGTGGATGTGTACCCTACTGAAAAATCCAGCTAAGACCAGCATAAGCTGGTGAGCTGGTTTTGGCAGGTCTCCAGCTTGGTTTTAGCTGGTTTTGCTGGTGTACGGCGCTGGTTTAGCTGGTGTAGCAACCTGGTCTATGTGTGTATTGGTCACATTTTAAGCTGGTCTAGCTGGACTTAGCTGGTCATGCTGGAATACCAGCTGGCCCACCAGCATGACCAGCTTTGTCAGGCTGGGAGGACCAGCATAAACCACCTTAAACCAGCTAAAACCAGCTACCAGCTTATGCTGGTTTTAGCTGGATTTTTCAGTAGGGTACACACCCTAAGTGAACTTGTGCCGTGTGCTTTAGACCGTGCGCTTAGATTGTTAATATAGGGCCCTTAAAGTTCTGCATAATTAAATGAGTGGCCACTTCAGTGACATGGTAAACTGCCGCTGCTGTCACTACCTCAGAGTTGGGTGGTTTGTCGTTTCAGCAACCAGTCACCTTAGCTCCATCCACGTGCCTCTTTGCCCATTTTTGGTAATCCGCAAGTGCCGCATGGCAACGCTCTGCCAAGATGGCGACAACACCCTGCTGAAAAAAACAATAAAACCATTATAAAAAATTCTAATGGTTTTATTGGTTTTATTGGGAATTTTATTGGTTCTAATGGAATATGGCTCAAAACACACTACAGTGTATTGGTTTTTGTTGTTCTCTAATGGTATGTATTGGTTCTATGTATTGGTTCTAATGGACTATGTATTGGTTCTAATGGAATATGGCCCAAAACACACTATAGTGTAGTGGTTTTAATGGTGAAAGCTAATGGTTCCTATTGGTATTTTAATGGAAACCACTAGAATTTTCTGTAATGGTTTTATTGTTTTGTTCAGCAGGGCATGCTAGCTTCAAAGTTCACAAACCTACGAGTGACGTCACAGACACTACATTCATATTTTTTACAGCTTCCAAGTTGAGAATACTTAAACATTTAAAGGTATAGAGGAAGATTTTCCCAAATTTTAGAAAATAACTGCCCTCTCCACTTCAAAAAAATGCAATTGCGCAAAACTCTACCTGCCCCTGAGAATGAACGCCTATTAAACGTGTGCACTAGAGAGCATGCACAACCTAGTTCTTCTCTGCGCTCTGTTTACAAGTTGCTGTCGGCATGACTCAAACATTGAGATGTTTACCGTGTCTGCGCGGTTTGTGGCTAGCATTGCTAATCACAGCTTACATCAACTTTTACTAGCAGTCATTTTGAATGGATTTCTCCAAATAGCATGACAAACTTTACCTGTTGAGTATAAACTGAGGCATCAGTGGGAAGCCCAACCAGTGCTTTTAGCGCACGCCAACATGTGAAATATTGGGGTCTTGTTTCTTTCTTCAAAGCCCTTTCTCTTCTTGTCATACAATTCGTGGACACTTTTTCTCTTGTGACCCTCCGACATTTAAAAAATGCGGTATGAACGTGAGCTGCAATGAATGTCTGAAACCGTAGCCCACCACACATATACACCTGAAAGTGCTCATGTGCAGAAAGCGAACCTAGGGACGAGCACGTATGACGGCCTTACATAAACACATCACCAGAATGATTGACAACTTGGATGACCAATAGTCTTGATGATCCACCCGGAAAAAGAAAATCCTCCGCTATACCATTAAGGAAGTGTTTTCTTGTAAGTTAATATTTCCATCTAAAAAGAATGAAGGGATATTAAATAGGTTGCAGTTGTGTCGTTGCCTATGTGGACAGCAGACAGCAAAGCATCTAGACAGGGTGCATACATAAGCAGGTACAGCACATTAACATGAGTAATTCACATGAGCTGGCAGCTGCAGACATAGATGCTGTCCACTCAGGGTAAAATCAATCACCATGAAGCCATGCAAGGAACCTGTACCTTTTTCTCTGCTCATTCATACTGAACATAAAACCCCTACTAAAGCAATAATAACAAACCTGGTGGCTTTATGTCTGGAGTATTCACAAATGTGTAAGTCTATTGTTTCTGGAAGCTGCAGGCCCTATTTCTTCACCTTACTTCCTTCATTAAATCAATCACTTCATTTAAAGAGCGTTTCACCAGACGAAAATCATCAGTCTGATCACTCTGAACATTTATCTTGCATTTGTCGGATGCTTTTAACCAAAGCAAGTCGAATGCATTCAATCTATCTGTTTTTATCCATGTCTATTCCCTGGGAATTCAACCCATGACCATGCTAACCTAATGCTCGACCAATTAAGCTACACATTGTCAGGAAAAATGCATGGTCAAAAGCTTTCACTCAAGCAGTACTCGTCAAAAAGGTCCCAATATGTACTGTTTAGGTACCAACATGTATTTTTGAGATACTACTTTGAACTCTTTGATACCAATAGAGGTATTAATGTGAACTCTTAAGGTGCAAATTTGTACTTTTTGTAAAGGTACCGCATCTTTTTTGCAGGAACAGTTAAGAAGCTATAGTAGACTGTTAAGGTGAACATTTATGTCTGTTGTTGAAATGCTCTCAACACTCAAAAGTTCAAATCTCTTTCGCTTAAGCACAATAGCAACAGAGATGTTTACCGTAGCATATAAGAAACTGATCCTGATTAAATTTTCTGATGTAATTGTTAGCAAGCTTGTTTACAACATATCACTTAAAGATTAGTATATAACAGATTTGTCGTCAGTGCATTATTGTCCTTGTTGGCCTTTCATGTTCTCACTTTAGTACTCAGCGTGTTGTATTGAAACACCTTCATGGACTGATCTCTCTGTTGTATATTGCAGGAACATAAGCAGCATCAGGACCTTGTGACGTTAGACCGGCGTGAATCACTGCTGATGTTCCCATCGCTGCATGAAGTGGGTGATGTAAGTGTGTGTGTGTGCGTACTAAAATTGTAAACCAGACATCTCGCCTGAAGGCTTGTGTGACAAAACAGGCAATGTCGGCACTAGGGATAAAATGCACAGGAATAATATCTCACTATCATGTCTCCAAGGATAGTTAGTCATATTGGAGACATGTGCCTAAAGATTTTTTAAACAAGTTGGTGTCTTGCAGTTAATAGTGTACACTTTCTTTTAGTTTTCAACTATTGGTTGGGTAAAACATGCAAAACCAAACAGTTGAGTTGAATTACCTTAGAAAATGCCCATTTGACCCAATCATGGGTTGAAACAACCCAGCATATGTTAATGTAAACCCAACAGTTGGGTTTGTCTATAATTTACCAAACTATGGGTTGAAACAATCTAGCATAGGTTATTTCAACATCAAAGCTTGAGTTTGTCTATGTTTTACCCAACCATTGGATGAAACAACCCAACATACATTGACTTAAACCCAACGGTTGGGTTTTTCTATATTTGACCCATCCATGGTTTGAAAAAGCCCATTATATTTTTTCTAATGTACTAAATCCATTCAGTGATGTGTGGGTTTGTTTGTGTTGGTCTGGTTTATAAAACATAAATCTCCCCCAAGAATTGTAAAACCTAAAATCCTGTCCGTTGGGTGACCAGCTTTTCTAAGGATTAGGTTTATGTGTTTGGTTAAGGGAAGAAAATGTTATCTCGGTATAAAACAAGAGCTATAAATGAAAAGTCCTCAACTTGATAAAACAAACCTGTGTGTTATCAAGTATCAGAATAAATCAGATTTTGATAAAAAAAAAGAATCAGCTCTGACCTCTGCAAAAAACACACACTCTGTTTTAGCCACCTACACCCATTGCAAAACTAACCATCATTATCCAGCACACACCTCTTCATGTCCACACCCGAAAGTCTCACTTGTGCGTTATTTTCAGGTTTGACCCGAATCCGAAGAGCACCGGAGACTGTCCTCATTTGTGCTGTCAGCAGGTTCGGTTTACACCCAGTCTGAGCAGTTGACGGTCCGTTAATACTGCTGCCGAGGGGATGAATGTCATGTTGGAGTTCATGTGTCGAACAGGGAGGGATAATAAAGTGTTTTCCAATGACTGTTGGGCAAAGTGCTGACACAGTATTGGGCTGCATGTAAACAGCTCATTGACAAACCCTGAGTCTGGTGTGTGGAAAAGCTCAAAATCCAGTCCCATCTCATCCATTAATGAAGAAGACTCTGTCTTAATCCGACTCACTCAATCCTTATTATCTTATAAAGACCTTATTGCCTTACACTGTCAGAAAAATTGTCCCTAGCTGTCACTTGGGCTGCATCTCTTTTCAAAAGAGTTCATGTTATTACCTCAAAGGTACATATTAGTACCTCAAATGGGCATGTGTATACATACTGTATCTGTGTCTAAAGCCTTGTTCAGACCACCAGTGCCCGTCTCTTTCAATGAGACGGTTTTAAAACTGGTTGTCATACACAAATGAGTACCGTCCACTCAAGCAACCGACGAGAGACAGACGACGCGAACTTCACTGCTTCACTCCCATTGGTAGTCGCTCCCGAAAATCGCTCATCCTTTGAATAAAGTTAAGCTTTTCCTATCTTTCTCGCATCGCTGGACATGTTTGATAAACAAGGTTCGGGAGCAGCACGATCAGATAATTAAACAATTCGACACAAGGTGCAACTCATTTAGCTAACCAGCCTAAACACTACATAGACATGCATCCTACCTACCTCCGTCCTGAGATCATTTTCCGACATCCCTGCTCCACCCCAACTCCTCACTCGAATTTGTTTTTATCCCACTTAAGGGATGGGGGAGTTCTCCGGGTTCAAAGCCCCCCACCAGAACAGCATGACAAAATATAACTACCTTTGCAATTAGATTAGATGTAAGGGCGGACTCGTGAAACGCCCATCTGGTTGCAACAGTCACTTTCACTCGTGTCACTGGAAGTTGCCAAGCTTCCATTGAAATAAATGAGATTGCGTCGCTCTGCTACTGCTAGTCGCTGGCGGTCAGAATGGGGCATCAATGGATGGGGTGTCCTAGTCTCGCGTAGCCAAACCTTCAATACTGAAGGTCTGGTGTTTTTCGCTGCTTTTTCTGGACAAAGGCCGCCCACAAGCTGTTTGACCGACATGTCAAACAACCAATCACAGTCAGTGATGACTTTTGACAATTTTTTTGACAGTTTATAGGTTTATAAACATGGCATCACGGGATGGACTAACACAGTCTCACCCCATGTCGTCAATATTTGACGACACTTGACCATTCGTCAATATGTGACGCGGAGGGTATACCTTTCATTTTTTGACGAACTGGGGACTTCAATACTATTACGTTCGTTGCATTCTCTTCTCCTATTTTCTTACCATTTTCGCGTCGGTTTAGGGTTAGATTACGCAAAATTAAACAGTGTACACGAAATTAAACAGTGTACGCGAAATTAAACAGTTGTCACCTGGCGTTGGGGTTAGAAACAGTTGTCACCTGGCGTTGGGGTTAGAGTTAGGTTTGGGTAGGGATGTCATTATGTAAATCTAACCCTAAACCGACGCGAAAATGGTAAGAAAATAGGAGAAGAGAATGCAACGGACGTGGTGGTGTTGAGGTCCCCAGTTCGTCGGGGAATTACGCGAGGGGTGTGCCCTCCGCGTCACGTGTTGGCGGGTGGTCGGGTGTCGTCGAGTGTTGGCGACATGGGGTGAGACTGGGTTGGATGGACTTGGGATTGTACCAGGGCAATTGGTATTACATGGTTTACCATACACTGTAAGGTACAAAAACTTTCTTTGAGATGGTACCCTTTAACCCTGGAGAACCCAAGAACCCTTCTCTTATTATCAATTAACATTGGCCAAATTTGACCCTTGGGTTCTCCAGGGTTAAAAAGATCCTAATATGTAGCCTACCAGATATGTATGTTTAAGCTACTAATATAAAGGTACCGCCCCACTATTACCAAACTTGGTATACTGTCACTGTACCGACACAGTAGTACCACTACTGCACTTTATCCTGAGGGTACTTTATGTTTTCAGTCTGTACTGTACGTCCTCTATGATCACATAGCGCATAGGTATCAATGGATTGAATACAAGGACAGAGAGTGTGTAACATGAAGAGCGTGCATGACACATACTCATCTGACATTCACAATCACACAGAGTACGTGTGTGTATGTGTGTGTGTGAGAGAGAGAGAACATTCAGATATCTGGGGGAGTAACTATCTCTCTATCTCTATCAGAACAGTTGGGATGAATCATCCACTTTCACTGCTTTCCAGTCAGAGACTGTCAGAGTGTTGCGGTACATCACGCTTACACACAAAACATGGTCAAATTAGCGCAATCAAACGTGATGCGACCACAAAGTATATTTGTCTGTTCACAGTGAGAGCGAAGTATTCGCAATGCATTTACAGCCAATCCAGACATGAAGGGGCAGTTTCCCCTGGTTTGGACTGGTCCAGAACTAGGCCTTAGTTATGTTAGGACATGTATTTTTACAAACAAACTTTACGAAAAACATTACTGGTGTGCATCTTAAGACAAAACAATGGCACTGTTATTTAAGATACATCAGGTGTTTTGAAATTAAGGCATGCATTTTAGTCTGGGACAAGCCCTGTCCCACTGCCCCAAAGTGTTTAATATACTCTACTGTTAATTGAATTAGGATTTTTTTAACCAGTGAGATTTTACTGTGTTGAGACCACAGACTGTAAAAAAAGATGGATGACGCAACGGCGCTTACATTGCATTGTAATGAACTAGTTAAAATGTCCGACGATGTTCACTGACATTACGCAAAGGCATGCGCAAAAGGAATCGTCTGTAGAGCCCGGGGGGGAGCCGCGGTATCAAACTTCAACTTGACGTTCATGCGCCCAAGTCAACCACGCCCCTTGAACGTCTCATTTGACTGGCTTGCTAACATAAGGTAAGTTAAATACAACTAATTTTGTTGGTGTGAAATAACACAAAAATCGAAAATGAATAGTTAGTTATATCTTCAATCTTCCCTTGAAGCTCGGTGGCTGTCCACACGGAGACGCGGATCACTGTATACGCATAAATTTGTTATCGTATTGGCGTTTCATCCACACGGATCCGGCGTTTTGGGAGACTGAATCCGCTATTTTTTGAAACCGGGTCCTAAAGTGGAAAATCTGAAACCGACACCCATGCGGTTTCGTCTCTACAGCCAATCCGTATATTTTGTGAAGCGAAAACGTCATCACATCACGTGTCGGAAGCGTCACACGTAACAGCAACAACAATAACGGCGGACTACGTGATTGTGTTCGTGCTACAGAAGCTACTAAAGCCTACTAGCTTTATTACAGCAAAATCTATTGCTTCTATGCAATTGTGGTGACCAACAAGCGATAATGGACAACACCATACGTTGGTTATGCGCATGCTCAAAGTCTTCTTCTCCGTGTATAGTGTATATCTGTGGCAGAATTACAGCGCCCCATACTGGTCCGGCATATATACTACACCGCTTTCAGTCGGTTTCAGTGGTTTCGTGTTTACGGATTATTTTTTTAGAGCAAGGAAAAAAAATGATCGGATAGGGAATGCACCGGCTTCGTGTGGACATAGCCTCAGAGAGTCCGCTCAGAGAAGCTGTCAATCACAAATTACAATCAAAAGACACGCCCCGTTTCTATAGCATCAAATTACTAGCTAAAATGAAACTTATCACAAAAATTAACAATTGAACATATATCAGCGCGATAACAACTACCTTAAAGGACCAAAACCATCTTTCAGAAAATTTGATTGAAAGTGTAATTTATTTTTGTTTGTTTGCATAAAGAGGGCGGGGTTTATGACTTGCACTGCAGCCAGCCACCAGGGGGCGATCAAAAAGCCAGCAGCTTTACTTTTCAAGACGTATGAGGCACCATACATAATAAAGGCTAGATGCTGCTGGCCAAGGGAGGTCGACGTTCGCATTTGGCGGCCATCTTGTCACAGTCAATTCGCTCACTCGTAATGTTGGGTTTTAAAGGAACACGCCCAGATTTGGGGAATTTAGCTTATTCGCCGTATGCCCCAGAGTTAGATAAGTCCATACATACCTTTCTCATCTCCTTGCGTGCTGGTACTCTGTCTAACGCAGCCCCCGCTAGCTCAGCTTAGCTTAGCACAAAGACTGGAAGTGAATGGCTTCAGCTAGCATACTGCTCCAAATAAGTGACAAAATAACGCAAACATTTTCCTATTTATGTGTTGTGATTTGTATAGTCACACCATGTACAAATAACAAGGTCATATGAGACACAGCTATCTTTTAACAGTATATGGGAACTATATTCTCAGAAGGTGAAGCACTGCTTATGGGCGGAGTGATTTGCTCGCAGCACCCGAGGAGTTCGGTTGGAGTTGTGCAAATCACTTCGCCCAAGTAGCAGTGCTAAAAACTCATATTCATAGGGGAACCATTTTTAGGGGTAAAGCACCTATAGGACCTTTGTAGGACCATACATGGTACTAAAGCATGACTATAGCACCATTTATGTTTCAAAATAGCGCAATATGGTGCAACACAGGTTCTAGGTGGAATACTTTATTCATGGGCATGGATGAATTTATTCTCTTACTAAATGAACTGCAAGTATACATCTCAAAACATGCACTATCTACAGTTTTGTGGAAAGCAAAACAAGGTCACACCATGGCTCAAAAAATTAAAAATGCACTTTGGACAGCTGTACAATGATGATGTCATTCACAGATTCCCAATATACTGTTTGGTGTTCTCTGAACTTAAATATTTACACCTATTCTGAACACAATATTTCCGCAAAGAGTGGGATTTAAGTTTGAAGTTTACCATAAATTATGAATCCAGTTGTGAAATGGATTGCAAATGCACCATTGATGTATGAATACATGTATGTACCCTTTGGGGTACCAATATGTACTTTTAAATTTGCACGCATTTGGATAAGTATACAACACGGTAACTACTTTGTTTATTGTACGTACATACAGAACACACCGTTGTGTTTACTTGTCCTTTAAGGACAACCTTTAATGTATTTGCTCCACATCCCGCTGTTAATGTTAGTGTGTATGGGAGAGATGAGGTAACTCCACACGTACCCCAGAGGGTGAGAGAGGAGATTAGAGCGAGTTACGAGGTATGTGTGATCCATCCTCGGGAGCTTGGGACATTTCAATAATGATGTATGAGGACTTGTCCTCCTGGGATACCCAGGACGTAACCCAGATTCTGTGCTCGGGCATGCAAGGAGAGTTCGTGCTTTGTGTGTGTGAAACATATTGCTGTCGTGGATCATGTAGCTGCTCTGTCTGAAACAAATAACAACATATTCAATCTTATTCGTGTCTTTATAATTTTCCACACGCCAGCTGAACGTGTCATTGCTTTCCGGCCTGCAGGCAGTGTGCATTTGACCCAGTGCAATCTGTCACCGCATGTTTCTATCCGACTGCTTAATTCCAGTTTGAACTGAAGAATGAAAAATGCTGTTATGACTCCATCTAGTGGGAGCAATGCTTATATCATTTAACTTGAAAAGGAAACTATGTTAATAATAAATAATATAGTATATATATATATAATAATAAATAAATCAGTTTGTACAATAGATATTATGTGGCAAGGCATTTACGTTGTTACATTTGTAAATGCCACCACACACATACTTACATGTTAAACCAGATACCCACGGCATGTGCGAATCTGCATTATGCATGTATAAATCTTCATCTCCTCACCCAGGACTCCTTCACATGACGGCCATGAGATGTTATATTGAGGTCCATCTGTCTGTCATCTCTAAGCAGGGCAAAGAATATCATGTGTCCCTGGAGTAAAATATAAGCACACAGGAAAGGTTTGTAAGGGATAATGTACTGTCAGCTGACCATTAGTCTAAAGATCACTGGACTTGTATCACCCTTATGGGATTTATTTTGCAATAAAGACCATCAGCAGACTATACATTATACCTCTTATGTCTACTTACTGCTAGTAAATAATTGTACACATTGATTTGAGGTGAAATATTTTATGAGTTATATGAGACTAGTTATATGATTTACTTAGAAGGATACTCGAAAATATGCAGTCTGATATCATTTAATCCCCAGATTTACATTTATCCCAGACAGCATATGACTCCGGGCTGCATTACTCCGCGTTTGCCGATGCATTTGGCAGACACTTTTACCTAAAATGACTTACAGTGCATTCAAACTATACATTTTATCAGTATCAGATTCTTAGTATTTTTGTCTTGTTTTCAGTAAAAATATCTAAAAATTCTTAAATTAAGATGCTTTTTCTTGATGAGCAAAACAACCCAAGAAAATACGTCTAGTTTTTAGGCCAAAAATATCAAATTTAAGTGATTTTGTGCATAAAACAATCTGCCAATGGGGTAAGCAACAAAATCTTGAACATTTCTCTTAAACACTAAATTCACAAAAAATTTGCTTACCCCATTGGCAGATTTTTTTGCTTGTTTTATGCACAAAATCACTTACATTTTATATTTTTGGCCTAAAAACTAGACTTATTTTATCGGGTCATTTTGATTATCAAGAAAAAGCACCTTAATTTAAGAATTTTTTGATATTTTTACTGAAAACAAGACAAAAATACTAAGAATTTTTTTTTTGAAAATCATTTTTTGCTGTGTATACCTCTGATATATCACTGGATAGCGAGTTAACCAATCAGAATCAAGTATTCCTCAGATCTGCAAAATAAACCTAATGAATACGCTTAACAGAATACGCTTATGTTAACAGAGAGATTATTATTAATGGTCGACACAAACTGATGTACTGGCAAACATCATGAAAAGCATTATTTGAAAAGTACATGCTTTTAAATTAATAAAGAGTGTGCATGTGTAATGTTTTTAATTACAAACAACCTCATAGACTTGACTTAAAGGTGCCGTAGCATAAAAAACTGTATTTATCTAGGCATAGATGAATAATAAGAGCTCTGCCCAGGTAAAAAAAGTAGTACACTTCCATAGTGTACTTAAAGTGTTTTATTTTTGCACACTAATTTTGTACTTAATATACTAAAAATTAATCTTTAGTAATTCTTGAGATGTCGTTAAGATCATCTAAGTGTACTTCACTGTGCTATTTTGAGACACCATGAATATGAACTAAAATGCACTTTTAACATACATTTAGTTAACACTTTTTAATTAAACTTGAACTCAACTTTCATACAAAGATGGGTTCAAGTTTACTACAAGTGCTACCTAAAAACATTTTTTAAATACATTTTTAGCACATTTTGGTTCATATTTATGGTGTCTCAAAATAGCACAGTGAAGTACACTTACATGATCTTAAGGACATCTCAAGAATTACTGAAGACGAATCCCTAGTATATTAAGTACAAAATCAGTGTGCGAAAATAAAGCACTTTATTTTCTTGCAAGTAGTATACTACTTTTTCACTTGGGTACACATGGTAATGACATATAGTGAGCCTCAAATGCGTTTGTTTCCTAATTTTTATGTAAACCTTGTGCGTGCAAAAGACTGATGGAAAACAGGCCAATATCAACATAACACATTGATGTCACAGTTGAGATTTACGCCCCCAACATTAAATCACACATTAAATTAATTGCAAAGATTTTAAAATGTTTACTAATGTGAGCTACTGTCATGAGCTGCATAGCCAATCAGAGCAGAGCTCAACATTATTATTCATGACCCTTCCAAATAAGGTAATAATAGTCCATTTTATTCTAAAGGCAAATCCTAGGGTTGTAAAAACGTTTCTGGATCTTTTTTGCAAAGAATAAAGTTACATAACTTTCATGTCAATATCAAAGAACAATTTAACAGATTATTTACATGCAGTCTTTGGCACCTTTAAAGTACGGCAACCAGATTTTTAAAATGGAAAGCGGGGACATTTTCCAGTTCAATGGTCAAAATATCATTGAAATCCTATTTGTTATATATATATATATATATATATATATATATATATATATATATATATATATATATATATATATATAAAACAGGGAGAAAACTTTTTAAATGTTTTCATCTTTTTATTGTTGTGGGTTTGTGGAAAACTGGAAAACATAACACCAAAAAAAATAATAATAATAACGGGACTGTCCCGGGAAAAAGGGGGACATCTGGTCACCCTATAAAGTCTTAAATGAAAGTAATATAGTAGTCTTGCCAAATTCCTGTATTTAACAATGTTGTAAAAGAGACTCCCTTAAGTGTTGTGAATACATCCAATTTATTTTAGGGCTTTAAGAGCTCTAAAAGAGCGTTCAATTGAGTAAAGGTGTTTGTGAATACTCTGATTTAACACATGATTGGGTTTTGCTTTTTCTATACTTTACAACGATGGGTTAAAATCAACCAAGCATTTGTTAGGATGAAGATGAGAGCAGACAGTAGTATGCTCACTGCTGGGTTCATGAAGACTGTTTCTGCCACAGCGTCAAGTGAGGTGAAGAGTGGACTCTGAAAGGTCACAGTCACAAGAGAGCGGATCATATGACTGCAGTGACAGAACAGCTCTATTACACACACAAGCATGCACGTACACACAGACCCATTACACTGTGCATTTGTCTAAAACTAAAAATATAAAGTGCATAACACACACTGATATTCACATAAATATATGCACTTACATACATAAATGTTCTGGGCAAGTACATTGTATGAATGACAGTATTAGAGTTGCATTTATAAAACTGTCCTTTATCTCTCTCTCTCTCTCTCTTTAGGGACAGGCACATGACGGGATTTGTAGGAAATGTCACGTCCATCACAGACGACCCTAAAGAGACATGAAATGCTCTCTGTGTCCTTGCACCGCATTCTGCACATCTCTGTACACCACACACAGTTATATTATTGATGTTAGGCCACTATGCCATCATTTGAAAATACGGAAAATTTATAATAAAAACAGAATAAAAGTGTGAAAAGTTTAATTACTTTTGTACTTCAGTTTCCTTAAAAGACTTCAAGATGTGTTTAGTGCCACACATGTCACACTAAATATCGACTTTTACCTGAAGAATAAATTTTTTATTATTTGTGTACTGTATTTTCAATAATTGAGCAAAAAATAAATATCAATGGTCAGTAAAACTTTGCTAAGCGGGTGCACTTTATAGCTACAAAAGCTTGTGTTTTACAAATGTGATTTCGAATGACTGCTTTTTAATAGCACAAAATCAATAAAGATATTTATCAGTTTTCCAATTTCTGAGACTAAAAACATGTCAAAACAGTTAGGCTGGATTTACACTGCAGAACTGGATGCTCAACTTCAATTTGTTGATCATATCTGATTTTATTTAGATTTTTTTTACAACCCGCTTATGTCATCTTTTTAAAGCGACTCGTATCAGAATCTGCATTTACTATGAACACCTTGCAAAACATGTAGACATACTGACCTAAAACAACTTAAACCACTGTTGAAGTAAACTGTTGCGATATGCAATGGACACAGACGAAATGATTATACAATGTTTAAATACAAGATTTTACCGCTTTATTTCTGTAACAAGACATAAAACTTCAGCATTACCAGCCTGATCTCACAGTAATTTGTACGTATTTTATGAGTTTGTATGTTTTCATACAAAGTGAATCGTGTAAAGTCACAACCAAAGTCACAGGGGCAAAAGCAAATCGTAAAAAAATGTATGGGGTCGTACAAATTAGTCACCTCATAAAATATACAGTAAAAAATCTCTGTAGAAATTACAGTATTACTGTCAGCTGGTTGCCAGTAACTTACTGTAGATTTTACATTTATGTTCATTATTGGCCAACAGTTTGTTCAAAGTTAAATGAACATGAAACATTTTCAGTCTTTATCTTCTACAGTAAGTTACCGGCAACCACCTGCATAATTACATGCATAATTTTTTACAGTGTACGTACGAATTGCCATGAGATAACGTTGGCATTACTTCACTAAGTTGTCCACTTAAATGTATCCGATTCATATCCGATTTATTTTCACATATGAATGAGGCCTAAAACCGATCAGAGAATATATGCCTTCCCTGCTTACATGGGTTCTGGCTAGACGGGATACAGCTACAGTCAAATCTGGCAAGATATTGGGTTTGGGAGTAGGATTAAGATGAAAATCAGCGGTTCTGTCTAGAAAGGATACAGCTATGGCATAAATCCCATGAATTGTTGGGTTCAGGATTAGGTTTGGGGGTAGGAATAGGATGAAACCGGGGATCATCTGGCGAGATTTCAGGAGATCCCTTCTAGCCACAACCGTTTACACGTTCATGGGTCATATGTGATCTGTGCCACATGAAAGAACAAAATCTGAATTGATTCCCTTCATACATGCAGTGTGAATTCACCCTTATAGTTTAATATATTAATGTTTAATATCAATGTTATACTGAAAGTGTATGGGTTTTATTGTGCAATTGGATTTTAAAAGTGACGTTGGGCCCTTAGAAGAATCACTTCTTCCCGTCTGCGTCAGTCCACATCAATAGCCGAATCCAGACGTTGTTTCACGCCCTGACTGCACCACCAGCACAGAGAGAACAGGTAGAGGGCCAAGCACGTCGGTAGATCACATAGATAAGCAGTTACAAAGATCACAAACAGAACGACTGAACAGACGAGAGCTCTGGTCACATGACCCAGAGACCAGAAGTCACTCCACCATGACAATAACCTGCTGCTGCTGCTGTTGCTGCCCATGCTGGATGCACTGCCCACACAGGACAGCTGAATTATGGGTAATGTGGGGAGTTCATCTTCAACGTCCATGCCCTGTGTTTCACGTATGAGCTCAAAACGCCTCTCTTCATCTTTTTGTGGCTCTGGATTGTTAACATTTGTTTTCAGCGTACGTAAATTGCTCTGACTTTCACACCACGAGCAATTCTGTGTTTCTTTTTGAACGCTTTCCATTTCTTCTCCTCGTAGCCCTGTATAAAACTCACTATCCACCTGCTCACCGCTATCAAGCTTGCTGGCTTTATTTAGACCCTGCTTTTCAAAAAGCCTCTCTGTCTGCCTATCTGTGAACGGCTCGTCTCTGATCTTCGTAAATGTCAGGGTGTCGTTGACCGAGCTGCGTGTGTTTTCTTTAACCTTTGCTGGCGTGTTTGAGGTGTCAGGATGGCCCATGAATACCTCAGGTGAGATTCCATCTACGCCTTTGGGAGTCTTGAGGTCATGTGCGCTTTGAGCTTCCTCATCCGGCAGGGTGACGTCGCTGCTCATGTATTTATGGGTTTGGTGGTCACCGAACTCCTCGGACACTCCCTCCTCCTTCTCTGGCTCTGATTCACAAGAAGCACTTGTTGTGGACCTCGGCTCTTCCCGATGTTGGTAATCTTTAAAAGGACCAACGCCCCAGTCCCTTGATGTCTCAGTAGGGGAAGATTGTAGTATTTCCCAGGCACTTGAGTCAACAGATCTTTTACAAGTGGTCAAGGATTGATGCATCTCTCCATCCAAGCAAAGAATGCTGTCTTGGTCCTGTGTATCTCTGTAAGCGTGTTTTGTATCATCACTGCCCAGAAAAGCCTCCCAGGCCTGACAAGCCGATGTGGTGTGATCTTCATCTTGACGGTTCTCTGTGTTTATTTCATCGCAGACATCATGAGGTTTTGCATAGGCAGGTGATGTCGTTTTATCAACCCAGTCCAAAGAAAGCAAAGGGATCTGGTGGAACGTTAGTATTGGCGGCGTGTCCATATCGTGTCTGCTTTGGACAATCGGTACATCTTCTATGTTAGGTATACTCAGCTTTGGAGTGGACCAATCTCTAGTACCTTCAATTGTGTGAGAAAAATCGACTAGTTTAGGTTCCATCTGTTTTTGAGAGAAACAGTCCTGCTTGTGGGCCAAACGCGCAGTTCTGCGTTTCCTGCGGCGATCCACCTGTCAATCAAAGAGACAAGAGTTATAGAAAAGCATCTTAGCTGGTCACAGAGTTCCAGTAGAAATTATAGATTTATTTTATCACTGGTCTCAATGAGAAAGTTCACATATATTAATAGCATACATGTGATCGATTGTTGACGACTACGCGTGGCATGAGCAAGGTTGTACTGAACAGCTTGTGACATTACCAGCTGTTTGAACTTCACATAAGTTGCATTCTTTGCATAACTCATCTTCTGATTGACTGATCAACTCACTGATTAACTTAAAATTCAAATGATTATATAACTAGAGGTACATTTGGAATCCAAAGTCATTGTTTTTCCTGCTTATTATAATTATTGTACACTTTGGAATTTTTAGACATTTGGTACTCAAAGAACACAGATGTTACAGGCCATAACAATATAATATTTTCCTGTAAAAAGTGCCTTACGTAGCAAAAAAAACAAAACAAGATTTCCTGTTGTCCAAATTAGTTTCAGTTCTGTTACTGTCAACTCTGTTACCAAGGTAGAGTAACATTGTTGACATTATGTAACAGAACTGGCAAAGACAAACCCCCCCCTTTCTCTCTTTCTCTCTCTCTCGCTCTCTCTCTCTCTCTCTCTCTCTTGCTTCATCTGTCTCACACACACACAATTACACGACTGTCAACACTGTTACTATACCTCTGCAACAGAGTTGACAACAACAGAGTTGACACTAATTTGGACAACGGGAAATCATGATTTTCAGCTACATGTTGCTACTGTTGAGACATTCAGATGGTAGAGTCAGAATTTGGCGTAAACAGAATGAGAACATGGATCTATCATGCCTTATTACCACTGTGCAGGCTGGTGGTGGTGGTGTAATGGTGTGGGGGATGTTTAATTGGCACACTTTAGGCCCCTTAGTGCCAATTGGGCATCGTTGAAATGCCACGGCCTACCTGAGCATTGTTTCTGACCATGTCCATCCCTTTATGACCACCATGTACTCATCCTCTGATGGCTACTTCCAGCAGAATAATACACCATGTCACAAAGCTCGAATCATTTTAAATTAGTTTCTTGAACATGACAATGAGTTCACTGTACTAAAATGGCCCCCACAGTCACCAGATCTCAACCCAATAGAGCATCTTTGGGATGTGGTGGAACGGGAGCTTTGTGTCCTGGATGTGCATCCCACAAATCTCCATCAACTGCAAGGTGCTATCCTATCAATATGAGCCAACATTTCTAAAGAATGCTTTTAGCACCTTGTTGAATCAATGCCACGAAGAATTAAGACACAGTATTAGTAATGGTGTTCCTAATAATCCTTTAGGTGAGTGTATAATCATCCATACTGTATAAGTATAGCAGACTGAAATTCTGAAATTCTAGCTTTTCACACACAAAGCTTTGACTTTAGAAGACTTACAGACCATGAGCTGTTTTCATATTAAATATTTTATTACGCTTGTCAAATTTTTGAAAGAGTTATAATGTAAAATAACTAAAAGGACACAGAGTTAGTAAATGACAGAAAGATCATTTTTAGGTAAATCAGCTCATCTGATGTGTGACAGAATGACAGAGAGCTCATTGATCATACCAGAGGTGTGCAACAGTCCTTAAGGGATTTGGGGGAAGTCATTTGTGTTATTTTCTCAGCCTTGCTCTCCCCGGTACGCGTGGTCCACGAGGTGACTTGTTCTGTAACAAAATAAAAACAATCAGTTTTTCATAATTAGACCCCCCCCCCCATTCCAGATCTATACACATGAAACCCACCTGAGATCTCTCTACTCATCTCTGTGGGTGTCATCTCTGTGCAGATGACTTTACTGTAAATAAACAGCAGGATTTGAATCACACACCTGACCACATATATAAAACATGTCATCTGCATGTATAAAAAAAACAAAAAGTTCACCATTGGAGATATTTGGCTTGTTCTATTGAGTTTTACAATACAAATTTAGACTTTTTAATCATAACATTTTTGTTTTATCTGAACTGTACTGCTTGTAATGTAGTACAAACCTGTACTTTATAAGGAAAGTGCCTTCATCCTGCTACGGGTTAAATTGAGCTCTTGGTGACTGCTGTGGTTTTGTGGTTGGTTTGTAGTTTGCTTTTAATAAAAAATCTCATTGCCAATATGATATTCTAGTACCATCTTGATATCCAAACATTGTAAGCCCGGTTGCTCAGAAAACCAATAGCACAGCACTCTCAGACAAACCACACATGTTGAGCTATCATCATTTATCATTCATGTTTGTAGCACAGTTGATGCCGTTTCAATTACATTTTTTGCATTCACAAGCACCGCGAGCACCTTATTCTTTACACTGATACACCGTGTATTGTATCATTTCCCCCCTGTTTGTTTTTAGACAGCTCCTGATGCCTCTGTTGTTATTCTCCTCTATTAACTTCTCCCTTTCTCTTTCTTTCTCGTTCTCTTTGTCTTTCATTTCAGCTCTCCATCTTTGATGGCAAAACACAATGTAGTTCGTCCCTCTGTTGTTGGCCCAAAAGGTCCCAGCCTGGCTTTCGTACCTCAGGCAAAACTCTACCCGCATCCCTTCGGCCCCGAAAGGAGGTGTCAACATGAGCCGGAAAGAAAAACGATCCGTCTCTCCGTCGCTGGACCCGGGCACGTACTCCGCCAGCAGGTCGAAGTGGCTCTGCCAACCGTCCAGTGTGGTGTGGACGTAGACGACCTTATGGAAACAAAGGTTAAGAACGCGGACGATGCCCCGGATGGTGGTGGATCCGGGGAGCAGTTCGATGCTCTCCAGCTCCAGCTTCTGCTCCTGAAGTCTCATGCGCAGCTCCTGGTCAGAAGCTGGGCAGGTGAAGGGACAGGACAGGTAATACTCTTCAAAAACTTTGCCCTCCGCTCCTAGCAATCTCGCCAAATCACCAGGCCCTGATGAATCTCTGTTGTCGAACTCCTTCACGGAGACCAAGTCCAGGCCAAAGGCATCGGCGAATGATACCTTCCTCCGTATGACTGTCGGCGGAAGCTCGGGTTCCACAGATTCATCGGATTCATCCTCGACATCTCCTGCTGGAGTCTGGTCTGGCATCTTTTCTTTTTGTTGTCCGTGTCTCATCCAGTCTCTGCACGTGCAAGAGTCCAGGTCGGGCACAAGCCCTTGTGCGGACATGCCTGCTTGATGTTTTGCGGGTAGAGTCAGGTGCACTTCAACTCCGACTCAAATGCAGAGTGACTAGGCACACAGCGTCGGGTTGCAGCTAAACATTGTGCTGTTGCCAGGCTTAAAAATAGCTGCGAGAGCTCCCAAACTATGCTTGGGTGCCTGTTCCACTCCCAGGGAGTTGTGGGGAACTTTAATGTGACCTCTCTTGAACCTAAAGCTTGATTGAACAAACTGATGAATTATGTAGAGGAAACTAGTCGTCACCTGGTCACAAGTTCTAGCTGCTCAAAGGCTTGTTTTCTTTGCTGTGGTTATCTACAATGGTTGACAATACCTAGTTTAGTGCATGGTATTAAAGGAAAATGCAATATGCAAACAGTTTATGGATAATGCTTTTAGTTTGTAAAATTCAATTAAATGTAATATAAAAATAAAAAAATCATTTCACATTCTGGGTCAATTCTTTGTCTCCACAGTCTCTCAAACCTAAAACTGACTATAGATAACTTTTTGTGGTATTACAATCATTCAGTTATTGCAAACCATTGCTATATGCATACTGCTATATGCAACATTTCAATACTCTTTCTACCCTATTTTGCTGTCTAAAATTAAGATTATTTTGTACATTTTGTTTTACAAAACTAAAATGTTTGCTATGTAGTCAAGAATCAGCTATATAGCTATTAAACTGAACTAGAAACAGACTTATAACCCCAATTAGCAACTATTAACATTCCCAAAGGTCTCAAATATATAGGTAGATGTCCTGGACATCTGCCTCATTAATTATGTGAACACAGCAGCCAATAGCAAGCAACAGCGGCAGATTGTATTTTTCTTCAATAGCAGGTTCCCGTTGTGACAACTTACCCCATGCAGACTGCCAACATGTCATAAGCGGGACTTGTTGTACTGTAACACAACATGGGGTAAGTTGTCACGCAAAGTCAGCATGCGTTCAAAAAGCAGTATCTTTCTCGTTATCCAGTAACAGTGGAAATATGTGTTATCTTTTAGTGATTAGATGTAAAGGTGTTTAATTTGTCTTCAAAAATAACCCCTGAGAAATATTCACAGCCTAGTTCTCTGCCATATGCATTACCAATACTGATGAGCTGTACACATTCCTAATTGTTTGCTATGAACCAACTTTATTTAATGCATTATTGTAGTTCACCACTAGGTTGTACTGTCCGATTGCAGTTTTATGCCCTCCAACTGTTTTAGGGATGAGCAAATGTGGGTTGCCAAATATTCCACTAGGTGGCAGCAATCCCTCACGTTTCAGCACCAAATGCTGGATCGTTCTATAATTTTTTTTTTATAAATTTCACATATGCATTCATGCACATTTTTATTTGTTTGTTAATATTTGTTATATGACAAGGTGCGTTCATATTTTGTTTATCCTTTCTTTAAACTGCTACTCCAAATGGCATTCATTTTGGGAAAAAGAGACAGAGTCTAATATTCTTTCTTATCATTGAATAAAAAATAATCTCACCTTTACGGATATCTGAGAGATATTTATTAGCAGTTTTTGTAAGCGTTAAAAAATGTCTCACTAAAACAAGTAAAGATCCACCACATCGTCCTTTTTTTACATATCCATTACGAAAATTAACCATGTTTTTTGGTGTATTGATTACTATTTGCAAAACCATGGTTTTACTACACTAACCATTGTTTAACTATGTTTTTTTCTTTAAACATGGTTGGCAAAACCATATTTTGTGGTAACCATGGTTTTACTACAGTAACCTTGATTTTATTGTTTTAATAGTAAAACATGGTTCATTTTTCTAAGGGATTCATTTCTGTTGTTATGCAAATAAGCAATACTCTTTTTTTTATAAATCACTACCCGTCCGATGTTTAGGCTAAATCTATATATCACTTTTCAAACACAAATATGAACTATAGACGGAACATTTATACAGAAAATTAAAAATTATTCACAAAGAGTCCTGCGATATTAAAATTTGATCTGCAAATGTCTAGATTGTTAATCAATAAAGAAAAAAAATGCTAACATTTCTTACTTCACAAGACATTTTCCAGTAAATGATTATCAGTTTACACAAGTAGCCTACAAACTAGATGCAATTGTGTGCATCATTTTCAGATGTTTACTCCTAAAAAAATAAGCAAATGTTTTGTGGATCTTTACTCCAGTGTTTGACAGGGATTTCAAATGATTCAGAACAATTGGTTCATATGAAGGTTTTGGTGTGTGTGTGTGTTGGGCAGCTGTTGGCCAGGTGTGTATTATATTTATTTAATAAATAAAAAACGGAATTTAAATATTTATACACCTTTAACTTATCTAAACGTAAATAAAAACGTAAAGATGCATTAAATGAAATAAAAATACTTAACCAAAATGTACAGGAGTCCTCTGCTCTTTTGTTTCAATTGCATTGCACCTCAACGAATTTGCCCCGCAAGAAAGCTTGGCATCAAAAACAAACGCGCGTGCACGGACACAACTTCTAATGACTTCGCGTTGTTTACCTAGCAGGTGGACGTGACGTCACGCGGGGGTCGCAGCACGCCAAAAAACAACAACATCCCCCTCCGCCCGAATGCCTCCCCGCATTCTGATAAGCTAGCCCCCCCTCCAAAAAAGAAGAAAAAACTCGGTGTGTTGAATCTCGATGCAAAAAAACATGCCGCTTCGCGTCACGCGAGCGCATTCAAACAGGAGCGCGTGTGTGCCCCTCGCGTTTTTTTACTGTTGCATCGATAATAACAGCAGCACACTGACCTGAAGACAGCAGCGTGCAGACAAACGCGAGCGGAGGAATATCAACAGAGTTTATTTACGCTAACACTTGTTGTCCTGTTTGGTTGTTAGCGCTTTTTAACAGTTGACTCGTAAGCAAGCGAACACGTGCGTGCGCGCGCCTCTCGCTACTTTTTATCCGCGGAGACAAAAACGATTGTTTTGGTAAGTTTTCGGCGTGTTTACGCCTCTCGCATGCACACGTTTTGGGTTCCAATTGACTTTTAAGGTAAAGATAGGTTGAATGTTTTGCTGTGTTGTTTGTGCTGTGTTTATTGCAGTATTTGTGTTGTTTGAGAGTTTGTGGTGATTTTCCTTTGACAGATCTTCTGCGTTATCTGTAACTGCGTTAAATCTTTTGTTGATTTAAGTTAGTTTAGATCAGGTTTGTTTTAGTTCTTTATTGTTGTTATATTTTGCGTACATTTGCGAAACAAACTTGCGTTAGTTTTCATGTTGCTTACATTTTCTTCACAGAAAACAACTGGAAATTATTGGATTGATAACGCAATTTAAATATTCATTAAAGTCCTGATATTAAATGATTTTGTAGATATACAAGTACTAAAGTGTGTATTAAATAGCATATACAGTCAAATAGATTTTACTCCGCAAAGTATTATTCTTAGGCTATTTGTTAAATGTTTCAAGTAAATAATCTTACATATATATATTTAAAATTTCTTAAGTAAATTAGTGTAATATAGTGTATGTAATATATTTTTGTTTAATGATTTTACATAATATTCAGTCTGATATTTTGAAATCAATCTGATTTAAAAAAAATATATATATATATATAGTACACATACACACTATATTATGTGTGTGACATGTATAAATGAATAGATATATTTCACAGATATATTTAATGACATAATAATTACATTGTTAATAATTCCTTATATTAATAAGTTAAATAATAACAATATTTCCATAATCCATAGTAAATGCATTTCTTTTATTTGCACACTGAGGTTGTAGGTTAAGTCACACTATTGTAATAGTGTGTTAATGGACAGCACTTTTGCAATAGAGTCACATTTAATGCCTGCACTGTGTTAAATATTGGACTAAATCAATAGGGTATGCAATATTTTTTAAACATGGTCACAGCTGCTGTTGGGGCGGCTGAAGTGTTGGTTGCAGAAGAAGGTGTTTTATTCCAGCAGGTGAAGTGCAGGTGTGCATCACTAAATGCTCTGTCACTTCAAAGAGGCTAAAATAGCGGTAGTAAAATTCAACTGTACACACACCTCTACGGCTCGAAACGTGCTTTGTAATGTGAAGCCTTTCCATAGACCCACGCAGTTCTTCCCAGGTGATTTTAATTAGCACTGTTTCAATGAGCAGAGTTTGGAGTGTGATGTTTCACATATGACATGTGTGTGTATGGGAGGGCATGACAGCTGACCTGTGGTGAGGAAGGGGGGCTCGAACTTGAATAATCCTGCTGTTTTTGCAAGCGTTGCCTGATTACTGCATTAATCATTGGCCGGTGTGTGCGTGTCCTTACTGCTGTGTGCTTTAATAGGAAAAAAGCATGTCCTTTCAGGATTAATGCGTGTGTATTGTGTAAAATAAAATCATCCGTCCAAATTAACTTGAGTTGAGTAGTTATAGACTGTGCGTTTATTCATATCGATTTTGTTTTGGGAGGTGGGCCGGCAGTCATTTTTGGTCTCTCCTGTGGGAGGGACAGTCTTTTCCTTCTCTCCATTGAATTGCTTAACATCATTGTGCCACACCTGGCTGGCACCTTCACTGTTCTCAACAGACCTCTTTTTTTTGGGGGGGGGGGGGATTAAAAAATCACAACAACAACAAAACTAAAGGCAAAGGACCGTGTCTGATAAGTGACGTATTACCGCGTGTACGCTTTCATCTATTCATCTCTAAAGGGGTTCGTAAAACTCTAATGGCAATTAAGCCGAATAGCCTACTGTTGTTATCCATGTTAACTTCACAGAAATGTTTCCATGACAACCTCTGTGCACATTAAAGCAACCAGAGGTGATCGAGACGCTTTTCTTCCTTTCTCATCCTCTTGTAGGAGTGAAATTATTGTTGACAGTTCTGGCCTTTAATGGCACTTTGGTGCCACGTAAAAGTATTTGTTTACTGGGATCATATGCTGCTAGCTGTCAGCCTCCAAGAGATTGACTTTTTCAGATAAAAGACCGTATTACATGCTAAAGACATCATCTGCACTGTAATTATCCACATCACCCTAATGATTTTTAGTGGGTTTAGATGCTGAGTGTACTGGATTTTTTATGCTCTTAGAAGAAATGCTCGGGTTTTTTTTGGAAATCGATTGGTTTTGAGTGAGGGTGTGGATATGGATTTTATGGATGTATTGTAGTTGATGCGTAAAAGATTATTATGCCATTTACTTCATTTGAGGTTTTGGATTTGTTTTGGTCTTTGTTTGTTTCAAACCTGCGAATGTTTAATTGCTGAGAAATGCATTTCTCATAACAATAGCTTTAAGCGATTCTGAAGTCTGAGGTTGTGAATGTGACGGCAGTTGTTCACAGAAATTATATCACATGACTTTTGTGTGATATCTTGCAATAGTAGCGGTCAACCAACATCGATTATTTGTTAATGGCTGATGCCACCGCGACAGATATAATAAAGATATATTGAGCAATGTTTCTAATTAAATGAAACATGTTTTATAGCATTTTTACTAATCAACAAAAACTCTGAAAAGGTGATGGTGGGTAGGAAAATATGAAATGTACAAACAATCCTGCACGCTATCAATACTTGCTAGAGTATTTATTAATGATGGGAAGGTTTTGGCTCACTCACCTTCATCAGAACATATACACACCTATTTAAATACAATTAACCAATGAATATAAAACAAACCCAAATGGGCCAATCACAATACGTCACGTCATACTAGGGCTGCGCGATTAATCAAAAAATAATAATTGGGATTACAATTACGGGTGAAACAATTACGTCATCATCACCAAAAGCCTCAATTACAGCTGTTCATTTGTATGCGTTTGGGCAGTATGTTCAGGCACCAAATACAGTGGTAAATCAGAGATTTTAAAACTGATAAGTTGACGTTTCCTTTACCCATTCGTTTTGGATTTTTAACTAACATCATAACTACCATAATTATTTGTTATTTACATTATATTATATTTGGATGTTTAGAATTTACCATGCAGCTGCTTCACAGAAAGTTATAAAACATTTTAAAACTTCAATGTAAAGTCTATTTATCCTCAATATTAACCGCAATTACAATATCAAGGTAAATAATCGGATGGGACGATATGAAAATTTCATTTCATGATTATAGTGACCAAAGTTATCACGGTTATCAATTTTATCATGGTTTTGTTAATATGAGATGGAAATGTTCAAAAAGAACTTAACACAGAAAACATAAAAAAGTTTTCTTTTTAAATGTCCCTGAAATTATTTCTGTGGTAAAAAATCTGTCTAATAAGTTTACCGTGAATGAAAACTACATTATCCCTTAAATGTCTTCTTGTGCAAAAAACTATGTTGCATGTTAGCGCTGGCGTCAAACAAGATTTACCGCGAGTTTTCAAAATCACGGTAATCAAACACGGTTGTAATGATCATTCAATTTTTAACGATAATACTAATTGTCAGGACATTTTATCATGGTTAATCCTAAAACTGGTAATTGTCCCATCCCTATAATCGACAACTATGATGTTTGCCATAATCATGCAGCCGTCATACAAATAAACTGAACTATACACTGTAAAAATTACACTGTAAAAAAATTCAGTAAAAATTTGCAGCTGGGTTGCCGGTAACTTACCGTAGATTTAAATTTATGTTATTACTGGCAACATTTTGTTCAAAGTTAAATGAACATTAAACATGTACAAGTCTTTGTCTTTACAGAATAAAACTAGAAAAACAGCATCAAGCAAAACATTCTGGGAAACAAAATCTGAAGCAAAAAAACAGAAAAAGTTTGATGATGATTTCTGGTTCCCAGAGTGCTTTGCATGAGGCTGTTGTTCTGTAGTTTTGTTCTGTGGAGATAAAGACTTGTTAATGTTTAAAATGTATTCAACTTTGAACAAACTCTTGCCAGTAAATAACATAAATTTAAATCTACGGTAATTTACCGGCAACCCAGCTGCAATACCATTGTAATTTCTACAGATTTTTTTTTACAGTGTAGCTGTAATTATGCAGCTGGTTGCCAGTAACTTACTGTAGAAGATAAAGACTTGTTAATGTTTAATGTTCATTTAACTTTGAACAAACTGTTGCCAGTAACATAAATGTAAAATATACAGTAAGTTACTGGCAACCAGCTTACAGTTATACTGTAATTTCTACATATTTTTTTACAGTGTACAATGAAAGACACTTTACAACATCACACAGAATTTACCTAAAATTACACAAAACAGAATAATAATGAATACATGGATACATTTACATGTTGACAAAGTTGTCAATGGATATTGAAATTGATTGCAAAAATCTACTAATCTGACTAAATATCAGCCTGTCATTTGCTAATGCTTGTGAGATTATTTCATTTTTATAATAATTTGTGAACACATTTGTTGTCTTGATTTTAATATGAAGAACTCTTGTGCAAAACGCTCTAAGTGCGTCTGACATGTTTCTTGTCAATTAGCTTTTTTATCAGACTCTATCAGAATGTATTCTGCCAACAAACCGGTAGCTCTTCATATCTTTTGCATTAGTTTTTTTTGTATAATGAATGCTTGGTGCTTAAAAGGTTCTTCACAGTGCTGCAATAGAAGAACCATTTTTGGTTCCTCAAAAAACCATTCAGTGAACAGATCTTAAAAAATAATTCTTACCTTTTAATAATCTGAGGAATCTTTTTTAGTAGTGTAGCATTTTATGAACGGAGGATCTGTACTAGAAGCCCGGGGTAATGGAGGGGTGTCATTTGTAGTGAACGGCAAGGTCAACAATGCTCAGACCAAAGTTGCCGGCAGCCTGTCTGTACCGTAAACAATAAGCTACAGAACGAGGAATTGTACATTTGTATTTGTTCCTGATAAACATTTACCATTTATACAGCTTTTTTTGTGGAACTGAATGAGTGTTTTTTTTTTGATTGCAATTAAAGTGTGATGGATTATAGCTAAAACACAGATATTTGACTTATACGTGATAATGCTTGAAACAACAAATGTAGGTAATCATCTAAATATTGTTAAACAAAATAAGGTTAAAAGCTCAAAGCTGTCATCAGTATTAACCATTACAGTAGAATTTATAAACACTGTCATGTCTGAAAACAAATTCTGTTAGCAAAAAACTGTTTGTCTGAAACACAGAGGAATGGTGACAGTAACGTCTCTTGACAGGCGTATTAGACTGCAGAAAGAGCATCCGGCCTGAGGCCGTGGGCATATGGTACCGCCTTCTGCTGGTATGCCTGTAGAAGAAGTTGCAACGCTGTGGCAGGGTCACGATGGGCTCAGGTTTGTTCCTCCTGTCCTCTCTAAATAATAACAGGGCAAATTAATGCTCCTTTTCTCAAGGGCAGAGCAAATATATTTAGTTTGACTTTTTGACCCGAATTGTTTTCTAGGAATTGTTTTACTGGGCACAGAGTTAATGTGCTTGACCTTCGCATTTGTTGTTTCAGAGGAACGCCTGATTTAGTTTGACATTAACGTTTGTTTGTTTGTTTTGCACATGCTTACACAAACGTAGCAGGATGTCTTTTTTGAACATGTGCTATTGTAATACCATGCTTTTTGGACATGTACCATGGTAATAACACAGTAGATGGTTCTTTGTACTAGTTTGTCATGTTAAATAAGGTAATCATGGCATATATAAAAATATATGGCATCACTTTACCATGGTACATTATTTTTATAAGTGTATTTGCATAAAATGTAAATATTTGTGCATAAAATATAAATATATTTTTTTTATATATTACATATTGATTATACTGAAACAACATTTATTTTAATTACTATTCATTAATAAAACTCAACAACATTTTGTTTTGTTCATATGTATCTACACCTTCACCAATGTTTCGATAAAGTCAGCATGCATCTATAGGCCTGCAGGTGTGTGTGTGTGTGTGTATACGTGTGTGAATGTGTGTATTGCTTTGTTTGGTGTTCAGGGATGCCTTTACAAGATGCAGGGGGGTTAATTGTACTCCTTTGTCTTTGATTGGACCACTTACAGCATATGGCTGCAACAATGCAATAGTTTATTTCGGTGATATCTGATGAGTGGTTTTTAATTTAGATTGTCACTTCTGGCAACCAGCAGGGCAGATGGCGTAGATTCAAATGCCCATCAGAGCCTAAACAACCTCCAGGCAGCTGTTGCTAATAAACTTTTTTTCTCTTGTTATTTCCCGATTTCCCCCCACGCAACACGTTTTAGGTCAAGAGGAGTCAAACCTGTTACAACACCTGTTTCTGCATATGTAAATCTGTTGTTTTGTCATTTCATTAAACAAGAAAAAAAGGCAACGGTCCCTCGTGGTTGCAAATGTGACTGGCATCGAGCCCACTTGGCAGAGGCGAGATGGGGGGGGTAAGATGTAGAAAAGACAGGCATGGTTTATGTCGTACGACCGTGAGGCCGTTGGGTGCTGCCACTGCCTAAGGCGAGGGGGGATTGGGGGGTGCATGGAGAGCGCACATACCTGTTTTTCCTTCAGTTGTGTAGGAGACGACTTTGAGGGTTGACCAGTGGCCTAATGTCCACAAAACAAATCACAATAATACTGTGGTTGATATTTTTTGTTTTTTGTTTTTAAATTATATTGTGTCATGTTTAACTGTTACACCACTTGAACGTAAAACTCTTTTGGAAAAGTTGCATCTTTAATTCAAACACTTTCATGTTTTGTTTATTTGGATAAACCCCTTGTGTACCTTGTAATGCACTTTATGTCACTTTGTATAAAAGCGTCTGCCAAATGTGTTAATGTAATGTATACAGACAGAAAAGAATAGGAAACAAATACATAAACATGAATCAATTAAGATTACACAACAAGATTGCCAAAATGGCAAATGATAGATAAACAACGGTGATAGCACGAACAATACATCTCAAGATATGATGACAAAGCTGATTTAAATGCATCTACACTAACTACAACATTCAGATAGACATCCATAATCATTGTGCTGCGTTTTTAAGTCCTTGCTCAATTGAAAATAGAGCAGATCTTTTAGAAACGTGGACTCTTATTTTGTAGCACTTTTTGTAAGTGCTCCCTAAAAAAATTTAGTTCCCTTTCATAAATTAGACATTCAGTCAACCAACTACTCGATTTGTAAAATACAGTTTTGTACGCCCCTTGTTGCCATGCACTCTCATCGCTCGCGTCTTGTGTTAGTCAAACCCCCACTATTGTATTCCCATTGCCCCCTCATCATCTGCTATGATGTCACAGTTGTGCTCCAAGCCACATGTGCTGGTCCTGTGTGTGCACTACCTCTGGGCTTTATTGCCCCCTCAGCTGTAAACTGCTGGTGCATGTAGATTTTAAGCCCAAAAGCATCAGCACTGTCCTCATACCCTCATATATTTTACCTCTCGCCACCCTCTTTTCTCCAGTTGCTCGAGTAAATTGTGGGATTTGAGTTGTAATCCCATCTGTATACTCGGGACGCAACAAATATGGCATGAAATTAGAGGTTACTCCCCAAATATAACACCTCAGCTTTGAAGATTACTGTCATCATCGTGGCACCAGCGTACCGTACGGTAGCGCTCTCCTCCCACAATCATTTAACTATGAGATGTGTCAACATGTACATGTCTGTTGCCACGGCAGCCCATGTTTTATTAGTTACACGCATCCATCTTGCGTTACCTCGAGGCCCGTCGCAACACACGCTGCCACTCTCGTACCCGAGTGCTTTAATTCAGTCATTAATATGCGGTTAAACCGGCAGTAACCCGAGCTCGGCTCGGACGGCCCCCTTCGGTGGCTTCCTTAATCCTCCCGTGCCGTTAAGGTATCCTTCCTCCATTTAGCACCTCTCCGCAAGCCTCTCCGGAGCACAGCGCCAACCCTCTCTGATATGGAAGTTCATTAGGGACGAGCCTTTGATGGGCCAGCTTTTCATGTGACTGCGCTCTCCAATACCTTGATGTAGAAGCTTAAGAAGGCATTGTGCCACCGGCGCGTCTTATTTAGATCTGCATAGTAAATCAAGCCGAGTAAATACCGTAGAAGCAGATGGAAGCAAGGAGATAAGACCCAGGCGAACAATCGCATTTGTATTTTGTTATGATGTTGACAGCAGCTAAAATTCACTAATCTAGCGCCACTGATCTGCATTTCAAAGAAATCTCATTTAGCAGCGGGGAGGATAAAGTTCTTTTCATTGTGGCGGCTTTTTTAGTGCATTCTTCACTAATTTATCTGTCGGAGATTTAACGGCGGGCCGGGTGCGGGCAGCATGCATGTTGCAAAGGGGATGTTAAATACCATGAAAGCAGTAACGTCTAGACTGTGAACCGGGGGTAATTACATGTCCACTGATGAATGGAGAGACTCTGAAGATTCATCTTTGTTCGGGGGCCTGAATCGTTCGACCGGTGCTGATAAGGCCCCCGTTCGTCCCCAGTCAAAAATATTACGCCTCCCAACACCCCGCAACACGGGGATGGTATTTACTTGAAAAGGTAAAAAATTATTGTGTACTGTAATCTTACTTGTTAGCATAATGTCGTCTTTCATCTGCATACTTTGCATTCGTGGACCCTTGATTTGAAATGGTTTATCTCGACTTTAACACTGGGCTTCATGTAAATATCAGACAGTGGCATTAGGAGAACCCGTGAATAGGTAATGCAGTGTGTATATATAATTTTAATAGTATTTAGAGATCTCTTTGTATGGCGAATTGAAACTGGTCTAAACTCTGCATAGTGAGGTCACCCAGACTAATGACATCGGTATTGCTTTGCAAGTTGAATTAAATTGTATGTTTTCACAGTCCAGAGCTATCGGGGCATTAAAATAAACTCTGAGGCAGTTTAAAATGAAGTGAACATTGGGAAAAAATAACACACTTCCAGAATGATTATGTTGCCGGAGTTACATTGCATTTGCTCTGCTCAGTTTGTGTACACAAACGCTCTTAACTCTGATTTTGATAATAAATCTCTCATTCAAATGTTGACTGAGCCAGAAAAGTATTTGTGCTTCAGATTTATGAGAACTGTATATGTAATTGAACAGGATGATGATGTGTATCTTAATACTTGAGCTAATAGACGGTTTGTGCTGTTCTGTGCAGAAGTTTTTAACACAGGCATGTGATGCTGTGGCATTTGGCAGATTTTGTTTGCAGAAATACTTATCCATGCAACCCCCCTCACTTTTTTACAGTTCATGAAGCACATACCACAGGATTCAGAAGCTGTTAGTTGCCTAAAGGGGTCTTTGGAAATCTGGGAGAGACCGTTCGGTTTGTGACGCGCGCCTGGCTGTGTTCTTCATTGCCGTGCCATACTGTAGTGAACTGTACTCTTTACAAAAAAAGAGGAAATATGTTACAACTTGCAGGTTTTTTTAAGAAGAAAGGTGAAGCGAGCTGCACACGCTCATTTAGTTGAACACGTCTGTGAGTGTCAGCAAAAAATGGCAGCAACCTCGATGGAAAGTTTGATTTATGCTCGGTTAGTTTTAACCTGCCAGGCATGGCAAGCTGTTTCCAGGGCAAAATTGTTTCCCTCTTTTTTTTGACGCATATTATTATTCAGAATATGTGTGTCAATCTGAAACCTGGCTGAAGATGGATACAATTGCTCTCTGTACAATTATTCAATTATATCACATTCTTGTCATAGGATTTAAAACAAATATAAACTAATGAAAAATAAACGTTTGAAATGACTTTCTGAATGTGGCATGTTATGTTTCTTTTTGACAGATTTCCTCACACTTGGACTCGTCTCTTCCAAACAAACACGGACATCAACTGAAAGTTTCCCCTCAGGGTAAGATCGGCAAAGACAGCTTCACTTGTACTTCTGTCAACACTTTCATCTTTTTGGCAGATGCACTCTTTGAAAAAGAACTAGAAAAGAGAACGATCTCACAATGCCAAAGATACACACACGGCGGCACGCCGACGTGAAACATGCTCACATCCAGTTATTTGATTGACCTGTATTATGTGACAGACTTTGTAGTAATTACTTTAGCAGAGAGATGAAAACCTAGTACACCTTGTCCATCACAGAATATCTGCTGTCTGGATGTCGGCACTGTCATTTTGCGCTGCTAAACTACTTACAACTACGTACATACAGGATGCAAATGATTGCATGCCTCAAAGAAAAAAAAAATCTACATTTGATTACATGTTGTAACTTTGTTGTGTTGTGTGTTGGTCAGGATGAGACCTGGTATGGCCGTTGCTGAACGCCGTGCAGAAATCCTCTGAAACCAAAACGAATTCGGTGAGTAAAAGCAATCTGCAAAGTGCTCATTTGCATGTTCGATATGTCTGTCTCAACCATAATTGATATGTTCTCACAAAAATCACTTCTATTATATATTCCATCAAGCACATCCAGACAGGAGCGCTAATAACCGAGAGTCCAGGAGCCTCTTAAAGATTCTCTGTGAATCATGATAGTCAGGACAACTTACGGTCGTGGACGTTTTTCAGAGTTTTACGTTAATTGCATTGTTGCATATAGCAAAGCAAGTAAATGTTTGGAGTGTGCTGTTGGAGCTCTCTGGACCTTCAGTGAATTAAGCTCTGATGATAGTCTGTCACCATGTAAGTGCAAATCATGCATAAGGAATCCCACGGTCGGTGAGAATGTAACCACTGATTATTGTGGTTATCGTCATTAGCGATACTATATGACATTGCCAGACGGGGTGCTGCAGTTGCGAAGGGTAAATGAGAGAAACCGCAGATTACAGAAAAACACATCTAGTCGAGGTACTTTATGCAAATGCCAATGTTTGGCTTTATTTGATGATCAGAGATCTGCTGAGGGTCCAGGCAACTTCATGTAGCTCAGTTGGTTAGAGCAGTCTGTTAGCAATGCAAAGGTCACAGGCAGATATGTTGATGAAATGTATAGATTGAATGCACTTTCTATAAGTGTCTGGGAAATGCATAAAGGCATTATACTACGGGTCTGTTGAATGCTTTATTCTGATTAGTAGAGAAATGTTGCACAGGTATGCATTATTTTTCTTTAAACGCACACCTGACCTGTCAGAGGTCTTAAAATAACCACCAGTGCAATGTCTGTGGTAACTGTGGTATAAGTAAAATAATTGAGTCCTTTGAATTATTTGAAAATAATGCACACCCGCGGTGTATTTCCACTTCGCGCCACATTACCTCCTTGGGTGTGCATAATTTTCGAATAATCCAACGGCCCGTCATCAATTATTCCTTGCATATCGCACTACTCAAGTTTCTTAGAAGAGTTCTTGATGATTTTGTAAGACATACATTATTGTTACAGCTCCAAATTTGTGCTTTAATTTTTAAAGGTTAAACAGTTAAAAGTTTCTAATAGTTTGAGCTGTAAAGACCTGCTGCTCTGTACTGTATAAACTCCAGCGAGTCCTTACACTTGACTATGTAAAGCAGTCTCTATCAGTAAGGGCATTTCAATCCATTACTCTTGCCTTTGAGGTGCAGGCATGATTAAAGTCTGCATTTGCCGAGACGTTGGGTGACTGGACTTCAGCCAGAAGCTGAAAACCCCAGAAGTCTCCGCCTCACAAGACTAGCCGAAAACCCAGCACCTCTCTCGCCAACCTTAAAGAGATTTGAATATTAGTTTTTAATTTGAAGAGTATCCACTTAAATCTTCAAAGATGAACTCTTAAAGCATATCTGTTCTGGAACAGAAGTCTTCTGATCAGAGCGTACAAAAAAAGCTAAATTGCCCCCAACTTCACATCGCCAATGCACACACGTTATAAAATCTACAGCAATTAAGCGTATCTCACCCGAGTTTAAAGCAGAGGGATGGAGTTGCTCTTCGGATGGCTGGTCCTGCACGTTCTCGGCTTTGAAAATTGATTTCTTGTTCTAGTAGAGCGGCTGTCATTTCCATCTAAAATGGTTCAGCGGGAGCCCTTTCACTCCCTGGAGTGGAGAACAACCTCCATGGAGCTTTGCTCTGGACACTCGGAGCACAGACTATGGAGGGATATCAAAGGAACCGGACTGCGTCTCCATAGGCAGATCTCATTGTGTGGCTGATTTGGGATTGGAAATAGGAAGGTTGTTGGGGACAAAAAGGCGAAAAGCCTAGTTCTTCCTAATCTTTATCCCCCATTAACCTCAGACCGCTCCAGGGATCAGATGACTGGTCAACCCCCCATTTCTCATCTGTAGTGAATATCTTAAACTTCAGAGTTTTATGAGGAAATGTCCAAATCATCAAAGGTTCACTTTACAGTTGTGGTGTGACTCTCAAATTCTCTCTGCTTCATTGTTTTGTCTCCGTATTAGACAGAAGGAAGAGTTTTTTGGGGGGTTTAGACCAAGTTTCCACATTCCTGTTAAGCTAGATTTGGGAGAGGGCTCATGAAGCCATGCTGTGTGCAAATTGGAGATTGAGTGGAGGCCCTTCACACATCTTTCTTTAAACGTGTAAAAAAATAGTATTGTCGTCACATCAGAGACGTCTTCTACCCTCTTACTTCTAAACTTTAACTTGGCTCTCAGGCTGGCATTAAGTACCAGATGATGGGTCTGGCTCAGATCCGTGCAAGAGGTTGTGGGTTTGATCCTAGGGAACATGCATGCTTCAAATGCAACGTATTTCGCTTTGGATAAGAGCATCCAACAAATGCATACAAGTAAATGTACAAAACGTACACCTTTATAAGTAGTGTTCAGACAATTTCAGACAGCTTTATTTAAATACAATAGCTATTACAGACAGAGAAACAGATAGAAGCTGGTTTAAAAACATAGCAAGAGTTCGCCTATGAATAGAATCACAAAGGTAAGAGTCTGCAACATGCTGCCATCATTCCTGATACAGGAGACAGACCAAGTCAATGAGCTTATTGATTCAGCAGGAGTGCTATGTTAATCGGCAGTCTGAATGGGACTGGAGTCAGTGTCCTTCGCTACCACTTCTGTTCACCTCACTCGTCTCCAGTCTTTTAATTCTTATCCAGCATGCACGTTTATTACAAAGCTTTAAGTCATTTTGCACCAGATGGCATCACATTCATGTTAGTTGTCCTACGTGGTTTATTGCTCTGGATTTTTTCCAACTGCTGAAACGATTGTGAAACAAGAGCCTCTTTCAGGCATGACATCAGAGTGGCCTGACATCGGTCTGACCCCATTGCTCCAGGTGGGAGGAATTAGCCAGACGCTTTGCTTGCAGGTGATCATGTCCAATGCATTGGTTTCACGTCGTCTCGTCTCCTGCGTCGCCCCGGGTATGTTTTCCCAACAGGGCTGAACCTCGTGGCGAGCGGTGCAGTCATGAAATGGATCACAGTGTGGGTTGGACATGGGTCTATTACGAGTGTGTGGACGAAGATGTGGGAATGCATCGATATAATTGCATTGCATAACTCCAATAAGAGTATGCGTTAAACAATCAGGGTCGGATTAGAAACTTGCATTCAGACAATTGTCAAATCAACTCCAATTGAGTTTCAGTTGCAGACGGACTAAATTTGGATTACCGCATTAAACGTGTTAGAGAAGCAGCAGTCGATTAGCTGCTATTGGTTCCTTGAAACCAATTTATTTAGAGGCTTTGAACCAACTGACTCTGAAGGATTTTGGCATCCCGTGGAGTTGTAAGACTCCTAGATTATGTGAATAATTGGCCACAAAAAGGATTCATTTAAATGTAAATTAGATTAAATTAGCTTAGTCTCTTATTTTTTATATGTGTGTTTTATAAAATGTATTTCTTCTCGCAAGAACTCGTGCATTTTTTGAATGTTTGATATTTTATATAAACAGCTAATGTTGTTTTCTCGGAGTAAAGATATGTTATACGTCGACCGCTTTTGAAATACTTTCCCCGTTTGAATGCTTTGTCATTCACAGAGAGAGCTTTACCACAAAAGATACAAAGCAGCCGCTTTGTTCTCCACAATAATTTGATCGTGGTTTGAAAAGTGATCTCACGGAAGAAGGGTACAAGAGCCTGGAATTTGGCTTCCCTACCATAAACCACAAGCCCATACAATCAACCCGTGTCACGGTCACCTGCTTTGATAGATGTGAACTGTTTGTTGTCGGGACGAGAGCTACCCCGATTCGGGTCAAATGCCCGTCTGATGCTGAAACGTTGACGCGTGCGTTGTTCTCGTGAAGATTTGTGCGAATGTGTCTCGGAGCGTCTGTGCTGCCAAATCCTGGGAGTGTTTGGAAAGAGGTCTCTGATTTCTCTCCGCTGTGTATGCTTCACTTTTGTATCCGCTCTCATGAAAGCTCTGCCTCTGGGCCAATTTTGTGGTCACACTACCTGATTCAGAGGCTTGTAGAGTGATGTTGACTGTTGAAGCCCGTATGAGATTCTGCATAAACATGACCTTATTCACTGAGAGACCAAAGAGACAGGACGTCCCTCAGCCCTGCTCACCTGTGAAGGCTTTTTCTTTCATTCTCCTGTTCTGTCTTTTGTCTGCTTCCGCTTTTGTCTTTAATTGAAAGTTTTGTTAGTAAAACTTCAGACATCAGATACCCTCAGCATCACTCAGGCTACACCCACAATAATTCGGATCAATTTTATATGTTTTTCTCCCTTTATGTCTTGTTTATTTACGGTGTTCCTGTAGCTCAACTGGTAATTGAGCATTGTGGTGGTGATGGGTTAGATTCCCGGGAAACACACATACAGATAAAATGTATACCGTGTAATGCATTGTAAGTCGCTTTGGAAAAGCATCTGCCTAACACAATGATGCTGGATTATTTTCAACCCAGCGATGGGTCAAAATGGGACGGAGCCAACCCATTTGATTTTAATTTAACCTATGCTGGGTTGTTTTAACTAGAGATACACCGATATTACATTTTTCCAGTCGACTATTCAGACTGATATCTGCCGATACTAATAGTTTGGTTGTTGTATCATCTTGCATTTACTAAATTGTAAAGATTACATTTTCTGAATTTCATTTATTCAAATAATGACAATTAATATTGAACATTTTGTGTGTGTGTGCGCGCGCGGTCACTATACTGGGATGAGTTAAATGCAAAGGTCACATTTCGAGTGTGGGCTACCATTAGGGATGCACTGAATATTCGGCCATCGAAAGACTTTTATCAATGAAACAATACGGATGAAATGTTGTGATGATGCAAACAGAAACCGCAACCTGCATGTGCTTCTCTGAAGCAGCGTGTCTGGGGTGTGGACATATTTAACCACAAAAAGGCGCTAAAGTGAACAGCTTTCTGTACGCACAGACGCACATGCGGTTGAATGTGTCCGGTCCAGCTCCAGTCAGACATGATCATCCCTATGCCCTTCAAATATCAGAACTTTTTATGTGTAAACTTTAGAGAGAGTTGCGCTACTATGTCTCATACTGTAGTCCATAAACATACGTTTAGCGAATAAAGCAATGAAAAACAACATAACGTTTTTATGTGGAGCGACTGTTTATGCTGCGCTGTTTATTCGCCCTCCGTCTGTGTGTGCGTGCGCGTTTAAGTGCACTCAGTAGTGCATACACAGAGAGACGTGTTTCAAAAAGCAAGCGAACATAAAATCTTTCTGTTATTGACAAATTGATCTCCACACAGTATTATTTTTCAAATAAAAACATTTGTTTATGTCTTAAGTAAGGAATAATTGACGACGGGCCATTGAATTATAAGAAAATGGTGCACACCAAGGTGGTAATGCGGCACGACGCGAAGCGGAGTGCCGTTACACCGCAGGTGTGCATTATTTTCAAATAGTTCAAGGGACCGGAGTCAATTATTCCGCTTATACCACGGTTACCACAAACATTGCTCTGGTGCCTATTTTTAAGACAGTTGAAAAGATAGGTGTGCGTTTTACAGAAAAATAATCAACACCCATAGAACATTTCTCATCCAATCAGAATGCAGCATTTAACAGACCCGTGGTATAAGTTTATGTATAGAATGCAGTCAGAAACCAGTCTGTGCTTATTTGGTCTTAAAGAGACAGTAACCTCAATTAACCTACTTAAGTCTGTGTCATTAATGTTAATCAAACAACCCAAGACAAAAACAATCACTTCTGTAGCTCTAAAAAATAATTATTATTATATTTAATTTATACATTAAAGACAGTGTTTTAATTAATTTAATTCGATTTCTGTACCTAATGCTAATTTCAGACCTTACTTAATGTGCAACTTTCTCCTTTTTTTTTAATAAATTTTGCAATTTCTTTATTTGTTATTAGATTCTTTTCACCCCTTATTTGCTGATCCGAAAAATAATTTGATCCGTGTCTCAATAACTGTAATGTGATCCGAACCGTGAGTTTTGTGATCTGTCACAGCCCTAGTACGCTGATCCGAAAAATAATTTGATCCGTGTCTCAATAACTGTAATGTGATCCGAACCGTGAGTTTTGTGATCCGTCACAGCCCTAGTAAAGTTAGTACACAGTGATAGCCATAGTTGCAATGGTACTAATAATTGGCATAATAATTTCTTTCGGTGTTTCGGTTTTCTGCCTTAGTTTACTCTTTTTCGGTTTCGGCCAAGAATTTTCATTTCGGTGCATCCCTAGCTACTATACCTGAAAATCAAGGCACTTTCTATCTGTATTAATATTCCATCTCTTTGTATTCCTCACTTTTTTTTGTCATACTTTGAGTGTTTGGAAATGAAGTGAACCAACTTGTCAGATGCTATTCTTGATTTTGCCGTTCGCTTGTACGTTGGTTCTGATGTCAAAACACCTCTCGCAATGCTTGCTACGAATGCAAAAAAGCAGAAAATGGAACCTGATCCAAGTTTTTCATGAAGTACGAAAGTTTTGGAGTGTGTAAACGTGATTGACACAAAATGAGGTCGTATTTGAAGAGTTTAGTTGCAAAACGGAATTTTTCAGAAAACTGCAGTTGGTTTGCTTTGATTTAAACCTTCATAACTTAAAAAAATAGCACCATAAAAAAATAATAACATGATAACATAATAATAAACATGTTTGACAAAAATGTTAAAAACTGAGTTATCTCGTTTTGCAACGAAACTCTTCAAAGACCAGTTATATTTATTTTTGTGGTTATTAACTGAAGGCTACAAATGCTCATTTCTTTTCAATTTAATTTTAGTCAAATATGTTTTTATTCAGCTTGAACAGTTTCACTTTTTGCCTTTGATTTCTGCTGCTTTTCTATTTGTTGTCTTTCTGTCTTTCTTTAAACCAATCTTTTCATTTAATTTTTGTTCTCTTTTTCATTCATAGCTTTTCTTTCAGCCTTCGCCTGTCTGTTATTTGACTGCTTTCGCTCTGTCGATTCTGCCAAGCACACACATACGCGCGCACAGAGATGCAGACTGACAGTGTTGCCAGAGGACTGATTGAAACTCGTGTCTCAAAGTTGCTAATGCTCACTGAACCATTTTATTGAAGATAAATAAAATAGTTGGCCTGAGAATTCTCTGAAATAGACTAGAATGATCTAGAAAACACGCAGGCAGACTGGTAACTTTGATTGGTTCTTAGGTTCCAGGAGAATGACTGAGATGAGATGTTTTCTAGAGGTATAAGAGACACGCGCTGTTTGTTACGTCCAAGGAATTTCACAAGTTCAGTGGTTTTCGAGAGGCCTGTGAGGAAGCGAACGGCTCAATTTAAATCCATTTCTGAGGATTGACTTTCTCTAAATACACTTGAGGTATACAACAAAGCCCAGTTTTTTTCTTTCAGGTAATATAATTCATTTTTTCACTGTTGTAAGGTCACTCGAAACAGTTCATTGATACGCTTTTTTTGTAAAAGGCATTAGGATATTTTGTTCAAAAGCTCTCAGTGCTTTTATAAGATGTGAAATTAAAATTGTGCATTCATCATTTTTGCACATAAAATGATTGCTTATGTAGTCATGGCTGCATGGTTGAAAACCAATAACCAATAATAAAATGCCATACTTTCCATCAAATTCTTCTCAATAAAAGAAAGTCCTGTCCTAATATTTTGATTGACTCAAGTAAGTCACATTGTGTAAGTTAAATGGAGGCATTGTTCCAGTTGTCTTTAAATCTTGGCAGTTCTGATGGTTTGCAGAAAACCTTTAAACCCACAACCACAGGACAATTTGTTCATATGGCCCCTAACATCAGAAAGCGATTTAACCGGGCCAGTTACTGACTGCGTGCGTCTTCATTCGATCAAGCCGTGTTTTTAAACACAGGAGAGGAACAAAGCGAGTCATGTTTAATAAGCTCCTTGTTCTCTTTTAACCTATCTACGTTCCCCATACATTTACATTGTCTAAATTACTATAAGACCACGTTTCAGCGCGGCATTCAGCAGTGTCAGATAAAGAATGTGATTCTCTTTGGCTTAGGGCAGGTGTAGGTATCACCCTAATGCATTAGCATTGTCCTCTGTCAGAAATATTCAGCCAGCCGTTCTCCAGTCGGCTGCCTCTCAATGTTACCACGTGCCGTGTGTATTGTGGAAAGCGTGGGCCGTTCTGAATTCACTCCGTCTGTCTTTTATCAAACATTTTATTGCTTTGATAGTTTCCTCATTTATTTAGTGAATAGTTGGAGGGAAAGAAAGAAAGAAAGAGTTTTACATTATGTAAATGGTGTGGGGGGGTTCTACTGTAATCTCTCAGAAGCTCGTCATTGCAGGCATTTGGATTTTGTGATACTGCCCTCCTGCAAGCTATTGTTGAGATATTCAGCCTTTTCCAGTACAGCTCAATGCCTTTAGAGGATTTTAATACACAGTTCCCTCATGCGACGTTTACAAGACGTCGTTCAATAAAATCTCAAGTACCTTGATGTTTCCTTTGACTGGTCACAGGCAGATTGTGAGGTATTACGAATGACACAAGGACATTTCCGTTTAGTTTGTGTACACTAAATAATGCACACAGGGTGCAAGATTAACCTTTTGCCAGGAAAGTTTAAATTAAGGAAATTGACTGCTGTTATATATTGGTGTATTTTGTATTTTTGCATTAATATTTCTTAAAGAATGAATATTTTACAAGAAATGTATTTTTGACTTAGGACAGTAGAACAGAAACTTAAAATTTTTGTTCCTTGTTTTTTCATATATGGGCCGTATCGTGAACATTGAGTTTTTTTCCACTACACCGAAATTGATAGATTTTTTTTAGCAGTGATTGAAAATCTAAAAGCTCTCTGTCATTTTGACAAATAATGCTAAGGGTAATTTATTATAACTATATAAATTATATTATATTATATAATTATTATAAATGTAAATCTCAGCCCTGTCCATTTGGTGACACGTGCATATTTGAATTAATGCAGAGCTGCGCAGACTGATCAACGTGAAGTTCTTCTAGAGCGATTAGTAAATACTGGTCTCGAAACGCTGATCGGTCTGCACTAGGGCTGCACGATTAATCGGACAAAAGATCACGTTCTAGATTCGAACACCCACACCATCTCATTCCTAAATTATAACGATTCGGCTGTCTATTAAACTTTTGACAACATCATACTGGAATTTTAAAACATGATTGGGCGCTGTCGCAGAGTCCGAGAGCTTTTTAAACACTGGGTTGCGATGACAATTGTATATTGGTTCACTTGTGTAAACAACAGGTTTAAATCGCGAATGAAGCTCGCGTTGATTGTGCTTTGCTTTTACGGCTGCGCAAGTGGTGCCTTTAAAGCGCGAACGAAGCTTGCGTTCTTTGTGCTTTGCTTTCACTGATGCATAAGCAGCATGGCCGAAGCTTGTGTTGACGCGTTTATTGTGCTTTGCTTTTACGGATGCACAGGTGGCACAGATGAAGCTCGCGTTAATGCGTTTATTGTGCTTTGCTTTCATAGATGCGCAAGTGGCGCCTTTAAAGTGCAAATGAAGCAGGCGTTATTTGTGCTTTGCTTTTACGGATGCACAAGGGACATGTTTAAAGCGCAAAACGAAGCTCGTGTTTTTTTTGTGCTTTGCTTTTACGGATTCGCTAGGGACGTGTTTAAAGCGCAAATGAAGCTCGTGTTTTTTTTGTGCTTTGCTTTTACGGATTCGCAAGGGACATGTTTAAAGCGCAAACGAAGTTCGCGTTTATTTGTGCTTTGCTTTTACGGATGCACAAGGGACACGTTTAATGCGCAAACGAAGCTCGCGTTCTTTGTGCTTTGCTTTTACGGATGTGCAAGGGACACGTTTAAAGTGCAAACGAAGCTCACGTTATTTGTGCTTTACTTTTACGGATGCGTAAGGGACACGTTTAAAGCGCAAACGAAGCTTACGTTTTTTGTGCTTTGCTTTTACGGATACGCAAGGGACACGTTTAAAGCGCAAACGAAGCTCTTGTTCGTTGTGCCTTGCTTTTACGGATGCACAAGGGACACGTTTAAAGCGCAAACGAAGCTCGCGTTCTTTGTGCTTCGCTTTCACGGATGCACAAGCGGTGCATTCATATTGGCTGTGTGTGTCACAGCTGTCTGTCTGTATACTGCAAATACAAGTAGTATGCTTTACTTTATTTGTAAACTATGTATAAAATATTCAACTAAGGATGCCTCTTAAAAATTGTTATTTTAATATTGCTTTGTTTGAAAGTCTGAATTTTTGACTTGAATTTTTACGACCCTGTCTGTCAAAATGATGCACAATGAAAAAGCGTAACCTCTGTGTGGATAATAAAGTTTCTTTATGGATCTATACAGCCTGACACAAAATCTTTTAATGCAGTTTGTATGTCTTTAATTTTTGTATCACTTACATTATTTGCATGAGTGAGGTTTAAGCTGCTGTTCATTCACTTCAGTTAAAGCCATGTAATGTTTCATCGGCCACTAAAGCTGTGGGCCAGCTTGCTAGTAAAAGCCTATATTAACTTGCATTTGCTGTTTGTCAAGTCATGTTAATTTTAAACCGCATCATGTACACAGTGTTTGTTCACTACATCGCCCTTCGTGCTTAACACAAACAGACAGCACTAGCATGAGGTAATTATTACCTTTAAGTGGGGATAAGAAAGGCATTGTTGACAGCAAATTGGCTTTTAGCATGTGTCTCACGCACCTGCTTGTTGATCAGAGACCACAGTATACAAAGGCAATAAATTTATGCAAATCGCACACGTGCACAAAAAATACACACACATTCTCAGTGGCAAGAAACTGTTACTAGTCTTTCTATGAATCTATACATATGCCGACTAATCGGCTTTCTAAATATATAATTTACCCACTTCTCCACGCGGACAAGGTGTTTGTCTGGCTTTCTTCCCTCCTTAAATTGTTTCCTTTCATTGGCTTGACAGCAGAGAGGATTAGCAGTATAACCACTAACAACCATCAACATGTTTTCAGCATTGTGTCATTGAGCATGTTTTTCTCCTTCTTTCCCTTATTTGATTCACGCAGTAAATATAAATGAAAAACAATTGCTTCGACCTCCGGTGGCCCTTTTTGACATACAGTGAGTTAAATGGTTTGCGAGACGTTTAATTACCAAATGGTATAATCGTTATTCATCTCATGATGAGCTGTATAATATTCAGCGAATCTCCTCCCTCGAGTCCTGTGTTTCACAGATCAATAGATTTAAGACTGGATGTGAGGGGGGGGATTGGACTAAATATTCCTCTGATGTTTTTAAAAGACCAATTTCTCATTTATATATATAAATATATATAATTAGCGTTCACATAAGTTTAATTTAATGCAAATACTGCAGACGTGCTACTACATATGCAATACACACGTTTCAAAAGGCAAATCACAGCAAGCCGAGGTTTTAATTTAGTGCAAGTTTTTGGAAACAAACCAACTACTTGTCATTTGGATATTTAATATCATTGAAAAAGAAAATCTGACATGGTGTTTGCAACATGTATTTGTGATTTGAAACGGGATAATCGTATCAGACAAGATTTGATTGGATTGTTAAAAGCGGGCTTTAAAAACCAGAAAGGAGCCAGATGGTTTTAATTGATGGGGCTAAAAATAAAAGTGATTCAGAGATGGAATTGGTTGTGATTGAACGATTATAAACACAAACTTTTAAATAACAAACATTAATGAAACATTCGATTACATTTTATTATAAATTTTATTACACGACTCGTTGAAATGCTTGATTTTGATTGGCCAGTCACAACATTTGGAGGTTTGTTATTCCCAGATAGCACCTGCTCACAACTAATACTGTAATACACAGTAACCCGGATGCTGCAAAATATTTAGAAAGGTACAGTTTAATGTTACACAAAAAAGTATAATATTTTAACAACATCTATGCCATTATATTTACAAATGATTAAACCACATACTTTGTTCGTGACATTTGAACGTCTTGTCCTTTTTTAAACTGAAAGTAAGCGGGGTTTTTTCTCGGATGATCCGCATTCATTAAAAATGAGGTAATAAAATATTTCAAATCAATATTTAATGTTTCTTAACTTACTTATGAGGTAAATACCAGTGTAATAAGTGGGATAATGTATAGGCAGGTGGTTGTTATTGCAAAAATAGGCCCCTTCAGTATGATACAATCACATTGAATGGGCTTTGCGTTTAATCGCACTGTCAGGGCTTATTTCTGTGATAACTGGCTGCTTCTACATTATCCCATACATATTATATATTTTAATGTTTCTAATATTTTATATAATTTCATAAATTATAGATAGCAACTCCAACTAGCAAACAAGTTTACATGGCTCGACTTTTAAATAGAGACTATGCTATCTGACCAAATTACTTTTATTAGTCTTCAAACTTTTTCACAAATTTGACGCAGCCTGTAAAAACCCAGCTAGAGTCATTTTTTTGTGATTTACAGTTCTCTACATAAAATCATACTACATAATAAAAAGAACATTCTGAGAAAATATAACCTTGATATCTTGATCATGTCAATGATTTAAAGGGGACATATCATGAAAATTTAACTTTTTCCATGTTTAAAAGCTTTAATTGGGTCCCCAGTGCTTCTATAAACCTAGAAAATCTGATCAATAATAACCCAGTAACTTAGTTTTGGTAAACCATTCTCTGCAAGCATGTAAAAAAAGGTCATTGAAATCTGTCTCCCCTTGTGATGTCAGAAGGGGATAATACCACCCCTTAATCTGCACTATCCAACCACAGCACTGCCATTTAGTGCAGAGATCAGCTCATTTGCATATTAAAGTACACACCCAAAATGGCACATTTTTGCTCACACCTACAAAGTGGCAATTTTAACGTGTTATAATAAATTATCTATTTCATATTTTGAGCTAGATCTTTACATACGTACGCATATATATTTGACATCTTAAAAAAGTCTTGTGAAATGTCTCCTTTAAATCAAACTCAACACCCTGATGTTCACTTTTCTTTTGTACTAATCTGAATTTAGTAGATGAACACATTCACTGTAAAAAAAAATCTGTAGAAATTACAGTATTACTGGCAGCTGGTTGCCAGTAACTTACTGTAGATTTTACATTTATGTTATTTACTGGCAACAGTTTGTTCAAAGTTAAATGAACATGAAACATTTTCAGTCTTTATCTTCTACAGTAAGTTACCGGCAACCACCTGCATAATTACAGCAAATTTTAAGAGTGTTGTATAGGGCTGGGCTAAAATAATCTTTTTTTTTTACGTGGTCGATTCAAAATCGATTCTCAAAGGCCATGATTCGATTTTGTAATGAAATAAAACAAATGTTCTGACATTTTTCAGGATACATTTTTATCTTGCATCAAAATTGTATTGTATTTAAGATAATTGTATGCATTTGAAAATTAGTGATGGGTTCTGTTTTAATGTACCCAAGTGTATCTAAAATAAGAGTTTAATATACAGGTTTTAATATACAGGTTTGTGGCTATTAATTTATTTTTATTAATTACGCACTTGTAAACGTATGTTCCCTGTTCTTTTTTATAGTATTTGTATTAGTTGAATTGAGAATCGAGTATAAAAATCGATCCAAGAATCGTAATCGGAAATCGAACCGAGAACCGAAATTGAATCGATTTGATAGCTTGTGAATCGAAATCCAATCGATCTGGAACATCTGAATCGATACCCAGCCCTAGTGTTGTATTGCGTACAGTAACAGTCCACAATAGCAGTTAATAGTAGTAATTCACGACCTTGTGTCGCAATTTGCAAGTTTTCCATTAGGATGGGTGATGGGTTTTGCTCTGGGCTTCTCTAATGTAACTCTGCACTACATTTCTACTGCTTGAAAATCAGCACACTTTGAGCGTCTTACCGTTATTGCATCTGATGTATTTTGCCCACTTCTCAGCTTGCAGTAACCAAGAACCTGTGAGAGCAAATATCAGTCTCTGGCCTCTTGGACATCATGCCTTGGGTCAGGGTAATTCACTCCCGACAGGAATGCCCTGAAACATCACTGGATGGCACTGTTTCCATGTTTTGCTCTTCTGAACCCCTTTGGGCTGGATCAAAAGGGATTGTTTTATGCTGAATGAGAGCGCACGAGAGGGCAGGAGCTTTAGGAAAGCCAAGGGCTTCTCAACACCATGGCCCGAACGGACTCATGTGGATCATCCAGCCCATTGAAGTGGGAGGTACGACTAAAGCCTGAAGGCCAAAAGTGAGCAATAGGAAATCATAGTGCTACTTCTCTCAAAGAATCCAGGGCAAGCTATGTATTTGTCAAACAGTGCCCTGTGTTTGTCGAGAGGATTGCGTTGCGTACACGAGTGAGAAACATCAACATTTGGATTGTAGTATTTATTGTTAGTTTTTGGGATTCTGATATGTAATGACTAGTTCAGCAAGGAATGCTGATTTGTTAGTTTTTTTCTTGATTACTTCAAATCATGATATGACTTTCTGTCCTCCACTTTTCGTTTTCTGGGATTCATCTGTGCGCACATTTTTACAACAGGAATTTCGTGGTTGTTCATCCGTTTAAATTAATTAAATTAGATTCCTCTGATGCTGCCAGGCGTTCAGATAATAATTGCATCAACACGCCGAAACATAATAGCGCTCTGAGTGTTTCTAACGCACTTCATTTCAATCTAAATCCAAAGCTCCTCTGGCGAGACCGTCAGAAGCGTTCAGAAGACCCCCTCGATCTCATCTGGAACATCTCCTCTAACTTACAATTTATCAGGGGCCAACTTGTAAAAGTGCGGTCGGAGACGTTTCGTTAATGAAGCGTTTACAGAATCGTCGTAGCCAAATGGTAGGGCTGATATTTGACATGCTCCAGCTCCAAAGAGGCTCGGTGTGCATATTTCTCGGCTTTTAGCGTTTCTGAGACAAAAGCGCGGTGATGTTAATGTACTTCTGAAGCGCCATCATGCAGTCGCGCCTTCGTAAATAAAGGTGGGAGTGTAATTGAGTGATGTGCGCAGGGGGAATGGGGCGAGATTGAAGGCTGTGTACTGGTAAATAGATAATCACACAAAAGTAAATGGGGTTTTTAAAGCTCAATCTACTCCGCCAGCGTGAGCTCGTTTGCATGTTAATCACCGCAGTCGTTTCCCTCATCACAAGGAAGTCCGCGCTCTTTCATAACCAGCTTTTAATTGCATTTAAAATGTCACAGAGGTGAAACACATGTAATTTAGCCATAACTGTGTCCAAATTAATGGCCTCTACTCAAGCGTTCCATTCAAACGAGGCTGTCACTTCGCTATTTTGATCTTTATTTTTTTTCAGCCCACTTAGATTATTTATTTGAAATGCATTAGGCGCTTTCAAATATCTCTGGCACGTCGTGCATGGCTGAAGAGTTTGTTCATTTGCGAAATGCGGTGATATTTAATTTGTGAACATTGGGAAAAACAGCAAACGTCCTTTTTTGTTTTGTTTTGTCTTTGATTATTTATTTTAAAATGCATTAAACTCTTTTTTTTTTTTAAATATCACCTTCATTTTGTTTGGGGAGTTCATTCATTGACGAAATTCAGCGATAGCGCTTTTGTAAATGTCAGCAAAAGCGCTCTTTTATTTTTTGTTCTGCCTCATTTTGATTATTTATTCGAAATGTATTAGATACCTTTAAAAATTTCACTATCACATTGTTACTGTTTGTTTGGAGAGTGTGTTAATTTCCAAAATGCAACGTAATTTTTTTGTAAATTTCATGAAAGCAACGATGAATATTCAAATGAGGGTATCGCAACAAAAATGCAAAAGCCTCTAAACGCCACCTCTATCAAAAATTAGATGATGATATTAACCAATTGCTCTCGGCACATGTTATATGTACATAAAAAACTTTCACTGCAAATCTGCTTAATACAGGTTTTAAGCCATTCAGAAATACCGCTTTGTTGGCAGAATCCATTAAGAGTCTGATAAAAAATACTAATTTACAAGAAAACAAGGTTTTTGCATCTGAGTTTGGTTCCAGAACGCGATAAACGCCATTTTAAAAATGAGTTACCGCCAAAATCAGTATTGTATCAAGTCAGTATTAAAAAGTAAATTTTTAATTTTACGCAAAATCCAATTTCCACCATGTCATCTTTTCTCTCTTTTTTCACAAAAAGCAATAAACACCACTCCTCCTTTTCTGCAGAATGCAATAAATCCGCTCAACAAATCACAGCGCACCATTCAACACATTGTAAACAACAATGGCAGTACTACTTTGTACTTCGTGATCAACAAACAAGCAAAAACACTTTTGATGATATTGCTAAACCTGTGGTGGTTTTCTGTTATGGGAAAGAAATGTAAGCCATCAAAATCGAATAATTTACACGAGAGACACTCGGGAGACGGAATAATGTCGGCTGTTGCTTGTTCTCCCGACAGCATCAATGCTAACACATTGACCCCAGGGGCTCTTATTATTAAAAACTTTCCATTATTTTACATAAGTCAATGAAAATCGAGCAGGACCAAAACATTTTACAGCTGATCGCTGTCAAAAAAGTTCAGCGACAACGTCCCAATGATGATGCAGCAATGACAGTGTTATTAATATAACAAAGTGTTTTGATTAATGCAATTAATGTTTATTTTTTAAATCAGTGTATACCACTAGTCAACTAAATGAATATAACATGGCAAAGATGAGTGGACATTTATATATTCATTCATTAGATTTATAGCATTTTGAAAAAAAAAACAGTTTTCATAATAAATCTTTGAAAATCAAATTATATCATTTAAAAATATTGGTTTTCATCTTGTGACTTCCTTGGTATAGAAAACACGTTTTTACCCAAATTAGTCAAAATGGATTTATTGCGTTTTGGAACCAAATATTCAAATGAGTGTATTGCTTCGCTATTTTGTTCTTTTTGCCCACTTTAATTATTTATTGGAAATATCATTTGGAAATCTCACCATCACATTGTTGCTGTCTGTTTGCAAAGTGTGTTCATTTCCGAAATGTGGCCGATTATTTCTTTTGTGAACGTTGGGAAAGGAACGGCAAATGTATGAAATGGAATAAGGTGAAAAAGTCATCAGGCTGAATTTAAAGGAGCCCCAAATAAAGTTTATTTTCCTTCATCACCAGGTGTTTCTAGCACATATAAATGAGGGAGATGATGTTTCCATAACACAGCGGAGGGCACTCCAGAGAGCCAAACCTGCAAAACAGACCCATTTAATTTTTCATAGTGCAGGACCATCAGGAGCAATAAGCCAATATTCTTCTTTCCCTTTTCCAGATGCTTTCTCTAGCCCCGCATCTTTCCAAACTCTAGCCTTTACATTTTTCCAGAAAAAAGGCGGTTCTGCCGAGACCTACATGAAAGTGGAGAACTGTTGAAATGTTAATTTTACCATCTGCTGTCGAGCCTGCTACCTTTGTGTGTGTGTGTGTGTGTGTGTGTGTGTGTGTGTGTGTGTGTGTGTGTGTGTGTGTGTGTGTGTGTGTGAGAGAGAGTGAGGGTGTATGTGTGCTCTCTCTCTCTCTCTCTCTCTCTCTCATATTCCCAGCGGTTCTGTTCTGTTTTATGAATGTGCTGGTATTTTGGTTGTTTGAAGTTTTCGGATCTAGGAGTTTGAAAGTCGGACTTAGAAAAGCAGAATGCCACAAGATGCTCAGATTATCCTACCCTCACAGGCCTGACAGCGCTTGTCCCTTTTGTGTGTTCAAAGGGTTACATGCTCACCCGTCCCAAGGCATCATGCCCATTTGGCCCTTAAGAGTTTGGATACAAGTTTATTTTAAATGCAACTTGCAAAAATGCAAAAAATGCATTCACATCCAGTCGCACCTTGCACAGAGGTGCAAAATTTCCTTGCCACCCACCCTCATGTTGTATTCCTCAACTGTATAAAGCGTCTGCTAAATGAAAAAAAAGTAATGTTAAATAAACTTTGCATGCAGGTGTGTAGGACACAGGAAATATACTTTTGCACTTTATAAAGTTGTGATGGAACAAAAAATCGACTCAAATTTCATTAAAAAAAATCTTTTCATTGCAGCGTGAAGCTGACACTTTTTAAAACAAATTTTTTCAGGTCCACTGCCGGGGTTTCTGCCAAATGGACCGATTCCATTGTGAGATTTGAAAGTTGGCAATTAAGCCGAGACATCCTGAAATGTGACCGCGTGTAGAGTTGCGGAGCGTTTGTCTTGGCCGGGATCGCTTTGTTTAGTCTGGTCTTATTTTAAAGCAGCACTGTTTCTGAGAAGCAGTTGACGGTTGTTTGCAAAGCGCGGGGGGAAAATGTGAGCGCCCACCGTTCTCTGCCATTTATTTATTTTCCCTTGTCCTTGAGTTTTGCTCGTGACTTTCGCTCTATTCTTTGGGAATTATTATTTTGTTCCTGTAAATGCTGCCGTTGAAACGTAGACTTTTCATGACCTCACCGAGCGGCCTGTGTTTCATTAATGACCAGCTCTGCGGTTTGGGTAGAGGAATAGTTTTCACATGACACCATCTTGCATTAGTGCCGAGCAGCAGCTGCGGCGAGCCAGAAAGCAGCCGGTTCTGTGGCTTTGAAAGGTGCGAAAAGTTCAACTCCCCATTGCGATAGCCTTGCATTTATAATTTGTGTGTGTGTGTGTAGGTTTCTCTTTCTGCGTGGAAGCGTGCGAGTGTGCTTGCGTTAAGTCGGAACTGCTGGCGATTTTCAAAGTTACCTACTTCATGCCCTGTGTGCCAACTTAATGTGTCAGCATGCAACACGCTTCTGAGAATTAAATAAACCCGGGTAGGGTTCAAGTAATTAAAACACATTTAAACTTGACAAACAACTGTACACGTCTATGGTTTAACACCTTGCTGGGAATGTACTTCAATTTTTTTCTTGGAGGAAATCTTTTAAATCAGTCTTTAATTGATTGCATGGTGTTCGCCGTAATACACACCCAGTCGTTTTTCTGTCGGTGTGCACACCGGACTACTGTATCTGCTGGTTCACTACTTCTGCAGAGTATTAAATGTCCTGAGGGGGAGCCCGGATTTGTCTGGGCCAAACAAAAGACCCCTGTTTAAAGCCTGTCTTCTCCTGTTTGATGATAACAGAGAACACGTCCAAAAATTCACTTTAGTACTGTTATGATATCATGCATGTTTCTGTGGTCATTGCAGATATGTATTGCTCTGATGTTAGATGGCATTGAGGGATCTGTTGTTGGTGTAGGGTTGTAGTCTTAGCAGCAGGGAAGATTTGGGACATGGCGAGCTTGGACAATGGAAGGATTAGCTAACAGCTCAGCTATGTATTTGAAGTCAAGTCTGCTGTTTGTTTGGGGAGGTGGATGTGCATATAGATGGCTCGACGGCACCAGCTGTTGGGTACTTTAAACTGTCAGAACATCCTTCCAGTGTTTTCACTTTCTGCTTTCCGTCTCCCAGATTAAATGGAAGGACCATATTGTACATGTCAAACCTTTAAAGGACAAGTTCTGTATTTTACACTTAAAGCCCAGATTGTTTATGATGAAATAGAACGGTTTTGACTGAAATTTGGACATATGATGCTGGCCCGAGAATTTTGGGGTGTTTGTTGTATCACCCCCCACCTCTACAATGGCTGCATAGGTGCACAGGAACAATCCTTCCTAAAATGCATTAAACTTTCGTTTACAAAGACGTGAAACTCACCGAGTGGTCAGGGGTGTTCACTGATCACACAAAAATCGCTGCAAAATACGCATTCCAACAGGTTTTATCGTAGTTTTTGTCCAACTCCATTGACTTGTATAAGATGTGCTGTGAGGTATTACTCCATGCCGGGAACGTTGTTTGTATTCTTGCAATTGACAAAGGTGGATTATCGCCACCAACTGGGCTGGAGTGTCTATTATTCAAGCTCTAAGCGGAAGAATATACGAGTGTGAGGCGTTTGGGAAAATAGGTCCCCACAAGTTTACAACGAATGGTAAAACACCTGTTGGAAAGCATCTTTTGCAGCGATTTCTGTGTGATCAGTGAACACCCCTGACCACTCGCTGAGTTTCACGTCTTTGTAAATGAAAGTTTAATGCATTTTAGGAAGGATTGTTCCAGTGCACCTATGCAGCCATTATAGAGGTGGGAGGTGATACAACAAACACCCCAAAATTCTCGGGCCAGCATCATATGTCCAAATTTAAGTCAAAAACGTTCTATTTCATCATAAACAATCTGAAAACAGGGCTTTAAGTGTAAAATACCGAACTTGTCCTTTAAGTACAGTAATGGATGCTTGAATTAAAATTTGTGATAGACCGATATATCAGCCGGCCGATATATGCAGGTTTTATGTGTATACGATATGTGGTTGCTGTGTTCAGTGATTTTTTTCCGCCATTATTTACAGACAGTGCTGGAAGCCACAAGCGATTGCATATATTTGTAGTAGTAAAGTGCTAGAAATCAGTATCCTTTGCTGATAGTTCCTCATCATGGTTCCATAGCACCCTCGCCTATTTTTTCTATTTGTTAAATATAGTTTTTTTTAAGTTCAATAAATGTTACTTTTTTAAATTGAGACATTTGGTGTCATCGTGCCATTTATTATGATGTAAATTGAGTGAGCAAAAGCAGTGCCGGCTCCAAATATCGGCTCAAGAAAATCGGCAGCCTGTATCGGTCGTCGGCTAAGGCAGATGAAACGAAAATCGGTATCGGCACTGATAAATCCATATTGGTCGATCCATAATTAAAATACGCCGGGATGGTAACGCTCACAGCTTCCTCAAAGTTTGTTTTTAGTTTGATGAAAATTCAGATATGCATGTTATGAGAATTGGTGGGTTTTTGTGTTTGTTACCGTGTGTGGTTGAGAGCTTTCAAGCACCTCAATTCATCAATTAATTCATCAGTTAATGCTTGCTATAATAACAGAAGTGAATTATAACACAGCAGAACGGCAACACCTGTAAACATTTTGATTGCATTTGAATGCAAAAACAGGAAATTAATTCTGACACAAACCAAAAATGATCTGCCGAACATAAGATTTTATCAAAACGCATCGAGAGACTTCCCGAAATGATGACTAGCAATCTTTGGACATTTTTCTTTTGCCAGATTATTTTTGCATTTTTTAAACCCACAAGTCGTTTCTCATCTGTATAAATGTACTTTTTTTAATTTTTCATCTCTCGTTTTCATTTTATTTGGTTCATTTGATTTATTTGAAAACATTTCATTTTGTTAGAAAAGCCAATTTTTTGTGCTTCTAGTACAAATCGTCTAAGCTTTTCAAGAGGCAATTTTTACTTTGAATAGAACCTATATGTTTGTTTCAATGTTTTTGAATGGCCTTCGTTTTAAATGGGATCGTTTTTCAGAGTAAATGCTTGCATTTCAAACTCTTCTAATTTTTCCTTTTGCATAAACAATTAAGTTTTTTCCTGCAATTCCAGGAATTAATAGGGACCATTTGCATTGGGCGGAAAATTTTTACATCCAGTCCTGTTTTCAATGTCATTACGGATGACTTTTTTGCAGCTAAAACGACAGAAGGGAGCTGCTTTTAAGTGCCATGCAAAGCAAACTGATAAGTGAATCATTTCACTCTCTAAACCCTTTTTATTGAGACTCTAATAAGCACTGTATTATAAATTATAATGTATTCCTCCGTTTCCTAATGCCCTTCAATATAGCCGTCTGATGTGGCTAAAACGTGGCCTGAAAGTTATTGTGGCTACCTTTTCAAAAGCAAATCAATTACATGTTTTTGGTAATGCGCTGTAATTCTGCCATCAGTGCCTCGATGGATGTCCGGATGAATTGAAGTGATTCAGAGGAAGAGGTTGTACCCGTTGAAGGCGGCGAGATGTTTTTTGTTTGCACTTTGTACCGTCAATGACGTCCAATCAAGGGCTCGTATTCAACCCCCATTCCGTTCGGAATGGAAATGGGTTGTCGATGGGACCCTCGGTAATATCGGCCTAATGGAATACCGAGTTCCTGTTCGCCTTTAACCACCAGAATGTTGTTAAAGCAATTTCCCCCAAAAGTTTTCTTCCAACTTGACGTTAAAAGAGTTTGCCATTTAAGCCAAATTGCAGAGCGCGAGACTTAAGAAGAATATCGGTAGGGAAATCTTCGGGAAGTAAAAATTGCCACTCGCATACTGTCTTTGACCGGCCGCGCCAAAGCTTAACCACTCCACGGGAACATGTGGCGTTTAGGAAGATATAAAGGAGTGATTTTATTACCCGGTACATCTCTCCTCAGAAGTGATTTCATTTCTTCTTTTCAGTCACCGCGGGAGTCTTTATTTGATCTCATATTCCCGACTTTAACTGCCTCAAACTGGCCGGCCTCAGTTTATTTTCATTTGGAAAACACATTTTCTGTTCAAGAGGACATGGGGGTTCATTGAAATTGAGGTGTTGGGGGCGGGCGGGCAGCTGTCATAGTCTGTGTCGAATGTAAATGTCTTTTCTTAAAGTCACTTTTCAGAGTAGATTATTGCAGTCCAAACTTCCACCTGAAGCACGCGTGAGCGTACTGAATGTGTGCGTCCGCTGTTCCTTTCTTTGTGAGGTTCGAAGAATTCAAGCATCCCATCTGCTTGTACACATGTTACAGTATACGGGTCATGATTGAGGTTGCAACTAGTAGTTTTACTATTTATGTGTTCTGGTATTTTCAAGCCGTCTGAAATGGATAACAAGCCCCCCCCCCTCACTTTTAGATGTTGTCATGTGTTGACACAGATGTTGAGACATGTGATCCAGCATGAGATGTTTTAAATATAAATGGCGATGTGAGACGTTCTGATCAACAGGGATTTGATCCGGCCTCTGAGCCCAGCTGACGGGTTGTCCCGCCCGCGGCACCTATGGCCGTGCTGATCCTTGTATGATGACAGCGTTGTGAAAACATTCTGCCATTTGCAGAGACCAGAACCAAGTCCCCCATCCAACGCCGCCCCTTTGTCTTTCTCTCATATTTTTATTTGGCTTGCCTCCACACAGTGAATTACCTCCAGATGTAATTCCTATCCCTGTCCCCCCCTCCTCTGAATTAGTGGCTAGTAAAAAATTAGGTTTAAATTAGCTGCGGCGTGGAGAACGGTTAAGTTTGAAATTTCCTCATAATGAGTTTATTATTCTTTGGTGGGATGGCGTTTTCCTGAATTAATTTACTCTTTTTTTTTTGAGTAATTGGCGTCTGATTGAAAAGAATCAGAACTGCTGAATTGGATGTCGCTCGCGTACGTTTGGTTTTGGTGTAATGTGAGAACTGTTAAGCCCAACTTTTCTTCTGCTCTTCATCACTTTGTTTTTATTCTTTTCTTGTCCTCATTCTTTTTCTCTTTCATTCTGATTTTTTTCTGTTTTTAATACTTAAGCCTGGACTATAGTCTCTTTTTATGTGTACACGCACAGTCGAATGCACATCCTTGCAAAATGTAGTTTATTTGCCTCGTACGTGAACACATTTCTACACATGCACATTGCAACAAAATGCAATGCGTTTCTTGGCAACATACTAGATTCTCTTGTTAGCGCATGTGCGACCTACACGTACAATGTATGCCACTTGATCTCATGAGAATACGTGTGTATTTTTACGTTTCAGTGTGGCTGTACCATACGTACATTTACTTACGTTTAAAACACACTGAAACGTATAATATCGACGTTTTGACAGGACTAATAAGTAAATTATTCACGTATTTACAGCTTTACAAACGTACAAATTTGTACGTAAGTTATTACTATTCATAAATATTGAAATCGGGGGCATTGGCGTTTCTTACTCAATGACATGTTTTCAGTCATATTTTCTGACTTTTATTTAAGACAGTTTACCCATTTACCTAATAAAATGATTGTGATATTCAGAGAATTTCACTATTGAACATTTTAAAACTTTAAAATGAATAACATTTTTATGTATTTTTTTAACTATTTTTTAATATTTAGTTTGTTTGCCATGACACACAAAAACGCGTTTTCTTCTATACTGTCTTCTATGCAATACGTTATTATTACTACTAAGCAATAATTACACCAAAAAACAAAACACAAATTCACAAAAGATGTTACTTTTATTCATTTGCTGTAATCCACATCTTTAAAATTCATAGGATTGCAAGGAACAGATCCAAATTCAGCCCTTTATCCAGCGATCTTGATCAGAGTTTTCATCAGCAACTGTAAAGTCAGATTGCGCGTTCGTTATAGGCTAATATAAATTTGAATTCAAATATCGCGCATCAAGAAGCTTTACGACACATTGTTTTACGGCAGTGATATCAAAAGCTCATTGGCTCTTGCGTGCCACATGACACATTTGCGTCATTTCCGTTGGTGTACGTTTGAAATTTAAAAACTTTGTATAAAAAGGGTTTGGGTTTAGGGTAGGGTTTAGGGTAAGGTTTAGGGTAGGGTTAAGGTGGTAACATATCGCTAAAATGGTTAAAGGGAAATTATACAGCAATACTTATGGAATTAAATATACGTAAATGTTATACATTTTTTAGCTGTGAAAACGTAATATTGCTACGTTTAAATGTTGTAAATACGTCTACATTGTACGTTTTAGCATCTATTAAAACATACTAAACATACGTCTTTTATTTTTTAAAGTTACGTGTAAATACTACATACTAAACATACGTCTTTTATTTTTTAAAGTTACGTGTAAATACTACATATTAACAGTGAAATCAGGTTGATGTATGCAGGGTTTCAAAAATCTGGTGGTGCATGTACAGTGCACTACATTTTACTGTTTTGGAATCCATTCAGCCCATCTCCAGGTCTGGCGCTACCACTTTTAGCATAGCTTAGCATAATGCATTGAATCTGATTGGACCATTGGCATCTCGCTCAGAAATGACCGAAGAGTTTCAATATTTTTCCTATTTTAAACTTAAACGCCCGAAAATACTCCCGTTGGTAACTTTCAATAGCAGAGGACTATTTTCAGGCACTGTGTAATATCATTGCGCCTGCTGCAGCCATGTTACGGCAGCAAAGTCCTTGATAATTACGCCAGAATGAGAGTATAGTTCCTAGCATATCTGCCTAGAATATTGCAACTTTTAATTTTCCGTCGGTCTTAGAACACGATGTAACCACAGAAGAGTCAAGTTTTAAATAGGAAAAATATCAAAACTTTTCGGTTATTTTTAGCGCAATAGTAATGGTCTAATCAGATTCAATGGATAATGCTAAGCTATGCTAAAAGTGGTACCGCCAGACCTGGAGATCAGCTGAATGGATTTCAAAATGGTAAAACTCAATTGTTTAACTCTAGGGGAGCTGAAAACTGAGCATATTTTCAAAAAAAAAGTGGAGTGTCCTAGCTTGCTTAGTAGTAGGGATGGGCGATAATTTGCATGTGATTGTCATTGCGCATCTCGTCAGTAAAGCCAGTTGCTTGATTAGTAATAAATTGCCATCACCTGCTTTCAGATAGAGCGTCATTTACTACATAAAGTCGTAGATCACTGACTATAAGGGCAATTACGCATTAATTATCGCGGACGTATCGATGCGATATGGCCCAGCTTGTTAATAAACTACGACTTTGTGTAGTAAATGCTGCTCCATCTGAATAGCAGGTGATGGCAATTTATTACTAATCAAGTAACTGGCTTTACTGACGAGATGCGCATGATATCCCATCCCTACTTAGTAGTAGGTTTACTTACAAAAGCATGTCATGCTTTTTTGACTTGGGCCTGTAAACAACCAGCAGCCACCCTAGCATTACAGTAGTAACTTGCGCACCTAGGCAAGTGCAACTGAGTTTCTTTGTTAAACTAGTTGCCTTTAGCATCCCTTATAATATTTCATGTCTTTTTTGTCTCTGAATGTATCACTGTATTGAGTTTTTTTATTTTGTCATGTTGACAAACGTGTCGAGTGGTCATTGATGAGTCCTCGTCGCGTAGCCTTTAATCTTATTACAAGTTTGGCAGCTCCAAGCGCATCAAATACCCATTACCCGCATTTTCCCAACAATGTGACGCTAATATAAATTACAGCCTGTACAGTATTATAATATCTCTCGAGCGAAAAAAGAAGCCGTCTGCCATTCAGATGGCTTTCATCTGCCGCATAACAGGTAAACTGCTGCGAGCCGCGCTTGCTTGTATAAATTTACCCACATGGTCGAGTCTTTGATTTCATCAACTCATCTAATTCAAATGCGCTTTTGAAGGAGCCACATTTTAAGGGTAGACACAGAAGAGCCAATTTAACCTGGAGAGTCTGTCTCGTTCTGCGGGCCTTTCTGTTTGAAGTGGCCGGTCAGCTTGAACTGTCTGACTTCTGTCATTTCGATCGCTTTTATTTCGCCACTGAAATATATACTTCAATCCTCCCTACAGATGCTGGAGTGGAGCAGGTATCATTAAACGTAGAGAAAGCGAGCAAGCGTTGGCTTTCTGGCTCCCGGTGGCTCGTGTTGATGTTTCAGGCTTTGTGCGCTGGTTTATTTTCAATAGGAACCCTTTCCTGAGGGCCGCTCGCTGCGCCTGTTGATATTAAGTCGAGCAAACACTCTCTGGGACGTCCTGTAGGGCGTCCGGCCAGGATCGCAAATGGAAGTCACATGTGAAGGGATTCTCTGACCCGACTCCGTTGGGGTCCGCCGTCTCACTCCTGGCCCCTGAGCTTAATTTGCTTTTTAATGGAGGTGCCACCATACGTAGCTTATTTTATAGCTGATGTGTCTTTGCATCTCAGAGCTCTTTGAGGTTTGAGGTTGTTATTTCTCGGATTAAACGCACGCATCTTATCTTGTTATCATGCGCTGTTGTGATTGTCGAGCATTGCTCGCCCCCCCCCGTCCCTGCCTACTGAAGTATATATGCAAATACATTTGGGCACTATCATTATAGGCTACTTAATAGGATTTCATTAAGGTTCCAGTATGCAAGGCAAAGGAAGGTTGCCATGGATACCTCGGTGCTTAAGTACAGTATATTATAATGTTTAGCTGCCTGTTATATAATCATTGTGCTCTAATGGTCCATTTCAGGTCATATTGATCTGTGATGAAGAACGTCATTAAGATGAAGAGGCCGGTTTTGTGAGTTTGCCATTAATCTATTTTTTATTTTGTTTTAAAAGGAGAACAGGTATGTGCACATGTCCAGGAAATGTTTTTTTGTTTATGAATAGATAAAGCCATTGAGCGTAATTGGACTAGTTTCAGACTATGAACAACTGCGTTCAGTGCCATTAACTTAAAGAAAAAAATAATAAGCTTTCATCTATTGATGTTTTTTTAATTGATGAAGCTGATAACAATGCATCCCTTAAAAGCAGTTGTGTTTGGGTACTTAAAATATTCCTTATTTAAGAGTCACTTTCTATTTAAACCCTTCAAAAGCATGTGCATTGTACAGAAATACCATACATGTGAGGGTTTATTAGGGCTGTTTACAAGTGTAAGGATGCAGTGACATGGATTCGTGTAGACTCTACAGCCTTAATGCTGCTTGTTTTCTGTGAGGTCTAAAATAAAGATCCTCAATAACACTAATGCAATTACACATAATGAATGATAAAGAGAACGAAGAGTCCACTTTTAATCTGGGATTCAAAATTTAAAGGGATAGTCAGCCCAAAAATAAAAATTCTGTCATTTCCTTACCATCATGTTGTACTAAACCTGTATGAGTTTCTGTTGAACACAAAAGAAAATATTTTGATAAGTGATGGTAAGCACACAGCTGCCGGGACCCATTCACTTCCATAGTATTTGTTTTTCCTACTATTGAAGTCATAGGGTACCATCAACTGTGCACTGTACACTCAAAATTTCTTCTTTTGTGTTCAACAAAATAAAGAAACTCATACAGGTTAATTTTTGGGTGAACTATCGCTTTCATTGAAACCTAGAAATGGAAGTTTAATAAGTTAAATTCTGCAATATATTTTGGTTGTGACATGATGATTTGTGACATTAACCATGTTTACTTCTTTGCACAGTACATGACTGCATGCTAAATACTAAGAAAAAACTTTTTGTTGATTTAATGTTAACTCTTTCCCCGCTATTGACGAGTTATCTCGTCAATTAACTCTTTCGCCGCCATTGACGAGATATCTCGTCAATCAAGAGAAAACGCTTCCCTGTCAATAACGAGTATTTCCGCCTTTCCGCAATACCGCTATTATCCGCAACTTTTTAAACCCGGAAGTATTGCCCTATGGCAAGCGGCTGCATGTCCATGTCTGTTTTAAAGATCGTTTTTAATGGGATCTCTATGAAAAGTCCGTCACAAAAATGGAATTATCTCTGCTTTTTGCTCAAAATGTGGATGTTTTTGCAGAAACCTACCCATATTCAAAAGCTGATTACAAAAGAACTACTGAAGGTAGGATGAAACGGGTTTTTTTTTTTGAAAGCAGAGGGTCTGTTCTTTCATTTTGTATATTGTATATTTATATATTTAAAGAAGAACATTTTCTGGAAGGCATTAAACTTTGGTGAAAATCATGAAAAACGCTGGCGCTGGCTGGCAACTTTTTTTTTAAACGCTGGCGGCGAAAGAGTTAATAGAAAACATTTCCCTGCCAATGACGCTTTCCTGACAAGTTTTTACGGTAATTTGTAATTCTGTTATTATCCAATTTATAAAAAACTGAAGCAAAAACTAATTTAATAATTTAAAATTTTGTATGTTTTAATAATCGTTCTGAATCTGATTAATAACAAAATTCCTTAACAAAAATGCAATTATTCCAGCTTTTTGCTCAAAATTTTGAGGTTATAAAAAACCCAGAGGTTATAAAAAGATACAAATGAAAATAGGATTAATTTTTTTTCCATTACGTTTGTTTGTTTGAAAGCAAACGCTCTGTTCTTTCATTTGATGTATTTGTATGTTTATATATTTATAGAAGAAAATTTTCCTAGAAGGCATTTTGTGAAACTTTTGTGAAAATCACAAAAAAATGCTGGCGGGCAACTTTTTTAAAAAAGGATGGCGGGGAATGAGTTAAAGGATTAGTCCATTTTCTTTTTAAAAATCCAGATAATTTACTCAGCACCATGTCATCCAAAATGATGATGCCTTTCTTTGTTCAGTCGAGAAGAAATTATGTTTTTTGAGGAAAACATTCCAGAATTTTTCTAATTTTAATGGACTTTAATAGACCCCAACACTTAACACTTAAATTTTTTTAAACTGAGTTTTAAAAGACTCTAAACGATCTCAAACGAGGCATAAGGGTCTTATCTAGTGAAACGATTGTCATTTTTTTACAAGAAAAATAAAAAATATGCACTTTTAAACCACAAATTCTCGTCTTCCCCGGTCCTGTGATGCGCCAGCGCGACCTCACGCAATACGTCATCATGTCAAGAGGTCACAAATGACGAAAGCGAAACTACGCCCCAGCGTTTACAAGTGTAGAGAAAGAGGACCGTTCCAACGTTGTATGTGGAATGATTCCAATTAATGTCAGTTTATTGTTTAAAATGGTCCGCAAATGTGCGTTTCATATATGTAACGTAACCTTTCCACAGCATTACACAATTACCTGAGGTCGCGCTGGCGCATCACAGGACCGGAGATAGACAAGAAGTTTTCTTGTCAAAAATGACAATCGTTTCGCTAGATAAGACCCTTATGCCTTGCTGGGAGCGTTTAAAGTCCTTTAAACTCCGTTAAAAAAACTGTTAAGTGTTGAGTTAAGTGTTAAGTGTTGGGGTCCATTAAAGTCCATCAAAGTGAGAAAAATCCTGGAATGTTTTCCTCAAAAAACATAATTTCTTCTCGACTGAACAAAGAAAGACATCAACATTTTGGATGACATGGTGGTGAGTAAATTTTCTGGATTTTTTTTAAGAAAATGGACTAATCCTTTAATTTAGCTTTTTACTCATATAGGCAGGCAATATAAACTGTTAAAATGAAAAGAAAAGACTTTTGGGCCACACTGTATTCTAATGCCAACAAATAAAGCACATATTTTTGATTTGACTTCTCATGCCAGACTTGTCAGACAGAAGGGGGCAGTGTCACTACTTGCTGTTGATCAGTCACTAATCCTTGGTATGCATAGGGTTTATTTGGAGATGAATTGGCTTTTGTGTTACCACTATAGTGTCAGGGTTTAGATGGGGTATGATTGTGTTACTATGAACCAGCATGGTGCGTCTTGATAAAAAGCATGGTGTGCATACTGTAGATGTGCTCTTGACACCGACTGCTGGATCGAGGCAGGGCATTTTCTGTGTGCTTTAATTGAAAATGAATAGTTGCCATGGATATTTTGCCATCACTTAGAGCGAAGGCCACACTGGTGTTCCCTTCATTGCCACCATACGGTTTCCCTTAAACCCCCCTTCCCTCCCCAAACACGCACACTGCACTTTATTCTGTGTGTGTGCTTAAAAGCACCACTGGTGAAATTGTTTGTCCTCATTGACCTTGGCAGTCCAAAGCCCTGTGAAATGAGAAAAAGAGAATTAAGTCAGAATAATAAGCGTCACGTTTGTCTCTTACGTGAGTAAGCGTTAGGCCCTGACGTACCCTTTAACATTTTGGGCGAAATGTAAAAATGACACATTAGCCGCAGTTCATCTGGCGGCCTTCCGTAACCTTTTACACTTCCTCATTCAGCGTCCGCACCACTCCGAGGCCAGAAATGGCGCGTTACAGTTTTTGGCTGGAAATCAGCGGTTTATAATGATATCATGGAGTTAAAATATGTTTCAGTGGAGGTGGTAGATAATGTGCTACTCTCTGAGCCTGTTATATCATGCCAGCGTAATGCTCCGAGCTGGGAGTTCAAGTGATCTTACAATGCGTTGGAGGCTAGATCCTAAACTTAATAAATCTGTCATGCTTGGCTTGGGTGGATCGTGCACAACATGAAAGTTCTTGCTCAATATGAGCCGAGTGTATGTGTGCCAATATTCAGCAAACTACACTCGTAACATTGGGGTAATTAAATGTACAAGTGGTTTGAAACTTCATATTAATCTTGACAGAAAGGCTTAACTTTAATTCTTCTGGTTAATCTATTTAAAATTCACCCCTCGCACACTTTGACACGCGCTCGCCCGTTCACCAGCAGCTGGTCCCTCGCTCGCATTCCAGCGGCGACGATGCAAACACGCTCTCCATGTGGTGACGGGAAGCCCGTGGCAGATGGACTTTCTTTTTGCATCTGCCGCGTGCAGACTGGCCTTTGTACTCGTCTCTTGGGGGAGAGCGTGGCTTTCGTCTCCGCGAGTAGATTCCTGTCTGCTGGAGCCGCGAAGAAAAACATCTGTGGCATGCAGGGTAAAAGAACCAAATGGATGTGTGAGAGAAGAAAAAATACAGAAGATTAAATAAACACCATTAGTTAAAAACGCTCCACGCTTCGTCCCCCGTGTACTGTTTACAGTACGACAGATATCTCATCTTTTTTGTGGGTTTAATTATGGTTAGTAAATGCAAGAATATGTCAGTCATTTAGATTCGTTTAACATCTGTAGAGACACATTTGCCTGTGTGATGTGGATTATGAGGTTTATCTGATGTGAGGAAAATGCTGTTCTGTTTTTTTTTTTTTTTGCTTTACATTTTATTTCGTTTTTTCTTGTTTTGTAAGTTGCACCAAAAGTTTTGCGAAGCAAATGCACGTGTATTTATTATTTTACAAGAATCCAAACTATTGCTCCTGAAAACAAAAAAAATCCCCTCTCGACAATCAACCCTCTGGTTTTGGTGTATCATTATTCGTCGGGTGCCAAAACAATCAGAGGTCTGGCTGATTTGTTTTAATTACAGGCGTGAAATAATGTCACGGGTCTCAGACGTGATTGGGCAGAGCCGTTGTGTGCTGGTCGTGTAAATATTTCTTTGATATACAGTGAACGTCAGCTAGTTTTTTCCTCTTTGTACCCCCCACTTTTATTTTTCTCTGATGGTCTTTTGATTCCTCTGGCATCTTATTCCTGATTTCTTCAAATGACTCTCAATGGGATTGACTGTACTTTAAAAGGTATGTTACTTTCTCGGTTTTTGCAATACATGCGTGCCAAGCAGGATTCAGTGGTGTGTTTATGCATTAAAAGAGCTTTTTTATTTAAAGACCTTTCTTAGCGTTCCTCATGCAGGCAAGGCTAGAATTAAAAGACATGCATGCGCACTTACCTGTGTTTTGGGAGTCAAGACGTCCTCCGAGTTGCATGTGTGTGTTAAATCCCCTCGAAAGTAGCCGTAATGCAGGCGTATGTGAGAAAGAGAGAGAGAGATACAGGAGATTGCAAGAAAAAGAGAGGGAGAGAATTGTGTGTGTGCGCGTGCCGCGGCTGCTCGCTCAAATGAGAGCTGTGAGAGTCGCCCGGCGGAGCGCGAGCCGAGCCCCGCTATACGCGCACGCTGTGAGCGAGCGCACATGCAGCATACAGCACGCAGTCACACACACACATACACACGCACGCACACACACACTCAGCTCACTCACCAAGGACTTCTTTACAAAAGAAAAAAGAAAGGAGAGGGACACAGAGCATTTTTGAGATCAGAAAGTCCAGAAAGCTTAGGAAGTGAGAACAGCTGTATAATAATTCAGACGGAAAATACACAGTCCATCTTATTATTTCCAGTTTGTCGCAGAAAAGGTCCAGGTCAGGGCGATACATTTCCATTTTGGCACTTTTTCCACTTGCTCGGTCGGTCGGAGCCCCCGTCTCCTATTGGGCCCTGTCTGCGCGCTGTCGTAATTGCTCGGTGACAAGTGGAGATGAAGGAATAATTGTCAGGAGATAGGGGGCTGTTTTTTTTTAATGGGTGCACTGCTGGTTTAAGTATGCATGAGCGACGCGTGAGGGACGGGGCCAAAGAGGCGCTTGTTTATGATGCGAGTCTGTATAAACACAGTTGGAGTGATGACATCGATAAACGCGCACACTTTCCCGTGACGCTCACCGCTGCCGGCAACTCTCCGCCAAACAACCTCTCCAGCCCGCCGTCCCACGCCGCTCACCTGCAGGTAATCAAACCCCCTTTTTATTCATCCATCTGTCCTCCTCAGCTTTCCTTCTTCCATCCGTACGCGTCTCTCTCGTTCTTTCACTTTTTTCTGTCATTCCTCAAGGCTCCGGTTGGGTTTGTGGGCTGCTTTCATCTGCGGGTTAATTGCTGGTGATAATAGCAATGACGATAATGAATGTGGTTTTGCGCGGGTGTGTGCGTGCACGCTGTTAAGTGCGCGCGAGTGTGTGTTCTCGTGCTGGAGAACTGTGTGCTTTAACTTTGCCTAGTAGATGCATTGATTTAAAGAGGGAATTTTGTGTTGTGGAGTTTACGATGATGTGCTAATGGGAAATCAAGCTGGAAAAAAATTGTTTTTATTTTTATACTGGCAGTTAACTAAACAGCGTTTGTCACTAATTTAATAAGCTAACAATTATAAAACATATTTATATATATATCATGATGTTTTTATTTTATATAAGTCTGATTTTTACAATCATTTAAAACTTTACAGAGCCTGTCCCATTTTGGAGGTGGGGTCAGTAAAATGATTAGCCCTCCAGTACTAATTATTCCTATCAAAGGCAGGCAGATAATTTGTTTACTTAAATATTCATAAGGGTGAGTGAAGCATGCTATTGGACTATCATGAGCATATTATTAAGTTTTTATATGGCTTTGTGTTGGAATGTAGTGGTGGTCTTCTTTATAATTTAATACCCAGATGTATAATGAAGTATATGATTAGTGCATATGGAGATTTAGACCCGTTCAATTCACCAGACGGATGATTTACATTGTTCTCCAGAGTCGTTTATTTAGTGCTATAAAATTAAATGCTACATATTTTTTGTGTTTCATTGTATGAATCCCCTTGGCAATAACATGTTTGAAGCTTACTTTTTACACCTTGTTAAAAAACAAAACAAGGCAATTATTAAAAATTGTTTAACTTAAACTTGTTTACCTATTACCAATTAACACCGCTCATTAGCCGAGCCGGGTATTTGTTTTGAAAGTTGAACCAATCACTTTGTTATGCTAATTGTGATGTAATTTAATTTGAGTCCCGTAATGATGATGCCGCTATTATCCCCATAAATGATGCAGTTAAGCAGCACTGCCTTATTTGCATGTGCTTGAAGGGGGATGCGGCACGAGACGAGCCGGCATCCTCTCCGTTTCCTCTCTGTGTTCTCCGCAACCCTTCGGGATCTCCTGCCCGGTGTCTGCTCCTTGATGATCAGTCGTTTTATCTGCTATTTTAATGCAAAATGAGTCGACCACGGTGCAAGCTTGAAAATTAAATAATTGAAATAGCAGACTATTAAAAAATGCAAATGAATTTCTTCTGTCGAGGCATCACACAGTGAAGTCATGCAGTTGTAGTATTGTACTAGTTTGCAATCTACCTTCTCGAGTTCATATTTGCATATCAAAGTTCTTCTTTGTTGGCGAGAGGTTAATTTTTAATCTATTGATTTCATGGCCTCTGGTTTGGACATGCAGATGGTGGCTGATTAGATCACGCGCGTGTGCCGGACTTCCTGCTGTTGTGTGATTGAATTTTTTTTTTTTTTTAGGAAAAATCAATTTGAAAGTCTTACAAGAGCAGCTACCCTCTTTAAATGCACTTCTGAGAACCCTTCACTTGGTCTGTGACTAAGTCTCCCTTAAAGACTGCCCATTATCTATTTTGTCGAGGTTTTAGACTTGGGTAATTTTCCTCTGGAAAGATTATTTTTCTCTCGACCAGCCTCGCCTGTTACCGCCCTAATTGGTTACATAAATCTTGTCTGGTATGAATGAGAAATGTTGGGGTGTTGTCAAGTGTAATCTTCGGCCTTATTTACCAATTCATTAAGATCTATCGATGCAGGACTGAGGCGAAACAATGACGACATAAATCAGAGCCGGGGACATAATGACCCTAATCATCCTCAGATAACTGGAAACGTCACGATGAGCTATGTCTCCGCGGCCTTGCGCCTGTGTGGCGGCACCGGGGCCGTCCCGGTCGTTAACGCGCCCGTCACCTCCGTACAACTCATAAGCACCTCTCAGCGCCGGGCAGGGGCAAGTACGCTTGCCCCCTACACCCCTCGCCTTTTAATCTCACCCCACACACCGCTGACCCCCCCCTTCGTGCACGAAAAGGATAATTATTACAATGCAGAACATTGAAATGAAATATGCGGTCGAGTCAGGTAAATAGGAGATGGAAAAATTAAGGTTTGGGAGAGAGAGGGGCAGAATAAGGGAGAGAGAGACCTTGCCGTTTGCTAAAGATGATTGGCGCAGACAACAGGGCCTCCTACTTTTATAGGTCAATTACTGGTGATTAGGTGGGCTGAGTTAATTAAAGAAATTAGCCGAAATGCAAACGCAGAACGTCACCGCAAGACATTGCTTGCTTTTCACCAAGAGGGGAGGCGCTCGCCGGCTAAAAATCTGAAATGTTCCCTCGCTCTCTGCTGTCTGATATCCTGCCGCACGCTTTCTGAAATATGTGGGAACAATGTAGTTTGCAGCGCTGTTTAACATTTATGAATTATATACAGTTTGGAGGATTTATTTTATGGCAAAGATTTAGTTCCACATCTCAGATTTATTTTGGCCTTTTCTTTATGATCTTTCCATCCTTTTTTCTTTTAATATAAATAGCACAGAATTAACTTCTGAATATTCTTTGTTGAATGAATTGAATCGCACTCCCGTCTATTTATGGTCCGCAAAAAAGGATGAATTGAAATTCAACTGTGGCTTTGGTGAATGTGTTCTCATTTTACCACAGATAACAACACTTGATTCTGTTACCTTGCATACTGTTAATCCTAAAAAGCAATGTATTCATCCAAGCCTTTCATTTTTGAACTATAAATGCGCTTTCGCTTACTCTCTCTTTCTGTAATCTCGTCCATTGTGAATCACTTTGAAATCCCTTCATCTGAAAAGAAGGAGTCTGTAATATCACATTCAGGTTTCGAGGGAAGTCATTAACTATATGTTTGGCGCCCCTCAAGAGCCAAAAAAGACTTTATTTTACTTTAGAGGCGTTTGTGTGCTGTACAGTGTTACTTTATTTGATGGCATTTTTAATGTCATCTTTCTTTATAATTTATCGCCGTCTATTCGGTGCACACGTGTAGCAGAGAATTAATTAAACCGAAATAAAACTTAACGTCGTTATTTTGTGCCCAGACTCCCATTTTCGAAATGATTTAAATCTGGCATTTTGATTTATTAAGTATCTGTTAAATATTTGAAAATAACGGGACGCTGATCTGCTTTATTTTCCATGCATTGTAACTTATGGCAATGATGAATTAATTTCAGTGGAGCACAGAATTTGCGATTATTTTAAATGGTATCCATATCTTAACCGAATCGGCACGGGTGTAGCTAGCGGACTGTGAAATGTAATTTTTAGCATTTTTCCCTCTTTTTCCTTTTCCTCGCGACGCGAGGATTCCTGGCACCTGAGCGTTGCGCCGATAATGACGGGGTTTTTTGGATCACAGAGTTTGCCTTTCGGATGCCTCCCTGAAATAATCATCAAGCCTTTTTTTCATCCTATCAGGGGATAGAGGGGTGCGCGGTAAAAAAATCAAGGGTGCACCTTGGAGAAAGTAGTGTAGTGTTTTTTCTTAGAGTTTTGGAGCCCCTTTTCGGTCACTCGCTGTAGACCTTTGGAAGGAGTGTAATTTGAGCTCAGGGTGCTACATTTGATAATGAGGGAACGTCTGTGATCGTACAATCAGATCAGCTTTGTAAATGAGCGTGAGTAACTTATGTGATGAGAAGAGTGTGTATGAGAAACATCTGGCATGTAAGTGCTCGCTCTCTCTCTCGCACACGCACACGTTTCTGCTCACCCACCCGAAATCACAGCCGTACCTCTTAATGCGTCGTCAGGATCTGGGATTTTTCACCTGATGAAAAGGACAGATTTGCACAGCCGAGAGCAAACATTTACACACACAGAAATGAAACGCAATGCTACAGCATTTAAAGAACAAAAAAAAGAGACAAATGCTTTCAAATCACCACATAATGTGTATTTATACCATAAAGTGAGCGATTGGATTTTTATCAATGCAGGTACGAGCATGATTAAATCTGATGGTGTCATTTTTCCTTCTATACAATTACAATGTAGGTGCAGTAGAGTCATTGTGATGATAAGCTGACAAGCTCCGTGTTTATCACAGCGATGGTTGCGTGATGTTTCCAGTTTAACAAATGGGAAGGAACTTGTTCACATACTACTCTTGGGGTGAAGACGACTATCAGTCACACCGAGACTAGTAAGGGCTGTAAATATACCCCATGTCCCGGTAGGTTTTTAGGAGAGGGTGATCTGATATAGCGACAGGCGGTCGGCCCCAAGGGTCGGAGTGAAAGGAGTCATGAACAAAGACAGACTTTGGGTTGCTGGCTTTTCTCTCTCTCTCTCTCTCTCACTCTCTCTGTCTTTCAGTCCATCTATCTCAGGCGGTACAGTACCGTAGTAGACTCCCTGCATCACTCAGTGTCATTCAGACACATGCATAACATACCCCCCCACACACACACAGGTCCGCTTCCCGGTGTGGAAATGATTGCAAAGCAAGGATGTGTTTCTAATTGACATTGTAATTGGCAGATTTGGACGCTACCTTCAGATGGCTAATTAATTTATCTCACCGCTGTCATTGGGTTAAATCACCACCTGATCTTCCTGAATACGCTTTGCATACATCTGCATGAGTATTACGTTCGGTTAGACACCTACACGCCAGTTGTGGATCATGTGGATTTAAAGGATACAGTGTTAATAATGTGTGTTTCTATAATGACAGCATCAGTATTCCGCGTCATTAAACCCAAAACCGAATTCAAATTGGGTGAAAAAAAAATCCATTGTCATTTTTTTCACCTAGCGTAATATTACTGCTGTCTTGAATTGTAGTATCGCATGCAGAGGGGGATTGCAACAATCATACATGTAAATGCTTGGAGGAAGGAGTAATAATCTAAATGAGTACATCTCTCTATATATATATCTACTTTAGTTATATACTTCTTTAGCATTAAAACACTCCATTACGTTGTTCATAAAATTTGAGTAAAGGCAATCAAGCGGCCCTTCTCTGAATATTTTAAACATGGGGCATGTAAAATTTATGCCTAATTTGAATACTTATTAGTCGCCTAATCTCTATGGCAGCTTTGTGTTTCTTCTGGAGAGATCTCTCCTTTTTGGTGTTTTAATCTTCTTTGGGCAGGATTATTTGTTTCACAGTTGTTTATTGCATGCTGCTTTGGTTCTGGACGCTGCTTTAGCCTCTCTAATTTGTAAATGTAAAATGTGATTTATTGATCTAAAAATTAAGCACACTTTGTTGTGTCAAGCGTTTGATAAGCGGTTACTGTACGCACTCATTCAATGATGGCTGCTAATTGTCCGTGCATAGCAGGTGACAAAATTGATGCGTTTAATCTGCGCAAAGAACTGTCACAGAAATAAATGAAAGAATTACTTAAAAATAAATCGGTGAGATTAGGGATATTATATCGGATGCAGTCGCCGTTAATGTAATTAATATTGTTTATATTTTAATGTGGTAACAGTCAGGAACAAAATGTGTAATGTGGTGGTGTGGTCAATGCATATGACAGAATGATGAGGAGGTGTGTGTGTGTGTTAAGGAGACTCTTGTGGGTAATATTAGCTATGCAGAACACACCTTGAATTGCATTTGTTGGGTCGAACCGATTCTTTTATTTATTGCGAGGGTCTCTACAGATCTTGGCAGGGCTCCTGTGAACATACAGAGCATTTATGCAGGGAAAATGATAAAACATTTATTACTAGAGAAGAGGTAATATGCATAATTTATGCTGTTTTTAGCACAATCATTAGTGATATTCGTAAGATTTTTTTTGTGTGCAATTCTCTTCCCCGTTTTCATATCGAACAGATGCCAGGAAAATTAATTTAATATCTTTCATTTATTTGCGAGAGTAAAAATTGACGTGTACATTTTTTTCGTTCTGTTTAAATTTGGTGTTTGAATTTTAATCGAGCTCTACGGACAGCACTAAATGTAGGAAAATAATGAATATTTGAAATGTGATTAAAATAAAAGAAAGGAGAGAGAGAGAGAAAGAGAGAGACTAGTCTACTGTATGTGTGACATAAGCTTTTTCTCATTTTGCTAGCAGGCAAATTTTATTTAGCTTCAGTTAAAAGGAAAGACCATTATATCGTTCATCACAGAAAAGAAGCATGTGATTTGTAATTCCTCCCCTCTCTCTTCACCTCCTGTACCAAATTTTAATTTTGCATGATTAGCTGTGCGTCATTAAGCAACTTCATTCGGTCGAGACGCAGCGCAAAGCTCAAACGCTGTCAAGATGAGGGATATTTTAGGTCGTTTGAACACCAAGAGAGAGTTAGCTAAGGAAAAACCGGTCTGCATACATGTTCCTACATGTATTATTCGATAAACATTAAAAAATAAATACAAATAATAAAATGCACAAAAAAAATAAATTGCATAAAGAACGTGCATCTCTTTGTATTGGTTCATTTACACAGTGAATGCGTAATTCGACCCCCTCCCCCCTGTTAAATGCTTTAATTTGCAAAGGGAGCAGGGCTTGATAATGGAAAGCTTTTTTCCTCGCACCGTTTTTTTTTTTTCTTTTACCCCCCTTTCTTTTTTTAGGAGGCAAAAAAAGGGTTTTGTAACAAGAGCCTTAACAGTGCCTCTTAATCACTTCTAGGTATTAAGTCATGATGCAGGAGTCGGCCAATGAGACAATAAGCAACAGTTCAATGAGTCAAAATGGAATGAGCTGCCTAACCAGCCAATTAGATGCTGGCGTTAGAGATGGAAGATCAAGTGGGGAGACAAGCAGTGAAGTAAGCGCAGTCGAACTGATGCATCTGCAACAACAGCAGGTAAGTTGCGTCTCTCTCCCCCCCGCTCGTTGTCATCTGCCGCGTTTGCTCTCTCTCTCTCTCTCTCTCTCTCTCTCTCTCTCTCTCTCTCTCTCTCTCTCTCGTTCGCTGGCTTTCACACAGGGCTTAGATTCACTTAGACAGCTGTATGTATGACTGACACCCCTCTGTTGTGTATTTAGACATGAACTGGACTTTTTAATGTTTTTGGTGTGTTTTTGGTGGTGTTGCATATTTAGGGTTTTGATTGACTGGCTATATGGTTTTGGAGTGTTTGACATCTTTTGGAGAAGTGTTGGTGTTTGTGTGCAGGGGTGTGAAATACAGAGGCAGCTTTGCTCGGTGTGAGTAGATGGTGAAGTTTGTATCTTTAGCAGCCACTAGAGGGCGACGTCATTTGATGTGTACAGGCATCCTCTTTTTCTCAAAATCTGTCTAGCAGCTCGACTCAGTCGTGTGTGACCAATATGTTTGTTTGTTTGTTTGTTTTTTGACAAAATATTGTATACACTGGATAAGTGTACATGGGGGCTGGTGTGTCATTTTCAAGTTGTAGTTTGGTTTTAGTGGGACTTTAAGAACAACAGAAATGCTGTATTCAGTGAGTGATGTGTTTGACAGCGACATCAGAGGTCATGCCGAGCTCAGAGACGGTCTGCGGGCGATGTGAAATGTGTGTTCACTTATGAGTTTGTCATTGCGTGTTTGCACATGCCTCTGATTTTTTTTTTTTATTATTGGACATTTGAGTATTTTTTATTTTAGGTTATAAACTTTAGTTAATTGTTAAAACACAATCCTGTTTTAACTTTTTAATTATTTAAACTACTAAAATTTACAAATTGTAATGGTAAAATATTTTGTTTGTCATATGCATTTAGTTTAAATTTTAAATGTAATTTATTCTAATATTTAGCCCACTTTTTTGTCTTTTGCAGTTGTCTGGTCATCTTTACAAATGTAGAAACTGAGTGTTTGCGTATATACGGTGTGTGTGTATATATTGTGGTGAACGCAGCCCGTGGATGTATGGGTTAGACTGGATTGGTGTAGTAGGGTGAACTGTGTCCTGTGGCTCTTTTGTGGGCTCCTGTGAACACCCATGCCCCCCCCCCCCGGTCATCCTCTCCAGCTGGTGATTACAACAGCACCCCCATCTCACGGCCTCACCCCCTATTCATCATCACAGTGCCCGTCTCTCTCTCTCTTTCTCTCTCTCTCTCTCTCTCTTTCTCTCTCACACACACACACGTGTCTGATTGGGGTCAACCCCCCCGCTTTCTTATTACTGACTTGGGTTTTAATGTGCGCACACTTCATTTGTGTGTGTGCAAGATGAATGCTTTCCGCTCAACTATACACTTTAGTTTTTTTTTTAATTTTGGTAAATTTTAATGTAATAATTAAAGTTGTCATTGTAAATGAATTTTATATTTATTTATTAATTTATATTTATAAATATCATTATTGCTGTTATTTTTTAAATATAGAAAAAACAAAAAATATAAAAAATTATTAACAGTGTTTATTATTTTTTATTATTCAATATTTATTATTTTGCTTACTTTTACAAACCTTTCAAATATATTTTTGTCGAAATATGCATTTATTAATAATTTATTTATCTCTTCTTATCATTCCTGTACAAGTGCATGATAGATTTCGTGTTACAGTAGATAGTCTGTGCTTTCAGTGAAAAGAAAAGCCGTGTAAGCAGAGGAGTGTAGAGATAAGTGCCATAGAGATGGAGAAGAGCGAGACAGACAGACACATTGAAATGAGTGGACCGGCTAACAGGACTCTAGAGGCTTTTTAAAGAGTCCAGGTGCTGTAAACTTCACACACTTTCTGTACGATTCTCTCGCACGCGCTACACTCACACAAATCCTGCACATCCATATAATGGATGGCTGAATCATTTTATTTTTGCACTGTATGTTAGATGTGTTTGAGATGATTAAAGAGTTCAAATGCAATTATATTTAAAATAATGCTTTAGGCTTCATTTAGCATCAGTGCCAAAAAGTACAATGTGTGTGACAATCTGGCCTTCCTGATTTTACGAAATCAATATTTTAAGCACAACCATTTATGGACTGTTGTGACTTATTTCTTAATAGTATACTGAAATAGCAATAAATATCTAATGTGCACATAGCATAGTAAACTTCACAGCACTGCTATTCCCACATGATAGAAAAACAGAAAACTGCCATTCAACAACTTCATTGATTTTGGCCCACTGTAAATGAGCTTTTAATGTTGTTATATTTATTATAGTGTGTCTATACAAGGAGCCTCGCATCGATCTTTAGATAATGTGATGTAGTATGACTGTAGATGATTTAATAATGTGGTGTTTTTGAAGGATTTATTGTGTAGTTGGCTCTGCTCTTGTACTTCCTGTCTGGAAAGGAAGTCTTTGGTTCTGGAGTGCATTAGAGCGAAAGCTCAGCTGTTCTGTTTGATTTATTACAGCAACTTTTATAATGCACCATCCAACAATTTCAGTCCCTCACTAAATTTAACATGACAGTTCACTCAAATTTGATTTATTAATTATGTCAAAATTTACTTACACGTGTATATATTATTTTTAATATATAGTTTTTAAAATTTGTAAAGCCATGTGACCACTTTTTTTTAAAGCACATTTTTTATTACTGCAACAGCAGTGGTCACTTTGACTTTCACACTGTTTAAATTTTGTGTGAACTATTCCTCTCCCCGAATATCTTCTTTATATCCATGACATGTCAGAGCATCCCGTGTTTTTATTGGCTGTAGTAACATTTTCCGATCTCGCTGTATATCATTCCCAAATCGGCTCAGTTCAGGCTCTGCTTATTTGCGAAACTTGCATATGGATTTATGAATGTCATGTCCAAATGCAAAGGACAGCGTTCATTTATGTGTCCCTGCAGCGATTGTTACAGGAAGCCTTGTGTAAGTCACTGGCCTGGTGTAAAAATGACAGCAATTAACCCGACATTTTAGCTTGAGGAGAATTTAAGATGAGAAGCCTGACAGCCAATGTCAGCCATATTTCCCCCCTCTTTACCGGGTGTACGAGCAAATGAAATCGGAGGTAGTATCTCAGCTAAAGGGGCCATTTGGGGAGAAGGGGATGCACCAATAATCTAAATATGATTCGTTATGTTTGTCAAGCTTTGCACGCATAAAATAAAACTCCAAAAGGTGCGATAAACACAAGCATAGTAGAGAGAAAAACCATGCGTGTTAATTGATATTCAAGGAGTCTTCTTCTATCATCACCCCACAAACGCGTTAGCGTTCGGAAGAGGAGGGCGGGAGGATGGGGGTCTCTAAGGGTCCATTGACTGTCATTCAGAAAAGGAAGGTAACAAAGTAATGCGAAGACACCACACAAACAACGCGTCTCCCCCCCTCGCCGCCGTCCACCGGGAGCTGCGAGCGCAACATTTTCAAGCAGGGTGATGACGGCTGTGGCCGCTCATCAGCCAAATAAAAGCCCCTCTGATGCAAATGGCGCTTTGCCCTTGAGCATAATTTAAAGCAGTAATCACCCCTGGAGTCTCCACCGCGCAGATAGGGAAAGCGAGGTGACTGTCTCATTTACACTCGAGCACAAAGAACCTCATTAGCTTTATCACACCGGCCCGAGACTCCTCCACTACAGTGTGTAAATAACACACACGTGCATACATCACATTGCATAAAGCTCTCGTTGAGAAGAAAAAAACACTGTAACTCTATCGCAAGCAAAGCACCATTATATTTTACGGTTAACATTTTGCTATCGGGTAGCTCGGACGCTTCTTGCGATGACATGGCAAGATACCGGGACTCACGGCTTGAGTCTCCAGAAAACAGTGAGCATTATTTTGTTATCGCCGCGCGACCACACCGAGCTCGGATCATGCGGTGGTCATCTGTGTTTAGGCCTCATGCCATGTAGCTGAATGAAATTTACAGTGTAGTGACTCCATTTCCCGATGGCCTCTCCAGAGACCGACAAAATGTCAAGCTATGGCTTTGAAAGAGAGATCGAGCGAGGGACGAAACAGGGCGGGTGGATGGAGAGAGAGAATCAAGAGTGAAATCTGTCGGAAACAAACACTCGTCTCTAGTTTTTACACATGGGTGGATTAGTACCTTTGGGGGATGTACTCGCCTTAAGCTTTAGATTTTGTATATATATATATATATATATATATATATATATATATATATATATATATATATATATATATATATATATATATATATATATATATATATATATATATATATATATATATCACTTTTATTTACAATTTATATTATTTATTATACTCCACCAGGCCACGGCTTTGACTACCTGCTCTTGTTTGGCAATTAAATTTAACCTCTCTGTGTAAATAAAACTTCAGTCATCCGGTAAAAATCAATGAGCGCTTCACTCCTCTCATTTCCTTCAGTTTTGATGTTTCCTAACTGCCCTTTTAGACAAAATGAATGGCACTGAAATCTATAAACGTCTTTTAAGGTGGAATCCATTGCCGATATATACTCTGGATAACACCATCCAACTATACTGCAGGTGTTTATGCCAGGGGTCCTTGAAATCCTTGAAAGTTTGTGAATCTGGGGGGGGGGTTCAAGGCCCTGGGAAGTTTTTGAAAATATACATACTTAGATACAGGTCATTGAAAGTGCTTGAATCTATTTTATGCCAGAAGTAAAAAAAAATCCATATTACTCCCTGTGTAGTGTAGGATAATATCATAATCTAGACTTTTTAAGCACACGTGCAAAACTGTTTGCTTTAAATGCTTATATCTTCTGTATGCAAATGTTGATTCATACTAAAATTGACACAAGAAAATGTCTTGCGTTAAAAGGGAACGAGACGCTGCGTCTCCCTTGCCATACTTCCTGCATCCCTGTAACGCCGTCTTTGTCAATATTTCAGATAGCGATATACTTCCTTGCACCTGCGTCACCCTGTCTTTGTCGTTAAGCCTCAGCATTGGTTGAATTTGATATACACATTCAAACGTACTTACCTCTGGAGGCGTCCCCAAATTGTCAACGCAGTGACGCAGCGCGAGTTCCCTCAAAAGTGAACTGTAACAATGTATCTTAAAAGGTAACACGATGTAACCTTGCTCTCACTTGAAATGTGTCCCCACATTTAGTCCTTGAATTTGAGGGTATTGGAAAGTTCTTGAAAGAACTTTGAAAATAACTAAGGTGTGGGAACCCTGTTATGGGTAACGTAGTCCATCGCCTAAACCCCAGATATAGTACAGAGAAGCGAATGAAACGTTTCCTGATTCAGAAAACAGGACTAAGCTGTAAAACAACACGGTGGCTGAAAGCGGAGCGTTCTGAACTTCATACTTTGGGTCTCTGACAGCCTGTGACACCACAAACCATTTAACAGAGCTTAAAAAGCTCATATATGCAGATGCCCAGGATCTTAAGCTGACAACCAAGAGGCAGGATTTTCTAGAAGGCAGCTTTGGAGCCTTGTGAATTTAACAAGCATGTCTAGTATTACAGTTTCTCTCCGGTTTATCCATGAATAGTAACAAATCAACCCGTGAAACGCCTGCCTGGGGATGTTTGTATGTAAAGGTTTTCTAGGACAGATATTAAAATGATGTAAATCTGGTTAAGGAGTTTGAGGTCTACGATTGCCAGAGCTGATCTCTCTCTCTCTCTCTCTCGCTGTTTACTATGCACAGTGTAGTCAGGTGTTGCTTTCCCACTTGAATATTTGAATTTTATAATGCAGAGAGAGAGAGAGAGAGAGATCATACGAGTATACGTCTGGCCTGCTCATAGCTCACTGCCCCCAGACACTGAATACATATGTAAGAGACCCTCAGCTCGCGGCTCTTCGGGGCTTTCCAACAAATGCTGTAAATAAGCCCGTCCTCAGCTCGCAAATACACAAGAGGCTTTTCAAACACACGCATGTGTCACTTAGCCTCTGCTTTCAGTCTCTGTGGTTGATATTTCTGGGGGCTCGGATGTAGGATGAATGTTATATCCCCTTTCTCCATCGCTGTCATTTTGGCCTAAAGTCTTCATCACTAGCCAGCGAACAGCTGAGATACCACTCTCTTAACACATACTGTGTGTGTGAGTGAACATGGCGATAAGAAACGCTGTCTTCGTATGCAAAACATGAATTAATGTTGTGTGCGTGGCTCCATGGTTGATTTGGCGCTAAGCTGATATTGCTTTCACGCTCAAATCATCCAATGCAACTCCGTTTCAATTGAAATGCGATTGTTATTGCTTGAGGTATTTACCAGAAGTTATTTGATGCATGAATTAGCCCGCTAGGTGTGTGGAGACGCCGCCTTTCCGACGCTGTTTGGTTGCAGTTGTCTTTGCGAAATCTGTGAAGATTAGAGAAGTTTAAGCAGCTTGACACGGTTAGGGAGTGTAGTTAAGCACTGTGCGATTATAAACTTTGGTACAGATTAGAGGTTTTCACTGGTCCAATTAGATCCTAAAACCAGAGGTCCGACCCGAGCAGGTTTGGCTCTAATAGTTTCGAAAGGACCCAAGTCAACCCAAACTATCTTGCGTGTGTGCATCGAGTCCTTTTCCAACCCCTACTCTGTTTGCCAAGAGCGCTTGTGACATTGGGTCCAATTAGATTTTTAAAAAATGCCACTGGGTTGGGGTCAAATTTTTTTGGGTTTATTTTGGGTCGCATTTTTCTTAAAAAAAAAAAAAAAATTACCTCAGGTTCGAGTAAAAATTGATTTGGGTTATTTCGGGTCATGTACATTTCTTTAGACCCGAGAAGACCTCTGGTACAGATACACCAGTGTTCAGTAAATAAGTGTTTATTAATGCGAAAAATGGTTATAAACATTTTATATTAGGTAGAATTTAAACCCATGAAACTTCGCGTCGGGTCCTGATCACATTGTCAGGGCGAATTTCTGCAATTACAACCAGCTGCCTATGTAGCCTACATTATCCCGCTTATTACATGGCTATTTAACTCATAAGTAAGGTAAGAAACATTAAATGTTGATTTTAAATATTTTATTACCTCATTTTTAACAAATGCTGACCTTCGGTGAGAAAAACAAGTTTACTTTCGGTTTTAAGACAAGACAAGATGCTCAAATGTCTATTATACACTATGTGGTTAATCATTTGTAAATATAATGTCATACATGTTATTAAAATACATATTTATATTTCATTTTTGTGTAATATTAAACTGTACCTGTCAAAATGATTTGCAGCATTTGGGTTACCGTGTGTTATTAGTCTGGAGCGGTTGTTATCCCGTAATAACAAACCTGCGAATGTTGCGATTGGCCAATTAGAATCAAGCATTCCAACGACCGTGTAATAAAACAATATGGGGCAGTTTCCCAGACAGGGTTTAGATTAATCTAGAACTTGGTCTTAGCTATATTATGACATTTAAGAAGTTTTTACGAGCATACCTTACAAAAAACAATACTGGTATGCATCTTAAGACAAAACAATGGCACTGATATATGTTAAAGGTACAGTGTGTAATTTTCAGAAGGATCTCTTGACAGAAATGCAAATAATATATAAAACTATATGATCAGGGGTTTATATAGACATTTCATAATGAACCGTTATGTGTTTATTACATTAGAATGAGACGTTGTATCTACATACACAGAGGGTCCCCTTACATGGAAGTCGCCATTTTGTACCGCCATTTTTCTACAGAAGCCCTTAACGGACATTTTTTTACTAAGTTGTCTCTGACGATGACATGTTTGTCCGGTGGCGGCTACCATAGTTTCTCCATGTGTTTCAAAAGCGAGAGGTGAGCTGTGGACTGAGCCGTTGGTTGCAATTCGCAACCTCACCACTAGATGCCGCTACAATTTACACACTACACCTTTAAGATGTCACCTTTAAATTAGGCAGCTCAAACAAGCATTTTGTCTGTAATAATTGATATAAATTTAATTTTGATATTTGAGTTTATCATTTGTTTATGGTGAGATTTACAGGTTTACTGAAGGGAAAATAACAGTGGTTGTTTTTGTTATTGTATTCATGTAGCCCCAATAAATAATAATGCATTTTTGGTGTGCTTTTTATGTGATTGTCGTGGTCAGAAAGGTTATAGAGGAGATGCTGATGCTTTAGAGACGTTCATCAAAGCATAAGGAAGAAAAAAGCATTGAGATGGAGAGGAAAGTGGGGGTTTGCTCGTGGTCAGATTAAGTGAACGACATTGTGATGAATTTTCTTGTTAGGAGAAATTACATCCAGCAAGTTAGGCTCCCTTAGCATGAAATTGAAAAAGAAGCATTTCTTCAGAATTTCCATTCTTGATTCAATGAAAGATGTAGATTAGCTGTTTGCGGCCTGGTGAGGTATAGAGCTCCAAAAGTATGACTTCGTTCACGCTTTGTTCGCCCCGAAAAAAGACGCACAGGCCCGTTTCAGGGTTTGTTTACAGAACTGAGAGTAGTCACACAGTCAGTTCGGCTGATTACGGTGGTGATACATGGGATACCAATACACGGAGTGGACGTGTTTGAGTGAACACATATGTTTATCTCTGCGATTATACGTGCTTGGCCATGGCACGCGTTGAATGCATCTTAATCGCTGTGCGTCTCCCAGTATGCGTGTGTCTCCGTAACAATCCATAGCTCTTTGTAATCAGTCTGAAACCCTTCTGGAGCGTATCTGTCTCTCTCTCTCTCTCATGCTAAAACCTTGACTGATAGCCGCCGCATGTCGGGAGGGAAGATAACTCTACACCAGCCCCGCTCTCTCAAAAGGTCAGGCACGCGCTGTAATTGGAATATTCACAAGACAAACGCCGCATATCGCTGGCACACACAGCCGGGAGGGCCCGGGGCCCCAGTGCTCCATCAGCGGAGAGGATTGACTGAGATGCATTGGCCCTCCACCAGCTAGATGTAATGCTATTAACTCCGCTGATCTGAGGAGCGGCCCGATGCTCATTGAGATGAGCTGGGGAGATCCATCAACCGGGCACAGTGAAAAGACTGAAAACAATAGTTTGTCTTTACATGGAGTGGCTCTGGCACTTGTAGTCGCTTTTTCTTATTGGAGCCGATTTGGGCTTCCACCCCCCGTAGAACTCAGCATATTTTCCTCTGGTCGAGGTATGCGGGCAGAAACCACAACTGGCCGTCTGAGGTTAACTGCACCATAATCAGAGGTGTTAGATTTACCTCAATGGTCACTTGGGGATCAGTCGACATTGTGGGTAACTGAATAAGAGCTTGTGCCACACACATACATTCAGACCTATACTATTGACTTTGTCTGCTGGGTATGTGGCAAGCACACACTAGAGATTGATCTAAATGAACACTTAGATCAGTGGTTTTATATATTTGTTTATTATCAATATGCAGTATTGTGTAAAAGTCTTAGGCCTTCATCAGCTTTGTTGTCTTAGCAAAGTTGACCATCCATATTTATTTTTTCGCTCTCTTTATTAAGATACAAACAAAAATGCAGGAAATATGTACACAAAATGTGAAAAAAAATAGTTTGATCTTACTTTATGGCAGAATTTAATTTTTTTTTGAGAGTTTAGACATTAGGGTTTTATTTCATTTATGTTTAAGACATCCTGCAGGTTCCTGCTAATTGCTAAGTATAAAAGATTACACTAAATACTTAAACACATTAGCTTCTAGTTTTACTGCATACGAATTTCCTGTATTTTGTGGTTGTATTCTGATAAAGAGATTGAGAAATAATTATGCATGAACAAATCTAATGATGGTAATAACTTTCTTACTTAGCTTTTTTGTTTTGTTTTTAGTACCAATATCTAAAGATTCTTAAATCAAGATGCATTTTAATAAGCAAAATGACGTTAGAAAATAAGTTTTTAGATTTTAGACAAAAAAAAATATAAAATTTAAGTGAATTTGTACAGAGCCCCTAAGGGGACATGGAGAACAAAATAAATAAATTTTAGTTTGTGTGCTCACTTGAAACTTGTCACATGCGCACGAGAAATTTTCACGTGCGCATGCGAAAGTTTCAAGTGCGCACAAAAAAGTTTCACGTGAGCACATGAAACTAAACTTTAGATTTTTTTACTCCAATGTCATCTTAGGGGCTCGGTAACTTTGTGCTTAAAACGAGCAAAAAAATCTGCCAATTTGGTTTAAAATATTTTAAAATAAGTTTACTTTTTTCTTAAACACTTAATTCCAGAAAAATTCAAGATTTTTTTCTTAACCCATTGGCAGATTTCAGCACAAATTCACTTAAATTTGTTATTTTTTGTCTAAAAACTAGACTTATTTTCTTAGGTAATTTTTCTCATCAGGAAAATGCATCTTGATTTAAGAATATTTAAATGTTTGTACCTAAACCAAGACAAAAATGTTATGTAAGAAAGTCATTTTTGCAGTGTTTGCACTGTACTGTAAATAAAAATGTTTATTTCTCAATATTTTTTTAATATTTATATTATTTTTTTTATATTTATATACGTTCTCATCTTAATAGGAACTACTAAACTACAAAATCATACCTTTCTAAACCACACTGATGCTTTTTTCTTGATGAGCAAAACGACCCAAGAAAATAAGTCTAGTTTTTAGGCCAAAAATATCAAATTTAAGTGATTTTGTGCATGAAAGCAAACAAATCTGCCAATGGGGTAAGCAAAAAAATCTTGAACATTTTTCTTAAACACTAAATTCAAGAAAAATTCATGAAAAATTAGCTTACCCAATTGGCAGATTTTTTTTCTCTTTTTATGCATAAAATTTGATATTTTTGGTCTAAAAACTAGACAAATTTTCTTGGGTCGTTTTGCTCATTAAGAAAAAGCATCTTCATTTAAGAAGTTTTAGATAATTTTACTAAAAACAAGACAAAAATACTAAGATTTTTTTTCTTAAATCATTTTTTGCAGTGAATGACTTAAGTGGTAAACAGATGTGATGTGAAATATTGAGCTGTTGTTCACTTGTGCACAATACTAGTTTGAGGCCTTTGACATTTCTCAAACCCATTAGTCCCTTTCTCACTATTTTCCATAAATTTTCTACCATGCTATTGATGTAAAGCTCCAAAAGGACCTCTTAAAACCCAACTAATAGACACCATAAGCACACCTGCATAACGTTAATGTTCACCACCTGCACGAGATCCTTCCAGTTTGTTTACGGCCACAGTCGCAGTCGAGCGTGGTGCTGTTGAAAGTCTGCACAAATGCTTTTTGTGGACATGGCTAAAAGATTGCCATCCCTCTCCTCTTCTATTCTTGGCTTTTAGCTCGTGACTTTGCTTACCGAGTACTTGACAACAAACACCTCCAAAAGAACGAGTTCATTCGCACCGACAAAAGCTTTGGCTTTCTCTGTTCCACTCTTTTTCGCTACGTAAATGAAGCAAGGCTCGCTTTCTCTCGCCCTTCAATGCAACATTAATAAAGAGGCATTCGTCCGACCGCGTGGCGCTCGCTGGCGTGGAACTGTGAAAAAGCCATGGATCATAATCACTTGAAAAGGAAGCCGTGCGGATCTGGCGCACGCTAGGAAGCGGGCACTCTCGAATCCCCCTTTTTTAGCAGTTCTCTCTTCCTGCACACACTAGCACGTGTTGGCGTTGTAGGTGAATAACGGTTTTCTTTCCTTTCCGCCGCTCTTCGGTGTGAAGACAGATGAAAAGCCAGTGGAGTCGCCTTATCTAAACCTAGATGATGTACAGCAGTTGAAAACGAAAGCTTTACTAAAAAGCAAGGGTAGATCAAAGTGTACAAACATCATAGAGAGAATAGATCTGTGGTGCATCTTTATAACATTTAAGCATCTAGGTGGCGTAGGTTGCTGCAAGTTATTGTTAGAAAGTTGAAGTATATTACAATTAAGTTTCACTGTTAAGCAATAGTAATAGCAATGCTTTCTTTAGCACCACTGATAAGCAGCGTAGTTTTAAGATTGTTTGAACAAACGTCTCTCTTTCTACTTCATTTCTATGGGATACAGATGTTGTTTTGAGTACAGGGCCTCTACAGTCAGTGTTATTCCCTCCACAGGTTGCTGGCAGTACTGTAAACTATTATACGTGCCCCAGTGCAAAATTGCGGTGCGGATTTGCAAGACCCATCCATAACACCGTCTGCATGAGGCTGGAAGTGTATGAATGTTTGTGGTTGCAGTGACCGATGTAAGCCGACTCTGTTTGGCCTGTTATTTCTGGCACCGTTTCCCAAAGTGAGAACTTGCATTTCTATCCACACACACACGTACAGGCAAATGCACACATCAGTGTTGTCTACGCATACACACGCACCCCAATAGATTCTTGTTTTGTCTCTTTGCTCTTGAAAAAATAAGTGTGAGGTTACACAACGAAGTCGATCTTTCTGTCCCCGCCACCCCTCTCCGTAAATGCCCGGCTCGAAATGAGCGAATTCATCTGGAATTCACAAGGGAGGGCTGAGCGATGGCTTCATGTTTACAGTGGCAGAAAGTTAATATAAATTTTCATCAGAAGGGGAAGTTTACACATACGATTCTATTTGTCCTTCATTATTAGCACCTGAGACTGGGCTGGGGAGGCATAATTGTCTACAGACACAGGCCAAATAGATGCAAGGGAAAGGCAAATAAGCACACCCCAAAATAATTTTATGGTTGTGTGTTACAATCCCTCTCAATGGGATTCTTAATCTAGAAAATCAATAAACAAGAGCAGAGCGAGGGGCACGGAGGGCGTACGAAAGATTGAGAGGGAAAAGGTGGAAAAAGAATGAAAGGCGTAGCGGAAGAAAAGAGAGAGAGAGAGAGAGAGAGCGTAGCTCACAGATGCCCATTGTTCTGCTGGTTAGCTCGCGTTCGGCCCTGCAGCTGAGAAACGTCTCCACGGACCGACCCGTGAGCTCCGCACAACCCTGATTTATTGAGTCATACATGAAAACGCTCATTATTCCCACATCCTTTTCTCTTGTCTAAGAAATATCGTGTTTGGTTGAGGGAAAACACTGTGTGTCTGACTCCACAATAACTGAGTCTCTCTCCTTCTCATGTTTTATTTGTCCACTGTTGAAAACACATGCTGTGTGTACAAGGCCCATACCGGACATGCTGTGCCTCCTCTTTCAGAAATCTCGTAACTCCACGCCATTTATTGGTGACATGCACCATCATATGTAAACTATTCTTCTTATGCTATATTATTTCTTGTTTTAAGTTAAGAAATAGTATAGAATAGAAGTTAAAAATGCAATGTGTAAACTTTAGGAGGGTCTATTGACAGAAATTGAATATGGTAAATGGACTGCATTTATAAAGCGCTTTTATTAGACCTATGGCCATCCAAAGTGCTTTTACATATTGCCTCACATTCATCCATTCACTCACTCATTTATACACCGACGGCAGTGTCAGCCATTCAAGGCACCATCCAGCTTGTCGGGAGCAGCTGGGGTTAGGTGTCTTGCTCAAGGACACCTCGACACTTGATCAGGTGGAACCAGGGATTAAACCACCAATCTTCCGGTTTGTAGACAACCTACATGAACCACTGCCGCCCCAAGCAACTAGCCAATATAGTTAACATAACTAAAGAGACCCTAAACAGTTATGTTTTTTATTACCTTATAATGAGCCGTTTTGATCTACCTATAAGTCGATCCGGAGTATAAGCCGCATCATTCAAAAATGCGTCATTAAGACAAAATAACATATATTAAGTCGCAGTGGAGTATATGTCGCATTTATTTACTTCAATAGATGTCTCTATGTTAAAGTAATATTATCAGTTATTTAAACAATAAACCATAACATACAGAACTTGCCTGGAAGGTTGAATAGTCTAAATTAACCGAACAAGCCAACTAGCGTGAAGTTCGCATACGCGTCATTCCACATCATTGAATTACATAAATACAGGAGCAGCGATCTCTTGCGACTGGAGACGGTAATGTTGTCTCGTCTCATAAATGTCAAAATTAATTCATACTGACTTACAAGGCGCACCTGACTATAAGACGCAGCACCAGCCAAGTTATGAAAAACGCGGCTTATAGTCCAAAAAATACGGTACATACACCGTGGGTCCCCTTACATGAAAGCCGGCGCCATTTTTCTACAGTAGCCCTAAACGGACAAACTGCTCTACAGAGTGTGTTTGTCACTACGTTGTCTCAGACGATGACGTGTTTGTCGCTACCGTAGCTTCTCCATGCGTTTTGAAAAGGACAGGTGCCCTTTGGACTGAGCCATTGGTTGAAAGTCTCACCGCTAGATACTCCCTGATTGCATTTGGCAGATTCTTTCATACAAAGCGATTTGCAGTGCATTACAAGGTATACATTTTTTATCAGTATGCCTGTTCCCTGGGTTTGAACCCATGAACGCTCTTGATATTTCTCTACATTTACACACATTGCGTAGTTGAAATGGTCCAAAGTGAGCAATATTTACTTGGTGAAAATGACCACTTGAATATTACATTAAAGAGCACCAATGATCCGATTCACGATTGTACATTTTCTTTGGTGTGTAAGTTTGTATTAGTACATTTTAAACGATACGCAAACGGTACAAACCCCAAAGTAAACAACGATGTGAGTTATCATCTCCAACGTAAATCTCTTTTCTTGGACTACTACAAACACACAGATTGTAGGCAACAGTTTACTTCCTGGGATTTGTGATGTAGACAGAACCGACATTATCATAATTCCTCCCGCTTCGGACTCACAGCCTGTAAGTTAAGTTCTGTTAGCATTGCATCTTTCAAACATAATAAGGAGCGTCACATTTCCTGCTGATGTCAGAGGTATTCAGGCCAATCACAACATACAGATTAGCTGGCCAATCAGAGACAAAGCGCTTTTCAAATCGATGAGTTTTGTACAAAATGGGTGCATTTCATTAAGAGAGTGAAATCTGGAGCTACAAAAATGTACGGTATGAAAAAATAGCAATGCAATATGTACCATTTTAATTTGTTGCATTTTATTGTTCTACTACAATTTTCATTTACTAAAGGCAAATGGTGGTATTAGAATTATAGATACAGATCGTTCAGTGCTCAGTGAAGCAAAAGCTACCCCGGTTTTGTGTGCCGCAACAAGGCCACCCTGCTTCTCTGATAAGCCGATTGACTGGCGACTGGTGCGCAAACACGTATCACAGCTACGGATGACCTTTGATAAAAGGCGGCTGTTCTGCTCTTGTGTCACTCAACCTTCTCACAACAGAGGTTGGGCCACTTTTCACAGACTGACCTGCTGCCGTTGTGTTCAAACGGGCCTTTAACGTTGTTCAGCTGTCATTCATACTGACATCTGCGCGGCAAAACCGCCGGGCCGTTATGTCCTCAACGCACGTCTTGTTTATGAAATTCGTGCCTGAAGCGACGCTTTCTATTCATGAGTGGCTTGGACCCTCATCAGACCTCTGTGTCCTAAACACACTTACATAACAGATATGGTGTCAATATTTTGCAGTGGAAAGTGGGGCCCTATCTTTGCACAGGACTCGCAGACCACCGGCCAATCAGCTCTGTTTGTTTGTTCAGCTTAAACTGTTTGTCCTTTGTTTTTGGTGGCAGCCGACTCCTGTCGGCTTGATAAGGGTTGTGCTCTCTCTGTCTATCTCTCTATCTATGTCTTGTCGTGCTTGTTTTCCATAGTCTGAGGGTTGCCATGTCCTCCTCGACCCAGAGATCTAATAAACACAGCCATGTGGTGCACAACACTTCCACAGGAAGTTAATGACACGTGGCAATGTAATACAAAAATACAAGTTAATTTAGTAGTTATTATTACAAATACACGTTTTTATTCAAAGCATTCAAGATATACTTTTTCAACCGCATGTTGAATCAAACGCACAATTTTTTGCACTGCTAATTTTTTGCACTGCTAATTTTTTGCACTGCTAATTTTTTGCACTGCTATGTTTTTGCACTGCTAATTTTTTGCACTGCTAATTTTTTGCACTGCTTTTTGCCTACTATATAGTATGAAAGAAGGTGGTTTCGGACGCAGCCTGTTTTTGTATTAACGTCTTAAGCTTTGGCCAGTTGCTAACATATTTCATGCTTTGTAGCATTGGGAATATTCATACAATGGTGCTTTGTGTTTTATTCCCTAATACATCTATATTACAGTAAGTCTAAACACTGTGTAGGGCTGAGAGAGCTGACATATGTTTCTTTCGTCTATCAGTTACACTCACGGCTGTTAACTCCTGTATAAACATTGGCGCCTCATTCTCCGTTTGGTATAATAGTGACATGTATCACGTTTCCTATCTGAAACCAATTACGCCTGATCCGATTGGGCCGAATCTTATTTTCATAAGGATTCATGCGGCTCTCGCAGTCCTGTGTTTGTGTGTGTGTCTTCCGAGCACACATCATCGTACAAGGATGCTCACGTTTGTTTCTTTTTTGCCTCCTGGTCCTTAGAGATGGATATCAACATCAAATATGTTCCTGAGTGCCTTGTTATTTACGCTCCAGTCTGGGTTCTTGTTGAGCTCCTGGCTCTGAGGAATGCGATGCATTGTGCTGTTTAGATATTGTGTGCATTAATGAATGGGCACCTGCATTTTTTCTGCACAGCAACAAAACTTGCAGGATGAAGAAAAGCTAAGCACACAGAATAAGACGGTTGCCGCTTTTCTTAGCCGTCCCACAAAACTTGGATGGGAGCTTTCTTCTTGTTGTAGAAAAGCCCCTGACATACCTTTTGTGTTGCTTTCTGGGTATTTTTTGTTTCCACAGAGTTGATATCAATACTTTATTAGTGACAACAAGCATTTTTAAGACATTTTAAAGGAAAGGATCGAGTACAATGATTAAACAATCAACTGTTACTGAAATTGCTCAAGTGTCTCTCTAATATGCAAATTAGAGTTGATCGGTTTCCTGTACCGTCCTAGCCTTCAGGGTTCGTATCGGAAAAGCCATTAAACGTCTCTGAATATGGGCTGTAGCAAGTGTCGCTCTCTTGACCTCTACTGTGTATTGAATGACTTCTTTGACTTTGCCCTTTATTCACGAGAGGACAGTGAATCTGTATTGATCGGGCGCAGATAAACATTTCCTTCTGCTAATTGTTGTGCTAAAGCCATTAGCCGACCGCTAAAGCCACACAATCACAGTCACCGCTTGGATGGGCGTGAAATCTTCCACAATTTACAATCTCATCCACGCCGTCTCACCGATAATGACTTGAAATCCAAAGCATGGCAGGGTGGCTTATAATTCGCTCATGCATCCGAAAGTACCACAAGCACCGTAACTAATACATCATTTAGTACGTAAAACAAAGCATTTGAAGCTTGAAAAGTTGTTTTGTTTAAGCCTGTTCCATAACTTAAAAAGTTGAAAAAGTTTGAGATTCTTTAAGCGCTGTATTGGAATGGGTAGCCTGTCAGGTCATGGTTAAAGATTTCTGTAGAAATTACGGCATTGATGCCAGGAACTTACTGTAGATTTAAATTTATGTTTTTTTACTGGCAACAGTTTGTATCAAAAAAATTAACATTGAACATTACCAAGACTTTATCTTTACAGGAAAAAACTGTAAAATAACAGCATCATGCAAAGCGTTACTGGGGACCAAAATAAGAAAAAAAAGGTTCCCAGAATGCTTTGCCTGAGGCTGTTTTTTATAACTTTATTATTTAAAGAAAAAGGTTTGGTAATGTTTACTGTTCATTTTTCTTTGAACCACCTTGCCAATAAATTGAATAAATATAAATATACAGTAAGTTACTGTCAAACTACAGCTAATTTTTTACAGTGTTGTTATTGTCAACATACAACAGAATTTAATTTTACTTCTTGATATATATGTATTAACAAACATAGTCTTGCAAGTTTTGATTTCATGTTACCTGAATAAACTTTACACTTGCTTCACATTTCAGGTATTTTATCAGAATGACAGTGACTTATGGTGTGTTCACACCAGCCACGGTAGAGGCGACAACAATGTGCTAATCGCGCGTAGTTCGGCGCTTGAACTTTTTGAAGTTACTCGCTTCATTGAAATTCTAGTCATTCGAGACATTCACGTGGAAATTTGCGTCATGGGAGGGGCTTCTGCGACTCCGCTGAGACTCCGCTCGCTTCCTGTAATCACGTCGCCATCTGTGGCTTTCGCGCATAACGTGCCGCACAATGCCTATTCGCGTCTTTGCATTGACTTAACATGTAAATAACTTGCGCTTGCCGCCTTTACCGCGTCTGGTGTGAACCACCACAGTTACAGTACATTATGCTATATATTTTCTCAATATGTGGACTTCCTGGAAATCCAACCCATGACCTAGCCCCATGCTGTCTCAATTGAGCTACAGGAACACCAAGCCAGTCACCCTAAAATGTGACCAAGTAAGCCATGTTTATGAAGACTTTACAGGTTAGTTGTGCATAAAGCATTCATTTTGCATTCAAACACAAGAAAGGGAAAGGATTAGAGGCAGACCAAGCACTCCGGTATCTCCTGAAGTGCAAGGTCTTGGCTTAGGTTTATGTGTGTATACATTTGAGGAGACCGATCGATGCTGTAAGGATCCAGCACCACTGTGTTGTGTTTGTTTACCAGGAGCTCAGAGAGCCTGGCTCCTTACCACTCAGCCAGACAGACAGTGGCAGCCCCTCGCCCTGTCTCTTTATAATTGATCAGGGGGTGGCTGCCTCCCAAAGGGTTAAGACGTGGCAACTTTCTCTCCCTGTCTCTCTCTCTCTCTCTCTCTCTCTCTCTCAGCTGTTTGCTCAGCATCTCAATGTATTAGATCAAACATTGTTCTCACCAGCAAGCAGAGCAGTGCCATATGCACATCCTGTCAAGGCAGCTGTTGTCATGGATACTGGCAAGCGCCAGGAAATAAAGCAAAGCCCTTGATTCATCTGGAAGACGTGTCAGCCTCTATCTGAAGTCGCTTTTCTTTCCCACCTCTCGACCTTCAGTCTCCTTTTCCAGACAGACGAAACACCAGTGAAGTTATTGTGTTGTTTATGTTGTTGTATTTATTTAGTTGCTTTCGTCTTGGGCCGTGGCAGCTGGGAGTTCTGCAGGAAGTCTTGAGGAAGTCAGTACAGTTGCTTCCCTTTGAAAACAAGTGTCAGTATTCACGTAGATGCTTAAAGAACGTTGTGATTTCAACACTTCCATGAAATCGTAGTATTACATGTACACAAAATAAAACTAGACTTTTCGTAAAGAATATGTGTTGATTCTTCTTGCAGCAGCTGCCATGCAGTTTGTTAGTGTTTGTTAGGTTGTTGCTTGGTGTTTTCTAGGAAGTTTTTTTTACTGGTCCAAGTCAAATGAGGCTCTAGCCCCGAGCCTTTGTGATATTCTGGTCACTAGCTATGGTCGAAGTCTCTTTAAGGAAGTCGCGCCAGTAGGCAGCCATGTTTGCAACGCCTGCAGGCAGTTATTTCAGTAATGCAACACTAAACTCCTATCTACTTAAATGGGGAAAGACAGATATCTCTAAAATTGCTTTCTGTCCAACAATTAAACCTGACATCAACCATGCCTTAACTTTTGTTACTTTTGCTCAAAAAACACTTTTCTCAAGGTTGCACAGGTTTGCCATTGCCTCACACAACCAGTGTTGGGGAAAGTTACTTTTAAAAGTAATGCATTACAATATTAAGTTACTTCCAAAAAAAGTAACTAATTGTGTTACTTAGTTACTTTTCGTGGAAAGTAATGCTTACGTTACTTTTGCATTACTTTTCTTGGCTGAGGCTTTATGGCTGAAAAGTTCTGCATACAGAAATTGCATATTTTGTGTACGAATAGAGTGCATAATGTGACTACGTTCAGTTTAATTCAATACATAATTTCTAAATCAAATGAATTAAACAAAAAGTAACTTGCATAGTTACTAAAATATTAATGTGTACCTTTAAAAAGTAATGCGTTAACTTACTTTACTCGTTACCTCAGAAAATTAATATTATTACGTAATGCACGTTACTTGTAATGCGTTACCCCCAACACTGCACGCGAGACTGTACAGAGCCACTCAGTCTATATCGATTAATAATTGGTTCTTTTAACTGTAAGGCGGGACTTCTATCATCACACTGGCCATATTGAGCGTTGCATTGTCCCCCATTTATAGTAACAGCATTGCTCAATCTTGTTATATCCAATATTTTTAATATAGCTCAGGTTCGTCTTCAATGAAGATTTATGACATTTTTAGTCTTACCTCTTTGTAATCCACAAAGCAAAAATAGTAAGTTTAAAGTCCTTAAAAACAATTTCACATCTCCAAAAACTGATGCTTACCTTTGCTAGCAGCACAAAAATGAAAATCCGATCTCAAATGTATATTCATCAACCGCATTTGTTATGAAACTGGTGTGAAGTATGTATTTGGAGTGACTTGGCGGAGGAGGGCCACAGTCACCAGCGTGTTCAGGGGCCCGGCTAATGCTCGACTCCTTGTTAATTCACTCCTGAGGTAATCTGATGTTGATTTTGTCAACTTTAATTACAGCTTCTAGGAACACTTCACATCGTCTGCCTCTACTTCAAATTGATATTATGAATATGCAAATGGGCCGGTAATTTGCAGAGAAGTGGGTATTTCAGCTGAGCACACACTAGACAGGTCAATACCACTCACACTGGTGTGTTTTTTTTTCCGATCCTGCTCTTCAGAGATGCTAGACAAACTGTATTTATCTTTCATCACGGCTTGGTAGATTATCATGAAAAAAAGTATATCTAAGAGATGCTTCATGGCTCATCAACAACACTGAATAGCATAGTGGATGTAATGTCGGATTGATGTCACCTTTCGCTGTGTTTGATATTCGAGTGTGTCGTGAAGTTGAAAGGATAGAAAATCTCATTTCGTGTGTCTCTTTCTCCGTCTTTTCCCAGGCCCTACAAGCAGCAAGGCAATTACTCCTACAGCAACCAGGCAGTGGCTTGAAGTCTCCAAAGAACAACGATAAACAGCGTCCGTTGCAGGTGAGCAGTTCTTCGCTAATCTCTTAAGTCCATCCATAATACATGGCGCACTGGAAAAGATTTCCTCTGTTCCAGCTATACTGTTTGATTTGGCAATGTAATTCTGAAGCTGTCTGTAAAACTTCTCAAGCTGTCGGGCCTTGCCCTTTTCCGAACGAAACAATTCCTCGCACCTGAAGTCTCATCGCTCTGTGTGCGACTGTGCTACCTCGCCTGTGTCAGACAGACCTCAAAGCTCTCTCTAGCATGAAAAGATAATGACTTTTTACAGAATGTCATGCTTAACGAAGAATTTTTGGCTAGCTGTTGCAAATGAACCTGTAAAAGAAAAACAACCTGCACCGACATCCTAACTAGCTTTCATTTGTACCCCTCCAAGATAATTTGCCATTATTGATTCCAGCTGCGGCATATCGCTATTGTCAGTGCTTTGGTAAAGGTCACGGCGGCATCGCTCGCGTCGCAACCAGACCTGTTTACTCTCCCGCTGACTGCTGATGTGTTATTTCTCTCACATCCCCACAATACAAGTTTGCCGACTCAAATTATGTAAGCGCTTGACATCTGCCAGGCTCCGTATTTTTGGGTTTAAATTAAGTGTGAGGAGAGCCCACCCTCCTTCCTGCTAATAAGCGCTATCAGCTAGCGCTAGTTTACCTCATTAGTACCCTGCGCATTTAATTAAAGAAAATGAAAATTGGCACTAACCCTCGTCGTCGGTAATGTTGGAAAAAATTCGCACCCCTGTGTATTTAATCATGTGTACGTTAAACATTTTGCGTTGTCTGATTGGTCCAAGTAGGTATTTTTTTATTATTAATATATTCAAGGCAGTTTTGCAACTTTTAAATTCTAGAAAAGTTTTTTCTTCTGTGCAAAAATATTAGTTGTAAGTCGAGGGGAATCCGGTTTCGTGTATCTCTTGTAGTTTCACGGCCTTCTGTATACTTAGAGAATGGATTCCCGGCACACTGCGTGACTGCAAATTGCCGTGCGACACTTTCGAGAAAACTGAGTGATATTGGATGAGGATAACTGGTGGCCCATGACCGAGTTCCTGACTCTAATAACACCAGAGGATTGTAAATATTGAATATTTACATTTGCTTATGCCATCATCCTTGCCTCATGTTAGCTATATGAATCAATATGAATCAGGGCTTGTTGAGCGGTGTCTTCAGGCTGTAGTTAATCAATGCTGTCGACCCTTTACTTTATTAACTTATTCAGTGCTGGTTTAATAGCCTTAGTGTCTAGTAGTCTTAAAATTCCCGGTGAAAAATCATTCGTCTTTTCCCTTTTGACCTCTACAGTTCAAACGCGCACGCTAACTCAATTCAGAACGTGTTGTGTGTGCTTAGACATGCCAAGTAACAAGCAGTTTGAAAAATGGCTTATTTACATAAATAAGTAAACGACCGCACGTTCCTCGACACTGATAAATCCGCCCCTTTTCCTGTCCAGGAAAGCGATCCATAGATCACAGCGTATAAATTATTTACCGCACGAGCGTCTAAGTGCTGGCGCTCACATTTATAATTACTTGTATTAATGTCTAAATCCCGTCGGCTGACTAATTCTATCCACTGTCTCATCTCGCGCCTCCAACGTGTTCGGAAGCTGCTTTCCCACATTTGCTTAATGTGACGGGTCTATTATTATCCAGTAAGCCCGGAGGAAAAGTCAATAAACACCTATTTCTTCTCGTAAATCCTCATGCCTCCACCGCACTGCTTACAAGGATTTCCCAAGGCACACAACAGTCCTCTCGCGTTGTGGCGCCTTCCCCTCTGAGTGGCAATATCGCCTTCGCATTTTATACACTGACATTTAAAACACAAATAAAAGCGGGGAGGACGGAAGGCAGGGAGGATTACGGAGAGCTTGTGCGAATCACAATTGTGTCTCCCGCCTCCTCTCGATCAGCCGTGTGTGCCATTCTTCTATCCAACGCTACATGCCAGTTTGTTTGTTTGGCGGAGACGGGGTGTCTCGTCTCGATGCCAGAATGGACATTTAACAGTGGCAGATGCACAGTGCTTACACATGTATGCGAGACATTGAATACCAAATGAACAACAGTAGTTGGCGAAGGTGGATAGCGAACAAACAGGGGCGTCTTTGCCATGCCATGCTATGATATAATACAGTCGCCTGGAAGTCATGGTCATGGTGTTTAAAGAGGAAGAGTTGACCTCTGACCTGTAGGCAGTGTGGGCTCAGGGACAGAGCGAGATCCCAAGGTGGAAGCTGTACGATGGGAGGCCGAACAAAAGCAATTTCAGCTTGCGCGCGCATAGGCATGCAACTACCACAGCAAAGACACCGTATATTTCCATTTGCCACGGACACAGGCGCCCGATTCATTGACCTTTTTGTTCGCAAAGCGCGCCGCTAATGTAACTTTTTTCGGAACAAGACATCCACTTGGAGCCTCCCGGTTTGCCTTATTCCAAACTTCCACCCCCCTGCTTTCGGAGAACGGGTGAGCGGCTCGTTGCTCGCGCGCTCTCAGATGAGAGAGGTACGAGATAGCTCAACCCAATCACTTCCTGAGCAGTGAGCCATCCTCAGAGTGTCGCCCGTTTTAAAGGTCACCGACGCACAGCTCATCTGAGCGTCAGACTCCTGAGCCATGTTCCTTAAAATTCATCTACTCAGACCACCAACTGGAACCGTGCACAAAGCAAGTGGAATTTATAAAAGGGACTTATACGGCTAATATTAACATTCATTATTAACAGCGTTCGCCCCGGACAAAATAGTGAACAGTGCAAAGAAATGGAAAAAGTAGCTTTTATTTAAAAACAAAGTTTTATCAGCATGTGTGTTCCCTGGGTTCGAACCCATGACTTTTTGGGCTGCTAACGCAATGGAATATTGGATAATTTCAATGATAAATATTTGAATTCATATTAAAGTCTGATTTTCGATTTCAGACTTGGCTAATCTAAGCTAACTCGTCTTAAGATAAATTAATAAGACACTGGAGACTCAAGCAGTCGCTCTCCAGTTGTTATATTAAAGATCATCTGTGATTTTTCTTTCTTATGGGCAGTAAGGAAAACAACACAGGTAACCCAGTTTCCAGAACTACGGGACAGTGTAGGTAAATCGCACTGGATGCGGATTGCAGGGATTTGTAATGTGATGCAAAAGAAGAAGTAGTATAACCCTTAGGCAAGAGATGGAATGGAGAAACTAAAAAAAAAAGTGCAATGGCACCGCTTTGATGTAGAAGCAACAAATGTACCTTCTGACAGAAGATGCATGAGAGTAATAAACCAGTTCCAGCGGCCCTTACACATGCAGTCTGATTACTCTGGCCAGGGTGTTAATTGGATCCTAACTGGCAGATCTGATACGTGTAGCCCGGTGGTGGGAAGTCTTTCCAAGTGATGAACTATAATTCAGCGAGCTGCTTGAAGCTTGTGTAATTTACTGCTTGTCACTTGACGACAAGAGCGATCCAACAGGCTCCCTATTACCTGGGACATCACAATGCTTTCAAGAGAGAAAGAGAGAGAGGTGGGGGTTTGATGTGGAGAGAAGGAAAATCACCTTCCAAACTCTTATAGAAACATTCCTCTTGTAGCAATGTACATAAACTTCCCATTAGCCCTCTTTAGTCCACTCTTAGCCCATTCATGTTCAAAAAGCTTTTCTTTTGACTGTATCTTTGCATGATTTGCTCTCCTCTTTAGTGCTTAAGACCCACTCGTAGTTCCTTGGAAAGCACACGCATCAAATCTCCGTTTTGATCCTCCCGTGCATTGATGGAAATGATCAATCTTTGCTGAAAGCCTGTTGCATTTTTCCAGCTTGAGGCCACGTTCAGTCTATCATCGTTTGAATTGCAATACACTTCTCATGGTGTTTTGCTGAACTGTAAAATAAATTGATTTGGGAAAACCTTCCTAATCCACTTAACTCCGGTACCGAGGAGTCTCCACATTGATCCTCTAATCTGAACGATCACTGCGTGTGTGGCGTGCAAGTTGGAGAAAGGAGGGAGAATGCGTTTCAGGTTTAAATGAGTACAAGTGTGCGTCAACGGCCCTTGAAATCGTAAGTGTGTGTATCGGTGTTCGCCATTTAATCAATAAACCCTTGAATGCAGAGCCATTAATTACTGACTGAATTAGTGCTGCTAGCTTTAGAGTTGCAGAAGGGTCAAAAGTCATTTCCGAAGTCCAGGAGTCTCCATCCAAAGGAGCGATTGAGATGAATTGGCGAGACTGTGTCCTTGTTTTTTTCAAGTAAAACACGCCTTTACCCCTTAATTAACACGCTGTCGTTTTCTGAGGTAATTACCATCACTCGCCCTCCCATTTCTCATTTTATTTATCTAAACACTATCTGTGGCGAGTGGCACCACCAGCGCTCCTCTGAAGTGGTTACATTATTCAGCTATTCAGAAGCCGGGGCGCCTTCACCACACATCTTATCCGGAAACCTTCTCCGTTGAGCCAATGAATTGTGCGGATATAAAGAATTGAATCGGTTCTCTCTAATTGTTTTAGTTTGCCCTCGTATCGCCTCCAGTAATTTAACACCGCCTTCAAAGCTGTTGTCTTGAGAACACACCAATGCTGATAATGGTCAATGTCTTTGTATCGGTGAGCAACTTTCGGCTTTCGTTCATTATTTTAAGGATCAGGTCGTGGGTTCTTTAGTTTCGGCCTGCACCACGCAGTGAAGTCAACACGTTGCTGGTGTCGAGTTGACCTTTTCTGCAATGAGATGAGTTTAAGGCTGTGAGCGGTAATGATCTGCCCATTCTTCAGGAGGACCACTGATGTTTTTTCTCATCACCGGCCAATTTAAAGCTATTTGTCTACTTTCTCCCTCTCTTGGGTTTTAAAGAACAGGTCAATGGAGATCAGCTTGTATTTTGTTTTCCAATAAAAATCAAAGTAACCTCGCTTTTTTATAGATTGATGATTGTTGAAGTTATTTTTCTCACTGAACACAAACGCTGTTTTTAAGAGCTGAATGATGTGTTTGATGCAAGCTCTTTTGGGTTGCATCATTGGCTCCCGCAGTCATATTATCTGAGTGTTTACGGCTCGACCCTTCGGCAAATGCTCATTAATTATGCCCCTTCTTGGCAAAATCATTTCGGGGAGAAGCAATTCAGCCTCTGTTCCTTTCAATTCACTCGGCTTGTCAATCATCGCCCCCCGCAGTATCCCGCGGAATGGAGGTGTTATATTCCGCCAATTATCATGTCATATACTCGAAAATGTAAATGAACGTGTGTGTAAAATTAAATTTATGGGTTGTCAGTGAAGAATAAGAACTAGGAGAGCAATTACTTATCTGCTTTCATCTCTCAGGCTCTGATATATCATGCAGAAAACGCCGGCGTTAAATGCTGGAATTAGCAAACGTGCACCACTGGGGAGCGAATGGGCCAAACCTTCAACTTTCTCATCTTTTTGTTTGGAAGAGCAATGAAATTTTTGTCGGCCTACCAAAAAGCGAATGATGGGCGTTTCCTTTTATTTTGAATTAGGGGGTTTGCGACATTTCACTCACGTAAATAGACTCGCAGTCGATTGTTCTGAAATTTCCATGTTTATTGTATTCTGTGTGCGCCGGGGTGCAAACAAGGTGATCGTTCGTTATTCAGTCCGTAGCTCATTTAAATCTGCGAATAATGGGCATAATGAGAACATCTCCTCTTGTATTTTCATACTTTGGTTCATTTAGGCCAACGCAGAACCCGGGCTGAACCTGGGGGTAATTACACATCACAAATGTGTCTTAAGGTTTAATAACATTGAAGGTGCAAGCATACATTTGCATAATTACATGCAGCTGTTTAATTTGTGACTTTGTTGCTTTGTTCCTATTGTTTTTCTTCTCCCTTCACATTAAAGAAAGACAGAAGAAGGGAGAGAAAGTGTATTTGTGCGTTGAGTTTTGGGGCCGTCTAATGAAGAATGGTGCTCAGGTTTGTTTGAATATGAATATGAGCGAGGATGGAGTGTGACCTTCAGCTCCGCTACTCAGTTCATCAGGATTAGTCAAGCTCGGCGCTCAGGAGCGCTAATGCATAATGACTTCTAAAATGAAAAATGTGTAGTGACCATGCAAATGTCTCTGCTAATCAAAGAGGGGAACCTGAGCTGGGCCGAGCCAAGAGACTAAAACAAGGACGTGTCAAGGCCCTGAAAGCTCAGACGTACGGAAAGCAATCAAGCGCTCTTGATTAGCCGGCGTAAGGAGGGCTCGCGTCACGCCGGGTTCCTGACACGACGCTCGCCACGTTCTAATGGATGCACGGTCCGTATCGCCTCGTCCGACGTTCGTGCTGCAAGGCATCTCTTTCTTATACTTGAGTTTATTTGATTCGTACATATAAACAAACAAAATGCAAAGCATCTCCAGGGCAAAATACTACATTCGCCTATAGGTGCATGCGCGACCTACGCGTTCAATGTATGCAGGGTTTCAAAAATCAGGCGATGACGAAAATTGTATCACGCACACTGAACGTGGACCCTCCCATACATGGACTATACTTCGGTCTTTAGTAATACAATAGTATCAGTAGAGATGTTTACCTGTTGTGACATCAGAGACCTCAGTGTTTTTGTGGCAGACAGCATTTATCCAAGTTACTTGAGCAACATGCATCAGAAAGTACAAAGGCGGCCCTAAGGAGTCAGCTCTCAGTCTGTAGAAAAAAAGAATGTCTCTCCTCTCCTAGTTTCTTTTTACAAGACTAAAAAACATTATTTGTATTGTCAGTCTTGAAGATTTGAATTGAGATTCGAACATTGTCTTTGTTAATATGCATGCTGGCAAGAAAAAAGTGCTCTCTGCTCGGAAATTGTACTTGCTTTATTGATGGGATTCTGGTCTGCGAAAATATTTTCTTTGTTTTGTGTTGTTGCTGAGAAAAGAGCAAGTATTCCTGCAGAGTTTGACAGCTGGTGTTTTAATGATTCTTATCATTTAAAAAATGACATGAATTTTTTAAAATGACATCTCGTTGAAGACTTGTGCCTCTGGCTGCTTTCTTCCAAGCGTGCAACTTGAAGACTTCAATGCGCAGCGAGAGGCAACGGGTAATTCCCCTCACCTCTGTAAAACCGAATACTTCAGAAACGCTCAGCTTCAGTCAGAAGTTTCTCGCAGACTTTTCAAAGCTCAAATCCACTCTACTCGACAGGCCGCGCGTCCGCTGTCCGTTGCAGAGATGTGCATCTTCCTGCAGTTTTCCTTGCACTCAGAATCGCCAGAGGGAGTTCACAGGTTCACCTAATTAAGGTCCTCCTCTATTTAAAGCACAGTGCTTTTCCCACTGAGAGCAGCTGACAACATTATATAGAGTACACATGCACATACAGCATGCGTGATTGCACAAGCTACTTGGAAGTCCTTATAGTTGAAGCTCTCCAGCTGGAGTTGATGAAAGGTTTTAAGTAAGGATGTTCTCTTGTATCTCCTCAGGTGCCAGTGTCTGTGGCAATGATGAGTCCACAGGTGATCACGCCTCAACAGATGCAGCAGATCCTTCAACAGCAAGTCCTTTCCCCACAGCAGCTCCAAGCACTCCTACAGCAACAACAGGCCGTCATGCTTCAGCAGGTAGACACACAGTTGTTCCCATCATTCACTTATGTATTGTGTATGTAATGGTAGCATGCATATCTCTCTGGTTCGCGTCTGACATGAGGGAAACAAATATAGACAGGTGTGCAATTAGTTGTTTGCAGCCGGGTATCTTTTGGGGACGGATACAACAACCAACTCGGACGGGAGAGTTAGCTTGCACTTTAAGTCATTTGAAACAATATTTAAAACTATTATTTTATCTCCGTCATAGTTGTGTTACGAAACGTGCCGTTTTCTACGTACTTGCATACTAATGGTGTACGCATCAAACGCGAAGCATGTATTTGCATCTTGTGCATTCGCATTGCGTTCAATATTACTCGCTGGATTTCACAACGGGTCAGGCGAATTTTTCGCTTAAGTTTAATTTTTTTATTTGGAGGCGAGTAGCGCAAGTTCACAGTAATTCGCTTTTATTTGCATCCTTGCGTTAGACTTTTTGACCTGTATGCCCCATAACAGTTCATTCACACGGGGCGTAAGCGTTAACGCTTCCCATTCACTTTTAATGTGTGACGTCATGCGTTGCCGAACTGAATTGTGGATCCGTCGGCGCCGCGTCAGTGCCGTTGCTTGCGGCAAAAGTTGAACATTTCTCAACTTTTGAAGCGCCAACGCCTGCGACAGCCAATCAGATCGCCTTATGCAAATGACCTAGGCAGAGCCAGCCAATTACGTTTATGGAAGACCAGAGCATGTGTTGCAGCCACTGTGATTGGCCGTTGGCCACGCTTCAGACAAGCCTTCCATCAAGCGTTAATGCTTTTGCCCCCTGTGAATGTATTGTAAGTGTAATTGTCAAATCTAATAACATAAAGCTGTGATGTATCTAAACGGTGCATAGTAGTACCTTAAAAGTGCATATCTGTATCTTAATGGTACATATTGGGACCACTTTAAGAGGTACTGTCTAAGGGTCTCAACAAAACGGGGCTTGAAATGCCAGTTCCCACACAAAGGTTATGATCTATAAAAAACAAACTTGAAAGGAGAATGGGCTTGCAGGGTGGGATCTGAGGATAATTCATGTACTTGCAGGTGATCTGTGATTTATAAAGGGAACATTGCTTTGTTTTAAAAGTCTTAATATTTTCTGCCGTCTGCCATTTTTGGCTTTTGTGCGTACGTAGACTTTTAGGATCCTACGCACAGTTTTATAAATGCGACCCCAGGTCACAGTTTTTATACCTTGTTTCTGACAGTGTAGTAGTAGTTAAGTAGTAGATAAATGGGTCGTTTTGTAATTTTTTTTTAAAGTGGGTCAAAAAGCGACTTATGTTACCCACACGGCAAGCACCAGAGCTTAACGTATCAAAGCACGATCACTTACTAATATCCCGCAGCATCGTCAAAAGTAGATTTTATCTTTAAGTAATTTTGAAATCTCTCAGAATGAGCTCTTCATTAAAAACATCTCCATTAACTCAGTTAGTCTTGATTATAATTAGGTCTGTATAATCGATGTCAAGCGGCACGCGTACAGAAGACGGAGACGAGACGGTGACGCCGGGCTCCCGCGTTCTGCCGATGAGCTCCCGAGGACAGCACTCAGCCCAGGAGCGCAGAAGTGTGCTAAATGCATTAATTCACAATGATGAATTCTCTCCTTTGAGTGCCTCGCATTCATTTCAGAATTTCACTGCCTGTCAAGGCATCAGAGAGGAAAATATATATAGGCAATAAGATTAATTGTTCCTCCAGCGGTAATGTGCAGCCGCATAAAAGTCCATATGGAGATGCATGATGAGGGGAAGTGCTGGTCTCTTTGTCTCGACCGGAGAGAGATGTTATTTATGATGTGACATGCAGAAGCACATCCAGGCGTATCGCGCGGCCCTAGAGATGCCCGCGGTTGTGTTTGTTGAGTTCAGTTGTGAAAAAACTCGTAGTTGTGCTATTAATGGACCGACTGTGGTAAAATAAAGAAAAGCTTTTTTAATTGTTTGCAGTTGTTTTTCTGTCCGCAGCAACACCTGCAGGAGTTCTATAAGAAACAACAGGAACAACTTCATCTACAGCTTTTGCAGCAACAGCACCCGGGCAAACAAGCGAAAGAGGTATGACACACATTGACACGCAGATAGTGCAATGCAAAGCTACTTGTAAATCAGTATCGCTTCTCAAGGGAACCTCAACATGTCCAAGGGTGCTTAAATAAGAAAATGTTGTCAGGTGTCTTAACTCCGTCCTTGGTGAAATGTTGAAACGTAAAGTTAAGGCAACGCTAAAAGCGCAGGGTCTGCTCATTAAGGGGTTCGGGCCGGCTTGCGGAAAAGTTCGACCACAGCGAGCTCATAAATCAAACTGACAGTCAGACCGCAGATCCTTCTGACAGACGGGCAGAAAGTGATGTTGCATCAAAGATGGAGGGCAATCCAAACAAAACGTGTGGAAGCTGTTAAATTGATCAGCTAGGTATCACGGACAAGAAGCGTCCCCCCCATGGCCCCCAGCTGTCTCTTCAACTACCACCTTTAACCGTTGTCTCTCTTCAAGCAAGCCATTATGCAGGGCCTACCGAAAGCAGGGCTGACCTCCCGGAGGCTTTCTTTCTGTTTGGATTTGTGAATAGATTTTTTCAGGCTGCCGCCATCAAATATGGAATAGAAATTGCTCCCTTATTTCTCACGAGACGACGGGGCCAATCCGCGCTGCTCACTCCATTATGCAGTCTGTTTTCCAGTGAGCGCATCACGAGTTTTGCTGCTGCTTTTTTTTTCTCGCTCCTTCATCCCTAAAATAAGAGATTGAGGTCTTCCTCACAATCTTGACTGAAGGTTTTCCTCCGGCGTCTGCTTGGTTCCGCTGGTGTAATGCCGAGTTTAACTTTTCTCCTGTAATGGGGGGTCTTTGCTTTCTTGTCACTGAGTAATTCGTAATGTATTCTGACAGGAGAAGAGGAAAAGAGGGTTGAAGCTAACAGGGTCTCAGCAGAAACTAGCTCTCAGTTTGCTAATGGACCTCAAGAGACTTTGTCCACAGAAGCAAACTTCAGTCATTTTTAGTCAGACCAGCTAATAAATCGAGTCTACATTTCCATAGGTACAGGATAAAAGATGTCTTGTGTTTCTGACATATATGAGATAGTTTGAACGCCAGGTCAAGTTATAAATATGAGTTTACATAAGGATGGTTTTCCACACATTTCACTGCTCATGTTTAGTAATAAAGCTCATAGATGTTTATTGCAACATTTAAAGCAAAGCTGCATTGAATCACCCTGTTGTTGTTTTTTTCTGTGCTCTGCTGCCATCACTGCGGTTGTTGTTGTTGTTTTTGTTGTCTTATGCAAGAGGCTCGACGGGTAAACAGAGCCGGGTAGGGGAGGAGGGGATTGCTGTAAATCTCTATCTTTCTCCCTCGATCACTCCTCCCTGTGGCCCCATAAGCTATAATGGACCATTAGAAATGCAAAACAATTAACTATCAGTGCTGTAAGGATGGAGCATGCAGTACATGCCCCCCCCAAACACACACCTCCCCAATCTGAGATGCTCGACGGAGAAAGGTGGGCTGCATGCACTTGCATTTTCTCGCCCTCATGTGCGATCTGTGTTACGATACGTGTGTGTGTTCACTCTCACTTTCTCTCTCACTATAGCAACAGCAGCAGCAGCAACAACAGCAGCAGTTGGCGGCGCAGCAGCTGGTTTTTCAACAGCAGCTCCTGCAAATGCAGCAACTGCAGCAGCAGCAACACCTGCTCAACATGCAGCGGCAGGGTCTCCTGTCTATGCCCCCCGGCCCGGGACAGCCCGCCCTCCCCGGACAGACCCTCCCGCCAGGTAAACCCCTCACGTGACTGCTGACGACCATATGAGCGTGCATGCACGTGTGGTGCGCGTTGTCACCTGCGAGTTCTTGTTTTTTTCTTTTTTCCTGCTGCAGTTTCAGTGTTTCTGTTATTTTAGTTCTCTCACTCATTTCTATGTGTGTGCGTGTGAGGTTGTTGTCTTCCTCCCTCCCTCCCTTCCTCTATCTCTCTCTCTCTCTCTCTCTCTGTCTCTCTTTACCCTCCCCTTCCCTGTTGTTGTTGTTGTTTACTGACTCAGTGCGAGCTGAGAGCTCAGAGGAAGACGAGCTGTTGCCATTTGCTTTTCTTGGAACAAACACCTGGCGCTACCGCGTTTATCGAAATGGCGCTGGATGACAATAGTTTGAAAATGGCTCTTAATTGGAGTATCACCGTGGCGACATGGAGCAGATTAGTCATTTTATCATTGGAGGGATTATACCATGATTTGATTCTGCAGGCAAAAGCTTGTTTATGAATGCATAATCATGTGCAGATGAGTCTGGTCGCTTCGCACTCCTGGATCCGGTGGAGATGAGCGTCCAAGTCGATCTCGCACCCATTTATCTCCAGATGCTTAAGTGTAACACTCTGAGTGTGAAAACGCAGCAGAGCAGCGCAGGTTTACCACCTTCATTTGTGATACGGGACTTGGGGCAGAGCCGATATAACCTCATAACGGACATCCTGGTTTATACTGTTAGTCTTTATGGATTGTTAGCTTTCTAAAGCTGTTTGTGACTGTTTGTCTTACAGCTGGCCTGAGCCCCGCCGAACTCCAGCAACTTTGGAAAGACGTGACTGGCAGCCACACCATGGAGGACAACGGACTGAAGCACAGTGGCCTGGACCTCACCACCACCAACTCCTCCTCCAATACCTCCATCAGTAACCCCAAAGCTTCTCCACCCATCACTCATCACAGCATCTCCAACGGGCAGTCCCCGGCTCTCAACAACCGGAGAGAGAGGTAACCTCATTCACATACTATACAACAGGTGTTCTTGCAGCACAGTTGCTCAGCATTGGCAGCGCAAAAGGTTGTGGGTTTGAGTCCCATGGGATACTGATATGCTAATCAAAAAATATATTTTTTGAATCACTGAAAGCAACTGCCGATTGCGTAAATGTAAATGGAGTTGCATCATGAGTAAAGCTCGGGGGGTCATGATTGGAAGGTTGCTGGTTTGAATCCCAAGGAACAGGAATCACCATAGTAGGTAACTTTGGATAAAAGCTCCTGGTAAATGTGCTTGTCTGCGCTCAGCGCAAACAGACATGTTATTGTTATCAAGTGCAAATCCCATTTCGTCAGACTGTTAGGGGTGCATTAAAACAACAAACAAAAAACTATTATTCATGTGAGACATCAGCTGTGTTAAAAGACATTGATGTTCCTATTCACAAAACATGCTTGTTTTTGTTTGCATGTTCATAACTTGTTTATTAATATCTGGATACCGGTCGCGATAAGGCAAAACGTCCCCTGAGACCGCACGCTATTAAATCCACTGCCTTCCGTTATATCAAGCGCACGGAGCTGCCTCTCTCAGTGGCAGGAACACACAGTTCACCTCACTGTACATTAAGTATTTAGTACCTCGCTTTTCTTTTGAAATTGCTTTGCCGGCGAGGCTTGTCATGTAAATAGAAAACGCAACGCTTGTGTGGCATTTCGTGAGCGTTTATCCATGCAAAGGACTTTTTATACACAACATGCCTGCTGTAAAACATACCCGTGCATATTTCTCCATCCTTCGGCATCTATTATTAAGACATTAAGTGTCGTTTGTATAGTAGCACGTAGCAACAGCCGTCATATTATGATTGGGGGTGGATGCGTAATTGGTTTCAACTACGTAGTGCAAGCTGTCATGAGAGAGATAAAGAAAGGAGAGAACAGGGGAAACAATTTAAGAAATAGGTTACATAGTGTTTTTCACCTTGATGTCGTATTATGGGCCTATGGTTGCTCGTAATCATGAAGTGTGCTTACTATGATCAATAAAAAGGGAAAATAAAATACCCAGTGGGAGGAAATATGTGTGTGTCTCATTTTTACACATTAGCCTCTCAACACCATTAGGAGCCGCGGGCTTAGGTTGTAACTGTAGCTCAATGCCTTGTGTCCTTAAAGGGGACATATCACGAAAATCTGTGACTTTTTTCATGTTTAAGTGCTTTAATTGGGTCCCCTGTGCTTCAATCAACCTAGAAATTGTGAACAACCCAGTAACTTAGTTTTGGTAAACCATTCTCTGCAAGCATGTGAAAAAATAGCTTATTGAAATGTTTCTCCCATTGTGATGTCAAAAAGGGATCTTATTGTAATAATACCACCTCTTAATCTGCACTATCCAACCACAGCACTGCCATTTAGTGCAGAGAAAAAAAATTTTTGACAGCATAATTGAGTTTCAATTTCAACAAACCATCATTATGGTGATCAGTGTTTGCATTAGCAGCTCGTTTGCATTTTAAAGGACACACCCAAAAACAGCTCATTTTTGCTCACACCTACAAAGTGGAAATTTTATTGTGCTATTATAAATTATCTGGATGGTATTTTGAGCTAAAACTTCACATATGTACTCTGGGGACACCAAAGATTTATTTTATATCTTAAAAGAGTCTTGTGAAATGTCCCCTTTAAAACAGTAGGTTTACCTCAAATGAATCTCCTGATGAAAATTAAAGTACAGTGGCTATTTTCTTTTCAGTGTTTACACAAGTTGTCCGTGATAGCTTTACAAGGTGAAAGTCTGAGGGAAAAAATGTCAGGCGATGTTACTTGGTCGGCCATGTGTTTTTTAAATACACTTATGTCTTTGCAGTAACAAACTGGATCAATAATCTGAGTTTGGCTTGATGTTAAATGAAAGCATGTAGGTTTTTGCTTTAACTGGACTTTGGAGAACAGCACTTACATTGACCTGATTATATTTTGACCTGACAGGTGCTTGTTAACCCTAAATTAACTCTCTAATGAATTTGTCACTATACATTTTTTATTGCCATGGTTTAATTCCTATGTATTCACGCTCTTTTATTTCAGTGTAGTGCATGAAGAGACTGGGGCATCACACTCGCTCTATGGTCATGGAGTGTGCAAGTGGCCAGGATGTGAAAGTATCTGTGATGACTTTGGACAGTTTTTGAAGTAAGTGGCCTTCAGGATTATGTTAGTGTATGTAGGCATTGATCATGTATACAGTGGTACAAAAGGAAAGTGGTCCTAATATATAGCTTTGCGGTACTAATATGCACCCTTTAGATATAAAGACCCAGTAACAGCTTTTTTCTGAGAGTGTATGAATGATTTCCAAATCATCACCTCTGTTTTAATTCTCTCTTCAAATAAGAACAAAGGTTTGGTGTAATCAAGCAATCTTCTCCCCTACCTAAAAATCGAGATGCAAATTAAAGTTTGTATTTTTCCAAAGATTTCACTCTCACACGTAGCTGTTAATGCGAAGACGACGAGCGAATCTCCCGGCAGATTTTCCCGAGGCGTCTGTCAGGTTGTCAGAGGCAGTGCTCAGAAATGACCGCAGATTGAGCTCGTATCTCCACGGCGACACGAGTGGATGACGGGTTGGCGACAAGCGTCAAAAAGCTAATGGCAACCGGCGTAGCCGCTTACAATGGCACGTATGCGGTGTTGTCATGGTGCGGCTAACCGAGTGAAATGAACCCTTCATGCTCCATCAACAATTTAGTTAATTAGCTCATTTGTAATTGGTCGGCTTTGTTGCCGGGATGCGAGCGGGGGACATCAAAGGAGAAGGTGTTTGTGGCGCGGGAGATTGCAGGTTATCACATTGCCACTCCGAGGAAAGAGCCACGTCGTCAAAGAATGGAGAAATAGTTCATTTGAATATGCTAATTAGGTCCATAATTAAACGGGAAATTATAATCTGCCGTACGTTAGGCGGGTGTAAATGTCCACGTCAATTCATATAAAACGCCATTTGAGAGTGGACACATTGTTACTGTTTTGGTGAGGAAGTGGGGGTTGGAGAACATCACAAAAGCTTTATGCGTAACCTAGACTTCAAGTAAAGAATTCATTGCTAAACACTTGACTGTCCGAAAACAAAGCAAGCACCGATTGTTTTTACCTTTTGGGTTAGTTTCCCGTTTGTTCTATCAATGCATTTTCTTACCTTTTTCACGGCACGTTTCGATTTTAACTCAACGTGCTGGTAAATGTGCGAATCAGCTTTTGAAGATAAAATCAAACTATCTTAGAATGACAGCCCATGCAATCCATCTTCTCGTATCTCTGCCTGTCGTTGAAGTAGGGGTGAGACACCTATGTTCGCTCTCCAAGTCAAAGACGCCCGTACTGTAACCGCTACATGAAAACATTCCTACAAACGACAGCGTGATCTGAGACGTCGAGATGGCGGGTGGCGCTATGCCTTGGAGGAGCGTTTTTCGGTGTCAGGAAGATGCTTTTAATGTCTTTCCGAGATGCCGCGTATCATCCAGGTACACACGCCTAAAATGGTTTACATAAAATAGGTGTCAGCCTCAAATGGCACCTTTGAAGGCAAGCGGGGGGCGGATTCACCCGGCCCGTAGCTCGCGGAAAAGAAAGCTCCCTCAGTTTTGTAATCTTTGTTGTGTTGCTGAGAAAGTTGTCAAGATCAGCGTTTAACTGCAGCTCGGCGCTCTTTCATGCCATTCGCACCTGGAGAGGGTAGCCAAGAGGTGCCTGGCACGTTATATTAGCTCTGAAGTTCAAATGGTGTGGATATGCAAGATGTTGCCCTGTTTGTGTGTTTCACCTCGAGACTCGTTTATTTATGCAACCCGATTCAGGGATTATTTGGGGGTTACGTGTAACTAAAAGGTAAGGGCTAATGAATTCATAGCACTTTAGCGCTGTTCTGCCATGCTGGCAATTTTGTTATTGTTTAAGCTGCCTCACTTCTCATATTGATTTCCTCTCACATGTTTGAGATAACGCAGAAAGAGTGCCGAGAGAAAAACAGAAACACAGCCACAGACGCGTAATGAAGATTGGCATTCTGTCATTGCAGGCGCTCGCCATTTCTGTATCTTAATAAACAAACTCTTGCCTTCATAACAAGGAAATGAAGCACGAGTCTTCCACCTACTTTACATTTTAGCACCAGTGGTGTTGGCCTTATTATAGCCGGTTGTTAAAAACAACCTGCCAGCTACTAACTAGAACTGCAGGGTCTTAAACCGGGCGTTAATTAAATCCACGAGGAAGTAGCAGGCTAAGCCCTAATTGATTTTCGTAAGCACATGTCCGGTTGAGGGTGAAGCAAAAACTTTAAAGACTTGAGTTTGTGCTACTAGATATGTTAGCACCAACGTTTTTCAACACATTACGTACCCGCCAAAAATCAATAAGCCTATATAAGATGACCCATAAATTACAGGCGGCTCTAGAGATGTTTGCTCAAAGTGAGCGAGCAGCCTCCTCTAATTCTCTTCTCACCTCATTGTTTGATCTAAACCCACCGTCTTTAACTCATTAAGGGATATTGGTGACCCCCCATCGCATAGCCAAACACATACGGCTTGAATATTTCATAGCCACGTATAGCTAAGTAGCACTCGTTACCGTACCAAAACCTTGTTTCTAGTATACAATTTAAATCTAAATGGATGCTAATAGAGGCACGCCGGATAAGACGTGTTATTTAGCGAGCCGGCTAGCTAACTGTCGGGATAGGCAGTCGCTTTGGAAGCAGCTGTAATTTATGACATCTACCATACATCAAGCGCGTAAGATAGCATTATGAGCATTGAAATGAAAAGGGTATTTGCAGCATTAGTTCCCTGCGAGGGACCTGATTACATGATTAATGAAATGCTCCTTTGCATGCGCATCCCGAAACAGCAATTAGGCACGGGGCCGAAGGACACCGCCGGCTCTCCAGTCATCCTCTGCGATTTTTTCAATGCTATCTCACTCTTGATTTATAATGGAGAGTAGCCGAGCATTAGACCTGAAACGGTTACAATAGCAGAAACGGGCGCGATGGAACGAAATAATTTTAAATGGGCACGGGCGTAATTGAAAGGTAGCGGGGTCCATTGTGCTCTCAGATGTCCTTCGCTTTGATTGGCGTGTTTGAGGAGGATTATGAATACGATGTTATTTTGCATATTGCACATAAACAATAGTCGGAGCTATGAATAGAGAAAGAAAGAGAAAATGCTTAGTAGCGTTAAAACTGCGTGCACGTGCGTGTGTGCACGCTCACACTAATGCACGGCAGGCTGTACTGTAAATGATCATGAAGGGGTCTGCAAGCTAACCTATAATTACAGGAAAGAGAGTGGCAGCTTTGGCATTTTACAAGCATGTGTTCTGAAAGAGCGCTTTGTGGGTTTGTCACCAATGATAATTTAGATAGAGGCTCATTACCGAACATCACAACACTTTTAAAAACCTTTTCGCCTCTGTGCGTTTGCCGGGAATAAAGGTCTGTTTTAATGGCGGGCTTCTTTTGTGTCCTGCAGACAAAATCCAATCAAGGAAAACCATCATTGACTGCTCCTGCAGTCTGAAGTGTTTTTTTTTTTATAATAATATTCTAATGAAAGGATGAGTAGATGCGTTTAATATGTCGGGGGGAATAATGCACTCTTCATAGGAGGTGCTTTTTAAATGTTACTCGAGTTAAATTGCATTTATTGTATTTATTTCTTCAAGACAAAACCTCAGTGCCAAGGCCTTTTGTACGCCGGCATCCCTCATAAGGCACGCTACTGTTAGTCTACATGTCATGTCTCGCTATTGTGATGTTAAAGACCGGCTTTCAGCACGTCTGTTAGGCGGCTGCGGTTTGTGAAAAGCTAATGGGCCGGATGTCCTGTAATCCCAAAATCATATTCATCAACCTCTGCGGTAGCTGATCCGCAGTCATTTTAGTTACACTGTTTATTACTAATACAGCATCATTTGTGTGTGTGAGATAGAAGCCCATGATGTGCGTATAAATAGCACGCAGTGTGAAAACTCGTGCAATACATACGGCAAATTCTAATTTTACGTGCATATGATACGCCAGTCCTTCCCATTCACTTAATACGACGCATTTTTTGTGTAGTTTATGTATTGGTTTCATTGTCGCTTTCAAATTACATCTAAACTCCAATTCTAACGCCAAGCGACCTGTTTTAAAAATAAACTTAAACATGGAGAAACCTATGTATTAAATGACATGCTATAGCAGTGCTTCTCAATTATTTTCTGTCACGCCCCCCCCCCCCTAAGAAGAAGTAAACATTTCGCGCCCACCACCCCCCCACCCAACTCTCCGCCGTGACTGTAAATAGTATAATTTGTCTATAAAATTACACATCTGCAAAACATTGTATCCTTATTAACATTGAGAAAACACAAAAAGAAAACAAAAAAAGAAATATCGATCAATTTACAACAAAGAATAACTTTATTAACATTGTTTTTTAGTCTGTAACAGAAAAGACTTAAAATGCAAAAAAATCAATCCTTATATAAAGTATAATATTTGATACTGAAAAATTAAAATAAATATAATCAATAAATAATAATAAAAAAAACTCAAGCGGCTTATCAGCGTGATTGGGGTGTAATATTTTTAAGTGACGGTGCAAAAAAAATATTTTCCCCGGGGGCTCGCACGCCCCCCCCCTGGTGTCGCTTCGAGCCCCCCCCTGGGGGTCCCGCCCCACTATTTGAGAAGCACTGTGCTAAAGCAAATCTCAAATCTAACCCAAAACCCAAGCGACAGTGATTTAAAGGTGCAGTGTGTAATTTTTAGAAGAATCTCTTGACATAAATGCAAAATAATATACAAAATTATATTGTCAGGGGCGTATAAAGACCTTTCATAATGAACTGTTATGTTTTTATTATCTTAGAATGAGACGTTTTTATCTAAATACGGAGGGTCCCCTTACATGGAAGTCGCTATTTGTGCCGCCATGTTTTTACAGATCCCTTAACGGACAACTTTTTTTACTAAGTTGTCTCTGACGATGACATGTTTGTCTGGTGGCGGCTACTGTAGCTTCTTTATGCGTTTTGAAAGCGAGGGGTGATCAGTAAAATGAGCCATTGGTTGCAATTCGCAACCTCACCACTAGATGCTGCTAAAATGTACAGACTGCACCTTTAAAAAACAGAAAAAATTGAGAAACCAATACATAAAACAATGTGAAAAGGTGTGCTTTATTAAAGAGGGCATATCATTAAAATCAGACTTTTTCCATGTTTCAGTGCTATAATTGGGTCCCCAGTGCTTCTATCAACCTAGAAATGTGAAAAAGATCAACCCAGTAACTTAGTTTCGGTAAACCATTCTATGCAAGCATGTAAAAAAATAGGTCATTGATATTTGGCTCCCCTTATGATGTCAGAAAAATCCAACCACAGCACTGCCATTTAGTGCAGAGATCAGCTCATTTGCATTTTAAAGGACACACCCAAAAAGGCACATTTTTGCCACACCCACAAAGTGACAATTTTAACATGATATAATAAATTATCTATATGATATTTTGAGCTAAACCTTCACATGTGTCCTCTGGGGACACAAAAGATTAATTTGAAATCTTAAAAAAGCCTTGTGAAATGTCTCCTTTAAGTGAACGGGAACGACTGGCATATCATATGCATGCAAAATTGGAATTTCGCGTATTGCATGACTTTTCACACTTTGTGCTATTTCTACGCACTTCATGCATGAATGGGTTGGAGAGAGACATTAATGCAGGACTCTTTCTAATGAGGAAAATTGGCTGTGATGATGTTGAGCTTATTGGCTGATGTGTTTCTGGTTTTTGCCTGCAGGCACCTTAACAACGAACACGCTTTGGATGACAGGAGCACCGCCCAGTGCCGGGTTCAAATGCAAGTGGTGCAGCAGCTAGAGATACAGGTATCGTGATGTATGAATTATTCTGAAATAATTTTTTGTGATTCATTAATAAAATCATCCTAGAAAATGTAAAGAACTTTCCTGTAAAAATATCACCTTGCTATATTTAATATTGACTTGAGTAAGGTCACGTTAAATCAAACGTTGTTGCTCCTTATCTCATAATACGATTAAGACTTAAGCCTGGATTATACAGATATGGTGTGAGTTTGGTTTGTAAACCATTACGTCACGAAAAAGTATGGCCATCACCATCAAAAGTTCAAAGGCAAACTCTGGTCAATCCCAACAAAGTGAAAACCATCACAGACCTTAATAATTAAATCAAAGTTTGTGCTTATTTTCTATCCGGTCCAATTAATATGCGTGCATCTGGGCTGGTCTGTGTTAATGAAATACACTTTGCACCTGAAGGAAGCTCTAAAGAGAGGCACTATTTTCAGGAGCTGGTGCGTGACCTTATTAAGGTGTCACGCTGGCAAGATAATGAGAGGAGTGATTGAGGGTTGCTATTACTCAGCGCTGCGGCCATCTCTCCGCCCGCCCCAATGCATCATGGGATGTGAAGCACGGGTCATCCTCAAAGTGCGCGGCAGGCACGCGGGGTTAAACTGCACTTTTCTTTTGTGAATTTCAAATAAATAACAGTATGATTGCAAAGCGATTCACGCTTTTTATGTAGAATCCACAGTACGGACGCAGAGAGCCATCTCGCCTTTGTAGTGTGAATTGCTTTCTGACCGTGGTCTCTAAACCCCCCATCATTCAGATGCAAGCCAAGCGTTCTCCTCAACCTTTAAAGGTTTTTACGCTCTGCGAAACACTTCCTATTTATTTGTTGGGCTTTTGAATGAGAAGGAATGAATAATTCTTGTTTATATGTAAAGACACAAAGATTTCTCCCTTGACTTCCTCTCTTGTTCGCCGAATCCACAAAGCCTCCGACCTCCGTGCTTACACTGTGACCAATTACAGCACCGCTACTGTTTTCCGTCCTTCTGGGTTTTTTCTGGCGTTTTATTCCCCCCTCCGTCCCGGTAATGAGGCCCGGTTCAGATCTCGGATGGCGGCTCGCTGGCGGAGTTCAAGGCGGTCTGCCGCGCGGGCTGGTCCCTGTCACTCTCCGTGAGTTAGATTGATGATCGCGGATCGCCGGGGCACTAACTGGACCTCGGAGGACCGGCGAGTAGGCAGGGAGGCGGGTCCGACTGGCACTGTTTGCGGGACCCCTTCACCTCTTGGCAGCTGCGAGATCCAGTCCAGTCCTAACAGTGTCCACAGGACTTTGAATCGACGTCCAGGACCCTCTAATTTATGGCCTGAGTAGCTTGTTACTGTCTGACCTAAATTCTGCTATTGACAAAGAGATGAAGTGCTATTTGTTTTCTCTGACCTCCGAGCAGCACCTTCAGCTCTCCATCACCACACCATGAGGAATGTTCTCTTATCTGTGGTTTAATTCGTCTCTCTCTCTCTCTCTCTCTCTCTCTCTCTCTCTCTCTCTCCTCTTCTGTCTAAGTCATATACTATATACAGTATATATGTAGCTTGGTTGGCTGGCAGCACAAAAGGTTATGGATTCGATTCCCAGCAAACATACTTATAAAATCCTTCAGATTGAATGCACCGTTTGGATACAAGCATCTGCCAAATGCATAAATGTAATTTAAATGTTTATAGCTGTAAAAACGTATTACGTTATTACCTCACGATATGTAACTACCGTATTTTCTGGACTATAAGTCGCTCCGGAGTATAACTGTGGGTTTACACCAGATGCGAGTTCAACGATTTGCGCGAGTAGATTACATACAAAGTCAATGCAAAGTCGCAATCAAACGCGTCCTCGCGTGGAGCGATGCGAATGACATGATATGGGCGGCGCGTTTGCCGTGAAAACACGCGCTATTCGCCTCAAAACGCATCTTCACCCAAGTTGAAAATATTCAACTCGAACAAAATTTTTTAATTTAAATCCCGCGAGTTATCTAGAGTGAGCAACGCGATTGCACGCTTCGCATTTGGTGTAAATCCACAGTAAGCCACATCATTAAAAAAAATGCATCATTAAGACAAAATAACATATATAAGTCGCAGTGGACTATACGTCGCGTTTATTTAGAAAATTATTTCACAAAATCCAAGCCGAAGAACAGACATTTCATCTGGAAATGCGAGTTATTCAACTAAACAATAGCAGACGGAACAGCAGGCTAAATAGATGTCTGTACGTTTAAGTAATATTTTCAGTTATTTAAACGATAAATGATAGCATACAGAACTTACCTGGAAGGTTGAAAAGGCTAAATTAACCGAACAAGCTAACTAGCGTGAACTTCGCATACTCGTCATTCCACATCACTGAATCCATTAAATTACATAAATACAGAAGCAGCATATAGTGGACTCTCGCGGCTGTAGACGATAATGTTGTCTCTTGCCTCATAAATGTCAAAATTAATTCATACTGACTTACAAGGCGCACCTGATTATAAGACGCAGCACCAGCCAAGATATGAAAAAATGCGGCTTATAGACCGAAAAATACGGTAATGGTAATGTATAAAAATGTATTGTTAATTTGTTAAGTGTTTTGCATGAATGTCATTAATACTTAAAATTTGTGTAAAAAAAATGTGTAACTGTGGGTTCACACCAGATGCGAGTTCAACGATTTGCGCGAGTAGATTACATACAAAGTCAATCCAAAGACGCGATCAGACGCGTCCTTGTGTGGGGTGATGCCTATGACGCAATATGGGCGGCGCGTTTGCTGTGAAAACATGCGCTATTCGCCTCAAACGCGTCTTCACCCAAGTTGAAAATATTAAACTTGAGCGAAAAACTCGCATGACACGAAGTTAAATCCCGCAAGTAATGCTATGCGATTGCACGCTTCACGTTTGGTGTAAACCCACATTAAGACTGAACATTTTAAAAATGATTGGATGAGCTCTGATGCCAACAACAGACCTGTGGCTGTTTTTAGGCTTGTGACCAAATGCAGCAGTTTTCACACATTTGCAGGATTACAACAAGCGGACAAGCACATCTTACTGTGATAGTCTGGAGGAAATTGCTTATTTCTAAAATGTCTGTGCTTTTTGTGTTTCCCGTTGTCTTTCTCTCAACAGCTTTCTAAAGAACGCGAACGTCTTCAGGCCATGATGGCGCACTTACACATGAGACCCTCAGAGCCCAAACCATCACCAAAACCAGTGAGTGCATATTGCTACGTGTACATTAAACAGGCCAGGGGTTAGGGTTAAATGAGCTCTCTAAACACCAGTGTTAACAGCACAGAGACAATAAGCGAGAGAGAGAGAGAGGTGAATGGGATTTGTAATGCCTGGACCCTATCAGAACAAAGAGTGTATTAAATCATAGCAGCCCATCTCAGCCAAAAACGCTGTCTGATGAGGGTTTATCGCTGCAAACAACCTGTTGGACGGTGAAAAGCTGTTTAGCACCGTGACCGCAGACACACTTGAAGTGCGAGGAAGACGTGTCGCTCTGAAAACAAACAGTTTGAAATGATAGACGGGATCGTGATGTGAGGAGAATAACCGGCAATCTGTAAACAGTCTGAGCTATAGATGTGTATTTAAAGAAAAATGCTTTGCTTTAAAAATAGAGAAAGGCCCATCTTTCAAAATTACACTTGAAAAAAAATGGAATTTTGTTCTTCACCCTTAATCAAAAGTAAAATACAAATCGCACTCGGTAGTGTGCGCGAAAATGAAATATGTACAAAACCACGCAGGGTGAAATAAATAATAATATTCATTGAAATTATTTATTTAGGTATTCAATATTGCGTGAGGGAAAAAATTGTTAGCGTGTAGCTAATTTCACCGGCGTACTCTTTCTCATCACCTCCCACCGTATAAAACAGATAATCACAAGACAGAGTAATTATCCTTTAAATCCATCAGGAATCGACTGCTCACCTCCGTCGATTTATTATTCGCTTTTCCTCTCCGTCTTCAGAACTCCCGCAGCTTGCTGAAATCTACTCTAATAAAGAGCATTCAGCCTGTAATCCAGCAGCACATATGAATGAATAATATTAATGAAGTATTACATTACACAAACCGCACATGAAAGAACCGCTAATTGCATTTGATGATGAGCAATTAATGGCGAGGTCTCAAATAATCAGCGAGGGTCTCCATTTTTTTTCCTTTTTGTCTTACCGCATCGAGTTCAAGCATGCGTTCGCGAGTACTCCACCGTTATCGCTTTTTCAGGTACAAAAGAGAAATGTGTGTAAATGCTCCTCACAAAAGAAAAGAGGTAACCTGTTATATAGCCATACTTTCATATTAATAGTGTGCACAGTCAGTTCATCGGTAGCCAAACACGACCCCATTTAAACTCTGAATAGCACTTCATTAAATGTTACCTTTTGGCCATTGCTATGGATGGCTGAAAATTTTAGTTACCAAGGCTGCTAGTCCCAAATAATGAGATGCTCCCAAGCACCCACCCCCCAAATACTCCTCTTCCTCTTAGCCAACCTTGAATATATATTCAGATGAGCAGCGGAGGTAAAGGGCTGATCCCAGTGTCTCATTCATTCCTGCGCTGTTAAGCTTTAATAAATTCCATTTGGCAAACACCGGATTGTATGCCTGCAAACATGTTACGCTTGTTGTCGTAACCAGGTGAGGACGGGGATGGAAAATCTCGTCTTAACATTTTAAATATACATGCAACACGCTCTTTTCCTCTCGTTCACACACTTGATACTGTTTATAATGGAGTGGCTTTTTTGTAGCGTGTGACAGCGAATCAAACGCTTTTGTTGGTCCCGGTGTCGAGCGAGTGGTAATTACAAGCTGATGTGGCCGCGGAAGAGAAAAGCATTAGGAAAGAGACGCTTCAAATCTGGTGCCGTGACCCGACCTCTAGTGAATTTATATGCACGTGCAGTACAGTATCAGATTTTTCCAAGCGGGAAAAACTAAAACAGATTGTTGTATTAAAATGCTGCATTTGTTAGGAAATCCCTTTGGAATTAGTTTTTTTTTTTTTTTTTATTAATTTTTTTTACTTTTTTATCAGTATGAGGTTGGATTGTTGAATAAGAAAGTGTTGGAAAAATTAAGCACAATATGACCAAGAGGCATGCATTAACAAACCAGATCAATTTTATTTCCTGTTGACTAAGACTCAAAAACTGCATATACATCCCTCTGATCCAGAACGTATTTCTGTCATTAATTGCTATTTCGGGGGTTTAGTCAGTATAGAAGATCCCCTAGAGAAGCCATTGATGTCCTCTGAAGCCGTTGAGTGGTATAAGCGTGTGCCACTCTCCATGTTGGCATTATCTCATTATCGTTAAGTGCTGCTATAATTGTCTATAGAGTAGCGCGCAGTCACCAGAGAATAGACAACTTGACATTTCATAGTATTTATCAACACACGCGGTAGACGATTGTCGATGCCCAAGCGCCTTTGCCTTCCGACGGTCGTTTACAGCTCCGGAATTCCGCTTGCCAATTCGCAATTAAGGCAATTTGGTTGGAATATGTAATGATGTCATTACCATCGGAGAGAATTAGCAGCGAGACTAAAAGGTCAGGGTGGAATTTTCCAGTCGACTGAAGCTTAGATATTCATAGATGAGATTCGGGATGTGAGACTAAAAAGAGAAACAAGGAGATAAGGACTGCATCTCATGTGTATTGATGAAAACCTGACTTTGGTGGTACAACAGGAGGAGAGACGGAGAGAGAGAGAGGGATCGCTAGAGAGACATTAGGTTATGGCAGAAAGCCAGGTGAAGCGTCTATCCGTCTCTCAGTGCGTGTTTTGTACACACACACTCACACCCGGGGAGCTCTTATGGGATAGAGATGGGCTGAGATAACTCACAGACTGATCATTAGATAATCTTTAACAGCGTGCTCTAATTACAATTCTTATGATACAATTTCATCCTGTAATTAGTGAAGATTGGCTGCGTCCTCTTTTGCTTATTAGGGGAAACACAGCTGTAAGAGTGAGCCAATGCTCAGCCTTCTCAAATCTCTCTTTCTCTCTCTACAGCTGAATCTCGTCTCCAGTGTAACCATGTCAAAGAACCTTCCTTCTGTCTCGCCTCCCATCTTACCTCAGACGCCCACCACGCCCACCGCTCCCATCACGCCTCTTTCTCAGATGCCCCAGGTTCCCTCCGTTCTCAGTCCCGCCAACGTACCCAGCATGGGCGCCATGCGCAGACGTCACACTGACAAATACTCCATGGCCTTATCTTCAGGTACGAACAGCTGACACATCATTTTTATTTATATTTAAACCCTTTTTACGTTTCCCAAGTTATGTAGAATAGACACTTTCAGACATTAATATTCAATTAATTTTAATTCCAGTCAAATAAAATAATATTTAAAAAATATATCTTTTACAAAAAGCTTAATAGTAATTTATATTTAAATCCTTTCTTTTCGTTTCACCGAGCGACGTCATGTGGACGAACTTTTAATTTTCCCTCATTATGTAGAACAGACACTTGTATATGTTAACATATGATTAAGTTTTATTGCAGTCAAATAAAAAATAATATAAAACAAATTATCTTTCACAAAAAGCTTAATAGTAATTTATATTTAAACCCTTTTGGTTCGTTCCACCGAGTGCCAACATGTGGACAAAACTTTTAATTTTCCCTCGTAACGCAGAATAGACACTTGTATATGTTAATATTTGATTAATTTTAAGTTTATTAAAATAAAAATAATATCTTTCACAAAAAGCGTAATAGTAATTTATGTTTAAACCCTTTCTGTTCGTTCCACCGAGCGACAACATGCGGACGAAACTTAATTTTCCCTCGTTACGTAGAATAGACACTTTTATACATTAATATTCAATAGTTTTTAATTTTATTCAAATAAAAATAATATAAAAAAATAATATCTTTCACAAAAAGCTTAATAGTAATTTATAATGTAACCCATTTTATTCGTTCCATCGAGCGGCGACATGCGGACGAAACTTTTCATTTTCCCTCATTATGTAGAATAGACACTTGTATATGTTAATATTTGATGAATTTTAATTGCAGTCAAATAAAAAATAATAACATCTTTCACAAAAAGCTTAAAAGTAATTTTTATTTATGTTTAAATGCTTTCAGTTTGTTCCACCGAGAGCCGACATGCGGACAAAACTTTTTATTTTCCCTCGTTACACAGAATAGACACTTGTATATGTTACTCTTTGATTAATTTTAATTTTATTCAAATAAAAATAATATGAAAAAATATCTTTCACAAAAAGCTTAATAGTAATTTATATTTAAACCCTTTCGGTTCGTTCCACTGAGCGACGACATGCGGACGAAACTTTACATTTTCCCTCGTTATGTAGAACAGACACTTATATACGTTAATATTCAATAAATTTTAATTGCAGGGACATAAAAATTATATATTTCACAAAAAAGCTTAACAGTAATTTTTTTACGCTTTCTGTTCGTTTCACCAAGCTATGACATGCAGACGAAACTTTTCATTTTCCCTCGTTACGCAGAACAGACACTTGTATATTTTAATATTTGATGAATTTTAATTACTGTCAAATAAAAATTAATATAAAAAAGTCTTTCACAAAAAGCTTAATAGTAATTTATATTTAAACCCTTTCGGTTCATTCCTCCGAGCGAAAACATGCGACGAAACTTTAAATTTTTCCTCTTTTTGTAGAATAGACACTTGTATATGTTAATATTTGATTAATTTTAATCGTAGCCAAATAAAAAATATATAAAATAAATCTTCCACAAAAACCTTAATAGTAATTTATATTTAATTCTCTTCGGTTTGTTCCACTGAGCGACGACATGCGGACAAAACTTGACGTTTTTCCTCGTTATGTAGAATAGACACTTATATACGTTAATATTCAATTAATTTTAATTGCAGTCAAATAAAAAAAAATTTCACCCAAAACTTAATAATCATTTTTTTAACACTTTCGGTTCGTTCCACCGAGTGACAACATGCAGACGAAACTTTTCATTTTTCCTCGTTAAGCTGAATAGACACTTGTTTATGTTAATATTTGATGAATTTTAATTGCAGTCAAATAAAAAAATATAATATTTATCACATTTCAATGACGATTTGTATAAACCATGTGAAAAATATGCTCTGTTTGATGTTTATATTTACTGCCCTTCCACTTTCGTTGGAAGCGAATGAAGGGCATGAATTATTCAAACACACACAAAATATCGACGCAGGCTTTAATTTCATGCGCTTGTTAATGTTTTAAGATTTCTCCAGAGAGAGATTAATTAAAAATGTATTTAGTTGGACATGTAAAATGCTGATTTGGATGCCCCCTCCCGACCGCTTTTTAATTCGATAAAGTCTTGAGCCAATTCCTCGCGGAGAAGCATTTAGCAATTATCCCAGGTGGCGACGTGGGGGTTTATTTATTTAGTTACCGTATGTACTTTATTTCTCTTTCGCAGAGATAGCCCCAAACTACGAGTTTTACAAGAACGCAGACGTCAGACCTCCGTTTACTTATGCAACCCTCATCAGGCAGGTGAGTGGGAAATAAATGAGGTTTAGCCTGATTAGATTGTAATTAATTGCTGCTCGAGTGAAGTCTGGGTGAGATGCGCTTCAGCCTCTAATCTGCCATCTCATCGCAGGCCATCATGGAGTCGTCCGACATGCAGCTGACGCTCAACGAAATCTACAGCTGGTTCACACGCACGTTCGCCTACTTCAGACGCAACGCAGCCACCTGGAAGGTAACGCTCTCGCTTTCTCCCAGCTCAGGATAAACTGCAAACCACTCCCATGGCAAGCCACGCCCACCACTAACCACACCCACTCTATTATAATTTTCATAAAATCGTAATGCAAAAAGCTTAATAAATTACTTGTATATTCTTTCAACTTTAATACATTGTATCATATTTTAATTTTTTTTTGTTACTAGTGGGCGGGGCTAACAGTGGAAGTGTTTTGTGTATAGGCCTTTGAGGCCTATCAGCATTTTTTTTGTAACCTAAAAGTGTGAACTCTCTCTCTCTCTCTCTCTCTCTCTCTCTCTCTCTTTTTCTCTCTTTGACAAGTGAAAGAATAATTTCGCCTCTGATATCGTTTTCTAATTTGGTGCAGTTAATAGTGGAGTCCTGACGGGGAGGTGCGCGCTCTGACGCACTAATTACCCACCAGCCACTCAATCATCAGCACCTTTTGTTAGACGGTGGTGTATTACTGCTTTTCAAGCGCTCCCCTTTTCTTTTTTTCACCCCACCTTGCATATTATTGGTTAATTAGTTTGAAAGATGGCTGTTTGCTTTGTAGGCTCGCACTACACACGGCCCCGTTGTTGACGTCGGACGAGTCTCCGTATACACCATAGCTCATGTGCCACAGAGAGAATAGAAGACAAATGTGCGACCCGAGCGGCTTTAAAGCCCTAATGCTCCTGTCATCCACCAAACACACTTTATTTCCCCGGACAAAAGGTCTCGTTTGTATCTCCGTCCCAACGAATGCATTGTCGGACAGGAATGAAAAGAAAAAGAGGACACAATAAAACCATCCTCTATTCTCCGACAGAAGGAGAGGGGCGCGTGTCGATAAGGTGGCCGGAGATACACTCCATTTATTTCCTATTCTGTTTTAACACCGATGCCATCAGGTCCTCTGAAAAGCAGCGAGGTTTCCTCGGCTCTCATCAGCATGCGAAGTGTTTCCGCAGCACTAGATTTAGGAAAGTGAATGAATATGGATTTGGCTTGCTAATGATGCTGGTGTATGATTACAGCTTCACGAGGGTGTGCAATAGCTCCCCGTACAGATGCATGCTGGGACACGACACGTTTACAGCTCAAGTGCCTGTTTGGAGAAGCATTTTGGGCACTTTTATGACCACGGGCCTTTATGTACATGCTTATTTCTCTCTCGCTCTAATACTGTCCTTATCAACAAAATATATTTTTTAATCTGCTCCCGAGTGGAACAAAGAGGGCTCGCTGGATATTTGGGTCCAGCATAGCGAGGAATTTCCATGGCTTCTTTTGTAAGCCCGTGAAGGGTCGTCCGGCGATGGGCTTGTCATTTGATTAACAGAGAGAATTTTTAAAAAAGAATGAAAGGTGATTTAATATCTGCACTTGGTCTCATCAGCTCAGCTTGGGAATCGAGATCTCAGCCCGCCAGCTTATTAGTTATAACTATATAGCATGCATAATAAAACTGCTCATTTGCTCATTAATATTAAAATTATCATATTCAGAGCCATGGGCATTAAGATCAATCAAATCCTGGGATTTTCAGGTCAGATGCGAGATCTGCTTATGAGGGCTTTTATATTCCCCTCTCTCTCCTTTTCTTACAGCAAAAAACAGCCGCCCCTCAAATAAAACATGAGAAAATGTAATATGAGCAAAGGTTATTATTTGGCTTCTTTGCTACATGTTTTAATTAGATTCTTTTATGACGGCGTACGAGACTCGTCGTATTCGGTTATTTCTCGCTTTATTTTTTTATGTGCCTCTCGATTATAAACGTGTGTCAGTTTTTATGAATTACATTTATTATTTGTGGTTTCAATAATATTTAAGTTAAGGGACAGTTATCAGAGGTTTTATTAGTCAATCACACGTATCGTAACTAATTTATTTGTTATTCCTATATTAATCTTTGAATATTCATATTTCTGTGTTTATGTGCTTAACTAAAAATAATGGTCGGTACGATGTAAATGATGAAAAATTATCTGGATTATGAAAAGTGAGTATTATTGATCAAAATATAATATTTTTTCCCACATAAACAGCACTAGTTACATCACAGAGGCTCAGGAAATTGTAACATTTTGATTTATTGTTGTTACATTTAAAATTAGGTGACACTTTATTTTACAATGTCTTTGTTACACATGTTACATATACTTATTATAGTAATAGTAACAGTCAATTATGCATAATTACATTCAACTACACCAAACTCTAACCCTTTAGTAAGTACAAGTTGTACTCTGTACTTAAATGCATTATTACACGACTCGTGGGAATGCTTGATTCTGATTGGCCAGTCGCAACATTTGCAGGTTTATATAAAACTTGTATCACACGGTAACCCGGATTAACTGAAAGTAATGGTTGGTAGTGTAAGATGATGTAAATTATAAAAATTATCTGGATTATGGAAAGTGAGTATTATTGATTAAAGTATAATATTTTTTCCCACCCAAACAGCACTAGTTACATCAGAGAGGCTCAGGAAATTGTAACATTTTGATTTATTGTTGTTACATTTAAAATTAGGTGACACTTTATTTCACAATGTCTTTGTTACACATGTTACACATACTTATTATAGTAATAGTAACAGTAAATTATGCATAATTACATTCAACTAAACCCTTTAGTAAGTACAAGTTGTACTCTGTACTTAAATGCATTATAACACGACTCGTTGGAATGCTTGATTCTGATTGGCCAGTCGCAACATTTGCAGGTTTATATAAAACGTGTAACACACGGTAACCCGGATTAACTGAAAGTAATGGTTGGTAGTGCTGCCTCACGATTAGTCGCGACTAATCGTTTGCAGAATAAAAGTTTTTGTTTACATAATATATGTTGGTGTACTGTGTATAATAATTATGTATAGATTCAAACACACACATGCATGTATATATTTAAGAAATATTTGCATGTGTATATAAAGTTTTATATACTTATATAATTTATATTATATATACATATATATAAATATAAATATTTATTATATAAATATATTTTTTTCTTTAAATTATACATGCATGTGTATGTATTTATTTATACATAATTGTTATACACAGTACACCAACATGTATTTTGTAAATAAAAACTTTTATTCTGCAAACTGAGGCAGCACTAATGGTTGGTAGTGTACTGTAAGATGATGTAAATTATGAAAAATTATCTGGATTATGGAAAGTGAGTATTATTGATTAAAATATTATATTTTTTCCCACTTAAACAGCACTAGTTACATCACAGAGGCTCAGGAAATTGTAACATTTAAATTTATTGTTGTTAACAGTTGTGTAACAGTTGTTACATTTAAAATTATGTAACACTTTATTTTACAATGTCGTTTTTACACATGTTACACGTACTTATTATAGTAATTGTAACAGTCAATTATAAATAATTACATTCAGCTAACCCTAAACCAAACCCTAACCCTTTAGTAAGTACAAGTTGTACTCTGTACTTAAATGCATTATTACACGGCTCGTTGGAATGCTTGATTCTGATTGGCCAGTCACAACATTTGCAGGTTTATATAAAACTTGTAACACACGGTAACCCGGGTTAACTGAAAGTAATGGTCGGTAGTGTAAGATGATGTAAATTATGAAAAATTATCTGGATTATGAAAAGTGAGTATTATTGATTAAAATATAATATTTTTTAATTTAAATTTATTGTTGTTAACAGTTGTGTAACAGTTGTTACATTTAAAATTATGTAACACTTTATTTTACAATGTCGTTTTTACACATGTTACACATACTTATTATAGTAATAGTAACAGTCAATTATGCATAATTACATTCAACTAATCCTTAACCAAACCCTAACCCTTTAGTAAGTACAAGTTGTACTCTGTACTTAAATGCATTATTACACGGCTCGTTGGAATGCTTGATTCTGATTGGCCAGTCACAACATTTGCAGATTAAAACTTGTAACACACGGTAACCTGGATTAACTGAAAGTAATGGTCGGTAGTGTAATGATTGTCGCAAATCATTTTGACAGGTACAATTAAATACTACACAAAACAATATCACACTTTATTTTACGGTATCACTGTTACAGTGTAATTATACATTTAGTACTAAGAAATAATCATTAACAACATGCACTTACTAAAGGTTGGGTTTAGGATTAGGGTTTGGTTTAGTTGCATGTAATTATGCATTATTATCTGTTATTACTATAATAATGTAACAAAGACACTGTAAAATAAAGCGTTACCAAAAATGTAATATAAATATGTCTTTTAATAACATGTATGACATTATAGTTACAAATAATTAAACCAAATAGTGTGTTTGTGACATTTGAACGTCTTGTCTTTTCTTAAAGGAATATTCCATTTTCTTAAAAGAAAAATCCAGATAATTTACTCACCACCATGTCATCCAAAATGTTGATGTCTTTCTTTGTTCAATCGAGAAGAAATTATGTTTTTTGAAGAAAACATTGCAGAATTTTTCTAATTTTAATGAACTTTAATAGACACCAACAATTAACACTTAACTCAACACTTAACAGTTTTTTTCAACAGAGTTTCAAAGGACTATAAACAATCCCAAACGAGGCATAAGGGTCTTATCTAGCGAAACGATTGTCATTTTTGACAATAAAAATAAAAAATATATACTTTTAAACCACAACTTCTCGTCAAGGTCCGGTGCAGTGCGACCTAATGTAAATGCGTAGTGACGTAGGGAGGTCACGTGTTACATATATAAAACGCACATTTGCGGACCATTTTAAACAATAAACTGACACAAAGATATTAATTAGTATCAGTTGACATACAACAACGTAGGAACGCTCCTCTTCTAAGACGCTTGTAAACACTGGGGCGGAGTTTCGCGTTCGTCTTCTGTGACCTCTTGACGTCATGACGTATTGCGGTGACGTAGTGGGGTCAGCTGGCGCATCACGACCGGATCTACACGACGAGAAGTTGTGCTTTAAAAGTGTATATTTGTTTCCTTCCTGTCAAAAATGACAATCGTCTCGCTAGACAAGACCCTTATGCCTCGTTTGAGATCGTTTAGAGTCCTTTGAAACTCCGTTGAAAAAAACTGCCAAGTGTTGAGTCAAGTATCAAATGTTGGGTTCTATTAAAGTCCATTAAAACTAGAAAAATCCTGCAATGTTTTCTTCAAAAAACATAATTTCTTCTCGATTGAACAAAGAAAGACATCAACATTTTGGATGACATGGTGGTGAGTAAATGATCTGGATTTTTCTTTTAAGAAAATGGACTAATCCTTTAAAAGTAAAAAAATAAACTTTTTTGTAGAAGTTCTGCATTTGTTTAAAACATATATTTCAAATCAATATTTATTGTTCCTTACTTCACGTACAAGGTAATATCAGTTTAATAAGCGGGGTTATGTACAGGCAGCAGGTTGATATCACGAAATAAGCCCCTTTAGTGTGCTTATGACCCAACACGAATCACACTGTTGGGGCTTATTTCTGCGATAACAACCGGCACCTTATACATTATCAAAATAAAGTGTAACCTAAAATTCTTCAAATGTGAATTGTGGACACTGTTTATTAATAAAGTGATTTGATTTGTGTGCATTTAACAGAATGCAGTTCGGCACAACCTCAGCCTGCACAAGTGTTTCGTACGGGTGGAGAACGTCAAGGGCGCCGTGTGGACCGTGGACGAAATGGAATATCAAAAGCGTAGATCTCAGAAGATCACAGGGTACACAAATACAAACACACTCACATGTATATTTAAAAGCAGTATAGATGCTAATGCTTTGATTCGGTTTGTTGTGTTCAGGAGCCCGACACTGGTGAAAAATCTGCCGTCTAGTCTTGGTTACGGTGCGGCTCTCAACGCAAGCTTACAGGTAAACGCCTCAACTGTGAATCTCTCTGTGTGTGTGACAGGTTGGCACAGGCAGTTCGAGTCTAGAAGGACACCGTGTGGTGAAGTCGGGTACCTTCTCTGCCAGCCCAGGCTCAGATTGATAGCAGCTCGTGCAAACGCGAGGGCATAAGCATTAATATTTATCCAAACTGTCATAAATGATTTGGCTTCGCAGTGTCGGCCAGCGAGGTGCTCGTGGCAAAAACTTTAAAATTTAATTACTGTATATAACTTTAATGTGCAAGAGGCAAAAAAAATGTCAAGAGTGGGTTTTTTTCAGCTGTTTTGAGGTAAAGTTTCGGAGGGTTTCATTATCATTTGGATGCTTGAGGTTTTTTTACCAGCTTGGAAACTTTTCCAGTGGCTTTTTTTCTCGCTTATCTGGAGAAATGTACCACAGATTGATTCTTCAGCAATAATTTACTCAATTAAAACGACTTCAAATATGTTCTCTCTCATAGGCAGCATTAGCGGAGACCTCTTTGCCATTATTGGGTAATCCAGGATTGATGAACAGCAGCGCATCAGGTTTGATGGGAGCCAGCCCACCAGGACTTATGAGTGGCAGTCCAACCAGCCTATTTCACGGCACCACACACGAAGAGCTCAACGGCTCACTCGATCACCTGGACACCAATGGACACAGCAGCCCTGGTTACTCCCCGCACACCCATCTGTGAGTTCAGGATACATTTAAAATTCAGCATGTAATAAAAAGGACATTATTATCTTATTATTTAATCTGATTGGATAGTGAAGTATTAGCCTTGGTTACATCATCAGAAAAGCAAAGTCGTTTTTGATTATCAAACCAAACGCTGTAAAAACGTAAAAAAGTTTTTTTTTCCTTTTAAGGAATCAGGATTAGCAGTGTGTTTCGAATATTCGTAAAACACTAAAACTACTGCATGTACACTAGCTCAAAGGCTCAAAAAACACTAATCTACCCAAGCCTGAGGTTAAGTGTACATTTGCTTCTTGGATTACGGCTCGTACCTATAAATAGGTGAGAAGCGAAAGGCTGCCATAATTACAGATTCTGTTGTAATTACCCCACCGTCCGCGTCACAGAGGTTTAGACGTTATATTTTATGCAAGGCCGTTCCTATTAATATTTAGCAGCTAACTATATCATTAATTACTTTAAAATCTTTGCCTTTCCATCTTTTTTAATGGAGAGACGGAAGGAGAGCGAGCTGATGAAAGATTAATGTGGTGTGGGTTGGAGGAATAGCGATACAGAACATGTGCTCGCCCTAATCAGTGATGTCACTTATGTTGGATGGCTGTGTTTACCGAGATAGCGGTATGAGAGCAGTAAGCGTGTCACATGTCTCGCAAAAATGCATAACGTGCACGCACCGCCGTGGTGTCCTCGCGTTTCCAGACGACCCAGAATGGCTAATATTAACCCAAAGACCCAATTAGCTTAGAAACACTTCAAGGGGGATCCCAGAAATGTGTGTTAAAGTGTGAATTGGGCCAGAATCCCTGTATATTCACTCCCTTAGGTTATTTAACTTTTAATATCAGACAGTTGAGAAATACTCTCTCTTTATAACTCGGACTGCTGGTCTCTCTGCCTTATTTTCTCTCTGTGTGGTTGGAGCGTTAAGACATAAAAGCGTAGTCTCTATTACATGACCTCTACATGTCTAAAATGGAAGAAATATGTTTTGTGAGTGTTTTTTCTGGACAGCATTTAATAATGAAGAGGCTAAACACACTCGCATTCGGCCTTCAGAGAGAAACACGCAACCTGGTGAACTGAACGATTAGACTAACCTTTCTTCTGAACACGTTAAGGTTAAAGGTGCAGTGTGTATTTTTTAAAAGGATCTCTTGACAGAAATGCAAAATAATATATAAGACTATATTATTAGGGGTGTATAAAGACCTTTTTATAATAAACCATTATGTGTTTATTACCTTAGAATGAGACGGTTTTTATCTACATACACAGAGGGTCCCCTTAAATGGAAGTCACCATTTTTTGCCGCCATGTTTCCACAAAAGCCCTTAATGGACAAACTATTTTTACTAAGTTGTCTCCGGCGATGACATGTTTGTCTGGTGGCGGCTACTGTAGTTTCTCTATGCGTTTCAAAAGCGAGGGGTGAGCAGTGGACTGAGCCGTTGGTTGCAATTTGCAACCTCACTACTAGATGCCACTAAAATTTACACACTGCACCTTTAATGCTATCGGTCAGTGTTATGGGTGTAAGCGCACATTTTATTTCTTTTAGGTAAAAATTCTCTAATTTTCCAAGAGCCAACAGATTAAATAAAAAGAGCATTATGGTGAAATATACGGCTACCCTTATTCCCCGCCAGCATTTTTAAATAAATTTGCCAGCCAGCGGCAGCATTTTTTATGATTTTCACAAAAGTTTAATGCCTTCCAGAAAATGGGTCTCATTCACTGAGCATGCGTATGCACAAATGTGTTCGTAAAATGTGCGTACGGACGTTTTAACTTACAAATCATGATTCAATAAAAACTTTCATATTAAAATTTCTTCTAAATGTTTGCAAAAACGTAAGAACAACTTAGACCACGCGTGCGCATTAATAATGAACAAAAGAACCCTATAATAAATATCTGTGTTATATATTTTATATATTTTTTCATTGTTCATGATTATTGCATACATGTGGTCTAAGTTGTTCTTACATTTTTGTATACATTTAAAATAACATTTAGTATGAAAGTTTTTGTTGAATCATTTTGATGATCATGAATGAGACCCAATGTTCTTCTTTAAATATATAAACATACAATATACCAAATGAAAGAACAGACCCACTGCTTTGAAACAATAAAAAAAAAACGTTTCATCCTATCTTTATTTATTTTTTTATTTTTATCACCTCTTAAATATGTGTAGGTTTCTTATATAAATACCAAATTTTGAACAAAAAGCTGAGATAATTGCATTTTTGTAAAAACTTGATAGAGATTAGATGAAAAGGTATGATTAAAACAAGCTCGAAGTTTTAATCGTTTGAACTGAGTGAATGCTTTAGTGTTTTATAAGTTGGGTAAGAGCGCCACCTGGTGGATAATAGCGGAAATATGGATTGCCGGAAAATTGGTCTCTATTGATGCGATAACTGGTCAGTGGCGGGGAAAGAGTTAAAGGATTAGTCCGTTTTCTTTAAAAAAAAAAATCCAGGTAATTTACTCACCACCATGTCATCCAAAATGTTGATGCCTTTCTTTGTTCAGTCGAGAAGAAATTATGTTTTTGAGGAGAACATTCCAGGATTTTTCTCATTTTAATGGACCCCAACACTCAACAGTTTTAATGCAGTTTAAAATTGCAGTTTCAACGGAGTTTCAAAGGAAAAATAAAAAATATGTACTTTTACACCACAACTTCTCGTATATCACCAGTCCTGTGACGCCCCAGCACGACCTCACGCGATACGTGATCAAGTCAAGAGGTCACGGATGACGTATGCGAAACTACACCCCAGTGTTTACAAGTGTGGAGAAAGAGGATAATTCAGATGTTGTTGTATGTGAATGATACTAATTAATGTCTTTGTGTCAGTTTATTGTTTAAAATGGTCCGCAAATGTGCATTTCATATATGTAACACGTGAACTTTCGAAGGCATTACGCAATTGCGTGAGGTCGCGCTGGCACATCACAGGAGATAGACAAGAAGTTGTGGTTTAAAAGTGCATATTTTTTATTTTTCTTGCCAACAATGACAATCGTTTCACTAGATAAGACCCTTATGCCTCGTTTGAGATCATTTAGAGTCCTTTGAAACTGCAATTTTAAACTGCATTAAAACTGTTACGTGTTGGGGTCCATTAAAGTCCATTAAAATGAGAAAAATCCTGAAATGTTTTCCTCAAAAAACATAATTTCTTCTCGACTGAACAAAGAAAGACATCAACATTTTGGATGACATGGTGGTGAGTAAATTATCTAATTTTTTTTAAAGAAAATTGACTAATCCTTTAACTTGCACTTGCAAACGTACACTGTAAAAAAGTAACACAAACAAATGTTTTACTTTTAACTTTAAAAATTAAGTTAAGCAACTTGATTTTATAAGTTATAGCAACTCGTCACTAGGCACTTAAAATGGCATCTGATTAAACTTCAAATTTCACTCCTTTTTTTATTTGAATCGAAATTAAGCAAATGTCTTTACGGTGCAAATACGGTTTCGTTTACAGTGGCCGTCTCCTGATTGTCGCCAGTAGTAGCGTCTGGCACTCGCACACCGACTGGCACAGGCTCCAGATTCTCATGCCAGCCTTTCATTAAACACTAAATGAGTCATCCTGACATCTTAATACAGTGAAGAAGGGACGAGCAAGGACTAATCATTTCTCTCTTCCTCCGCGACCACACAAGTATGCGGCTGATTTATAATTAATGCAAATGAACGCTGTAAGCTATGCTTCTTCGCATTAGGAGTAAAGGCCTGTGTCGAGCTTAATGGCCGGTGGAACGCCAGACTGACCGGGATCATTTGTCTCGCCGTAATATCCTTAAGCGCATTTCTGTTTGTTATTGTACGATAAGTGCGGCTGACGGCATGTCTTTATTAGCCTTATAAAATGTTACGATGACAAAATAGATGTTTACTAATCATAGTATTGTATTTAAAATCAAGAATTTGCCAGTAAGATGAGATATCCTCACCCACCACTTGACAACCACACTTGAATTAATTGCTTTAATAAGGACTAAAATTCTTGTTTCCTGAAGGTGTGAATGTATCATTGTAGTGGTCCGGTATAGGGTCCACACGGGCCAATCAACTTCCTCCTTTTTTCACCGCACATAGCCAAGAAGAGAGAAACAACCCGTCCGTCTCCACATCTGAATATTAATCTATTTTGCTATAAATATTAAAGTAATCTGTACCTTTTAAAATTCTTTTCATATTCAAAGTTTCCTCTGTCATTGATGAGCGCAGCCCAGGAGAGCAGACAGACATGGCTAATACAGAGACTAGTTGATAAGGAGGTCTCTCGCTCTTTCTCCCTCTCTCTCTCCAGTCCAGCGGGATTTTCAGATGCATCCGACGTGTCAGAAATAATTAGGTTTTGTCAAATTTATCATGCTAGCGCAAACCTCTCCCCCCACCAAGGTCCGAGATCATGTTAAGCCTTGTTTGTGTATGACAGAGTTATTATTCTTGTTAGTAACTTCACTCTTCAGCGTTTTCGAGCCGGGAAACGTTCCTCACCGAATCACTCCGTGTTTTTCGCATTCCCCCCCTCGCGTACGCTTATTGACAGTCGGTAAAGATATTCCTCCATTTGGAGTTAAAAACATGGATCATGGTGTCCGAGGGAACTGGCAGACTGAAGTTGATTAATGGTGGAGTCTAGCTGCAGGTTGTCTCCTACTTGAAAAGTGCCACCACGGTCCCTGCATATTAACGAAGGGCTGCACTTTCTATTAACAAGATAAAAAAAGCCTCTACTTCCCCCTCCAGCCCCCCCACCCAACAACCCCCCTTTGCTTCAGGGGCAAGTAGATGAGAAATTCTCTATTATTTATAATGGGGCTGCAGTCAGGTTTTTCTCCCTTTAAATAGCAGGTGCCATCAGTAAAGTAACAGTGAACGTATTTTACCGTCGGTGGATTTGCATTTTTACATGCACTGCATTAATCCAACTTCAGTTGCTGTGTTAACGTTTTTGGGACTTTGATAACACGCGAGGTAGATGTGTCATATTATATGTTTTACGAGTTGGCTAATTCATACAAAGTTAACCCTCAAACACTTCTCATTTTTTGTTTACACTTCTGGCCCTTGGTATCTATATGACCCCAGAATTGAAAGCTTAATTGTAAGAAAAATATACATTTTCAATAATACAAATAATATATCATATTTTTTTTATTTACTTCAAATCTCTCAAAACACAGCTTTATTATATAGATGAGAAGTACTTTTGTACCGGTTTACCACTAAATTCCTCAACTACACCATTGGCTTGTCTGAAAAATATCGAGTTTTTATGAAAATTCACATTAATTATGATCTAAATTTGATTTAAATTGTTTTTAGATATTGATATAGGTGTTAGGTGTTAAATTTAGCCATCAGTTTTTAGAAAAAAAAGAATTACTGTTTAGAAATTAAATCATTGTGACCAGCAGATGCCCATTGAGACCCATTCATTTTACTGGATATGTACAACTGCTTACATCACTACTTTAGTGAAACATTTTGGGAATTTATGTTTATATAAACATTAGAAAGGACATTAAAAATAAATATTATTTCAAATAGTAGTTTTTTATAGTTTTTGATGCATTTTGAAATGTCTGTTTTAACAAAATGCCACAGAAATTTGTGTGCGTGCGTGTGTGCGTGCGTGCTTGCGTGTGTTTGGGATTGTAATGTGCGTGCATTAGGTCACACCCCTTTATATGTTATTTTCAGCATTTGTGACTGATTTTATTTGCCAAATTCCATACAAATGCTCACTGTGGCAGTCATACCTGTGTGTGTGGGTTTGTGTGAACATGTGTTTTTTTCATTGCATTTGTGCACAAGAACCAGGCTTTCATTTCTGTGTCAAAATTTTCAGATTTATGCTGAATTTATTGATATTTATTTTTTGACAAATGGAAAAATAATTAATTTTTTTGCCTTTTCTATTCACTTTCAATTGGGGTCACATTGACCCCAAGGGACAGATAATTTTTTTTTAGTATGTAAAGATAGATTATTTAAGAAAAGTCACAAAGTTTTATATCTCGGAGATGAAGGGAACCTTTTTTTAACTAATGAAATGTCGTTTGGGGTAATATAGACCTCAAGGACCGTTTAAGGGTTATGCACAAAAATGTATGGTTATCATGAAAAAACAATAACGAGACCCCGCCCCATCCCCAACGTCACAGGGGTCAAGGCAAATCATACAAAAATGAACAAATATGGTCGTATGAATTAATACGAATTAGCCACCTTGTAAAATATGTATGAATTGCCATGAGATTGCATTGGGTGTGCCTTTCTGGTTTTTATCATTTCTTCAGTGTTTTTTCGTAAATCTTTTTGGTTATTTTCGACCCAGCATTGGGTCAAAAAGGGATGAGCACAGCCTGCTGGGTTGTAAATAAAAACATTTCTGGGTTAAATCAAACCTTGACCCTATGGTAGGTTCTAAAAAAATCAAACACATTGCTTTATATGAGTATACGCACACCGGCGCCGCCCAGCTTTGCCTCAGGAAGTTGCTTAAATCCCTGTCGCCCCACACAGCGCCACTCACATAGTTTAACACTATATAACATCATATTTGTTCCAAATCATTAACGATTAACATTGGCTGCTAACGTATATTTTGCTTTTTGAAGTAGACGCTATCTGACGAAGCTCATGCTATTTAATGTGCACTTCCGGTTTACGATACATCTGAGTTGTCCTAGATGTGACGCCCTTAAGCTGCACGGGAGTATAAGCCGCATCATTCAAAAATTCGTCATTAAGATGAAATAACATATATAAGTCACAGTTGACTATAAGTCGCGTTTATTTAGAAAATGATTTCACAAAATCCAAGCTAAAGAACAGACATTTAATCTGGAAAGGCAAGTTATTGAACTAAACAATAGCAGACAGAACAGCAGGCTGAATAGATGTCTGTACGTTAAAGTAATATTATCATTTATTTAAACGATAAACCATATCATACAGAACTTACCTGGAAGGTTGAATAGACTAAATTAACCGAACAAGCCAACTAGCGTGAAGTTCGCATACTCGTCATTCCACATCACTGAATCCATTGAATTACATAAATACAGAAGCAGCATATGGCGGACCTCTTGTCTCATAAATGTCAAAAATAATTCATACTGACTTACAAGGCGCACCTGACTATAAGACGCAGCACCAGCCAAGTTATGAAAAAAAAACGTGGCTTATAGACCGAAAAGTACGGTACTTGATTCTGATTGGCCAGTTGTTAGCTTTTTCTTAAAATGTCAATTTCTTTCATTATCACAGGCCTCCAATTCACGTCAAGGAGGAGCCGCTCAACATGGACGACGACGACTGTCCGATGTCATTGGTGACTACGGCCAATCACAGTCCTGAGCTGGACGAGGACAGGGAGCTTGAGGAGGGCAACCTATCGGATGACCTGGAATGACTATTTTGCCCCACCCCTCCGCTGGGGCTCCGCCTCTTTCAGGCCCCGCCCTTCAACTAACCCGCAACCACAGAAAAGACTTTGAATCGGATGGGGGAGTATTTATTTCGCATGCATCTGGAGACTGGCCCGAAGAAAATCTATACCGCGGATCTTTAGGGACCACAGATGGACAGACATGAATCGTCTGCTTTTTAAAACAAAACAAAGGACAAGATTTCATCCGAATCGGCCACCTCACACAACACACGGCTCACGGACCGAAAAGACGCGAGCGCAGGAGCGGGGTCCGTTCTGTAGAAAGCTAACGGCCACATATACTGCCAAAAAATACGTTTTGAGTTTGTGAATATCCAAGCCACAGTAGACGTCGATGTTAGATGCAATTGCTGGTTCAATTCAAGTTGTTGCTCTGTTCTTTTTTTGCACATGAGTAGTATCAAAAATTTGTGTCACTGCCTGTATGTCAACGAAAGGAGAAAAAGCAGTATTGTGTTTTTTTTGTTTGTTTGTTTGTTTGTTTTTTACCTCCTGCACCCAGCTTACATTCGTTTAAAGTCATCTCTGCACCACCACCAACAACTGTAAATGGCATTTATAAAGTCACGAATAACACAACCATGGTACAAAGACTGTTCCAAAAAAGTACAAAAAAATAGGTCTCCAGTCTCACTAGCTTTGTTTCTGCTGAAAGGTGTAACGTGATTTTGTGCGAGCACAAAAAAAAGCATATTCTTTACTCGTTTTGAAGCTTTGTCTACCTGCAAACAGTCACAGGCAACAGCTAGAAACCAAAGCCAACACTATCAACGGCCAATAGCTTAGACAGAAGCCCCGAGACTCTTTGGTGTCAGGCCTCTGTGACTTTAACTAGTACAAAGAGAAGCTTTTTTCCACTAACTACCTTCGAATAACCTCTGGGATCGTCTCCTTTAGCCCTGTACAAAGATAAAATGATGTAATTTGATTGACGGATGGAGAGCTCTATCCTTATGATGATGCTGGTCAACCCTGTTGACTACTGAGTAGAAAGAGCAGCTATAAACAGATCATGACCAAAACAACCATTTGTGTATCAGTGGAAATGCAGATAAAAAAAAACAAATGTTGTGAATTTTTCATTTCCTAATCTTATTTTGACTTTTTTGTATCACTTTGTTGTTGTTGTTGTTGTTTTTATTTACGTAACCCACCTTGTCATTGTTTTCCTAGTGAAATCGTAACGCGTCACGTTTTAAATCCGTCATTTCTTCAGAGCCGAAACCGAAAATATCTTAACCAAACTTTAAAGATATCTAGTGAAGCCAAAAAGGTCATAATTTCAAGTCGATATGAAACGATGTGGCTTGGTTCTATCATAAAAAAGCAAATAAGAGAGCCGTTACGGAGGAGAAATCCTTTGCGGTGCGTTTACACCAACCGCGTTTTAGGCACCTGGTTTGCCGCTTGAACAGTTTTAATGCATTCGCGCGTGTAGAACGAAGTAGACGCGCGGAAAAAGCAAGCATTTGACGCGCGTCAGAGGCAAACTGCGCTTCTTGTGGGAGGGGCAAGTGCTATGCGGTTGTCTGTTTGCAAGATGACTGATGTTGATTGTGCATTTATCGAGAGAGTCACCAGTTTGTATTTGGTCACCTTACTATAGGGGGAATATAAACGGCGCGGGTCCATAAACGTCACGTGACTCAAAAGTGAAATGTGTATTTACAACTTACCAGGTTGCCCAATGTCCTCACTGACACTCTTCCAAGCGAGGTCCTTTTTATTCCTGTCTCTATAGAAATAAGAACTTGTGTCGTATAGCTCCGGGTGACTGCTTACGGACAATATCAAGCGTTGGTTGAATGAGTGACTCCGGGCGGGGCTGCCACCATTGATTGCCATTAACTGATTGGTTAACGCGGCGCGAAATTCCGCCAAAGTTCAAATTTTTCAACTCGGGCGTCAGCCGCAAATTCGCGTGAACCGCAAAATGCACAAAAGTACCATTCGTGCGTACCGCGCACAACGCTCAATTCGCGCCTTTTGCGAAAGCTAGACGCGCGAATGAGCCGGAAGTGCGTCTTCCGTGCCGTGCCAAACGCTCTATTTGCGCGCGTCAACACGTCTTCACATTGACTTAACATTGAAAACGCGCGCTTCACGCCTCTACCGCGGTTGGTGTAAACGCAGCATTAATGCAGCATTACTAGCTGTATAGACACAGCTACAGTAGTGTCAGTATAATGGAAAGGTTTGAGGTTCAACCAATAGTGTACGAGGAAAGTGATCAGTCGCTTTAATTTCAACATTGCTGATGTCATCGAAAAAGCGGTTGTTGCTTTAATAGGCGTCTCTCTTTTTAGTCAAACCAAAGTTACACTTCTGCCTCTTGAATCGGATGGAGATGAAAATGACACACAGCATCTCTTTCTTTATATTTCTATGTCTGCTATCTTTTTTTCTGGTGCAGAAAGCCCATCTGAAACTGGTAACTGCTTTGTATTGTAACTGATAATGTTAAGGTTTGTCGTCTTATGTGCGTGGAAACTTACAGTACTGTGCAGATGTTCCAGTTTTTGCCAAACCAGAGGGTTGGCTGCTATCTTAACACACACACACACACACACACAAGTAAGGTATACACTCGAGACCCAGGAACGAAGCTTATTTCTTATCCTCAGCAAATCGACTTGAAGATGACGTTGATAATAATTTTATCGCACCAAATATAAGGCCGCAGCGTCTTTGCTAAAGAAGATACAATAAAGGGTTCTCCCACTTATCCCAAAAAGGCTTTTTAAAAGGTTCTACCTCTTCACAACATTTTCTGAACAAAAAAATGCCATTTTCCGCTTGAGACATCGCCAACAGCCAGTTTACATTCCCAAAGGAAGGCAGATAAATGGAAATAGTTTGTCCTCAACTCATTTGTAGAATGAATATGTAAAAAATACCTGTAAGGGAATATTGTGTTATTAAAAATGCATGTCTAAATTCATTTGGTGGACTGGAAATAAGAATTAATAAACTCATATACAAACACGGGATGATAAAGTGTGCATACCTCAGCTATACTGTTTTTTTTGGGGGGGGGGTGATGATGGACAAAAGAAACTCTCAGACACAGAATGCATATTACCTGTAGAGTTTGCATGGGTTTTGTAAAAACATTTTAAAAATGTCTAAAATAGTTGCTTGCACATAATACCAGAAGAAAACCTCCAGATGGGCAATCTCCTCTCCAATAGATTTTAGGATTGTCTGGACTTTTTCTGGGATGATTTTGTCTGTATTTTGATAATTGTGCATATTATGTAAAAATCTCTCAAAATGAAAAAAAAAAATGTTGGTGGACCCATGAATTTACCAGGCATTTTTTTCTAAGCTAAAAAGATCAGTGTTTTTTTCTGGATTTCATGAATTTTTACTGTTCTCTCATTGCTTGCTAAGAATAGCAAACCTGCTTTTTCCTGCATCTGCGTTGCGTAGCTGTAAGGCTTTTTCCTAATGTGTGTATTTATTGCTTGTACCTCTGTGCATACGTTCTGAAGCATTACGTCTAGCGGTTGAGTCATGTATCCTTTACTACTATCATTCTCTGGGAATATGATCCCTTATGTATACAGTAAATTGGGACTGTAGCAAAAATATGTTTATGTAATTGGTGAAAACATTTTCCTTGTTTTTCCTTTGGGTTCCTTTCCGAACGAGACTCATTTTTTTGATACTTTTCATTACCGTGTACTGTGTCCATATGTTAATGATTTCTGCGAGAGTAGAGGTCACGATTCAGAACTGTAACGGGCGTTCATTTCTGTATCCATGGCTTTTCACTGCTGAATAAAATAAAGGACCAAAACTAGGATTTGAAAAGCAACTGTCTACCTCCAACATCAGGGAGTTCTTACTTTTTTCTACACGTATATCTTTTATTCTACAAAGACGTGGAGTGTGAAAATAGGCCTGCGTTGTGCTTTTATGCAACGAGGAGGAATTTGTCGTCGCAGGGACTCAAAAAACGGGAGAAAAAAAATGATAAAACTTTAATGGCTAAGTTACACGTCTTTGTTCCCGCTCCCAGCACCTCGAGTGTTGTTTAGATGAGGGCCGGGATGAGCGTAATGGACGTGGCCTGTGTTCTCCATCCTCCGCTTTGATCTAAGCAGAACTCGGTACAGCTTAAAAGATGATTCGGGAACCCAGCCTGACCTCTGTGGGGAAACAGCAGATCTTTCGTGCGTTTTCTTCCTTTCTTTTGGTCTCGGCCCCCAGTCGAGTGCAGTGAGCGTTATGTGTTTACTAGTACGTCGCGAGCGTTGCTTTCGGGGGCCGCTGGAATTTAGTCCGAAAAATAATACATAACATGGGCCTGCAGCTGTATTAACATGCGTTTTGGAACGAAATGAAAACCCTTTGTTACCGAATGATCCCAAATGTCATGTGTTATGCTGTAATATAATATATACACACATAATATGATCCCAGCATATATATATTAGGACTGTCAAAAGATTAATCACGATTAATCGCATGCAAAACAAAACCTTGTGTTTGCATAATATATTTGTGTGTTTATTGTGTGTAATTATTATGTATATATAAATAGACACACATGTATACATTTAAGAAAAATGGTTGTTTATATATAATTTTAAAAATTTATACACTGCATTTAATCCATTTTTTTAAGATAAGTGGTTGCAATCAATTTATTTAAACTACATTTAAACAAAAAAGATTAGTAAAGTAAAATAAAATATAAAACTTTTGTTTAAATTTAGCTTAAATAAATTGATTACAACCACTTACCTTAAAAAAATTGATTAAAATCAATGAATAATTTTTTTCAGTGTATTTAATATAATATAAAATATATAAATACATGTAAATGTTTCTTAAGTACCTACATGCATGTGTTTGTATTTATATATGCAAAATAATTACACACAGATACATTATGCAAAAACAAACATTTATTTTATTGCGATTAATCTTTTGACAGCCCTACTAAATAAATAAATATATATGAAGAGTTTCGTTGCAAAACGAGATAAATCCATTTTTTTTTTGTCAAAACATGTTTATTATTATTTTATCATGTTATTATTTTGTTTTATGGTGCTACTTAGCTGTATTTTTTAAGTTATGAAGGTTTAAATCAGAACAAACCAACTGCAGTTGAATTGATATTAAAGGAGTATTCGATTTTCTTAAAAAAAAAAAACAGATAATTTACTCACCACCATGTCATCCAAAATGTTGATGTCTTTCTTTGTTCAGTCGAGAAGAAATTATGTTTTTTGAGGAAAACATTGTAGGATTTTTCTCATTTTAATGGACTTTAATAGAGCCCAACATTTAATACTTAACTCAACACTTAACAGTTTTTTTTTCAACGGAGTTTCAAATGAATATAAACGATCCCAAACGAGGCATAAGGGTCTTATCTAGCAAAACGATTGTCATTTTTTACAAGAAAAAGAAAATCCACTTTTAAACCACAACTTCTCGTCTAGATCTGGTCGTGATGCGTCAGTGTGACCCCACGCAATACGTCATGACGTCAAGAGGTCACAGAGGACGAACGCGAAACTCCGCCCCAGCGTTTACAAATGTGTTGAAAGAGGACCGTTCCTACGTTGTTGTATGTCAACTGATACTAATTAATGTCTTTGTGGCAGTTTATTGTTTAAAATGGTCCGCAAATTTGCGTTTTATATATGTAACACGTGACCTCCCAACGTCACTACGCATTTACGTTAGGTCGCACTGGACCGCACCTAGACGAAAAGTTGTGGTTCAAAAGAGCATATTTTTTATTTTTCTTGTCAAAAATGACAATCGTTTCGCCAAATAAGACCCTTATGCCTCATTTGGGATTGTTTATAGTCCTTTGAAACTCCGTTGAAAAAAACTGTTACGTGTTGAGTTAAGTATTAAATGTTGGACTCTATTAAAGTCCATTAAAATGAGAAAAATCCTGCAATGTTTTCTTCAAAAAACATAATTTCTTCTCGACTGAACAAAGAAAGACATCAACATTTTGGATGACATGGTGGTGAGTAAATTATCTGGATTTTTCTTTTAAGAAAATTGAATATTCCTTTAAGTGGAATGCACAACCAAAAAACGACATTTCTGGAAAAAAAAAGGAGTTATCTCGTTTTGCAACGAAACTCTTCATATATGTGTGTGTGTGTAATATGATCCCAAATGCCATGTGTTATTCTATATTATATACAGTACACACACACACACACACACACACACACACACACACAAATATATATACGTGTGTGTTAGTCTGTGTGATGCATATATGTGTGCACAACCAAAAAACGACATTTCTGAAAAAAAAAAAGAGTTATCTCGTTTTGCAACGAAACTCTTCATATATGTGTGTGTGTGTAATATGATCCCAAATGCCATGTGTTATTCTATATTATATACAGCACACACACACACACACACACACACACACACACACACACACACACACACAAATATATATACGTGTGTGTTAGTCTGTGTGATGCATATATGTGTGTTACTATATAATTACACAAATTGCAAAGCAAACATTCTCAGATGTTTGTAGTAATATGTACAGAATTCACCTACTTCCAGCTCAACAGTTGTGTTTTGTATAAATATGAAGGTGTTAAAAAGAGAAGTATTTCTTAATAAAACACATTTTAGGATGGTTTCCCAGACAGGGTTTATTCTAGTCCCAGACTAAAATGCATATTTGAACTGTTTTAGTTTACAAACATCTTGCACTTACATGTCTTAAAATATATCAGTGACATTATTTCGTCTGATAATGCACACATAAGGTATGTTTGAAAAAAACACTTTAACATCCTAAAATAACTAAATGGTCTGCATTTATATAGCGCTTTTCATAGACCAATGGCCATCCAAAGCGCTTTACATATTGCCTCACATTCACTCACACACCGATGGCGGTGTTAGCCATGCAAGGCACCATCCAGTCGTCGGGAGCAGCTGGGGTTAGGTGTTTTGCTCAAGGAAACTTCGACAGTTGGTCAGGTGGAGATGATGATTGAACCACCAACCTTCCGATTTGTAGACAACTTACATGATCCACTGCCTTTTAGTAAGGATGAAGACCGAGTCCTTTAGGAGTCGAGACCGAGTCAAGACCATAAAAACATGTCAGTTTTCTTTTCATATTCATGATTTAATATCACCCCAGTAATATTCAACAGTTAGGTCTACAGACTAAGCTAGATTGGGAATTGTTTAGGGAGCAGTCTTAACGTCTTAATATGGACTATGCTTTTACAATCATTAAAAAATCTCTACAACATGCATCATCTGCCTATTTTTCTAAACAGTGCTGCTCTGTCATCAATGCGTTAAGCACACCTTGACTTTTTTAATCCTAGTTAGGACATGCAGAGCAAATTAACATTTTCTAGTGTAATGTCTAAATAACTTGGCTTAGCTACTTTATAACATTTCCAATATTTCCCAATTTTATGCAGTATCTTTGCATTGCACCATGGGATGTCATTTTTAAATAATGCCAGTCAACATTGCATTTTATTATTATTGTTATGTGTTGTGTGGGTTTTATATGAACATAAAAATGTGTTTGGTCTCGAGGACTCGGTCTGAAATTACGAGTCGTCCTCCTCCCACTGTGGTCCGAGACCGAGTCAAGACAGAGTCTTTGAAGGAACAAGTCAGAGACGAGTCCGAGAAAGCAGACCGGTCTCGGACTTGAGTACTACATCACTACCGCCTAGGAAACTGCCCCTTTAAAGGTGCAGTGTGTAATTTTTAAAAGGATCTCTTGACCGAAATGCAAATTAATATACAAAACTATATTATCAGGGGGTTATAAGACCTTTTTATAATGAACCGTTATGTTTTTATTACCTTAGAATGAGACATTTTTATCTACATACACTGAGGGTCCCCTTACATGGAAGTCGCTATTTTGTGCCGCCATGTTTCTACAGAAGCCCTTAAAGCCCCACTGTGTAGGATCTACTCCCATCTAGCGGTAAAATTCTATATGACAACCAACTGAATATTACTTTCTAGCCCCCCACCATTCGGAACGCGTTTTAACTAGTACGGTGGCCCTGTCATGCCAAGGTTAACATGGCTTCCAGTAGCTAAAGCAAAAGCAATGAAAAAAAATGAACAATTTGCATTGTCCTTTGCCTGTGATCCGTCAAAGCACACAGATTTATGTTAAACATGTAAAAAGTCTGATTGTCATGATATGTCCGCTTAAAATCACATACAAAAAGCAACCATAAACGTAGCTTAGACACTCCTCCACGCGAGGAAAAATATCACAGGGGCTGTTACACTTGGTATTTAGATGTGTTTTCATCGATCAGATCACCAGTGGACGAGAGAGACACATTACGTTTACACTTGGTGTTTAAATTTTTTGACGAACTGGGGACCTCAACACCACTAAGTCCGTTGCATTCTCTTTCCTATTTTCTTACCATTTTCTACCATTTTCGCGTCGGTTTAGGGTTAGATTTACATAATGACATCCCTACCCAAACCTTTCCCTAACCCCAATGCCAGGCGACAACTGTTTAATTTCGCGTACCCAATAGTATTGAAGTCCCCAGCTCGTCAAAAAATGACGCGAAAGGTATACCCCCCGCGCCAACACACTGACGCCTGGTCAAGTGCCGTCAAACACCGACGCCATGGGTGTGAGACCGTGTTATTAAATCCGTCTCTTTTTGTCCATTGTGGACGAGTCCCTCTCCTGTCATTTAATCATGAGCGGGAGTAATGACGGGTTTAAATGGACGCGAAAACTAATATTATGTCAGAGTCCAATGCTTATGTTTTAAGTAAACGTTACATGTCCGTGTATATGTAAGAGCTTTAATCTCTGATATTGGTGAAATAAGATCGCACAACTTTCACACGCTTATAAAATGAAACGAAAGACGCGCAGATCAGCAGCGTTTTATCAATGAAAGGCTAAAAATAGCGCTGTACACCGTGTGTTTGTGTTAGAGGTCAGAAAAGATGAAAACATTTATCTCAGTACCTCAGATTACATAAATGGGGCGGAGAGACGGCGTGTGGCTGTTCGAACACATTAAACCACATGCGTGTGTACACTAACTGCATAACCATGCTATAGTTAGCCAAGGAACTATAAAACTTCAAGTTTACAACATAGACTGTATATAGATGTAAACGAATATGCTGAATTACCTGTAGAGAAGATAGAAAGTAGCAACTTCAGTGTTCATTGAGCCCCATCTTGGAAAACTAACTCCAATATTGACTTAGGTCTTGATGTTTTTCCTGTCGCGTTGTCGTTTAAAATCCCCGTTTCGCTTCCTTGGCGACTTGTTTTAATGTCCTCGAGAATATGTCTTCAACAGGCTTTCAAAGCATTAGATCGCAGGTTTATCACGGCGTGCGGCCGAAGGATTCAGTCTAACGCAGGTCGCATATCCGGGCTGCATATGTCAAGCCTGGTTTATTCAAATTAACTGAGCATTACATTCGCAAGTCATAAGCATATTACATCAATTTACAATTAACTAAGAATAAATGTCAGCTTTATAATTGTTAATATTCTGAAATAAGACTGTCTTGATGACGTATACCGCCTACACATACAACCTCGGGAGGCTTCAGCTAGCGGCCAGCATGAGTGTAGTCTGAAAGCGCGAAAGGCGGAGCTTGAATTTCAGGAATGTCCCTCGTCGGCGAATGTATTTCGAAGATGGAGGCACAACATGGATTCAGCCAGAGAGCGATACGGCGGTATGTATTTTAAATAGCAGATTCTACACTTACGAGAATACTTTGATTAGTGGGGTGGAAGTAATTACACATTAATGAGCACATACTTTTGAAAGAAAACATGGGTTTTTGCTAAGAATTAACTAAAAAAAGTACACAGTGGAGCTTTAACAGACAAACTTTTTTTGCTAAGTTGTCTCCGTCAATTACACGTTTTTTTCAGTGGCGGTTAGCGTAGCTTCTCTATGCATTTCAAAAGCGAGGGGTGAGCAGTGGACTGAGCTGTTGGTTGCAATTCACAACCTCACCACTAGATGTCGCTAAAATTTACACACTGCACCTTTACTTTATTATGACTACCATAGACAATCTGATAAACTTTATTTTGCACACTGTCAGAAAAATGGTCCATATAAACCATCACCTTTTTTAAAAGTACACATTTCCTAAAAAGTTCATATTGGTACCAAATGAATACATATCAGTACCTAAATAGTACATATTAGAACCTTTTTAAAGGGTACTAGTGACCATTTTCTGATCCTTTTTCTCAATGGCAAAAAAATGCAAGGACTGTATGCTAACGGGTGCCTTGAAACTTTTCCTGTCTCTCATTGCTTGGACAAACAGAGAGTCCATTTTCAAATCCAATTTGCTGTTTGAGCCAAACAGAGCGATTTCTAGAGCAACGTATGGCTTACTTTTAGTCTCTGAGTATTAAACTACGATAAAGAAGCTGATTTTAACATATAGCATTGAAAGCACATACATTCCAGGTTTAAATTACTACTATTATGTCTTGTTAAGGCACAGAAAGTGCGGATGGATGTTAAATTATCTTGCCGGCATATTTCTTAGATAAAAAATCAGCCCTTTTCCCAAGGCAACTGCACTTTTTACTCGGGGTCAACACAGACAGATGTGATTTAACCTCATTTCTGTCTTTGAAATTGAAAGCGCGCTGACCACGAATTTGCCGGAGATTGTAAAAGGCACATAAAATAGTAAAAGCAAAGTCTTAACTTGTCAAAGTCACTGGCAGGGCCGTCATTGAACCCAAGTCCCTGGTGTGACCCAGCGCTCATTTTCATTCATAACGTCTTTTTCTTGACTGATGGGCCGCCCCAGCGCTGGCCTTTTACTCCAAAGGGATTCGACTTTACCACAAAGACCGGTCTAACACACCTCAGAGAATCCATCTTTTAGGGGGTCCTCCACTGGTCACCGAGAAGAATTTGGAGTTTTTCTTTTGACCAATCGGAGCAGGCCGGCGTTCCCGCGCCTACGACGGCTGTTTCCGTGCGGCTTCCCCTCAGGACGCCGTTCTTCCGTGCTTTTTATGCTCGTGGAAATGTTTGTGAATTCAAGTGAGGGATGGCGTACGGCACGCAACAAAGGCCGCTGTGTACCACACAACATCAGAGCGAGCGCAGACATTAAAGCGCGAGGCGCGTTACAGACCCCTCTTTCAAAGGCCATGAAATAATAATGGCTTGTGGTTAGAGGTATATGCGAGTCAGACAGACTGCTTTTCATAAAGTGGAGTTATTTACAGAGCAATGAATAAAAGAATGGGATAGCGGTGTAAGCATTTCATGCATGAACTCAGAGAGCTGAAATAGGTCAGCAAACATTTTGTTCACATTTCAAACGATGGCATCAGTTATAAACATCCACCGATGCCATAGACGTCTGTGACAATTGCATTTACTTGTTGTTTTGAGGTCCAGCATTTGAGACGTGCTGTGCAGAGATAACTAGAGGAAATAATCTTAACACATCTGTCAGCTTGTAAAAGGGTCATTCTACAGAAACGTCCACTTTTGGTATGGCCAAATGTCTTAAAATTGATTTATTTTTCTAACATTTAAACTGAGACCACATTATTGATTAATCTTTGACTATATTAGAACATATAAATGACAGCTTAATGATTTTTTATTTTTTGTGTGCATGTACTTAAAGACTGCATACACAATGTTTTTTGTCACTACGTGTTACCTTACTTGTTTAGCAATATTAAAGGTGTTTATGAAATATTATTTTTTTTCTGCTTTAAAGCTTAATTCTTAAGTGTAGCAGAATTCAATGAATTTAAAATTATCATCATGTCAGATTTTATTTAATGTGAAAGAAAAAAATACACAGTAACACCGGTGACACAACAAATCACCAGTCACTGGTGTTACTGTTCTTTACTGGTGTTACCCATAAGGAAGGTAACACCAGTGACAATTTTCATGAAAACTGCATTTTATAAAATTACTGCTGCAAAGTATCAAACCACATGTTGTCAATCATTGTATACTCACTAAATTAAGTAGTTTAGTCCATTTGTATTCTAGTTTTTTGCAATTCCCAAACAATAAAGGAGGTCATACCAGTGATTTAAACTGAAAGCTTCATATGAAATCATGATATAAATGAGAAGATTTCTGATAACTGAAAAGAGACAGTGGACTTACCATGCACTTCTCTTCATAGATCTCCAGGAAAGTGAATGAAGGAAGTCAAGTGATGTCATCAGTGTAATTTTTATTTAAAAATAAGAGCTTTTTTGTTAAATGGTAACACAAGTGACACAACTCCATTTTATAATATTTATTTAGCATTTGGTTTTTTAATATAGTTTACCTCATATATTTGATAGTTATGGACACATTACTGTATTTTAAATGGAAGAAAACACTGTTTTTCTCAAAATAAAACATTTTCCCTCTGTACATGACTGTGGGGATGAGCACTTCATTAATGAATAAAAATCAAATATTGCTACATTGATGGCTCAAGAAGGTGTAATTGTTCAAATAACATATTGTTCATTGTAAAATATAAAAAAATGTAAAAATAATGTTTTTCAAGTGTAATATTTCTGTAAAGGCTAGGGACAGAAAAATGGATATTTCCGTAGAATGACCCAAAAAGAGATATTGACTTCTTTTCTTTTATAAGTCAGTTTGCATTACACCATCAGAAAAGTTTAAAACTGTACATTTTCTGTCACTAGGGTGGTACTTTTAAAGGTTCATTTTGTACCTGTATGGGTATACAATATTAAAATGTTGTACCTTTTGGGGTACACCATAATAACCTAAGGATCTGTTGTGTACCTTAAAAAAAAAAAAAATTTGTACCATTTAAATATTAGGGGTACAAAACATTTAACTGTGCCTTTAAAGGTACACAATAGATCCTTAAAGGATTAGTCAATTTTCTTTAAAAAATCCAGATTATTTACTCGCCACCATGTCATCCAAAATGTTGATGTCTTTCTTTGTTCAGTCGTGAAGAAATTATGTTTTTTGAGGAAAACATTCCAGGATTTTTCTCATTTTAATGGACTTTTTAATGAAGTTAATGAAATGACTCTAAACAATCTCAAATGAGGCATAAGGGTCTTATCTAGCGAAACGATTGTCATTTTTGACAAGAAAAATAAAAAATATGCACTTTTAAACCACAACTTCTCGTCCTGTTCCGGTCCTGTAATGCGCCAGCGTGACCTCACGCAATACGTCATCATGTCAAGAGGTCACGGATGATGACGTATGCGAAACTCCGCCCCAGTGTTTACAAGTGTTGAGAAAGAGGACCGTTCTGACATTGTTGTATGTGAATGATACTAATTAATGTCTTTGTGTCAGTTTATGGTTTAAAATGGTCTGTAAATGTGCGTTTTATATGTAACACGTGATCTTTCCACGGCACTATGCAATTACGTGAGGTCGCGCTGGCACATAACAGGACCGGAGATAGACGAGAAGTTGTGGTTTAAAAGTGCAGTTTTTATTTTTCTTGTCACAAATGACAATCGTTTCACTAGATAAGACCCTTATGCCTCGTTTGTGATCGTTTAGAGTCCTTTGAAACTGCAATTTTAGTGTAATTTAAGTGTTGGGGTCCATTAAAGTCCATTAAAATGAGAAAAATGCTGGAATGTTTTCCTCAAAAAACATAATTTCTTCTCGACTGAACAAAGAAAGACATCAACATTTTGAATGACATGGTGGTGAGTAAATTATCTGGATTTTTTTTTAAGAAAATTGACTAATCCTTTAAGGTACATTACACTCTAAAAACAAACGGTGCTAAATAGCACAAAAAGTGGTTCTTGGCTGGTAATCATAGAGGAACCATTTTTAGTGCTATATAGTACCTGTGAAGCACCTATGAAGAAGCATACGGGGGTCATATAGCACCACTATAGCACCACATATGGTTCTTCATAGAACCTTATGGTTTTATACAGGTGCTACACAGGTACTTCATTGGTGCTATATAGCACTTAAAATGGTTCCTCCATGATTACGAGCCAAGAACCACTTTTATTGCTATTTAGCACTGTTTGTTTTTAGAGTGTAATGTACCCAAAAAGGTGCAATGTTTTGTATACCTAAAGGCCTTTTTTTTGACAGAGTAACAAATAACACCTGAATTTGGAAGTCTCTTAGAAAAAGGTATCAAAAATGATCAAATGATAAAAACATTCAAATCAGCATTAAATCGAGTTTATGTATGTAGTTGTGATGATGTCCGTGTCCACACAGTTCTGACATTGCATGTTCCGGTATCTGGCATAGGGACTCGCCCCTGGCTGCGGGATTGCCTGCTAAATAGTCTGAGGCAATGGCAACGCTAATTGAGATCATCATTATTATAATTGCAGCTCCTAAAAAAAGTGTGTCTTAAATAATTTGCATTGCTCTCGAGCTGATATTGGAACACACTGCAAAAAATAATTGCATAGCTGCAAGGCACGTTTTGGTTGGACAGCTCGCTCTCCTTTTCTCTCTCTCCAGTGTCTGTCTATCTGTCTCTCTCTCTCTCAGACCCCCCCACCCACCTCTCTTCGGGGTTGCTGGTGTCTTCTGCTCTCAGCTGAGTTTGGCCCCATTACTGATTGGCTTTTCTGCACAGCCACAAAATCCTGAGACATTAGATCACTAAACCACTTAAAGATGTTCGGTTAAAATGCATCAATTATTGTAGATGTTTATAGCGGTGTCAAATGACAAAGTATTGTTTGAAATGTAATATTTAATAGATTATCAGGTATAGATTGGGGAATAGTGTAACTTAAGATGAATTGTATTTATTTATTATCGTCATTCCAGCATATCCACACACAAGTCGGGGAAGGACAACTTGGCATCTTCCAATTATAATTTGAAATGAATGTATTATTCCCTAATAAACTGAATTTTAAGCATTGATATCAAATCAGTCTAAAATCTCATAAATGCTCATCTATATTAGACAATTTCTCCACATTTATAATCAAAATATAAGATCTGATATTTAAAAGAGGTCTGTGTTTAGCTGACAGACCACCGCTATCAATTTCCGACCGTCCCCTCGAATCAGCCCTCGACCTAATTGCCAATTCATCAGAATTTATTAAAGAATGATTTCAATTACACACCACCAGTATAGAGCGCCGACACACCGCATTAAAATTAAATTAGGACACTGGATTGTATCGCTCTATAAGTCCGCGCGCGTCTTTTTTCCCTCTGCAACTTCTGAAGATGAACTTTCCGGTGCTTGGAAAAATAAGAAGGAAAAACCCAGGCCGGCATTACGGGTTAAATCACTTACTGAAGATTTTTAATGACATTTCGGCGTAATTACTCTTCATCTGAGATATCCCATAATGCCGTTCGACAGTCTTGGTTCAGGCTCGCTGGCGCGCTTCATTAGTGTGTCATTCCTATTTCACATCAGAAGATTTAATTGTAATGCTGAATATGTGCGCCGGCCTAATCAAAGTGGATCCACTTGTATTATTAATACCGGGATATCGGACGGCTTGCTATTTTTTATAAATAAAAGAATACAGATGCATAAATCAGCTGTCATTTATTAGCGCGACGCTGGCAGACACAACCCAACCTCTCCTGTGCTTTTCATCAAGAGGGATGAAAAAGAGAAAAGGAGATGCCGCATTAAATATGCATACTAATTCTTGCATGAAGTAACCACTAGATTAAGGAGCACGCAGGTGACGGTGGGCAGTCGTATTCAAATGATTGGCAATAATGAGGCGTATAATGGTGCGAACATGGAGGAAAAGATGGATTAAAGGTTTATATTCAGAGCAGCATCTTTTCTTTCTTCCGGCAGCTAGAGGTGTGAATGAATGCGAATGAAGCCTAATTTTCAATACTTCTGCTGACCGGTGTGTGTTTGGAGTTGCCGTGAACCCAGGGAGAGACGGCGTTCACGTGCCACGACTGGAGGATTGAAATGGCACGGCTGCTCAGAGATTAAAACAAATATCTCTTCTGATGCCAAATTAACCCCTTTCTTGGTGTCTTAAAGTGTATGTGCGGATTGTCTTTGCCCTGAAACATCACATTAATACATTTTCTAATGTATATCTTATTTAATTATCCATATCCCTTACGAAAAAAACATGGTTACTGTAGTAAAACCATGGTAACCACAAAATTACCATGGTTTTGACAACCATGGTTTTAGTTATACTATGGTTAGTGTAGTAAAACCATGGTTTTGCTGATAGTAATCAATACGCCAAAAAAACATGGTTACTACACTTTTTCGTAAGGCATGTACATTTTTAATTAATAAAAAATAATATTTCTAAATAATGTTTCATTTGTGTTTTACGGTTTGATTATTTATGTAAATATTTTATCATTTGTAAGAGAACACCTTCCTATAATAACAATTAACAGAATTGTATGTAATTACTCTTACAGTAAAGCTGAAGATAAACATTTTTAATTTAAATGTATTTGTACTTCAGCAAGTTTCACAATAAATCTTGTTTCATAGCAGCTTTTCAAGGAATTCTGCCTTACAAACCCCAAAGGGACTCTAGCAAATATAAATTATTTTGGAATGTATATAGCAAAAATAAGAGATAAAAACTAATAAATTAACTTGCTGAAATTTTCTGGGGACCCCTAGAACCTCCCTGACCCCAGTTTAAAAAACCTTTAAAAAAGTCCTAAATCTCATAAAAATATTAAGTGCATTTGTAGGTTTTATTAGCCATGCTTAGGGAATCAAACTGATTACATGTTAGATACATTTTACAACATTCCTTTGAGTAAGTGTGATTCAATTATTCATATAAGGGTGTTTCGGTAATGAGAACTAAAAAGTTGTGTAGGTACTATAACAAACAAAATTCCAACTTTTATCTGGAGAGAAAAAATAAGACGTGTTTACCTGGTAGCCATCTTGAGTGTCACAGTTAATTATGTCCCATACAACAAAATATTAGTTCCTTGAGGGCTTAAACAATGATTGAAAATTGTTGCGGAGGATGAGAGAATTTTTCTTGGACACATTTATATTCCTTATTATTGTCTCTACATTAACTAATGATCACCAAATACCACATGTTTCTTTACTGTAAATGTTTATAGTATAACATGCACTGAAGCTTTTTATTTTTTAGATTTTTAAATTGTCAAAATAAATTTTCTATGTCAAAGAACCCAAATCCAGTCATGGACACGTTGCGGTAATGACATTTTCCCCCTTAAATGTGGAAAAAACAACCAAAATTGGTTTGCATGATGTCATTTGAAATCATGTGCAAAATAGTACGTGAAGAGATGTTTGTAACTGTATGCTTCTTATTTTGATAGCATATACTTTTTTATTAAAATGTTTCATGACACCTCATAAGTCTAATTTCGCGAGAATCACCCATAAATGACATTATATACATTAATGTATTTACTTTGTTGAATTTATTTTATTTTGAATGTAAATATTTTAGTTTAAGGATATTTAGTATTAAGTCTATAATAATCTGTGACCTTGCCAGTGAAACCCAGCTAAAGTCCTTTTTTGTTTTCTACCTAAAATTCTCTTACATAATATAAAGAACATTCTGTGTACAATATAACAGGGATATCTTTAATACTGTAGATTGAAATTAATGAGAAATCAAAGATTGATGCCTCTAATCTGAAAATTGGACTAGGACATGGTCAGATATTTGTACATAAAACAACATGAGATTATTTTGATAGCTAAGTAAATGTCGCATCCACACTTGGAGATGTTTAACCTGCACAGACGAAAAATATATCAGTGTGTGTGGTTGTATGTGCTGATCAAAGATGCTGTGGTCTCTCTCTCTCTCTCTCTCTCTCTCTCTCTCTCTCTCTTCCTGGTCAGCATCATCATCATTTCTCTCCAGTTCATGTCATCCACAGCCTGATGATATTCACACCAATCTGCCATTTTTTCATCAGCATGCTTTTGATCTCTTATTTGCATGTAACTGCCTGTGGGGCAAGAACATTATTTGGATGAGACTTTTTCATTCTCAGTAGCATCTTCTCAGTATACCAGATGCATATGGATCGCACACACATACACATCCACCACACAATAAGTGATTTAGTTTTGCCCAGCATTAAAACAACATACCCACAGGAGCAAACTGCATTATATTAAACCTGGAGATACATCTCTAAGATCTTATGCTGTCTGACACACCAGCAGTGTGTGTGTGTGTGTGTGTGTGTGTGTGTGTGAGAGAGAGAGAGAGAGAGAGAGAGAGAGAGAGAGAGAGAGAGAGAGAGAGAGAGAGAGAGAGAGAGCTGTGCCAATCCACAGAAGAGGTGCGTAATGCCACAGCCTATAGAGAAGTCGAGAACTTTCGGAAATGTTAATTTTTTTTCTCTACTCAGATTAGTCAGTCTGTTGAGCACTGAGTGAGTTTGCTAAGGTGAGCATCATTATTATTTAATGGATTTTCACCTTGATAAAGGAAACTAACACTGAGGAAATGATTTTTGCATAGACAAGCACTCTTAACGTTTCACTGTAGATATCAATGTATAACTCTAATGGTAAAGCATTGCATCAGGAGCATAAAAGGTCATGGGTTCAAACTCAGGGATCACAAATACTGATAAAAACAAATAAAGTTGTGTCATAGTCGCCAGAGGCGGACCCTACTTGAGTACTTTGAGTACATTTTTCAAGCATCTGTGCTTCATCAGAGTGTTTGTCTTGGGAAAAATGTACTTTACAAAAAAAATGTTCACTACATTCTAAAGCATAGAATCATACTTTGTATTCCTTATATATTGCATATTAAAATTGATTTAATACCTAATTACATAAAAATTGTGCAATTTCACTTCTCTTGAGTAAAAGTACGAAAGTACTTTTTACTTAAGTAAAAGTAAAAAAAAAAACTAAATGTTTAATGTACTTAAATATTAAATCAAAATCAAAAACTTGAAATTATGATATGTAGTGGATTAAAAATTATGATAATATGCTTTGGAATGTATGTTTTCCTAAGAAAAACACTGATAAAATACGAATACATGAAAATGTACTTTTATGTAGAAAGTAAAAATACTTAAGTAGTGTCTGCCTCTGAATCAAAATTGTATTCATTTATTCGTGTCCATGCACGAAATTCAGCTTTTTTTCGTGCCTTGAGGGCGAATGTCTTTCTCGTGTCACTCGCACAAATGTCTATAAATATTTGTATGTCCGGTGCACGACTTTCGTTTCATTTTATGTATTGTATTCTCATTGTTTTTCCCAATAGACCCTTTTACTGTTTGTAAACAATGATGATGTGGCAGCGTATGCACGCGCATTTAGGCAACGGAAGTATGGTAAGAATCAGCAGTGAAGCAACACAAACAGTAAGTTATTTTAATAAATTGATTTTATCAACATTTTCAACACAGCTACCAGATCCATGTACTATAGTTGAGTGGATAGAAAACTTTAGCAGTGCCAAAAATAAAGTTGCCAGATACATATATACGTATATTAGTATATTATATTAGTGCAACCAAACGCAACAACCAGACATTTTGATGCTGGGAAACCATTTTAATAAACTTTCTGAGTTGCTACCACGTTAGAACCAATTTGGAATAACACCACTTCTGTTGCCAAAATGTGCGCGCAGGCTATTTGATCACGTGAGCTGTAAAAGAGTCTATTTTCTTATCATTGTCGCTTGGGGTTAGATTTACTTTCTGTGACTTTTTTAGACATCCTAACCCAAACCCCAACTCTAACCCCAACTCCAGGCGAGAATAGTTTTAAAAGCAGAAAAAAACCCATGTAGAAACCAATACATAAAAGTACATCCTAACCCAAACCCCAAATCTTACCCAAGCGACAATGGTAAGAAAATAAGAAAAAACAAAGAGAAAACAATACATAAAATGAAACGAAAAAAAGTTGTGCCACGGACACAAAAAACTATTTATAGAAATTTGTGCAAGTGTCACGAAAAATACATTCCTGCTCAAGGCACAAAAAAGCTGAATTTCGTGCCATGGACATGAATAAATAAATCAAAATTTTTAGTGACTATAACAAGACTTTCCGTGAGATAACTTTAGATAAAAATGTATACCTTGTAATGCATAAAAGCATTTGTCAAATGTCTATATGTAAAATGTCTTTTAAACGAGTTTTTCAGTCAACAGCATTAGTTGTGTTGTGTAAAATGGTGATCTGTGACTTCTCACACATTTGATGTTTTTAAACAATTTCTATTTGTTATCATATCAAAGAGGAGGTATGCACTGTTATCAAAAACACACGAGGAACGCTTCGCCTTTAGGTGCATTTCCTGCATCGCATTCCTTATTCTATTTTATCTTTCTTGGTTTAGACTAATGTCGCTAACAGCTACCGGTAATAAACAGCTTGTTAGGATTTCGCTGTTGCCTCCGAGCACCGGCTTTGATTCATTGTTGGCTTATTTGGCTGTGTTTCCTGATTACCTCTCGCCTTGACTGCATGTTTATTGATTTGAAGTTATTAAAGCACTCCACCACTTGCATGGCCGACTTCATTTACAGGCGTTCGCCTTTGATGTGAGGCCCGACGCATCCGGGGCACAATAAGCCATCTTGCTTTGTAACGTCAGCACAAAGCCGACTCTCTTTCATAGTGTTACCAGGTGTTATGAGTACAAAACTGCACCACAATCCGTATATAGCTTTGCAAACGTAGCGAGTTTGTACTCGGTCCCTTGAATCTTTTGCCTACACTTCTCAGTTTTGATGTCACAACGCTCTGGCCGGCACAAGAGGCCTTGTCGTGAGTTAGTGTTTCCGATGTCAAATCTCAAAAACATCTTTAAAAATGCAGTCAACAGCGTCTGGCAAACACAAGTCGCCGTGTTTGCTATTCATGTATGTATCATGGCACGCTGTGAGCTGTGGATCTGAAACAGAGCCGTTCCATCAAAATTTGATGTATTCATTTATGGCGGTGGGTGAGACTGTTTGTTTATAGATGAGATGTTTGCTCGGCGGACATTCGCAACTGTTCATCCGATGGTCCTGCGGCATCCCAATGAGTCGTATCTCAGACGGGAGCTGGTCATCATGCCACTCGTGGGTTCAAAATCCCAACAATGGTCCTGCTAAAGCTGTATCCTTTAAACTATTGGTGAATAGATGTGCCAAGTTTAACAGTCACTGACTATCTGTATAGTTTTAACTTTATGACTGCTTCAGAGGTCATGATCTATTTCTCCTCTCATCTTGACCAGCTTGATCTTTTCATCTTTCATCAAAATTCTCATTATGAAGTACCCAATAGCAATCCAGCTTACATTCAACCTCTGTAATATGTAAATACAAATCAGCAAAAGTTAATTTAGCGGATCCATGAATCAGACAGCTTTCACACTTTTTTCCTTCAACACTTCCATTTTTTTGCCGTGTTGGATCGAGCCCAAGAACTCGGTGTCAAAATACATTAAGAAAATCAAAACATTTCTGTTTACAACATCACAGTCGTGTCAATTAAATCTGATAAATTATTTAAACATTTATCTTCCATCAGCCGGGGGAATTTTTAATCAACCCTGGTATTTATTTTAAATTAGCACTGTCAAGTGTGCATTTGTGTAAAATCCCTCGTACCATTAAAGATTTATAAGCTGAAATCTGTTTGGCTTTATTTTACTATTAATTGGCTAAATGGCGCGCGGCAGCGACATGCTAGCAACAAGTAACGCTGAGAGCCGGCACAAGATTGGCTGGATCCGAGTCACGTGACGGGCTGAGTTAGCGAGGTCATTTAGGGGTCAACAGCCTTGTCACTTACAACGTGGTGTGTGTAATGAGCTGTTCTTAAAGGAGCGGTTCACAAAAAAATTATATTCTGCTCATTCTCATTCAGAAGGTAAAATGGCTGTAAAATGCTAAAAATGTTTACAATATTAATGCATTAGTTAATTTATAAACATTTATTAGTCTTAGTTCATGTTCATTTTTAAATGTAATGTACGATGAACTAACATGAAAAAAATCTACTGGCAATGACTAAAATTAACAAAGATTAATAAATGGTGAAAACTATGTTGCTCATTGTGAATTCATGTTAGCCTATGCATATTAATGTTAACAAATACAAACTTATTGTAAAGTGTTACGAGTGTAGTAAATACACACACACACACACACATAAGAATTTGAGGTGCAGATATTTTCATATTTAAACGTTATAATTAAAGTGCCTTGTGCGACACAATACGTGTTTCTTGCTAGTTTCAGCCCGATGCAATTTTAAGTCCAGCGCCATTTTGTTTAAATAGCAAATGCACAATTGTTCTCCCATGGGCGCGCTGGTCTAAGAACGAGGTGTGTTCAAGCAGCCTGGTCTCACTTTTACTTAGTAATTTCAAAAACAAATTTACATAGATGCTCAAGCATACAATGTAGACATATTTGCAACATTTCATTGTAGCATTACGTTCTTACAGCTATGTAAAACATTTACAAATCAAATCTTTCATACCATAAAGGTTGCTGTATAATTTCCCTTTAACCATTTTATCGATAATGTTACCACCCTAACCCTACCCCAAACCCTTTTTTACAAAATTAAAAAAAGATGTAATATATCCTTTTTGTATTCTGCAACGTGATAGACAGGAAAATGTAGGAAAATTATAATTAAAAAATAATATAGCACTTTAAAAATATTTTACGCCGCTAATACAATTCAAAACTACGGAGCCCCTAGTGGGACATGGAGAAAAAATTAAATAAAGTTTAGTTTTGTGTGCGCATGTGAAACTTTCGATCGCGCACGTGAAACTATCGCGTGCACACATGAAAGCGAAAGTTTCATGTGCGCATGCGAAAGTTTCACGTGCGCACACGATAGTTTCTACACATGAAAGTTTCGCGTGAGCACATGAAAGTTTCATTAAACTTAAGATTTTTTTACTCCTTACCTTAGGGGCTCGGTACAAAACCTACACTGTAAAAAATTATTTGCTTCCTTAAACTTTTTTGGCGAATCAACTCAGATTTACAAGTCATTTAACTTACTATTATTTATCTTGACAAGAGCTGAGTTGCTACAACTTATAACATCAAGTTGACAATATTTCATTTCAAATGTATATTTTATAAGTTATAACAATCAATCTCTAGTCAAGATAAATAATAGTAAGTTGAAATGACTTCTGAGTTGATTAAACAAAAAAGGCAAATATTTTTTATTATTATTAAAATCATACTGTTAGAAATTAAATAGATATTGACTTAAAGATGGCAATGCCAAAAATCTGTGACATAGCACGCAAGAGCCAATGAGCGTTTGATATCACTGCCGTAACGCAATGTGTTTACTTATAAAGCAATATTTGAATTCAAATTCATAATAAATTCGAGATTTAACGTTTATGGTCGCGTAAAGAGATCAAGATCCCTGGATAAATGGCTGAATTTGGAGCTGTTCCTCGCAGTCGTATGAATATTAAACATGTGGATTACAGCGAATAAATTAAATTAACTTCCTTGAAACTTCAACTACAACCTTGATTAACTTCCTATGTTGTGTTTTGGTGTAATTAGTGTTGCATGGAAGAAAACTACATAGGAAAAACGCCTTTTGTATGTCATAGCAAACAGACTAAATATTACAAAATGGTAAAATGAGAGATATTATTCGTTTAAAGGTTTTAAAGTGTAGTTTTGTTTAATATTGTGTAAAATCTTTTTTCATTGGATAAATGAGTAAACTGTCTTAAATATATAAGTCAGAAAATGCGACTAAAAACATTAATATGAGTAAGAAACGCCAATGCCTGTAAAGTTTTTATTACGTAAATAATTATTGTATTAGTCCTGTCAATACATCAATATTATACATTTCAATGTGTGTAAAAACGAAGTAAATTTTCATGTGTGGTACACTCACACTTTACAGAAAAATACACAAATATTCTCATGACATCACTTTGGTTCAGGCGCATTTGTTGGTGCGTTGCTATTTTGAGGCAATTGAAAATGATTGTGCCATTGAACAACTAAAACCTGTTTTAAAGTCAATGGCGCAGTATTTTTTATTTCTTTAAATGGCGCATAAGTAATATGCTGCTATAGGCGTATACAACATGCATATCCTCTGCTTTTATACTCTAGTAGCACACAACTGTAAAAGATTATTATTGTGTACATAATGATAAAAATGCCTACATTTCATCATGGATAGTCATTGAATGTAGCATAATTAGGTATTTTCATTAATTAATTCCATCTATTATATTTAGATCTATTATAGCAAATCCGCCGTTGTACTGCAAGCGCCATTGACTTTTAACAGGAATGGAATATAAGACTCTGATTGGTTTATTGCACATTATGCCCAATACACACTCATGATTCATTAAGAGAATAGGTACAACCCCTTTATTTCCATCGTTAAACTAGCAAAAGTAAATGTGTACACGTCCTAAGCGCACCTATGCCCTGCGCTTCAGCGCTTAGATAGTTAAAATAGGGCCCAAAATGTTGTTTGTTAATTATATTAAATAGCCACTTGATGTTAACTTCACTTTACATCTGCAAGATATTGCACATTGAATGACTGTTTTAGTTTCATTTGTCAGACACATACAGTATAAAAGAAAATAGAGAAGTAGGCCAGTAGCACTAAAAACTGTGGCATTATGGGAGACTTGGGTGGCCTCATGTCTCAACACTTAAGGGCTGTAATACGAATGTGATAAGAGTTTCAGAAGGATTTTCTGAGGTTGTGTTGAAGTCGATTACAGAGGCAGTGTATCTCACATAATATACACACATACACACACGCTGTGCTACGACCAGGTGTTTGCCTGAAGCCATCCTCAAGACTTCAGGCTCATACTGTAGACGCTGATGTAATCTCGTCTGTGAACCATGAAAAACTGAAGAGGAACTGTGTTGTAAGTCAAATACAGACAAGTAGAAAACGCACCAACAACACCTTCTTTTGTGCTTTTTTGTTAATATATTTCACAATGCTATAGTAGTCATAGATGCCAAGATGAATGGGTTTATTGTTTTCCTCTCTGTTGTAAGTTGCTTTGGATAAAAGCGTCTGCTATGTATATGTAAAATTGTGAACGTGTGGAACAACAATACATTGTATGGGTCAAAATGCTGATTTTTTTAATGTGTTAAGATATTTTCGAACATTTCCTGTCATAAATATATACAAATATTTCTCATTATTAATATATGTTGCTAAGGACTTCATTTGAACAACTTTTAAGGTGAATATTTTTTTGCACCCTTAGATTTCAGATTTTCAAATCTTGGACACATATACAGTACTGTGGTCCTATCCTGATCCATATATCAAATCTTATTTATTCAGCTTTCAGATGATGTATAAATCTCAAAATGTTCAAAATTGACCCTATATGACCCTATATGGTTTTGTGGTCCAGGGTCACAAATGGTAAAATCAAACACATGCATTTAGATCAAAACATCACGAGTAACAAAAATGAGCATATACAAACTTTTGACTTTTTTGATTGTATATGAGCACTGCAAAAAAGGTAAATCTGCCAATGGAATAAGAAACATTTTCTTGAATTAAGTGTTTATGAAAAAAGTAAACTTATTTCAAGAAAATTTGTCTTATTCCATTGGCAGATTTTTTTGCTTGTTTTAAAGGTGCAGTGTGTAAATTTTAGCGGCATCTAGTGGTGAGGTTGCGAATTGCAGCCAACGGCTCAGTCCTGCTCACCCCTTTTGAAACGCACAGAGAAGCTACGGTAGCTGCCACTGGAAAAACATGTAATCATCGGAAACAACTTAGTAAAAAAATGTTTGTCTGTTAAGAGCTTCTGTAGAAACATGGCGGCACAAAATGGCAACTTCCATGTAAGGGGACCCTCTGTGTATGTAGATAAAACGTTTCATTCTAAGGTAATAAAAACATAACGGTTCATTATGAAAGGTCTTTATACACCACTAATAATATAGTTTTGTATATTAATTTGCATTTCTGTCAAGAGATCCTTCTAAAAATTACACACTGTACCTTTAAGCACTGATTTACTTAAAGTTTATATTTTTTGTCAAAAACTAGAATTATTTTATAATACATCTTAATTTAAGAATTTTTTGATATTTTACTGAAAAACAAGACAAAAATACTAAAAATACTTGCAGTGAGCCATTCAGTCCAAGATTTTCCAAAAATATCATTTTGTCCCCAGGAGAAGCAGTCACTCGATGACAAAGACACCTCTCACTTTTGCTGATGTTATGAGGGCAGTATATCAATTAATGTATTCATGATATTTATATATTTAAATATATTTATAAACCAGGAACCCATAGGGGGTGATGGTCCCGCTCTGCTAATGATATGCAAATAGGGTGTAATATGAAATGTTTTGTTCTGTCTCAAGTTTATTCCGGTGTGTTTTGCGTGGAGGTGAGAAACACCGCAGACCTGCAGGCGAAAGTGCTGATTTTGTATTCATGATGCTATAGTGTGCATCAGAGATAGACCAGAGTTTACATGTCTGTAGACCATCGGACCAGACACTTTCATGGGTCACTATGATGTAGTTTTATATCACTGAGTAAACAAGTAAAGTTTGGAGTAAAAACGACCATAATTTTCCAATCCAATCTGAATCTCCATTCATGTACCATCAGGTTTGTCTATAAAAATTTTGTACTGTAATTTTTTAACATATTTTCCATGATCCTAAACTTTCATATTTTACCTAATACTCTTATTTTCAGTTTCATCTGTCTGTATGTATGTATCTCAGCTTTAATTATTTCAATTCTCTCTCACCACATTTCATAAATCTATAGAGGAATTTACTTTAAGGGTTAAGATTTCAAATGCCCTCATAAATTTGACAAAGCCTTTAGTGTCACGGGTAAGCACTCATCTCTGTGTTATTTGATTGTGTTTTATTTGTTGTTGGCTGGACATCAATACAAGAAATCGATGAGCGTAGTGGAAGATCCCCTAAGCCCCCGCTCAGCGTCCGCAGCAGTGTGGCCCGCCTATAAGTGAAAACGGGAAAATGGGTCAGATTCTTGGCTGGTTTACCATATGTCTAATATGCTTCATCAAATTTACATTTTACTGTTTGACCGTGAAATAAATGCTGATTATCATTTACACACATATGATAACATCTCAACACAGGTGTTTTGTGATGTGTCTGTTTGGTAGCAGATCATCTATTCCTAAAAGTATTTTGTGGTCTTAACAGAATAACCAAATTTCCGTCATTAAACTGTAATGAAATCTTTTTTTACATTTTTATTTTAGTGGATAATGCACTCGTCTAACTCGAATGATGGTGCCAGAATGAGTTTTATTAGCTGTATTTTTGTTGATTGGTCTAGTCATAGTAATTTATCATTTACCATGGCAAATCCTAATCCTCGCTCTTAATGCTGACATTTGGAGAATTCATGATTTGCATAATTAGACAACTTTGATCTGTGATTTGTGAAATCCTCATTTTAACACGCACCTCTCGTGCAGTGTCGTGATGGGGCGAGTCTATGGCTTACGGGTGACATTTAGACAGACGTTTAACAACACAAAACAAAAAAATTCAGAACAACATTGAAGGCATACGTATTTGAACTGAAGAGAAATACTCAGTGCTTTGACTGATGTTTGTATCTCATGTCAGTTATCATGTCCGGGTCATATTTTACCCCTTAATCAAAAGATTTGAATAAGAGATTATATTTACTTAAAGAATGTAACATTTTAGGGACCATTAAATATTTAAATTGGCAATTAGCACATCTTCCCCATTTTCAATACCACAATTTATTACATGGCTCATTGTAATGCTCCACTCAAAACTAATAATATAAGGTAACCAGAAAGCTGCAAATAATTTTGACAGGTACAGTTTTATAATACACACAATTAAATATAAATATGTCTAACATACAGTGGTGTGAAAAGTGTTGGCCCCTCCAGATTTCTTATATTTTTGCAGATTTGTCCAACTTAAATGTTTCAGATCATCAAACAAATTGAAATATTAGTCAAAGATAACACCAGTGAACACAACATGCCATTTTACATTAAGATTTTTAAACAAAATCCAAAACTACATGGCCCTGTGTGAAAAAATGCTTATTCCCTGTTAAAACGAACCCAGTCTCACGGAGTTGCGTATAAATAGCATAAAATTCCAATTTGGCATGCACGTGATACGCCAGTCCTTCCCATTTACTTAAATGGTGCATCTTTTTTTGTCATTTTATTTATTGGTTTCTCAATTTTTTGCTATTTTTTTAACAATTTTTACTTGTGTTTAGGGTTAGAACAACTTTTTGTTATATAAAAATGGCATCATCTTAACCCAAACCCCAATTCTAACCCCAACTCCAAGCGTCCATGGCTTAAATATAAACAAAATCATGAAGAAACCTGTATATTAAATAACCTCCTTAAGCAAATCTTAAATCTAACCCTAAACCCAAGCAAAAATGGGTAAAAAAAAACAAAAAACAAAAAACAAATTGAGAAACCAATAAATAAATAAATAAAGATGTGCCGTTTAAGTGAATGGGAAGGACTGGCGTATCATATGCACGCCAAATTGCAATGTGGCGTGTGTGTTGCACGATTTTCACACTTCGTGCTATTTATACGCATCTACATGAGACTGGGTAGGTTAAAACATAACTGAACTGTGATTAATCACACCTGAGTTCAGTTTCTCTAGCCAAACCCAGGCCCGATTACTGCCACACCTGTCCACAATCAAGAAATCACTTAAAGGACATCGATAGGAACATTAATCTTTATTGAAAGTGGGTCATATTTGTAGTCGAAATGTAACATAAATTTAGAATTTTGTGCCTATTTGACAGAGAAAAGACAGAACGTGACATTAGAGCACATTTGTATGAAAAACTACAACTCCCACTATGCACCACAATGCACAGCTCTGCAAGCCACTCACATTAATCGGAACACCGCTCAGATATGCTATTGTGTACATAAATGCCACGTTAGTATAACAAAGAAAATAGAAACACTCACTTTAAAGTCAGACGTCCGTTTATCCCTGCATCCTCCACACAAACGCGTCCTCTGCACAATATCTCCACAGACGCGCTGCCTCAGCTCTTGGAGCTTGTGCTCGTAAGCCGAAACATGTCATTGAAATAAGCACACGCCCGGAAACATTCACAAAACAAACGTTCATATCCTTATCTGATCCAGAAATGTTAAACAGAAAGCACACAGCGAGAGTCCGTTCAAGCTCATATACTCCGCAGCGCTCATAAGCATGAGAAACACGTCTGTGAAATAAACATATCCAAACACGCGCAAAGTTGCTCTCTTGCCTGGAAACCTTTACCAAACGAACGTCCATATCCTTATCTGATGCAGAAATGTTATAAAGCAAGCACACAGCGAGAGTACAGGCACTATCAGTTCGGGGCTTCTCTACGCAGCAGAGGCCGATGGTTGCTGCGTCTTCCCCGGGCTTTTCTACTCAACCGAAGCCCAGGCTCCGGACTACTCCTCGGGCTTCTGTTCCTCCATCTGCCTCAGCTCTTTGCTGTATTGTGGCTCATAAAGGTGCAATAAACAGCGGATTAAAGCATCACGCTTGCGAAATCACCCTCTTCCATATAATATTGATTAACTTCCACTGTTATTGTAACATGAAGTCTGGCTCGCTCCATAACGTCTGTTTAGCTTAGCTTAGCATAAATATGGCGGATGATTGTTTTTTTCTGTCTGTGTTCGTATATTTTCATAAGTCCCACCCACTGATCTGTAATAGGTCTTTAGCGTGAGTGGGTCCCATCCATAGCCCCCACCTTGGAAAAATGAGGAATGAGTGTCTGTAGTCTTTCACACTCAACAAAGGTACAGCATTTCCTTCTTTCAATGACGCAAAATGATAATTTTTACATCATTGAAAGAAGGAAGTGCAACACTGAAATCAGTATATCTCCCGTCTCAGGGGAAACTGAGGGAATGATGCACGACCATTCAAAAACATGACTGGGGTTCTAACGATACAAAGCTTAATGCAAATGGGTGAATTTTCCCTTTAAATAGGACTTGCCTGACAAAGTGAAGTAGACCAAAAGATCCTCAAAAGCTACACATCATGTTGAGATGCAAAGATATTCATAAACACAAAAGAAAGAAAGTAACTGAGATCCACCAGTCTGGTAAAGGTTATAGCCATTTCTAAAGCTTTGGGACTCCAGCGAACCACAGTGAGAGCCATTATCCACAAATGGCAAAAAACATGGAATAGTGGTGAAACTTCCCAGGAGTAGTCGGCTGACCAAAATTATCCCAAGAGCACAACGACGACTTATCCAAGAGGTCAAAAAAGACCATACAACAACTTCCAAATAACTGCAGGCCTCACTTGCCTCGGTTAAGGTCAGTGTTCATCATGACTCCACCATAAGAAAGAGACTGGGCAAAAATGGCCTGCATGTCAGAGTTACAAAACGAAAACCGCTGCTGAGCAAAATAACATAAAGACTCATCTCAGTTTTGCCAGAAAACATCTTGATTATCCCTGCTGCTTCAGGACCTGGAAGACTTGGAACCATGAATTCTTTCTAGCAAAAATCCTGAAAGACATAAGCCTCTTTCATACAGTAATTCCGGTAAATTACCATGAATTTACCAGAATTAATTTACCAGTAAATACAAAAATGTGCTGTTCACACATGCAGTGACATTCTGTACCAGTAAGATATCATTCACACATCCGTATCAAAATACCAGTAAACTCGGTGAGAAAGACGTTTCCTGTGGCGCGCGGCGAGATCCGTATTGTATTTGTAAACAATCCATGTCCTTCATATCCACAGTCCGTATTTTGATGTTTTCACATCTGTGGCAAACACTAAGGGCTCTATTTTAACGATCTAAGCGCATTGTCTAAAGTGTACGGCCTAAATGGGCGTGTCCAATGCCACTTTTGCTAATTTAACGATGGGAAAAATGGTTTGGGCGCCAAGCGCACGGTCGAAAAGGGCGCAAACATGGGCGCAAATGCATTTGCTATTTAAACAACGTGCCGCTAAACGTGAAATTTATAATCGCGCAGGGTGGAAACTAGCAAAAGACACTTGCGTCGCGCATTGCGCTGTATTGCGCCGGGTGTATGATAGAGCCCTGACAGTCACGAAGTTGCTCGTGACCAAACAACATTGCATTAGGCGACTTAAACAACAGTACTGTTTGCACATTAGGCTTCACAGATGATGTCGGCAATTCGGCAAATAATTGGTAAGCAGTTTTAAACAACTTTGGTAAAGAAATGTGGATGTTAACTTTAGTTGTGCACGACTTTTAAGCAGCGCGTGTGTGGAAACATCCGTAAACAGTGCGGGGGTAAACGTGTCATCTGTATAAAAACATTATGATTGGCCTGAAGCTGTCAGCGCATTCTGACGTCGTCCGTTCTATCTATGCCAGTAATCCATATTTTTGTTCACACATAGCGCTAACCGGTAAATTACTGGTAATCTTACAACCTCTCTTACTGGTAAATTGGCAGCACTGATTAACCAGAAAGGTTCTGTTCACACATGATCTGTTAACTGCAATTTACCAGTAAATAACCAGTAAAGACTGTATGTGTGAAAGCGACTAACACACCAGCAAGTCCACCTCTGAATGGCTGAAGAAAAACAAAATGAAGATTTTGGAGTGGTCTAGTCAAATTGTTGTGTGGATTTTAATTGTTTTTTATTCAAATAAAAAATATTTTACTGTAATTTCTTGCTGTACTTTTTTACTGTAATCTTTGCAGTAGGAATTTTTATTTTTATTTCTTTCTTTATTTCTTTCTTTTTTCATTCTTTCTTTCCTTCCTGTTCATTTCTTTTGGGGTAAAATGGGACATATTTTCCTTACGTTCACTTATTATCAGTCTTTTCCTTGGTCAAGTTTGTTATAGGTTTGTTATAGGTTAAAGGAAACATTCCAGGTTAAGTTCAGCATCTGTGATATTATCAAAGAAAATAATTTAGACAAAGCAACCAAATCATGTATAGAGTAATGCTTAAAACATACATCTAATAAGAAAAATGTAAGATCATACACACTTCAAAGCCCAGCTTAAGAGCGTTGTGACATTTAAAAAAAAATAGTCTGTACTGTATCTTTTAAATAGTTTATTCATCTCTCATAACACCCCAAAAGCTGTGTTTACCATAAAATAAATACACTTTAAATTGTTTAACATTTCTCTAGGTGGCCAGAGGCATCAACAGCGCAAGGCCTGACTGTACCAACACAAACTATTAGAATTGACATCAGATGTTCACCTTCGTCTGGGTTGGATTTTAATTATTGTCAGTGCGGCATGCAGCGTTTGCTTCATCAACTGGATAAATATTTGACTCCCATTCCATAAATTGGAATGGGATCGCAATTTAAAGGCACAGTCTCTCCAAGTCCGGCTTCATGTACGTGCTGATGTGGTGTGGATTCTCTCTCCGCAGGTGACCGGGGCTGCCACCGCATGCGGTAAATTAAAACTCTGATTTCTTTAAAAAGAAGAATTGAATATTCCTGCGCTTTTACATTTTCAATATTTAATTACGACCTACGCCAGAGCCTAATCTTGGACTTAGGGAGAGCATTAGATTAATCAGAGTAGGTAAAAATGCTAGTGTTCTCTCGCTCTATTTCAATAATGCATATATAGAAGCTTCTTGGTGGAGTGTGTTTTTGTGTGTGTGTGTGTACACCGACTGATCCTTGGTTACCCGGGGCTGTACTAACAGGACTCAAGGGTATGTGTGCTCAGCGTGATGTGGCTTAGTGCAGGACAGTGTGAATATGAGGCGTCACGTATGCTTGGAATAAATGCCACCCGCTCCCCCCCTGTATCTGACCCCTGTTACTTACAAATGTTTATGTTAAATCCATATCTGTGAGTTGTAATAAACAATTGAGATTAAAAATGAAATATTACATACTGATCACACCAATAAATAAGTATCTTACAGATTATGATGGCAATGTACAAAGAGATCCGAACACATTTGTCATAAGCCTGAAACAAATTCGACATACATTTCTAGCTAGGCAAAGTTGATTTTACTTGTAGTAATACAGTAAACCTACACAAAAAAATATTGCTTGGCCTCAACAACAAAAATTCACGCAACAGTTTGCATCAATTATTTTGAGTTAAGACAACTACTTCTGAAATTAATTCCAGCCAACAAACTATAACAAGTTGGATGTACTTAAAAAATTGTGTTGAATATTCATAAAAATTAAGTTGTTTCAACTTGTTTTTTTGCATTTTAAATTTGATTCAATGGTGGACATTGATTTACACAAAACTACTAAAATGATTAAAACTTTTTTATTTAACAACACTAATCAGGTTGCAGAAGACAACCAGTTTTAGCATTTTTATCAAAATGCCATCTAATTAAAACAGCAAGATAATGCTCGGCGAGTCTGTTCTCAACTTGAGCAAATGCTCTATTCTTCAGCACAATGGTAACCTCTTAAAAATCAACAACATAACAGAAAATCTTTTAAATTACAAAAGTACAGAATAATAATCATTAAAAGTCTTCTCATGTTTTCATCTAGATTAAAAATGCATAAAATAACACCATATTTCTACATTTACTCTCACTATCAAAGTATCAAGCTAAATGCATTGAGTTACTTCAACTTAAATAATTTTTTAAACAAACTAACACAGATAATTAATTTGAAGTTACACACAATATTAACTTGATGTAACTATCAACATTATTATGTCTGGACAACTCAATAAAAACCGTCAGCATCTTTAAATCTTTCAATAAATCAATTATTTAGAATTTTTTACTTGCACCAATGCATTTAATTAAATAGTGACAACACATCCCCTGAATTATTTTTTAGACTGCATCGTCCATCTAAACAAAACTGCTCGATGCTTTTTCTTTTTCTGGTTGTTTATATTTATCACTCTGCGTGTGCACAGGCGTGTAGTTCCCTTTCAGTCGGTCACTACGACGTCACGTCGTGACCGACGAATTGGGAACTCGCTTAGAGAGACCAATCTGCTTCGAATACTACTAAAACGCCAATGAACTTGGCATTGAGATATTTGCATAATGCTGGCGCCGCCCCGCCAGGTGCGTATATAAGCCCCAGGTGCAAATATAGAAATCAGCTTTTTATCGCTTCGAAAGCCGGCAGTATCTGCTACTGAGAAGCTACTCTATACTCTGGTGGGAAACGATTGCTGAAGTTGGTTGGACAAGCAGTACCACAGCGGACGCCGCAGTTTTCCACTACTCTGCATCTTTTTTGTTTTGAGTTATTAGTGAGTGCGTTGCTGATCCCTGTGCGCATCATCAACTGAGCATCTAAGAGTGAATTTCCCTAAAAGAGTGATACGGAGAGCTTTGTGCCTTGTTAAAGGCAGCCACTCTCTCGTATATCCGGAGGTCAGCGTCCTTTTCAGGATGGCTTTTCGTCCGTGTGTTCTTGGATGCGGCAAGTACATGGGTCCAAAGGACGGTCACGAGCGCTGTCTTTCATGCTTGGGCATCGAGCATGCGGAGGCGGCGTTCGCTGGGGGTGCATGTCCTCATTGCGAGGAGATGTCCCTTCTGGATTTACGCAGGCGGTTGTCGTTTCTACGGGAACGGCGTCCGGTGAGTTCTGACCGCCGCCACGGAGTGGCTGCGAAGCTCTCTAAGGACGATCTGCGTTTAACTGTGTTGAGCCGGTCGGGGGATTCGTCCTCCGGCTCTCAGCCTTCCCGTCCTCAGCCGGATTGAGGTGCCTATGGAGACTGCAGCCTCGTGTTCTACGAGCGCTGTAGAATCCGTTGCGCCTCCCTCTGGACCCGCTTCGACCGCAACACCCGAGGGTGGAGCCCCTCTTTCTGAAGCTGACTCCGACGTTCTTCCTCCCTCTGGTCGGGTTGTGACGCCGGAGTTTGACCCGGAGATGGTGGCTGTGCTCTCTCGAGCGGCGGAGACCGTAGGGTTGGAGTGGGTTAACCCCCCACAGCCCGAACCGTCCCGCCTGGATGATTGGTTCTTCGGAGCTGCCCGGGCTTCACAGCCCTCTCCACCAGTACCTTCCTTCCCCGAGGTGCACGAGGAGCTGTCACAGACTTGGAAGTCGCCGTACTCTACCCGGTTACGGCCGATTCAGCCCTCCCCCCTCACCTCCCTCACCAACAGAGCCGCTAAGGGTTATACGGGGATCCCCCCTGTAGAGCGCGGCGTCGCGATGCAGCTGTGTCCGACCACCGCTGCCTCCTGGAAGGACCGCCCAACCCTTCCCTCTCGGGCTTGTAGACAGTCGTCCGGTTTAACGGGCGCTGCCCATCAGGCTTGTGGAGAGGCGGCTTCGGCTCTGCATGCAATGGCTTTGCTGCAGGTCCATCAAGCGAAGGCCTTACGAGATCTGCATGAGGGAGGACACGACTCACCCGTCTTCTCGGAGCTCCGGGCTGCCACTGATTTGGCTCTCCGCGCTACGAAGGTGACGGCGCAGGCGATTGGTCGTGCGATGTCTACACTCGTGGTCCAAGAACGCCACCTATGGCTGTGTCTGGCGGACATGACGGAAGCGGACAAGAACAAGTTTCTGGACGCTCCAGTGTCACAGACTGGCCTATTCGGCGAGTCGGTGGAGTCTTTTGCACAGCAATTCACCGCCGCTCAGAAGCAGACTGAAGCGATCTCCAAGATCATGCCCCGGCGCAAGAGGCCTGCCTCTCGTCCACCAGCACCGGCTGCCCAGTCTGCTCCTCGCCGAGGGCGCCCTGCGGCGGCTGCCTCCGCCCCCCCCCCTAGGAAGTCATCCAGACAACGGAGGGGGAACAGCCGTCGACAGCCCGCCCCGCCCGCTCCACCCGCTTCCCGTGGTCGCAAACGGGGATCTAAGCGGCCCTGAGACGGGCGACCTGGATTCGGATGGGATCACTCTTCGGGAGGTGGTGAACGCACCGCTCCTTCCCCCGGAGGAGGGCCGGGTAGAAAATCTTTGGTTTCGTTTTGTTTCTGTTCCGCCGGCTTCTCAGCCGGCACCCACAAAACCACAAAAAGAGTGCATTCCTATTCCTTCTCCAGGTCTTCAGAGGATCGAGAGAGCCGTGAGCGGGCATTCATCTGCTCATCCTCCCTCTCCTCCATTGCCAGCGGGGGTTCTGAGGAGTCCGAGCTCTCCACTGCGGAGACCGGACCACCAGCACCCTCAGCGGTCTCAGGTCAGTGTCACAACACACACACACACTGTAGTTGCGTGCGCTCTTACGGCGCGCGCACCGGCAGTCTCACCTGTTCCGCTCGTCTGCCCCACCGCGAGCTCTCCGGTTGTGCCGTTAATTCCCCTCGCACGGTCCCTGGAAGCTTGGCTTCAGCTTACCAGTCCGTCTCGATGGGTATTACGCACAATCCGCCTCGGTTACGAAATACAATTCAACCGGCACACACCCAAATTCTCGGGCATTCGTTTCACTACAGTGAAAGCGTCCGATGCACATGTACTGCGTGCAGAACTCGATGTCCTCCTGGCAAAGGACGCGATCGAACCGGTCCCTCCAACCGAGATGAGCTCGGGGTTTTACAGCCCGTATTTCATAGTTCCAAAGAAGGGCGGTGGGTTACGACCGATCTTGGATTTGCGCGTTCAGAACCGATCTCTCCAAAAACGATACTTCAGAATGATAACGCCGAAACTGATATTTCAGTCAATACGCCCCCTAGATTGGTTTGCAGCAATAGATCTGAAAGACGCGTACTTTCATGTGTCCATTCTCCCTCGCCACAGACCGTTTCTCAGCTTTGCGTTCGAGGGGCGGGCATACCAGTACAAAGTACTACCATTCAGGTTGTCTCTCTCTCCCCGTGTATTCACAAAGTAGTGGAAGCGGCGTTAAAGCCCCTGAGAGAGAGCGGTGTTCGCATTTTGGCTTACCTCGACGATTGGCTTATAATAGCGCATTCTCGGCGGACGCTTTACGAGCACAGAGACTTAACGCTTCAGCATCTCGCCCGTCTGGGTCTTCGGGTCAACTGGGAAAAGAGCAAACTCTGCCCCACGCAGAGGATCTCTTTTCTCGGGATGGAACTGGACTCGATCGATTTATCAGCACGTTTAACAGAAGCGCGCGTCCAATCAATTCTGACTTGCCTTGGTTCTTTCCGAGGGAAGGACGCGGTCCCTCTGAAACAATTTCAGAAGCTCCTGGGAAATATGGCAGCAGCCGCGGCCGTGACACCGCTCGGGCTGCTCCATATGAGACCGCTTCAGCGTTGGCTTCACGATCGAGTCCCGAGGAGAGCGTGGCGCGCCGGCATTCACCGTGTAACCATTACACCTGCGTGTCGTCTAACATTCACCCCGTGGTTAGACCCTGCGTTTCTAAGAGCAGGGGTGTCCATGAGACAGATTTATTGGCATGCTGTTGTACACACAGATGCATCCAACACGGGGTGGGGAGCCACGTACAACGGGCTTGCAGCTTCGGGGGTGTGGACAGCACCCCAGCTGCACTGGCATATCAATTGCCGCGAGTTGTGGGCTGTATATCTGGGACTCGTACGCTTTGCTACGGAGCTGCGAGGGAAGGATGTACTAGTACGCACCGACAACACTGCGATCGTTGCGTATATCAACCGTCAAGGCGGTTTGCGCTCTCGTCACATGTCGCATCTCGCCCGTCATCTCCTCCTTTGGAGTCAGAAGCATCTGAGGTCCCTTCGTGCCATTCATATTCCGGGTTCGCTCAATACAGCGGCAGACGCGCTTTCCCGAGCTGCGCGCCCCGGAGAATGGCGACTCCACCCCCAGACGGTACAGCTAATTTGGAAGAAGTTCGGTCGTGCGCAGATAGATCTGTTTGCGTCGCCAGACGATACCCACTGTCGCCTGTTTTATTCACTAACCGAGGGCAGCCTCGGCGTGGATGCGCTGACACACAGCTGGCCGCGGGGGATGCGCAAATACGCGTTTCCACCAGTGAGTTTAATCGCACAGACGCTGTGCAAAGTCAGGCAGGACGAGGAGAGCCTTCTTCTGGTCGCTCCTTACTGGACGGCCAGGAATTGGTTTCCAGAACTAATGCTCCTCGCGACAGCCCCTCCCTGGCGGATTCCCCTGAGGAAGGACCTTCTTTCTCAAGGAGGGGGCACATTATGGCACCCGCGCCCCGACCTATGGGATCTCCACGTATGGTCGTTGAGCGCGCACAAGGTTTAGGTGATTTATCGCAAGCGATATCTAACACCATCGCCGCGGCTCGAGCTCCGTCCACAAGACGGGCTTACGCGCTTAAGTGGAACCTTTTCGTCGATTGGTGCTCTTCGCAACGCGAGGACCCTCGAGAATGCCCCATTAATGTTGTGCTTTCATACCTTCAACACCGGTTAGATGGTAGGCTGTCACCCTGCACCATTAAAGTTGATATCGCTGCTATTTCTGCTCATCACTCACTTATTAACGGCAGATCAGTCGGCCAGCACAACTTAGTTATTACGTTTTTAAGAGGCGCTCGTAGGCTAAACCCCTCGCGCCCTCCCTCTATTCCTCCTTGGGACCTGTCCATGGTGCTGAAAGCCCTGCAGGGAAACCCATTCGAGCCTTTGCAGTCTGTGAGTCTGAAGTTTTTATCAATGAAAACTCTGACCCTACTCGCATTGGCCTCTGTTAAGAGGGTAGGTGACCTTCATGCATTCTCTATCGACGATTCGTGCCTTCAGTTTGGCCCTGCTGTCTCGAGTGTTACATTGAGACCCAGACCAGGCTACGTGCCCAAAGTGCCCACCACTCCCTTCAGAGATCAAGTGGTGAGCCTACAAGCTCTGCCCGCGGAGACGGCAGACCCGACCATGGCTTTATTATGCCCCGTACGAGCGTTACGCATCTACGTGGATCGCACACAAAGCCTTAGGACCTCAGATCAGCTCTTTGTTTGTTATGGTGGTCAGCAGAGAGGGAAAGCTGTCACTAAGCAGAGGATGTCTCATTGGATAGTTGATACTATCGCCCTTGCTTATAATCTGCAGGGCATTCCTTGTCCATTTAATTTGAGAGCTCACTCTACTAGAAGTGTTGCCTCATCTTGGGCACTCGCTCGTGGTTCCTCGCTAACAGACATCTGCAGAGCTGCTGGTTGGGCGACACCTAATACATTCACTAGATTTTACAGTGTTCGTGTCGAGCCTGTCTCCTCTCGTGTTCTTTCCTCGTTAGGGGAAGCACAGAGAACAGGCTCGCAGGTCGGCTTGCAGCCTCCGACTGCTGCTCCAAACTGAGCTCAGTATGGAAGGCCATCGAGGCAAAAACGCGTAATAATTTGTTTTGCCTTCCTCCGCTGCCTTGGCAGCCTGATGTTGCGGAGCATCCGCTGCCAGCCTCTCACTAGCTGCACCCTCGCGAACCTGTGTTTGGCTCGGGCATCCACATTGCGTCCCACCGGGTTCCTTTGTGAGTATTTTTCCGTGGGGTTAATCCTACTAGCCCACGTTTCCCTCAGCAAAGCACTGCTTTGCTTACACAGCCACGGCTGTCATTTATACCTCAACTACGGTTGACTTTCGCCCACCAATAGCCCTTAACGGGGCGGTGGCTTCCGCAGCGTCCCTATACCGCTCAGATAGGGCGCTTCCCAGTCGCTGGCACTACTGTGGGTTAAAGGAACATCTAGTGCCCGGCCTTCTGCCTTAAAACCTAATTCTCCTTATCCTTAAGTGGAACCGGAGGGCTTTACGCAGACACTGGAAGAGGTCAGCCCTCAGTGGCGTTTTGGTAGGGATTCCCAATTCGTCGGTCACGACGTGACGTCGTAGTGACCGACTGAAAGGGAACGTCTCGGTTACGTATGTAACCCTCGTTCCCTGAAGGAGGGAACGGAGACGTCACGTCCCGTCGCCACAGGGCTGCTCCCTGCTGTTTATCGGCCGGTCACACTTTCCGGCTTTCTCAGCGAAAAAGAAGCTGATTTCTATATTTGCACCTGGGGCTTATATACGCACCTGGCGGGGCGGCGCCAGCATTATGCAAATATCTCAATGCCAAGTTCATTGGCGTTTTAGTAGTATTCGAAGCAGATTGGTCTCTCTAAGCGAGTTCCCAATTCGTCGGTCACGACGTGACGTCTCCGTTCCCTCCTTCAGGGAACGAGGGTTACATACGTAATCGAGACGTTCTTCTTTACAAAGTAACATCGGCATCATCAGACAGAGTTTTTAGTCATTATCACAAACCTATGTAAATCTTTTTGACAGCATTGTCATGGGCAGTGTTGGGGAAAGTTAATATTGTAATGCATTACTCTTAAAAGTAAGTTACTCCCCAAAAAAGTAACTTATTGCGTTACTTAGTTACTTTTCATGGAAAGTCATGCTTACAATACTTTTGCGTTACTTTTTTTTACTTGGCTGAGGCTTGATCTCTTTCAGGCCTTGCAGGTGGCTTTTATAACTGAGAAGTTCTGCATTCAGAAATTGCATACTTACATCGCAAAAATTACTGAAACTGTTCCAGCTCAGGAGCGCATGCATAGAGTTCGTAAATCTACGTTAATACTTTCAGTTTAATGCAGTACATTGTTTTTTTACATCAAATTAATTAAACTGAAAAGTAACTTCCATTACTTTCTTTAAAAAGTAACTCAAATATACTCAAAAGTATTGCGTTACTGAGTCGTTACATCATAAAAAAGTAATATTATTACGCAATGCATACTTGTAATGCGTTACTGTCAGGGTTGTGACGCAGGACAAGAGAACCCAAGCGCAAACGATGTTGGGGAAGTGAACATAGAACATTTATTGGCATAAAACAAGAAAACAAAAGCCCACATGGGGGCAAAACTACATAAAACATGATAATTACAACACACTGACATAACATGATTTACAAGACTCTGATGAAACATTAAACTGCATAAACAATGAAGACTGCAAAAACATAACACATCTGAACACAATGAAACAGCACAAGACAAGAGACAAGAGGAGATTAAATAGGGAAAAAAACAAACAAGATAACGAGGGCAACACAGGTGAGTGGGATAAACTGATGATGAATAATTAACATGGAGAACAAAGGGGCGGGTACTAGAAACGGGACGCCAGAGGCACATGACCCAATATACAAGGCTATGAACCTCCACATAGAACATGAGGCTGTCAGAACCCTGCCATCACGATAAAACACAAATATAAAACAAGACTCTTATGGCAGAGTCCTGACAGTTACCCCCAACACTGGTCATGGGTACATAATAATAATTTACAAATATGAAAAAATAAAATAAAATAAGCATAATTAAAAATATTCATAACAAACAGTAGATAAAGAATTTACAAATACTGGGACAGCGCTGTGAGTGTTTTGAAAAATATTATCTCACATATCCAGAGGTACAAATCATCATACAATAAATCCATGGGGTAGCATTTAAAAATATATATAAATAAATACAATATACTGTATATTTGCAATTTTTTAAAACAAAAAATCTTTCCAAGCTACAGGTGAAGCAGATCTTCTGCCAGCTGATCTCAGCTTCATGCTTCTAAAATCCTGTAAACCGCCCTTATTCATGTCCAAGATACTCAATAATAATCTTTACATTTTAATCCTTATTTGTCATCTTTAAAAACGTTTGTATGTTGCTGTGCATTCATTATGTGTAATAAGCAAACACGCATTGTCGTCCCATTTCTAGGTGCATATTACTAACGCTTCCTTAAAAAACAATATTGCGCCATTGACTTTATACTTTAGACCAGGTTTTAGTTGATCAATGGCATAGTCTGTTTTAGTTGCATCAAAATGCGCTTGAACACACTTCGTTTTCAAGTCAACACATCCATGGGCGTACAAATGGGCACAAATGGATTTGCTTGACGATGGACGTGAAAATGATAACTGCGCTGGGCTGAAACTAGCAAAAAACACTTGTGTCGCGCATTGTGCTGCATTGCGGACTTATTAATATTTGATATTCTGTTATGCTGCTATTTAAAAAAAATTGTGTTCTTGGTGTTTTTAAATTGGTCAAAGTGCAAATGAGTAGAGGCTTTGTTTAGGTTGAAGACATAGTGTAATATAATGATGAATGATTTTGAATGTTGCTTCGATTAGAAAGCAATTCCACTGTTGTGTACTTCTCTCTTCAATCTGTTTTAGCACATTCATCATGCTAGTGTGTGCTTTTGTTTGCTAGTAATTAACCACAAATGATTTAATCAAGTTGTTTTGACACATCTAAATTTGGTCGGATTAAGTTACCCGGTTCATGTAGGTTTCCTCCCTATGATGCACCCTTTGTGTAAAGTGTAGATATCAATGTTAAAATTGTTTGGAACGTGCAATACCTCTGTCCATGATTTAATTATTTGTTTATATTTTATTTTATTTTTTACATGTGTACATAGGCTATGCACTGGGCAGACACTTATATCCAAAGGAGCTTGCAGTGCATTTAAGAGATACATTTTTGTCAGCATGTACAAGATCATTTTTGAGTAAATAACAATATTTGGCCTTTTCTGTTAAGTGTTTGATCAAATAGGACTACAAAGATAGCACTACAAGGGTTGTGTATTTCTGCTACCACCTTTTTATTCTGAATTGGTATACACTACAGTACAGTATTACAGTATTCCTTAATGTGATGTTTGTGGTTGTACATGCCTTTCCAGAAAGTATGTCTTCTGCGCTCTACACTCCCTCTTTTAATTTACATGAACACCCACGCCTTTAAAAGCAATCCTGCTGTATTACGACAGACTGGATAATTTGACGTGTATTTTGGGTTCTTAGCGGAGTGTCAACAGGGTCAAATTGGCTGCATGTGGGCCAGAACCTTGATCTCTGCCTTCTTCATTCACAACCTGTTAGACGTTTTCCAGCTGCTCACATGTACAGCAGCACAGCGGCACACGGTTTTCCAGGCTGATGGTCTTTTACTTTAAAGTATGTTATTAGTTACCTAACAACTGCCAGACCTAGAACAAACAGCATTCCTTTTATTTTTAGAGATACATATTTATGAACCCGAGACATGTTTGAGCGGACATTTGCTACTGATTACACCTGCATATTTCAGTCGCTCCAGATGTGTGGTAGCTTTACATCTCTTTTAAATGTCTATGCTATAAATGGTGTTTGTTTTTGTTTCTATCAAAGCAATTACACGTTGTTAATCACCAGCCCTGTTGTTTTAATGAGTTTGTTTATCCGTGCCACCCTTGTGCTGCCCTGATAATCTCCCGCCACTAAAACAACATCTCCCCTCTGACAAAATATACGACAAAAGCCTTTAGCATGGTGACCTACACAAAAAGCGAACAAAACTGTAAAAATAACGCCATACGCCATTAATCATCCAGGTCGTCGAGGTTCGTCCAGTTTTCACGGTCTGCTTGAGAAGCAGGGGGGGTTCAAAGCGGGACTTATTAAGTACATTTCATTCAGCGGCGAGTTTTCTTTGAAGATTTGATCAGTTACCGATGTGCATTGTGGCTGCGCCGCAGTTCAAAGTGACACCTTTCTTTTGCCGGCCATTAAAGTCGAGATGGGAAAAGAATCGGTAAGTCTGCCATTTTTATTCCAATCACAGAGCCTGAGAATAAGCTCATTAGTGCTAATTACAGGTTTCCTATTCCACCACGTTTCCTTCTACCCATTTGGTGTGAAATTTTAATTCCATAACAAAAACCAAATGGTACGAACACAGAGAGCCGAGACGTGACGCTCCGTGAGGGGCCTCCCGCACCTTTTTGTGAGCTACAGGTAACCCTCTCCGCTTGCCTGGCTGCTCGGAGCAATTTGTTCTCCTTGATGAATAACAGGTATAATTGAGTGCCACGGTTTTCTTTCCGAAGCCAATCTAGGAGTAAAGGAAATCGCCAACTTCAAAGTGGGTATCTTACATCAAGCCGGCACAAAACACCTTTGTAACTTCACTAGGCGGTTCTTGGTGTGTGAGTATATGACATAAATGTTCGCACAAAATCTTTGTGTATTCAGTTATTCATATGGTAATTACTTTGCAGTGTTAGAGCTATTCGGAGAACAACTTCAGGTGGGCACTGCGTCGGCCTATAACTTTCTTAAAAAAGTGCCAAGCTTCCTGTGTTTGGCAAATGCTGGAAAACTGAGGATAAGTACACTGTAAAAAATGTCTGTAGAAATTACAGTATTAATGGGTATTACTGGCAACTAGCTGCCAGTAACTTACTGTAGATTTTACATTTATGTTATGTACTGGCAACATTTTGTTCAAAGTTAAATGAACATGAAACATTTTTTGACTTTATCTTCTACAGTAAGTTACTGGCAACCAGCTGCAAAATTACAGCAAATTGTTTAGAGTGTAGTGTTTCTTTTTCTCTGTTAGATACACTGTTAGACTTTTTATTGTAACTGCCCCATTACAGTACCATGTATTTCATTTCATTACTGCCCCATTACAGTACCATAACTGTACATGTTTTTTACAGTATAATGCCTTTACCGCAGTTCCATTTTACAGTATAATACCCTTACTGTAACAAAAAATATTTAAAAAAAATAGCCTTGAAGGGGAATTGAACCCGGGTCACCCATGTCATAGGTCCATAACACTACCACAGTGCCACAGAGTCACTTTATGCATCACTAGTGTTTTGAAGTCTTGAGGTCAAATTCAAATCTGACGGTCACGCATTTATCCATAATCTCTTTCTTATTTCTATCTACAATTCTCAATAAATTATTTACACTGCTGAAAAACAATTCAAATTTTGAAATTTGCTTCACTGCTAAAAGCATAACAAATAAAATGTATTTCATTTCATAGATATATTTTATTTTTCCCTTTTATATGCTTTTATAACACTATTTTATTCAACTACAGTAGACTACTGCTGTTGTTTTACAGCAGTCTACCGCAAATTCAAAACATACAGTAAATCACTGTGAATTAAATGTTAATACCCATAATGCACACTGTAAAAAAATTCCGTAGAAATTGCAGCTGGTTTGCCGGTAATTTACCGTAGATTTACATTTATGTTATTTAGTGGCAAGAGTTTGTTCAAAGTTAAATGAACATTAAACATTTACAAGTCTTTGTCTTTACAGAGTAAAACTAAAAAAACCGCATCAAGCAAAACATTCAGGAAACAAAATCTGAAGCAAAAAACAGAAAAAGGTTGATGATGATTTCTGATTCCCAGAATGCTTTCCATGAGGCTGTTATTGTATAGTGTTATTCTGTAAAGATAAAGACTTGTTAATATTTAAAATTGATTTAACTTTGAACAAACTCTTGCCAGTAAATAACATAAATGTAAATCTACGGTAAATTACCGGCAACCCAGCTGCAATAACATTGAAATTTCTACGGATTTTTTACAGTGCAATGCATATTACAGTAATGAACTGGAAAAGAAAATGATGGTATTTTACTGAGCATTTTGTGGTAAGTAACTGTAGAAATTACAGTTAAGTCTAACAGTGTAGCCATGCATCTGCGCCTGCTGTGATAGCTCGAATGTTTACCAAATCACGGTAGGTGACTTTTTGTCAGCGCTGTTGTCGCAGTGACAGGCGTTTTTGCTGCATGCACGCACCGTGAACCCTGGCGTTCGGAGGGACACCGTCGAGCGGGATTACCCAGTGTGATTTGGCAGGGTTTCAGCAATCGGGCATGCTGCTACAAACAGATGAAGTCAATGGAGACGTTTCCCCAATCCTGTGAAATGTGACTCTGATGGATGCTTTGCTGACACAACAGTGACACGACGGTTTCGATACACTCCCTGCGACTTCAGTTCCTTATTCGCCTCAGAAGTGCATGATTTAACACAAGATAAATGTTTGTCAGCTGTGTCAGCCCGTAATACACAGGAAAGCAACACACTTTTCCCTGAAGAAAACAACAGGAAACATTTAGAAATAAATGTCTGATTTTGGCTTCAAACTGGTAACTTTAAGTTTCAAACCAGTAACTTTGGGTCAGCTAAGCCCCACTGATGCTGAATTTACCTTTAGCGCAGGGTCTCAAAGAGCATCAGTATCTCAGTAATTACCATCTGAGGGGCGCAAAAGGCCAAAAGTTATTACCAATCAGTGGGGTAATAGATTCAACACTTATAAATGGAGAATGCAGCATTTCTCTGCAGCGAGGAGGGTCTCTGCAAGATGGATTAGGTGGGGTTTGTGAGTTCAACATTGACACAGATTCATCGTAAATCATTATGCCACAGACCTGGAGTGATTTCTGTATTAGGAGCAGAAAATGGAGTTCAGCCAGTCAATGAGGAGGGCATATTTCACATCAATCATTTCCATGCTCATAGGCTTTATCTAGCAGCAAGGCCACTATAAGAATGGACTGAATCAGTTTAGGGCTATTTGTGTGTGTGTGTGTTTTAAAGAGTCTGTAGGCATTGATAATGCAATATAGATTAAACTTTGAATGAACATATTTATATGAAAACACAAATAGTACTTTGCAGATTTAGTCATAATTTTTGATAATTTTTCCACCACTACTGTACCTCAGAAGTGGATGATTTCTTTACTTTTATGCACACTATAATACTTTGGTGAGAGAATATTTTGTTGTATCTTACCTGCACTGTTAGAGTAATTTCTACAGTTACTTACCACAAAATGCCCAGTAAAATACCATCATTTTCTTTTCCAGTTCATTACTGTAATATGCATTGCATTATGGGTATTAACATTTAATTTACAGTGATCTACTGTATGTTTTGAATTTGCGGTAGACTGATGTAAAACAACAGCAGTATTGCTACTGTAGTTGAATAAAACTGTGTTATAAAAGCATATAAAATCGAAAAATAAAATATTATGAAATGAAATACATTTTATTTGTTATGCTTTTAGCAGTAAAGCAAATTTCAAAATGTGAATTGTTCTCCAGCAGTGTAAATAATTTATTGAGAATTGTAGATAGAAACAAGAAAGAGATTATTGATAAATGCTTGACCGTCAGATTTGAATACGATCCTCAAGATTTCAAAATACTAGTGACGCCAAGATTTTGCTCCTCGGAGTGTTGGGAGAGGCTACTTGGGGAGTGTAGCGAGTAGCTAACTTTCATCAAGTGACTCTGTGGCACCGTGGTAGTGTTACAAACCTACGACACCGGTTTGATTCCCCTTCAAGGCAGTATATTTTTTAAAACTAGGTTACAGTAAGGGTGTTATACTGTAAAATGGAACTGCAGTAAAGGCATCATACTGTAAAAAACATGTACAGTTATGGTACTGTAATGGGGCAGTTACAGTTACCGCATATATACACGTTGCCAGTGAGTTACCGCATATATACAATAAAAAGTCTAACAGTGTGTACAAGTGCTGAATGTCAATATGTGATTTAATCCAAAGCACCTGGAAAAGACATTTAATAAGTGTAAGTTAAAATAAATACCAACATGCTGTGACTGGTCACCATTTCTTTATTGTATTTCAGCATTTGAATCAACGTTTAGTTTTTTTATTTTAGCTCCTGTGGTGTTATAAATATATTTTAACAATACAAATATTCCATCATGTATTTCTTATTTCTGTACTGTTTATAAATAATAATATGCATCATAGTAACACAGTTTAAAATGGCTTCAAATGGAATGTTAACACGTCATGTCTAATCTGCTTCTAAAAATGCTAAAAATAGTTGTATTTCTATTGTGTGAATAAGGTAATTATAAAATATATTAGTTATGGGTGGGACAAAATAATGTAAATAAATGAAAAGGTTTTCTGCGGACTATTAATGTGGAAAAAGTCCATCCAAAAATGAAAATTCTGTCATAATTTACTCCCTCTCATGTTGTTACAAACCTGTATAAATGTATTTTTTTCTGATAAACATGAAGGTAGATATTTTAAGGGATGTTTATAACTAAACCGTTCAAAAGCCCCATTCACTTCCATAGTAATTTTTCCTATTATGGAAATGAATGGGGCTGGAGCATGAAACTTAACGTTAGCTTTTGAATGATGAATGCTCAGACACTACAGAAACATCTTCACTACACAAAGATCACACTTTAGGAACACAGAACCACACCCATGATGGTGACCTTGTTAGAAGTACGTGATGACAAATGTGTTAGTCATGTGATACACACAGCAATAATAATAACTGTGATCAAGTGTTATTATGATTTGTTTAAGGTTGAATGACTATTTTCAGGAAACTGAAACCTAAGCCCCATTCACTTCCATAGTATTTTTTCCTATTATGGAAGTGAATGGGGCTCATGATCAGTTTGGATACAAACATTCTCAAAATATCTTCCTTGCTGTTTATCAGAACAAAGAAATCTATACAGGTTTGTAACAACATGAAAATTTTAATTTTTGGGTGAACTATCCATTGACTTCCATTGGTTTCTCCTAGTATGAAGTCAATGGGTACTGTTTGCTCACCATCATTTATCAAATATCTTCATATGTTTAGAATATCATGAAGGTGAGGAAATTATGAAGTGTTTTATTTTTTGGGGTAACTGTCACTTTAAGATGTACATAGAGCTCTGTTAAAAATATAAGGTTCCTGTTTTATTGTTTGGCGGTCCCTATCACTCAGTTTCAGTTTTTCACTCACTTTTCTTCTTCCCCTGAACATGCTTTGTGTCTCCAGTCATAATAAAAAGATGAAATACAACATCATCAAAAAGCACTACATTTGCCAAATGTATCTATCTTATGTAGCTTAGTCATGGTGGCGCCCTAATTTTGATATACGTGTAGGACAGACACTCGTTTTAAGTCATTGAGAGATACACAGAAAGACGGACAGCTGATCCGCTCTGTTTGAATACAACTGCTTGCTTGCTTGTGTTGATCTGGCGGGAACGCGCGCGCCCGCGGAATCCGGATGTGATGAAAAATGTTTCAGCTGAAACTTTCTCCAGGCGCGCGTGGGACGCTCGCTCACAGTCTCATTACTTTGTGAATATCTGACATGGCATTTTGAACAGTTGTTGCGAAGTTTTACACGGTTTTCATCCTTGAAACACTAAAACGTAAACGTTTATTGCTAACGGGACAAAGTTTTTCCTGGAGGAAGGATGCGAAGAAAAAATACGTCTGGGAGTTGACATGTTTGAAAGGTACGCGAACTCATCTCTTACCTGTATATGAAAAAGTTTATAAACGTTGACTTGTGCGTTTTATGCGCGTTTTAACGTGGTTTCGTAAGAGTTTGTACTTGATAGAGGAATATAAACGACAAAAAACTTTCCATTCAGTTTAACGGTATTTCGGGAGATGACGTCACCTGCCAGCAGCGATTTACCGCTCTTGTGTGTTTACTTGTGACGTAATGACGTGTTTTACATTAGAAGTGTTGACAAATCAACCGTGTATCGTTTTCTTGTAGGTACAACGCTTGATTTGGTAGGGGACTGTGTTTTTTTTCGGGTGTGTTTCGTATTTACACAGACGTCTGGCTCATGTCCTCGGAGACTATCTTACCTCCGGAGGGGCCTGAAGGGCCAAAAAAGCAGCTCCAAAATGAAACAAGCCCGTTCTTGACAAACTCTCCAGGTAATCTTTCATTTCTCTTTACCACATATTTACAGTATGATAATTGCATTGAAAAGATCACATGTTTATGACATTGATTTGTGTCTGGCATGCATTTTGGGCTATGATGTTGCTTGTTTAGCTCAGTAACACCTATTAATGATAACTTGCATACATATTTGCAAATGACTAACAAAGCTACCTGTACGCTGGTAACTGCCTGCATAAATAGCAACTTGCAAACAGATTCCCCATATGTATGTTGCACCAGTAGGCATGATAATGTTTTCATTATTTCCCAATAAGGATTGAAGGAGCGCCTTGGTAACTATTAGCAGGAACCACTGCCAATTATAGTTTTTAATTAACTTTCTAGTTGCTTGTGAGATTATCACATGTAAAATAAGCTCACCCCCTCCCCTCTTTTTTCTTAGGCACTGAACCGTTAACCATCCTATTTATACCAAGCATCATTATAGCACTGTCAAAAAATGGCAAAGTAGGACAAAGTAAGTAATCACAGGCTCCGGTGACAAATGGATTTTTGTAGGGCCTTCCGAGTCTTTCCGTGAAGTCTGGATTTCCCTCCCCAGGGACTGTGTATACTGAGAGAATAGACCAATTTATTTCAAAGTGTAATCACTAAATACAGCGATGCATCACAAGACAGCTGGTACTGTATGTGCACAGCGATTTGAAGAGTCATGGCCAGAATAAAGGGTTTCCATTCATCAGCCTCAGGACTAGATGAACTGATATCAATCCCTGTATCTAAAGCGTCTGTATCGTATTGATCTTGTCCCATAATACGCTGTAACGAGCTGTAGACAGAACTAAGCACTGTAGGGTTGCCAAAAGTGAAAACATATTTTTCTGTTCGCTAAGTCACATGCTTTTTTCAATTCAGAGAGTTCTATATGACAGGAAGAAAGCCAAAAAGACTGGCCTTGCGCATATGTACAAGTGTGCGCTCATGGAAGGCTACTACTCTACTTATGGGAGGAACGGCAGTTATGTAACACATAACATCAGCAGATTCAGAGGTTCGTGGGTACAGAATGTATGTTGTTTCAATTTCAACTTCTCTATAGGATCGGAGAACTTTAAGCGTAAGGCTTCAAAAGGTTGCCTGTCTTTTTATACGCCTATCAGGCAGGTTTTGTTCCCATCCATTTTCCAATTTCGATGAGTGCAGTCTTTATAGCCTTAAAAGCCTGGCAGGTATTTTACGCCCGGGAGCAGAATCGACAAAATGAGATCCAGAGTTCTGGCCTAGGCCTACCTGATCCACCCACCCAGTTTTGCAACCGTTCACCAAAGGAATCTGTTTTATCTGGCAAATTCTTGCTATTCTTGAAGCTGAGGCAAGCCAGCATGAACCTTAACGTTAGCTTTATGCATGCTTGGATTCGTGGAAGCTTTTAGCAGAGCAATCTGAATATATGCAGATTTTTTTTTAAATGTGCTATTTAGTGCTTTTATTTACTCATTAATTTGTTTGTCCAGAGAAATGCAACAGCTGCCCTGATGAATGCTCAAACACTACAGAAATATTACCATCTTCACTACACAAAGATCACACTTCAGAGGAACAGGGTCACATGACAGAGGAGAACCACACCCATGATGGGGACCTTGTTAGAAGTAAGTGATGACAAATGTGTTAGTCATGTGATACATACAGCTATAATAATAACTGTGATCAAGTGTTATTATGATATTTCTTTAGCTTGAATGACCATTTTCAGGAAACTGAAACCAAGGACTATAGCCGCATAATAAATCAAGAGCATCTGGTTAAAAATGGTTTTGGTTTCAGTCAGTGTGATGTGCATAAGACTGATTCTGTATAGAGCATTTACTCGTCACAAGTGAGTTGTACTTTACCATAAGCTTCAAAGCAGTTTGTGATCCAATCACATTTTGAACGATCAGCTTTGATATCAACATTTGTCAGCATTTCTGCACTATTGAAATCTGGAAAATTGTCTGATTTTTACACTGTTTTCTGCAGATCGTAATTGATTTCAGACTTTTTATCAGTGTTTACTGCAGAGCTGTTAGTCTTTGCCTTTGGGAGTAGAGTATCTTTGTGATGATTATGATAATATGGAGGATTTTTACTGTGGCATGATAATGCTGTAGGTGCAGTGAAACTGTTTAGCATTTGTTTGAGTTGGTGGTGCATATGTGCGTTGAAAGTAAATGTATTTTATTTGAATGTTTAAAAATAAATAGCAGTAATGTTATGTTACATGATGATTAACGTTGTATACAATTGGTATATTGCCAGCGTCTTGAAAGCTTTGTGAGGAAGGATATCCCATTGTGGTTTGGCCTTGGTTGGCCCGAATCTGGAAATCGCAGCTGAGAACGTTGAATATAGTGAAGATGTCTTGCCTGATAAAACATAGAGTTGCATCATATAAAGTTTTCTAGCTCTGTTCTTAAGGCTTTGTGTAGTCTTGCATCTGATAACATCTCGGAGGTTGTGCTTGTGTGGATCAGGTTAGCTGAGTTGAACTGAACCAGGGACAGTGTAGTATGTAAATCAGGTCAGATGGACACGGAATCATGGAAAATCTGGCTCATCTCTGGGTCACTTGGAAATAATTAGGAAAACAAAGATTTAAAACAAAGGATGTGATCGGAAAAATTCTCACCACTTGTTTTTGGAGAGAAACAGTCTTGACACACCCGCTTCCCACAATCCCGTGTTATGGAAATGTAGCGGTCCGTGCAAGAAACCTGTTCTGTTCAGGATATGGCTAAGGAAACCCCCTCTATCTCTCTGTGTTAATACTCTCTCTTTCTCGCTCTCTCTCTTTCCAAATGAATACTTCACCTGTCATTTTACTAACATTTTACTGTTGTTTACTCTTTGACAATAGTTTTAGTCTTTGTAGCACCATCTGTATTTAATTAAGTTTTCAGAACATGGAAAGAAAGAAGACTGTCTGACCTTTACAGAAACCAAAAATATCAAGCAGTGCTTGCCATGTTTATTTAGTAATGTTACTAGCAACAGACAACAGCTTCATCTGTTGCAGTAACTCAGTAACAATAATACAATACTTGTTTTTATTAACCTTCCCTTTAATTTTGCTTTATTTTTCTCATATTTTACATTCTAACATACCAACATTTCAATGTATAGACGGTTTCAGCATTATCAACATAAACACGCAGCTTTCGTGGTCATCACGTAACTTCCGGTAAACTCTGTGAAGAATAAATAACAACAAAGTCCTTTTAAAGTAGTTTATTTATATAACAACAGGGCTCCAGACTAACTTTTTTCACTAGGAGCACAGTGGCCCCCAGCTGAAAATTTTAGGGGCACAAACCAGAAAATTTAGGGCCACACACTGTAAATAAACATGCTATCCAAATATTCACATTTCTACTTATTTCCACTATTACTAATAAATACTTTAATGATAGATGCAGAAAGTACAATGTGCTGTTTTCCAATTCAGTGTCACATCACAAAAAAAGGTACAATTTACTGGTTGCACGTGTGCAACTGGATGTAAAATTCAGTGGCACACTCTCAAATTTTGGTGGCAAAATGCCGCCATTTGGTGGCAGTCTGGAGCCCTGAACAAGCAAAATAAACAACACGTAGATTACATAGGAACGCAAAACATTTGTTATTTTCGACGAAGTATTTGTTTAAGAGTTCAGTTTCAGCAACTAGTCAGATCATTAAACAAACAGAAACCGGAAGTAAAGTTCGGACCAGACGCTTATCGCGTCACCGCATGTGCGCCCGATGAAACAGTCTATACATGAGCTTTTTTTTTCTCACAATATTGCATCAAAACTTAACACTTGTATTTGTCAAATATGTATTATGTCTGTAATATTTTGTATTGCAGTGTGTATCGTATCGCAGATGCAGCTATTCAACTACATTTCCATACATTATGTTTCTGAAGCCTTGTTAGGTTGCTTGTGTGCAGTTATGTAAAGACTGTAGTTATGCATAACATTGTGCTGGTTATGGTGCTTTGAGCAAAATAACCTTTGGAGGTTAAAATAAGACTGGTATTGCTTTACAGTCTGTGTATGGTTTACTATGATGCTGACTGAAGGGTTTTCAAACACTGCTAAAGGAATGGACAGAACAGAGCCATAAGCAAGTGCACTATTTGGATTGAAAAGTATGTGATATTTAAAACCCAGAGCAGTAAATTGATTGAAAGTCTGCTTGATTGAAACAGCCTTGTTCATCATTGACCGTTCTTAAGCACAGGTGCATCCAGATTAAAATAATGTCTTCAAATAGTATAAATTCTTAAAATTCACATGCTCTTGTTGCTTTGTTTCATTTTTAGATATGTTAACTGACTTATTGCTGTATGAGTCTGTTATCTGGATTTCTTACACCTGTAGAGTTTCACATTTGTAAGATCTGGGGAGTTTACCTACCTGTCTATGTTTGAGGATACCTAATGATGAAATGACTTATAAGAAACATTTTACTGCAGAATAACTTGGATGACAGTCATTTTTGTGATGTTTATCATTTGTTTGGTGATACGTCTGGAATTTTAGTATCTGGCTGCAAAGAGTTTTTGTTTCGTTTGGGACATAAGGTATTTGTTGGCAATGGACCAAGAAAGAAAGTTTTAAGGTTGAATAAACAACAGTGGAAAAATCTTGTCATACTTGTGTAAAGTATTCAAACATTTTTACTTTTACTCATGTACATTTTTTCCAAGTATCTGTCATTTATAAAAGATATATTAATATCTTTAGAAAACCTTTACCTCACTACATTCCAATGCATAATACTGTACTTTTATTCCACTACATTTTATAAAATCAAGTTGTTTTTTTAACTTAAATACTTAGTACTACATTTGAATGTATTTATCTTATGGTTTTCTGAAACCCTGCCTACATTGTATGTGTAGGTCACGCATGCACTTACAGGAGAATGTAGTATGCCGTCCAGAAGATGCATCGCATTTTGTTCCAATGCGCAATTTGTGTACGTCTGTGTACGAGTCAAATAAACGATACTTTGCAAGGCTGTGCGTTCGACATGTAAAAAACAGACTATACTCCGAGTCCAGGTTTCATGTATACTTTTATATAAACTTTTACTTGAGTAAATGTACATGAGTACTAGATTTCTAATGTAACTTATAGGGATGCATAACGATTAATCACGATTTATCTACAGCAGAATAAAAGTTTTTGTTTACATCATATGTGTGTGAAGTGTGTATAATAAGTATGTATATATAAATATGCACACATGCATGTATAATTTTAAGATTTTTTTTAATATATTAAGTATTTATATTTATATATTATATACATTATACATAAATATACAAATGTATATACACATGTAAACATTTCTTAAATATATACATGTATGTGTGTGCATTTATCTATACAGAGTTATTATACACAGTTCACACACATGTATGATGTAAACAAAACCCTTTTTTCTGCTGTAGATAAATCGCGATTAATTGTTATGCATCCCTAGCAACTTTGTATTAAAATGTACAGTATGTAATGTAAAATGTAGTGGAATAAGTATGATATTTTGCTTTAAAGAAAAACACCTTGATAAATAACCATCCCTGACCTCAGTTTTTGCTCCATCACATCACCTCACTCTCAGGTAGTTTCATCTATCCCAGTCAGTGATGTGCGGGACAATGTATAAACAACCCGCACCTGACCGACGTTTTCAACTAACCTGCCCGCAACTCGGACCGCAATTTTTTAAATATATATATATATATATTAAATATGAAATATTAAAAGGACCCGAGTTGCAAAAATACTGGGACCTACTTTTCTTTTTTTCTGGTTTTTCTCTTTACTTTTGTGTCTCCATAGAGAGCTCTGTAAATGAGAGAAGATTCTGCCCCATCTCACCTCCTTTCCAGCGCCTCCTGCTTGACCGAATTTTCACCGTCTTGTTTATGCCGCTCCACGCCGTTGATGTTCATACATATTCGTTCTTGGGAGGTCCGCCACGCTTCGCTCTCACGTCTTTGGGGTACAATTTTGAATTCTTCCTGCGGAGCTATTTTCTGTGACACCGAGGCGAGGGGTGTTTATCCACAGTTTTACATAGAGAGCGTCACCGTGGCGGCGCGGCGCCTCTCCCGGGCGTCCCCGCGCGGGGCGTCCGCCGAACGCGTGGTGACAAATGGCAATTATATTTGTGTGTTCTTCATGAATCCATCAAACACTGGCCTTTTAAAAATGCTCCCAGGATATTTGAGGCTGTCAGATCCAGGGGACCAAATTGGGATGCTGCTTAGACAGTCAAGAAGCACTCACCCCCTGTTTGCCTGTGATGTGTTTGACAGTGTGTAGAGGAATACCATGTATTATTCAACTACAAATGTACACTCTCAACAGTTGTTGATATGTTGGAAGCAGAGCGGTTAGAAGACCAATTTGGACGGTTTTCTTTCTTCCCTGCCTCCCTTACCAACCACTACATGGTATTTTAATGCGACCTGTCGGCCTGTATACGATCATGTTCGTGAGACAATGCTTGTTTTTATGGTTGGAGCACCTATTCAGTTTTTATCACCTATCATAGCTTGGGTTGAAGGCATCATGTATATTTCATCGAGGGGGATTTTTTTCTTTTGAATAGCATTGGCCTTTGGCGTTTCGTTGGGCCCTTATGATCCTTTCAGGTTGCGGCAGATGACTGAAACTTTGTCTGTTGTGTTGTTCTGGTCTGATGAACTTCAAGATGACTTTTATTGGCTGGGTTGCTTCAAAGGTCTGTTGTTCAGAGTACATTGAAGCAGAAGGTAGTCCAGCATGGTCGTTTAAGATCTGGACCGGAAATCGAAAGGTTGTAGGTTCAAAGGTGATTCATGAACCCTTACCATTGTGCCCTTGAGCAAGACACTTAACCCTGGTTTCTCAAGGTGCATTGTCGTTTTGCAGAAACATTTTGTCATTTAAGATCTGGACTGGACTGTATAAAAATAGCTAATAAATTGGTCAATTACAAAGCCTTTCAAAAGTGCCTTTTATAAATGAAATACTTGAATTTTTTTGTACAAAAGGTAGATTACAGGCAGGTGGTATAGAAAGATGACAATGAAAGCCTTTTTGTATATGAGTTGTATGAGTTTAAGACATTGATGGCTTGGTCTCTATTGTACTTCTGAAATTAGCCTTTCGCCGAGCCCCGCCCCCCTTAGTTACTGTTGCTACTTCCGACAAACAAATGACCAGCGTGACAGATTGCCATGACAGAAAGCGATATACCCGTGCGTGTCAGTGACCTTTTTTGGAGCAATACCTCTGCGATATCCTCCAGATCGAGATATTCAAAATCTAAAAATACGCAATGAAGGAGACACGACTACTATCGAGGCTAATGCTTAACAGTCTCAAGCTAACAATGAGAAACCACATGACCTGTAACTCAAATGCAACCAGCACAGCCTTGGGGACCCGTCATGCTCTTGCACTGCCGGGTAAAGCCGAAAGTATACTAGGGACGTCCGCGTATGCGCGCCGTCCGCATGACGTCATTTTCGTCACCAAGAGGGTCCGCGGCCGGCCGCGCAGACCGTCCGCGTGCAGCCCAAAATTTGAGACCGCGCGGACAGTGTGCGTACGACAGCGCATGCGCGTAAAAATATTTAGACAGGGCACTCCACTATAAACAATTATACAAAGGAAATAGACAGCATTTGCACCAAACTATCGTTTTTCTTCTTTAACTTTTACTTCTTCCAAGAACAGAAAGCTGTGGAGCATGTTTGTTTGATTCCTGACTTTGTTGTCTTGTTGTTTGTTCTAAACTGTGTTTGCAATGGTGGATCAGTTATTTTTCTTCACCTATCCTAATGTTTTAATGTACTGTAAATGTCTCCAAATCAGTCCTGCCTGACTAATAATTTGAATAAGAAATCTTTGTATTGCGTATAGTGTCCAACGTGGCCATCCGCGTGTAGCCGCGGGGACTATACTCGGAAAGCTGCGCGGACGCGGACGCGGAAAAAAGTATACCCGGGCCTTAAGCGCTCTTTCATATGGTATGGTCTATTGCGAGTAGCTATTTTGTCAAAATACAAGGGTATGTTAGCTAGCTAAACCTACATGTGCTTCAAAGTCATTCAAAACTAACTAACATTTCTGTTGTTTTGAGAATAGCCGTTTTGAGAATCATAATGTTTTATTTTCTTTGGTGATAACCAGAATTCCCAAATAGGAAATTGCTTTGGCTTAAAAGTTGCAGAACAGATAATATAATAAATAAAATGTATAATATAATAAAATTGCACAGCATTTACAGGATTGGGAAACTCAGGGATAGGTTTTCCGTTCATAAAATGCTACATGAAAGATAAAAACAAAATTATTTAAAGTTGATTGGTAGGGCGCTATGTTCGACTTTGTCGTAAACTGACGAAAAATAAAGTTGGGGAGCTGAAAGTCCCAACACAACAGCAGCTAATGTAGCTAGGGTTAGCTTACACGTTAACTAATGTTGGCTAAAGAAGTCATTAAACTTAGCTTAGAGAGTAGGTTAACATTCTGGCAATTATATTCATGGTAATCATAACTTTGGTCCAATTTGTGTTCTTGCCTCTAGTTAGTAGATCTAGACAATACTGAAACTAGTTAGCTGTAAGCCTTACCTTTGTGCAGACGTATTTATGCTTCGTAAATGTTCGACACATTTAACTGGGAGTGGGGCCGTCCACACTGTTTTATCCATTGTATGCACCACTCATGATGAGTTTTCGGCTTTGGGAATGAAAAGAACACAACTCCTCCATACAATCTCTCGGGGTAACTTATCTTGTATCCGATTTACAAATGCCGCGGGTGTTAATAAAGTAATGGTTGCTGTGATGTGTGATTGGACAATGGCCATTTTGGGGTAGGGGCCGGCGAGAGCCCTGCTGAAAAAACAGCATCAAACCAGCATGGACCAGCATGGGAATTATGCTGGTCTATGCTGGTGGTCACCAGCATACAGCACCAAAACCCAACATATGCTGGTCTTGCTGGTATGGGATGCTGGTGCTAATGCTGGTTTGGTGCTGGTTTAGCTGGTGCTAATGCTGGTTTGGTGCTGGTTTAGCTGGTGCGAATGCTGGTGCTGATACTGGTTTAGCTGGTGTTCACTAGCAAACCAGCACCAAAACACAACATATGCTGGTCTTGCTGGTATGACCAGCATGGGATGCTGGTGCTAGTGCTGGTTTAGCTGGTGCTGCTAATGCTGGTTTGGTGCTTGTTTAGCTGGTGCTAACACATCGTATGCTGGTCTTGCTGGTATGCTGTTTTTTTCAGCAGGGAGGACAATTGTGTATCGCTATTTCTTTTTACAGGGGCAATCCTGTAACAACCTGGTAAAAAACATCATGTGTCAAGATAATACAATTTTTATTGATCTTTTAAGATCTTCTATTGAATTTGGTTACCTGTGAAAACACTTTCAGAATAAAACATTTACTGAACTGCAAAAACCTTTGCAGATTCGTGGCAAAAACAGTTTCCGTTAATGCTCCTCTGAAGAGGGACATGCTTGTCAAGTTGTGAACACGGCCATGAGACTCAAACTGGCAACCCTCTGGTTACAAGCCTGACTCTCTAACTACAGCTGCCCCTAAACTTGTTGTCTGTTTGGCTATAGTGTATGTGGACATGGACGGCTGTCTGCTTTTTAATTGTGTTCCTGATTCAGTTCCTGACAGTATCTTCCCAGGGTAAACTGTTGTTATGGAGAAGTGGGCTGGATTTCTCCTCTTTTAATTAATAATTACAAAGTCAGTGTGGACCTCTCTCCAAAATAAGGCAAAAAGTGATTTAATATAAAAATTTTTAAAGCTACTTTAGTGCGCATTACCACAAGCTGCTACCTTAGGGCACATAGGGCCAAAAGTAGACCCGTTTTTATGCAGATTTACAGATATAAATGCAAGAATCAAAATATATAGTAAGTGCACAGAAGCAAGTAAAATATGAATAATTCACAGGAACCCAATAAACGAGTGAGATGCACGAGTAGGTCAGGATTCCCAGCAGAACTGAATGCATGCCACTGTTACTTATTTAATAACAATATCACTGATGTTGCATCAGCCGCCCACACCTTTTATACGCATATGACATGTATCTGTGTCAGTGCATCTCTTTAAATTTGTTGTGCATTTGCTTAAGAATACATATAGCTGTACATATGCTGTATATAAATGTTAAGTCTCTCCGGTGAAAACGGATGATTGCAATTTAAAAAAACAACTCTCTCTCTCTGTCTCTTTAGAACTCAACCTCAGCCGCTACCCCAGCCAACAGCATCCCTGCCCCATGCCAGCGATGGAGAGGCTGCCAGGCAACAGAACGGCACGCACACAGGTCTGAGTAACGGCCACGGCACGCCCCGTGGGGTCACAGAAACCCGCACCTCAGAGCCCAAGAGACACCCGTCGCCCGTCTCGCACCGCGTACAGAGGAAGATTCGCTCTAGCCTATCGGTTAACAGCGACAGCAGCAGAAAGAGCAAAAACAGCTCGACGGGTTCTCACAAACCCGGCTCCACTCCAGAGGGTATGTGATATCAAACACCTACATACGCTTGTGCATAAACCCACCTCCTTTCCATTTATAGACAGCATTTTCCTCTATCTATTTGTTATTTTCTACTCCCTGCCTTAACTGCAACTGATCTGTGCCATTGTGCTCTCATTTCTGTGAATGCAATGCTTCGTGTCATCTCTCAAACTCAACCTAGATTGATCTCTCTATTTCTGTGATGTTGTATTGTCTTGCAAATGTAAAGGAGAAACAGAAGGCCGGTTTTAAAAAGCATCTTGCACATTGTCAGGTGTGATTGTAAGGAGAGGCCAGTAATGAAGGAGATCGCTGGTGCATTAGTAATGGTCACCAAGGTGTGACCTTTTAACAAGACTGTGGAGGGCAGGGGGTCTGCCATGTGTCAGCCCCACCTCAGCAGGAGCCATCGCTCTCCTCCCTCACAGCGTCCTCTCATTAAGACCTGTTCTTCGGCTCCTCCGACCCGATCCTGCTTAGCAGTGCTTTTCCAGGCTTACGTACCGCTTCTTTATTGTTAGATGTTCACTTATGCTTGCCTGATATCGTCACCCTTTTGAATCAAGCACCTTAAGTCTTGCACCTGCTGAGTACTTCGGCTTTTCTGAAACTGGTTTTATATGTTGAATCAGATGACATTTTGCCTACTTGCTGATAATTTCTCAGGATTAGTGGCCGTACTGAGTCCAATAGATATTAAGGGGCGAGTAGAGTGTTACGGTCCACTTTCCCAGTAAAGATACATGTATTTAGTCAACTGTGAGGGCTAAAAGACTTGAGATATATATATATAGCCCAAACCTTTGTTTGTAGAGGCGTGAAAGTATGTGAACATGATAAGTTTTAGCGCAAAACTATTGCTGTAATAGCAAGGTAATGCACAACTAGCAACCTACTGCGAAGTATATGTAACACACATTTTATCTCCCCACTGATTTACCAGAAAAGTGTGTCTATAAAGGCGTCATAGTTTTCACATCTTAATTGGAGGGTGGGGGGTACACGAACAGTTCAATAAGTCTGTCTCATTACTGCTTGGGTGTCTGTTATTTGTAGAAGTGTGTTCTGAATCAATATGTTCTCTCTCAAGTAGTAATTTCCCCCTGGAAAACAGCAAGCTGTTGTGTTTTAATGTTTACACGGATTACCATAATCTGTTTGCCTGTGAAATTAGCCTCTAAACAGCCTGGGAAGCTAAAGAATAAAGCTTTACAAGATCTCTGCTCGGGGGACTGCGATTCCCCGCGTTCTTGGCCGCCATCACCGACTGCGATAACAGCAACCCTAGCAGAAAATCAACTAATTGAGAGATCTTTTGTTCTGCTGCGGGCAGGTTAAGGCCTTCAGTGATAGTGTGTTTGTGATCGTGTCGTGTTGCGAGAACACACTCGTCTAAAATCTCTCTGACAAATTCAATTAGGCTGCAGGATGCACGCAAAAGCTGGTGCCGTCATTAGCCATCCTCCATAATTCCATGCTTCAGCTTTCTGAGAAAGTTTTACTGCACTCACTCATTAGCTGTGTCTCGTTTCAGTAGGCTGTGTCCTCCAGAGGTCGCATTCGAAGGCTGCATATGTCATAAGGTTGTCTCATTTCCGAAAAGCAAGAAGGACACTCTGAATGCGACCTTTTTTTCCAGGAATTCAGGGGGATGCATGAGTGTATTCTTTGCTGTTGCAAATAACCCACAATTCCTTTGTCGCCATGACCAATGTCATTTCTCAACGTCGTTCTAAAACACTAGCAGCTGATAATACTAGCGAAGATGTGGTGTTGAAAATGTAAACATAGTGTTGAGTTTTTAAGTATTACCTTTGTAGATAAGGTACATTTAAATTACCTTACATGCATAAATGAGCACGATTCGCAAAATGTTTAAATCCCTTGTAGCACTTCGGGCAGGTACTCTTTAATTTTTGGTAGCCGAAATTAATTTAGGTAGCCCGAATAAAAAATACATTATTTTTATTGTAGAATATGATTGTGCATTTATCGAGATAGTTACCAGTTTGTATTTGGTCACCTTACTATAGGGGGAAAATAAACGGCGCGGGTCGATAAACTTCAGGTGACTCAAAAGTGAAGTGTGTATTACAACATACCAGGTTGCCCAATGTCCTCACTGACACTCTCCAAGCGAGGTCCTTTTTATTCCTGTCTCTATAGAAATAAGAACTTGTGTCGTATAGTTCCGGGTGACTGCTTACGGACAATATCAAGCATTCCTTCATGTTGAATGAGTGACTCCGGGCGGAGCTGCCACCACTGTAGCTAGCAGGCTCCTGATTGGTTAACGCGGTGCGGAAATCCGCCAAAGTTCAAAATTTTCAATGCGGGCGTCAGCCGCAAATTCGCATCAAACGCAAAATGCACCAAAAGCATCATTCGCGCGTACCTCGGCAGACACTCCATTCGCGCCGCGAGACCTCTCTTTACATTGACTTAACATTGAAATCACTCGCGCTTGACGCCTCTACCGCGGCTGGTGTAAACGCAGCATTAGAGGATGCAACCTCTGGAAGATGTGAAGGATGCAGCTTTCTTAAACAGGACACAGCTATTAGCAAATTATATATAGCAAATTAGCCACACTCCGCATGATGGGATCTTTCTCTGTTTTTTTCCCTCTCTTGCTCTTTACGTTTGGTCTCTAAAGCCGCCACGTTCTACCAAGGAACCAGTCAGTCTTTCTTCATCACCGTTCGCTGGCCTTTGACTCTTCCAGCTTGTTTTATGTCACGCCGTCATCCTTTTTGATCTTAGCCTTTGGAGTTTTCCAGATGTCTCCGACTATTTCCTCCGAGGCGCTGAAGCTGTTTTTGGCCACTACAAATCTGGGCGTCCTCCACTTGAGCCGACATTAAACATGAACCTTCTCATTGGGTTGATGTCGTTTTGCCGCTAAGATACGGCAGCCCGTCTCCTGTGTACATTACACAGACTCTCATTCTGTAAGATTCACACTAATCGCTGCTGATAAATTATACATCCAAGGGAATGTATTATGTACTGTTGCAGTTTCTCGAAAGAAATTATTAGTTACAAAAAGAAAAACAGAATTAAAGAGAAACTTAATTGGTGTGGACAAGTTTAATTTGAAGTAATTGTTTAATCTGATGCATAGTAGTTGCTGTATGAAAATCAAGCAACGAAATGTGATGTGTAAACTCCGTCTGTTTGACCTTTACAGAAAGCTGATGTTTTAAGCCTTTGGTGGGCCTGCATGCAAACTTGTTTCATGTTCAAAAACTGTCCAGGCTGCACAGCACCACTCCTGGTCAGCTCGACCGCCTACAAAAAAAATCACTTTGATCAAACAAACATGAACATCCAGTGGTCTTCAGGCCTCGTCCTTGCTCTCTACCCCCCTTGCTAGAGCCCCAATCAAACCCAGTGTCTCTGACAGCTCACCACAGACTGATGAAAGCCATGCAAATTCATATTTTAGACTGATAACGATACACACCGCATTGCTGTGATTCCTCCAATGCCAGCGTTTCACAGCGGTTTGGGTTCTGCAGTTGATTAGAGGTCCGAGCGGCTCGTCCGGGCCGGTAGGGGTTCACGGTTATTCTCCGTGCTGCTGTTTGTTTGTGTGGGAATGATGTGTGTGATGCTTAGTGAAACTGCAATATTAATTTGGTGGAAGAGATGCTGTCATAGGCGCTTCATTTGTTATTGTTATATTTCGCTTTTTAGTTCACAAGTTTTGGAAAGTCGGATTTGTATTTTTCAAACTCTTTTCTGGGATTTATGTATGAGACTTTTGCTTAGAAAACTGATGTCTAACTGTTCGGCATTGGATGCATTTTTTTCAGGAAATACCTTAACAGATATCTTCAGCGAAACTGTGTATCCATGTCATCTTAAACAACAGTAATTTAGCGTCGCACGTGGCGGCCCTGCAAGAGGGAGGTTAAATGTTAATCACAGATGAGAGAAGGACGACGTTAACACGCCAATTTGCCGGCACGAATTTTGGACGCTGTTAATCAGCTTTACGTGACCAACCCTGTGCTTTCGCATGATAATAACCCCATTATTCACAAAGCTACTAATCAACTCAAAAGTGGAATTCATTCCTTTTTAAATTTCTCTGATTTCTCTTTTTTTCTCGCCAATGCCATGTCGCCGTCTTTGCCTCCCACACACAAACTCTTATACACACGTAGACACAACCGTACGGTAACGGTGTAGACATGAAATCAGTTTTCTCTTGTCAGCCAATATGGTTATAATGATAAGACAAACAGACATAAGATTTGATCGAATTTCACTTTTGCATGTGTGTGTGCTCTCTAATCTCTGTAACAGAAATCTATTATAATATTTTTTATTTAATCTTTTCTTTTTAATTCTTTTCAAGCCTGGCATGTTTAAGGCATTTTTGTCTTTTTACTTTTGTTTGATATTAAAGGTGAAGTGTGTAACTTATCCGATGATGAACCTAAGAATATATCATAATAAATAATTAATATATGAATTAAAACAAAAGACAATTAAGTTTCCAAAATGCTCACTTTTGCTTTCCATTGCTCGGACCAATGTTTCATTTTTAGGAAATCAACCTATTGGCTTACTTAAGGTTTAAGGATGTATTTTGATACACTTCACCTTTACTATTTTTTTTATACAGTTTGTGTGTTTATTAAATGATTGTTTTGTTTTGTTTCATTCGCTGCAATATTCTGAAAGCAGACTGCTGTGTCCACTGCATCCTGGCCTGTCTGTTTTGTGAGTTTCTCACTCTGTGCAATATGGTGGTGGCTCAGGCCTCATGCGGCACCTGCACGTCAGAAGCCTGCTGCTGCTGTTGCTGTGCGGACGACCTGGGAGACGACTGCAACTGCCCCTGCGACATGGACTGTGGCATTATGGACGCGTGCTGCGAGTCTTCCGACTGCCTGGAAATTTGCATGGAATGCTGCGGAATCTGTTTCCCTACATAAAAGGGAAGTGACGACCAGGACAGATGTGTGTGTTCAAATCACACTAGGGAACGATCTGTTCCCGAGCTCAACATGATCTTGGAAAGGTCATAAAAACTATACAAAGGACCAAAATATTTTTTGCATATTGTACTTATACTTGTATAAAACTACATAGACCTTTAATGTTTAATGGGAAATTTTATCTGAAAAATGTTGTCATCATTTACTTAGCCCATGTCATTTCATTGGTATAAATGTCTTCAGGTAAACTGAAAATGAAAATCTGAGGCAGAATGTCCAAGCTATAAGATTGTTATTTTTTTACCCCAAAGAAGCACTAAATAGCACTACATTGATGCAAACTAAAATCGTAATTGTTATTGATAGACAAAGTAAAGTTGTTAATTTCAGTAAATTTTCCCCACCACAGCTTGTTAACTGAACATTAACCTTTAACTGATTCGATTTTAATATTAAATTGCCATTGAGTAAAAATACAGTTGACGGTTGTCTGTGACCCGGTAAAAACAATACAAACATTTTATGTAATGTGAACGTGCAAACAGCAGCAACAGATCAACAACAGAACCAGGATTTATACATAATCAAACTTTTACGCAACATTACGTTATCAAATAGCATGCGATCAATCCAGAGGATTAATATCCAAAAAGTGCAGATTGTCTCTTTTTCATCTACCACAATGGCCATTTCTTAAGCAGGACACATTTCAAAATGTTTTGCTTTTGCATCTTTTTGTGTTTATGATCGGCGATCAGCGAAGGCCTGGCCACTAATATGTGCACAAGATGGGCCGCATCCAACTTGCAGCTTCCAAAGCATACTCGAGCACGGACACACATGCAGTACAAATAATTTCTTAAACAAATTATTATCAGACCGTCAGGGCAGCACTGATTCATTTACGGGCTATATTCACACGGGGCGTAAGCGGTGACACTTCCCATTCACTTTTAATGGGTGACGTCATGCATTGCCAAACTGAATTGTGGATCCATTGGTGCCGCATCACTGCCACTGCTCGTGGCAGAAGTTTAACATTTCTCAACTTTTTAAGCTGCAACTCGTGCGTCAGCCAATCAGATCGCCTTATGCAGGTAACCTAGGCAGAGCCAGCCAATTACGTTTATGGAAGACCTGGTAACATGTGTTGCGGCCATTGTGATTGGCTGTTGGTCAAGCGTTAACGCTTTCGCCCCGTGTGAATGTACCATTACAGGACATTTACAAATTAAGTATAGAAAAGTGGCGAAATGTCTGAAGGCACGTGTCAATAAATTCTTACCTTTGGTTAACTGGTCAATATGAGCATCTCTAAGACAAAGTTTCCTATTGACTTTGTTTTAAAAATCACTTCCAGCATGATGGTGAGTAAATGATGACATATTTGAATTGTTTGGGTGAACCATTCCTTTAAATCACGTATTCAGTGCTTTATACCTAATGCTTTATTGTCTTTTTGTAAAACCGTTCTCTTTACAATTTTTATTTAGTTTTCATTTCTATGCAAGGGTTTTTAACACCCCATTCTTTTTCTTTACCATCTCAATGTTAAAATGAAAAGTGAGCACACATCACCTGACTTGAGTTCGCTCACAAATCACTACAGAATATTTTAAGTGGAAACAACGAGTTTACACTGTCAGAAGTCAAGCCTTAAATGGGATATTATGTTTTTTTGAAAAACGTTAAATGACAATCTTTATTTAAGCAGGGTCTGCTGTAGCTCATCTCATTTAAAGGGACATTCCACTTTTTTTCCAGCTGCCCTAGAGTAAAACATTTGATTCTTACCGTTTTGGAATCTATTCAGCCTATCAGTGTTGTTTTTGGCAGCCCTTTTAGTTTTAGTCTTAGTCTTTTGGACAAAAATGCTTTTTAGTTTTAGCCACACACCTAGTTTGTGGCCACATTTACCGTCGTCTCCCAATATGCATTCCGTTTTTCTTTCTGATGGATTACACTGAAAGTATGTCCATAAATCATCTCGTCGTTTCCGTTTTTTGGCATCACCGCCACGGTCCTTCGAGCTTGCCACAGCCGAAGGTGTGTTATTGTTGAATGAAATCTGGTGCGCGACATGGCGGCAGCCGGGTGGTGGGCGTACCCAAAACAAGGGTAGGAAGCGGCAGCATTGCTAATATGTTTTAGCTAAAAACAGACAGATTTCATGCAAAATAGGAAGAAATTACATGCATTGTGAACGTCAAACTTATAATCATTTTCGTTCCGTCTCGTCATGTTTTCGTCACCTTAGAGCCATTTTTAGCTAGTCTTCGTCGCGTTATTGTCATAAAAAGGTGTGTCAACGAAATCATTTTGTTATCGTCATCGTTGACGAAAACAACACTGCAGCCGATCTCTGGGTCTGGCGCTAGCACTTTTAGCATAGCTTAGCATAATCCATTTGAATGTGATTAGACCATTAGCATCACGCTAAAAAATAACGAAAGAGTTTTGATATTTTTCCTATTTAAAACTTGAATCTTCTTTAGTTACATCGTGTACTAAGACCAACAGAAGATTAAATGTTGTGATTTTCTAGGCCGATATGGTTAGGAACTACACTCTCATTCTGGCGTAATAATCAAGGACTTTGCTGATGTAACATGGCTGCAGCAGGCGTAGTGATCTTACGCACTGCCCGAAAATAGTCCCCTTGGTTACTTTCAATGGGGACTATTTTCGGGCAGAGTGTAATATCACAAAAAAGTGGAATGTCCCTTTAAAGTCCCAAAGTTTGTTGTCCAATGACATTAGCGGTTAGCTTAGTGAGAAGTCTTTGATGTTACTCAAACTGGATAAACAAATCGCTTAAAATTCTGATATAAAAATCAACTTGAACTTTTATACGCAAAAAGAAGCGAGACGTGCACTTGTAAAAAAACATGTATTGACCAATCACCCTATTGATGTGGGTGCTTCCCAGAATGATCATACCTGGTGTCTTGAAGTTATTACGTAATTGTGACCCCCCCCTCCCCCTTTTTAAATCTCTACTAAAGATACACAACATTGTAAAAAGTTACTTAAATTCATAACACTTAGAAAATGTAAGTTTATTCAAATTTATTACCTAAAGTGAGATTTATGTGTTACCAATTGAAGTAAGTTGATTCAACTTTTACTTTTTACAGTGTAGCAAAGCACCTTTTTGCCTTATTTCTTAAGTGAATACTGGAAACACTTGCAAAGCTTTTTTTAATCTTGATTGTTAAATCATAAATTCGATTTTGATTACTTTGCCTAAGGCCTTTTTGTGAATTGTACAAACTTGACATTTATCTGCATTATTTAAGCTAATGTTAACATCATAATGTGTTTTTGTTTGTGGCGCTTATGGTACGCTGTGTGTGCTTGTGAGTCATTTGATCAAAAGTGCTCGTCACTTACTTGCCAAACTGCACCTCAGAACACAGTGTGACTGATCTAACCCATGCCATCACACTTTATAAACAGGTTTTAAACGAACTACTTGACCTCTGTAGACGTCTTACCTCTCCACAATCCAACAGGATCTTATGACGAGATCCTCTTTTTGACCTAACTGACTTAAACTGGTCATTTTACACTGTAAATCCAAAGAAAATATGCAAAAGTATTTTTGACTAAAGACTTTAATTTTTACTGTAAACGCTTAAAAAGGCATTATTTTAATACTCGACTCAATTTTGACTTTATTTCTTAAATTACAGTAAAGAGCTTAAAAACGTGCACAAACAAAATGCATTGATGCAAAATCACGTCTCTCCCCTTTTCAGAAGAAAACAATCGTACCATTTAATTAAAACAAAAAATTACATGCATATTTAAACTCTCAAATCAAGATGTGTTTATCGGGAACTAATTGCAATTACAGACGACCAGACAAAACAGTAATAGTCTAAAGTAGTCCACAATAGCTCGATTAAAAAGGAGAGAAAGTGCATTTTCTCTATATGAAAAAAATCAGGTTCCATAATTATGAAAGATTTTCAACAGAATGTGAATAGAGCTTTGCGTGTTTATCTGTTTTGTAAATGCATACTGTAGTAGTGCATACTTTGTGTTTTCTCTCTGTACACAGTACACATTTTAAATGTCTTTTGTGTTTACCAAGCGTTGTGCGTTAATGGACCATCAGCATTGCCGTTCTTTTTATTTTGAAATAAAATGTTAAACTGAAGACAAAGATGTCTGCTTGTGATGCTGAATTGTGTGATTATTCAATGAAAATCAGCTACACGCTTTTCTCAGGAAGACGCCCGTGGTCTGAATCTTTATCAGGTTCATGTCATGCATCAGTGCGGCTGGGCTGTTTCCTATCGAATTCAGGCAGGCAGTAATTGACTCACCTGTACAAGGTTCAGGAATGGATAATAATGGGTATCGTTAGCATCGTAACCAGTGTATCAAATTGTGTCATCTCGAGAGAGATTTTAAAGGTTTGTGATAGTTTCAGGACAAGCTGAATTAGAGATTAGAGGAGTTGCACTGTCTGTTAAATTAGCTGAGGTGTATCTACAGGCTTCTTGTGTTAGTAGTGATAGGTGGATGCGTCGGCCCAGCTGATTTATCTTCTGATATTTGCCTGTTTTTAGATGTGTATCACCTGACTGATACTTGAAAAAAGCATCAGTTGGCTTCTAGGAAAATCATGGGTTAAAGAGCCAGTAAGATGCTAATTTTAAGCGTCCTATCACTGTTTATAAGTCCCGGCCAACAGGTTTAAATGCATGCAAGGTCAAAAACCCTTCAATTTTCTCAAAATATAAATTTAAAATTACCCCATTTCTCAGAGATCCCCAAACGATTCGTGTGAAGCCGTTCAACGACTCAGTCTGCCTAAACCCCACCTTTCAGAAGCATAATCTGCTCTGATTGGTCAACTGACAGAGTCTCTGCACGTACCACAGACCAACAATAGTGCAACATGTATTGACATCAATACACATCATTCATCATAAATCCAAGCAATAAAAACCAGGACAGAAACTAACATTTTACACTGATTTAAGCAAGTACGTATGTAAGCAAATAGCAAAATCGTAAATGAGCACGCGTTACCCGCTTGCTAGTGTGACTCTCTGACAGTATATTAAGAGTTTAAACAACGACATCATTCATCATTAATCCAAGCAATAAAAACTACAACAGAAACTAACATTTTACACTGATTTAAGCATTTATGTAAGCTAACTGTGCTATAGCAAAAATGTAAACACTTAAGTTAGCGCACATGCTTTAGCCGCTTGCTAACGTGACTCTCTGACATTATATTCAGAGTTTAAAAAACAACATCAATACACATCATTCATTATTGGTTCAAGTTATAAATCGACGAAAGACATTAACATTTTTACACTCATTTAAGCAAGTATGTACACTGTAAAAAATGTCTGTAGAAATTACAGTATTAATGGGTATTACTGGCAACTAGCTGCCAGTAACTTACTGTAGATTTTACATTTATGTTATTTACTGGCAACATTTTGTTCAAAGTTAAATGAACATGAAACATTTTTTGACTTTATCTTCTACAGTAAGTTACTGGCAACCAGCTGCAAAATTACAGCAATTTTTTTAGAGTGTAGCTATAATCATACTTACAGGTTGTGGTTAGGAGACGCATGTTGTTCAGAATAAAGTGGGTACTGAACCATCTTTCATTGCCAAACGTTTAGTAAATCCCTCCTTGAAAAAGTAATTTTAACCACCAATTCTTCATATATCTTTATCCTTTTGTAGTGAAAACAACACAAACTGAAAACACAGCGTGATATGATGTTTACACACTAACTAGATGTGGGCAGGTCATAGTTTTTGTTTCTCCCTAGAGCATTTGGCGGAGATTATTATGCAAAGTGTTTGTATTACGTGAATAAAGACGTGAATAAAGACGTGCAGGAGATTCAATCCATATGACGACTCGTTTCAGCGATTCAGAGTCGACTCCCTACTTTAGAAGCCAATAACTTTATTAATCGTGCACGTTTTGGTTCAACTACTTTGCACATTGTTTACATTGATGGACAGCTACATGACACACTGCAATACAGGTCATTTTCGATTTTGGATCCGTGTGGCTCTTTAAAAAAATAAGTATAACTGTTAGTGGAGTCATTTGGATTACTTTAATTATTGATGTTTGTGGTTTTTGTATCTGTGTCATGTTGCCAACCATACTGTATACTGTATTGTGACTTCAAATTTCCTTTGGTGTGTAAGTTTGTAGTAGTACATGTTAACGATATGCAAAAGGTACAAACCCCAAAGTAAACGATGACATGAGTTATCATCTCTATTTGAAGCACACAAGATGTTTTTAATAGCATTCTCAAAGCATGCTGGAATAACATGGATCATCAAGTTTTGGTTAAACTGGGAAGTCTTTTCCAGCTGAAATGCACGATGTCATTAAAGCAAAAGATTTTATTTCGATTTTATTTATGCCACGTTTAAATCAGGGTCACAAGTAGTCTTAAACTTCAAAATGCTTTGTATTATGCACATTACATTGAACCTCCTGCTTTATATAAGGCTATGGGCCATTTAACAACAAATGTAGGGATTGCACTGTTACATCTGGAATGTGGGCACTTCATGAGGAACTACAGTACAGCTTTTCCCACCGTGTGGTGGCTTTCTTTGACCTCTGACAAACCTTTCTCCCTGTTAACCTCTCAATTAACCTCAACACCGGCCCACCTGTGCGGCCTTCTGTTCAAGCCACCATGGCCCCCACCCTTTTCACTTCCTGCTGTCATTTTCTGCCCGGTTACCGCCTGCCAGGAAATTACCATCTTATTTCATTAATGGCACTGCTGAAAATATTGAAAGTCGTCTCTAATCACATGGGATATTTTTTCCTCCATATATACTTTTTTTTTTCTTGTTCAGAAGTCCAGGTAAGTGTGCAGTGACCTTTGCACAAAGTCACCCACCTCTTTCTTCTTTTAATCAAACCCCCTCTGTTTCTTTCTGTGCCACCGCTTGTAATGTCACAATTAAGGTGGCTCCATTGTTTCTGTTTTTCAGGCTGGAGGGATGTAGCGCTTCTTGGTCCCCGGGTCATTTCTCTTACAATATTAAACAAGTCATTAGAGGCCCGACCCCACCCCCACCCTGAATGGTGCTTTCTTTGCGAAAAATTGCCACTAGACCAATATCCAACCTTTTATAGGCACTTTGAAATTGCATATTCATAGGTTCCAGTTGCACCATGCTTGCATCATAAGAGACAATTATAGATTTGCTTTTCAGACGTTTGATTCCTGTGTAGTATTGTTTAACAGATTTAATGATATTTAAAGCTTTAAGATGAGTATTAACGCAGGTGGGACATGTTTAATGAGACCTGCGCCCTCAGCTAGCCCAGCATGGCTGCTAGTCATGAGGGAGAAACTCGGCTTTAAAGTTAACTTTTAAAAATCCAAGTGAGATGGAAATCGTATTGCACCTGGCATGGCAATGTATTTTGCATTTTTGTTTAAAAAAAATTTTTTATTAGCGTGTGAGTGGAATTATTTAGCTCTTTTTATAGGGGTGTAACAATAGATGGATATTGACAGATATAACTTCTAACGATACAATGCATTAATGCCACAGATAAAATACCGATATGAGTACCTATCATTCCTTAAATTAACGTCCATCTATGCATTTCCGCCAAAGCACACATTTTTGTTTATTTTCATTTGCTTGTGTCAGCAAGTTAATGCAATGCAGTTAAAACACAGCGAAATAGGCAGAAGACTTTGTGACTGCTATCGGACACAAATCATGGGTTTGGAAAAATTTTGTATTTGGAAAAAAGATTGGACAATCAGATTGGCAGAGAACCTTTGCCAGCACCAGCTAAAGACTTGATTGTTGCCATTATAAGCTTGGTTTTATGTAACCTTTTATCTCTTATTATTTATTTTTCTTTTTTTTAACAGAGTATTTTTTTTCTTAGTTTGTTGTTGTAAATGTCCCAATTGGGTGATTCTCGCGAAATTAGACTTATGAGGTGCTATGAAACATTTGATAAAAAAGTAAATGCAAAGTAAGAGTATCAAAATAAGAAGCAAACAGTTACAAACATCTCTTCACATACTATTTTGCACATGATTTCAAATGACATCATACAAACCTTTTTTTTTCACATTTAAGGGGAAAATTTTCATTACCGCAACTTGTCCATGACTGGATTTGGGTTCTTTGACATGGAAAATTTATAATTTAAAAAATCTAAAAAATTAAAAGCTTCAGTGCATGTTATACTAAAAAAATTTACAGTAAAGAAACATGTGGTATTTGGTGATCATTGGTAAATGTAGAGACAATAATAAGGAATATAAGTCCAATACCAATGTTCTCATCCTCCGCAACAATTTTTAATCATTGTTTAAGCCCTCAAGGAACTAACATTTAAAAAAAATAGTTGTAAGGGACATAATAGACTGTGACACTCAAGATGGCTACCAGGTAAGCAGTTCTTATTTTTTCTCTCCAGATTAAAGTTTGTCATAGTACCTAAACAACTTTTTAGTTCTCATTACCGAAAAATGAGTTTGTAAATGCATATATTTAATGTTTTATCATGTTGCGGTAATGATAATTTTTTATAATGACAATCTAAAAAATGTAAATAATTGATGCTGGACACCTTCTAAGTCTAGATTTCGCCAAATTGGGAGATTGTGCCATTTTCAAAGAGTTTAACTCTTTCCCCGCCAGCGTGTTTTTTTTTTTTTTGAAAAGTTGCCAGCCAGTGCCAACATTTTTCATGATTTTCCTAAAAGTTTAATGCCTTACAGAAAATGTTCTTCTTTAAATATATAAACATACAATATATAAGTAAGCAATAAGGTACGAGAGGCTGTGCTGTATCGTGAATAAGTAACGGCTGAAGGGCGTTGTTAGGCACGACGCGAAGCCACCCCTTCAGCCGTTACTTATTCACTATACATCACTTGCCTCGAGTACCTTATTGCTTTTATAAAACGGTTACCACACAATATTTAAGTAAAAAGAAGTTAAATCAATAAAAGCATTCCTTCCGCTAGAAAAAATAGTCCCTGACTGCGAACAACAACATGAAAGCTCAAATAAAAACAACAAACTGTTCTCAGACTTTGTCTCATTATATGTTTATGTGTTGCTAAGGGTGTTGCTAAGCGCGCAGTGATATTAAATAGAACCGTTGGGTGAAGCGGTCATAGCAGTGTTTTATCGTGAATAAAGCACACCTATTGACCAATTAGAATCAAGGATTGGAACTAACCGTTTTATAAAATTAAATAAAATACCCTCTACTTTAAAAACAAACAAACAAAAAAGTTTCATCCTACCTTGATTAGATCTCTTGTAATCGCCTCTCAAACGGGTAGGTTTCTTCAAAAACACCAAAAAGCTGAGATAACTACATTTTTGTGAAGGACTTTAAATAGAGATCAGATGCAGAGCGATCCTCAAAACATACACGCGAGGCGTTGCTTCCGGGTTGTATAAGTTGCGGATTGTCGGAAATACTCGTCATTGGCAGGGAAGCGTTTTCTCTTAATTGATGAGATAATTAAATGTTCATGTTATATATTTTGGTTGCATTTGTGAGTTATTAAAAATGTAACTGTTTAAAGTATCGATAAATTAATCGAATCGTAATTGGATCGAATAAATGTTTGATTTTGGTATATACTCTGGTATATATACAACTCTGGTTTCCTCCCACAGGCCCAAAACATGCAAGTTAGGTGAATTACAGCTACCAAATTGCCGCTCCCCCAACCTGTGGATGGATTAACTTGTGTGGATCAACTTGTGTATGGATTAACCGTTCTTGCCATGAATATAGCCATAGATGCTGGAATGGCGTGAAGAATAAATAAAGAAGAAGGAGTTTCTTTTAAAAATGCATGATGCTTTTTGACCTTTAAACTTAACTTTTTACAGGAATATATAAAATTGATAAATTCTTTACGCTTGCAAACATTTTTTTTAAGTATTCATCCTTTCTCTTCAAATCAAGCACTTCTGTTTCTTGCGTTTCAGAGCCATATGCATAATGTACCACCCAGCCCTTTTAAACATCAGAGTCAATGAGGGGTTTGAGTGGACAATCTTTCAGATAATTACTGTCAGAAAGGTAGATCTGTCAGTCAGGTAAGCAAAGGCGGTATGTGAAGGACATGGAGGGGGAAAAATGAGTTCAAGAAATGTCACTCTCAATTAATCTCCTCAGGTCCTGTCCCCATTAAAACCCTTACACATGAGGGACGCTTTACAATGCAAATGGCCTCATTATCCAGGCAACTTAATTGACTGTGACATGGGCTGGAAATCTTTTGCATTTAATATTTTTGTTTTCTCATAATTTGCCACAAATTTTCTCATTTGTTGACCAAAACAGTTTGAGTATAGCTCATAATACAGTATAGTCTTAAAAATGACAAAATTATCCATTTTTGAATTCTAGCGTTAGCTATAAAAAAATTTTTGCAGTGGAAAGCAGATTCTTTTTTCTTTAATGTGAGAATTTGGAGCGTGCGAAAAAAAGCAACTATTTATAACCTACGACAATCACCTCGCGGCAAACAGCTGTCATATTTATACCTTTATCTTCTTTTTTCACCAGAAATTTTGTTTCAAAAAATTGCATTAAGTGTAGAACAGACACAGCAAATGAAATGTAAATGATTTTCAGGTCTGTATTTTGTATTTCGGCTTATTGTACTCACACCTTAAATATTTAAAGACCCCCTCCATAAACCCTTTGCTGCTTTACAAGGGCACCGCATGCTGTTTAATCTCTCTTTACCTGCAGGCGTAGCAACAGCAATGTAACGACAGCAAGCGGTAGTTAGAGAGATCAGGAAACAAGCCCAGAGCTAAAGAAAAGGCCACAAAGTGATTCAAACTTTTTACCATTTGCCTTCATGAAGTCAATCAAAGACAACACCAGCTTTGGATTTAGAAAGAGTACGTCTTTTTTCAACCCGAGAGAGCAACTTTTACAACTGTGCATCATGACTATAAGTTCCTTTTACTGTGAATGACTTGGGCTTGTCTCTGTCTTATTAGTATGACATTACAGTTCTAAACCTTTAACTTTTTTCTCATCCTCTAAATGCACTGAACCATGGGAGAGGCAAATTGAATTGGACGCACGCTTCGGGAATGCCTGTTTATTTGCTTGTTCGTGGTCCTTGAGCTATAAATTGGATGTCGCCTTTGTTACTTGTCATTCTTTGATATGGATGTGTTGCGGGTACCAAATCAGTTTGGTTGCTCTTAACATCACTCGCATAAAAGTCCTTCGTGACCCGGCGTCATTTCTCTGGATTGGCAGTTTTGTCGCAACGCTTAAACGTGGTTACTGCTTTCCAAATGCTGTCATAACATTCAGTGTTTGACAGTAATTACATAAAAAACAAATGTGGATGTGGTATCAGTTTTCTTTTAGCATTTTAATGTAATTCTGAAGCTGGAGCACAATTTGCTATTTATGGTTTTGTCAATCAGCAAAGGAAGGCAAAGTTTATAAAAGATAAACAGTTTAATCACTCTGTTTTTTTGAAGCTGTGATATTGTGATAGTTAGATGCACATGAGATCAGATGGCTTACTGAAGCCTCTTTTTTTTGCATTGTGATGATTTTGTATGACATTAAGCAGCGTTACCCTCTCATTACCATAATTTATAAGGAAATGTATTCATTTTACTGTAATAAATGTGATTTTAGGTAGAAAAATAAATTACGTCACAATATGTTTATATTACACTAAAAAGTAATACCTAAATCTAACTTATAAAAATTAGGGCAAGTAACTGCATTTGATGTTTTAAGTTGAGTCAACTTGTAGCCTTTTTAAAGTATAATAAACACTGTAATATTACTTAATACAAACGCGACACAATTGAGTTGAGTTAACTAATAATTCTAGTATTACTCTGTTAGTTTAATTTACTTTTCTTGGTACAGGTAACTTTTTTATGGTTTGTTGTTGTTTCCATAAACATTGATTTAGACTTTATCTTTCTGTGAGATGAGGGCACAAATTGTTTATTCAATCAATGCGCCCACCCAGTTTAGTTTTGGGCAGCTGTAAAGCGTGACATACTTCAGTATGCAGTCTCTTCTAAATCTCGAAGATGAATGAACATTAAACACTAAAAGTCTTTCATTTTAGTTAAAAACACATAAAATAGCATTTAAATTTAAATTTCACTGTCCAAATGCAGCACCATGCAAAGCATGCTGGGAACTACGAGTCTACTGCCTAGTTAGCTATGTTTACTAAAATCATTCATGTAGTTTCAACACAAAATTATTAAGTTAATTTCCTTCTTACAAATTTAAGTGGATTATACATGATAAAATGAAGCTGAATTTACTCAATAAAGTGTTCATTTAGAATTACTCAAATTATTAATCTTTTTATGTTATTTTAACTCAAATTTTGATAAAAAAAATTTTTAATACAGTTTACTCGTTTTATCTTTGTTAAATCTACTAAGGCACAGAAACACTTTTAACAGTGCACTGAAAAAAACCTTGGGTCAACTTAAAAAAATTGAAGTAATCAATCACACGCAATATTTGACATTGACTCAAAGTAAATCATTTAATTACGTTTAACTTGAACAGTTTAAATCCATGCCACCACTTTTTAAAGGTTGATCAAATGAAATACATAGTTTGTTCCAACTTAAAATAATTAAAGTTAGAACAAACGAATTAAACTAATATGTATAGGTTAAAGTAAAATAGTTATTTTAGGTTGTCTAAAAAAACAGTTGTTATTGTAGGAAAACTCTTGAGTTTTATACAATCCTGGTACCCAGCATGCATTGCGGCATGAACTTTTTAAGGTCACCATTGTTGAGATTGTTGGTTTATGATATAAATTACAACAGCCAAAAAAAAAAACTAGGCTAAGAAATTTAAGCTCATAGCCCAACCAAAGTAAACATTGTTCACCATAAGGGTAGCCAAACATTTTAATTCAAACATCAACATCTGACAGAATTAAAATCAACTGACACATATCAATCACATAAAGTTCATTAGTTTTCTTTAGATAAAAGTATGTAATCCAAATTGATGAAATTTTTATATGCAATGATAAAACATAAATCTTATTTATTAGGCTAAATATTTTTTGTGTGGTAAAAGTGTAGTAACCATGTTTTTTTTTTTTTTGGTGTATTGATTACTATCAGCAAAACCATGGTTTTACTACACTAACCATGGTTTAACTATGGTTTTTAAAAAACATGTTTGTCAAAACCATGGTTATTTTGTGGTTACCATGGTTTTACTATAGTAACTATGGTTTTTGGGTTTTAACTGTAGTAAAACTGTGGTTAATTTTCGTAAGGGTCAACAGACAGTTCAATTAATCCTTTATTTAAACAGGCCAGGTGGTCAGAGAGTGGGATCTCCAACTCAACCATGCACATGTGGAAATCATGCTTAATCTAATAAAAATGCTCTGATCAAAGGAATAAATTCAATTTAATGTTTCGCTGCTAAATCATCCATATAAAAAATGGATTCAACCATTAATCTAAACTAAAACATTTACCATAAGTGAAAAAGCTATTCATTTTAAGATATTTCAACGAGAAAATACACATTAAACCAACAACAGCAATGTTAGACTTTTTTTCAGTGTATAATAATAATGATAATAATAATAATGAATTGCACTATTTGTAATTATCAAAGTATTCACAATGCAATGATTCTCAACTTCTAAATATTTGTATCATATTTTTGTTTACTTTTAGATGTTGACATTTTATTTTTGATTCTAAAAAAATAAGACTCAGTCTGTGTGTTATTCTCAAAATAAACAGAAAACAATGATTAACCCCTGCACTCAAGTATTAATGTAACAAATCACAGTTTCGGATTCCCGCTGAAGATTTCCTGTCAAATCAAGATGAAGAAAGATTGTTTGCTGCTATAATTATGATGTTAAATTGATTTATTTATTGCTCTTACAAGCTCCTCAGACAATAGCTACATCTGTTTGTGTTCTGTTGTTTACTCACCATAAAGAGGCAACCTGTTGGGCTGACAGGTAGGATTTGTTGAATAGTGACAGGGAAGTGGTGCTTATGTACTGTATGAATCTGACTGCGGCTTCGCTGGCTGGGCAACGCAAGGGAATACAGCGAAAACATCACAGGTGCACAGATCTCGCACCTGCAGCCCTGTCTCACAGGGATTACAGTTCCCGACCCCATGTGATCGTCTGCCATAAGAACCACACATTCTGTGGTCTGCCTATCTTTAAAATCGCCCCTTCAACTTTCTAGACCTGTTTATTTATCTTAAGCGAAGTACATCTGCATCGCACTGTGCTCTGTGTGTTATGGGACTTGCATGCTTACACTGTAAAAAAATCCTTGTTGCACATTTTTAATTAACTTACAATTAATTTTAACTTTCTTGATTTGTGGAGTTGCTATAAATTATAATAATAAAGTTGATTTGGCTTAAGTCAGTGTTTCACAACCAGGGGGCCGGGGCCAACAGGGGGGCCTCAGCAGATTTCCAAGGAGGCCTTAAGATGACTTAAAATTATAAAAAATAGGACAAAATAAGCATAAAATTTAATTTCTTATTTTTCTGCCATTTTAAAAGCAAATATACATGTCTAGTCTATGTCGACGTCGCTTTGGATAAAAGTATATAATGCATAAATGTCTATAAGCGTATATGTATAATTTCCTGCCTTAATTTTATTTCAGGTCAAACGCATATGCACACAGTAAATTTCAACTTTTAAAGGTTAAATGCCGGATTGTGGCATGTTCACAAGCACAAGGAAAGATTCAATCTGCTGTCCTGAAAGGATACGTGCCTCGCAGAAGATTGGAACGATTGCGTTTCCTTTTTCTCATCTGGCACCCTGCTCCACGAATCAAAAGTGACTAACAAAGAGAAATACTCGGCCGCCTGAGGAATATTCATGATCTTGCTTCCAGGTTAAAAATGTATATGCAAATTTACTACATTAGAGCACGCGCAGGTTGTTAATAAATTAGCACGTGGCAGAAATAATTCCGCTTAGCGGCATGAATCTCCGTGCAAGCTGTCAGCTGTCGCATTGTTCTGGATGGAATGTGACGCTGAGACAGCAACACAGCCAGTGAACTGTGATGTTTTAGTGTAGCGCCTCCTAAATCTCAGGGCACTGGCAAAAATCGTGTCTTTGGTGCGCGTGTTAGCGAGAGAGGGATCGTGTTGGTGCGTGTGCATTTTTGAGGGGTTTAAAGCTGTGGATTTATGAAGTAAGACAGACAAAGCCAGTATAATATTACCTCTCTTTGGAATGAAATGATGCATAATTTATTCCGCCTCAAAAGGAAATATCAGCCTTTTGCCTCATCTCCTAAATTACGGATATGAATTTGGAAAGGCAGTATCTGGACTGTCATTACATAGGAGCATCTTTCCTAGAATGTACTAGTGCCATTTTTCTGAATTCTCGATATGGATGTGGATTTATCCTACATTTACTTTGAAGAAGTAAGGAAATACAGTAAATACAAATTAAGCTTTGGTGTCAGGAAAAAGTACAAAACTGTACCTTTTCCGTCGTTAGGTTGGTACCCTATGGTTACTTACTTGAAGTCTATACTAAACATAATACAATGTTGTGCCTTTTTGGGTAAATTATTGTACCTTAGGGATCTATTGTGTACCTTTAAATGTATAGTTAATTGTTTTGTATCGCTAACATTTAGCATGTCAAATTCTTTTCTTTAAAGGCGGAGTGCACAATGTTTGAAAGCCAATGTTGATATTTGAAATCACCTAAACATACACACCCCTACTCCTATAGAATCTGGACCTTCTTTTGATAGACCCGCCCCACACATACGCAACCCCGGCAAGGATGTCGGTTAGTAGACACGCTCCTTACAGCTGATTGGCTACAAGTGTGTTTTGGTAGTTGGCCTGACTCCCTTTTCCAAAGCGTTTTTCAAACATTGTCCACTCCGCCTTTAAGGTACACAATAGGTCCTTGGGCTATAATATCAGATTAATCGGCACCGATAGTTCATTGGTGGAACAATCGGCTTTCGGCAAAAAATCCATGCCGATTAGTTTTTCCGAGTGCGTCCGTTGTTTTATATCATTATGAAGTAATTAATTTGCCGAATAGATGCTGCATTAACAGATAAACATGGGCAAGAACTCAAGTTTGTCGTCAAGGCTGACGGGACAATAATATTAGGAGTACCTCAAACAGTTACACAAAAATACACGCAGATTAGACCTGTTTGAGTCGCGACTCACTCGGATCTTTAACCCGGATCTTTAAATTAACTCATGAGTCGCGAGTCTCTAGTGTCATTTACCCGGATCAGTTGAGTCCTACTACAATTCAATGTAAAACCATAAACAGCGCCACCACACACACAAACCTCTTTCAACATTATTGATGAGACTTCGCTCGCACTGCAGATCCACTCATAACCGGCTGATTATGTGCGAGAACTGACCCGAGATTCTCACTCAGAGCCAGAAACATTGCAAACTCGAGAGATCTGCGAATCTGCTCTGACTCGAGAATCTTTCAACTCGTAACCGGCTGATCCGTAACCGGCTGATCAGCGCGAACTGTCTCTCCGCCTCTGGGGGCTGCATAAGCAGGACACCGTTTTTTTTCTATATTATTATGCTATTATTATTAGGCCTATTTTTTTAAATGGTCGACCATACACACACCAAACCTAAAACCTATAAGCATGTTATCTCAGAAGTGAAAGGCTTTTGTTGTGGATTTGCTTTTGAGGAGACTTCAGTCGCTCTATAGATCCACTAACCGGCTCCGGCTGATCCACGCGAAGCAGCCGGTTAGTGGATCTGTAGAGCGAGTCCCATGGTCTGCAAGTCTGCAATGTTTCCGGCTCTGAGAATCTCGAGTCGCGTGGATCAGCCGGTTACAAGTGGGTCTGTACTGAGTTTCCTTGGCGATTTAGAAATACTGACTCAAGTGATTCAAGTGACTCACACAACCCGGATCACTTTAGTGAGTGACTCACAATAACCCGGATCCTTAAAAGGAGTCGAGTTTGCCAGGCCTAACGCAGATAAATCCAACCCAAACGTGTCATGTCATGATCATTACAATCGATTTGCATTAGTTTATATCCAGCTGGTTACTTTTATGCATAATTTATCCATATTTTAAGTTAATAACAAGAGAAAGCAAACTATGCAGGCGTCGGCTACATTAACGTATCCAACTAATCAAAATCGGATTTCAGTTTTTTTTATCATCACTGCATTTATATTTATACATTTATTTAATTTAACACATTTTCATGGTTCAGTACTGTTGTTTTATTTATTTTGTAATACATTTCAGCACTGTTTCACTTCGAGTGTTATGTTTGTTTTTTATCTAGTATTCGTTTTAAAGGGGACATATCAAGAAAATCTGACTTTTTCCATGTTTTAGTGCTATAATTGTGTCCCCAGTGCTCCTATCAACCTAGAAAATGTGATGAGGATCAACCCAGTAACTTTGTTTTGGTAAACCATTCTCTGCAAGCATGTGAAAAAAATAGGTCATTAAAAATTTTCTCCATTTTTGAAGTGATCTTATTAAAATGATACCGCCCCTAATCTTCACTATGCAACCACGACATTGCCATTTAGTGCAGAGAGAGAGAGAAATAATAATTAACAGCACAATTGAGCTAGCTTCAATAAAAAAAACACCATTATGGTGATCCGTGTTTTGCATTTCATCCGCTCATTTGCATTTAAAATGACACACCCAAAAACGTCCAAAAACGTCACACACAAAGTGACAATTTTAACATGCTATAATAAATTATCTATATGATATTTGAGCTAAAACTTCACATGCGTATTCTGGGGACACCAAAGATTTATTTGACATCTTAACATTTTTTACCCTTAGTTATTGGTATCTGAGGTCGGCTGAGCGCAGACAAGAGCAGCTGTGAGGAAAATTAAAGTTTAAACGCTCAAAACTTTAAAACGCATGCAAATAATAAACCTATTGCATGATGATGCAATTGTCCGTGATAAATATGTGTTGTATTACGCTGTTTGATTGGGATTTGAAGACACCTCGCGCTGTTGACCGGAGCACGTCCTCATAGAAAATACACATATCTCTGTAAAAGCAAAGAGAAACATACAAATCTGCACGTCGCACATGAGCAACGGGTTGTAAAAATGCTCGCACTACATATTTGTAGCCGCATTCAGGATCCTTTTGATGACAAAAGTAAACAGAAGGATCGGTTTATGAGATCGGCAGATTTAGCGAGCACCGATCGAGTCATTTAATGCCATTATCTGCCGATACCGATCGATCGGAGCATCCCTAATTTGTACCTAAATGGTACATGTTAGGACCCTTTAAAGGGTTCTGTCCCAGTGACAACTTAAGACCATTCTTTGAGTATTTTTAATTTGGCAGTGTATATATATGCGAAAAACACTTTTTGATATGTACTTCTAGTCCCTGTGCAAGTCACCTATCTTTCGAAATGTCAAAGCACAGCTAGCTTTGTGCACAAGCATGTGCTTGCATCAAACAGCAATGCTTGTGATTTGTGAGTGTTTAGATCTTGTTGTGTTAACTGATGTTCCTCCAGTCCTATTCCACATTAACATCCACAGATCTGTCATTTTACAGTATCTGTGAAGTATGTTTTAACATGGTTCATTTGTTTAATCTCCTGTTTAAACATTCTGTACACACCGTAGCAGATCCTTAAAGAGGAGCCCCTATCTTTTAATTAAGTCTCAGACTAATGTGGCACCTAATTGACTAATCAGGAGATTTTGTTTTCTCTAATTTACTGGAAAAACCAGCAGCACATACGCTGCTTTAATATCAACAAGAGGAGATTTGGACAGTCACAGCTGCTGTGGAAATTGAAGGTGCCACTTGGGAGAGAGATGGGGTGTTGGGGATGTTGGGGATTGCAAATTCAAGTCTAATCAACTTGGAGTTGTAATTGAAAAAAACAAAGTTGAATTAACTTAAGTTATTAAAAACTTGTCAAGAAAGTATGAATTGTAATTTCAAGTTGATTCAACTTTATTCTATATTCAAATTTAGAACTTGTATCAATGAATAGGGCTGGGTATCAATTCAGATGTGTCAGATCGATTTGATTTCGATTCACAGGCTAGCAAATCGATTCGATTCTCGATTCAATTTTCGATTCCTGTTCTCAGGTACGTTTTTTATTCTCGATTTAACTCAATGAATATAGATTTAATAATATATAAAAAAAATAACAGTGAACAGCAGTTTACAAGTGGGTGATTAATAAAAAGAAATTAAAAGCCACAACACTATCGTCGTCGTCTTGCTTGCGAAATCTAAAATGCTTCCATATCTCTGATCTGTGACATCTAGTGAAGAAGACTTCATGATTCTCACAAAACCATTGAAACACCACGACACTAATGATTTTAGCTTTAAAATGTGTAATATAGTAACATTAAAAAGCGTCAGAATTCACACAATACTGTGTTCTACCTTGCACAATGTGTGATTTCAACATAAGAATTTATAATTGTAAATTTTATCTCATTTTCTGCTGAAATTCTCATTACCGCAATGTGTCCGGCTGTGTTTGAACATGCGTTATGTTGTAATTTAATCAAATTAACACAAAAATATTAAGAAAAAAATAAATGGATGTTTTGCTAGACTACTTTAGATGACAGAAAAAATATTTACTGAATATTCATGTATAATAATAATGAAGAAAAATTAGGAAAATGATGTGTCCATGCCTGATGTTCTCATCCTCCGCAACACTTTTTGAGAACAGTTTAAGCACACATACAGAATTTTAATAAAGTTTGATTTTGAGTGACCAAGCACATGGACCAGTTACTTCAAGATGGCTACCAGGTAAGATCATTTTTTTACAGTTAATTTGAAATATTGTCTTGTCAGAATGCTTACACGACATTTTGATTATCATTACCGCAACAGATGCTTATTAAATGTTAATTTAATTAATAGAAGCATAATACTTTGATTTTAAATGCATGTGCAGAATCTCCAAATTATGTTCTTTCAGGTTTTCATGTCATTTTGAAAATATGTCAGTGTTGATGTTTTCTGACTGTTGCGGTAATGAGATTTTTTAGGACTAATTTTTTTTAATTATGTTACAAAAAGTGTTAAATGATAAGTAAAAGTTTTTAAATTAATGTTCCCATTTACTCCAGACTTTGTTTTTCAATGTCTGGTGGGAAAAAAAGTAAATGTAAGCAATTTATACATTTCATGCTTGACATTTTTAAAACCAAGTTTTCGTGAGAATCACCCAGTTATTAGATTAATGTTAATCTTATGTTCAATGTGTGCGGAAATAAATCTGAAAGAAAAAAAATCGATTCTGCTCTTTGAGAATCGATTTTGGATCGACCACGTTTAAAAAAAAAAGATTAATCAAAAAATCTTTTTTTCTTGCCCAGCCCTATCAATTAAGTTATTATGGTTCATTTTTTACTTTAATTTTACATTTATGCATTTGGTCGACTCTATTCAAAGCGACTTACAGTGCATTTTATCAGTATATGTGTTGTGATCTATTGCTGCCAAAGCAATGCTTTACTAACTAAGCTACAGGAACACCCATTTATAAACCCAGGGGCAAAAATTAAGCCAAAACCAACAGCCAGAGCCTTTTAAGACTGTTGGTCAGCGCATAAATATGATCCGTAAAATCTGCTGGCTGTAAGCTGAAGCTTTTCATTCGCTGTAGCCTGTTAAACAAAGGACTAATTCAAAAGTAACTTTTTCCAAAACACGCATCAGAATTTCTGCTATTCAGTGACATTTGTGCGGTTTATCAATGCCTTTAGGACACGAAAACCACCTCGCGTGGTTACGGCTGCCTTGCATGGAGTGCAAATGTTTGTCCAAAACAGTCCATTGATGTTTCTCTGGGATTTTTGTTGTGTGTTAGTGTGTTTATAGACAGCTAGCTCTGATTTCACGGTGACATGGCCCAGAGAAAAGTTTAACCTTGTAGATCATATAAAAGGGTTTGGTAAGCGGCACAGTGTCAGGTTTTGACATGCACAGAGATTGTGAGTGAATGGAAAAGTCTCGTCAGGAAGGCCTGTGAGGGCAACAGATCTAAGAAGATGGTAAACAATGACTCATCGCTGGGTGCCAGAGCAAAGAGGAAGGAAGGCAGATCTCCTGTCCATGCCGTTTACAGGAAGACTACAGCCTGGCCACAGCCACAATCAGGGCTTTGTTTCAGACTTGCACTCTGTCTTCCGAGTTTCATGCATTTAAGCACACCCATTGGCCGGATATGCTGTTTTTTTGTGATGCACAGAAGTGATTTTTATTCTTTCCAAACTGTGCAGTATGTGAGACATGATGTACCCCAATATGCATCCTATCCATTGCACATAGTTTGCCAAAAAAATTGGGTTAATAATGCTTACAAACCTTTGCACTATGAAAGGGGAAGTGTTTTACAGTAGAGAAAAATAGTAGGCAGTTTTGTAACATATCTTAATGACAATTTTTATTCTTTTGAAAAAACATTCACTGATGATAGTAGGGACTGGGTTTCGATTCAAATTTCAAGAATAGATTTGATTATCATTATTCGATTCGATCTGATCTGATCCGATCTTCAAGATTTAGATAAGTGTTTTTGTAAAAAGCTTTTTTCCAGCTGTTGTACAATGACATAATTTGGTTCCATTACCTTCATTAGTTGCCTGAATCCCACGTTCTCATCAACAGAATACGGGCGCATATTTTTGCAAATGAAGCCCGCAATCGCCTCAGTTATTTTGACAGAGCGTGCAGAATTAGTTGGCAGTTGTAGAGTTTGTTTCAGTGTCATCTGTTGCGGTCCGGTGGTGGGCTTGGATATGATGTCTTGATAATGTCGCATCATGTGGTTCCTAAGATTACCGTATTTTCCGGACTATAAGTCGCATCAGTCAAAAAATGAGTCATAAAGAGGAAAAAACATATATAAGTCGCACTGGACTCTAAGTCGCATTTATTTAGAAAATTATTATTCTTTTGGGGGACATTTTGTTTAAGTCTTTCTCCATTGTCTAAGTTAATGTTTCAGTTAACAGTTTTTTTCAGGGGTAGGCTACAAGAGCAACATATAGCGCCCTCTCATGGCTGTAGACGGTAATCTTTTCTTTTGGTTCATGTTAGTCAATATTAATTAATTTTGACATATAAGTCGCACCTGACTATTAGTCGCAGGACCAGCCAAACTATGAAAAAAAGTGCGACTTATAGTCCGAAAAATACGGTTGTAGTATTTCCACAATACTTCACCTACATTTGGCAGGCTTTGCAAATTGCTTTGCTTTTGTCAAGCTCGTTCTCTGCATTGCTTCTGAACCCGAAATGGTGCCAGATCGCAGCTTTGAGCGTTTCTGGAGTTTTCAAAACAACCGCTTGCTTAACGTTACTGACCGCCATGTTCGTTGTTTTAATGTCCTTTCACCTCGCGCATGCGTGAATTCATTTTTTTCAATTTTTTCGGATTTAAAAGAGGAACTGTATTTTGTGGCGTAATAGCACATTTGTGAGTACTTCGACTCGGCGCAGTAACACCCTCCCTCTCCCATTATGAGAGGGAGAAGGGGAGCGGACTTTTCAGGCGAGTCGAGGTGCTCCCAAAAGTGCGATTGCGCCATGGGATGTAGTTCCTCTTTTGGGTCCGCTTGGAGAAGCGCTACGTTTTGTTTTGTACCACCAAGCTTGCTCGTATAACTACTCGTCTTAAATAGGAAAAATGTTGATGTGTTTGGTCACTTCTAACTTTATCTCTAAATGGTACCATTGAATGAATGGGGCTAAGCTAAATGCTATCGAAGCGTCGCAGCGCGCTCCAGCGCTTATGTGCACGCACACAGATGATAGATGGAATGTATCGACAATTCTTAGTTAAGGTAATAACATAGTTTAATATTGAAAATGAGTAGACTATTCCTTTAAAGAGAAACTCTATTTTTTTTAAGTAGGCTCATTTTCCAGCTCCCTTAGAGTTAAACAATTGAGTTTTAACGTTCTGAAATTTATAATAGCATAAATTAGCATAGCTTAGCATAATTCATTGAATCTGATTAGACCATTAAAGCATCACGCTCACTCTTCTGTAGTTACATTGTGTACTAAGACCGACGGAAAACTTAAAGTTGTGTTTTTTTCTAGGCCAATATGTCTAGGAACTATACTCTCATTCCGGCGTAATAATCAAGGACTTTGCTGCGTAACATGGCTGCAGCAGGCGCAATGATATTACGCAACACCAGAAAATAGTCCCCTTGGTAACTTTCAATAGCTGGGGACTATTTTCGATGTACATGATGTAACTACAGCAGAGTAAAGTTTTAAATAGGAAAAATATAAAAACTCTTTGGTTATTTATGAACGCGATGCTAATGGTCTAATCAGATTCAATGGATTATGCTAAGCTATGCTAAAAGTGGTAGCCCCAGACCCGGAGATCGGCTGAATGGATTCCAAAACGGTATAACTTAATTGTTTAACTCTAGGGGAGCTGAAAAATAAACCTATTTTAAAAAAAGTGGAGTGTCCCTTAACGCTTACATGTAAATGCAATGTTGATCCAGTGCTTGTGCACCGCCTAAATAAAATGCATAACATTTATTTGTAGTTATAGTTTGTCATCACCAACAAAGTGCATAGCAGAAGTGTGCAAATTGAAACACATCAGCAGGCTCCTGTAAATATACCAGACTATCAACAACTATGAAGTAAACACACAGTCATTAAAGCAGCTACGCAAATACATCATACAGTTATTAGCATAAACGCTCAACACAACAAACATACATGCTGTCACACATAGGAGTGTGTACCAAACACACACGCAAAAAAAAAATGCTGGATAAATAATTAAATCTCTTGTGACAGCACACAAAGCTTCAGTGATACATTAATTGGGCGAAATTAGCATGAATTAAAGCAAATAAGTGTAACGTGTAATTTATTACTTTCTAAGCATACTTTCGCCGTGGAAGTCTCAGATTTCCCTCAAGATTCCTTTAACAGCTATAATGCATTTCTTAATTTACTCTGTGGAAAATCAATTTTTTCAGAGTTCATTAAGCACCAATATGTTACAATGCAGCTCCCCAGAGTACGCGGCTACAGAAAAACATTATGCAAATTGCTGCCAGCGTATTCTTGGTATGTAAATAGACGCTAACACCAGTGCCAAGTCTCTGCGGAAATCTTTGTTAGTGAAGCCTTTTGTTTCACGGCTTTCTTCCATATTGAAGATGAAAATAATTTGTGCCATGTCGGTTCGAGCAATACATGCCAACTAGTTTTGCCGTTTGCTGTTTGTTTGTTGCGTCCGTTCTGTCGTTTTTGGCAGGCGCTCTGATTTTCCTTGCTCACATGGATTGTAATTGAGACTTTGCTGTTTGTGCCAAGTGGCTCTCTGTGCCAACGAGAGGCTGTTGCCCAAAGACTAATCTGTGTGCAGAAATCCCCCCCTCTGTAAAGTCGGTGTAACGTGGACCACAGAGCAAGTCCAGAGTTTTCATTTCAGCACCAGTTTACACTCAATATGCTTTTTTGCATTCCATGGTGTTGATGTTTATGTACCCACATGGACGTTTCATGGCATGTTGAACCATGAAGTGCAATATTGAGGACTTCACAACTTTTGTAGCTGCATAATGATGATGCAGTAAATGATAGTAATAGATGTTTGATTAATGGTTAATGCTTTAAAATAAATCTTCTAATAGTAATTGTCTTTGACCTCATAGTCATATAGTTACATAGTGAGATTGGGCCACCACCATGTAAGCACTTTGGTCTTACTATGTGATATCATTACTGAAGCATTTTAGTCTCTGCGTCATTACTTGTTTTGTAAAAGGAAAAATGTATAGGCAGAAGGTTGTTGTTTGAGAAATAATCCCGACAGTGTGATCAAGACACGACGCGAAGCCGCTTATTACGCGGCTGTTTACCTCATAAGTAAGATAAGAAACCTTTAATATTGATTTGAAATATTTTATTGGCTCATTACGAATGTAGACCTTTCCGGAGGAAAACCTGTTTACTTTCAGTTTTAAGATAAGACATTCAAATATCAAAAACGCACTATTTGGTTTAATCATTGTAGATATGTCATTAATAATTCACGACGGGCCGTTGAATTATTTGAAGAAAAAAAATGCACACCCAAGGTGGTAATGCGGCACAATGCAAATCGCGTGTGTGCATTATTTTCAAATAATTTAAGGGAGTCAATTATTCTTCTTATACCACGGTTACCACAGACATTGCTCTGGTGGTTATTTGAAGACATTTGACAAGTTAGGTGTGTTTTTTACAGAAAATTATTTTAACACCCATGAAACATTTCTTAACCAATCAGAATAAAGCATTCAACAAACCCGTGGTATAAATGGGAATAACAAACCTGAAAGTGGCCAATCAGAATCAAGCATTCCAACCACTTCTGTGTAGAGTACACTTCTGCAGACTCTTGACATTCACAAGGTTCATTCTCGGATGCTTGTAAAACAGAAGGTGTTTTTTGGGAATTCTGTCTTGAATGCATTTCTTAACTACATTATTTTGTCCAACTCTTCCGTGTCTTCAAATATAAATACATTCTACTACGTATGCTCGACAGTTTACAGGGTTCTCACAGGTTTTTGAAATCCTTAAAAGTTTGTGAATTTGGGTGAATCCATTTTATGAAAAGAAGTTTTCTGGAAAAAATCCATATTATTCCCTGTGTAGTGTAGGATAATATCATTCAATTCTAGACTTTTAGGCACACTTGCTAAACTGTTCGCTTTAAATGCTTATATCTTCTGTATGCGAATGTTGATTTATACCAAAATGCTTTTTTGCATAGTTGTGTTTGACACATGAAGACGTCTCGGGTTACGTATGTAACTGTTGTTCCCTGAGAAGGGAATGAGACGCTGCGTCTCTCTTGTCATACTTCCTGTGTCCTTGTAACGCCGCCTTGGCAATATTTCAGATAGCGATACACTTCCTGTCTCTTGCGTCACCCTGTCTTTGTCGTTAAGCCTCACCAATGATTGAATTTGATATACACATTCTGACACACTTACCTCTGGAGGCATCCCCAAAGTGTCACTGCAGTGACGCAGCGCGAGTTCCCTCGAAAGGGAACTGTAACAATGTATCTTAAAACTTAACACAATGTAACCTTGCTCTTACTTGAAATGTGTCCCCACATTTAGTCCTTGAATTTGAGGGTATTGGACCTGGAAAGTCCTTGAAAGGTCCTTGAATTTAAACTTAAGTTAACTGAGGTGTAGGAACCCTGAGTTTATTCAAATTTCACGTATTTAAGCATAACAAACGTTTATTTATGATCACGACACATATACAATTATTTAAGTGTGTCCAAACTTATGAGTGATACTTACATATCGGTTATATTAGCTTTACAGACAAATACATAATAATGGCAAGATAATTTTATTTAAAAATTACTGTTTACAAACTTTTCCGGGTGTGACCAAATCGTTCATGAGCCCCATTCACGTTTATGGTATTCTTTTTTCCTACTATAGAAGTGAATGGGGCTCACGATCGGTTTGGTTACAAACATTCTTTCAAATATCTTTCCTTTGTGTTCATCAGAACCAAGAAATGTATGCAGGTTTGTAACAACATGAGAATGAGTAAAATGAGAATTGTAATTTTTGTGTGAACCATCCTATTAAGAAGCCACTTTAAGGATGCTAAAATATAAAAAAAAGTTTTGAGTATATTTTAGATGGATATACTGTATTTGAATTATATTTTCATATAGTTTACTATAAAATATTTATTCTGCTCATTATTTTAAGCAATTCAGTGATTTGTTAGTTTACTGACATTTTTGTTGCATGCCTTTAGCCCTATTTAGTGTATATTTCACTGTCTAAGTAGACCTCAGAGCCACCCAAAAAACATATAATAATAATAAATGTATTGTTTTTTGTGTTTGAACAAATGGTACATAATCATTTTATATATTTTTCTTTGAACGATAGAGTTGTATTATCTTGTGCACAAAGCTAATCTCAGGGTCAATCCACAAGTCGTACTAAAAGACAGATTGCCAAAGAATTAAGCTTGTAAACAACCAACACTAAGGCGGTTTCCCGGACAGGGTTTATCCTAGTCCCAGACTAAGATGCATGTTTGAGCTTCCTTAATTTAAAAACTGACATATTAACATATATCAGTGCTATTGTTTTATAGATGCACACCTGTATTGTTTTTGTTAGATTTGTTTGTATAAACTACTTAAATGTCCAAATATAATTAAGGCCTAGTCCTGGATAAATCTAAACCCTGTCTGGGAAACCGACCCTAAATGTTTTGCGATTCATTTTACATTAATTTACAAATAAATACATAAATACAAAAATCATAAATAATTTTGTAGCGCAGTTTAATTTCATAAATTAACTTTTTTATAGATAGGCTTAAATACATTGCCACAAAACACATGTGAACTATATATAACTAACACAAGCTAACCTTTTATTTTAAAATAATTTAAACTTTTCTTAATGTGGGCACAATGAAAACAACTATGATGTTTAGTCTTTGTAAACATATTTTTTATTTTTTAATGAAAAACACTTTTCACCATTATTTTACCATGGTAGCATTTAAACCCACCTTATGTGTTTTAATGTGGAATCCCTAAAATTACAATCTTTGGCGATTTTCTGAGTGAAAGTATTTAATGATAACAGATCTTTGTGTGCTTTTCTTACCTTACCAACTTTTACTACCTTAATTTATAACTATATTTAGATAGACCTACAAATTACACACGGTGTAGAATAATAGATGTCTGATAATGTGTATCATTTGTTCTCAATGACAAGAAGGGGAAAAAAAACTACAGCACCTGACCAAAAATCGTAGAGGCATGTCGCCTTGAGGCCACAGTAAAAATCTGTCTATGCTAAAAATCTTCTCAGTAACAAAACCGTGATTCTTGCAAAGGGTTGCATTCTTTGTTCATGAAGTGATTGAATACCGCATAATATTAATGTTGAATGTTAATTAGTACAAGCAAACATAATTTTTTTAAATAAGTTTTCCTGTCACTGAATAAATGTATTGATGTTTTACTTCTTTTAAAACTAGTATCTTTTTATATTTTGTGAATTAATTATGAATTGGGATTATTTGAAACACACGTGGGCTTCAATGGTAACACCAATTAAGCTCACTCCAAATTTTTTACTTTATTCATAAAATATCTTAATTTTATATTCTAAAATATATTATCAACAAATTAATACATTTTCAAATAAGGGATAACCTTGCATTTTACCAAATTTTATTTCTTATAAACCATATCTGTGAAAACACTTAAAATTAGATATTGGTGGGTTTAATGGGCAAACTTACACTAAAAAAAAATATTCATTGAATTTAATCAATTTTTTAAGGTAAGTGGTTGCAATTAATTTATTTAAACTACATTTAAACAAAAGTTTTATATTTTATGTTACGTTACTAATCTTTTTTGTTTAAATGTAGCTTAAATAAATTGATTACAACCACTTACCTTAAAAAAATTTATTAAATTCAATGAATCATTTTTTTTCAGTGTACCTTATGTGTGATTATGAAATGTAATTAATCTAATTATGGTTTTATAATTCTGTTAACAGTTTACTTTTTTCACACTGGTCTTAAATACCCGATTCCCAAACTTATAAATTGTCACATTTGATTTGATGTAAATAAAAATGCAGCATACAGGACATAAGTGTGGTTTGTTCAGTGTGTACTCCCTTAAGATCTTTGATCAAATATCAATTTTCCCACCCATGCGCTTTTCAGTATTTGTCCACTGGAACTTTGCTGAAAATGTTTTATGCATTACCTTTCCATCAGCAAATTGTACATCAATCCCATAAAGCACAGGTTTCATTTGTGTCAAATTTAACATGATATGCTTTACAGAAAGCATCAAATTTGTCACAGTGTTCGAGTGCCTCTATGCTGTGAGTCTATGCTACATTATGATACATCTCAAATAAGACCCACCAGACTGACTTGGGGGGGGGGGGGGGTGTTGAATAAGCAGAAAGGGTTAGACATGTAGGAGAAGGCTGCCATCACCTTGGCATGCTCCATTAAATAGCTGTGTGCGTGTGTACACCGGACCCCCAGATCCAGTCATGCAGCCCAATTGGCTTTCCCCTGACAGGTAGTCATGTGTCCAGAGTGGGGCTCTGGGAGCGCGAGACGAGTTTAAGCCCTTGGGCTAAAGACACTCAACCCAATGGGAGATCACAGGTCTGTCCAAAATCTGCAGTGTGGGACTGGCAGATTGTTCAGGAAGTATCGCTGGTGGCAGCTGTCCACATCAATATGACACGCAAAAACAACTGGAAAAGATGCGCGAATGTGAAAACTGAACAAAGAGTTGGCCTACTGTATCAGCAAACAATCAGACAATACAAAAATAAAAATATCTGGGTCTTAGCCTTGCTTTCTCATTGTGAAAGAATGATAAATAAATCTCAGAAGACACACACTTTGTATAAAATAAGGCTAATTAATTGTGTAAAGAAAATATACATTTCATTTTTTTATTATTATTATTTAGTGGTTCACATACTTAAAATTCTATTGTGTCTTAAGTCCCATCAGATTCGGATCTTTCTTTTGCGTTTTAAGGCTTTGTTTACCGATGTTAATTTTACCTCTTGCATTAATGTGAAATGTTTGTGTGCTTTTCCATAGGGACCGTTAGAGAAGTCTCCTGTCATGCTTGTTTAGGGAACATACCCGCGTATGCAAGCTTTTTATTCCTCTCGGTAGCCCTCCATTGTGCTCCTGACGCAACGGCTCGTCTCTTTGATGGATCCACCTGAGAGATTTCTCTAAATGGGTCTTACTCCCGGCAGTCTCTTCACTCTCAGCATGTTTACTGACAAATGTCCCCAACTGAAATTTGTGATTCATTTTTTTAGTTAGTTTTTTTTAGCATCCTCTCTTGTTTTGTGTTATATCTATAAAGTTACGACTTTTACATTTGGGAACATCACCACATTTATTTCATGCACGCACTTGCATCCTCAGGAATAATATGGAAATCCGGACCCTTTCTCTGTGTCCCTGGCCCTCAGTTCTTACTGGCTGGTTTATCTAATTGCACTAGCAGTACTAGCAAGCATGCTAATTACAGCGGGCCCCCTGTTGTCCCGCCATTTACATGGGCTGCTTGATTCCGAATTTAATCTGCTTCAAGGGTTTGCATTTTATGCTTGCTTTAAATTCTGACACACCATGGGATTTAATATAATATATAAGTGCTTTGTTGTTTTTAACCCAAGGTTGGGTCACTATTCAACAGAACACACTGCTGGGTTAAAATGTCCCAACTGCTGGGTTGTTTTTACCCAGGGTTGGGTCATTATTGGACAGAACACACTGGTAGGTTAAAACATCCCAACTGTTGGGTTGTTTTTACCCAGGGTTGGGTCATTATTGGACAGAACACACTGCTGAGTTAAAAATAACCCAACTGCTGAGTTGTTTTTACCCAGGGTTGGGTCACCATTGGACAAAACGCACTGCTGGGTAAAATGACCCATCTGCTGGGTTGTTTTTACCCAGGGTTGGGTCATTATTGGACAGAACACACTGGTAGGTTAAAACATCCCAACTGTTGGGTTGTTTTTACCCAGGGTTGGGTCATTATTGGACAGAACACACTGCTGAGTTAAAAATAACCCAACTGCTGAGTTGTTTTTACCCAGGGTTGGGTCACCATTGGACAGAACACACTGCTGGGTTAAAAATTTACCCAACTGCTGAGATGTTTTTTTACCCAGGGTTGGGTCATTATTGGACAGAACACACTGCTGAGTTAAAAATTACCCAACTGCTTGGGTTGTTTTTACCCAGGGTTGGGTCATTTTGGACAGAACACACTGCTAGGTTAAAACGTCCCAACTGTTGGGTTGTTTTTACCCAGGGTTGGGTCTTTATTGGACAGAACACCCTGCTGAGTTAAAAATGTCCCAACTGCTGAGTTGTTTTTACCCAGGGTTGGGTCACTATTTGACAGAACACACTGCTGGGTTTAAATGTCCCAACTGCTGGGTTGTTTTTACCCAGGGTTGGGTCACTATTGGACAGAACACACTGCTGAGTTAAAATGACCCATCTGCTGGGTTGTTTTTACCCAGGATTGGGTCACTGTTGGACAGAACACACTGCTGAGTAAAAATGTCCCAACTGCTGGGTTGTTTTTACCCAGGATTGGGTCACGGTTGGACAGAACACACAACTGGGTTAAAATATCCCAACTGCTGGGTTGTTTTTACCTTCAGTTGACCTAGTTGTCAAACACTGTCCCACTGCCAGCAGTATGATTGTTTTTCATGGCAAAATGTTTGTGTCTCTGTAAAAAAATCCCATCATATCAGTCAGGAGGTCTGGTAGCTCTCTTTTCCCTTGCTGCCTGTCTGTAGGGGCAGACAAGGAAGGCTGACTGCTGTCCAAAGTGAGCTTTTTTCAGCTCTCGGTGGGCCAGGCAACATAAGAATAATGAAGCCATTGTGGTTTTGTCTAAATACCTCACCCTGAAGCCCTTTCTAGAAGAATAGTGCCCACTGTGTGGAGATTTACTTCGCTGTAATACTCCTAGGACCACGGGAGGCTCAGAGCTCTTATTTGGAGAGGGGATGTTGATGTTGGATGACTCTGTCGAGGTTGTACAAAGGGGAAAATGAGGGAGTCGCCCCGTCAGGGAATATACAGTATAAGCCTTATGTAAGACAGATGCAGTCTGGGTAAAACGTGCATGACAGCCGTGCAGAAACAGATACAGACCGGCTTCCGGTTTTCTCATCGCTCAAGCTCTTTACTGTGACATTCCTGACCAAAACCGAGTTTGGATCCGGTTCTCCTACATACCCGGGAGCGTCTGGATATCCGGATCAGAATTCGTCCCCGCCCTCCCCCTCGCCGTACTGTCACCTCCCATTACAGGAGTGCCGTAGAGCTTCCATTGACTTAGCCCTGAACCCGAGCAGTCGAGTGGGGTCCACAGAGGACCGAGCCAGACGTCAGCACTGACAGCTCCAAACTGAAATAGCTCCACTCATTAACTGGTGGAAAAAAGTGGCAGCGCTCAAAAGCCAGCCTTATTTATCAGCGTGCCATGCCATCTGCATGCCATATTGTGCTTTCAGATTTACAGCGCTGTCTCCCTGCCCTTTTTTAGTTCAGTAGATGCACTTGGCAACTCAACAGCGCTGATATCAACCCAATTATAAATATTTATAATCTGAAGATTCTTTAAAAAAAAAAAACTGTCAATCACAAAGACAAGGCCAGCTAAGCTCAGAGTGTATCCGGCAAGCAATTTGCATGCCACAGAACTTGTGATCCATTTTGTTTTTTTGTACTTTGCACACAAGAAGCTCTATGCACAGATTAAATATAGAAGTTTTGTTCTCGGAGAGCCAAGCTTATTTTCTTCTCTACGTGTTGATGTTATGCTGATGGCGATTCATTACTGAGTGGAAAGCCATCGTAGCTCCGGTTTGTTATGTGCAATTTTCTGTGTTCTTTTCATCTATTTTGCATGTTTTTTGTCAATCAGTACAGAGATGGTGCTTGTGTTAGATTTTCTCAGGCTTTTAGGGCACGTGTTTGTTAGAGTCAATGTTCTCTGAAGAAGGAAGATGTTTTGTGTAGTGGAACAAGAGAGGAAAGTTCTGCCAGTGATTTGTGATCTGTGAGTTCTCAGAAAGTTAAAGGTCACACAAAACACAGTGTTTCTGCTAATATTGTGTTAATCCTAAAGAGTAAACTGCAAAAAATAATTTCCAATAAAAAAAATTCTTAGTATTTTTGTCTTGTTTTCAATAAAAATATTAAAAAAAAATCTTAAATTAAGATGCCTTTTCTTGATGAGCAAAACAACCCAAGAAATTACGTCTAGATTTTAGACCAAAATATCAAATTTAAGTGATTTTGTGCATTAAACGGGGTAAACAATGGGGTAAGCAAATTTTTCTTGAATTTAGTGTTTAAGAAAAATGTTCAAGATTTGTTTTGCTTATCCCATTGGCAGATTTGTTTTGCTTGTTTTATGCACAAAATCTCTTAAGTTTTATATTTTTGATCTAAAAACTAGACTTATTTTCTTAAGTCATTTTGCTCATCAAAAAAGCATCTTAATTTAAGAATTTTTAGATATTTCTACTGAAAAAAAGACCAAAATATTAAGTAAGAAAGTCACTTTTTGCAGTGGAGTTAACGTAAATCTCTTTCCTTGGACTACAACGAACACACAGATTGTAGGCCACAGTTTACTTCCTGGGATTGGTGATGTAGACAGGACTGACATTATCATAATTCCTCCCACTTCAGACTCACAGCCTGTAAGTTAACTCCTGTTAGCATTGCATTGTAAGCGAATCTTTCAAACATGGTAAGGAGCGTCACATTTCTGGCTAATGTCAGAGGTATTCAGGCCAATCACAACATACAGATTAGCCGGCCAATCAGAGACACAGCGCTTTAAAATCCGTGCGTTTCAGGAAGAAAGGGAAATCTGGAGCTACAAAAACAATATGTGGAAAATAATGTGCTTTTTAACCATAAACCACACCAACACATTGTATTATACCAAATACACAAAATAACATTATTTTTAGCAATAAAATAGGTGCTCTTTAATGGTGTTTTTTTTTTTTTTTGAGAAGCTGAACAAGCTTTCCCTCACAAACAACAACACACTTCTCTGGTGACGTTGATTTCGTTTCATTTCTGTGTTGGTGGGTGAAGCGCCCATATAAGGACTTCCACTGTACTTCCTGCACTGAAATTGCACATAAAAGAAATAAAGCAAAATTGTTACGTATTAATCTCTCATGTTCAAAAAAAACTTGTACAAACCATGGCGAAGTGCATTAAAAGCGTCCAACTACTTTTGCAATGTTTAGCATGAGGAATCCAACTATTAAACTATGTTGTTAAGTCAGGATGCATGAAATAGCTTTAGACCCCCTACACTTTAATGATGAAGATTTTACAGTTCAACAATATGTGACGCCAACTTTATGAATCACTCATGTCTGTTTGTAGAATAGTTTTCAAGGTACTAACAGTTATTCAGACATGGTTGTCCACATAATAATTTATCCTTGTTTATTACTGTACAGCTTTATATCACACAGCACCAATATAGCGTTCCGTAATCAAATACATAGACTTAATACCAATTTAATTCCAGGTTACACTTGGCACAACCGCTTAACTTCCCCCCAGGAGTTCAAATTTATTTACAGGCCAAAACTCAGGTGCGGCGAGTCTTGTGCAGCATTCTCGGCTGATTTCATGCTTTGCTGATGGAAAATTAAGCCCCCGCGTATTGGCAAACGAGAAAGATGGAGGTATAGCTCCTGTTATCGCCTCAGGACACTCCACCCCGACAACAAGAAAACTAGAGCGACTACAGCAAAGGAGGCTGGGAAGCCGACTGCTAATGCACTCTAAACAACATCATGAGCGCTCACAATCCCCATGTGGAACGTCTGGCAGCTTCAAAAATATCGGCAATGTTTTTGTCTCCCTCTCTTTCTCTCTCTACTCATACAGTGTTGTAAACCACAGTTATGTGTCTGGCCTTTTAAACAGGCTCCAAACGCATCCGTGCCTCTGAGGTGATTTGACTGACACGTCATTTGCATTCTCTTTGACCAGTGAAGTTCTGAGGAGAAAGCGGTTAAAGTGCTTTAGCCGTGCCGTTCAGACGCTTTTGGAGTTTTTACGTGTGCGCACAAGTAGTTTAAAGTGACTTTTGAAGAATCTTAGTATCAAGCTTGCATTTATGCATTGATTTAAATGTATTTAGTTAAATATGGTTTTTACTTCAAATAAATACAACTTGAATCGACAGCATACGTGGCCTTCAGTTTTTATTATTATAGAAGATAATTTTGACTCGTCAGTTGGTTCGTAAAAACAGGCAAAATGACATTCGTAATTAATGTGTTAGGCTATGAGGCAAGGTATTAAATACATCGCTTTTGAAATATTGCCGCAAGACATTTAAATGTTGTGTATAACGTGTTTTAACGTGCCGCTAACACAAACTAGCGTTGAACCCGAATCATTTCTTAAAGCTCTAATTATAATCACTGACAGCATAAAATTACACAGATAATCAAAAGAAGGCAATTTCTTACCATTAAATATGTTTTTATCCATTCAAATAGTTGTCAATCATTTAATACAACATTGTGCACATACAGTAATGCAACAACAGACAAACCTGGTTTTTGTGTAATATCTTGGCCAATATACAATTTAGAATTGGCCATTTATAATTTTTATTGTAAATTGAGCAAAGTTAACTTTAGTTTAGATTATTGTTTTATTATTTGAAATTCTCAGTCTCTGTTTTATGTGATGTCATTCTCAATCCTTATCCTCCTCACAGGCTTTAGTGTTTACTGCCTGCCTACCCATAATTCTCTAGTGCTCGCCTGAGACTTCAGCCTGAACCTGTTCGTGTTTGTGTTCAGAGGTTAAAACCATGGCCTCAAAATTACCTGGGAGTTCAGGAGCACACAGAGCAGCAGCTGGTATTGTTCACAGAGACAACTGCAGAATGCTGGAAACTTTTCTTTTTACGTCTTGGACTTTATTGTTTAGTGTTCAGGTTGAACTTCCATAGAAGTGTTGTGCTCTGTGCAAGTCAGTAAGTCAATTCTTAATTTTACGCAAAATCCTATATTCGTCGTGTTATTCGTTCATCTTTTCTCCCTTTTATTTCAAAACGCGATAAACGCCAGTCCTCCTTCCCTGCAGAATGCAAAAATCCGCTTAACCAATCACAGCGCACCATTCCACGCATTGTAAACAACAACGGCAGTGCGTTGAATACACACAGTTATTCCTAGTTTTCCTCATCTACTTTGTACTTTGTGATCAACTAGGGCTGTCACAATGATTAATTAATCGTCTCATCGCAATTGTTTGACCTCATCGCAATGATTTCTGATCACCGCAATGATTGCATATCTCTCTAAAAAACACAAGGGGGAGCTGCAGTGCCTGTATAAATGAGACCATATCAGATTACTTTTAAATATGTGTTATAATATTTACTGCCAGATAAACCTTGCAAAAGATTTAATTTAAATAATCACAACAATGTGTGAAAATTATTTCATGAACAAACTAAAAAAAATGTATGAGAATTAAATGTCAAAGCAAAAAAACAGTAAATGAATCATCATAACCATCAAAGCCCTAAAACAGGCAAATAATCGTAATAGTCGTCACAATTTCTTAGACAATTAACCGTCAGCCAAAATGTCATAATCGTGACAGCTCTATGATCAACAAACAAACAAAAACGAAATAATACTTTGATGGCATTGATAAACCTATGGTGGTTTTCTGTGGCGGGGAAGAAACGTAAGCGCAGGAAAAACTTTCCGCGGTAGAGGCGGCAAGCGCGGGTTATTTACATGTTAAGTCAATGCCAAGACGCGATTAGGCATGGCGCATTAGAATGGCACTGCCGGGGGAAATGTGCGAGTTGAAAAATCTGAACTTTGGCGGATTTCCGCACCGCGTTAACCAATCAGGACCTTGCTTTAGTAGTGATGTGATTACAGGAAGCGAGTCTCAGCAGAGTCGCAGAAGCCCCTCCCATGACGTGAATTTCAGCGCAGGAAGTACAGTGGAAGTCCTTATATGGGCACTTTCCATTATTTTACTCGAAGTTAACGAAAATCAAGCAGGACCAAAACATTTTACAGTAGATCACTAAATATACAAAAAAAAAAAAAAATATATATATATATATATATATATATATATATATATATATATATATATATATATATATGGCCTGAGTCGATGATTAAGCATATGAAGAGTTTGGTTCCAAAACGCAATAAATCCATTTTGACAAATTTCGGTAAAAACGTGTTTTCTATACGAAGAAAGTGACAAGATGAAAACCACTATTTTCTGTTACAAACTTTCACATAGCATCTTTAGGATATAAAAACATAAAAAATTCAAATCCATAACTTGATTTTCAAAGATTTATTATTAAAACTAATTCTTTTTTCCACAAAATGCAATAAATCCATGACAGTTTTTTTATTTCAAAATGCTATAAATCTATTAAATAAATGTGCATTCATCTTTTCCATTTTATATTTATTTAGTTGACTAGTGGTATACAATGATTAAAAAATAAACATTAATGGCATTAACCAAAACACTTACTTTGTTATATTAAGAACACAATGTTTTAGCATGAGAAGCTTGATGCTGTCTGGAGAACAAGCAACCGAGTGCCTCTCGCGGAAATTATTAGCTGTTGATGGCTTACGTTTCTTTCCCGTCACAGAAAAACATCACAGGTTTGGCAATGCTATTAAAGTATTATTTTGTTTTGTTTGTTGATCACGAAGTACAAAGTAGATGAGGAAAACTAGGACTCCGTGTACTCAGCGCGCCGCCATGTTTGTTTACATTGCGTGAATGGTCCGCTGTAATATCAGAAATGGATTTATTGCGTTCTGTAAAAAAGCAGCAGTGGCGTTTGTCGCATTTTGGGAAAAAAGGGAGAAAAGATGACAGAATATCACGGCGGGTATTGGATTTTGCGTAAAATTAATTATTTACTTTTAACTACTGACCTGATATAATACTGATTTTGGCAGTAACTCATTTTTTTCAAAAATGCCGTTTATCGCGTTTTGAAACCAAACTCTTCATTTATAATATATATATTAGGGCTGGGCATAGATTAATCTAGATTAATCTCATACAAAATAAAAGTTATTTTTTGCATAATATATGAGTTTGTGATGTGTGTAAATATTATGTATATTTAAACACACACACATACATACATACATACATACATACATACATACATATATACATATATATATATATATATATATATATATATATATATATATATATATATATATATATATATATATATATATATATACACACATTTAAGAAATGTTTTATTTAAATATTGTTTTTTTATTTATATATAATTTAGAATATATAAAAATAGAAATAAATATATATACACATGTAAATGTTTCTTAAATACATACATGAATGTGTGTGTATTTATATATACATAAAAATTACACACAGCACAAACTCATATGTTATGCCAAAATGTGCTTTTGTTTTGTATGAGATTAATCTATGCCCAGCTCTAATATATATATATATATATTTAAGCTTACAGAGTAAAGGACAGTAAGTTTCAAAGGACTATTGAAGGTGGGAAGAGATATCCTAACCTTAAAGGCAGGTCCTGCTTAATTACTATGACCTTACAACTCTCAGAAACACAGCAGCCCTGTTCCAGTGATAGATGAGCTTTCAGTCATTCTTTTTTCAGGACACGGTGCGGATTCACGCTCGCTCCATATCACACCCTTCCCTCCCAGACCGCACGAGTAAGTAAAGGAGCCCAGCAGAGCTGCGTGACACTGCCTCGGTTGGTCGGCCCTCCATCTTTCTCCATATCTCCATCCTGGAGGCCATTATAAGCCTCGAACCGGCCACCATCCTCGCCCACCCTCCTTTCAGACCCTCACCGGCAGCTATCTCGGAGACGAATAATGAAGTCTGGTGTGATAGCGCCTCTTCCTCACCAGGCGTCTCACCTTCAAGCTGTTCATTTGTACGCTGACGGCCGGATCTGAGGAATAGGGCTCAATCACTCGCCTCAACACTGATTCACCCTCGCCGTTCTGAATTTACTCTTACCAGGGGGTGAATTATACTCTTGCACACACGCCACTTGATTTCTGACTAGGAGCGAAGGTGATTTGCATCCGGCAATCTTTCCATTACACACCACTTGGTCACAAAATTGAAATTCAATTTGATTACATGTTTTTACTGTGGATTGCCTCTTGGGATATTAGCATAGTGGTTTTTCATCAATATGTTGTAAAGTTATATGGATGTTGTAATGTTTCTTTTTTTAAGTTTATATTATAAAGTCAGCAAATTTAGATTTTTAGATGTGAGAACTTGGGAGCTTTTTTGATCAGATCTGCTTTTGATTTGACTTTGATACATTTTAACCACCGTGAATTTAAGCTGCTAGAAGAATTTGTACAAATTGAGACCTGCACCATGAAACACCCACCCCAAAAAGTTCCTGGCTTTTCACAAAAAGTCCATTTTTAACCATGCGAAACGCTGAGTACTTTCCTAATATATCTCTATTCATTTTCAAATGAGTTGATTAGCCAGCACAATGTCGGTAGATTCAGGGGCCCATTACACATTTATGACAGTAAATTACTGTACATTTACAATCCAAATGAAATTTCATGAGAGTTGATATTGGAAAAGAAGCCCTGTGTGCATCTTCTCTTCTTTACAGGCGGCTGCAAATGCTTCACATCAGCGCCCCCTGTGGTCATGAGAGTTACTGCAATGGGGGATGGTGTTGAATCAGCATGTCACTGTAACCGTTCCTAAACTTAAAAGGGATATATTTTAAGTAAGTGGTAAGAAAGTACGTATTCCATCTGCTGTTGTGAATATTCATTAAATATGTCCAAACGTTTCTGATATAACGTGACCCTCAACTGTGTTTGGAAAGGTCTTTAGGTTCGAATACAAATACATTTTTGCTGCCTTCAATTTTTAAGTATAATCAAATACACGCTTACTTTTAATCTCAATTAGTGATGAGATGCTGTAACGTATAAAAAAGTAAACATTTCGTAACTTATTTTGACTTTTAACAATGTATGTTGGAGTAGCCATGCACCGCATCAACTGGAAGTTTATATGGAGATGTGCAGGGAAAACTTTGATTTCCTTCCAGATGTACCGCCCCACTTTAGCTTCGTTTTCCATATACCACTTGTGCAAATGAACAGTGACACACATTAGTACAATCAGTGGCAACTTTTTCGCTGTAACGCGATCTTTAAGGAGAGACCGGGAGTGGGGCAGCCTCGCGCTCGATCTGCACGTCCCTCAGCTCTCCGCCTCTAAATTATTCATCATCCAATCAATCATCTTCTCTTTGTTTTGGACCCCAGTGCTGGAGATGAAACGGCAGACTGCTAGGGCTGTTTTTCTTTATCTGAGGTCTGGAAAACATGATCTACTCGGATTACACTCACCCTCAAAACACACACCTACAGTACCCACATGCTGCCTGGAAACGCACACACGCAGCATACAGACGCCCTCGAGTCTTGCATCTGTATACAGGCCTGTGTGTTCACAGATACAACCATACACAAATTGCATTGTGGAAACAAAACACGCTTAACTTAAAGATTTCTTGAATATAATGGGCTGTGCTGATATACTCATCAGAGAGGATTGCTGTATAGTCAAACAGTCTCATGATGAAATGCATGCACATGAAATAATGTATAAAAGATTAGTTTGTATTTCTTTCAGAAGACATGAAATTGTTGGAGTAGGGTAAGGACATATCGAAAGCCAGACAATTTCTCATGTGAGCACCAAAGTCACAACCATGCATGTTATTATTGCACCCCGGTTCTGGGGCATTTTGTATGAAATAATAAACGTCTTAAAATTATGAATTATAGATTATTTTTAACCCAGCTTTGTGTAAAATCGAAATATTTTTTGTGTTGTCCCTTTTGATTGAAAATAACCTAGCATTTTTTGAGCGTAAATATTGTTCCCACTTTATCTGTAGCTGCATATCCATTACCTTTCGAACTACACAAATTATGGGGCGGTTTCCCGGACAGGGATTAGACTAGTCCTAGACTAAAATTAATGTAAGAGCTGTCCAAACTAAAAACACCTTGCCCTGACATATCTTAAAATATATCAGTACCCTTTGTTTTGCCTCAAAATTCACACAAGTAAAGCCGGATTTATAGTCGTGCGTAAGCTCTACGCCGTAGGTTATCCGTAGCCTTTGCGTAGCTCTGCATAGCCTGACGTGCACTTCGCATAATTTTTAACAGCGCGTCAGATCTACGCGGACCGCAAGCACTGTGATTGGTCCACCAGAACCCCTCCCGTCAGGTAAAAAATAGGTATTTCCGTTTGCGACGGTGAAAACAAAAATGAGCCAAGTTGAGGAGTGATTTAACTCAAACTGCAACAAAAGTCACTATTTATTTACTTCCATCATTGCTGGTCTTCTCAAATCATACACAACAAGTTGCTGTTTCTTCTTCGTTTGTGGGTTAACTTGCTAAGCTTCTTCTTCTTTGATGTTTGCTCTGCTACTGTGGTTACACGCTAGGTTACTGCCTACCAGCGGTCTGCGTGTGTTTGCATGTCGACGCAGACTGCAAAAGTATAAATGAAAACCGACGTGGAACCTACCCCGTTGCGGCTACGCCATAGGACCTACATACAACTACAACGAGCCCTAAATGTTTTTAGTAAGGCATGTTTGTTAAAACTAGTTATATTTCCTATAGGGCTGGGACTTTAACGCGTTAATTAAGATTAATTAATTACACAAAAATAACATTTTTAACGCATTTTAATCAAACTTATTTTTGCACCGCGGAACATTTCCCATTGGATGAGTTTTGGCGGACCGATTATACTGGTGCACCAACTAGCGTTCATGACTTCAGACAACAACAAACCACAGTGAACATGAACGAAGAAGCTGATGAGATCGCTTTGGTTGGCCCCGTGGATGGGAAACTGTTTTATAAAAAACGAACAGATGGAAGCGTCGATAAGAGCATGGTTGTGTGTAAGCTATGTAACAAGGAATTCACATATCACCGCAGCACATCGAGCCTCAAGTATCATCTCAATGCAAAACATATAGCAGCTAGCGTGGACGTTAGCCCGACTCCGAGTACGACGACTTGGTTGAACAAAAATAAACAATATTTTGTTGCTTAAGCTTATGTATTCAGTCATTATTCATGGTATACTAAAAATCCATGTGAAAAAATAACTTCTCAATGTTCTAAGGTCAAATATTTATATGTGATTAAAATATGATAATTTCGATTAATTAATTACAAAGCTTCTAATTAATTAGATTAATTTTTTTAATCGAGTACCGGCCCTATTTTCCTAATTAAACTAAGACCAAGTCCAGGCTTAAGCTAATCCCTGTCTGGGAAACCACCCCTAAAATAGCGAATTGAAAATGCGCCCAATGGAAACGCAGTAATTTCACATAATAGCACATATATCGTAAAAAAAAATTTGCGCTCGGGTTAGGTGGTTTTTTAGTTATCACGTTTTAATGTTACAAGTTCTTTTTTTAAGTTTATATTATAAAGTCGGCAAATGTGAAATCCAGTGATTTAGTTTAGATTTAGCTTAGAATTTTAGACGTAAGGATTTGGGAGTTTTTTTAATCAGATCTGACTTAAAAAATACTTTTGATTTAACTTTGATAAGTTTTTACTTCGAACAAAGAATATATGGCAAAACTGCAATGGAAACAGATTTTTCGCATTTACAGGTCACCTGACGTTCGTAACAGTCACATGATCATTCTTTCAATATGGCGAGATATGTGTGATTGTAGGACAAGACAGAGGAGGTGTGGTCGACTTAATGCGGCTTCACAAGAACCGACAAACACATGACATCAAAACATATATATTTACACTAGATGTCGCCTTGGGGTTCTAAGCATGCGTCAAAACTGCCACCATCTTGAAACAGGGGTCTTGTCATAGGAAGTAGCAAGGTAATCTCCGCCTGTACTTCGAATTCATGGACAATGGCGGACTTTTTACATATGGATGTACTATTAGCACTATGCATTATATTTAGAAAAAGTAGATTTTCTTAAAATCAAAACTTTAAATTTTTTGTGGACTCATTGCTAAATACATGTCTGATAGTTGGAACGAAAAAAAAAACAACTAGAAAATTGCATTCCATTTAGGGTGATTTTATTTCCGTAACACGTTTGCCTACATTGACTATGACATCAAAATACAGCGAGTGCGATTCAGAAATCAACTGCTCTGTATGCTTTCGAGACACTCTCGCGGTATGTTGATGTAATTTGCATGGTGGTCTGCACGGCACCGTATGAAGTCGAAAAAAAACCGACGCCATGGAATGACATATTGCGAGAGAACAAATGGAACCGTTGTCATTTCGCAATAGTTTTTTTGTTGACATTGAGAAAATAACGCTAAAGTTTTCTAAAAAATTTTTTATGGAAACACAGCTTGTGACTAGGAAAAGTAGCATTGTTTTTGGCTTATTGCTTTTAAAAATATAATTGTTTAAAATTACTAATAAAATAGGGCCTGCATCTCAAACTGCGTCTGCATATGTTTTCAGTAACAAAATGACTTACCGTAAGCAGTTTTTGAACAGGTTTCGGGTACCAGCATCCAGGACCAAAACTATCAATTGTATATTTTTTAAATGGGGTGAATAGTTATTCTGATTTGGTTTCCCAAATATATATTTAATTAAATGACCTGTTAATTAGCTGTACTCGGAATATATTTAGTTTTGTTTGTCTTTTTTCACAGATACAGTCTGCAGTCAGACACTTTAGGTAGCGGGTGAGTGAACACAAGCATGCATTTGTTTATTAACTGCTTAGCGGCTTGCATCTCAATCCCTGTTTTACATCCTCAGCCTCTCTTCTCTCTCCACACAGAGCTTTGACGGACATGTCACCGCGCCGTAATAAAAGCAGAAAGGCTGTATGATCTATCAGCTGTAACACAGAGGCCCGCTTAGCGCACCCAAAAGGGTCCTGAAGCCTGTATGGGAGTGGAGCACTAATAGGGGGAAATGTCTTGGACAACTGATTTGAAGATACTTCGCCTGATCCGTTCAGAGCGCGGCAGGTGAGGCGGCATCCCCCTTCTTTTTGATGTAGCACAACAGAGAGGCGCGTCGACTCATAGCTTCAAAACGCACAAGAGTGAGACCTTATACAACCTCCTGCTAGTACGACATCAGAGAAGTTGACATCTATTACGGTACGGAAAGACAAGTGTTTGAAACGAATTTCAAGTATGCGTGGAAGTGTCAGGATTTACTACGGGCCCCAGCATTTTTTTTCTTGTCCCCCCTCTATTTCTTCCCACCCGCGTGTACACCCACCCTCCCGCAATCCTTTTTTATTTTTTCTTTAATAAGGTGGTTTAAACCAAGCATGTCTATATGAACTCCGCAGGAGAAAGCATGAAAGACTGCTGCCAGCACATGATGAAAATATTTCAGACGAAAAACCTGGTCAGTTCCCACTGACTGGAGACGAGAGGGCGAATAGAAAAACAGCAGACTGAATCTGTGCTGGCTTTAGTTGGTTTTCGTATAGCGTGAAGTGTAGGAAATATCTCAATTTTAATGCAGCACCAAACGAAACAAAATAATGATCTAC